>NC_141687.1:263105522-264305522 GCF_964263255.1 Lissotriton vulgaris | reverse complement strand
CGGCGATTAGGGCAGTCTTGGTGCTGTGGTTGCTGCGGAACCTGGACTGGGAAGGGTCCAGGATGTTATTCTCCTCGAGGTAGCGGGTCAGTTCGTTGACGGTCTTCTCGATGACCTTTGCCGGGATTGGGAGCAGGGAGATGGGGCGGATGTTTTTGAGGTCCTCGAGATCCGCCTTTGGTTTTTTGAGTAAGGCGTTGATCTCGGCGTGCTTCCAACTCTCCGGGAAGGTTGCGGTCTCGAAGGCGGTGTGGATGACTTTCCGGAGATGCGGTGCGATGGCTGTGCTGGCTTTGTTGAAGATGTGGTGTGGGCATGGGTCTGACGGAGATCCTGAGTGGATGGTGTTCATGATCTTGATGGTGTCGTCGTCATTGATGTTGGTCCAGGAGAGCAGGCGGTTGGTGCGGATGGTGGTCGTGGGGGCGGAGATCTCAGCGTTTTTTGGGGTGGTCGTGGCGTTGAGGCTGTCGTGGATGTCTGCGATCTTGCGGTGGAAGGTGGCCAGCGAGTCGCACAGTTCTTGCGAGGGTGGGACCTCGTTGGTGTTGGAGAGTTCCTTCACGATGTTGAAGAGCTCTTTGCTGTTGTGCACGTTGTTGTCTAGGCGGTCTTTGAAGCAGGCACTTTTGGCGGATCTGATGAGGTGATGGCGTCTGCGGGTGGCGTTCTTGTGAGCTGCATGGCTGTCCGGTGTTCGATCACGGAGCCAGATCTTCTCTAGCTTTCGCAGGTTTGCTTGGAGGCCCGGAGGTCTTCCGTGAACCAGCTGGGTTTCTTGATCGGGGCGAGAGTGTTGGAGCTGTCGTAGATCCACTGTCTGAGGTTGTGGGCGGCAGTGTCAGGGTCAGTGGGTTCGGCGGGTGGACTCTGGGCGAGGGGGGTGGTTAGCTGGTCTTCAGTGACTTTGCTCCAGCAGTGGCGAGGCATCTGTTGGGTGCGGTGGTGCGTGGTGGGTTTCTTGAAGGTGAAGTGGATGCAGCGATGGTCGGTCCAGTGGAGTTCTGTAGTGTGTTTGAAGGAGACGTGGGGGCTTGCGGAGAAGATGGGGTCAAGCGTGTGACCGGCGGAGTGGGTGGGTGTTGTAACGAGTTGTCTGAGTCCGAGGTTGGCTAGGTTGTCGAACAGGGTGGTGGAGTTGGTGTTGTTGTTGTTCTCGAGGTGGAAATTCAGGTCCCCGAGGAGGATGTAGTCCATGGAGGCGAGGGCATGTGTGCTGACGAAGTCGGCGATGAAGTCGCTGAACTGTGGTCGGGGTTCGGGGGGTCTGTAGATGAGGGTTTCTCTGAGGGTGGGTTGGGGTCGGTGTGGATCTGGAAGTGCAGGTGTTCGGCGGTGCTGAGGGTGTCGTCGGTGTTGGTCGAGACTCTGAGAGTGTTTATTATTTATTTATTTTTGACATTTGTTAAGCGCTTGGCTACCCCCAAAGTTGGGTGTCCCGGCGTGTTCCTGTGGACGATGGCGATCCCTTCTCCTGCTCCATTGGTGCGGTCCCTGCAGGTGATCTTGTAGCCTTCCTGGAAGGCTATGACTATGTCGGGTGCCGAGGCGAGGTTCAGCCAGGTCTCCGTCAGGAAGGCGACGTCTGGGGAGGTTGAGTCGAGTAGGTCCCAGAGTTCAACGGCGTGTTTGCGGGCGGAGCGGGTGTTGAGAAGGATGCATCTGAGGTGGTTGGGTTCTTTCCTGGTCGGCAGCATGGTGAGGCGGATGCTTGTGAAGCTGCAGTTCCAGCAGGTGAAAGCTCCGTGGGTGGGCTTCGGGAGGACAAGAAGCAAGTGTGTGATCGTCTGGTGTTGAGTGCGTAGAGGGTTTCAGGAATCGTATCGGTGTCAGGCATCATGGCGTTCGCGGGGTTCAGGGGTCCTGGCGACGGGCGGGTCCGGGCACAGACGGGCTTGCCTTAGGCGTGCCTTCGGTGAGCCAGCGGCGCGCCCGCTGCGCGGCATCCATATGAGGCGATGTTGGAGGGAGGAGCAGCTGGGAGGCGGGAGCGGGTGGCAAATGGGATTGCAGGAGGACGGGGCTGCAGGGATGCAGTGGCGGGAAAAACGGGCGTGCAGCGGGAGAACTGGGCACAGGAGGAATAAAAACAAGTCTGGGCAAGAAAGCAAGTACAGGCACAGAGGAATAAAAACAAGTCCGGGCAAGAAAGCAAGTTTAGGCACAGAGGAATAAAAACAAGTCTGAGCAAGAAAGCAAGTTAGGCACAGGGGAAAAATACAAGATTAGGCAAAAACAATGCAGGCAGAGCCGTGCAGCAGCGTGGGGAGCAACCTGCCTGCGAGCAGGGTCAGAGGTCTCCACAATTTCCTTGCTTCCAGCAAGCATATTACCAGATCTCTCCGACCTAACTTCTTTATAAAAGATCTTGCTTGGTCTGCCTTCGCTTTTCATGCTAGGAACTTTCCATATTCAAAATGTGCAATTTTACTCACCTTCCATCTTTTCCTTAGCCTAGCTTCTATTAAACCAGACAGCTCCTCTTTTACAGCTTGTAAGGATGTTTGTAAAGTCGATGTATCACTTTTCCCCATCTCCTCTTGGAGTTCTGGACTTTTTGGTTCCGTCCAGAGGTGTCAGGGAACAACACCCGAAGACCCCGGAGTTCCACCTGTCTTGGTGCACAAATAAACAGAAACACGGGCTTCTCGATGGTGGCGTCAAAGACCAAAGGTTTATTACTGCAGGGACACAGAAGTCACAGAAACTACACACGGGCAGATTCTAGGAGCCTGTTCGATTTGTACAAAGAGGGTTGCTCCTTATATACTAAAAATTGGGCTTCAGGCAAATTCTTTACATATTAGTACATTCCCAAACCTTTGTGTCCTAAACAATAAATATTTGGCGTTACACAGGAATCGTCGATAATATCTGATGCCAAACATTACGAAGAGGGGTTCCCACTAGTTCATCACAATCCCTTGTCAATATTGCATTCAAGAGCCGGACCGCCTCATCGTAAATTTCGTTACCTCCCCCTAATAAAGATTCAGAAAGAAAGGAACGGAGCCAGGTGTGGAAGATAGGAAAGTGGGATAAGGGATGTTTGTGGGTTGTAAATGGGCAAGGCTACCGGCTTCGGCCGCCTAATCATGATCGGGACAATGGACACGAGAACCAGTTCAGCAGGGCTGGCCTCGGGCAGAGGAGGCAGCCTTTGTCGAGTCATGCAGCTACAGCGTGTTCTGTTCCAAGGTGTACGTGTCACTAAAGAGGTGAATCGCCGGCTAAGCCTACGTGTCCTTAATTGAAATGAAGTGATCAGAGGTTATTGCATATGTGAGGGCAAGAAACACAAAATGGCTGCCATGATCTAAGATGGATGCCATGGGTAGATCAGAAATGTGTTTGTAACAGGAGTACTCTTGCTCGTAGCATAGCGAAAACACCAGGATATGCTAAATGGATCATTTGCGGTTCGCTGATACCAATATTATGTATTTCCGACAATATTGAAAACACGGGTTCAAATCGTCACGGAACCTCAGACCCTCCTTTTGCCCTTACATAGGCAATTACTCAGTCTATGTCAGAGTCTAATTCTATGCTCATCAGGTCAGTGACATGCTGTTGTATCATCATCCTTTCTCGCGCCTTTTCTCCAAACGCAGGTGGTTTCCTAAAACAGGTTGCAGCACAAAGACTACACAGAGCAGGACCACACTGGATAATCAGGCAGCATGAGAATAGGAATACTAAGATGACACCAATGACCATCAGAACCTTCCATCCCCACGCTGATATCAGAGTCCAAAACCACTCCATGAAGGACCAGTTTCCCTTGTCTACATGAATAGAATCGGAAATCTTGTGTAGCTTCGAGATCGCCTCATAGACTGTTGGAGCATTATTAGGAATAAAGACACAGCAGCTCGATTGGATCATTCTGCATACCCCACCTCGATCTGCAAGTATTACGTCTAGAACCATACGGTTCTGCAACGTCATGAGTCTATCCGCCTGAAGCTCAGCTGTCAAATTGCTAAGGGCACCAGCAGTTTCGGTGATAGTAGATTCAACTACCCGTGTTAGCTGACGTATGTTTCTACTATTGGCCATAGGCCCCCAGAACGGAAGGAAGCCTTTGAAGAAGTCTCCAGCTTCCTGACCAGCGGTATCTTCCTTGCTGAAGACACCTCTTGCTACTCTGGTCTTGTGATAATCGGATGAAGCAGTGTATGTTGGAGGCAATAATCGAGCAATATAACATGAACCTGAAAAGTCGGCAGGCAACCATGTATAAGCTCTGTCTCGACAAATGAAGTAGGTACCCCTAGCAGTAAGAAAAGCAGGGGAAGAGTTAGACGGAAACACGTAAGTCTCTACGCACTCACTCCTCCCTAGCTGAGCTCTCGGATTTCTCCCATTACCTTGCAAACAGACCTGACCTCGGTGAGGTACGACCCAGATTGGAGTTGAGCTTTTGCGCTTGCTTTCTCCCAAACTAAGGCGATACTCTGAAGAATTCCAACTTAAATATACTCGCAATTCGTCTCTAGGGTAAGATGGAGTATTATTGACGTCCTTGATCATGTCAATAATTCCCTGGACTAAAGCTTTGTTGGCAGAGTTATATTTAGTGGAACGTGGTGGACGTGGAGGATAGGTTTCAAGGGCATAAGCAAAGATGGTTTGAAGGGCCTGAAATGATCCATTGTAGCTAAAAGGCAAAACCAGATAGGGAATACCTTTATCCATAGTGTGGGGTATCAAGCCACACACCCAGCAGTCTGTAGTGTTAACTACCAGTTGGTGTTGGTGCAAGAGCTGTAAAAAAGTGTTTTTAATGAATTCTGAGCGTCGAGCTTGCTCATGTTCAGGAAATGAGTGAAAAGAGTGTATAGAAGAAACAGTAGAAGTAGAAGGATCAAGGGGAGGTACTGTGGTTACTGGCATAAAAATCAAACCCATACCAAAGACGATTCCACCCACCAACGTTATCAAAACAATCAAAAATGTAATGGGACATTGTATCAAAAAGCATTTGCCATGAAGAATTCTGTAAAGTCTATTTCTGCGAACATAAATCACATTTTCTCGTTGCAGCGCAGGAAGCTCCATCTTCTACAATCCGCTCGCGACCACTGATGATGTGTACGTAGATGAAAATGCCTCTATCAGCCCTGGGAGTTCCCAGAACTAACAGAAAGATCGACCTTGTGTCAGACCCCCGCAGATTCAACTAGGCACACAGCCACGACCCTACGGCTACCCAGACGGCAAGGCAATTTTTTAAAAACAATATAACAATAGCAAACTTCCTGGCTGAAGGCAAAAGTTCAAAATTTCAAAATATCACAATAGGCAGTTGCCTGCTTTATTTGTCCATATTACGAGGTCGTAGGTTATATCTTTGCTTTGCAGGAACTGTTTGATCGGCAAATAACGTATCACTAGTAGCTGTTGCAGTGTTCAGGTTCGCAGATGACAGAGTTTTTTCTGGTGCAGAGGACAAATGTTCAGAGTTCAAAGGAGTCTTTTCAGGAGGAGAGTCAGAGTTCGGAGTGTCAGTAATCAATTCGGCATCGCTGAAAGGGATGAACTTTGGCGTTTGTTCAAATTCGTTGGCACCAATTCCCTTCTTCACCCAGTCGTCGTAAGGAAGTGGTAGAGGCACACGTTTAACATGGGACGCATGTACCCAGTGCTTGCGACCAGCTACACGAACAGCGGTTCTTGTCGCAAGCAGTACTTGGAAGGGGCCGACGAATCTTGGCTGAAGGTTCTTCGTCCTCGCGAAGTTTCTGATCACAACTTGATCGCCGGGTTTCAGCTGATGCCCTGGACTCTCCGGAGGCTTTGGCAATGCATCGAAAACCTGTTGGTGAATAAGACTCAATTTAGCAGTCAAGTCGTAAAGGTAATCGATTAACATAGGATATTCCAGAGAACAAAACTCCTTCGGCCTAGGCACTCCCCACACATTTGCCGGACGGCCAAAAACAATTTCATAGGGACTAAGCCCTACTCTAGAATGTACAGTTGCTCTTGTTGATAACAAAGCCAAGGGTAGTGCGTCTGGCCAGGATAGACCCGTGGATGCCTGTATTTTAGCTAGTTTTAGTTTGAGGGTGCCATTGTAACCCTCAACTAAACCAGCAGACTGGGGATGGTTTGCACTGTGGAACTTCTGTTTGATGCCCAAACCGGCACACACACTCTGCATAACTTTCCCTATAAACTCACTTCCGTTATCTGACCATACAATCCGTGGCATTCCGAACCTAGGGAAATATTCTTTGAGAAGAATTTTGGTAGTTGATAGGGCAGTATTGTCCTTTAGTGGATATGCTTCGATCCATCTGGAAAAAGCACAGACTACCACCAGGACGTATTTCAAATTATTACATCGATCCATGTGAATGAAGTCTAACTGAATCACTTCAAAGGGGCAGGAAGGAGGAGCGAAGTGACCAGCAGGAGTTGGAGTTCCCTTGCCAGGATTATGCATCAGGCATACCATACAATTTTTCACCACTCTCTCTGCACATTTACTGATCCCATTATTCTTCCAGACTGGAGCCAACATCTTACAGATTCCTTTAGAACTTATATGCGCTACTCCATGCGCCATCGTCACCACTGCAAGCACATACGCATCAGGCAACATCCAACACTGTTGTTCCGACAAGTCAATCCAACACCCACTCGAATCCAACTTGCCCGTACTTTCTCTCCATACACGTTTTTCCTCTTCAGTTGCCTCTTTCTGAATCTCTTTCACACTTTCCACTGTATCCTCACACATCCCAGACTCAGAAATCCATCTTGCAGACGTAGCAACATACATTCTACTCATCATATCTCTAGCTGTCTGTTTAGCAGTTTCATCAGCAAAAGCATTCCCACGACCAACATCATCCGTGATTGCTTTATGAGCACTGCATTTCACAATTGCAAGTTCAGTCGGCAAGGTTAGAGATTCCAACAAGTCGTTAACTAGCTGACCATGTTGAATCTTAGTCCCATGGGACGTAATGAAACCTCTTTCTTTCCACAAACGGCCAAAACTATGGGCCACGCCAAATGCGTACTGACTATCTGTGAACACATTCACTCTCTTTCCCTTAGCTAAAACACACGCTCTTGTTAGAGCTATTAATTCTGAAGCTTGGGCAGAATTCTGACTCACTCTTGCAGTCTCCACAATCGTCTTCAAAGTTGTCACTGCGTAGGCAGCAGTCACATCACCATTCTCCAATTTAAAACATGACCCATCCACATACAGCGTGCCATCTGGATCTGACAATGGAGTGTCTTTTAAATCAATTCGTCCTTTTGTCTCTTCCTCCGTTCTAAAACAACAATCATGGGGCTCGGAATCACTCGACTCTTGATTAGCCGGCAACAGCGTTGCTGGATTCAATACATTACATCTTTTGATCTGAATATGACTTGCTAGTAATGTCAGCTCGTAACCAGATAATCTCGCACTGGTAAGGTGTTGTGTCTTGGTTCGATTCATGAGTGTATCCACAGCATGAGGAACCATAACCACTAGCATGTTGTTCATCACCAAACCAGCAGATTGTCGAATGGAAGCCGCAGCTGCCGCTGTAGCTCTCAAACAACTAGGTAACGCTCTAGCTACCGGATCTAATGTTGATGAAAAATACGCACAAGGGCGTTGTTTATCACCAAATGTCTGTGTCAGAACACTCAACGCGCAACCTTCTCTCTCGTGAACGTAGAGCGTGAATGGCTTGCTGTAATCAGGTGTACCCAATACAGGAGCTGAACACAATGCTTTTCGTAACTCAGAAAAACTCTCCTGACATTCATCAGACCATGGCACCGGACTCGGAACATTTTTCCCAGTCAAAGCTACCAACGGTTTTGCTAAAAGAGAAAAATTTGGGATCCACTGCCTACAGTAAGAGGTAATACCTAAAAAGGCACGTACTTCTCTCTGCGTGCGGGGAACACTCATCTGCGTAATTGCTTTTATTCTCTCT
Source organism: Lissotriton vulgaris (assembly GCF_964263255.1). Lineage (NCBI taxonomy): Eukaryota > Metazoa > Chordata > Amphibia > Caudata > Salamandridae > Lissotriton > Lissotriton vulgaris. The sequence goes on along the minus strand of NC_141687.1, from coordinate 264,297,564 downwards.
GGGGTCAACTTCCTTCCCTCCTTTGACAAGAGATGACCTAGATAGGTCACTTCTTGGCAGGAGTATTGCATTTTTGAAGGTGATACCTTGTGATTCAAATTGGACAAATGATGCAATAACGAAATCGTAGCTGCTTTGCAAGTTTCCTTGTCATCGGCAGCCACTAAAAGATCGTCTACATACTGCACTAGAGCAGAGCCTGGAGGAAGGACAAAGGAATCTAACTGACTTTTTAATGCCTGACTGTAAATGGATGGGCTCTCACAATAGCCTTGTGGAGCGCGTTTAAACCTGAAACTTCGACCTCCTAGACAGAAGCCGAAAATATCTCTGCTTTCCTCGGCTATCGGAATGCTGAAAAAGGCATTCTTCAAGTCGATGACTGAAAACCATGTGGCTGTAGCAGGAATCAATGTTAACAAGGCAGTAATGTCTGGAACTACAGGAAACTGCGGGACCACAATCTTATTAACTTCTCTGAGGTCAATGACAAACCTATACACTGGAGGCTTTGTAGGATCAGTTCATTTCAAAATCGGTAATACAGGACTGTTACAGACGTTTCCTCTAGTTTCTTCAACCACACCTTTCTTAATCAAATCTTGTACAATCAATAAAAGTGCACGTTCACCTTCACTAGATATTTTGTATTGAGGAATTCTTGGAAATTTTACATTTGCTTTCAAAGTGACTACATATGGTGGTATTTCCAAAAGGCCTACATCATTAGGACCAGTCGCCCAAAGAGTATCGGGGAGCGAACGCAGCTCTGGCGGGAGTGCATCCATTGACAAGTACATCGGAGAGGTGATTCTTTTGCCCAATGTAAGCTGTACTCCTTCCGGAGAACAGTACAATGTCGCATATAGGCGTTTCAACAAGTCTAAACCAAGCAGATTTTCATTACAACCCGTCGTCAAAATCAGGGGTGCTTTCAATTGGCACGGTCCAACAGAAATAGACAAAGGACCAGATATGGGGTTGTAAACAGGGGCGCCTGAAAAACCTACAGAAACATTTGTTGAGCCGGACAAAGGTGCGCCAGGGAGTTTTGCATGAATGATAGAACTTTTTGCGGCACCAGTATCCAACAGAAACGGTTCGACTACACCTGATGTTGCTACTGCGACATAAGGCCCACTCTGATCCACTGGAACTGATACTACTCCCTCTCTCTGTCCATGGCTGTCCTAGTACCCATTTTGCTGAAATCCCTCATCCACTTCACAATAGTCTTCAACAAGATACTGTTGAGATCTATTTTGTTGAGCAGACTGTCCATTTCGTTGATCAAAGTGATTGGAAGGGCGATCATTCGTCTGTGGATGCATAGCACCTCGCCCTCGACCTCTAGAATTTTGCACAAAACCACCACGACCTCTCTGAGCTGCTGCCGCGTTATTTTGCGCTAAGACTGGACACTCATTTTTGTAGTGACCTTCTTTCTTGTAAATGTAAGGTGTTTTGTAGCGCGCTCAATTACTACCGGAGTATCCTGGCGCGAATGACCGCTGGGGAACCCGTCCTGGCTTTCCCTGTGAGATGGTCCCATGCTGGGTATCTCCAAGGTGAAGCCAGGCATCCCCGGCGTCTGTGGGGGGCCGTTGTAGCGATGAGGCAAGCTTAATGCCCAGAGTTACCGAGTGTGATCACTGCCCAAAGTGGGCACCGAGGCGAGAATTATCAGTCCGCTGACCCTGGTCCTCGACCCTGCCGCGTCGGGAATCGAACCCTGGTCCCGGGCCGTTCTCAGCCTCCGGGTCTGCCGCCTCTAACCAGTGAGCCACACCTCGCTTTCTTACAGTACGCACACTGATTCCACTGATATTGAGGCCTAGGTGAACTATAATCTGTCCTTTGATATGACCCTTGTTGCGGATTAGTCTGACTCGTACGAGGCGGATACGCCTGTTGCAAGAGAACTTTAGTCTTTAAGTCTTTCGTTTTCTTATCTGATTTTTCTTTCTCCTCTTTATCCCTATTTTCATAATACTGTGCAGTTGCAAGTATTTGCGCAGTTGTAGAAACAGCCCATGCACTCTCGGAATCTTTTAATTTGTTGCATAGCTCAGGTAACAAATTATGTACGAATTTATCGACAAACAGTCTCTGTCCTCCTTCTGTGCTCATATCCTGACCACTATGATCTACAAAAGTCTCTTCGAACCTCGTGAAAAAGTCGGAGACACTTTCGTCTTTCTTTTGCCTGCATGCGGACAACTTGTCCCAATTAACACGCAATGGGGGCATCAGAGTCTTCATTAAGTCGATTATTCTACCTGGAAGATTAGCAATTAGGGGTTCGGGTTTGGAACCACCTATTTGCTGACCATCCGCTGCAATGATAGCTGCCCAATCACCACCTAGGGCAACTGGATGATTCTCTTTACGAATTTTAGCCCAAATTGGTTGCGGAACTACATTACCAAATAACATATCAATGTCCGCCAGATTCATTACACAAGCCTCAACTGTCTGTGTTAATTCCTTATAGTATCCGGCAGGATTCTTACGCGGGTCTGGCAAGGCCTGCTTCACTGCTAGCACTTCGGCTCATTTCCATGGAATGTGTATCCACACTCTTTGGAATTGGGCCGGAGCGGCTGCAATACCATTCGCCAAATCAGCTTGCACAGCATCACGCCAAATTGGAGGAACCTCCCTCATTGGATATTGGCGATTTAGCTTCATACTACTTTTCTCCAAGTCTCTTGGTGAACGAAGTGATGGATCATTTCTATAACTTAAAATCAGCTCCATCGCTTCTTTTATATTTTGACCTACTATCATTCCTGCAGCAAACTCTTTCTGAACCTTAATTAAGTCTTTTAAATTCGATTCAACATCATCTTCTTCTACTTCCTCACGTAACAGCGAGCACATCTCGTCAAAGACATACCGTTGCGTTGGTTCATTCCATTGCATAAATGTATCTAGTACATCTCTCGTGCTATATCTCCTACTCTTCGAAATCCATCTGAGAGCCGTGGAATCTAAAATTCCCCGTTCCTCAGTACTCGGAAGCTGACTACGTCTTTGAACAGAGTCAGAAGTAGGAGTCTTGATTAAAGTTTTATAGAGGGGAGACAGAATGCTAGAAACAGAATCAGTGATTCTTCGACGAACAGAAAGTGGAGTCAACACACTAGCAGACGCAGAGAACACAGTAGAAGTAGGAACAGATAGTGGAACAGTAGGAGTATCGAGGAAGATAGTTTGTGGAACAGTAGGTGTAAGCGATACAGATACAGGTATAGAAGTCGGCAATCCAGGAGGAGGAGGTGCCGTAGGAATATTCACATTGACCACAGGAGGTACAGGAGCTTGATTCTGAGGGGCAGGAGCAGGAATACCAGGTTGTCCAGCAACCGGCAGTTGAATATTCGGTAAAGGTGGAGCCGTAGCACCCTGTGCATACGGTGGAGGTGACCTTAACAGATAAGACAACAGAGGATCGTTTTCGGGGTCCTCCAGTATCTTAGTTGTTTTCGATGGCAAGGCAGGATAGCACTTGTCAATCGCTAAATTATGCTCTCTAATGGCCACCTCTATGGCCTTCTCAGACTCGTTGACTTGCAGCTGCTTAGCCGCTTGCTCTAAAGTCAATTCTTCTTGCTCTTTCTGTTCTTTCTTTAACCTTTTAATTTCTCTCTGTTTAGATTCTTTTCGCCAGTAACGGAAAGAATCAAACATTGCCAGCCGGGCTTTCTTCCTAAACAATTTCGCTTCTAAATTATCAAGGATTTCGGGTTCGAAACTACCATGTAGTGGCCAACTAAGGACACCATCCTTTTTCGTATAGCGGACCCACACCTCATTATAAGATATAGGACCCACACCATGCTTACAGTACAGGTCGTATAAGGGAGTCCCAATCGGAGGAACCAGACATAAGTCCTCCAATCGTGAATCACTGCTGCAACCAAAACATGACAACATACAATTTCTCCGACTTACCATTTTGCAATCCGGAACACAGAACAAACAAAACACGAAACAGATATGTGCACCTGAACCAAGAACTTAGGCCTACCAAAAGCGAACTGATGTATCGATACCCAAACTAAACCAAATAGATTATCGTAACCAGAACAACCAGTAATAATCTTACGAAACCAAACCAAACCAAGAACCAAAAAGGATTTTAACAACCCTCACGAAGTAACCAACTAGCAACCACTAAATACTTAACTGAGGCACTGAAGACGTCACCAAGGAGAAACCCGTCACGTTTCGCCGTACTAAGGACTGCACCTCGGGTCCAAGACAGGGCGACGGTCAAGGCAACGGCCCACTGCAGCCGTCCTGAACGGGAACCCTTGTGGAAGAGAACTTCGGGCCACTTTTGCGATATGCCGGGATCGATGAAGTGGGGCACCTCCCTCAGGAATCTTCACACGAAGCTTCTCGAACTCTTCAGGCTTTTGGACCGGTACCGAATGACGTCGCCCCACGTTGGGCGCCAATTGGAGTTCTGGACTTTTTGGTTCCGTCCAGAGGTGTCAGGGAACAACACCCGAAGACCCCGGAGTTCCACCTGTCTTGGTGGTGCACAAATAAACAGAAACACGGGCTTCTCGATGGTGGCGTCAAAGACCAAAGGTTTATTACTGCAGGGACACAGAAGTCACAGAAACTACACACGGGCAGATTCTAGGAGCCTGTTCGATTTGTACAAAGAGGGTTGCTCCTTATATACTAAAAATTGGGCTTCAGGCAAATTCTTTACATATTAGTACATTCCCAAACCTTTGTGTCCTAAACATTAAATATTTGGCGTTACACAGGAATCGTCGATAATATCTGATGCCAAACATTACGAAGAGGGGTTCCCACTTCATCACAATCCCTTGTCAATATTGCATTCAAGAGCCGGACCGCCTCATCGTAAATTTCGTTACCTCCCCCTAATAAAGATTCAGAAAGAAAGGAACGGAGCCAGGTGTGGAAGATAGGAAAGTGGGATAAGGGATGTTTGTGGGTTGTAAATGGGCAAGGCTACCGGCTTCGGCCGCCTAATCATGATCGGGACAATGGACACGAGAACCAGTTCAGCAGGGCTGGCCTCGGGCAGAGGAGGCAGCCTTTGTCGAGTCATGCAGCTACAGCGTGTTCTGTTCCAAGGTGTACGTGTCACTAAAGAGGTGAATCGCCGGCTAAGCCTACGTGTCCTTAATTGAAATGAAGTGATCAGAGGTTATTGCATATGTGAGGGCAAGAAACACAAAATGGCTGCCATGATCTAAGATGGATGCCATGGGTAGATCAGAAATGTGTTTGTAACAGGAGTACTCTTGCTCGTAGCATAGCGAAAACACCAGGATATGCTAAATGGATCATTTGCGGTTCGCTGATACCAATATTATGTATTTCCGACAATATTGAAAACACGGGTTCAAATCGTCACGGAACCTCACTCTGAGAGGTAATGCTCCTGCTGTTGAATACGGCTTTCCAATAAACTTACCTCTGCGGTGAACTCTTTCCTTTTTTGTATTTGAATACTGGTTATTTTCCCTCTCCATAGCACTTTGAATGCATCCCATACAATGCCTGTAGGTGCACTATCTATATTTATGGCAAAAAAGTCTTCCGACTCTGCTTTAAGTGCGTCTGTCACTGTTTCATCTAGCAACAGAGTGTGATCCACAGTCTACCTTATTTGTGTTATCCCAGTGCACACAGCTAAAATCATACAAACTGCTGAGTAGTCTGAAAAATGGGCCCCCACATGAGTAATCTTTTTCACATATTCTTTAAGCCCTTAGTCAACTAAGAAAAAATCGATTCTCAATTGGTGTATGTATTTTTTATTTTTATATGTAAAACCCTTCTTAACCCCCATCCTCTCTCTCTAGATGTCACAGCACCCTAGTTGTACCATGGAGGTCTTAATTAATGTACATCTTACTGTTTATAACTGACCGGCTATTAACAGAGCAGCCCAATGAGTCATCTAAAAACACATTAAAATCGCCAGCCAGAATGACAGGGTCTGTAAAACTCAATAGTTCAGTCAAAAGCCCCCCAAATGGCTTTGTAGTATCCAACCACAGTATACCTTTGATTATAAATGTTCAGCTTTACAATGACCCATCTACTTGCTCTGTCTACTGTACTCCGTTCTACCAAGATGTGTGGGGTTTTCTTAATCACAATAGCCACCCCCCCTTATCATCAAATGTTGGGTAGTATACACCACCTTTTGCACCCAGCTTCTAGGTCTAAACACCTCCTTCATTTCCTCAGCCGTGAGGTGAGTTTCCTGTACTATAATAATGTGGGCTGCGACATCTTTCAGATACTGCAATATCTTCTCCCTCTTTCCTTTCACTCTTAATCCATTGAAATTCCATGACAGGAGCTCGACCCTCATTATCCGAACCTCTGCTATTTCCTTATTCAAAACCTTTCCCTACATTCGAGCTCCATTACCATTTTTTCTAGTGAATGAGGATAATTTGTTTCCTGTTTTTTCTCCCTTAAATGCTCCCCACCCGGTGACCCTACCCACAAAGCTACCTCTACCCCTACCCTTACCTTGGAGAACCCTCCTTCCTTCCTCATGGCCTAAACCTGTGGCCACTAAGTATGGGCTGACCATTCAAAAACACTGATCAAAGGTTGGGGGCCCAGCAAGCTACCACCTAAACGTGAATAACATGCTAACAAAAATGTAATACAAAATTAAGCCACTATTTACATTCCTGGCCGTCTGGCCAAATAACCAAAACTGAAGGGTGCAGGGGGGAAGACAAAATATCAAAAAGCATGCATAGAGTCGCTCTTAATCCAGCTTTAGGGGGTCTACGCTCTAGAAATAGATTTCTTGAATTCGTTCACATCTTCAACTCTTCTACAATTCCGCATTTTGTTTTTTGTACATTACACACAACGAGGCCGGGAATTTTAGCTGTGCCATAGCACCGTCCTGTCTCAATGGTTCCATAATTCTGCCTAATTTCCATTGCTTGTTTGCAGTGATCTGGGAGATGTCCGATCTTATCTCAAAGTTTATACCCTCCACTTTAAGGGACTTCATTTTCAGTGCTTTATTGAGAATGTCTTCTTTTATTTTGTATGTTAGGAAATTCACCAAAATCTTTCTAGGCTTTTTTCAAATGTGATTTAACCTGAAAGGGTCTCTATGTACCCTCTGTATATCATCCGTAATCTCTTGCTCTGAATACTCCACTTGAGTCCCCGCTTTGACCAGTTTTGCAACAAAACTTTTCAGTTTGTCCCCATCTACACCCTCTGGGATTTTTAAAAAGCGCAAATTATTTCTTCTCGGGTTGTTCAAAACTTTACACAATGTGTGCTGTATAGTGCAGCACATGTAATGTGTAAAAAGCTAGAAAAATTAAAACATTTCTCCAATTTAAGGCCTGCTTCAAGAAGGTGTTATTCTTTGGTGCAAAGCCCTAACATGTTTAGTAGACAGGGCTTTGTCAAACACTTGGATTGTAGAGTGGGAATGCCCATATAACACTCCTGGCATGCCCCGTGTTGCAAAATAGCCCAAAGCAGCAAAACTCCTTATTGGTGCTACTTTACAGTATTAAAAAAGTTTATTATTCGAAATTAAAATGTTTATCAAGATTTTGAATCAGTTTGTATGACTTAGCACTGGCACAAAGGCTTGATACATCTGCACCTTAATCTCAGTCATTTTCACTCTTTGCCACTTACTTTCCTGCATGCACATACAGACACACACTTACACATACACAGGCTCTCTCTCTCACATACACCCTCACCTGCATGCACACAACATAGATTAAAATGCTTTTTACTTTACTTACCAGATCCGTCAGGAAAAGTTCCATTGCAGCTCTTGCAGCTTAATTTTTATTATGCTACTTGTAAATAAAACAATGCTATTCACTATCAGCATAATTAGGAAGCATTTGCAATGCAATCGATCTCACATTTGTGAAAGCTAGAACTAATGGCGTTGTAAATGAAAATATTTTTTTGTTTTGTTCACAGTGGAGGGATTGTATAAGCGAACAGACACCCCCCACGCCCCACTTCCCCGGCAGAAAATTAATAGGATATGGGGTGTAGGGCATTTTAATTTCATTATTTACTCCACAGTAGTAAGTCTTAATAGCAGTGCATGTGTACACGACACACGCCCATTGTTATTGGTAGAAACAAGGATGGCCAGGTGGGCTGCTTTGTGGACAATGCGAGGGTGGGTAGGCTAAGTGGGTAGAGATAAGTAGGACAGATGAGCGCATACAGAGATGGGCGTACCTTATACATGTAAAGACAAACATGTGTACAGTTGGCATTAAGTACCATGCGCCTCTACATGCCTGAATACATGTTTTACCTAAATGTTTTTGGCCCACGAATATACATGTACACATACATGTGAATGTGTGTGCTTTCCCAGTGAAAATGCACACACACACACATGATACGCATTACCCTGTCTTATGGATGTGGATGCTTTGTGTTTATCTATTTGCCTACAAACATTTTAAATATACGGGGATTAAATATATATGAGGAGAGGATGTAGCCTTATGGCTAGAGCGGTCGACCTTGAAGCTGGGGAACCGGGTTCAAGTCTCAGCAGCGACGCTCAACATCCTGTGATTCTGGGCAAATCACTTAATCTCCCGGCGCCTAACAAAAATGAATGTGTCCATCTGTAACAAAACGGGTGCTCATGTAAAGCGTTCTGATACCCGATGTCTCAGGTCTAGTTTGCGTTATATAAAACTCTACAATTTAAAAAAAATATTTTGCCCCACTTTGTATTTTACAAGAACAAACATTACTGTGGAAGGTCAAAGTGGTCCTATGAGTACAACAGTGAGAGGCCCCTCAACCCCCTCACACCCTCTCCCCAAGACCACGTGATACATTAAATAATGAATGCAGAGTTTGTAGATTAGATATGTATTTGTCAGGAAAATTGCAGACATATTCTCCCTGTATCTGACGAGAAATTCAACTGTCCTTTAAACAAGCCTATGACAGCGCATTCTCTTTGGAAACATGACATTTTTAGTAATAAATTGCAGCGAAGGAGCCCACCACAGGATGGCGTGAGGAGTGCAGCTGGGGATGATGTCCACATGACGAAGGTACAGGCCCTGTGGCTCCTGGGCGACAGGTCACACCGAAAAACCAGTATTAATCATATCAAACTTGCCTTGGTTAGGAGTAGATTAACTGAAACTTCGTTGACACAAGGCACTTGTGTTTCTCGTGTGGCCTTAGACCTAGCCACTGGCCCTCTCAGGTGGAGAAGCTTGTGAAATCCATGGTCACAAATTGCCTAGCAGAAGTGGGCTGGGGTTAGTGAAGCGAGAGGCACCCCGAGCGGCAATCGTGAGTGTGCTGAAGTGCCAGGATCCACTGAGAAGGGATGTATGACGGTACAATGCGTACCGTTACAACGCGTACCTTTATGACGCAGGTTTAACAACGCAAGTTGTTACAACGACTTGCGTTGGGTGGCGCTGGATAGTGAATAGTTTAATTTACTATTCCAACTCCAGTCCCCGTGGATAGTAGGGAAGGTGTTGGATAGTAAATTAAACTATCCCCTATCCTAGAGCGGACTCCAGCGAAAGTCGTTGTAACGACTTTCGTTGTAAATCCTGCGTTGTAATGGTACCGCGTTGTAACGGTTTCGTTGTAAAGGATGTTTCCCACTGAGAAGCATCAAGCCTCAAAAAAAAGTAAATAAATAAATAGAAAAGAAATGTGGGCGGCTGCCATGTAATACCCCAAATATAAAGGCGGGCAGCTGCCATATTTATTAAAGCTAAAGCCAGCAATGATGAAAAGGCGGACACCTTTCTTTCTTTTCTATTTATTTACTTTTGTAACATTTGCGGCACTAAGTCAAAAAGAAAGAGGGGGGACCAGGAGCCTGTTAAGGTCCAGTGTCCGTGCTCCACAAGAGAAAGTCAAATAATAAGGGACACTGTTACGAGAAAGGGGTGCAATGTGCCACCCACTGATCAAAAGACAAGACTGAGAGTAGAATAGATAGTGAGAGGCAGAGGAAATAGAGAGAGGCAGAGGTACATCCCCACTATCCAATCCCAAAGGGGAGGGCCAAGTCTTGCCTCTTGGTAGCCCTCACACACCCCAATGGATGTCATGCTTCATCATCGGGCCTGTGCTCCTCGTCGGGCCGGCGCTGCAATGGCGTACGGGTCCCCCGAAGGGTCACTTTTGCGGAGATCTTTTTAGAGAAAAGTCATCAGATGAGTGTGGGTGTGTGGAGTGGATCCGGGAGTGGAAGTTCTGAAGTGCGTGCAGTGAAAGATACTCAAAATGAAAACTGCCTTGGAGTATCCACAGGAAGATTTTTTTAATAACGTGGTACCCCTGGTAGACTAAAAAACCAGAAGGTTAGTGAGTTACTATAAGGCTTAATGTGCCAGAGTAACTATTAAAAGGTCGACTTGTTTCACGCCTAGTATGTCTTAGTGATCAGTGGCGTTTCTTCAGGACCTAACAGTTGAGATTGTAGGTATAGTGTACGGAAAAATGGGGTTCCGAAGTGAGGATGGTAATCCGCATGAGTGAGAGGTATATCTGGGCAATCCACAAAACTGTGTTCCCAACAGTGTGGTAAATATCTAGACTATAGATATGCCCAAAACAAAGGAGTAGCCTCACATCTAGGGGGAGATTCTCCCAAGGTTAGTATGCGCCGGATGCCCGCACCTTATTGGGGTTGCGTCGGGTGCCGGCTCGTTAGCACCTACCCTCTACCAGCGACTGCCTGCTCCTATGCGACAGGTCGTACCGAAAAAACATCATTAATAAGATCAAACTTGCTTTTGTTAGGAGTAGATTAACTGAAACTTCGTTGACCCAAGGCACTGGTGTTTCTCGTGTGGCCCTATACCTAGCCACTGGACCTCTCAGGTGGAGAAGCTTGTGAAATCCATGGTCACATATTGCCTAGCAAAAGTGGGGTGGGGTTAGTGAAGCGAGAGGCACCCTGAGCGGCAATCGCGAGTGTGCTGAAGTGTCAGGATCCACTGAGAAGCAGCAAGCCACAAAAAAAAGTAAATAAATAAATAGAAAATAAATATGGGTGGCCGCCATGTAATACCCCAAATATGAAGGCGGGAAACTGCTATGTTTATCAAAGCTAAAGCCAGCAATGTTGAAAAGGCGGACGCCTTTCTTTATTTTCTATTTATTTACTTTTGTAGCATTTGCGGCACACCACGCTTCAGCTTCTCATGTTTAAAGCTAAAGCGTGGCTTGCCACAACTGCTTCAAATAGGAAAGAAAGGCAGGCGGGCGCCATGTCCAAACCTTAGAGGAACCTTCAGATCAAACTAAAACGTACAGGCTGCAACCAAAAAAAGAGTGCACAAACACAAAGGAAAAAGCCTTTAGAGAAAGGATACATGTAATAGGCCAATACTCAAGGGGACGAGTAAGACACAGGAAGGTGGGAAATATAACCACAAGAAACCATGGAGAAGAAAGCTTTTTGAAATGACACACACTTTAACCTATCGGCAGCAAGGGCATGGCCAAAGCCCGTAGAAGAGAATACATCATGTCTCGAAGACATTGCATGTGCGTTGCCAAGACACGACCTAAAGATGGGCCAAAAAGGAGAGTGGAGCCTAACACCTACAAGGACCAAGCTGCCCCAGTGTTCTTGGCACTGATTTTGCCACCTCTGAGGCCGGGGATTGCAAAAGCAGTGCCATGGGTCGCAGTTGCTGCTCTGGTGACTCCTAAATGACGTCCATGCCTTGGTGTACGAAGCCCCGTACTATTTTTAAAAATGGGAACTACATTCCTGTTGAAATCAAATAGAGGGCCAGTAGTCCAGGAGAAGATTATGTAGGGTGTTTAATATGTAGTTGTCATGAAGAGCCCCACCATGACCAGCCTTCCTGCTGCTCAGCCCATTCTCCAACCTCCACATTCACCAGCATCACCACAGACCAACATTCCACACCCCAGTCACACTGGCTGTGCAGCAGGTATGACATATCTCCCTTCTTTACAAACACTAGAATAACATAAGCGATTCCTCCATGCTTGCAAACACAATAGCCCATTCAGAACAAAGAAAACAACAAATAAAACAAAGCAAACATCACTCACTCATTTTCTCCCTTTGAATCAAGAAAAGAACAAACACTCTACCACGCCAAAGCTCCTCTGCCAAACCCCTAATGCCACCAACATGCCAGCTGGTCAGGCTGACATAAAAGAGAGCATGCAGGCAACCAACCACCGGAGGCAAAGTAGAGAACCACCCATAGTGAAAGGAAAACATCAGGAAGGGTGGTACACCTTGGCTTAAACACTGCCCTCAACCCACGACCCTGTAGGGGGATGGACATATTTGGCTTAACCTCTGTTCTTCACCCTTCCCCTTTAGGAAGGGTTGAACACCTTGGCTTAAACACTGCCATTCACCCATAACCCCACAGGAGGGGTTGAAATCCCTTGGCATAACCACTGTCCTTGGTTTAACTTTCCTTTACCCATAACCACACAGGAAGGGTGGAAATCCTTGGCTGAACCACTGCCCTTCACCCTTACCCATTAGGAAGGGTGGAAAAACTTCAATCATACGTTAGGGCAAGAACCTGGTCCCACCTCAGAACCTTTGGGCCCTCATATCAGCAGAATCCTCACACCTTGGCCCAAATATGTACATGTCTCACCCCGGCAAACACACTGTGGCAAAAACAGTATGGGGTACCGAACACATCTTAATGAACAAAAACACTCATGCGGCATATCAGTAATAACACACAGACATAAAGTGGCAATGGCATAGGACAGTAGCCCCCAGTAACACTCAAGATCACCGGTAAGCGACCTCTCACCCAAAACTCCACTCAGTACACACAAATACACATTCCATATTACGTCGTCATCACTGCCCACCCGAAAAACAATAAAACAAAACAAATAAAGTGGTCATTGTGGTCTGAGCCTAAAGAAACTTGAACATCTTGCCAAGTTCTGCTCTTAACCCGACAAAGCTTGCAATGTACTTCCAGTGTCTTCACCCCTTGAACCTCGGATAAATATGCTGAAGTCTGCCTGGGCACCACACTCTCAAGGTGTCCTTCTTTAATTTCCACAACACATGCTAAAAAACTCCAATTCTATGTCAGTCCACGGAGGCTCAAATTATGCTTCTCAATCTTTACTACACATACAGCAGCAAAGGGTTAAACTTTAAAAAGCATACCCCGGAAATACAACCCCCTCCAGGTCTGCACCATTCAGAACACACTATGGGCAATAAATGTCCATAAAGTTGTTGTCACTTCGTCTTTCTTTGCTGCTGCAGCAGCGAGATAAGTGACTTGTATTTCTAGCTTGTATATATATGCTTAATTCTGTTATTTATGGTATTTTTCTGCAATATTGTACATTATCTTGTTATTAGGTATAGCGCACTGCGTTGCATTTCACGAGCGCGAGTTCGCGCTGTGGTTTTCTATCAGGAGTTACGGCTTGCTTTCCCGTTCTACGCACTTCGTTATTTAATTAATTTATTTCCTTAGTGCTGCCCGTCCTACCGTGGAGTGTGTGGCTTTGGTGCCCCTCCGTCGTGTTTCTCTTCCTTTGGGGCAGTGGTGAGGGAGCAGAGCTGCGCACTTCGGTGCGCGAGGGGAGCAGGTAGCTGTTTCAGCCCTGCCTTCTTCTTTTGCGCATGCGCGAGGAGCCGGTTTCGTTTTCTGTCACCGGCTCCTCACGCATGTTGCTATTGTCGCCTGATAAATCCCCAGCTCTATTATAACGCTTACTGGAGCACTTTCCAGAGAAGTGCCTGGCACTAGGGGAGTTTTTTGAGGGCAAGCTCCTGCCACGATTATATTACCAATTATATTATCATTTTATTACTATTCTTATATCATTAATTACCGTTTTTTGTCTATATTCTTCCAATATTTTGTCTGATTATTATTGAGGCCCAAGTATTTTCTGTTGTCTGTGATACTTTAGGGGGTCTTTTGCCCTTGGGTTACTCCCCCCTAGACTCTCCTTCAGACCTCCTATACTACATTATGGCGTATTACGCCGAGGAGGATGACAAGTGGGTGTACAACGAATATGAGGAATATCAAGAGCCTTATAAAGATGAATTGGAGGAGCAACGTGTGGAAGCCCAGGAAACCCACGTCCAGGGTTTAGTGAATAAGGTGCTTATCAAGGCCTTGAAGTCCCTAACAAAGACCATTAAATCTTCTGGCAAAAGAAAGTCTAAGTCTTCTAGTACAAACATTTCTACCACTCAGGCTTTGGCTGAAGTTCTGCTTAATATGGCAAAGAATGTTCTGATGGACCATGGCTCGTTAGCAGGCAGGGATACGCAAGGAGAGTCTTCTCCGGCCACCCTGGATACAACGGATTCAGATGACGAATCGGTGCAGCCCAAGAAGAAGGTCAAAAAGACCAAACGTATGTTTTATGATGCACAGGAGGAAGTGACGCCAAATAATCTGCTTTTTAATCCTCAGAACTTATTTCACCCTAGATCTACGGAATGGGTTCACTGTGTTGAGGTGGCGCACTATGTGCAAAATAATTTGCGACAGGGGTTTGAGAGTCAGGTCAGGGCCACCTTGCGTTCGGAATGTCCCCGACCGTCGTTGTTGGGTAAGGTGGCGGATACGCCAGAATTGGACCCTAACATGGCAACTTTCATGTGAAAATTCGCCAAAGATCCCAAGAAAGGTTTGGATAGGGCTTGGAAAGGGTACCAAGACAAAATGTTAGATATCTCGGGTCTGCTATCTAAGATATTAGATGCTGCTGTCACTGCTAAGGACAAGAATGTTCCCCTGGATGCTTCCGACATCATGGAATGGGCGCAACGCGCCATGTGTTTTCTAGGCAATGCCAACGTGGCTTTATCCATGGAGAGACGAAGATCTTTTCTTATGCGAATCGACCCCCAATTGGCTGAGATGGCTACTACGGAACCGGGATCCATGGCTAATGGCATGTTGTTTGGCGATGACTTCGTCAAAAAGATGGGCAAATATGTGGCCATTTTTTCTGCCTTGGATAAGGCACAGGCCAACATCAAAAGAGTTTTTCACTCAGGTGTTTTTAATAGGGCCGGCCGTTACAGAGGTCGAGGGTCCGACCGAGGTGGTAATCAGACCTCTAGAGGTGAAGAACAACGGGGCAGAGGAGGTTCCCAAAGATCAAAAATCTATCCGACCCGCAACAGAGGTGACAGGGGTCGTGGTAAACGAGGAGGTTACAAGAGTCAACAGTTCCAGTCTGGAGATTCATCCTATAAAGTAACCCATTTTACATTACGGGGATCATATGGTGGGAGGTCATATTGCACAGTTCCTTCCCGGATGGGATGCCCTGACTCCCGACCCTTGGATACGTCAGACGGTTCAGAGCTTTTACATCGAATTTTATGCGACTCCCATGCAATCGGTGACTCTCAGGCCCCTAAGTTTTTCCCCAGTAGAGATGAGTTTCATCGATGAGGAAGTTCAATCGTTACTGGCCAAAGGGGCAATTGTGCTAACAGATCTCCATCCGCACGGTTTTGTGAGTACGATCTTCTTGGTTCCCAAGAAAAAACTAGGTTTTCATCTGGTTTTGAATTTGAAAGAGTTCAATGTGGGAGTGGTCTACCGCAGTTTCAAAATGGAGGGGATTCATCTCTTGAGAGATATGTTGTCAGGATTGGATGGTTCGGTTGGACCTGAAAGACGCCTATCTGGCGGTCGCCATTTTCCCGCCTCACCGGCTCTTCCTGCAATTTCAATGGCGCAATCAGTGGTTTGAGTATTCGGCCATGCCCTTCGGTCTCTCGTCCGCTCCATGGTGTTTCCCGAAACTTATGAGACCGGTTGTTCAATGGTTACGGGAAAGAGGTGTCAGGCTCATAATCTATCTGGACGATATTCTGATCATGGGTCAGTCGGTCGAGGTTGTGCACCTTCATCTATCTTGGACTATCCAACTCCTCCAGGAGTTGGGATTTCTCCTCAATGTTCCGAAATCTCTTCTGGTTCCCCCGCAAATAATCAATTTCTTAGGTTTTCAGGTAAATTCCTTGACCTCTCAACTGCTTTTGGCTCTAAAAAAGAGAATAGCGATCAACAAAGAATTGAGGAGAGCGCTTGCCTCTCAGACTATATCATTGAGGACGTTCGCCCGCCTCGTGGGTTTGTTGGCGGCGTCCATACAGGCGATTTTTTCCCAGCCCGTTACATTACAGGACCTTACAGAGGTTGAAGATTCTGCATCTCCGCAGAGGTCTTCACTATGCGGAGCAGATAACAATTTCACGGGAGGCGCGTTTGGAGATGAATTGGTGGTTAGAGCACATGGACGCTTGGAATGGCAGGGCCTATTTTGTGGCGAGTCCGGATGCCATCATAGAGTCCGATGCCAGCCGGTGGGGCTGGGGTGCTCGTTGTGGGACCATGGAGACCGGGAGTCGGTGGTCCCAAGAGGAGCTATGACTCCATATCAACTGCCTGGAACTATTGGCAGGGTCTTTTGCGATTCGAACTCTGTCTCCTCAGCGAGCGAGTTGTTGTATTCTTCTGCATCTGGACAATGTGTCCGCGGTTCGTTATATCAACCCCCTGGGAGGTACCAGGTCCCGACTTCTAGCGGAAATAGCCAAGGATTTTTGGCACTACTGCCTAGCTCACCACATTTCAGTGACGGCGGCATACATTCCCGGGTTCGTCCAATGTGGCGGCAGATTGGAATTCCAAATTTCTGAGGGCTCCAGCGATTGGAGACTTCATCCCAGCGTGTTTCAGGCATTAAATTCCAAATGGGGACCGTGTGCGCTTTTATCTGTTTGCGTCCGACTCAACAGACAACTTCCCCTGTTTTACAGTTGGTGTCGCGATCGCTCTCGCCGCCACGGCGAGAAGAAAGAGATGTAGAATAGCGCGCTCTCTCCAAACGGACTACATGTCCCAGAAAGCAAAGCGGCTATGGAAGTCAAGAAAAAAGGCTGAGCCTATATAAGCTCCTCACCTGCAGCAGGTAGTTGCTTGACAATTGTTTTTGTAGTTTTGGTTATGGCGGAAGGTGTTGTCTCCGCCGGATGTATAACCTAGGGTAGACAGTCAAAATATCGAGTTGGAAATATCGACCTACCATAATATCGAGTCTGAAATATCGAAGGAGCATAATATCGAAGGCAAGAATATCGTAGGACAGAATATCGACCCAAGGTAAGTAATATCGAAGTTAGTAATATCGATAGCATATATATCGATGTTAATAATTTCGATGACACTAATATCGATATTTGTATTATTTTATAGTTTTTTATTATGTATGTGTTATATGTTTAATTTAAGTATTTAAAATAATTACTATTATATGTGTATACATTTTCTATAATAATATATAAATTTATAAGGAAATTTGATGTTTTAGTACCGGAGCGGGTTGTGGGTTTATAGGGGAACAGGGTGGGAAGTAATTTAATTATGGTAAGTTGATTAATAATTAGTAGGATTAATTAATTACTTATAATTATTTGCTAATTAATATTGATTAATTGGGAAATAATTAATTGATTAATTGATATATATTTTCTGTAGTGGGATGTGGGTTTATAGGGGAATAGGGTGGGGAGTAATTTAATAATAATTAATTAATTAATATATGTTTTTAAATATTTATAACTAATTAATTGGCAAATAATTAATATTAATTAGTTAATTAATTAATATAATTTTGTACATATTTTAAATTAGTAATTAATTGGTGATTAAATAATATTAATTAGTTAATTACATTAATTAGAGTAATTTATTTATATATATAATTTTTAGTTACTGTTAATTAATTAATTGGGGGGAAATGATATTAATTATTAAATTATATTATTACAGCTTATGTGCTAATATATTTACTTTATTGTTATTGTTAATTAATTATTAATTGCTAATTAAATAATATTATTTAACTTTGGGTTAAGGAGTATTTTTAGGGTTCAGGGTCATTTTTGAGTTTTTGGGTAAAGGGGTATTTTTAGTGTACAGGGTCAGTTTTGGGTTTTTGGGTAAAGGGTTTTTTTTAGGGTTCTGGGTCAGTTTTCAGTTCTTGGGTAAAGGGGTATTTTGAATGTTTAGGGTCAGTTTTGGGTTTTTGGGTAAAGGTTTTTTTTTGGTTCTGGGTCAGTTTTCAGTTCTTGGGTAAAGGGGTATTTTGAATGTTTAGGGTCAGTTTTCAGTTTTTGGGTAAAGGGGTATTTTTAGGGTTCAGGGTCAGTTTTCAGTTCTTGGGTAAAGGGGTATTTTGAATGTTTAGGGTCAGTTTTCAGTTTTTGGGTAAAGGGGTATTTTTAGGGTTCAGGGTCAGTTTTCAGTTTCTGGGTAAAGGGGTATTTTTAGTGTTCAGGGTCAGTTTTCAGTTTTTGGGTAAAGGGGTATTTTTAGGGTTCATGGTCAGTTTTCAGTTCATGGGTAAAGGGGTATTTTTAGGGTTCAGGGTCAGTTTTCAGTTTATGGGTAAAGGGGTATTTTTAGGGTTCAGGGTCAGTTTTCAGTTCTTGGGTAAAGGGGTATTTTTAGGGTTCAGGGTCAGTTTTCAGTTCATGGGTAAAGGGGTATTTTTAGGGTTCAGGGTCAGTTTTCAGTTCATGGGTAAAGGGGTATTTTTAGTGTTCAGGGTCAGTTTTCAGTTCTTGGGTAAAGGGGTATTTTTAGGGTTCAGGGTCAGTTTTCAGTTCATGGGTAAAGGGGTATTTTTAGGGTTCAGGGTCAGTTTTCAGTTTTTGGGTAAAGGGGTATTTTTAGGGTTAAGGGTCAGTTTTCAGTTTTTGGGTAAAGGGGTATTTTTAGGGTTCAGGGTCAGTTTTCAGTTGTTGGGTAAAGGGGTATTTTTAGGGTTCAGGGTCAGTTTTCAGTTGTTGGGTAAAGGGGTATTTTTAGGGTTCAGGGTCAGTTTTCAGTTTTTGGGTAAAGGGGTATTTTTAGGGTTCAGGGTCAGTTTTCAGTTTGTGGGTAAAGGGGTGTTTTTTGGGTTCAGGGTCAGTTTTCTCGACTGTTGCACTCTCTGGAGTGGGAATAGTAATTTTATCCCTACGCTATCAAACGCTTTCCCTACTGTTCCACTCTCTGGAGTAGAAATAGTAATTTTTACCCTTACGCTATCCAACGTTTTATATAATTAATTGTTAAAATATCACATGTTTATTTTATTTTTTATATTACTTACATTTTATTTATGTTATTATTTTATGTTTGTAAATGTATTAGTAAATTAGAATATATTACATTAATTTATAAATTAGTAAATTAATTATTAATACTTATTGTTCAGTACATATATATTATATCTTTACTGTATATATTTAATTAATGTATTATTAATATATATGTATTATTTATTAATTTTAAACATTATTAGATACTTTTAAATATGTATATTTTATTTATTTGTGTTATATACTTACTTTTACATTTATATATATTTAAAAAAAATCGATATTTTTAACATCGATATTTTTTACATCGATATTATTTTTTCGATATTTTTGTACTTACCATGTTGTAGATAGGATGTCGATATTTTTGCCCTCGATATTGTTGACTCGATATTCTTGTAGGTCGATATTTCTGAGGTCGAAATTCTGTCAGTGATCCATAACCTAGATAGCCAGCGCAGACGAAGAGCCTGCGAGGTCAGAGGATTCAAACCAGCGCAGACGAAGAGCCTGCAAGGTCAGAGGAATCCAGCCCAACGCCGATGAAAAGCCTGCGAGGTCAGAGGAGAAGAAGTTTTCCTGCTGCAGTCGCAAGTATACAAAAGAAGAACGGGCTCGTTCTTCTTTCCACTCCTGTTTTACTTTCTTTGATACTATCCCGCGTGATACGCGTTCTTTGTTTCTTTAGCACACCTGACGTTCACGAAAATACTTTTCCTTGAATCTTTCGACATCTTGTTTGTTCCCAAGAATTATTGAGAGCAAAGCGCCTGCAAACAAAAAGCACTTTTTCTTACCGGAGGGTAGAAGAGTCTCTCAGGAATATATATATATATACTCTATTGAGGAAAGTGAAGATAACTTTCCTTTCAAAAGTGTCTATTTATCTCGGATTTCGGAATTGCAAGATTACGCTATACGATAATATAGTGTTCCATCTGGTAAGAGTAGTAACTCGGGGCCAGGGGGGGATTGACATTATTCGGACAAGGTACTCAATCCTGCTCTTTGTCTCTCCACGCTGCAGTACGTCCCTCAACCGAGATCTCGTGGATAACTCCGACCAGAAGGCAGTACAGCTAACCCCGACTCTTCTACACCTTCTCACCTCCCGGCTTCTCGCTATACACGCTCAGAAAGTGACTAATATATCACTACTGGGTGTTGTGTTTAGACAAGTCGAGGGGACTTTCATCCCATCGTTCCTGCTGGCCATATACATAAGGTTAGTGGCGCGCGTCTGTTCTTGCGCTGCTTACAATCCCGACAGATTGTCAAGCCCAAGAATACTAACCAGCCCGGACGATGGATGCCGATGCTACCCTTGCTACCTTGTTGGAAAGTTTCTCGGAACTCCGACAGGAGGTCCTTACATCTCGTGCCGAGAACCAAACTTTATATCACGAGGTTTCCCAGATGCGCAAGGAGTTGTCGGACTTGGCACTTAAGGAACCAGGGGTGAGGCCCATACTTAAACCGGCCACGTTGCCCCCTCCTGCTTCCTCTCGGTCAGGGGGTTATTTTTTGCCTCTGTCTACTCCATCCACAACCACGGATGCATTACCCACTGTTCAGATAATCCAGAACACTGGGATACCTCTTGCTCCACCGGAGAGGTTTTACGGGTATCCTCGTAAATTTGAGACCTTCCTCAATCAGTGCCGTCTTCATTTCTTGTGTAAACCAGCGGTCTTTCAGGATGAAGCGGCTAAAACAGCGTTTATGATGTCATACATGGGAGGGAATGCGCCAAGTTGGACCATACCCTTATTGGAACGTAACGACCCTGGGCCTCATTTATGAGGCCCCTTGCGCCATCGGAACTTCACTTTTCATGAAGTTCCGTGTCGCAGAAGCCTGCGTGGTATTTATCAGGCAGCAGTACGCCAGTTTTTGTGGCGTACTGCTGCCTGATAAATATCAGTCCCTTTAACGCAGTGTTCTGCGTTAAAGGGGCGTGCAATGGGTGTTGCCAGCATCATCCATGGCCTTTTGACACTGCCCCAGATTTACGATGAAATCGTAACTCTGAAGCAGTGCCAAAAGCTTACGCCTCCCCAGGGGAGGCGTAAGGGAGGCGCAACAGGGAGAAATGTCTTTATTTCTCCTCGTATTTCCTTTTTCTATGTGTGCTGCATTCTACAGCACACATAGAAAGAGGAAAAGCCTCTTGTGATTATATTTGTACAGAAAGGTTTCCCTTCCTGTACAAAAATAATCTTCCCCGCAACGTAGGCACCCTTGCACCATTGTCCAAGGGTGCCTGCGCTGGCGCAGGCAACCCATTGTGGGCCGGCGCAGGGTAAAAGGACAGGAATGCGCCGTATCTTAGAGATACGGCGCATTTCTGCCCTTTTCTTTTGCCGTAGGGAAGCGCAGCAGGAAGGCCTGCTGCGCTTCCCTACGGCAAAAAGTCATAAATGAGGCCCCCTGTGTTACATAGCTTTCCCGATTTCTGTCTCGAGTTGAGAAAGTTATTCGACAGAAAGTCTCACATGTTAACCCTTGACCGTGAAATAATGACATTGAGACAGGGTTCGCAAGATCTTTTGTCGTACATTACCACTTTTAATCGTCTATTAGTGGAAACTGAATGGCCAGTAGAAAAGCGGATTTCCCTCTTTTATCAGGGTTTAAGAGGAGAATTGAAGGGCGTGTTAGCCCAAGTGGTACAGTTACCGACGACGGTGGCTGAACTCATTGATCTGACCGTCCAGCTAGATCACCGCTTGCTAGAACGAAAAGGTGAAAGACCTAGAGGAGAAAATCGAGTCTACTATCCTCTGGCACAACCAAGAACAGGAGGAGATGAAAAGACTAAGGTACCAGAAGAGTCGGAACCTATGCAGATAGGAGGGATTAGAGGCCCCCTGACCGCAGAAGAAAAGGATAAACGGAGACGACTTAAGCTTTGTCTTTATTGTGGGAAAGGTGGACATTTCATCAAGGAATGCCGAGCCCGGAACTACATTCCAGGACGCGTTACCCTTCCTCGAATCCATGCTACGACGAAGAACGAAGAACAGTCGGAAAACTGAAGATCTCAAATCAGACGGAGGTCTCTGACTTGAGATGCCAGTATTCCATGATCTCCCCTATTCTTGCTAACACCCTTCATCCTGCAGTGGCCCACATGAACGTGAGTGTGTCTCTCTGGATTTCCTCTCGTGGCAAACTACAGATCGATGCCCTCCTTGACTCTGGGGCCACTGGTAATTACATCGATCAAGACTTTGCGTTACGGATGGGCATCCCTTGCGAAAAGAAGCTCCGACCCGAAACAGTAAAGGCAGTGGACGGTACTGTACTTTCCTCAGGTCCGGTGGTATTTAACACCCTTTCACTGTTGATGGAGATCGGGGTGGACCATCAAGAACATATACAATTTGACCTGATTGACGCCCCGCAATTTCGTCTCATCCTGGGTATGCCATGGCTTACCCTACACGATCCTTTTGTGAGTTGGTCATCCCGTACAGTCAATATGACCTCTCTCTATTGTAAGGAACATTGTAAGAATCATGAACTCCTTCCATCAATCACTGAACCCTCACCTGCCACCTATTTGGCGAATGCTTGCACCCTTGAGAAGTTCTGTTGTGCCACAGCGCTTCCCGCTGAATACCAGGAGTACCACGCCTTATTCGACAAACAAAAGGCTGCCCATTTACCACCCCTTAGGGTCTATGACTGCCGTGTTGACCTGGTCCCGGGGGCGGATATCCCCTGCAGCAGGGTGTATGCTTTGACGGAAAAAGAAACCCTATATTTGAAAACCTATATTGAGGACAACTTGGCAACCGCGTTTAGCAGACACTCAACCTCCCCAGCATCCTCGCCGATGTTTTTCATTGCCAAGAAGGACTGTGATGAGCTAAGACCCTGCATAGATTACCGCGCCATTAACAAGGTGACGATAAAAAACCGTTATCCCCTGCCCCTGATACCGGTCCTGATGGACCAATTGAAGGGAGCCCGCTATTTCACGAAGCTCGATCTTCGGGGAGCATACCACCTTGTTCGAGTACAAAGAGGAGACGAGTGGAAGACGGCGTTCAGGACCAAATTCGGTCTATTCGAATATCGGGTAATGCCCTTTGGTCTCTGCAACGCCCCAGCCGCCTTTCAATTCTTCATGGACGAAGTGCTAAGAGGGTGTTTGGAGTCCTACTGCGTGGTCTACATAGACGATATTTTGATTTATTCGTCAACTATGTCGGATCATGTCGTCCATGTGAAGACTGTGTTGAGGAACTTACAACAAAATTCGTTGTACGCTAAACTGGAAAAGTGCCTTTTCCATGTTCAGGAAGTCGCCTTCTTGGGGTATATTATAGACGCCCCAGGGTTCAGGATGGATATGAGCAAGGTTGAGGCGATCCTTAATTGGAAGACTCCGCAGAATGTTAAGGCGATGCAAAGTTTTCTTGGCTTCGCCAACTATTATCGGCGCTTTATTCTGGACTTTTCTAAAACGATCCACCCCATCACCGCCCTCTTACGAAAGAATGTACCCTTCGTTTGGGGAACAGAAGCTGAAGTATCCTTTCGACTCCTGAAGGACAGGTTTACTCAGGCCCCGATTCTCAGACATCCGGATCCTCAACTGCCATTTATTCTAGAGACCGACGCCTCCCAATTCGCTCTCGGAGGGATCTTATCCCAACGGCATCCCACCACAGGGCAGCTGCACCCGGTGGCCTACTATTCGAGGAAACTTACACCCTGTGAAACAAACTGCACCATCACAGATAAAGAACTCCTTGCCATTAAAAGAGCGTGTGAAGAGTGGCGACACTATCACCTAGGGGCTCTGCATACTGTTGAAATCATCACGGATCATCGGAACCTGTTGTTTCTCAAAACGGCTAAAGCCTTGACTCCACGGCAGCTTAGATGGACCTTGTTTTTCTCCGACTTTGATTTTGTCATCAAATACAGGCCTGGGTCACGCAATGGAAAAGCGGACGCCTTATCCCGTCTAGGAGAAGAAGAGACAGTGGAACCTGAGGAACCCCCTTATATCCTTCAAGAAACTGAATGTTCCACGACATCGATTGCCCTGGTCACGTCTGAGGACTTTTTGGAAGATGTAAGAGTGGCACTAACTGATATTGATATCCCCTCTTGAATACAAGAGGCACCAGAACACCGACATATGGAAAACGACCTAGCATACCATTATCATGCGTTGTATATACCATAGGTTGCGTTGCAACAACAGGTGTTGATGTGGGCACATGATTCTGTATTAGGCGGACACATGGGCATATATAAAACCACGGCAAACGTGGAACGTTCCTTTTGGTGGAAGGGTGTACGAGCTGATGTAAAGGAATATGTAAAGAACTGTGCGATTTGTGCCCAGGGCAAATCAGTCCACACTAAACCATCAGGCTTACTCCATCCATTGCCCATTCCTTCTAAACCTTGGCATATATTATCAATGGATTTCATTGTGGAGATGCCTCCCTGCGTCAATCAAACGGTCATCTTGGTGATAGTGGACCATCTCACGAAGATGGGACATTTTATTTCTTTACCAGGTCTTCCTA
Organism: Lissotriton vulgaris; assembly: GCF_964263255.1. Taxonomy (NCBI): domain Eukaryota; kingdom Metazoa; phylum Chordata; class Amphibia; order Caudata; family Salamandridae; genus Lissotriton; species Lissotriton vulgaris. The sequence goes on along the minus strand of NC_141687.1, from coordinate 264,272,814 downwards.
CGTCTGTGGAGTTAGCTAAGGTATTCCTCCAACACATTGTGCGGGCGCATGGACTGCCGAGTGTGCTGATAACTGATCGCGGTACGCAATTCACTTCCCATTTTTGGAAGGCTCTCTGTGCCATCTTACAAATAGACGCAAGATTATCCTCCAGCTACCATCCTCAGACAGATGGTAAAACCGAACGTCTGAATCAGACACTGGAACAATACCTCCGCTGTTTTACCATGCAGAATGCCACGGATTGGACCACTCTTTTGTGGTTGGCGGAGTTCGCCTATAACAATGCTCTTCATACCACTTTGGGGTGCTCTCCCTTCTTCTGCCTCTATGGTTTCCATCCGAACATGCTTCCGTTCGACTGGACTGCGGAATCCTTGGTTCCTACCTTACATGAACATCATGCTCATTTGAGGGCCATCCTGATCGATGTTCGGAACTGTTTGGAGACTGCACAAGCTGCTTATAAACTATTTGCTGACAGGAAGAGGTCCGAGGAGCCGGCTTATATGGTGGGGGACAAGGTGTGGCTTTCCACACGTAATATACATCTGAAAGGGGTTAATAAACTTAAGCCTAAGTTTATCGGTCCTTATGGGATCTGTGAAGTAGTGAATCCCGTGGCAATGAAGCTGTCCCTGCCTGTGTCATGGTCTATCCATCCGGTGTTCCATGTGTCCCTCCCCGACCCTGTCCGTTGAGTATGCGGTTGCCGGAGCGTCCTAAAGCTCTGGAGGTGGAAGGCCAAGAGGAATATGAGGTACAACGAGTTCTGGATTCTCGTATGATGTGTGGCAGGGTCCAGTATCTGTTTGATTGGAAAGGGTACGGACCCGAGGATAGAACATGGGAACCTGTGGACCGTTTGCATTGCCCGGATTTGGTCGCTGAATTCCACGAGCGGTTCCCTGGTAAGCCGGGTCGACCGCCGGGACAGCTGTCCTCGAGAGGGGGTTCTGTCGCGATCGCTCTCGCCGCCACGGCGAGAAGAAAGAGATGTAGAATAGCGCGCTCTCTCCAAACGGACTACATGTCCCAGAAAGCAAAGCGGCTATGGAAGTCAGGAAAAAAGGCTGAGCCTATATAAGCTCCTCCCCAGCAGCAGGTAGTTGCTTGACAATTGTTTTGTAGTTTTGGTTATGGCAGAAGGTGTTGTTCCCGCCGGATGTATAACCTAGAAAGCCAGCGCAGACGAAGAGCCTGCGAGGTCAGAGGATTCAAGCCAGCGCCGACGAAGAGCCTGTGAGGTCAGAGGATTCAAACCAGCGCAGGCGAAGAGCCTGCGAGGTCAGAGGAGTCCAGCCCAACGCTGATGAAAAGCCTGCGAGGTCAGAGGAGAAGAAGTTTTCCTGCTGCAGTCGCAAGTATACAAAAGAAGAACGGGCTTGTTCTTCTTTCCACTCCTGTTTTACTTTCTTTGATTTTTTTTTTTTTTTGAAATATATTTTTATTGCAGGAATCAGTAAATCAGTACAGTAACGACCAGCATTGTATCATAAGCAATATTAACAGAATAAAGCCCTCTGGCCCCCCTCCGTAAAGTCCGTACACAGCCAATCGGCCCATAACCCTGGGGTCGGGCGGCGAAATGCAATGGGGGTCCGTAGGATGCTAGAGCTGGTCCGGATAATGCACTGTCCGTCATCTGCTTTTCCAAACAAGCCTAAAACCCCCAAAATAAACCCCCCCTCCCATAAATGTCTACTAACTAAGAGAACCCCCCCCCCCCACCACCAGCGCCAGGGAGCTATCAACATAGGATCTGCTATTGGACCCACGGGGAAGGCAATAGGACTGTCAGTACTAACGTTCACCGGGACTCGGGGTGAGTTGCTTCTTCACTTTCAGAGTCGCTGGGGGCGCAATAATCCCTGAGGGCCTGCACCAACATTTCCCACTCCAACGCGGCCTCCTGCGCCTTCTCATTACCCTGCCTCCAAGCCAGTTGATATCTCAGCGCGCTCTCTCCCGCCGCCCACTTCAAAAGCTCACTGTGCCATCTGTTGCCTGCCGGACCAGCTCGTGCCTTCCAGTTCCTGGTCACCTCTCGTTTAGCAAGGAGGAGCCCCAGGTCGATAAATTTACTAGAAATTTTATTCCTGGGGGTATGGGGGAACCAGTGCAGTAGCCCCACCGCCGCATCCAATGATAAGAGTCTCCCTGTCACCTCCTCCAGGGTCGTCGCTACCTCCTGCCAGTAGGACGTCAGTCCTGGGCAGGCCCATAACATGTGTAGGAGGTCCGCCTCCTGAGCCGGGCATCTAGGGCATTCCGCCGACGCCGTGGCAAAATAACGCCTGATTTTCACCGGGGTCAGGTACGCTCTATGGAGAACATAATAGTGGACCAGTTGGAAACGGGCGTTTCGTGTGCCCTTCCAGGCTCGTCTCACCAACTGGGACCAGGTCGTCTCCGGGATCTCCCTACCAAGGTCCTCCTCCCAGCGGGTCCTCAAAGTGGTGAGAGGAGCCAATCCCTCGGTAATCAACCTGCCGTAGAGGCAAGTGACCGCCTTCACCGTGCCCGCCGACATCATTACGTACTGGCACACCTGAGATAAGTGGGGTTCCTCCTGCCCGTTCTTCCAGTGTGCCTGGATCGCTCGTACAATGGCCGAGTGCAGCAAAAAGTCGCCCCGGGAGATCCCGAAGCGGTCAATGAGATCCTGAAAGGACAAGAGCGCTCCGTCCTCGAACAGATCACCAACGAGCTGTAAACCGGAATCCTCCCAGGCCGCCAAACGCGACCAATCCCCTCCGTGGGGGAGGGCCGTCAGCATCCCCAATGGTATTTCAGGCGCATATGGTGTTCTCAGTTGGCCTCGGGCGTGGGCCCGATTCCAACACAGGCGGACAGTCCGCTCCTCCATCGACAAGTCCCGCAGGACTAAACGTTGTCGCAGCGCTATAAAGGAGAGAACATGCCTGGCCATACCCGTCCCTCTTCCGTCTTCCGGGCCCCGGAATTCCCTGGCGATCTCCTGAGTGAAGGTCTGGAGCTGCGCCGCCAGATAATACTTTTCGAAGTACGGCACAGCGATCCCCCCCTCGTCTTTCGGCCTCATCAAGGTATTGAGGGCTACCCGCCGCCGGCCCGTTCCCCAGAGGAATCCGACCACCATAGAGCGTAATCGACGAAACGTGGCCGGTGGGACCCAGATCGGCAAAGTCCGGAAGTAATATAATAACCGGGGAAGCGCCACCATTTTGAGCAGGGCGATACGTCCCGCCACTGAAAGCGGCAGCGTGGCCCAAAAGTCCATGCAACCTCGGAGTGCTCGAGTGCAGCGGGCAATGTTCCCATCTAGGAGGTCGGGTTGGTCGTGGTAGACGAATACCCCAAGGTACTTAAAGCAGTCGGGCTCCCATCTAATCTCCCTACTTAGCGCAGGGGCGGGGGTACCCCTGCGTACCGGAAAAAGACAGGTCTTAGACCAATTCACTCGGAGGCCCGAGACCTCTCCGAACTCCGTGAGCGCCAATTCCGCTCCCCGTAAAGCGTCGACCGGGTCATCCAGGAAGAGCAACAGGTCGTCCGCATATAGCGAGACATAATGCGGGCCCGCAGACGTCCATAAGCCCGTATAGTGGGCTCCCGAGCGAAGGTGCAGCGCCAGTGGCTCCACCGCCAGCGCAAAAAGAAGCGGGGACAAGGAGCACCCTTGCCGCGTGCCTCGTTCCACCGGATACCGCGATGAAATCAATGGGCCCGCACGGACCCTGGCCGAAGCAGAAGCATAAAGAACCGCGGTCCATCGGACAAATCCCTCCCCGAGGCCGAATCTCCGTAACACCGTGCAGAGGTAGTCCCACTCTAGGCTATCAAAAGCCTTCTCCAGGTCCACCGACAAGACTACCGGGGACGGGGCATCCACAAATGGTTCCCCTAGTAAACGGAACAACCTGCGAATATTCATCGTCGTGTTCCGCCGTGGGATGAAACCGGCCTGGTCCTCCTGCACCAGAGAACTCATGTGTCCCAGCAGCCTCGAGGCCAAGATGCTGCTCAGTATTTTGTAGTCCACCGTCAACATCGATAGGGGACGGTAGGACCCCGGGTCGGATGAGTCGCGGCCCGGTTTGAGGAGAGGAACCACCAACGCCTCACACATCGAGCTCGGGAGTCGCCCCAGCCTCTTCGCCTCCCTGTAGACCACCAGTAAGCGAGGGGCTAGGAGGTCAGCGTAAGCGGCATAAAACTCCACTGGTAGGCCATCTAGGCCCGGGGTCTTGTTTCTCGCCATCCGTTTAATGGCCCCGCGGATCTCCCCTAATTCAATGTCGGAACCCAGAGTTTTCGCCACTTCCTGCTCCACTGTGCGGAGCTCCAGTGGGCGAAGATAATTATCAAGCCGGTCTGGGTCACGTGCGGAGCGACTGCGGTATAAACCTTCATAATAATGCCGGAAGCAACTAAGAATCTCCGGTTGGGTGCATACCTCGGTTCCGTCTGCCCCACGCATATTTGTCGTCGTTTGAGACTGGCGCGTAGGGTTGGCCAACCACGCCAACAACGCACTCGATCTGTCTCCCTCCGCGATAGACCGGACCGTATAGGCCTTATAATCAAAACAGCGGAGCCGTTCGACCTCCGCTGCTACCTTTTCCCTCGCCTCCGCCGTCTGGGCTTGCAATTCCGGGTGTCCGGGGCGGCGAATTTCAAGCTCGCGGAGTTCCCGGTCCGCAGTGTCTAAATCAGCCAGGATGACGCGCCTCATGCCCACCTTCTTAGAGATACAGTAGCCCCTCACCACTACCTTAAAAGCGTCCCATTCTAACGCCCTAGTACTCGCGGAGCCGCCGTTGGACGCAAAATAATCCGATATTCTCTCCCCCAAGTCCGCCTTGAAGACACTGTCCTCGAGGATCTCGGGTCGCAATTTCCAGGTGGGCACCGCCGGCGTCCCAGGAAACCAGCGAAGGTCCAGTAGGAGGGGGTTATGGTCCGAGATGGTCCTCGATAAGTACTCCGATCGGACCGCTGCCGAAACCAGTTCGGGCGATCCAAGAAAGCCATCTAGTCTGACATGCAATTCATGGAGGCCCGAGAAATATGAATAATCCCTAGATGCGGGGTGATGCGCCCTCCAAATGTCCGTCAAACCCCAGCGGGTCTGCCAATCCTGACGACCCTTAGCCGTGCGACGGACCGGGGAATCGGGAAGCGGGGGATGCGAGCGGTCTATGTCCACATCCACTACGGAGTTAAAGTCTCCCCCCAGCAGGAGGGGCCCGGCGAAAAAGTGGGCCAACGAGCCCGATAACCTGGAAAGGAAGGCAGTCTGGTCTACATTAGGAGCGTATACACAGCAAACGTTCAGGTCCCTCCCCCCTAGAGTGCCCGAGATGGCCACGAAACGCCCCTCTGGATCCAACACTGTCCTCGTGACTTGGAAGGGGACCCCTGCCCTGATCCATATTAGCGCCCCCCTGGCATAAGCAGAGTACGACGTGGAAAAGACCTGCCCCCGCCATCTACGCTGAAGCGCCGCCCCTTCCGCCTTGTTCAGATGAGTTTCCTGCAGCAGCGCCATTTGCACTCCCCTACGCACTAAATAAGCGTGGACCTTGTGACGCCTGGACATAGTGTGAAGCCCCCTTACGTTCCAAGTAACACATTTCAAATTAGCAACATCAGCCATTGTCCCAGATTGTTCTTGCACAGTCCCCCCATCCGGGTCCCCACAAAGAAAAGGCATCAATCCTCCCAGCGCTGATGGCGGCCATTTTCCCCAACCAAAACCAAACAACCCAAAAACCAACCAAACCCCCCCCCCCACCCACCCCAGAACAGGACCCAAACTGCACCATCTAGATCCCATCCAAACCTCGTCCCTCATCAACCCCAGAACCCCCACTAATCCTACGGTCGCCACCGTAGGAAGGCCTTATGGGCCAGGTGCGGGCTGGGCGGAGGCAGTGGGCCCTCGTCGCCCAGGCCACCAGGACTATAACAAGCCCCAAACAGTGCCAAAACCTTCCGGGGCGAAAGCAGAGGCCCCCCAACCCTCTCTTCCTCTATGTCAGCAATAAAGGACGGCAACCGCCTCCCCCCTGCCGGGCCCCCACCCAAAACAAGGCAGTATAACCTGTTACCCTTGTCCATCTAAAAGGTCCTCCACCGATTTCGGTGTGATCACCGGTGTATGGGCACTATCTGCCACTGAATCCTCCGAGTCCGATGGTGCTCCCTCATCACCCGGGTTTTCTTCCTCCTCAACGGCTTCATCCCTTGCTCCCGACAACTCCGACAATACTTCCAGCACTCCCCTCCGTTCCGATGATGTCTCCGCAGTCGAGGGCCCTCCCGTGCGGCCGCGGCGATTCCTGACCCTCTTGGATCGCCGCCTTTGTTCCGGCTCATCTGCCTGTTGGGACGAGGAGCCAAAGCCATCTTTCCCTGTCCTGTATAGTTCGAGCCAGACACAGACATCCTCCGGGGTGTCGAAGAACTGGGTTTTGTCATCGACAATGATGCGGAGCCTTGCAGGATATAGGAGTGAATACTGAATGCCCTCGCTCCTGAGCTCGCGCTTAACCGCTAGGAAGGAGAACCGCTTGCGCTGCGTCTCGTAGGTGTAATCTGGGAAGATGTTCACCTGACTGTTCGCTACTTTGAACGGGCCATTGTGCCTGGCGGCATTGAGGATTAAGTCCCTGTCTCGAAAATGCAGCAACCGCGCCACCACTGGCCTCGGGGTGCGTCCCTGCTGTGGGGGCCGTGCTGGGACTCTGTGGGCTCGTTCCAGAGTGTAGAAGGAGGACAGTCCCTCCGGGACCACCGTGTCTCGGAGCCAGGTCTCCAAGTATTGCACCATGTCGCCATCCTCGATCTTTTCCGGCAGGCCCACCACTCGGATGTTGTTCCTCCTGTTGCGGCCTTCCGCATCCTCCGCCCTCCGTTCCAGGGTCTCAATTCGGGATAGGGCGTCCTTCATCGTCGCAGCCAAGGTTCGTTGCGCCGGCTCCAAGGTTTTCACCGTGCCCTCCACCTCCTTGACCCGGTCTGAAAGTTTGCCATGGTCCGCCCTGAGGAGGCCCAGGCTCGTCGCCACCTGAGCAATGTCCTGTTGGAGGGCTGATCTCGTAGTCTCTATCGCCTCTAGGACACGGTCGAACTGTTGCTGCATCGGCGCGCCACCAGAACTTTTTGGGTCCCCATGTTCCTCTTTGTCCTGGGCTTCAGAGTCCGAGGCGGTCTGGGTGGATCCCTTGGCTCCCCTAGGTTTCCCCATGCCTCCCGGGGCACTCCGCGAGGGTCCCGGAGTAGGCGTCTCCGTGTGCAGGCGTCGACCACTACCTTCCCGGATGCTTGTCCTCAATTCGGGTATGGGCGACCTCCTTCTCCAGAGCCTGTGGAGACTCCGCCGCTTCGGCTCACGCCACCGCCACGGCGTCCGAGGGCACCGATGAGGGGGCGGAGACAGCCGTCGCCGAGTCGGGCAGGCCCGTTCACCCACTATAGCCCCGGGGTGAGGGCCACCAACCCCCTCGGATGATCTGTGGCGCCAGAGTGTCGCGCCTCCCATGTAGGTGGACTGGCCAGGAAGACGTAGCTAGTTGCGGAGTCGCGAGGTGGGCCACCGCTCGGATCGCAGGGCGTCCGCTCCCGGTGCCCTCCACTGCGTGGGCACCCGCCCGGCCGTCTAACCGAGTGCAAATCCGTTGCAAAGGGTCCAATCCAGTAAATGTCCAATGTCCAGAACAGCCGGAGATGGCGAAGCCGGGCGCTAGTCGCTACCTGCGGCACCTCTTCAACTCAGTAGTTCCGAACAGGGGGACAAAGGAGTCCGGGCGCCATGTTGGGTCGCACTCCGCAACTCCGCAACCTTCGGTTTTACTCCGGAGCAACCCTCGTCCGAGCTCCACCAGGGGCCCCGGCAGGGTTCCGCCGGCACACTCAGCAGAATGCGGGGTCTGGGGTGCCCCGCAGCCTCCGATTTTCAGGATAATCCCGGGCTTAGTCCCGGAGCCGAGCTCTCAGGCGACCATCGCCATCGGCGCCCAAGCCACGCCCCCTGTTTTACTTTCTTTGATACTATCCCGCGTGATACGCGTTCTTTGTTTCTTTAGCACACCTGAGGTTCACGAAAATACTTTTCCTTGAATCTTTCGACATCTTGTTTGTTCCCAAGAATTATTGAGAGCAAAGCGCCTGCAAACAAAAAGCACTTTTTCTTACCGGAGGGTAGAAGAGTCTCTCAGGAATATATATATATATACTCTATTGAGGAAAGTGAAGATAACTTTCCTTTCAAAAGTGTCTATTTCTCTCGAATTTTGGAATTGCAAGATTACGTTATACGATAATATAGTGTTCCATCTGGTAAGTGTAGTAACTCGGGCCAGGGGGGGATTGACATTATTCGGACAAGGTACTCAATCCTGCTCTTTGTCTCTCCACGCTGCAGTACGTCCCTCAACCGAGATCTCGTGGATAACTCCGACCAGAAGGCAGTACCGCTAACCCCGACTCTTCTACACCTTCTCACCTCCGGCTTCTCGCTATACACACTCAGAAAGTGACTAATATATCACTACTGGGTGTTGTGTTTAGACAAGTCGAGGGGACTTTCATCCCATCGTTCCTGCTGGCCATATACATAAGGTTAGTGGCGCGCGTCTGTTCTTGCGCTAATTACAATTCCGACAGTTGGCGTCCGGATCCGATGGCGATCAGCTCGGACGCATTTCTTCAATCATGGACGATGGGCATTCTATATGCCTTTCCTCCTTTTGTCATGATTCCGAGATCGTTAGCGCAGACACGCAGGCAGGGGGCGGAAATAATCTTAGTATCCCCATGTTGGAAGGCGCAAGCTTGGTTTCCGGTGGCAATGAGCTTATCTTGTTCTCCATCCGGTCATTCCCAGAGTTGTTGACGGATCCAGTGGGCCTTCATCACCTCTCAGTCCTGCAAGGTCAGTTGCCTCTCATGGCATGGAGACTTTCCGGCGACGCTGGCAGGTGCAGGGAGTTTCACAGGACACTCTCTTTTTTCTCTCCCAGTCTTGGGCACCTTCCACGCACAAACGATATGAGTCCCCTTGGCGACGTTGGGTGCGTTGGTGTGGTGAAAAACAGAGTAATCCCTTGGGATCCGGTATCTCTGTGATTGTGAATTTTTTATCTGACTTGGCTAAGTCAGGCATAGCCTATAGAACGGTAAAGAATTTTAGATCGGCCATTTCGGCTGGACATCCGCATGTTGATGGTAGACCAGTGGGGGAACATTCTCTGGTCTGTAAGGTAGTACGAGGTATCAGGTTGGTGAATCCCCCTCAACCTAGATATCAGTCATTATGCGATGTTTCCATAGTTCTGAGGTACTTGAAAACATGGCCAGCCAATGAAGGGCTGTCGCGCAAATAATTGTCTGCCAAATTGATGCTTTTGTTATGCCTTACTTCATGCAGACGTGTGTCGGACGTACGTGCTCTGGATTTAGCAGGTAGAGTGTTTACTCCGTCTGGAGTTTCTTTTACAATTTACCGTCGTACTAAGACTCATTCTAAATGTATTTCTTATCCTGCCTTTCCTCATCATAGCAAAGTGTGTGTTGTGCAATGTTTAAAGGTCTATGAGGATTGTACCAGAGAGTTCAGAAATGATGTGGCAGGTCAACTGTTGATTTCGCTTCAGAGACCTTTCCGCCCAGTCTCTTCCGCTACTCTAGCCAGGTGGATTACCTGGTTATTGGCCAAAGCGGAAATTGATTCCTCCCTTTTTGGTGCTCACTCTGTGAGAGGGTCCATGGACGCGAAAGCCATAGCTTCTGGGTCCAGGTTACAAGATATTATGACTGCGGCGGACTGGTCCTCTGAGTCCACTTTTAACACCTTTTACCACAAACCTATTGTGGATGTTGCGTCTGTTGAAGTGGAGCAACTTTAAAGTAGCATAATTTGAGCCTCCATGGACTGACATAGAAAGAAAAATTGTCTAGCTAACGCAACAAAGAATTTTCAATTCTATTAAGGACACGGAGGCGAGAATTATCCCACCCAGGATGGATTACTTAATGTGTTATGTTTTTCATGATCATTACAATGATACTTGATTGCATATTTCAATGTTAATGCTTTGACTTCTTATTTTTTAGAACCCGATATCTGAAATTGTGACTGTTATTTTCAGTCTGGCATGGGTGTTATGGCTGTGTTGCTTGTTTCAGGCGACCAAGGAAAACAAACCTGAGGTGTGAGCTGTTCTGACGAGGCTTTGGATCCGCCTTCTACGTTTTGAAGAGGATGGTCGCTGATGCTGTTTGACATCAAGTTTGGGTTCAGTCCTATTTCAATTTATAGACATTTGCAAGGAAAGAGGAAGTGACGACAACTTCGTGGACATTTATTGCTCATAGTGTGTTCTGATTGGTGCAGACCTGGAGGTGGTTGTCCTTCCAGGGTATGCTGTTTAAAGTGTAACCCTTTGCTGCTGTATGTGTAGTAAAGATTGAGAAGCATAATTCTCGCCTCCGTGTCCTTAATAGAATTGAAAATTCTTTGTCGCGTTAGCTAGACAATTTTTCATCCTACCTCACTTTCCACATACTATGCATGCCCACCGCAGTTGCGTGGCTGACACCCTTAGATAGCTGCACAGCTTGAATCAAACACGCACTGCTACACAGTGCAGCATGCGTGCAACATGTCTAATCCTTGAAGCCATTCAAGTTCTACTTTTCTTCTTGCCTGCAACAAAACAGCTCCAATAAGCGCAGCTTCCACCAGCTTGCGGATCATTATTATTTTAGCAGAAGTAGTAATGCTGCCAAAATTTTGTGGATGTCTTCACGTGGCAGATTTCTCTGTCCCCAGTGTGCTGACTAACATCGCTTCAAACAGAAACTAACAAGCCACTTCATGAGTTAATTCACCGCCGTCGGGACACCTGGAATAAGTATATAATAAGGCAAATCTCTCCATTTCCAGAGATGCACACAGTAGAAACCCCTGACCTGCTAACCCTTGGTCTGTGTTATGATGCTTCTTACCTGAGTGAAGTTAGCTTCTTTCTCGTGGAGCTTCATTACTGTGTCATACATGTTCTGTTCTACCTGTTCTATGGAATGTCAGGTTGATGGCAATCAACAGTTGTCAGTTGCACTGGACTGTCGAGGTGGTCGGATGCCAGGTTGTGCTAAGGATTAAACTTACCTTAAAAAGGATCCTGCTTCCAGTCTCTTGTGTCCACGAGTGTTCACAACAATTTTGGCGACGATCCTGTCCCTCCGCGTGTTCCTGTGGACTCATGGCACAACCTGGTGATCGGTGATCGCCTTGCCGTTTTGACTGATTATTCCTCACCTGCATCTCTTGATGTTTTCCTGATTCAACTCCCTGTTTTTCCTGCATCTCAAGGTACTGTGGTCGTGGTTTGTTCATTTTCTGCACTCCTGCGTTGCCATTTGGATCGCGAGCTCCCGCTCGAGCTTTCCAACAGTGGAATCACGCGCCTATACGTCACTTTCTCTTATCACTGGAATGCACGGTGTACGCTAGTGTTCCTTTACGTGCATCACGTACACCGTGCGCAAAGTTGTTACATCATCGCGTGCCGCCATCTTGTGAGTAATTTCTTCCAAAACGCTGCACGATCTGGTTACGATCTCTCACGAGTGGTATTTCTTTCTTCTGGTTGAAGAGAAAGGTATTTACCACATCATTGACTTACGGCAATTCTTTTTCAGCCACGGACTTCTGTGCAAGCCTTTTCACAGTGATTTGCACGCCTTCTTATTCATTCAAAGACTTTGTATTATTTGTTTCTTTGGCAAATTGTTTCATTTCTTTTTACTTCACAGCGCTTCTAGGTAAATCTGCACTTCTATTGTTGTACTTGCTGATTATTACAGTGTTTTTAGAGCACTTTACTTTTTTTGTCATTATGGTACTGCTTTTATTCACTACTGTCATGAATTCTAATGTTGTCACGCCTCCAATGTTTCTCCCTCTTCCAGGCACTCCTGTCATAGATTGGGAAGATTGGGTGGAAATGTCAGACTATATTGTTGCCATGTTCACCTAATAGGATAAAAGCACTTTTACTCAGTACTCTGGGTAGTGAAGAACAGCGTATATTTAAATATTTACCTGAAGCAATGGCTCCCAATGGTCAACCCATGGATGATGTGTACAAAGAAGCCCTCAAGAGACTTGAAACAAGGTTTGCCAAAGAAGTCAATTTGGTCATGGCCAGGTATAGGTTTTATACTCAACCACAAGCTGAGAATGAGAGTATCAATGATTTTGTTTCTAGATTACGTGAGCTGTCTGTAAAGTGCCGTTTTGGAAATATGACTGATGAACTAATTCGTGATCAGCTTATAGTACAATGTCGTCATAGAAAAATTCAAGAAAGGCTTTGGGCGGTGAAGGACCCCTCTTTAAAAGATGCTGTGGACATGGCCAAAGTTATTGAAGAATCTCAAAAATGTATAAAGGAGTTAGAGAGAAAGGACAAAGGGGTATCTCAGATTGGCAACGTTGATGTTGATTTCAAAGAGGAAGATGTTGATGTTAACGCAGTTTCTAAGAGATATAACAAAAATAATAGAGCCTCTAATTTTTCTGCCAAGATCAAGGGGAAAGAGTGTTGGCGGTGTGGCAGTCAGTATCATCTGGGTGATTTCAAAAAATGTTATGCCTTAGATCAAATTTGTAGGAAATCTGGTCGTAAAGGACATTATTCGAGGATGTGCAAACAAGTTGACGGTTTGTATAAAAATAGGTCTAAAGTTAATGTGATACAACAATCCTCAGATTTTAAACAAAACACAAGTAGAGTGTTGGTTGTACAAGAAGATACTGACTGTATTGTTGGATTAGTTATTCTAGATGTTCATAGAATAACAAGACCATCTGCTGAATTCAATGTGTGTGGGCAGAACGTCTCCCTTATGGTAGACTCAGCTTCCATGTTCACGATTATTCCAGAATCTTTGTTTACTTTGTTGTGGGAGGGTGTTTCTTTATCCAAAAAGGACATCAATCCTGTTGGATATCAAGGTCAAACCATTGACATTTTAGGGTAAATATTTGGCTCTATTACTTTCAGTACTAGGAGCGTTGAAGGGAAGGTTTACATTGCCAAAGAAGGCCCACCTATTCTTGGTTGGATGCTTAGCTTCTCTCTCGTGGAGCTTCATTACTGTGTCATACACGTTCTGTTCTCCCGGTTCTATGGAATGTCAGGTTGACAGCACTCGACAGTTGTCAGTTGCACAGGACTGTCGAGGTGGTCAGATGCCAGGTTGTGCTAAGGATTAAACTTACCTTAAAAAGGATCCTGCTTCAAGTCTCTTGTGTCCACGAGTGTTCACAACAGTCTGCTACGTAACAAGATAAAAGACTGCCGGCAACCTCTCCAGGAGTCAGTATTCCAGCTTCCAAGGATACACTATTACAGTCGATGTTGGCACGCCCTCCAGTCTTCCGCGAGACTTGTAAGATGATGCAGCTCGTGCTCTCCTGAGCTACAAGTTGCTAACCAGAGTTTGGCTGCTCGAGACCAGTGTGATTCCCCCTTTGTGGCTCTTCAGGTAAGCAACACAAAAACACGAACGTTCCTTTATGCAGGCAGTAGTACATTTCTAAAGTCCACAACATGGTTATCTCCCCAGCACATCACACAAGAGCAATTAACACGCCGCTAAGCCAAATTCTCACTGTGGCCTCATCCACGCCCCCGAATGACTTATCATCAACGTACCTAGCAGCAATATATCCTCAAGTAATACGGATTCAGCATTAGAAACAACTTCCATACCCCAATCCAAATCGACGTAGATTCAACGCGCAGCACTAGCTGGTTCCTACTACACAAACACTACTAGTTCAGCACCAGAGCAATCCAATTCACTGCTGTAAAATAACAAACTTCTGTCAAATATGTTAGATGTTGTAGAACACTGGTGGAGCGAGCTCCAGGGCAATATAGAACACCGCAGCCTCAAATACATTGTAAACTTCTCATGGATTTTATAGCAGCTCTCTTGAAGCTTTTCCTTGTCATCTTAGTTTCTCTGTTTCTCTCTGTAAATTAACTTATATTAAGCTTGCACTTGTAAGTTCTTCTTTAAAATCGTCGCCAAAATATTGTAATCAAAAAGAGGTCCAGGAGAAGATTATGTAGGATGTTTAATAGATAGTTGTCACGAAGAGCCCCACCAGGAGCAGCCTTCCTGCTGCTCAGCCCTTTCTCCAACTGACTCTTTCAAACCTCCACATTCCACGGCATCACCACACACAAACATTCCACACCCCAGTCACACTCGCTGAGCAGCAGGTATAGCAATTCTATGTCAGGACAGGAGGCTCCGATTATGCTTTCTCATTTCTTTAATGAAATGCTCAGCAGCCAATAAAAACAACCAAAAAACTACATTTCCCATGAACACCAGGGAGTAACCATAGATGGTAGTGTATAAAAGGTCCCAACATTAGTCTGTCTTCCTCTTTCTTTGCTGCTCCGCAGCCAGTTAAGTGCATATTTTTCTCTTCTAAGCATATTGTTACTCTGTTGACTTTGTTGCTTTTCTTGCCTGTTGTGCTTTGCGCATTTAAGGTTCACGTGTTTGGGGCTTTGTCTCCGTGTTGCTTACGTGGTTTTCTCAGCTGTTGTTCAGCTTTTTCCTTCTGTTTGGAGCGTGTGGCCACCTCCGTTGTTCCGTGCGCTATCTCGCGCTCGTGTACTCTTGTGGAGTGGGAGCAGGGGTTTCCGTTTTCCTTAGGGGAGCGCGAGCGCTCTCGAGACGGTGTTTGGTGACAGGTGACAGTCGCGCGTGCGCACTGTCCTATTTCCGGTTTCAGGGTTTCTCCTCAGAACTGGTTGAGTGACGACGTCTTTGGCGTTCTGCCCACGACCTGTCTACAAACTTTAACCCCGTCAGACACCGTGGTTTCTTGAGGACTGCGGTTGCAACATTGTGGCATAGGCTCTGCCTAGAGTGTTGGTGCTGTGCAGGCTTTGGCTCCCTCCACGCTTGAATAATTTTCTTGAAGTCCGGACCCGGTTCCTGCTTCAATCAAAGCCTGCTTTGGGGTTTACGCACTCCCCCTTGACTGGTGTTTTGACACTCTGAACTTTAGTCGTCTTGTGGGCATTTACTTTTCTACCTGGTAGAATGGCTGAATATTATGACGCTGACGACGACTACTACTACGATGGCGAGGAGGAAGACTCCTTGGAGCAGAATTTGGTGGAGAAGTTGGATAAGGGGGTCCAACAATCAGTTAATAAGGCACTGGTGCGTGCAATTAACCCCCTGAAGCGTCACCTGAATCTTTACGCCCAACAGCAGGGTTGGTTGCCTGCTGCCAAGAAATCGGCTAAGTCGCTGGTGAATCCTCATAAGGCGGACTTTCAACGTCTTGCGAAGAGTTTAGCGGCAACGCCTTCCGCTTCTTCAGCTCCTCAAGAGTCGGAGTCGGATAATGCCCACTCTTCCGCGTCTTCAGATCATGCTTCACCGCCCCCTCGGAAGAGGGTCTGTAAGGAACACTTTGTAGACGCCCCTGAGCGTCCTTCAGTCCTTAATTTCGAGCCGGCGGACATTGTCCACCCGAACTCTTCATCGTGGACGCCTTCACCTGCAGTGGCGGCTTATATCGAGTCTCATATTCGCCAACCTTTTGAGGCCTCGGTTCGGGCACGGTTGCGCTCCGAGTGCCCGAGACCGGACTTGGCGGACCATCTAGCCGACACCCCGGAGGTTGACCCCATGATGGTCACGTACTTGAAAAAGTACGCGAAAGACCCTAAAAAAGGTTTGGACAGATCTTGGCGGTCCTGTCAAGACAAGATGCTCGACTTGCTAGCTCCTCTCACCAAACTCTTGGACCTAGGTTATAGGGCTGACGAGGCTTCTGCTCTTGTGAATCCCAAGGAACTGATCGAATGGGCCCAACGGGCGATTTGTTATCTGGGCAATGCAAATTGCGCAATGTCGACTGAACGTCGCAGGTCCATACTCTTGAAGTTGGACCCGAAACTTTCGGAATTAGCAACTTCCGAATCTGGCCCTGAGGCTCAAGGACTGTTGTTCGGTCAGCCGTTCCTGAAGGAACTCACTCGTTTTGTTTCAACGTTTAGCGGGATTGACAAGGCGCAGGCCTCTTTGAGACGGGCCATGCGCCCGGTTTTTGCTAAGGCCGGACGTGGAAGGGGACGCTCGTTCGGCCGAGGCTCTGCGAACCAGTCCCAGAGGGGAAATTCCTCTCAGCAGAGAGGTTCCTATGATTCCGGCTACTCCACCCGAGCCAACTTCTATCCTTCAAGAAAAGGAAAAGGCCAGTATGGAAAAGGCCGTTCTGGTGGTCAACAAGGACAATACCATGATGCCTCCTCTACAGGTGAGCCTAATTCATGCATGCGATGTGATGTTGGGGGGTCGCATTCAATATTTCCTGCACAATTGGCGCATGATCTCAAGCGATGCATGGGTTCTGCAAACTGTTCAAGGGTTCAGAATAGAGTTTTATCATCCAGTGCATCAAACTCGTCCTCCCCCTTGTTTGCATTTTCCTCTGAGAGACCAGGCGTGTCTCTCAGAGGAAATAGCCACCCTCCTCAAGAAAGGGGCGATTGTTCCCACGACTCGTCATCCCTTGGGGTTTGCCAGTTCAGTCTTTCTGGTCGAGAAAAAAGGAGGCGGCTCTCGCCTTGTTCTCAATCTGAAAGACTTCAACGGGGTGGTAGTCTACCGTCATTTCAAGATGGAGGGCATCCATCTATTGAGAGATCTCTTACGAGAGGGGGACTGGATGGTCCGTCTGGATCTCAAGGATGCGTACCTCTCGATTCCAATTTTCCAGCCTCATCGCCGTTTTCTTCAGTTTCTATGGCAAGGAGTTTGGTACGAGTATCAGGTTCTCCCCTTCGGTCTGTCGTCGGCACCATGGTGCTTCACGAAACTATTGAGACCAGTTGTGGAACATCTTCGTTCTCGGGGTGTGCGGTTGATAATTTATCTGGACGATATTCTCCTTATGGCGGATTGTCCTCTTCAACTTCTGCGTCATCTGGAATGGTCCATCGATCTGTTACAATCTCTAGGCTTTCTGATCAATGTTCAGAAGTCGGTTTTGGTTCCTTCCCAGTCTATAGACTTCCTGGGCTTCCAGATAGATTTGGTGGCTTGTCAACTTCTCTTACCCAAGCAAAAGATGCGTTACATCAAGAGAGAGTTGACATCTGTTATTTCCAGACCGACTGTGTCGTTGAGGTCGTTGGCGCGAGTAGTGGGTCTACTGGCGTCGTCCATTCAAGCGATATTTCCGGGTCCCCTGCATTACAGGGCAATGCAACGCCTGAAAATTCTGCATCTCCGGAAAGGTCTCGGATACTCGGACCAGATCCCTCTTACGGAGGAGGTCCGTTGGGAAATGCAGTGGTGGTTGGACCACATGGAGGCCTGGAATGGTCGAGCCCTCTTCGGGACGTCCCCGGATCTAGTGATAGAGTCCGATGCCAGCCGGTGGGGTTGGGGAGCCCGTTGCGGGTCTGTCTCGACCGGGGGTCGTTGGTCGCCTCAGGAGTTGACTCTGCATATCAACTGTTTGGAACTCCTGGCGGGTTCTTTTGCAATCAAGTGGTTCTCTCCCCTCCAACCGAGTTGTTGTGTCCTTCTTCGGATGGACAATGTGTCGGCAGTCCGATACGTGAACAAACTGGGCGGGACCAGGCCCAAGGTTTTGGCGGAGATCGCCAAGGATTTCTGGCACTTTTGTCTGCAGAAGAAGATCACTGTTATTGCGGAGTATCTTCCGGGATGCCACAATCAAATAGCGGACTGGCACTCCAGACATCTCCGGGATTACAGCGATTGGAGGCTTCATCCTCGAGTCTTCCGTGCTCTCCAACGGCATTGGGGTCCTTGTCAGCTGGATCTGTTTGCCTCTCGCCTCAATGCGCAACTCCCGCGCTTTTACAGTTGGAGACCGGACCCTCAGGCTCTGGCCACGGATGCTTTTCTCCAGCAGTGGCCATCGACCCTTTGTTATGCTTTTCCTCCGTTTCTAATGATTCCCAGGGTCTTGGCTTACTCCAAACGGTTTCAGACGGATCTGATTCTGATTGCCCCTCTCTGGAGGGCTCAAGCTTGGTTTCCGGTACTTCTGGAAATGTGCTCCGCTCCGCCGTTTCTCCTTCCCCCGTTGTGGAAACTCTTGTTGGATCCTCTCGGAGGTCCTCATCCCCTGATCACCTCGGGCTCCCTACACCTGCTCGCGTGGAAGATCTCGGGGATCGTTGGGCGATCCCAGGCATTTCGAGCGACGCTTCCAAGTACCTTCGTGAAGCATGGGCTCCCAATACTCGCAAACGATACAAGGGGTCTTGGAAGCGATGGTGCGATTGGTGTGATCAACAACAAGTTCATCCCGTTTCGGCAGATGTCAGTGTGATTGTTAACTTCTTGGCTTCTTTAGCCACCTCGGGGCTGGCTTACTCGACTAACAATGGCTTCCGCTCGGCTATTTCGGCAGGTCATGCTCACATAGATGGGAAACCTGCGGGTGAACATCCTTTTGTTTCCAGGGTCCTTAAGGGGATTCGTTTTGCAAAACCTCCCAATCCAAAGTATGTTACATTGTGGGACGTTTCGGTTGTTCTCCGTTTTTTGGAGGCCTGGCCTTCGAATTCCTTGCTTTCCCGCAAGCAGTTATCTGCGAATTTAACTATGTTACTGTGTTTGGTTTCCTGTAAGCGTGTTTCAGATGTCCACGCTTTGGATCTTGCTGGTCGTAGTTTTACTCCTGAGGGGGTTTCTTTTCGTCTTTCCAGGCGTACAAAATCTAATACGCCTTCTATATTTTATCCTTCTTTTCCTTCTCATCCCAACCTTTGCGTTGTGCAGTGCCTAAAGGATTACGAGGTGAGTACCGCTTCTTTGCGATCTGACATGCAGGGTCAATTGCTGATTGCTTTGCAAAAGCCTTTTCGCCCCGTCACTCCAGCTACTTTGGCGCGCTGGGTGCGGGGGCTTATGTCTGAAGCAGGTATTGATGTTTCTGTGTTTGGCGCACATTCTGCACGTGGGGCTATGGCGTCCAAAGCCTTCTCCATGGGTGTTACTTTGTTTGACATAATGAAAGCTGCAGATTGGTCATCTGATTCTGTTTTTAAAACGTTTTATTACAAACCGATTGATTGTGTTGCTTCTGTAGTGGTGGATCAGCTTTAAAAAAGCATAATCGGAGCCTCCTGTCCTGACATAGAATTCAAAATTTGCAAACATTCGTGACAAGAATTTTCAATTCTATTAAGGACAAGGAGGCGAGGATTATCCCACCCAGGTTTTTCCATATTTGTATGCTTATGTATTATGACTGTATACATGCATTTGCAAATATTTCTCTCCCTGTTCCCTCCCTGGATGACTCTTGACAGTCTTATTGTTTTGGATATTATGGCTCTGTATCTTGTTTCAGGTTCAGACCAGAAGTGATGTCGTTCCTTCATTGTCGGGATCTGGTTCTCCTCTTGTCTTCTGGACCCATGGTTCTTCGGCTGCCTACTTCCGGATTCTGTGGATGACGGCGGCTTGTTTGGAATTGTTGTTCCTGTTGTATTTGGGATTTTACTTTAATTTGGACATATTTCCACAAAGAAAGAGGAAGACAGACTAATGTTGGGACCTTTTATACACTACCATCTATGGTTACTCCCTGGTGTTCATGGGAAATGTCGTTTTTTGGTTGTTTTTATTGGCTGCTGAGCATTTCATTAAAGAAATGAGAAAGCATAATCCTCGTCTCCCTGTCCTTAATAGAATTGAAAATTCTTGTCACGAATGTTTGCAAATTTTGAATTCCCTTGTGCCCCAGCACTCAATCTGCTTCTATTTGCAAACACTGCAAGTGTGTAATCTCGCCTCAGAATGTTTGTAAACCCTAGTCCCACCTGCAGCATCCCCTTTATTTGTGGGACCGGCGAATATTGGGGTTATTTTTTAATCTCTCAACTGAGGAAAATAGAATCCGACACCATTAAACGTTTTATTGTTTAACAAACTGCAAATGTGATGCAGGTGTGTGCTTTGGAGATAGGTAGGCAGCAGGAAACGAACACTTCAAAATTTGCAAACATTCGTGACAAGAATTTTCAATTCTATTAAGGACAAGGAGGCGAGGATTATGCTTTCTCATTTCTTTAATGAAATGCTCAGCAGCCAATCAAAAAACAGAACTACAAATCCCATGAACACTTGGGAATGACCCCAGAGGAAACACTATATAAGGTCCATAAATCAGTCCTTCTTCCTCTTTCTTTGGGTAATAAGTTCGACATCAAAAAACAATCCAAGGTAAAGTAACAGCATCAGCTCCAAGCAAGCCGCCGAAATCCACAGGATCTTGTAGACAAAGATGGAAGTATCCGGGATCCGTGCGCAAGGAGACAGAGGAGGCTCACGAGGCGTATCAACCATATCACTTCTGGTCAGAACCTGAAACAGAGACAGAGCCGTAATATCCCAACATCGAGAGAATAAGATATACAGGGGAGGGAAAAAACAGAAAATTTCACAACTGTAACAGTATGCAATTTTTATACAGTATATGATAATACCAAGTAATCACAATCCGGGTGGGATAATCCTCGCCTCCTTGTCCTTAATAGAATTGAAAATTCTTGTCACGAATGTTTGCAAATTTTGAATTCTATGTCAGGACAGGAGGCTCCGATTATGCTTGTTCAAAGCTCGTCTACCACTACAGAGGCAACACTAACAATAGGTTTATAATAGAATTGCTTGAAAACAGAGTCCGAAGACCAGTCTGCAGCCTTCATGATGTCAAACAAAGTTACACCCATAGAGAAGGCTTTGGAGGCCATTGCTCCCCTAGCAGAATGCGCCCCAAACACAGAAACATCAATGCCTGCTTCGGACATAAGCCAGCGCACCCAGCGAGCTAAGGTAGCTGGTGCTACAGGACGAAAAGGCTTCTGCAAAGCGATCAACAGCTGACCTTGCATATCTGCGCGCAAAGAAGCGGTACTCACCACGTAATCCTTCAAACATTGTACAACACACAGATTGGGGTGATCCGGGAAGGAAGGATACGTTATGGATGAGGTGTTGGTTTTAGTCCTTCTAGAGAGAGTGAAAGTAACACCTTCGGGAGTGAAGGAGCGGCCCGCCAGGTCTAAAGCCCGAATATCCGAAACACGTTTGCAAGAAACTAAGCAGAATAACATTGTTAGTTTTGCAGACAACTGTTTCCGGGACAATAGAAGATTAGAAGGCCAGGCCTCCAAGTATCTCAGGACAATCGAAACATCCCACAAAGACACGTACTTCGGTGTGGGAGGTTTCGCAAGGCGAATTCCTTTCAACAGTTTGGAAAGCAAATGATGTTCCCCAACAGGTTTACCATCAACATGGATATGACCCGCCGAAATGGCCGACCGAAAACCATTAACAGTCCGGTATGCAAGACCAGACGTGGCCAATGAAGTCAAGAAATTTATGACTAGACTGATATCCGCCGAAACGGGATCAACCTCCCGTTGAACACACCAATCACTCCAGCGTTTCCATGCTCCTCGATACCGCTTGTGGGTATTGGGAGACCAGGCGTTACTGATGAAGTTGGCAGCTTCGCTAGAAATGCCTGGGACCGACCAACGATCCCCGAAATTCGCCACGCTAGTAACTGGAGAGTGCCGGCGAGAATGAGGGGATGCGGATATCCGAGAGGATCCTGCAACAGATTCCGCTTCTGGGGAAGAAGGAGAGGAGGCGCGCAGCACATTTCCAGGAGAACCGGGAACCATGCCTGAGCTTTCCACAAGGGAGCAATCAGAATCAGCTCCGCTCGAAAGCGTTTGGTGTAAGCCAGGACTCTGGGAAGCATCATAAACGGGGGAAATGCATAGCAAAGAGTCGAGGGCCACTGTTGGAGAAAAGCATCCGTGGCCAGAGCTGATGGGTCCGGTCTCCAGCTGTAAAACTTGGGAAGCTGCGTATTGAGGCGAGATGCAAAAAGGTCTAGGTGACACTGGCCCCATTGATGAAGAATGGTGCGGAAGACTCGAGGGTGAAGTCTCCAGTCGCTGTAGTCCCGAAGATGACGGGAGTGCCAGTCCGCTACCTGATTGTTGCGGCCCGGAAGATACTCGGCAATAACTGTGATCTTCCGGTGAAGGCAAAAATGCCAAAAATCTTTGGCAATCTCCGCTAAAATCTTGGACCGTGTCCCGCCCAGCTTGTTCACATAGCGGACTGCAGATACGTTGTCCATTCGGAGAAGAATGCAGCAATTCGCCTGCAGGGGGGAAAAGCACCGGATCGCAAAGGAACCCGCCAGGAGTTCCAGGCAATTGATATGGAGAGATAATTCCTGGGGTGACCAACGACCCCCCGTCGAGATGGACCCGCAACGGGCTCCCCAGCCCCATTGACTGGCATCCGATTTGATCACCAGTTCCGGAGAAGACCCGAACAGGGCTCGACCGTTCCAGGCCTCCATGTGGTCTAGCCACCATTGCATCTCCATCCGCACTTCCTCCGAAAGAGGAATTTGATCTGAATAGCGGAGACCTTTCCGGAGATGCTGGATTTTCAAGCGTTGCATCGCCCGGTAATGTAAGGGACCCGGGAAGATCGCCTGAATGGAGGACGCCAGAGTAGTTGACAAGTCAACGAATCTATCCGAAAACCCAGAAAAATCGATAGACTGAGCGGGAACCAAAACCGATTTGGGAACATTGACTAGAAAACCCAGAGATTGTAAAAGGGTGATGGACCACTCCAGATGCTGTAGGAGCTTGAGAGGACAATCTGCCATAAAAAGAATGTCGTCCAGGTAAATAATCAGTCTGACCCCCCTGGAACGAAGATGCTCCACCACCGGCCTCAGCAATTTCGTGAAGCACCACGGTGCTGACGAAAGGCCGAACGGGAGAACTTGATATTCGTACCACTGACCCAGCCATTGAAACTGGAGGAACCTGCGATGGGGACTGTATATCGGGATGGACAAATAAGCATCTTTCTGGTCCAGACGGACCATCCAATCCCCTTCCCGAAGGAGATCCCGCAGAAGATGGATGCCCTCCATCTTGAAATGCCTGTACACAACCCCGCTGTTGAAGTCTTTCAGGTTGAGAACCAGGCGAGATCCGCCTCCCTTTTTCTCTACCAGAAAGACTGAGCTGACAAAGCCCTGAGGATGGCGTACTGTTGGAACAATCGCCCCCTTGCTGAGGAGTTCCTTTATCTCCTCCGACATACAAGCTTGAGAGTGACTTGAAAAAAGCATAGGGGTCGGCAGACGGGTTTGATGAATTGGGTGATAGAACTCGATCTTGAACCCTTGAACGGTGTCCAGCACCCAAGCATCGCTGGAGATTAAGCGCCAATTGTTCAGAAAAAACTGTATCCTGCCCCCCAGCATCACATCGCATGCTTGAATTAGGCTCACCTGTAGCTCCGGAATCCTGATATTGTCCCTGGTGGCCACCAGATCTGCCTTTGCCGTACTGGCCTTTTCCTTTCCGGGAAGGATAGAAGTTTGCGCGGGTGGAGTAACCGGAGTCGTACTGACCACCGCGCTGCTGCGAAGAACCTCTGTGAGACTGCTGCTGCGACCCGCGGCCGAACGACCGTCCCCGTCGTCCGGCCTTGCTGAAAACCGGACGCATGGCCCGGCGCAAAGATGCCTGCGCCTTGTCAATGCCGCTGAAGGCGGAAACAAATTTAGTCAATTCCTTGAGGAAGGGTTGACCGAAAAGAAGGCCCTGCGCCTCCGGACCGGCTTCAGACGTAGCTAATTCGGCCAATTTCGGGTCTAGTTTGAGGAGAATAGACCGTCGCCTTTCAGCAGAAATGGCGCAGTTCACATTGCCAAACATGCAGACAGCTCTCTGAGCCCATTCAATGAGTTCGTCAGGATTGACGGTCGCTGAAGCCTCCTTTGCCTTGAAGCCCAAATCCAGGATCTTTGAGAGTGGGCCCAACATGTCCATTAACTTGTCTTGACAGGACCGCCACGAGCGGTCGAGACCTTTCTTAGGGTCCTTGGAGTACTTCTTGAGGTAGGTCACCATCATGGGGTCCACCTCTGGGGTTTCAGCAATGTGGTCCGCAAGGTCCGGTCTCGGACACTCAGAGCGCAGACGAGCCCTGACCGGCGCCTCAAAAGGATGGCGAACATGCGCCTCAAGATATGCGGCCACCGCCGGAGCTGGCAACCAGGACGTGGAATTAGGATGGATGATATCCTCCGGTTCAAAATTCAAGAGCAGGGGACGCTCAGGAGCGTCAACGAAACGCTCCTTGCGGAGACGCTTCTTTGGAGGCGAAGAGTCGTGCTCGGAAGAGGCCTGAGCCTGGTCCGACTCATCCACAGTATGTGACGCAGAAGTCTTGGGCTTGTCGGAAGACAAGGCCCTTGCCAGCCTTTGAAAGTCCGATTTATGCGGGTTGTGAGGAGATTTCGCGGCCTTTTGAGAAGGCGGCAACCACCCTTGCTGAAAGGCATAGTCATTGAGATGACGTTTTAGAGGGGTTATGGCTCTAACCAAGGCCTTGTTCACCGAAAACTGGACACCCTTGTCCAGCTCCTCGACTAGGTTGTACTCCATGGAGTCATCCTCCTCCTCGTCATAATAGCAGTCATCATCTGCGTCGTAATACTCAGACATTGTATCAAGGTACAAAAATGAATGCCCACTAGATGACTGACTAAAATATTGAGTATCAGTGATACCAGTAAGGGGGAGTGAGAACCCCAAAGCAGGCCCGAGAGAGGTTGGAAAAAATACCAAACTCCAGAAAAAACTATAGAACGTGGAGGGAGAGAGCCTGCCAACAAAAACCACTCTAGGCAGAGCCTATGCAACAATTATCAGCCAAAACACTTCACTGTGCTCCGGCATAGACGGGGTCGAAAGTTCAGGGCTGTGGGCGTGAGCGCTGGTGAGAAGCGTTCCTTCACTCGACCGGCGTGAGGCGAACAGCCAGAAACCGGAAACAAGCAACGCGCATGCGCGACGTCGCTGCCGCTGAAACACCGGCTCGAGAGCGCTCGCGCTCTCCTAAGAAGCCGACGACCCCTGCTCCCACTCCACCAAAGCAACCGGGCACAAGGACGCGGCCAGGCGCAGGGAGGTGAACACACGCTCCCAGGAAGACACGTCGCCAACGGACGCAGAAAAAATATCGGCAATGAAACCGAACAAGAGTACACAAGCGACGCGCACTAAAGTTTAACAAGCAGCGCAATATAAGGCAAGTGTACACAACCAAAGCAGAGCAATAACAAGTAAAGCAATGCAAGTAAGGTAAAAGTGACTTAACTGGCTGCGGAGCAGCAAAGAAAGAGGAAGAAGGACTGATTTATGGACCTTATATAGTGTTTCCTCTGGGGTCATTCCCAAGTGTTCATGGGATTTGTAGTTCTGTTTTTTGATTGGCTGCTGAGCATTTCATTAAAGAAATGAGAAAGCATAATCGGAGCCTCCTGTCCTGACATAGAATTGACAGTGTTAGCCAGTGCTGAACTCAGTAACCTCTTTAATATGTTGAAAGAATACAAGTGAATTAGAAAAAGTAAAACCAAATCATTTTCTTTTCATATTTTTTTTGTAACTATGTTAATTTGTTGTTTCTATAAAATAGGTCCTTGACCTTTTACGTAATGATTATTTAAAGGGCATGACATCCCTAGTTGTAACGTAGCTTCTTGAGTAATTTGTGAAGCGTATACGTAATTAGTCCGCCCTCTACCACTATTTACCTTAGGACTTCAGCCCTAACTGCCAAGACCATTAGGTAGGCGGCACATAAGTTTTATTTTGAGCAGTCCAAGGGCGGCAAACGTGAGGACCAATGTTAGTTACCGACCAGGCCAGAACCCTTGAAACATATTTAGCAGTACAAGCAACAGCTAGAAGGGCTTGCTATCACTCGATAATGGATTTGTACTTTATTCAAACGGCCACCGAATGGATCCAGTGAGTCATTTTCACCACCAAGGGTGCAACCCTGCTCCAAACTGACACATGCAGCTAAACTGCCTCTCCCCATTGCCATCATCAGCTCGCGCTTACTGCTCCGGTCGTAAACTGTAACTGAATAGTTAAGTTCATTGCGCCCCAAGTTGCCAGGCTCTCACCCCGGAAGAAGGCTCTGAACATATTTGCATACAGCAACTGCACGTGCAGACGCCACAGCCAACGAGTTCTTCTGAATTATATGCTGCGTTCTAGGATTCGCCGAGGCCCTGACAGTGCTCCAATCCTAGGTCACTTTACACATTACGAGTCCCACCCACCCCAAGGCGTCTCCCATAATATGTTAAGCCGTGGGACTGGTTGTCTGGCGACCTGGAAGCAGTGACGTTGGGAGTAAAGTGTCATCTAGGTAAGAAGTAAAACATCAGTAACGGGCATCAGGCTGAGGTCAAGCACGTGGTTCATGCAAGTACTGGGGTTCCCGTTTTTTAAAATCATTTGTTTTCATTTCGTTGCCTGCAGTATTTGTATTCGTTACGGTTGTGGCTTTAGGGCCCGCTCAGAATTCTACCACATTTGCTCATATATTCATGTTGGTATTTAAGAACTAACGATTGCATTTTATGATGTAACCTGCCATTGACAATGTCATGCTGCTTTTGTTCCACTTCATGAAGCTGTGGGCACAGCCTTGCCATGGTTCGATTCCAGTTCTGTGAATATTTGATCACTTCCACACTGATGTGCATTTTATGCACACCAACCTTCAATCCTACACACGATTTAGGAAAGACCAGCCTTCTTCCTAGTTCGTGTATGTGTGTATATATATATATATATATTTCCCACCTTGCCTTACTACTTCAGTAACTTCGAAAAGACCAGCGTGGACCCAAGATTTCTTCAGTGCAATATTTAATTTTTGCCAATGCCGCCATGACGCGTTTCGGGGGATCCCTCCCTTGATTGATATATATATATATATATTAGAAAGAGAACAGCCAATCAGTCATCTCTATCATTTCCATTTTATGTAGTTTGTATCTCTACAGTGTGCCCTCTTTTAACATAACAAGGTCTGATGCAGAACTTCGGTCAGGCTTTCTGAAAAAAAATTGTATTATTAATTTGTAGCCCATTTACAGCAGCGTCACAAATGATTCTTTAGCTTTGGTGTCATTTCATCAACAGTCGAGGGTAGCGGAGTTACATTTTAAAGGGTTGGTTGCCTCTCTCGCCTTTTACATCCTCGCTTGTTGCGAAGAAGCTAAGGTCAGACCTGCGCCGCTTATTTTGGGAGTTTCCCAGTGTGCTGCAGGGTTGGCCCTACCCCACCATGCTCCCATTCGTGTGTTGCATTCCGCAGTGTACCACTGGTTTGAAAACAAATTCCAGGGACGATTTTGATTTCCCTACCGTCTGTGGTTAAGGTATCGAAAAATATTGTAAATAGCCAACGGAAAAGGCAGACCCCTGCTTACTTACTGTTCATGTAGCTGTTTTCATACTTCTGATACTGCTCATTTAAAACTAACTGCACTAACTATTTTATACTCGTGGGATCAAACCCAGATAAAGTCACTCCTTCAAGTACAGCTACTGTCCAAAGATATGCAAGTCTGACTAGCAAGCTCTGATGTCCACAAACAATCTAACATATGTGTTTGTCCATGTAAGTTGTGAAAGGCTGACCACTTCCTAGACTGGGTATCTTATACTTATGTAAAATCCTACATAACCCTTCTAGCCCTTGCTAATACTATAACACTCAGCATTTATGCAGTCGATTGTAGTTCAAACGGGCTACATGTTCCTTTGAATCGCTTGGCTACCTAACACTCACATTCAACATAACCGCTACAGGTCATGTCTATCACCCGATCGGTTCACAACAAAATAACCACCCAACACCAAATGAACAGGCTTTGAATAACTGTGGAGATGTGCCACATGCCAATTGTCACTTGGGGACTCTAATCTATCTCGCTACTTGGGGACTCTAATATAGTCCACTACTGCTTGTGAAAATTAATTACATGCTACAACTGTGTTTTGCCATCTCATATTGTAATAAAAAAGTAAATTCCCCAGAGCTCCTGACCATCTCTCTCTCCGAGGCTATGCCTGCTCAGGACCATAATCGTAATCAGAAATCTCGGGATTGACAACCTTGTCCGATAACCAGTTAAGTGGACTGGGACCAAAAGAAATACCACAGAGGGACCTGCAGAGCTTATTGAAACTGCCATATCATAAAATGTGTGCCTGTCTCTCATACGACCTCATCTATTGCCCTGCTAATCGCTGTGCCCGTAACTCTATTACCGCATCACACACAGCAAGGGAACACTTCCCACTTTGGTTCAAATCAAAGATAACACCCTTCCAGCAACATACCCTACATGGTGTAGCTTGCAACTCCATATAGGCGAGCACCTTAGTGACCCACATTGGGGTAGTATGTGCTATAGGAAGGATACTATGCAATACAACTGTTCAGTGAGTTCATTATGTCACAGTATGTGACGATCCATAACTCCTTGTTGAAAGTACAATGCCAGTGCTCCTTAAACATTTCAGAATTGCAACCCAATTTTTAGAGCAGCAAACCTTCGCGACTCACTTGACTTTGAGCATGAGGCATATGATGATTTTAATGTAACTAATGTCATTTATTGGCATCACGTTTTCGAATGAAATGGCCACAAATTATGCACAATTTTTACTGATAAAACTATGTTCTATGCAAATAATGATGTGTGGAAATTGAGTTTCAGTTAATGTTTATCATTTGTGCTTCACCAAGTTAAATGTTTTGATTGTTTTGATCTCATTAAAATCTTTGTTTCCATCACACTTCAGGATTACAAAAAAAGTACTTAATATTTCCTAACTGCCGAATATGTAAAGTTGATTTTTAGTATTTGAAAATCAATTCAATCTTTATTTGGTTAAAAAAAACTTGTAAGCTACAATACATACAACTAATAAATACAAGCGGATACAAAGTCACAGTAAAATTTGGGTACAATTAGCAGCAATTTTTCTTGTATCAAATAATACAGAGTATATAATTACATTTCCCTGAGGGTTTTTTTTTTTTTTTGGTTGCAAGGCAGTTCATCGTAGTCAGCTTGCCTCATCTAACGAGATCACTTAATAAATATACAGAATAAAACAATAAAATATTTTCTATATAAAACAGTACCAGGATCACTAAAAACAACAATGTTATGCTAGCCAGTTCTTTATACTTCTGCACCTAACTTATACGTTCAATTCTAGCCAGCGATAGTGGAATACAATAGTAGATAAAATTAGATTTTAAAACCTTTCCTCTTTCTGATCAAAGCTACACATAAGAGGAAACGGCTCAGACTGAACACTATCGGTTGAGAGGTGTCTCCCTTAAAAATTCTAAGCCCAACGCCAATGTGGCGAATGCCTAACATTTTGCATATGGGCTTTAACCATTTTTTCCTTGCGTTAAGATATGCAGGACATATAAATAAAACATGAGACTCATCCTCTTTCAACCCCATTTCACAGAGCTCACATAAAACTGAAACAGTATTCCTGTCTGCACCCTTATTACAGTGCCATTTGATTGTCCTGTCCCTCGTTTGCAAAATGCTGTACCGGAATTTTAGATATAGACTTTTAGCCAATCGGGGGTAGATTTCATCCATAAGGGGCTCTAGTTGCATATTCATTTTTACTTCAAATAATTTTGAAGTCAGAGTCCCTATATTGGGGTTGGCTAACACTGAGTCACGAATAAACTCCCAGTACCTTTGTTTCAGAAGCTTTTTTGAGCTATTAGTGAGGGAATCTGGGTCTGACCAGAAGTTACTCAGGCCCAGTTTTCCAAACCATTTTTCGACGTACACTAACCATGGCAGATAAGTGATATTTTTTATAGCCATTATCTCTTTCAGTGCTTCTCTGTAGTCTACCAACTCCTCTGTAGACCACAGACGGACCCAGTAAAGCAATGGGCGAAGAGAAGCATAATCATCTGTGCGTCAAAAATTGAGGTCCCACAGTACAGGGGTCAATGGCCTGGAACCAGGTACACCGAGGAGCTGTCTAATGAAGGTATTCTCTCGAACTAGAAAGGTGTCCTTCAATGCATAACCCCAAAGATCTGCTCCATAGAGGGAGGATGATTGTGCTTTACATTTAAATAATTCAATGGCCGGTAAAACTGATTTAAAATGACTATTCTTGTGCTTTTTAAAAATCGGGAACTGGTTTTGAGTCAACCTCAGTTTTGCATTTTCTAAGTGAGTTTTCCATGTTATTTTGCTATCTAAAATGATACCAAGGTATTTAAAATTAGGGACTTCTTCAATAATTTCATAATTTATTTCAAAAGCTTTGTTAAAACCTTTATGAGGGTTGATGGTCATGACCTTTGTTTTTGAGGAATTAATTTCCAATTTCCTGTCATGACAATACAAACTAAATTTATTTAAAAGGTTCTGAAGTCCTCTAGGTGTCTGAGAGATTAAAATGGTGTCATCTGCAAATAACAATGCCGGAACGGCTTCACCACACAATTTGGGAGAGTCCTGCTCGCAGGCCAAAAGGGTGTCGGGAATATCGTTAACCTAAAAGGAGAATAGGGTAGGTGCCATTACACACCCTTGCCTAACCCCTTTAGCTATTTTTATCTTCTCACTTAGTTCCCCATTTGGTCCCCATCTGACTCGTGCATAATTATTCTCATGGAGTCTGATTAATAACTGTAGAATGTTTCCGGGCACGCCCATATTATTTAGTGTCTTCCATAGGTCTGCCCGGGGAACCATATCAAAAGCTGCTTTCAAGTCGACGAAAGCCACGTATATATGGGAGCTCCTTATGATAGTGTATTTCCAGACTAAACATAAAAATCTAAAAACCTGGTCCACTGTGCTTATTTTTGGTCTAAAACCAGCCTGGTACTTGGTAAAAATAGAATGATCTTCGATCCATAAGGCAAGACGACTGAGAAGTTGGCGGGCAAAATTTTTTTGTAACACGTCAATCAAACTGATAGTGCGAGGGATTCGACCTATTGCCCTATCACCTTTTTTGAATAATGTTACAATCTCCGCCCCCTTCCAAGTTTCGGGGACAGGGGCTCCACTAGCAATTTCATTAGATAATAAGTTTAATGTTGGGAGCCCAAATGTAATTCGCGTGTTTCCAGAGGTCCCCAGGTATTTTGTCCGGGCCTGGGGCTTTTCCTGGCTTAACAGCTTTAATTGCTAGAATTGTTTCATTCAAGGTAAATACAAGAGGGGTTTCATGCAATGCCAAGTCAAGATATATATTAGCCTGGTCTTCATTTTCGCCTGGGTCGGCACAAGCATATAGTAAAGAAAAATGCCTGACCCAAGTCCTTTCCTCAAGAAATCTATCCTTAGTTTCAGTGACCCCTGTGGTGCCTCTAGCAATAAGGCTCCAAAAGGAAGTCTGGTCTTTGCGCTTACAAGCATCTAACAGGTCAGACCATACCCTCTCGTCCCATTCTTTTTTTGGCCGAAAGTAAACTTCTTTTGTACTGAGCTCTTTTGATTTTAACATTGTCTGATGAGTTTTCCCGGACTGCAATAATTAAATCTGATTTGGCTCTCCGGCATTCCTGATTGTACCAAGAGTTACCCATTTTTTTACACTTGTGAGCGGCATTTGATCTTTTTACCACTCTAGTCAAGATCTCACTAAGCTGGCCAATTAAATGGTCATGGGATTCTGTCAGACAAGGGCTATGGTTAGCAGTACTATTCTCAGCTAAGGGGGACATATGTCTAACAAAGACGTGGTAGATCTGGCTAATAGTGTTTGTATTTCCTAATACTACTGGCCACTTTAAGGACCTATGATTGTTTGCTTCTAAGGGGTCTTGTAGTTGGTAAATATTTTGTCTGGCACTCTTATTAATAGGATTAGAGAGGTCTGTTATAGACATTGATCACATAAATGGTCTGTCCCTTGTTTTTTTTTTTTAGTTCAATCATCAGAAGGTCAGGATTATTTGTATCTATTTGTTTTAAGCTTACCCCCCCCCCCCTGTAATTTTGACCCATATTGTTAAACCACCAGAAGGTCTACCCCCATTTGTGCTGATTGCGGGAATAAAAAATGATCTGTAATCAACCTTAAAATAGTTCTCCAACCCCCAGGTTTCCTGGAAGAGGATAAGGTCCCCACTGGCAAGATATTGTTGCCAAGCTGGATCAGATACATTTTTTCTCAACCCTGCAATATTCCAGCAAAATATTTTATCTATTTCTAACATTTCTTGATTTACCTGTACCTGGGGTTGTCTAATAGTCTCGGAGACATCTGTATTCAGTGTTTGAGCCACTGTATTTTGTCTAGAGGAATGGTACTGTGGCGGTTCTAACCTATAGTCCAGTACATTTTGATTGAACTCAACATCGGGGTTAACCCTGGGAGTAACATCCCTTACTTCATTGGAAGATCCCCCCCCCCGACCCCTTGAGTCAATCACAGTCATTAAGACCGGCCAAAGCCCCAAACCTATTGGAAGTGCTAATTCCCCAGATACAGGACAGAGCCCCAAAACCCTATCCGTTTATAGCTGTATTCCATCTAGGCACTGGGGTGTTAGGGTATGGCAAGTTCTGCTGGTCACCTAACCATCCTCCAATGTAATTGCCATTACGTGTCGCCCCATACTCATTGACATAATTACACGGCCCCCGTCTGCTCACTAAATTCCAATTTGGCCCAGGGGTAGTAAAACAAGGCACATTTTGGTGGTCACCTACCCATGCCCCAGCCCTATTACCTGGGACAATATTAGTTTCAGTTGCCATAGGTCCCCCACCCCATCTGTTATTTCTTACCATCCAGGCTGACTTCAAGGCATTTTGTTTGGGTTCTTTTTGCAACTCATTATAAAAAAATTCCAATGTAAGGGGGATTATGGTGCCACTTCTTCGTTGCGGGGGAAGAATGTTAGACAAAATATTCGGAAGTGTGACTGGGTTTAAGAGATTTAACACAACACAGTCACCCTTCCATTTTTTTGGCTTATTCCCAATCCATGTAACCCTCCTTGCCATTTTAATTTCATCAGCTAACTGCTGTTCTCCCCACTGCGCCATCCTCATGTTATTTGACAGCCAGTATAATGCCTTACTTGTTAGTGATGATGTTGACTCTGTTTGGCCAGGTGGTAGGGTAGGTACATTTGCTAATACTAAAACCAACAGTGAAGCTTCTGCTGCAAATTGTGACGAATCTTTCTCGAAGCTATAGGGTGCTGGTACAGGCGGTGGGTCTATTGGGACCTCTTTTGGTAATTCATGGGTGATTGGGCCAGTTTGTGGGTTATCCGGTGCAGTGACCTCTAGTGGAATTCCATCTGAAGCTGTCCCACCCACACTAGGTATCTTCTGGCATTCAAGCTGCTTAGTAACACTATTTGAAACAGTGCCTATCGCATCAAGTAATATGTCTTGAGTACCTCCCAGTTTCTTTATGACCGCAGAGAGTTAATCAATTTTACTAATGAGTGGTTTGATAAATGTCTGAATTTTTAACTCTAACAAGTCAGATATTTTAGACAATAAAACTTCATCCAATAACTCCCTAGTATTTTCCTCCTCATACTCCCGACATTTGCCTTTAATTTTTGGCTGTGGAGTAGCTTTATTCTTACCTGACCGTGCCCCCCCCTCGTTTATTTTGCATCTTGCGACACGCTCTAACTGCCCTAGTCGCCCGCATTGCAGGCGATACTTCTTCTACCACAATGTCAATATGTGTGTCCGGATCAGTATCCATATGTATCTCCATGTCAGCCGCATTTAGTCCACTTATATCCATAGTGACATTGACTAGGGAGTTATTTTCAGGGGTAACGCAGCTAGGATCTTGTAGTGTTACATCGGTTGTTTGTGGATTAGGAGGAGGACTCGTAGAGGGGAGGATAGGTGACTGACTCAGACCCAACGACTGTCTTCGTTCACTGTTTATCTTGTTGACCACCTGAACGAGATAGCTGTCCATGGTGTTAATTGGTGTTTCAGGTGCCACAGGAATATTTCTTTTAGACATGTTTGTGCTACAGTTAGTTAGTTTTGTACCCACAAGTTGATGAAAAGGAGGAGAGAAAAAAGAATAAAAGATGATCTTACTTCAACGACAGATGCAATTGTTATATTTTCCTGCGATTACCTCTTCTTGTTTAGTGGTGGTGAAAGGGCTGTTGAGGACTTCTCGAAGCAAATCCCCTCCTCTTTCCAGGCTCCTGGGCGATTCGGTGGCAGGTCTAACTAGCTGCCTACCGACCCCCGTCTGGTAACCAGGACTTGGGAGGTGGTCACTAGAGGTCAACAGCGCATACACTGTTATCTTGTATCGCAGGTATTAATACGTGATACTCCTTTATAGATGTTATAGGGGTGGCCTAGCCTAGCCTCTTCTTGCCTCTGAGGGCCCGCCCTTTGCCCGGGCTTAGCCCTGGGCGCTCCCGCGACGCGGGGGTGACGCTTGTCTTATGCGCCGCCTGGCGCGATTTGGTGGGCGTCTCCCGCCGCACAGCCTGGCGGGAGATGTGGTTCTGAGCCCCCCTCCGCTCGGCGGCCGCTACTCGATCACAATTGCGGCGGCGGGAGGGGGACGTGAACAGGCAGGCACCCGGATTCTTGGCAGTCTTGCTGGAGGCAAGGTAAGCTTGCTCACGGGTCTCCCGGAGGTCTGAGGGTCCTGGGATCAATGTCCTCGGCGTCAGGTATAACCTTTACCTATACACCTTGCCAGATGATGTTTTGGCCGCTCCTGCCGCAGAATATGGATTACTGGATAAGAATCCTCGAGACTTCACCACAATATTGTCTTCTCCGGCGTTACTCCAGCTGCATCCTGCTCCGCCTGGCGGCTCCTGCCGCAAAAGAGAGTGTGCACCCACGGTGGCCGCTCCCCCGCCTTGCCCAGGGATAACTAATCGTCCCCTTGCCAGTCCGGGGTTTTGTGCGTGGCTCCAGCCTCTAAAATTGCCCCCAAAGTGTATTGGTGTTCACTTGCACTCACTCGCCGCTCGTCGGGACAGTTTAGCGGCCCCAGCCGCAGTCGCCCTTGTCCCAGCAGCTCCGGCCGCGTGAAGAGGTGCTGACTGGATGATCTCGGGCCGAGTAGGTCACGGCTGCTCCAACCGGGCTCTGGCTTCCAGCGGCTCCCGCCTTGTCGGGGTTACCCGGTAATGCCCAGCGGCTGGTAATGCCCCCAAAATCCGACCCCCTACGGTCAGCGGCCATTGCAGTTGCGGTCAGCGGTCGTTGCAGTCGGCCGCGATTATCACGGCTCACAGGGCTCTGCTTTCGGCATTCGGCGTTCGCTGCTCTGGGTCGCACTCAGCTGCACGACCATTATTTACATGTTCTTGTGTGTTACAAAAAATGGCATCCTACAGCCTTTCTTTTTAAACTCTTAAGCAAGATTGTTGCATAATTCACTTTACTTTTCTTATTCTGACTGCAGGTGTAGGGGTGTTCGTAAACACCCAAAAAATAAGCCGCAATTTGTCAGAAAGCATAGCTTGACTTTGAGCTCTGTCTGTGAAGCGCAGGAAATGCGACACAGTAACTACTAAATTTAAAGGCATCTTTATTTGTAGCTCGATTTTCGGTACCCACAAAACGGGGCTCAAGACCCACCAGTGGGTTGCAACCCACAGTTTGGCAAACACGGTTCTAGTCACAATTTTTAACCTTTTTTAAATTACCTATTTATCTTCATGGAGGGCCCTTAGTAAATTCCAATCAAAACACATGGGAATATTGGGCGCCTGCTCTGTATCCCGTTTTAAAAAACAAAGAAAACCTTTTTATTTTGTTCGGGTGACTTTTTGGTCCCACTCGAAGGAAAATAATGGAACTGATACTATATCGAAGGGAAAGCTAGTAAGCGAGAAGAATGTTAACGTATTTTGGCTGCGCATAAGGGTTTTTGGCTTGTTTTTTGCGAATTATTATAATGCTGTAGTGAGCATTTGTTTGAGTTTGATAAGCTGGGGGGCGTTGTCTGGCGCCAACCAAGATGGCCGCGTAAGACTCGAGCTCTGCTCCGTATTCCGATTATCCAAACAAAATCTGACCACTCGTTCTGCCCATAACCCGTGCAAAACAGTACCCGAAAGCTACCAACTCGGGACAACTACAAATCCAGCAATCGCTGTGATACCGAGGGGCGAACATCGCAAAAGTGAGGCACGGGCGTGCGGAAACGGGCCGGCCGTGGCTATCCAGCGCGGCGCAGGCCGGGAGCTGCAGTGCCGGGAATAGACCCCACACAAACCGTGATCACAGCTCCGGACGCATCTGGGACACTAGTCACCATTCCCTCTACCCCCACCCCCCTGACTATCTGGGGAAACACGCGAAAGCGACGTAAAACGGACCGACCCCCTGGTACTCTAGATCGGAGGGGAGTATGAGGCTCCGATTTGGCTGGGAATATTTCGACCGAGGCCTGTAGGAAGTCCGGTGAGACCAGGAGGCTGCATTCAGTGCACGCTGATCCCGCGGTGGCTGAGAGGAAAGTAAGATACCACAAGTCAAAGTTGAAAGGAGAGTCCTGTAGGTGACACACCCCAGGGTACTAGGGGCGTACCGGAAAAAAGACCTAAAGAAAGGTGTGGACTGGCACAGCTCCGGGTGGCGCAGTGGGGTGCTAAGGTGGTGAAGACTCGACTTCTAGAAGCACAGCGGACAGCCACAAAAGATAGGTGCTACTTTGAGGCTTGGGAGGGGAGGCCTGCTGTCCGTCAGTAATAAACCAGACGCCGCCATACGGGACCGCCACAATGAAGCCCAAGGGTGCGCTGGCGACCCAGAGCAATAAAATGGATAAAAATGCAGTACCCCGGAGTGCGGTGACAGAGGGAGGGGAATTGTAGGAGGGTGGATACCTGACTATGGTTGCCCCCAATTTTTTTGCCTGGTGTTTTGCTGGTTTTCCGACTTAGTTGACCTGGGACCCTGCTATTCAGGGCCCCAGGCCCACTGCTCTCTCTGTAAAATGGATTCCATGTACCTTAGGTGCATATACCAATTGGTACTGGGCCACCTTATCAGACCCTGTAACTCGGGGCATAGGTGTACCCAGGGCCTACCAGGGGCTGCAGCATGTACTATGCCACTCCTGGCTGGCCATCTAAATCTGACACAACTGGCTGCACGACACCTGGGGCAAGGTGGTGTAATCACCCCTTGCTGTAGATATAGTATACCTATATCTAACCCTAAAACGGACACATGTATTCCTATCAGTCACTCCTATGGCAGGCCTTGACAATCCTGAAGGCAGAGTGCTTGGAATTATGTGAGATGGTGCTCTGGCATGAGCTGAGCCCGTTTGCAGCTTGTGGAACCAAGTCCTAATAGCTGTTCTATGATAACGCGTACCATATACTCTTAAGTGCATTATAATCCTCGCGTTTATATGCCAACTCTGGTATCGCTTTATCAAAACATGTCGAGTAAGGTGCCATACGAATTGGAATACTAACCCCTCGCCAATTCTGGCGACGGGGTTAGCATTCCACCCTTCTAGAGGGACACGACATGTATATAACTGTGAACCCCGGTTAAAGGTAACTCGAGCCTTAGCATCACAAAATGGATGCTGCCACCACAGACACAAGTCTGACCTCCTGCTGCTGGGAGTCCTTCCAGCGAGGAGAGCTTGGACAAAGGGTTTCCTGTCAGGGGTGGTGCTAGCACCATCCCAGACAGGGTTTTGTGTATCCTGGGTAGGCAGGGCTTTAGAGGAAGGTGACTGCAAGTGGCACCCCGGTGCTCACTATGCATAGGCCGGCTTGAACCAGTTCCAGGGGCACACCAGCCCCTGAGCTGGGGAAAGTCCGGCATGGGAGAGGGGTGTAACCACCCCTCTTCCTGGTCCCACCCATGGGCAGGACCTAGTCGCGTGCCAGCCCCTTTCCTTAGTATAAAGATAGGAGCGGCCCCCTTCCAAATTTAGATCATCTTTGAATCCTGAAACTACTTTCTACGAAAGGAACTCAAGACTTCTTCCTAAGATTTCTCCCTTGTGACTAAGGAGTAGTCACCCTGCATCTGCGGGCACCAACTAAGTAACCTGCGGTTTGCTGCACGTCCTTCCTCCGGAATCCGACCGACCAGCACAACGAGACCCGGCTTCCCTGGCACCTCTGACCTCTACCTGCATCATCAGCCTAGCTGAGATTCGTGGGTGTGACGAGACCTCGAGGGACCGGCCATCTTCAGAACTGCACTACACTTATCCAGCACGACCGCCGAGGGATCCTCAAGTGAGTGCTTTGGGGTTCGAGAAGCCCTAACCCTGAGCAGCTCCAGCACCGAAGTCCAGCCCCCCAGCATCCACGAGATCTGTGTGGGGCCCTTCTGCTCTTTGCTACTCACCGCGTTGTCCGGCTATTTGCCGGCTGGCTTGTGGCCCTCTTGACGATGCACCACGACGACAACACCGCTGGTCTGGTTGCTCCAGACTGGCCCTTGCTCCCCTCCAACAGAGGAGCACCCCGGACCCTCCTGGTCCACTCCAGACGCCATTTTGAGTCCACCGCGTGGGCTTGCATTTGCCAAGAGTTGTTGCCCCAATCCTGGGTCCAGCGACGTCGACATTAGATAACTTCGTGGGACAGCTCGCACCTCCATCCTGGTCGCCGACAACGCCTCCTGGTCCGAGAGACTGCAGAGCCCAGCGTCGCCCACTCACCTGGTCGAGGTGACTCCATCCGGTGCCATCCTGGTGCCCATCTAATCACTGGCTAGTGATTCGGAACTTGGTCCCCTCTGCTTACAGGTATCCTTCTTCACCGATCCAGGCTTGGATCCCATCGAACTTCATCACTGGTCGCCTGCCAGCAACTTCTTCTTTCAGGCTCCATAGACTGCAACGAGGATTCCCGACGTCTTTTCAGACTTATACAGCCGCAGCCCCTGGGCTAGGTACCTGAGCATTTCGGTGCTCCAGCATAGCTTAACTATCCAAAGGTCCAGATCCTTTTTCGTTTCAGCTCTACCTAGTCGGATTCGTCCGATAACACTAACTTTACGAAATCTAGCCTCCATAGACTTTGTCCCGCATCCCGCGTGATAGTGCACACTCTGCACCCGATCCCCCTAGGCCTCCTGCTAGTAATCTGAAGGTTCAGTAGTACAGCCCTAGCGATCCCAAAGCCTTTGAGACTAGTTACTTACCTGCTAGTATTTCCCATTCCACTTTTAGAGTATATGGTTTTTCGTGCCCGTCGGGCATTTGTGTAAATTGTGCGACTTTCAGTATTTCTTTAAGAGCTTTGTATTGTGCTTAGCACCCTGTCCTCATAAAGAGTCCAGGGTTGTTGTGTTCTAAATAAATATACTTTTATTTTCATAACAACTTGTGTGGTGTCCTTTCACTTGGTGTTCAAGGGGTATATGTGGTGGTATAACAGCTGGCTTAACACACCCTCTAGAGTCTAGCCTAAAGACTGCTCTTGTCCATGCTACTAGGATAGCTGGTCTACGGTTGACTTACGACCAATCATCAATAAGGGTTGTTTGGACTGACATATAATGTTCACTATTCTAGTGAACACTTTTGTATCAGGCCAACTTCTCACAGGAATCACCTGGGGACCAGGAGCTGGAGGAGCCCTCACTAGGGGGCTATAATGGAGGCAATCCGCAATTTGGCGGAAACCCTTGAAACGAAGATGAACGAAATTAATATAGACGTTGACCTCCTATGAACGGATATGCACAAAACATCCGAAAAGGTCAAAGCAGCGGAGACGAACATTGGAGAATTGCAGACCATAACCAGACAACTGGAAGGAAAGGTACAACGACTGGAACAACAGCAGAAGGCAGCAGCGGCGAAGCTGGAAGACAAGGCAGGGCGGGCCCGATGCAACAACATAAGGGTAGTTGGGGTACTAGAGGGAATGGAGGGCCTCTCTGTAGACCCGTTTCTGGAGGACCTGGTCCTGAACCAGTTGAAACCCAAGCGATTATCCAGGTTCTTCCCAGTTGAGAGAGCACACAGGGCTCCCGTGCCCCATCAAGAACAATAATCGCAAGGAATCTGAACTTCCTGGATCGGGACGCCATCGTTCAAGCAGCCTGGACGAAGGGAGACCTGGTTCATGAGCACGCGACAATATGGTTTTTCCACGACTTCACCTTGCTGATACAACGCCAGAGATGGACCTTCCACGAAATCAAGAGAGTGCTAGAAGAGGAGGAAATCGGGTACTCAATGCTCTTATCAGCCAAATTAAGAGTAATGGAGTTTGGCGAGCCATGGTACTTTACGGCACCATAGGAAGCATGGGACTGAGTGGAAAGAAGACGGAAAGATGCAGTGAAAAGACGGCAACATTGAGACTAAAAGCAACAAATGGTGCGAGAAGACAGTCAATCCGAGACCTGGATGGACACAGCCATGAATGCGAAGTAATTGGAGAGGAAGCGTGCTGGTGATAATAGATAAGCAGAAGTTTCCTGAGAGACCCTGATCAACTCTATGTGCTGAGAGGATTATGCAGGGAGTGTAGTCGGAGCACTTAGCTGATTGCCCCCTAAGGGATGTTACTGTTAGCAATAATGGTATTGGGGACCTACGAGGACCAGGTGCATGGTGTTTGCTGGGGTCAGGTGGCAGGGTGGAGTGGCACAGGACTATTAAGAAATTTGGTGTCCACTAACACCTACTAAGTTTCATTTTTTGGATTGGGCGTCAAGCGCTCTGCAAATTGGGCCAGTGGGTAGTTTTTGACCTACAGTGCAGGGTAGCAGCGAGGGGAGGATGGGAATGATTTCAGTTATTCGAATATCCTGGAACGTAAACGGTCTGGGAAATAAAATCAATCGCACAATGGTTCTCCAATACTTACGTAGGCATTCCCCAGAACTGGTACTAATCCAGTAGATCCACTTAAAAGGCAACTGCTACCTGGCATTACATTGATACGGTTACTCTCTCATAGCCCATGTGGGATACACAACATGCTCTAGGGGAACGGCGATAATAAGTAAAAACAGAACCTACATTGTGGTGGGCCAGATTTGGCGGGACTCTGAGGGCACATATGTAGCGTTAACCGGGAAGTTAGAGGGCCGAATTCTTAACATATGCTCACTATATATTCCGCCATGGCTCCACTCAGAAACCCTCCCAAAGCTTAATAGAACACTGCTCGAAATGCCAAAGAGATTTTTAATACTGGGAGGTGACATGAATGTGGTGATGCCCCCAGATATAGATAGAAGCACAAAATGAGAAGCGCCAACTGGGCCGACACTGCTACAATCGTTTACGAAAGCAATGGGCGTAACAAATCTATGGAGAGCAAACAACCCAAGTACCAGACAATACACACACATTTCTGCAGCGCACACCAGCAGATCCCGCCTAGACTACACACACTCGCACACTCACTCACATACACAGCCAGAGGGATTTCCGACCATTCACCAGTGAAAATAACGCTTCAAGGCCAATTGAGGTAATGGACATTGCCGCTGCGTGTGCAACCCTGGCTCTTAAGAGAGGAGTAATTTGGCAACAAGTTTAGGGAATGGACAGAACAGTATTTTGAGGAAAACAAAGCGACCGTTAGTTCTCCAGCTATACTCTGGGGGGCATATAAAGCCGTAGCAAGGGGTCATGCACAGGCACTTGTAGGGGGTAAAAAGAAAAAGCCGGGCAAGATGTGAGGAACTTGAGCAAGAAATACTTAAGCTTGAGGGGCAAATTGGGGAAGGGGATGCAATAGAACCAAACATGAATCACAAACTGCGGCTACTACAGTTGGAGCTTAAAGACCCGAAAGAAAGGGCAGCAAGAGCGAAACATAATAGCCACACAACAAAGTATCTATTATATAGGCGATAAACCGAGTAAACTAATAACATGGCTAGAGCGGAGGGATAAAGCTTGCAATTGAGTGGTAGAAATCCGGGGAGAGAACGGCTCGCTTAGTAAATCAAATGGAGAAATTGCTGAGGTCTTTGCTACGTATTACGCTGCGATACATAAGTCTGAAACAACTAGAACGGTTGAGGATTGTGCAGAGTTTCTATGGGATAGCCGTCTGCCAGGGCTGTCCTCAGACAAAAGGTAAGATCTTGATAGAGACCAGACAGTGGAAGAAATGACAGGTGCCGTACGTGATCTGCAGTCTGGGAAGGCGGCAGGGCCAAATGGTCTACCCACAGAATTATACAAATGTGTTGCTGATAAGGTGGCTTAGCCGATGCACAATATGTTCCAGTCCGCCCTGTAAAGGGGTAAACTGTCAGAAGATATCAGAATAGCCACGATCGTGGTCCTATCCAAAGAAGGGGAACAGGTGGAGCAATGCAGCTCACACCGGTCCAAAACCTTGATTAACTTTGAGGCGAAAGTATTGGCTAAAGCCTTAGCAAATTGAGTAATGTCAGAATTTCGAGAATAGTCCATCCAGACGAGTCCGGCTTTATATCACACAGAAGTACTAGGCTGAACCTCACGAGAATCTTTGGAGTAATGCATGAAGTATCGTTAAGACGAGGCGCGGCAGCAGCGGTACTGGCAGTAGACGTGTGAATGGCATTCAATAGCATTGAATGGCCATACATATTTGCGGTCCTGGCCAGATTAGGGTTCGGGACGCACTTGCGGGCATGGATTGCCTGCCTGTACAGTGATCTACTTAACAAATGGGACGTGTCCAGACCTTTTTAGATAGACAGGGGGTCACGACAAGGCTGCCTACTTTCTCCATTGATTTTTGCAATGTTAATCGAGCCGCTCACTGTTGGGGGCAAAATGACCCTCTGGTATACGGAATCTATATGGGTGGAGGCTGGTAGGAATGCATTTCCCTATATGCGGATGATGTGCTGCTCTATGCTTATAGGCCACGTCAGACGATTCACAGACTAATGCATATATTGCAATCATTTGGCAGCCACTCAGGCTACCGGATAATCTGGGATAAATCATTGGAATTCCCACTGACGCCGGAACAACCAACATTTACGTCGGCATGTGCAGTGCTAAAGTTCAGAAATGTATTAAAATATTGGAGGATAAATATCTCCAAATCAGAGGCAGACTTCTTGAAGCTGAATTTAAGCCCACAGATGGAAAGACTGCTCGAGGATGTTGCCCACTGGCAACAGCTTCTGATTTCATTAATGGGCTGAGCAGTGCTATTCAAGGTGATGACACTCCCCAGTCTCCTATATGTACTGCAAACTATGCCATATCAGATCCCGTAGTCCACGTTTAAAGTAACAGAAGGTGAGATCTGAAATTTGCTTTGGGACGAGGGGAGTCCACGTATTGCACTGTGAAAATTGCAACAAGGAGTCTATGAGGGTGGGTTGGCGATCCCTGACATTGAAAGTTACTACTTGGCATCCCAGTTAATAAATGATAATGACTGGGCCTTTGCACTGATGACGGAACCAGCCTGTCGGGTAGACAGACATGCAATGGGAACTATCTCATGGCACTATACTGTAAGAAGTGCTACGCAAGAGATCTGGGTTAAATCCATTGTTCTTTTGCTCCCCATGCCACCCCAGTTTAGACCCAGCCATATGCAAATCAGTCTTGACCCTGTGCCTCATGGGAACAGTCCAGACGGAACTGCCAAGCCAGGTCCTCCCTGGACCGGAAACCAGCATCCTGGGGGGAAATGTTATGTTTTTTGTTTATTTATATTTACAATATTTTCCCTAATATTTCCATAGGGAAGCACTTATAGATAAATTGTTATGATCATATTTACACATTATGAAAGATAAAATAAACAGATCCATACAATGAAATAACAGATGCAAACTATGCAGTGACCGATATACATGCATATGTGTGTGTATTTTTTCTAACCATAAGTAAGATATACATTTGAACACTATGCATATTTGTAGAAATAGATCCACTTATCTAAAACACTTTACGCACACATGCATATGCTCTTTTGAGTATGGTGGTTATGAAGGAAAGTCACA
Organism: Lissotriton vulgaris; assembly: GCF_964263255.1. NCBI lineage: Eukaryota > Metazoa > Chordata > Amphibia > Caudata > Salamandridae > Lissotriton > Lissotriton vulgaris. Next base: position 264,228,839 of record NC_141687.1, on the reverse strand, counting down.
TGCTGGGTAGTCTTCTGAAGATAGGACAGTTATGCGTGGATCTTATGTTTAGGGGTAGTGAATTCCATAGTTTGGCTACTTGAACAGAGAGAGATATACCACCCATGTGTTCTTTCTTGTATGCAGGGGTTTTGAGGCAAATTGCCTATCTGGAGCAGAGATTGTTGTATGTTTTGGGTGATTTTATTCATAATGAAAAGTGGTCCTGTTCCATTTATTGCTTTGTGGGTCATTCAAGGCAGCTTGAAGGTGGATCTTCCAGTAACCAATGTAGGGACCTCAAGGAAGGGGAGATGTGGGCTTGTATCTCTACATGTAGGAGTAGTCTGGTATCAGAGTTCTGAATTTGTTTTAGTGTTTTCATAGTTGATAAAGATGATCTGTGATAGAGGCAATTGGAATAATCCAGTTTAGACGGCACATAGTGAAAGTAGCTTGGACCTTGTGGGTAAGTCCTAGGTGGGGTAAGATGCATCGCATAGTTTTTAATTTGAATGAAGCTTCATCTTGTCAACTTATCCACTTGGGAATTCGTTGATAGCTTGGAGTCTATGGTAATTTCAAGATTTCTTACTTCATTGGAAAATTTAAGAGGTGGTCCCAAATTGCCAGGTGCAGAGTGGGTCATACCTTATCCAGTTGCCACATGTGAGTATTTCAGTCTTGGACACATTCAATTTGAGCTAGCTCCATGTTATCCACTGGTCATGGACTCCGAGGCAACTGAAGATTTTTGAGTTTCCAATAGCCTTGTGGATTTCCAGTTTAAGAAGTATTTGTTTGTTATCTGTGTAGTTATAGCTTGTGAGCTCAAATCCATTGATCATTGCAGGTAATGACTTTGTATAGGTGTTGAAAAGCTTGGGTGAGATAATAGAGCCTAGAGGGAGGGAAACCTACTTTACCCCGCAGTCTCATAAACGACCAGCTTTTACAATGGAGTCAATACCCCACCGTTACCTAGCGTAACTTTAACCAGCAAGTTGTTACAACGACTTGCTGTAGGAGGCGCAATGCTGGACTGGTGTTGGATTTTTAAGCCCAACACCTTCCCTACTGTAGTGTGGACTGGAGTTGTAATAGTAATTTATACTATTCCTAATTACAGCGCCCTCTAAAGCAAGTTGTTGTAATGACTTGCATGGTAAAGTAACATCTGGTAACGACCCAGTCGGGGGTAGCAACAGCATTGCAAAGTTATGCAGGGCTATATGCATGTGGGGTTCCGTCCTACAACGCTTGAGGGATCCATGCTTTTGTAAATATGTTTTGGATGAGAAAGTGATGGAACATTATCGATGTTTCGTGCAAGTTTCCGGTAGCATGAAAAAATCTGCTGCTTGCGAGTTCGTGAATCTACATTTTTTGCAATTAAACTGAAGCGCATTGCTGCGCGGTGGGGTGACGTGTACACATTTGCAAGGTTCATTGTGGGAAAGGCAAAACTGCTGCTTCTATAGTAATGAGATCGCTCAGCGAGGGGCTAAATAAAGGCCTAAGTATATACCATTGTCAACAGGCAACGGGCTGCATGTATTTTCGTAAAGTTATCCAGCAGCTCGTGTATATAAACGTACTGACAGTTGCAAGTGGCCTGCTGCTTGGCGAGCCTGGCCTTTCTGAGGTAAAACAAGTTTACATTTGGCAGCAGATGTAAAGCCCGCCTCTAAGGTCCGGCTGCAGATATATCACTGAAAGCTCACGCGCCCCGGGTCACAGATGCACAGATCACTTTCACGCTTCCAAAATTAGCATCCACGACTATATTGTGAGCCTCAGTTTCAGTATGCGTTGGCTGATTGTTTTCATTACGAGACCGGACAAATATTTATGCAGGGGAGAAGAATGCGAACACAGGGTGCATATGGAACTATACATTCTTCCAAGTGGGCCACGGTGGTGCCACCAGAGATGCTAAAGCATCTGCTGTCTCTAAGGTAGACGTCCAGTGAGTGAGTGACAAGTGTCCTTACCCAAGCTTGCATCATCAACAACAAATCTAAGTTCTAGTTATTTCAACGGTATTTCTAAATTACTCGACATACATTGAAATGGTGCTCACCACTTAGATCGGCCCGCTTACCACATATAAGCAAATTTCTTGTGCCAAGACCTTTTCCATAACTGTGTCGAGTCTATGGAATACTCTGCCTGCCAAAGAACAGATCAAAAACGTGGCTTTTCACTTGGCCAAAATAAATTAGTCCTATCAAATTGTGGCAGTAAGGCCTCTGAAATCCATATTTATCTGATTTGGTTGTTTTAGGAAAAAGAAATGTAGACCTGTCACAATTTTGTCACATTTGTGACACACAGCCATATGGCAGCAACATGTCACAATTCAGTGCAGCATGCCTGTGGATTTGAATGGTGAAAATCTAACGAAAAAGCAACGGGACATCATAGTGCTTGGGTGGAGTCATTGAAATTTGAGCCATATCCTGTCTACTTTTTCTTTTAAATAAAAGCATTTCCCCAGTATTTTATTTATTTATTTATTTATTTAATGCGTTTTTATATAGCGCGGACCTTACCCGAAGGTGTCGGAGCGCTTCACAATAGGAACAGTAGTGAAACCTGAGGAAAAATTACAAGTGAGCATGTTACAAAAGCAAACGTTAAGTTACCTAAGGCAATAGTGACAATCGTGCATGTATCAAGAGCAAACCAAATACAAGTGGTAGCAAACAATACGTTAAAAGAGGAAAAAAAGTGAAGTGTGTATGTTACAATACTGCACTTGATGGCAGATACTCAAAACACAAGAACAAACGTTGGGTTACATGAGGCAATGGTGGCAATTGTGCATGGATCAAAAGCAAACAAAATACAAGAGGTAGCAAACAATACATTACAAGAGGGAAAGTGACGTGTGCATGTTACAAAGGAGTACACAATACAAGTAGAAGTATAATACTGCAATAAATGGCTGACTCTCAAATCACAAGAACACATTGGGAAGGCACTTCTATAGTCACGTGGAACAGAATGTCCTATAATGGAAGGACTTCCTTCAGGTAATAGAGAGGGCGTGAATTAAAATTGGAAATGTCTTTGAAGGTCGAGAGCTTTGAGGTCAGTTTTGAAGGCCTGGGAAGAGGTGGTGGTCCGGAGCTGAGTCGGAAGTAAGTTCCAGATTCTCACCGCGTTGCCTGAAAAGGATTGGACCATCAACCTTTCCTTCTTGAAAGTGGGAGGTTCAAGCAAAAGACTTTCCACATTACGTCATGGTCTAGAGCCTCCAGAGAGTTTCAGTTTATTCACCAGGTAGCGAAGAGAGGAGGAGTGCAAGGCTTTGTGGGTGAACAGACAGTCTTGTAGATAGGTCTTGCCTCAATGGGAAGCCAACGGAGGGTGGATAAAACGGGTGTGATATGGTCGCTTCTTTTGGCCCCATATATGAAACGAGCTGCCGAACGAAGAACAGATTTAAGGGGGGACAGGTAAGATTTGGGTAGGCCAGTAAGAAGAGAGTTGCAGTAGTCCAGTCTGGAGAGAACCAGCGATTGGACCAGGATTTAAAGGTCCTGCTCCGGGAAGAAGCGACAAATCCCCCAAAGAAGGCGCAGTTGGTATTGCACAGACTTTGCAATGGAATTATGTGGGAGAGTAGATAGAGTTTTGTGTCGAGTATGACCCCAAGGGATTTTGCGCTGTCGGTTTTTTTTTTTTTTTTTTTTTTTTTTTTTAAGGGGTTTTATTAAGCGCAACATCTGCCCTGAGGCGTCCAGGCGCTAAGACTAGGGCGATGCCTTCCAGTGAGTCAGTCCAGGGATTAGTCTGGTTTAGTTAAAAAGAAAGGTCTTGAGCTGTTTACGAAAGCTTAGCAGATTGGGATTAGTTCTTAGATGGAGAGGGAGTGTATTCCATAATTTGGATGCATTGTAGGTGAAAGACCGGCCTCCTGCTCTAGCTTGCCGAATCCGGGGGACTTCCACCAAAAAGGCGTGTGATGAACAGAGTTGTTTATTGGGTTGGTAGGGAGAGATCCAGGAGTGACTGATTTCTGGGCCAGATTTCCAATATGCTTGGTGGGCAATGCACATAGATTTAAATTTGACTCTTTCCCTAACAGGGAGCCAGTGCAGAGCTCTCAACCCAGGCTTTATCGGGGTTCTGCGTGGAATTCCAAGCAATGTGCGTGCTGCACAATTCTGAATCCGCTGAAGTTTTAGACTGTACTCAGGCGCCCCAAGGTACAGGGCATTACTAAAGTCAAGGCGGGATTGGATTAGGCCTTGTATAACTATCTGCTTGGCCTCAAAAGGAGGAAGGGGGAGGATTCTTTTCATCATCCTAATGAGGCCAAAGCAGGTCGCTGACAATTTAGTTGCCTGTGTATTGAAGGTCAAGGATTTGTCCAACCATACCCCAAGACTTTTAATGTTGTCTTTGGGAGTGGAGGGTGCGCCCATGCTCATAGGCCATAGCAGCTCCAAGGTGGAGGGGGCTGATGTGCCAAGGAGCATGAGCTCTGTTTTTTCGTCATTGAGCTTCAAGCAGGACTTAGTCACGCATCTTTTGACCTGTTCCAAGCACGTTGTCAAACTGGTCTGTGGTTGAAGGCTGTTCTTTTGCACAAGGGAGACCACTAGCGAGGTAATGATGTTTAATACCATGCGGACGGACAATCCCAGCCAATGGTCTCATATATGCATTAAACAGCGTAGGGCTCAGTGATGAGCCTTGCGGCACCCAACAGCCCAGCGGCTTGCTTGTGGAGACAGATGCGCCTTCAAAGACCTGGAAGGTCCGATCACTTAGAAAGGACTTGAACCAGGCCAAGGCTTCTCCTGATATTCTTAGGTCAGAGAGACGGCGCAGAAGGATTTTATGGTTTACCGTATCAAAGGCGGCGCTCAGATCAAGGAGGATCACTGCCACTGATCCTCGCTGATCCAAGATCCGCCTTGCTTCCTCTGTCAATGCCAACAAAGCTGTCTCCGTCCAATGTTTGGGGCGGAAACCCGTCTGGGAAGCATCAAGCAGGTGGTTACACTCGAGAAACCTTGTTAATATGTTTTTCGAGGACCTTGCTTACTCAGGGAAGCAGTGAAATCGGGCGGTAGCTGTTGGGATTGCCAGGGTCAAGAGCGGGCTTCTTCAGCAAGGCTCGTACCATGGCATGTTTCCAGGCAGGTGGTACTGTCCCGGTCATTATGGAAGAGTTTAAAATATCCATAAGTATGGGAAGAATAGCTTTATCGGCTAGGACCAGAGTGCTCGGGGGAACAGGGTCACATGGGGAGCAACATTTTATTTGATGTATTAAGAGCTCAAGTGTTTCAGAATCCAGCAGAGGAAAATGATCTAAGATGTTTTGATGGGAATCCTCTATTTCCGCGGCTGAGTCAGATCTTTGAGTGGAAGGTTCTACATCTAGATCAGGGAAACAGAGAGAAATTGTGTTTACTTTATGAAAAAAGAACTTAGCCAAATCATTACATCGGGAGAGTGGATCAGAATTGACTGCCGGGGGAGGTGGAAGCCTAGTCAGAGTTTTTACTATCTGATATATCTCTTTAGGCTTGGATCTGGCCGACATTATTTTCTCGTTGTAATAGGCCGATTGTATAGATTTTATTTCAGATTTGTAAGTCCTGATGGCCTCCCTATAAATGGCTTTCTCCGTAGTGGCGTAGCTCATGCGCCACTTTCTTTCTAATTGCTTGCATAGATGTTTTTTTTCCCTGAGCTCTTCTGAGTACCAAGGCGCTGTTTTGTGCTGCCTTTTTGAGCCAGAGGTACGAAGGGGGAGTATAGAATCCAAGGAATTCGTGATCCAGTTATTCTATTGATTGTTATTAAAAAGAGGGTCGCGAAGGAGTGAGGGTCTGGTAGTGGTAAGAGTATTGATCCAATAGTCTATGCGGAGTTTAGACCAATTTCGCATTTTACGCGGAATAGAGATGAGGGGTGGTGGTTTTATATGTGGTCCAGGTAAGGGGGATCAAAAAAAAGGATCTGTCCAGATAATGATGAGTTTATTGTTAAGTAGATTCATCTGATCCATCAATGATTGAACCGGCAGAGGAGAAAGCGGAGGAGGAGTAGGAGGAAGAATTCAGTTTTAGAGGGACAGTAATTGTTCAGGTTTTTGGGGTCCACATTGGGGTTTTTAAGGATAGGGAGGCTAAAGCAGACTTAATGGGAAAATTAAACCATGATTGAATGGCAGGAGTTAACACTGCTGATAGAGTGGCTGAGGTCTTAGGGGGACAGACATCCGGGGGAGAGACAGATTTGGCTTTGAACCAGTGTTAAAATATGGTCTGGTGTGAGGGGTTCAAACCTATCCCAAAGCAGAGGAGAGTCCTTATATGACGACTTAGATGAAATGGGGTTGCTCGGCACCGGATTGATGGGGAATTTCTTGTAAATAGCATCCAATTTTGCCCTCCAAGAAATCGGCTAGTTAATTACAAAGTTGCTGAGAGGCAGGAATGGCAGAAACGCAGGCATGAGGGAGGATAGAATCCTTGAGCTCTTTATAGAGCTCTTTGGAAGAATTGCCTGGATTTTTGATGTCTGCAGATCAAACTCCCTACTCATTTTCCTAATATGCGCGTTTCATTCATATAGCACCAATTTGAAGGCTGCTTTGTCAATTTGAGTTTTTGAATGGCGGCCTTCAGTAAACGTAGTTTGCTTGAAAACCAGGGGGTATGTGTCCTGGAAGAGGTCTGTTTGGAAAGTTTTATGGGCGTAATTTTGTCACATGCTACAACAGGGCACAATGGTAGCTTTTTAAAGCAACATTAATATCTGGACCATGGGTCGCCGCTCCCCATGATATTGCCTTAGAGAACCTTTCTTGCGAGATGTTGTTCCAAGCTCTGTAGGTCTTGTTCTATGTTGTTGCCAACTGCTTTGTTACGTCTGTCATAGCAAGTTGAAACTTGATCAAATAATGATCTGTCCAAGTAAGGAGTCACCAGCCAAGAATGTGAGGCCTGCTCTATGCTTAGGGCCAGCAATATATTGGTGAAGGTTAAGTGTTTTTAAGTCTTCACAACGACAAGCCATCTCTGGTTTTGAAAAGTCCTCTACGTTGAAGTTAAAATCTCCTAGCAGGAGAAAGTTATTTGAGGAAATTACATAGGGGGCAATGCTTACTTACTTAATGTCGCCCTCTACTATATTAGGTTGTAGACTTACACACCACAGACAGGAGATGTCTTGATCGACCTGTCAGTCCTCTCCTCACACCTCGCCACATGGATCCACTCACTAAAATCCCCCACTGGAATGCTCCATCCAGCAATCTTCTATTTCTAATAGGGCACACAGGTTAATGCAAGCAGGCAGTTATTGCTAATCTATGCTCCCGGGGAGGTATCTTGTATTTTCCCTGGGCGATTTACTTTCGCCTAACTTGGAGACTGGTATGCCTTCACTCCCAGTCCTGGGCACAAACAGACGTCTTGCAGAGCATCTCCTAGTCTGGTGGCTCAGTGGACTAATGCGTTCGCTTTAAGGGCCTGTGTTCGACCTCTTGTTCACAGGTTCAAATCCCGGTGCGTTCACTCTGCCTCTCATCCTTCTGAGGTTGATAAAATAAGTACCGTTGAGTTTGGCAACCATAAACATCTGTTATTCAGCTCCAAGACGCCAGTCTGGGTGAACGTGAGCTTTACAAATACACGTTCTGTTATGTGTTCTGTGACACAGCCGACGGGCTGCTTGACAGTTGCCATTTTTGGAGACCTCAAGTTCCCCTTCATATAGTCCATTTCCAGACACCAAATGTGATGTAGGCTCAAAGTAATTGAAATTTGTTTTGGATGTCTACTTCCTTTTGAAGTGCCCCTTCCTCTGCCCTGCCCTTCTCCCTGAAAGCAGTCTGTCACGGCAGGAGGACTTCAAATCTGATAAGTCCACAACATTGGCCTTACCTGGATGTCAGCCACATTGATATATGTATTAAAAGCTTACCCCAATGCCTCATCTCTGCTAGTTTTTATTTTATTTTCACCCCCATCTCCGTCCTGAGATGCACCCAGGCCCTTTTCCAGTGATCTTACTCTGAATTAAAGAGCACCCTTTGAAGTATACTACACAACCTGACTTTCCTTGCTTGAATGTTTTTCTCCCACCCAGCTCGCAGGAATGCAACAATCCACAAATCTATCGGGGGTATTTCCCTACCTTCTTCATGCTCCTTTTGTCAGCCCTGGGCCTCCCAAAATGGAATCCTGCATCTTCCACATATTGTAACATTCACAGTCACATATACCAGCACATGCATACTGCATATACTCACTACGCAACGCTACATACTAACTTGATGGAGGCCAACTGTGAGTTAAGCATGCAGCAGCGGAAGTTTACAAGAGCGAGCATATAGGCCTCACTCCAGTGATGCAGGTAAAAAGGGGCCTGACTAAATCTACTAATCGCAACACAGTCTGCTTCCACCACTGCGCTTGTGCTACTTAACTCATGGCTCAGTTCGTAGCCTTTTACCACTATGAGGGTAGCACTTTGGGTGCCCCTCCCGGTCTAACAAGACCGCAATCTGTGAGACTGGCCTGTGTCATAGCACACATGAATGATCTGTTTTTTTTTGCCCATGACAACAAAAATCAGCACCAGAAATCCAGACATCATTGCAGCTGGGGCACTCATTGCAGAGGTACACATCTGTAACCATATGAGGTCCCTCAGCAGCTCTTTACAAGTCTTTTTGTAATATGTTACAAGCTACAACAGTCACTCGCCCACACTACAGCAACAAAGTAAACGGGTGCTGCTTACTACCCTATATGCCACTGTTAGGTGCTCAGCCTTACACTGTCCCTGTCGCCTATATTCAGGTCTTGTTTATATGATTGGGTGGTCTTGTCTGGATTGTCTGTAAAATATACCTCTTGATCCGAAATTGGGCCTGAAAAATTTTGATTTTCTCCAGCATTTAACTTGTCATAATCGAGTGATCGCCTTTGTGACAAATGGCCACCCCCAATTCTCTATTGACAGATAAGGCGACCCATTCGTAAACCACTGTTTACTTATGGGTTGGAATTGAGAGTTGAAAGGTATTTAACGCATCTGATAATTATCAGATGCTTTGAATGCCTTCTTGAAATTTAGGCAGGTCAAACCTGCCAGAATTTAACGGGGGAAAACGTACAGTATTTATCGTATCCTGTGAATTTTGGTGTGTCAAACACCAATATCGGCATGTTATTCCCCACAAACTGATGATGGGTAGTATTTATCTCACCTAATAAATACTGCTCGTGGTATCGTTATTTATCGAGTGCGATAAATAGCACCTATACCTGTAATCAGGCCCATACATTCTTTTGTGACCAGTAATTTATGGAACGCAGCCACGAAGGACAACTGTCCTCTACATTGTTTAAGCCGTCCTTAGTGTGGAATTTGGGTGTCTGTGTCTGCAGAAGCTGTAAAAGGCAACCTCACTTTTTATGTTCAGACTAATAAATGTCATATATGAGGCTTTTCAATATATTGTTTTGTACAGAATAATACTTTCTGGTATGCGTCGTGTCCCATATTGATAGATTTACATTTTTTTATGTCAATTGTGTATATTGTCTGTTACCTCATACGGTATATGTTTCGAATGTTTGTCTAAAATTAAGCTTTCATGAAGATGATAAACCTAAATTGCTTTTCGGTACTAATAATACTTATTCTTGTAGATTTACAGTGCTCAAGAGGAAGACTGAAAAAACGATGGCCTCTATACTAGTCAAGATGTGTGCTTATGGCTCAGTTCCATTGAGGCTGGCCAGAACTTCGCTTGCATCTCAATCCAGAATCCATTATGATGCTGTCAAGTGTTATTCTATGAAAGAGAAGCCTTCAGCCCCACCCTGGTCATCTGGTGGTAAAAGGATTGAGCGGGTTTCCAGCAGAAATAGTTATGAGAGTCCTCTACCACATGAACCTCGACATCACCGGAATGTCGTAGATGATGAAGTAGAGGATGAAATGGAGCACTTTTCAACCAGGGAGAATAAAAGGATGCAAAGACCTGGAAAGGGCTCATTTCAGGTGGACAGAGTTAATGCTTCAGAACTGAAGTATCTGAGAGATGAAGACTCTGTGAAAAAACCCTGGTCATCTGGTGGAAAAAGGACTGAGAGGGTTTCCAGCAGGAATAGTTATGAGAGTCCTCTGCCACATGAACCTCGACATCACCGGAATGTCGTAGATGGTGAAGTAGAGGATGAAATGGAGGACTTTTCACCCAGGGAGAATAAAAGGATGCAAAGACCTGGAAAGGGCTCATTTCAGGTGGACAGAGGTAATGCTTCAGAACTGAAGTATCTGAGAGATGATGACTCTGTGAAAAAATCTTACAGACCGCAAAAGCCAGCTCCTTTCGAGCTAAGTGAAGGCTCGGAGATCTTGTTTGGTGTGGCTCCTTGTCACCTAGCCCTCTCCCAGCCCAGACGAAATTTCTTGAACTTGTTCCTCAAATCAACCCTGAAACCACAGAGGCCTGAAATCCAAGAGATATTTGAGCAGGCAGAGGCCCGCGGGGTGCCTGTGCACCACGTGAAAAGGCATATACTGGATTCTCTTTGCAAGGACCGGGTCCACCAGGGTGTGTGCATGGAGGTGACTCCTCTCCGCTATGAACGGTTGGATGGAGAACAGCAAGGTGTGGCGGAGAGTGAGCTTGTTGGCCCTGAGAAGCAAGTCTTGTGGCTGGTGCTGGAAGGCATGCAGGATCCGATGAACGTGGGGGCCATTCTTCGCACTGCCTATTTTCTGGGAGTGACTAGAGTACTGTCAAGCCAAACAAACAGGTATGTTTATCTTTTCTAAATATAAAGATCTCTTTCCCCAGCAGTACTGAAGTGGGCAGATAAAGAGCCTAAACAATCGAATCAAAGTAATGATATACGTACTCATTATAGTAATGAACCTGAAAAAGTGGTTTTTTCTGGGACACTTTTAGCAAAGATCCTGTGAGTCATTCCGTTAGTTGAAAAAACAGATACAGCTGTCTACTAGGTGCCAGCTTGCAACAAATTATTCAGTAGAGAATGATAGGAATGCATTAAAAAATAGTTGCATAATTTGATAGTCTTATTTTATATAATGAAGACTAGCGTTCTTTCCTGCCTCCAAATATAATGCATTTTATTCTTCCCTGGTGTAACGTCCTAGTAAGATAAAGCTCATGTGGTTTGTTATTAAAAACAAGCTAAATTATGTTCTTAGCTCTAAAAAACGAACAGTGCATCTTTTAATTGTGCATTAGATGCCAATATCAGAACTGCAGTGGTTCAAGCTTACAGTAGGTTATGGCCTATAGTAGGTGTTTTTTAGCTCTCAAGAGCAGCAATGTTTCTCATGGTGTGGAGGGAAACGGAGATTGAGATCCGTGTGCTTTAGGTGATGCCACCCAACAAAAAGTGATTCAGCAAGTGAGATGGATGTCTCCCTTAGTACAAAGTCATATGATTTCGGTGATGCAACCCGGCGAGAAAGAAATCCGCATGTGAGGTGGTAGTGGCTGTGTGTGACATGAAAGATGTTTTGTACAAATGAATTTGGATGTCCAGGGTTGTTTCTGTCGGTATTCAACTGATGAGATAATTTTGACAAGAAATGCTGAGGAAGCTCCATCCTAGGGCTCTTGCTTTTAGTAGTTACTGGTGTCTGGGCCGTCTGAGAGATAGAGACAAATAGTACTAGTCAAACATCTGCCTAGATTGTATGGGATACATCTAGTCTAATAGGGTGACCCAGTGCCCCTCAGAACCTGGGTGTACAAGAATGTGGAAAATGTTTGATCTGTCGGGTAGGATTCCCTTACACATTCGAAGGTATAGCGACGCCTTCTTGTAAATCTTTTTCATTGAGGTAGTCATTTCTGAGTTCAATGTGTCAGTCCGTCCTCACGCAGCGAATGATACAGCACCACTGCTGTATCATTCGCTGCGTGAGGACTGACTCTGACACATTGAACTCAGAACTGAACTCAGAACTGACTACCTCACTGAAAAAGATTTACAAGAAGGCGTCGCTATACCTTTGAATGTGTAAGGGAATCCTTTAAAATTAACGAGGACCCCTTCCTTAAACCCGTGGTTTCGAAAACGACAGACTTAACAGATACCTCCACAGCATTTTTAATCTCTATGGTGCAAACTATTCCATCTACCTGGGACACCTGTTGGCTCCCATAAGGGTACTTCAGCGCAATACGATAATTCTTGAATCGGTATCAGCGCTAGGAAATTGACTTTATGATCCGGACGCTTGCATGATTGACACATGCGCCTACATAATTGAGGGTACTCAAGATATGAAATCCATGTCCTGAGGATGGTCTCCTACGCAAAAGAATAGAGACCGAAACGTCGACTGTGGCTTTATCTACCATTGAATATTTAATTAATTTTGTGTTAGGTAGAAAAGCTTGAGCAATTGATGTAACAAGGGCTGTGTGGATTAATGGTTTTACCCTTTTACATCTTTGCTGTTTATCTTGTACCCAACTTTTTAACTTGTTTTGAAAAAAAGATTAAATACTCTTTGTTTATATACACCCGTTTTTCAATCTCTTTTTGCTCTCTCTCCTGACTGATTACTCACAAGTAACAGCTTTGAATATATGTCATTTTTGTTGTTGCATAACCAGCATTAGTGGGTCCAAATCACTAAGCCCACACGATCTCATCCTTTAAGTGATTTCAAAATTCCTGTGTCTATTAAAATCCCTTGAAGGTATCTTTACCCCATTATACTCTTTGCCCAAACCCTCAAGGGTATACTGGGTCGCCCACTATCAATTCTCTTATGTATTAAAGCAGCACTTTTAATATGATCATCAGGTATATGTTTCCCTGTGGTCTACGGCAATATTTTAGCAGGAGTGTCTGTCTCCTCACATGTCTGGTCTGTTTTGACTGCAGAGTTCCTCCCAACCCAGTGGTAGGACATGGGGACCGGTAAGATTTGCAAAATTAATGTAACGCGTGATTGCTTGGGCGACGTGTGTGGAATGCAATAGTTTGCATCAGGTGCCCTGCAGCAGCGTGTTGCCAGATATACGGTTTATTGTATAGTGGCATGTTTCCACAAATGCATTCTTCGAGGAAAGTCCTTGACCACTATGGATTGATTCCGCCCCCCCCCCCCCACCCCCCCCCCCCCCCCAGTAAATGCTGAATTATTTTTCTTATTTGCTTTTTGATGTTGAGGGTTTAACAGCCAATTGACAAGCCAGTTTTGAATAATTCCAATACATTGTGTTTTCATTCCCTCACAGCTGCTCCCTGACTCCAACAGTTAGCAAAGCAAGTGCAGGCACAATGGAACTTCTGGAGGTGTTTGGTGTAGATAATCTCCCTGAGGTCTTGCAGGTACTGATTTTTACTTGGTTCCTTCCTATTCCACTTGCTCTTGGGGTTGTTTTTTGTAAGTGCACTAGTTTCTTTTTAACCATGAATCCTCGGTTAGCAAGGCTTTGTCCTGTTTGATCACCACATTGCTTTATGCAAGTCATGTCCAGCATGCCTGATCCATGGCAGGTTTTCAAAGTAGCTACTAGTTTACATGGACTTTCAGAAAATCTGGCATTGATTCGGTCATCCTGGACCTCCGTTGGACATATCTGTCTTAAAGCTTCTTTGGAAGTTTTTCCTCACTTATGCTAACTTGAACTAAATCACATTATGGTGTGCCCAAAACAACTGTGTAAGTGGCAGACTCGGTGGTTGGTTGGTGATTGCAACCAGCAAAGTGCCAATTCACGAGTACCCAACAGACATTATAATGAATCGTGTGTTGTCTGATGCCAGGTTTAGTTGGTGCACAGGCCCGGACTGGCCATAGCTGGCACCGCGCAATCTCCCCCAACCGTGCGCCGCGCGGATGGGGGCCGTTTTTGTTACAGGGCCGTTTTTGTTACAGGGCCGTTTTTGTTACAGGGCCGTTTTTGTTACAGGGCCGTTTTTGTTACAGGGCCGTTTTTGTTACAGGGCCGTTTTTGTTACGGGCCGTTTTTGTTACAGGGCCATTTTTGCAGCATAGCTGCAAAATCGTCCCTGTACCAAAATCGGCCAAAAACCGGCCCCGACGGAGAGCTCGACGGCACCTCAAATCCCCCACACCCCACCATGGGGCTGGGGGCGGCCGAGCACTTTGCCAGGGCCGGTTGTGGTTCCCAGTCGGTGCCACCTTGACTGGAAGAGATAGTAATTGTATGTGAGTGTGGGGAGTTTTTGTCCGGGTTAATTTAGATTTACTAGTTTTCCATGTTTTTTACTGATTTTACACAAACCTTTAGACTTTATTTCTTCATAGCAGAAAAAAGGTCTTCATTTGAGTCTCTTCGTGCCATCCATCAGGACCTACAGACCACTAGTTCTGCATATTGAAAGCGTGAAGTGTCAAGAAAAGGGTGGCATTTCTTAATGAATTTGAATATGTTGCGTATGAAAATACATCAGTAATGCAAATTTGGAGGTGGCCAACAACAAAGGAGGTCTGTAACTAGCTCTCTGGGCCTGGGATCACTATCCATGCCAGTCCCCTCTTGGCCCTAGCCATTTAACTCATCAAGGATGAGGAATTGGTAAAAAGTCTCTGCACAACCACCAGTGGCTTCAGTATTTGTAAGGAAGACTTGCCTGACTTTATGGATCTGGCCTGAAGAGACCAACGTAGCCCCTGCTGTACACAGCTTCCCTGTGTCTGCTAGTCTTTGATGACGATGAGAAGCTTCTGCTTCGAAATTCTCTAGTACAGTCACATCCTGCCCACATTGTGACCTTGTGATGAGCTCTCCTGGCTTGATGAGATCTCCAGAGTACCTGCTGGAAAATGACATATGGTCCCCTGGTGTGGTAAGAGGAGGCCAAGTATTTTCCTTGTGGGCATGTTCTGCCTGTGCGGTTGTATGAACCTCTTGGAGCCGCCTTGACCCAGGCTTCAGAAATGGCCAATGATATCTGGTTGAGCTTTCCCCTTTCCAGCTCTCCTCTCGAATGTACTGACCATTAGCAAACTTGTTCTCCAAGAAATTTGCTCATACCGACTACTGCTTTAACAGCTCTATAAGAGCTGCAATCTCAAATCCTCTGCCTTATAAGCGACATGACATAAGCACATGTGATGAGCCTTCTACATCTGCAGTCTCATTATTGGGCCTTCCCCATCGAAATTCAGTATCTCTGTTCTTCTTTGATTTTCTTGACTTCCTCACTTATTACCAAAAATGGGATAGACCGACAAACGTCCTTGATTTTCTTGGCTTCTTTATCCAAATGATTGATACCAAGAAAGAACAAAGGGTTCGGTTAGAGGGAATTGACCATGGACGGCTACTTGTCGACCGCTTCAGGGAAGGTTTGAGTGGGAGGTGCGAGTAACGTACTGCGTTTAGTGCACGTTAGTAGGAAGATTGCCATGGAGTTTGATGACTCGTGGATACTGCTTGTGTGTGAAAGACTAGCATCAAGTTGGAGGGATGTATCAAGGACGTTACAATGGTGGGATGAACTATTAAGGCTATTGCAATGGTGAGTGAGGAAAAGTGGAGGGGATTTAGGATGGGATTTTAAGTCTGGTCATAAAATACTTTGATATGGAGAAGGGTAGAGTACTTGTTCCGTCATCAGAGAGAGGGTTCTGGAATTGAGGAGGGTAACCAGGGTGCAGCAGAAGGTGGGGAGGGGGGGGGGGGGGAGGTGTCAGTGTAAGGGGGAAGGTAAAGATGTCTACCAGATAAGTAGTTGGTGGTGTTGTGATCAAAGGTGCTTTAGAATCATCTAGGGTGAGTAAGAATCTGTTGTGTGCCATTAGGACAAGTATCCTAAAGTGAAGATGGAACATATTCATGTTTGAGCAGAAGCTTGAATCATGATCCTTCCGTTGTGATGGATGGAGATAGGGAGGTGCACCTTAATAAGTGTAGATTGAGCATTCAAAAGTTGTAATCCGCATTATGTAATAAGAATAGGAGGTCAATAATGAAAGAACCTTTACTTGCACTTGGTATTGTTCAGAGAATACCTTTTCAAGGTGGTTCCAAAGGAGTTTAGCTTTAGAATTTTCACTGTATTCTTAACTAGACTGGGGGGGCTAAGTGTTTTGTGCACGCTGGGTATAGATTTAAGGAGATGCTAAGGATTAGATGCCATGATTAAAGAGAGTGGGACTTATTGAGGCAGCAAGAGGAGGTGGCAGGGACTTGAAGAGGAAGTTTACAGGAGGAGCTAGGGTGGAATAGGGAACCAAGTAATTTGTCCATTATTCAGCGATTG
The DNA here is from genome assembly GCF_964263255.1 of Lissotriton vulgaris. NCBI lineage: Eukaryota > Metazoa > Chordata > Amphibia > Caudata > Salamandridae > Lissotriton > Lissotriton vulgaris. The sequence continues at coordinate 264,212,580 of NC_141687.1, read as the reverse complement.
CTCAGCAATTGGTCTTTATGATCCTACCACACCATTAAGGACCATTCCCCATTCATCTTCATCCCCCGGTAAACTTGCTCTGTATGCTTATTAGACTATTAAGAAATGTTCCCTGACTCACTGGCATTGCTGTGGCGTCTTTTTGAAATAAATATCAATCAATCAATCATCGCATTTATATAGCGCACTACTTACCCAGAGGGTCTCAAGGCGCTGGGGGGGGGGGGGTGGGGGGGGGGCTGCTACTGCTCGAACAACCAGGTCTTGAGTTGCTTCCTGAAGGCGAGGTGGTCCTGCTGATATTTCTAAGTTATTTCCAAAAGGAAGAGAAGCAGGTTGAACTGAATTATTTCTGAATAAGTGGAAGACTTAGTAAGATTATTCTGGTCGTACTGCTACAATACTAGTAAAGTTACAACCCTAAAAGAAGTTTGCGTCAAAGCAGGGGAAGTTCATGGTCCTTTCACAATTTCTAGTAGCGCAGAAAGAGGCCACTTCTGCCAAAAATCTTGTCTTGGATCCCAACCTAATTTCCACCCTCTTTCGATGACCCCTATTGGCATACAGTCCTTCCCTTCTGAACCCAGGCCTATGATAGTTTGGTTTGGTCTCTCCAGATGCATGTGTTCTCTCACCACAAATCATAAAAATCTAGTAAAAATTCACCTAGTGTCTACTCCTTACAAATTCCCCTCCTTGAGCAAACTCCTCACGAAAACTACAATGCCTAGTACATAACTACAGATCTACTGTCAAACATAAAACTTAAATTGATGTCTCTCTCTTGACTAGGGATCTGGACATGATGAAATTGACATAAATGTGGCTAAACTACAGCTCGCACCCTATTACGGATTTGCTGAAATGACTTGACTATGATATCGCACACCTTGACTGGTTAGGCATTATTGGTGTGGGATTTGCAGTAATGCACAAGAAATCCATCCCTAATATACCTATGTAAGTCCTCTTTCCTTCCACTTTTCAATGCCTCCATTTGATGTTTGACCTCTAGCCAGTAAACCCCTGCCAACTCTGTGTCATCTACCTCCGACCTGGGGAGAAAAACGTATTTGTTGAGCAATGCAGGGACTTCATCACATCTCAACTCTTACAGTCTAAGTGTTATCACATTTTTCTTGGTAACTTAAACCTTTACTGGGATAATCATCCCTAACACTTTCCTCTTTCCTGAGCAATAATGATTTAACTCCATATTCTTTGAACCCCACTCATCACATCCGCTACCTTTTGACTTAATCATTATTTCAAAAAGGTCTCCTCCGTATAGCAACCCAGTCTCCGTTTAGTGGGTGGACCATTACTAAATTCCCTTTGAACCCTGTTTTTCCTAAAGTTTATCATTTGTTCAACCTAAACATCCAAAAATCCTGGTAAGAAATACTAAAAGCATCAAGTTTGACATCTTGGAAGCCGTCCTCACTATTGGACTTCCCCATTCTTTAGTAGAGCAGCATTTACTTTTTGGAAGTAAACCCTTTAGCAACACCTTAACTACAGTCATAGATCACATTTCTCCCCTTAGATATCCAAGAGGGAAAGAACCCACTTCTGTAATGATAAAGACCTTAATGATGTAAAAAAAAAGCTCCTCTGATCACTTTAATGCACTCTGTGACAAACACCCTCCAGCAGGAATCTTAAAATTCTTTGTGATGTGAGAAGGTCTGGAATAAAATGTTTTTCAAGCTGAGGGTCAGTCTATCAAGTCACAGATTTATTCGGCCAAAATAGACCCACAAAATTGTTCAAGATTGTCAAAGAAATCACTAAACTGAATAAAACATGAGCAATATTGCATACTGAAAAGAATTGCAAGGACTTTGCGCACATTTTTGATCTGAAAATCAAAAATGTGGACGCATCTCTCCCTACACATTTTATCAACTCGTGTTGTGTAAGAATTTATCAAACATCTGGTCCAATTTTAGAGACCGTTCACAGATAGAACTACAGAACATCATCGGATTTTTTTTAAAATCAAATCACTTCTACAATGACCTACTGGCTAGCCTAGCCAAAGATGAGTGTAACATCCTAATAGCACACTGGTCCAACCTTATTAATCTCTCTTCAGCTCCCCGTCTGCTTACAAATTGGGCACATCTCTCCGACAAAAAAATAAATAAATACTGTGGACTTAAACAATATCCGCCCTTTGGCAAAGTGTGTTCCTTCTATTGTGTTTAATCCCCCCTGGATTTTTGACTTTTGCCTCCCAGTTTTTCGACTCTGTGAGTCTCAGTCACTGTAAATGTTGTGGAGATGGACTGAGTGTTTTAACTGCCAGCATCCAACTATTAATAAAAGGCCTCTGTGCTCAGCTAGGGGGAAAGAGGCTCTAGTTTGATTACACATGAACATGTGAGAACACACTTGTGCGTATGTCTGTAGGCTGCACGTATAAGATTAGTCATGCACAACCTGGTATCTGGGCATGGGCTGCCTGTTACATCTGAAAGAAACCGGTTAGTATTAGATTCCTTACCTTAGAATATCCCCAGGTGTCCGACTGGATCTGGAAAATTTTGCGTAGCAGTACCCCTGCTCCTCAGTAGGCGTCGTCTGCGGCTCCGCGTCAGTCGTCTGTGTCGTTGGCACCGGGTTGACGTCGTCTGAGTACTTAGACGCCACCCTTGCGTGCTGACGTCAGTTCTTTTTCCACACCAGCAAGCGCAGGTCCGGAGAAAGTGGTACCCTTTAGTCAATTTTTGATGAAACTTTTTGGATCTTTTTGATCTGTTTTTTCGAGTCGAACGACTCAGACGGTGCAGGTAGGGTTGCCAGAGTTCAAACCCTGTGTCGACTGCAGCCGACTGATGTCGGTTACTGACCCCCATCGCCGGTGTCTTCATTGCCTGGGGCCCGATCACGATGACAAGTCGTGCCCCGACTGCCGGGCCTTTATGTCGTAGGCTAGGCTAGAACGGTCCCGCAAGCGCCTCGCGCTCCGGCAGTCGACCCGCACCGTTTGAGGTCCCGGTCCGGAAGGAGGTCGAGGGACCAGTCGCGGTGCCAGAGTCATCATATCTCCAGGAGTCGTCGTCATTCCTCGGGCTCCAAGTCCTCAGGTAAGAGGCACAAAAAGTCGAAGAGCAGTCGATGAGGCATCATCGCTCTTCTGACTCCCCCCGACGCTTGCGCAACTCGACACCACCCACGCGGCTCCGCCAGAGTCCCCGCCTGCTCCATACCCGCCGGTCCCTGGGCAGAATACGACGCCGGAGGAGATCGAGGCCTTCCTCATGGCCATGAGGTCACTCACTCCTCCGTCGGGTTCCGCGGCGCCTTCGTGCCAAGCGGCCCCGACTGGGCCCCCAAGCGGGCCGGGTGCTTCTGCCCTGGCGCTGTTGGCGACTTCGGTCCCGACGCCACAGGGTCCCGCTGGATCCGGATCCGGGTCGTCGCCGGTCGACCTTACGACCTCGCCGGCATCAGCCCCCAGGGTGTCTCCCCTGGCGCCGTCCCAGGACGACGTCGTCCCTGGTCCTACCCTCGATTCGGGTCAGGCGCCAGAGCGGTGCCGCTCGGCGCCGTATTCGACGCCGCTAGGAGATTTTTACTACTACGACCCGGCCCCATCCTTTGAACCTGAGAATCAGGAGATAGGTAGCGAGGAGGATTTGGAGGGGTCTGAGGACCCTCTGGCACGTGAGTGCCAGCCGTATCGGGACTGGGCAGGTGAGCTAGGGGATGCCAGTGGTCTGGACACTTCGCCAGACACTAGTTTTGTCTCCCTACCGTGGCTGCGGAGGAGGGGGCTGCCTATAGTGTGGTGTTGATGCCGGCAGTCAAGGCCTTATCCCTTGAACTCTCCCGTCGCGGCCGTGAGGAATAACCTCCTCACTGAGGCCCTTAAACCGCAGGCAAGCTCCTCTGAGCCTCTGCTGCCGTTTAATGAGGCCTTATCTGACGTTCTTTTGGGCACCTGGTCCAGGCCTGCTACAGGTCCCCCTCCGGGCGACCCTTGCTTCCTGTCCACCCACTCCACCCCCGAGAGCCTGGTCATACAGGCCTCTAACTTCCAGACCGCATTCCCAATGGTTCTCCTCACTAAGTTTGAGCTTGCGGTCCGTTAACACCGTGTGCCTCTTGGGCCGTTATACCCACTCTCTGTGGGACACTTTCGCGGCCGTGCTGCCAAAATGTCCAGAGGAGGCCCTGAATAAACTCGCCCAAGCCCTTGCGGAGGGTCGAGATGCGGCACGGTATTCCATCCGGTGTGGACTGGATACCAAGGACTCGCTAGGTAGAGCGATGGCAGCAACAGTGGCGATGCGTCGCCACGCCTGGCTGAGGTCGGCCAACTTTTCGGCTGATGTCCAAAACACAGTTATGGACATGCCGTTTGATGGCCGTCGCCTCTTTGGCGACAAGGCAGACAGTGCGCTTGATCGCTTTAAGGACTCCAGGGCTGCGGGCAAGTCCTTGGGCCTGTCGGCCCCGCGCCAGCAACCTGCTGCCTTTCGCTCCTTTTGTGGCCAAGGAAGGGGCGCCCCCACACGTCTTGCCAGCCTCGGGCCGCAGACTAACATCTAGCGTGGTGGCGGACGTGGAAACTGCCATGGCGGCGCCGGGGACAACGGCCAGGCCAGTCCACATCCACCCCCGCAGCATCTGCCTCAAAGCCTTCCTAGTCCAAGCTTTCAGGCCCACATGATGCCAGTGGGGGGCAGGGTTCAACATCACCTCCTTCACTGGCGCAACATCAATTCGGACAGGTGGGTGCTGCAAATCGTCCGAAGGGGCTACTCCCTCCCCTTTGAGGCGACCCCTCCAGCCACGCCATCGCAGTGCCACCGCATGTCGGGGGGATCACTTGAAACTTCTGCGAGAGGAAGTTACAGCCCTCTTGGCCAAGAGGGCCATCGAGCGCTTTCCTGGGCCAGAAGTAGGGTGTGGTTGTTATTACCACTACTTTCTGGTTCCCAAGAAGGGCAAAGGGGGCCTACGTCCTATCTTGGACCTGTGGAACGTCAGCGGCTTCCTCCGGAAGGAGAAGTTCAAGATGCTGACTTTGGCTTAGGTCTTAACTGCCCTGGACCCGGGATACTGGATGGTAGCGGTGAACTCACATCCCCGTCCTACCAGCCCACCGGCGTTACCTGCGGTTCACGGTAGGCCACGAGCACTTTCAGTTTACTGTGCTCCCCTTCGGCCTTACCAGTGCCCCACTGGTGTTCACGAAAGTGATGGCGGTGGTCGCAGCTCATCGGCGCAGGTTAGGGGTTTCAGTCTTCCCCTACCTCGACGACTGGTTGTTGAAGGTGGGCTCGCCCCAGACAGTCGTCAGCCACCTCCAGACTACGGTCGACCTCCTGCACCTGCTGGGGTTCTCCAACAATGTGCCAAAGTCACACCTATGTCCCTCTCAGAAGCTCCTCTTCATCGGAGCGGTTCTTGACTCGGCGCAGTTTCGGGATTATCCTCCTGAACAGCGGGTTCAGGATATTCAGGCTCTGATTCCGATCTTTCAGCTGTTATCCAGAGTCTTGGTCAGGTTGACGCTGCGGCTGATGGCCTCCTGCATCCTTCTTGTGCACCACGCCATGTGGCGGATGCGGGCTCTGCAGTTGGACCTGAATTTTCAGTGGGCCCAGCATCAGGGCAACTTGTCCGACCATGTCTTGATCTCGGAGGGCACTGCAAGACCGTTGCAGTGGTGGCTCACGGACCGCGATTGGGTCAACGGCAGATCCCTCTCCCTACCCCAACCGGATCACGTAGTTGTGACGGACACGTCCCTCCAGGGCTGGGTGGGGACCACATGGGAGAGGCGGAGATCAGAGACCTCTGGTCTCCGGCGGAGTCGCAGCTCCACATCAACCTTCTGGAGCTATGGGCGATCCGGCTTGCACTGAAGGCATTCCTCCCCTCTGTCCGGGGGAGTGTAGTGCAGATGTTCACGGACAACACTACCACCATGTGGTACTGCAACAAACAGGGCGGGTGGGGGCGAGGCTCTGTGCCTCTGGCAGTGGCTGGAACATCAGAGCGTGACCCTGGAGGTTCAACACCTGGCAGGTTACCTGAACGCCAGGGTGGGAGATCTCAGCCGTCGGTGCATGATGGATCACGAATGGCGTCTGAACTCTGACGTGGCGCAAGGCCTCTTTCAGTAGTGGGGAGAGTCTTGGTTAGATCTATTCGCCACAGAAGAGAACGTGCAATGTCATCAGTTCTGCGCGTTGGAATTTCCAATGCTGCACTCGCTCGGAGGCGCTTTTCGTCGCGAGTGGTGCTGCGGTCTGTTGTATGCCTTTTTTCTTATACCACTTCTGCCCAGAGTGTTGAAGATCAGACGCGACCGGGCCCAAGTCATCCTTGTGGCTCCGGACTGGGCACGAAGATACTGGTATCCAGAGCTACTCGGCATGTCTGTCGATCCCCCGATTTGTCTGCCTCTTCAGGAGGACCTTCTGTCGCAGCAGCAGGGGACGGTCCTCCATCCGAACCTGTCCAGTCTCCACTTACATGCGTGGAGATTGAGCGGCGGCAGTTGAGGCCATTTGACTTGCCTCCTGAAGTATGTGATGTTGTTCTGGCTGCCAGGCGTCCCTCCACAAAATCGGTATATGCCTGCAGGTGGAACAAATGTGTGGCACTATGCACAGCAAAGGCTGTGGATCCCCTTGCTGCCCCTCTTTCGGAGGTTCTCCTCTTTCTTCTTTCTCTTGCCCAGCTGGGCTCTGCTCTGGGCTACCTCTCTGCCACTTCCACCTTCTTAAGGCTCCCTGATCAGCCCACTTTGTTCAAGTCCCCAGTTGTAAATAGATTTTTGAAGGGCATCACTCATATGTTTCCTCCTGCTCCTTTTGTGATGCCTCAGTGGGACTTGAACCTTGTTCTGACCTATCTGATGTGCGCTCCTTTCGAGCAACTTCATAACTATTCTCTTCGTCTCCTTCCTCTCAATATTTCATTCCTGGTTGCCATCACCTCTGCCAGGAGGGTGAGTGAACTCCAAGCTCTTTCCTCTAAACCTCCTTTCCTTTCTGTCCATCCGGACAAAGTTGTGTTGCGGACGCGACCTTCCTTCCTGCCCAAGGTAGTCACAGCCTTCCACATCGGGCAGTCCATCACCTTCTCCACCTTCTTTCAGCCTCCGCATCCCTTGAAAGAGGAGGAGAGGCTCCACTGTCTGGAACCAAAACGTGCGCTCTCAATCTATCTGGATCGCACACGCCAGTTCCGGGTGGATGTCCAACTCTTTGTTGGTTACGTGGGGGTTAAGAAAGGTCAGGCGGTGCACAAGCAGACCATCTCTCGTGGTTCGTGTTGTGCATCAATGTATGCTACTCTTTGGCTAAAAAGGAGCCTCCTGTTGGGCTGAGGGCCCATTCCACTTTGGCCACGGCGCCTACTACTGCCCTGGGTCGGGGAGTCCCCTTGCAGGACATCTGTCGGGCAGCTATGTGGGCCTCGCTGCGCACGTTCGCAAGACACTACTGCCTGGACAGCCAAGTCCGGAGAGATGGCTTCTTTGACTTTCTGTTGTGATTATTGGTTCGCAGACCCACCACCGGGGTTGGTATTGCTGTGGCATCTATTCTAAGGTAAGGAATCTAATACTAACCTGTTTCTTTCAGATGCCTAAGTTACTTACCTTCGGTGACGATATATCTGTAAGAAACAGTAGTTAGTATTAGATTCCTTACCGGCCCACCCATCCTCCCCGTTCTGCGAACCGATATCTAGGGTTAAGGTCATCCCCTTTCAGGGCCCTAGTTTCATGGCACCAGTGTTGGTTTTTTTCATGGCTCTGCGTTTCTGTCGCGGAAAAGCTATGTATAAGAACTGACGTCAGCGCGCGAGGGCGGCGTCTAAGTACTCCGACGTCATCCCGGCGCCAACGACGCCGAAGACTGACGCGGAGCCGCAGACGACTCCTACTGATGTGCAGGGGTACTGCTACGCAAAATTTTCCGGATCCAGTCTGACGCCTGGGGATATTCGATGGTAAGGAATCTTATGCGAACTACTGTTTCTTACAGATATATCGTTACCGAAGGTAATTGACTTGAGCAAAAGGGACCCTTCAGGGATTGGTGCTGACTTTAGGTAGGACTTATAATGCGAGTGGGCATTCATAATGTAGGGCTGTAGTGCTTACTGAAAATATATGGTGCTAAACTGAATTACAAATTGTAGAGAAAAGCTTCACCAAAGTACAATATCCCCCCAAATTAGGTCTACAGAGTTTGGTTAGGTATCAATCTCCGTATAAACTTGCTTCTGGAGTCTAAATCCACAGTCCCTTATGTCATATCTACATTCATAATCCACTTTAAGAATTTTCATATTTCCATGGCTCAGCTCATAATCCGATTCCAGGCCTTTGCCCCCCATCTTCCCCTCACCCTCCCCTCTCCCTCCCCTCCCCCTCATAGGGCCAAGTTAATTACTCTTCTGGACAGCAGGAGAATCAGAGGCCTCCACACACAATAGAGTGATCAACAGTGCTTGACCCAGTTTCTGGAAAAAGAAGTGGTGGGGAGGAAACCTGTATCTGTTAATCATCTCGTCACACTGCACCAATGCAGGGACCTCCTAGGCCCACCGAAACAAAGGAGGAAGGCCAGGCCTCTGGAGCTAAACCTAGGAGGGATTCATCTTTGATGTTTTGAGGGGAGGGGATTAGGCAGCTGTGTCAGTTGGGGAAAGAGTGAGGCTCCCATTTGAAGTTGCCATCTTAAAATGTCCCAGACGTTTGTGCAGGAGGGTTGGCACAGGGGTAGTACGAAGATGTGGCACTCATGCCTATGGGTGCCTAGCTTCTAGACCTTTCTATCTCCACTTAAAACATGTGCATATGGGAGAGACTATTGAGCAGACACTGGACCTAGAAGCGACAACGCAAAGGAATGCTCAGCTGGAATAACCAGGCACCTGACACCACTGCAAGGATGTGTTAATGTACATCAACTCTAGCTGGCCCCAGGACATGGATGGCTCTCTCTAGGGCTAGTGGTGTTGGCCACTGCAAGAAATTGAGTTATTAGTTTAGGGGGTGGCTACCCACCTCAGGGAATTATTACAGTCCTTTTCTGGGTGAATGCTCAAAGTCACTAAATCAACCTGACACAGAGCAGACTGGCTTTAGTTGGGCATTATGTTAAGTATTTATTTAGTACCAAAATAGAAATAAGGTGAAAGCACAACACAAAAATAGACTAAATCTTTGTTTTTCTTTTTAAGGTATGTTTATTGGCATGTTGATTGTGTACAGTACATTGCGCCGTATTATACTCTTATATTGTTTCTTCAGCAATTTGCAACAGATAACATTTCACATGGGAGGTTTGATAATGTATAGAGGTTAGTTAAAAGGTTATCGGTAAAGTACACTTAGGATCTTTTATTTCCTATCTTTGCCTCCTACATCCAAATAGTATTTTGCTGTATACAGGTCCAGCACGTTTGAGTCTTGTGTATATTTGGGGGTTTACACTCATTAGATTGCATTATTGAAACAGGGAGTGTTTTCTAGCCATTTACACCCCTTTAAAACCGTTAACATACAATCTTTAATAACTCAACTAGAGCAGGAGAGGAGTCTACACATATATTTGTAAGCTAGGGCTGGGGGGAGTTATTGGTGCTTGGAAACAACCAATGTTTATAATGTCCACACTGTCTTGGCTTGTCTGTGGGGCTTTGTCTATTTTTCACGGGAAGGAGCAGCAATCTCTTTACCTATCTTCTAAATATGCCCCATTTAGGCCGTTGTTAGCCCTTATATTTCAGACTGTAGTTCCCTCGCTACCTTCATCTTCACTGTTATTATAGCTTGGGTGTTCCCCTGTGAATAGTGTATTCTTCCATTGCTCAGCCATTGGGTGTTGTGTCTGCTATTTCTCCTCTTCGTTTTGTAAGGCCCTACCCTCTGCACCAGCCCATATAACCACATCATGGTTCTAAACCTGGATCAGCGGTCCCGTGGCTTTTTTCCATGCCATGGCTATTCTCCTTTTGGCCAACGCTGAGGCCAGGTCCATACATTTATTTCCTACTTTACACTTGGGTGGATGGGGGAGAGCCCCAACAGACCGTTTCTACTGTGGATGTAAGAGCGCGCCCCAGTGTAGTGTTGATCTTGGATATAACTTCGGTACAGAATTTGCGTAGTCTCTCACAGCCCCAATTCGTATGTATAAAATCCGCATCAGGCTGATTGCACATTGGACATCCTCGTGGCTCCCCTACATTAACCATAAATAAGCGGTGAGGTGTCATATATGACATATGTACAAAGTTAAATTATGTGTATTTCAACCTTGTTTTGTGGGACGTCTTCTTGGGGGATTCCAAAACCCTGCCCCATTCCTTGATCATTAATTCCCTGTCAAGAACTCTTTCCCATCTGTCCTGAAAGACTCGTAGTGGGGTTAGAGAAGTTCTAAGCAGTGTGGCATAGAACCATTACATTTGGTGGCCAGCTGAGCCCAGGGTGACCAGTGAGTGCAGTTCTGTTTGAGTTTCTGATTCATCTCTGGCCTAACCCCCATAGCTGGCCAAACGCTCGAGCCTGCACCTCATACTGCAGGAACTACCATGGCGGGAGGCCACACTCCATCAGTGTTACAAACGGGAGCAGGGGGTCCTCTCTTGGTAACAGTCGCCCACCATATCAAGTCCCGCTCCTGTCCACGCCACTACTTGGTATGTCAAGATGATTGACTGCGGCTCACCATGGGTCAGACCCACCAGGGGTAACACTGGAGAATACAATGAGGTCTCTGGTATCTTTACCATGCAGCGCTTCCAGAACTATTGAAGTGTATGGGACCTTTGGTTGTGGAGTCCAACACTTTATCTAGTAAGAGATGGGGGCGCTTGTTAGGCTCTGTAAGAAACGTCCCCTCTTCGTTAACACCCTCCAGCCACTGAGCCTGACATTTCAGTTTAGCAGCCAACAAGTAGAGCTCAAAATCTGGCACCTCTAGCGCCCCCCCCCCCCCCTTCTCCCCCCCCCCCTTCCCCTCTCATGGGGCGTCTCGGGGTCTTCAGCGAGACTCTTCGCCTTCAGTCTCACCAGATTAGGTCCTGAAATAACAAATATAGTTGTCGGAACCACCCCATTGGGATCAAGGCTGATAGATTAGTAAGAAAGGCTAAAAGGCAGGGTAACATGACCATTTGAGTCGAGGAGATCCGAGCCATCATCGGGAGTCGCAAAGTGCACCAGAAGTACATTGGAATTGAGCGCCCTCAGCGCTCTATCCAGGTTTCCCTCTCTCAAATCATCCAACGAGTGGAAGACCTGAACGCCCAAGTATTTGAATGTATTGGGCGTCCAATTTAGATCAACCGGTAAATCTGGGGTCTGGGCAATGGTCCAGCCACCAGGAACAGGTATGTTTGGTCTTATTTACCCACAAAACCTTCTAGAAGCTGCAGGGCTGTATCGGAGCCCCCTACAGCCTTGTGTAGATCAATCAGGAGATAAATCGGGTCATCTGTATATAGAGGTCTGACGTACGATCTCCTATCTACAATCAGCCCCATGCCCCCTTCCATCCCCCCCCCCCCGCCTCCCCCTTGGAACCTCGCCGCCAGAGGTTCTATGGCCAGGACAAGGGCAGACCGGACACGTACCAGGGGCTATCTGATATTGTGTGGATTTGGTTTTGCCCGTTCGGACTTGTGACGTAGGAAATGTGTGTGTGTGTGTGTGTGTGTATATAGCAAACTAAACCATTTCACCCACCATTCCCCTAGGCCCAAGTGTTTCATTACCTTGAGAAGGTAATCCCAACTTATCGTGTTGAATGCCTTCTCCAGGTCAATCGACAGGATGGCTGCATGCACGAGAGACCGCCCCTAAGTGTGTTACAACACAGAGTACAGCCTATGCAAGTTGTAGGAAGTGTTGCGAGTGGGGATAAACTCATTCTGATCAACCTGTATTAGGGACTTCATATGTGGAAGCAATCTGAGTGCTAAAGTTTTGCTAAGAATTTTAAAATCCATATTAAGCATGGAGAGGGGTCTAAAATCTACCAACCAGGCTCCCAGGGTCTTCTTTTTTGGAAGTGGGATTACCATAGCATCACGTGTGGTCTCGGGCAGGTGGCCAAGGCCCAAGAACTCTGCATACAGGGTCACCAAGTGTGGGGACAGTTCTGTAATATATCATGTGTAGAATTCTGCCGGGAGGCCATCTGGGCCCAGAGTCTTTCCAGTGGCCATTGTAGCAATGGCTTCTTGGATCTCTTGCCATGTCACGGGTCCTCCCAGGGACTCCTCGGCCTGTCTATCCAATGTCTGGAGTCTCGGCAAGTCCAAAAAGGCCCTGAGGTCAGATTTGGGGGACGGCAGCGATTAACGATTCGTAATACCCTCTAAATAAGTTGTTAATTCTGTCTAGGTCGTGTGCGGGGGCACCTGTTTCAGTTTGAATCTGCGTAATTGGCGTCCCTCTAGACTCCGGCTTGATCAGCCAAGCCAACAGACCACCGGCTTTCCCCTCCTCTTTTTGGGCTCTGTCTAGGTAATCCCTATGTTCGTAATTTTTTAGCCTCTCCAGAGCTTCAATGTATCTAAACTGTGTATCTTGGATGTTAGTATGGGCTTATGCATCTATACCCTGTACATTGTCTAGCGTTCGTTACTCGTCATCTAGGGTTGTTGATTCACGACGGAGTACCCTCTGTACGCAGACCGTCTGTCCCATACAATGGCCCCTCACCACTACTTTAAATGCCTCACACTCCACTAAGGTAGATGATGCCGACTGTGTATTCTCGGAGAAGAACGTTCCAATAAATGAACACAGGAATTCCTCAAACTGGGCTAACAGCGAGGGACTAAGTCTCCATGTGGGGATCGGGGGTTTGCACCCAAGAAGTTGGTGAATCGTCAGTAATGGGCTGTGATCGGAGAGGGTCCGCTCTAAATACTCTGTGTATAATGGAGCCGCTAAAGATTGGTGAGCACAGGAGGGTGTCTCGCCTTGTGTGGAGTTGGTGTATAGAGGAAAAGAATGAATATTCCCTGTCTCTTGCGTGTTGCACCCTCCAAATCTCTTCTAGTTCCCAGTAGTCCCTCCAGTCATGAAAACCCCCTGCGGTGCTGTTGGCCTACCCTCCCAATAAGGGTGGGTGGGAGCGGTCCAACGAGATATCTCCAACATTATTGAAGGACCCCACCCTGAAATCAGCTTCTGGGCAGAGAGGTGGGCTAGAATGGGCACTTGTTCTTGGTTGGGTGCATATACGCAGCCCAGCATGAGGTCCCGGCCAAATAGTCTCCCCGCAAGGAGGACATATCTGCCCCCTCTGTGTATCAGGATACATGTCTGTTCAAAAGGAACTCCTGCTCTTATCAAGATTTACATCCCCTGGTGTGTGCCGAGAAGGTTGTGGCGTAGATCTGTCCCCTCCACCGTCTGCACCGCTTTTCAACCTCACCTTTGAGCAGGTGCGTCTCTTGTAGAAGGGCTATTTGCACACCCCTTCTCTTCAAGAAATTGTGTATGTTATGACTCTTAGACATTGACCCCATCCCTTTATTGTTCCATGTTTGAAATTTCAGTGCGTGTTGGTTTGACGCCATCTGTGTAGTGAGCGTCTGCTTCTCCCTACACCCACCCCTCGCCCAGCCCCCCACTCTGGAAAGGAGAATACAGCCCCTCTTCTGCAAGAGAAACAAACTCTGTGTAAAAACTTTCCCAACAACAACTCCCCAATCCCAGGGCAGTTCGGCAACGGCCAACAACCCAAACCAGTCCAACATCTTCAAGGTCCAAATGGGCCCAAACCAACCATGGTAAAGGTCCTTGAGGGGGGTCGTGCTTTGGTTTAAAATCTCACTGGTGCATACCCACGGTGCACCAGCCCCAATATTAGTCCGGACCATATTCATTTCAAAATAACACAACACCATACAATACAGGGAGTGCTGTCACCGCCAGATCGACTTTGGGCTTGAACTGGTTCTGCAGGGGCCACTATTATATTATCTCATCCTCTGTCTTCGGGGTCACTGTTGGCATGTTAAGGCTATTTCCTCGAGCGGAGTCTGATTCAGAGTCTTCGGTCCCTTTCACAGATTGTGACCCCGAGTCTGATCGGATTCCTCCCCTTGGGTAATTTCGGCAACAGCCTGCAGTGCTGCGGCTCTTTCCTGCTCTGTTTGGGAGGGACCCTGTTTCTTTAGTAGGCCACACGTGGAGTGTTTCTTGGGCCTTTTCCTTGCTCCTCGACTTCTAGGTCCCACCCCAGCCCCACCAAAGGGTTCTCGGTTAATTTATGATTCAATTCAGTCCCATGCTGCCTGGGGAACTTCACAAAAATGGGCTTTCCTGTCCAGGTCTATACGGGGTCGAGCAAGGAAAATCAGGGAATATCGTAGACCCTCTTCCCTCAGCTTCTTCTTGACCTCCAACAACGAAGCCCGCCTTCGCTGTACGTCCAGTGTGTAGTCGGGGAAGATGGAGACTTTACTGTTATCTTCCGCGAAAGGACCATCTGTTCGGGCCTTGTGTAAAAGGATGTCTCTGTCCTTGTAGTGTAGGAGCCTGGCCACCACGAGGCACGGGATAGCTTGGTGCCGGAGGTCTTGCCGACACCCGGTGAGCTCTTTCAAGAGTGTAGAATGATGTCCACCCCGGAACCACCTCAGTACAGGACTCTAAATAAGTGACCATGCCTCCTCTTTCCACTCCTTACGGCAGACCAAGGACTCTTATGTTGTTTCTTCGACTGCGGCCTTCTCCATCTTCAGCCCTGTGCTCAAGTGTCCGGACCCTATCTGTCAGCTCTGCTACATGTTGAGACCGCTCTTGTGCTGAGGTCAGTTCCACGATTCCATACCCCACCAGTCACTCTCTCCGCTAACTTCTTGTGTTCTGCTCAGGGAAGCCCTAACCCAACTGAGACAGCATTTATATCCTGATGCAACGTGGTCTTAGTGTCTGTAATGGCATCTAGAATCTTAGCCATTTGCTGTTGTACTGGAGACTCCTGCATCAGACCCTGTGGGTCATCTTCCAGATTGGGACAGCCTCCAGCTGTTTCCCCCTAGTCTTGCACATTTTCGCCCAATGTATACAGTGCCCACATTTTACAGAGCGCTCCTCCCAATATGCTTACAGAGTCCAGACGAGCAGCACAGGTCTGCATCGCCGTGATATGTTGGTGGGGGCGGTAGGAGCCAGTCAATGAGGGGCCCTTCAGGGTTCCCCCCCTCGTCTCTAATCTCACAAGAGTGCCAGGCAGGCTCGCTCCAGCATAACTCAACTGGAGGGGGTAGTCAGGGGGGCTGTGTATATACCAGAGTTTCACTTGGGTGTTGACCAAAATCAGTCCAGCATAGGGGAACCCAGCCGAGGAGCAGCAGGGGAGAGCACTTTGCTCCCCCCTTCCCGGAAGGGGGGAGACCTCAGATAGCACAGAGGAAGTCGCGCCCCACCCCCTCGCAATCAGGAGAGCCCTCACCAATCTACGCCGGAGGCCTGGAGCCATTAGTTCCCTCGGGCCGCACAGCTTCCAGGGGTGCGACAGTTCTTGCAGGTCTCGCCTCCGCTGCAGTTGTGGCCCGGCAAGGATTTGCTGGGTGCAGACATCAGATTCCCCTGCTGCAGTCCCCGCCAGACCCTGACTCTGTCCCTGAGTCTCTACCACTCACAATCACCACTGTTCCGATGCTTCAGAACACTCTGCTGGACAGAATCTCAGCAGGGCGCTGCCTAAGAAAGCCGGGCCCATTCGAACCGGGGTGGTCCCGTCTCTTCTGTGCGCCCACCTCTTCAGTTGCGCAGACAAGGGTTCTAGGACCTAATGAACAGTACTTTGGTGTCAGGACTCCCTTCAGTAGAGACCAAACACAAGGTCCAGGGCAGGCCTAGTTGTAACTGGTTAGCGGGGTAGTTACAGAAAACATGTAGCTTGTTGTGTCCCTGTAGCTTGAACTGAAGGTCCGCCTTATGACCTTTGCAGTCCATTTCTTTGTCCTGTGTACAAGAGGGAGCAGGTCCAGTTCTTAAGGGCTCCTTTCATGTCACAGTTCTATTCTGATCTTCCTCAGGTCCAGTAGTGTTCTGAAGAGTTTAACAGGGGATTCAACATGTGTGTGACACAAGCTTGTAGGTCGGAGTGACTCCTGGCTCCTCTCCCTAACCAGTGAGGTAAAGGTTCCCAGGGATTATGCTACCCGTTTTTGCAGCAATTCGTGGCTGTCCTACTGCAAACAGTGCCCCTCGCTCCTAAAGTCCAAAATAGTGAATCTCTTCTCCCCTTGTGCAGAGCCTGTGCCCACTCAGAACTGTAGCCAGATGTGGCGCAGGGAGCAGTAACATTTAAGCTCCAAATAAGAAAACACCTGAACACCTGAAGATAAGGTTTGTGGTGGCTGGGGGTGGTCACCAGGAGCAATCCTTGCCCAAATTCAGCACGATGGATTGTACGGGGCCGAATATATAATAGTTTACAGGTCCATACCCCAGGAGTATTGTGTGCAAAATGGAGAAAGCAGTACCTCGCTCCTCAATCCCAAACTACCACCAGGAAAGACGAAGACCCTGGGGATTGGGACAACGTTCATTCAAAATGTCATTTGCGAGGGGGTGTGGGTGGGGGTCCTCCGTGAACTATTCTTTGACATCAGGAACTCCATCCCCCAGCACAAAGTCCTGGGGAACCCCATCGCCGGAACACAAAGGAAGTCAGGACTGAGGCGCCCTGTCCATTGCCTCCTGCCAGCACAAGAGCTCCCACCTGCTCCTGCGTGCAGGTGGGAGCCCAAAGAGTGCCACTTGCTCTCGCCGTAGAGTAGAGTAGAGTAGAGTAGAGTAGAGTAGAGTAGAGTAGAGTAGAGTAGAGTAGAGTAGAGTAGAGTAGAGTAGAGTAGAGTAGAGTAGAGTAGAGTAGAGTAGAGTAGAGTAGAGTAGAGTAGAGTAGAGTAGAGTAGAGTAGAGTAGAGTAGAGTAGAGTAGAGTAGAGTAGAGTAGAGTAGAGTAGAGTAGAGTAGAGTAGAGTAGAGTAGAGTAGAGTAGAGTAGAGTAGAGTAGAGTAGAGTAGAGTAGAGTAGAGTAGAGTAGAGTAGAGTAGAGTAGAGTAAAAGTACTTTTCCTTTTTATAAAAACAAGCACTGACTGGACAATTTATTGTGTGTTGCATAACAGCGAGTCCACACCATCTCCCCTGAGTAAACCTCTGATTGCTCTGCTTCACTATGCTGAGAGAGTCAAGTACTACAATGGAGTACTTGCGTCCACAAGTTTCTCTTTACTGGGAACTATTACTTGGCATTCTTTGTAGCTAATAACCCATTATCTTCCACACCTGGCTCTTCTTCTGCCCAAAATCCTGGAAAGCTGCATTAACATTATACTAAAACAATTTGTTGACAATAGTCTGCTGGACGATTAACAATCTGCATTCAAAGTAAACTGAAGTACAGAAACAGCCCTCCTGCACACAAAAAAAACCACACCATTAATAAAACCGTGGACAATGGTGACTCGTGCCTGCTTAACCTACTTGAACACTCAGTAGCATTTGACACAGACAGTAATGAAATCCTCATGCAAGCCCTATGAGGCTGCATGGGCTTTGTGGCGAAAGTGAAGACGTGGTTTAAATATTTCCTAGATAACCACCCTCAAGTTATTAAAGTGGATCATGCACAATCTGCTAACACGGTCGCTGTCTTTCAAGGCATCCTACAATGCTCCTGGCCTTGTTCAGTCTCTATATCGAATTCTTGAGTGATGTTTAAATGGACTTCAGGTTATCTCGCCACTAATTCATAGATAACACTCCGCTTTAGTTGAAAGTCTCCTTTCCCACTGCCCTCTCCTGGCTGGCTTCCACCCTTGACAAAACAATTTATTTTATTAAATCACATGATCTTCAGTATAACCCCAAATAGCCAAATACCTTCTCATTGCAGCAAAATCTTCACCCATGCCAATCCTGGAGTGACTGTTTTACATACATCATTGACTGCTGTCCTACACTCTCTGAAAATTCCAAATCCTTAGTCTTCATCCTAGATGTTAACCTTATTTTCCACAGCTATATTTATACCTCAGCAAGAAACACTAACTTCCAACTCAAACTTTTTTAGGGGGGCGATGAGGGTGCCGAAGAAGCAGGGGTGAGGGGGAGGATCAAACCCTTTCTTCTCATCCAGGATCTAAAAGAAGAAATTCCTGCTCTGGTTCTTTCCCGACAGGGATGACCGTGCGAATGAAATGCTGTCAGTCCAATGGCCCACCTAGCACCAATCAAAGCTTTGCACTATTGATCGGCCACTGAAACTGACAGATTTGACTTCATCACCCTGATAAATTCACAAAATTAGCAGTCTATTGAAGGGAGAGCAATATATAAAGTTGCCTGCATAGTTGAGAAAATCATCCATGCTGAGCAGCAGCAATACCTGGCAAAGAAACAAACTCTGTAGTAGCACAAGACCGCTTTTGAGCACTGGCTCACTTCTGTTAGAAATCCCTGTTTTCGAGAGAAAACCCATACTTTAAACGGATCTTTCTCAGGCAGTGCTCCTAGAATTTGGAACTCCATTGCACCGGATTCCTGAATCCCTACCGCTTACAGCCTTCAGAAAGCAGCTCAGAGCCTTCTTTGAAAATGTTTTCTCAACACTATCCCAACCTCCACTATCCCAACCTCCATCTCGGGGCTGGCCTAGGGCATGGGCGAACTGGGACCAGTCCCGGGGCGCCAATATTCTGAAAGGCGCAGCAGGGAACTCGTCCATCCCACTTGTTCTCAATCCAGTCCCGTTTAAGTCTTTGGCCCTAATTTAGAAGTTGGCAGAGGTAATACTGTCACAAACCTGACCAATATCCTGTCCGCCGTACTGCGATCACCATAAGATAGAATGTGATCGTAATTGGGCATTCTGAATATCCGTCACGTTTGTGACTTAGTGCTCCACTCCGCCGACTTCAAAATCAGGCCCTTTGTAATCCGCACTTTATGTACCTCAGTATAATTGTTAGCACCCCATCAACCCACTGCCCTCCTTCCATCTCCCACCTCCTGCTCTTACACCGCAATGATTCCCTTTCCCCTCAACAAACACCAAATGTTGTTTCCGTTCAGGATGCTGTTCAGACCAATCCGATTTAGGGCTGGTCCTACTTGATCTCCTAGTGGCTCCAAAGCAAGTTGGCTTTAAGATTTCTACTTCGTAATTTCTGCCAGGTGCCTCCTGCCGCCAAAGGAAACTAAGCATTGCGAGATCCCCTTCAAGGGGAGCTTCCAACAACAAATCTCGTGGTCACATTCTCCTCTCTAGAACTCAGAGGATACCTCAATAGAGGGCACACATATATTAGAATACTCATGTTCATGAAAAAGTTCATTGGAGGTGTGATTGTCAGATTCTGCAGAATGTGTGGTCTAAATAGAATTGGAACTGATGTTTCCTTGCCAGAAATCCCTCCAGGGACTACCTTCACCAACCTCAGAATACCTTTATTCTTGGCAGCTACAATCTTTGAGGCTTGTCCCCGAGTAACCTTCACCAGACTCCTCCTATTCCTCCACCCTCTGCCCTCCAGAAGAATGACACCTTTAGAAATCCTGACCACTTTGACTTGTAGTGTGAATTTTGACTCTTCCTTTCTGTCCCGGTTTGGATTTTTAATGAGCAACCAGTCACCAACCGAAAACTGAATGGTTTTACTGTTCTTCTTATTATAATAGTGCCTGGATATTGCCTCTTGCTTCCTAACAACATAATTTCTCATGCTGTCAGAATTAACTATGGTATTTCCAGTACCACTGGAAAATTCTTTGACCCACCCAGGACATAGCTTACAGTTTGGTACTTTCTTGCGTAATCGTTAGAAAGGAGATACACCAGTGGTGTATGTGATGTGGTGTGATAGTTCCAAACCTTTTCTTTCAAGAAATGTTCAGCCTGTAAGCCCACAGACAATGCAGTTTGAACACTCCTTTAAGAATTTGTTTACACGTTCCACCAAACCATTAGAACTCTAAGACTAGAGGGCTACTTTTAAATGTCTGATGCCTAGATTATTAATAAACTGCAGCATTTGATGGGACTTGAACTGATCGGTTACAAGTTCTTCTGGTGGTCCTTCTACTTCAAAAACTTTGGTTAGAAAAGGAATGACAGTTGTGGTGTCGGGACTTAAAACAAAATTTAAGTAAATCCACTTGCATAGTCTTCAAAAACTAGCATATACTTTTTACTACTAGAAAGACGTTCAAAGTTACCAGCAAACTAGAGTGCAACTTTATCCCAATGTGCGTCCTGTAGAGAAACCATATATAAGTCCGGTTCGGTAGATTTCCAGTGTTTATCAGAAATTAAATGGGTACTGCAACTTGAAACCCATCTGTTAACCTAGGCATCTAGTCCAGGCCACCAAAAGTATTGCTTCAAGTTACGAATGGTGGTTGTGATTCCTAAATGGCCTTCGCAAGCATTTTATAATAACGTTTCTCGGATCTTGGTAGGTGATCTAACCATTCATGGAGGAGTAAAAATCCTTCAATAACAGATAATTCATTTGAAACTTGTGCAAACAATTTCACTCCATATTCCAGATTTCTTTCAGGAAACCAACCATCTTTAACATGTTGGATAACTTGTTGAATAATTACATCCCCATGGAGAGCATTCAACCAAACCTCTCTAGTAATGGAGTCCTGTTTCACATCAAGATATCCGACCAGAGCAACCACACATTCAACCTCTTCCTCAGATTCACATACTGCATCATTAGTAATAGACATTCTGGATAAGCATTTTGCTTTGGCATTCTTTCCACCAGGTAGATAATGAATGGTGAAATTATATTCTTGCAACTTTAACAGAATGCAGACCGGCCTTGCAGAGGGTTTACCCTCAACTGTGCCATTGCCATTAAGTAAGTAAATAGGTGGTCTGTGATCAGTGAAAACTTAAAATTGTGTGCCCCATAGATCTGTTTTACATTTTTTCATTGCCCATGCACACGCTAACGCCTCTTTTCCAGTAGTACTGTAGATGAACTGATGCAAAAGCAATTGTGTTCTCGTTCTTATCCACCCATTGCGACAGCGTTTCACTGAGTTCTAAATGACTGGCGTCTACCGTCAAAAAACAAGGCTTTCCAGTTGAGAATGCTGATAAAATTGGGGCTGAAGTAAGGAGAGATTTAATCCTAGTAAAATACTAATTTAACTCATCAGACCACTTAAAACGTGATATCTTTTTTTAACGTTTCTCGCAAAGGTTGTACCACTAATGCATACCCATGAATAAACCATGAATAGTATTCACATAAACCTAAAAATGAGCGTAGTGTATCCTCGTTGCTTGGGGGACTTGTATCTTGGGTGGCACCGACAAGTGACGATTTTGGACTGATGCTTAAACTGGAGATACAGTGACCCAGATAATTTAACTGGTTAACCATAAATTTGCATTTTTGTGAATGTGATGTCTATTATGTTAAAAACGGTAAGAACCCTTTCCAAAATAAATTGTTGTTCCCTGGTGTCCTCAGCCTAAATAAGCATGTCATCCTGGAATGCCTGTACTCCCTGGATGCGTCCTAACACCGTATCCATGAATTTTTGAAACCCACTTGCTGCAGAGGCCAGACCAAATGGCATGTGTAGGAACTTAAAAGCGCCAAATGGTGTGATGATGGTGGTAAGATCCTGGCTCTCTACTGAAAGTCGTATTTGGTGATAAGCTGATCTAAGATCAAGTAACGAAAATATCTTTGCCCCTTCCAAATTTGCTAGGAGATCTTGTACTTTGGGTAGAGGATGACAATCAGTGACAATTTTTTTGATGAGGGTGCTTAAGTTCACACAAAGATTAATTTCTCCTGTCTTTTTCTTTACAATAACCACTGGACTAACTCCATTCAGATGAGTCAGTTGCCTGAATAACACCTTCACTACATAGTTTGTCAAGTAGAATCTTGAGATCTGATCTAATGCTCAAGGGAACCGATCTTACTTTATGCACTACAGGGGTGGCACCATCCTTGAGCTTGATGAAGTGTTCAACTTTGAAATATTACCAATTTTGTCACTGAAATTATTTTGAAACTTGTTCAAAACACAATCTAAATTGATATCATTGTCATCTTCAATTAAACAAATGGGATGGCCAGCCAACACAAAGGGATTTTCTGCACCAGTTATAATGCCAAGTCTTGCCAACCTACGATGTTACGGCCTTCGATTCCTGCATACATTTTAGTGATGATCTCTCTTCCTAAGCAAGACAGAGTATCAATGAAATACCCCAACATGTCAATATCTTGTTCACCGAAGGCTTTTGGGTGAATGTCCGTTTTAGTTAGTACCCTTGCACCCCATTTCTCTGTGAATAGTGCATCCGAAACTATAGTGATAGGTGCATCTGAATCTGCCATCATATCAATAGTCTCTTGTACCACAATGGCTTAGCACCAAGGACCTTTCACTGCAGGCTGAGAAACTTTATTGCCAGAAATAGTTAAAACCACTCTGGTTTATTCTTGTGCACATGAATCTGTGTCTAGATTTACCGAACTCATTCTCGTTGTATTATTTGAACTTCTGCAAACCGACATAAAAAGTCCTGGTTTACCACATTTGTTGCGGCACATATTGCTGGCAGGACAACTTGGATTGTTCTCTATATGCGTTTTTGAAACGCATCTGAAACATATACCAGCTGTTCTTCTGAAGGAGCCTCGTGTTGATTTATTTCTTGCTTCAACTAAACCAGCAACTTCAATTTCACTAGACGCACATATGGGTTCGCTGGAAGTGAAAGATTCTGCAGACATTAGCTTTGTAGATATCATTGACCTTTCTATGCCTTTCGCTATTTCAAACTATTTAAGCCGTCAGTGGACTTCTTCTGGGGCATTGTCGTGTTACCTATTTACCAGTGACACGCACACCTTATTTCTTTGGCTACGTTTTTAGCAAGCGCGTAATATTGGCTAATAAATTAGAAAGCGTGTCGCTAACTGGGATACGCACACCTTATTCTACTGCAATTCTGATTTAATATTCCTAGTATCTTTTCAAGATTATCGTGTTAACAGCGGTGACACGCACACCTGGTAATTCTAGTGAAATTTCTTATTTAGATAAAATATTCTTTAAATACATATCTTTATGCTTACTCACTAAGGAAACCGTGAGAACCGTGATGGGTCGAGTTAAATAAGGTTCACCGGCGGACTCGTGTCCCCAGAGGGTTTTCAAACAAGCCTGGTCAGGGCTGGAGGACTATATATTATCACTCCTGAACAGCTAACTTACAACTGGACAGGTTCCATCCAACTTCAAGGAAGCCCGCCTGATCCCCCTCTTGAAAAAGGCAGGGGCTGATATAAAGATCTTGAAAAACTACAGGCCCATTTCACAACTACCGTTCCTAGCTAAAATCTTGGAACAACATGTGCTGCCCACCTTCTCTCAACATCTAGAAAATAACTTCCTGCTAGAGCCCAACCAGGCCGGTTTCAGGGCCCACCATAGCACGGAATTGGTCATGCTTTCCGTGCTGGACGACCTGAGACTTAGAGCAGATAGAAAAAACCTGTGTTCCCTGGTGCTGTTAGACCTCTCTGCAGCATTTGACACTGTCAAGCATGACCTACTGTTGTCGCGGATGTGGGATCTCGGTATCCAGGGCACCGCCCATGCCTGGCTTACCTCCTTCCTTGACGATCGGGTTCAGAGAGTGCAATTGGCTGACCTGGTATCGGAGGCAGCAGTTATCACATGTGGAGTCCCTCAGGGCTCAGCATTATCACCCTTACTGTTTAATGCTTACCTGCAACCCCTCATTTCAACACTAAATCAGATGGACTGCAGTATATACAACTACGCCGATCAT
This sequence comes from Lissotriton vulgaris, assembly GCF_964263255.1. Lineage (NCBI taxonomy): Eukaryota > Metazoa > Chordata > Amphibia > Caudata > Salamandridae > Lissotriton > Lissotriton vulgaris. The sequence goes on along the minus strand of NC_141687.1, from coordinate 264,188,718 downwards.
CATCCAAATTGACAACTGTCCAATGGCATATCCAAGAATGCAAAATATCTTAAAATTCACTGTAAACTGGATGACGACCAACTCATTAAAAATAAATCCCGATAAGACCGAGGTGTTGGCGATCACAACGGCATCCAGCCCCTGGAACGATCTCCTTTGGCCTATTGAATTAGGGCCATCTCCAATACCAGCAGAAGCAGTGAAAAGCCTGGGCCTGATCGTAGATGCCATCCTCACTATGTCAGCCCAGGTCTCAGCCATAGTGGGCACATGTGTGGGCCTAATGAGACAACTGCGTAAACTCTCCCCTATCCTGACGGTAGACACGCTCAGGAGAGCAGTATCAGCACTGATCCTGGCACGTCTGGACTACGCCAACGTTTTGTATGTTGGTATCCCTCAAAAATTGCTGAGCAGACTTCAGATAGTCATGAACGACGCCGCCAGACTGATTTTCAACAAACCTAGAAGGACTCATGCCACCCCTCTCCTCTACAAACTCCATTGGCTGCCGGTGAAACAGCGGGCCAAATTCAAGGGCCTATGCATTACGCATAAAGCCCTGTACGGACACGCTCCAAAATACATCAAGGAACGTTTAGTCCCGTACGCTCCCAGCAGGAATTTACGATCAGCAGACGCTGCACTGTTGGTCTGTCCGCGATTTAAACTATCCTCTTTAGGAGGGAGCACTTTCTCCCATACAATTCCCAGTGCATGGAATAAACTGCCATAAAGCCTGCGCAAAGAAACAAACCTTCTACCGTTTAGAAAAAACAGTGCTGTTTCAGGAGGCTTGGGGTAATGTCTAACTCTCTCCCCTTTTAGTACTGTGCTCATTCTCTTCTAAGCGCTTAGAGACCCCTGGGTGATAAGGCGCTATACAAATCCAATATACAATACAATACAATCTTTATTTTGTATAAGGTACATTTTTTTTTTAAATACTCCTGGCTTCTGGTACTATTTCGAACCTCTCTCATCCACAACCTTTTTATTCCATCAACAAGTGATGACGCCATCAAATGGGAAGATTGGAAGGAGTATTTTGAGAATTATATTTCAGCCATAGAGGAAGAAGAGGAGCTAACACCTGAAAGGAAAAAAAATACTTCTCCATTGTTTGGGGGCCAAGGCAATGAAAATATACAATCGCATCAACAAAAAACCAAGAGAAGGAGATGTTTATATTATTGCACTAGAAGACTTAACCATGTACTTCAAACCCACTATTTCTATTTCAGTCAACAGGTATAAGTTTTTCCAACGCAAACAGGCTCCAGAGGAATCTATAGAGGATTTTGTTGCCGCATTGAAGAACTTAGCACTCACTTGCAGATTTGGCACATTACATGACAAATTAATTTGTGATCAGATAGTCATGAGATCTTCCAACAAACATGTCCAAGAGAAACTATGGGTAAAAGGGGAATTACCTCTAGATGAGGTTATTGAGATTGTGAAATGTACGGAATTGACAGGTAGATGTGCCAAAGCTGTGTTACAAGAGGAAAAACCTATTACTGATGAGAAATCTACTGTTGCTAAAATAAGTTCTTCAATAAGTTCCTACAATAAGTTACGTTCTAACAGTTTTCTGCTCCTCCAGAAGCGGTCGCTCCCCACGCAGCTCCCTGACCCGACTGCAGTGGTATCGTAGCGCCTCACAATTGCAATCTGCCTTTCCTCGCATTGCTATTTTCTCATTGCTGCCTATTTAATATTTAAATAATTTTGCCTCGAATACGCGCATTAGTGGCTGTCTGCTGTCATGTGAATTCAATTACCGCAACGCTACAATTAATGAGCGCGCAGTCAGTGGAATCGCATTTTGCCTTTAAATTGAATCATTTCACTGTATTATTGTATAGCGTTGTCTTTAGGTTTTGCCCCAATCCAGTTTCGTTTTTGGCCTGCTGCCATCTTGTAGTTTGTTGTTGTGCCTCCCTGCCCGGACCTCCACCCCGCCCTCCGCCTCCCAGCCGACCCTCCCTCGCCCCTCCCCCCTCCACCACCCATTTATGACAGATGCTTTTGCGTGCAGCGTTAACGCGCAGCGGTCGCACCCCATGCGCGCCGAAGGTGCGCCAAAGGTAAGACTGTCTACGCCCGACCGCGCCCAGCGCCAGACCCGCCTGGCCCCCGCAAACCGCATAACGTATGACGCCGCCACCCTCCTAGCCCTTAACCCCGGACGCACACCACAATGTTACGAAGCTGCCCCAGGATGCACCCACGGTCCCTTCACCTGCCACTCCTGCAAGTTTGCCTGCATCAATACCCACTCCAAATCCAGTAACTCCAAACATAGCTCCGACTCCAACCACCTGAAGTGCATCCTGCTGAACACCCGCTCGGTCCACAGACACACCACTGAACTCTGGGACCTACTCGACACTGCTTCACCGGACATCGCCTTCCTTACAGAAACCTGGATGAACGCATCATCAACACCTGACATCGCCATAGCCATCCCGGACGCTTACAAGATCATCCGAAAAGATTGCACTAACCAAACAGGAGGAGGCATCGCCATCGTCCATAATAACACCATCAGAATCACGACCAGCTTCGACGATAACCTTGCAACCGCCGAATACCTCCACTTCCAGATCCACACCGACCCTAGGACCACACTTGGAGGCACCCTCATCTACAGACCACCAGGAACCCGTAAACCATTCAGCGAAGACATCACTGATTTCATCAGCCCACGTGCCCTCACCTCCGAGAACTACATCCTACTGGGAGACCTCAACTTTCACCTGGAAAAGAAAAAGGACAGCAACACCACCACCCTTCTTGACAACCTGGCCCATCTCTGACTCAAACAACTTGTTGACACCCCCACCCATGTAGCCGGACATACGCTCAATCCAATCTTCACCTCCAGCAAGCACATCTCCTTCGATCACACCACAGCTCTCCATTGGACGGACCACAGCTGTGTTCACTTCAGCTACAAAACTACCTCGACCCACAACCCCCCACGACCTATTCCGCGAAGAAATTGGAACAAAATCACCACCGACCAACTCCTCACATCGCTCAACCAAAACCCTCCCGCCCTCTCATCGGACCCAAACCAAGCTGCCACCAAACTCAAACAATGGATCACTCATAGCGTTAACGAATTAGCACCCTTGAAAAACCACCAAACCAAACAGGGCAGCAAAAAGGCCCCCTGGTTCAACGATTACCTTAAGAAATCCAAGAAACTATGCCGTACTCGCGAGAGAACCTGGAGAAAAAACCCAACCACTGACAACCTGACCACCTTCAAGACAGCTACCCGCAAACACCACCAATTGATCCGATCCACCGATCCACCAAGAAATCAGCATTCAAGGACTGACTCGACAACAACGCCCATAACAGCAAGGAACTATTCAACATCGTCAAAGAATTTACCAACCCCACCGCAGCCTCAAACGACATTACTCCCTCCCAAGACCTCTGCGATTCGTTATCCTCTTTCTTCTACAACAAAATCGCCGACATACATAACAGCTTTGAGAAAAACAGTCCACTCCACCCACCTCCGAACCTAAACCGCCCTCTAACAACCTTAGCGCCTGGAACCCAATCACCACTGAAGACACTGAAGACACCATCTGCCTAATGAACTCCATCCATTCAGGTTCGCCAACCGACCCCTGTCCCCACCACATCTTCAACAAAGCAGACTCCATCATCGCACCCCATCTCCGTGATGTCATCAACTGCTCCTTCAACTCCGCTACCTTCCCAGAAAGCTGGAAACACGCCGAACTCAGTGCCCTCCTGAAGAAACCCACAGCAGACCCCTCTGAACTCAAGAACTACCGCCCCATCTCCCTCCTCCCATTCCCTGCCAAAGTCATTGAGAAAGCCGTCAATAGCCAGCTCGCCGCCTTCCTTGAATCCAACAACTCCCTCGACACCTCACATTCCAGCTTTCGAGCCAAACACAGCACCAAAACCGCCCTCATTGCAGCGACAGACGACATCCGAACACTACTGGACAACGGAGTAACAGCTGCCCTCATCTTACACGACCTTTCCGCCGCCTTCGACAGTCTGTCACAACACCCTCATACATCGCCTCAGCAACATCGGCATACAAGGAAAAGCCTTGGACTGGATAATCTCGTTCCTCGCCGGGAGAACCCAGAGAGTCCGACTCCCCCCCCCCCCCCCCCCCCCCTCCTTCCCCATTCAAATCAGAGGCCACCAAAGTCATCTGTGGAGTACCACAAGGATCATCACTCAGTCCCACCCACTTCAACGTTTACATGAGTCCCCTCGCATCCATCGCGCGACAACACAACCTTAACATCATCTCTTATGCTGACGACACCCAGCTGATCCTTTCCCTCACCAAAGACCCTAACACCGCCAAAACCAATCTCCACGAAGGCATGAAAGAAGTAGCCGAATGGATGAAAAACAGCCCCCTAAAACTTAACTCAGACAAAACGGAAGTCCTCATCTTAGGACCATCCCCCTCTGCCTGGGACGACTCATGGTGGCCATCAGCCCTGGGCACAACACCCATACCCACAGACCACGCACGCAACCTAGGCTTCATCCTAGACTCCTCCCTCTCGATGACCAGACAAGTCAACGCCGTCTCATCTTCTTGCTTCAACACACTTTGTATGCTCAAAAAAATCTTCCGTTGGATCCCCACCGAAACAAGAAAGACTGTCACCCACGCACTGGTCACTAGCTGACTGGACTATGGAAACACCCTCTACGCCGGAAACACAGCCAAATTACAGAAAAAACTCCAACGCATCCAAAATGCATCAGCCAGACTCATATTGGACATCCCTCGCCAAGCTCACATTTCCAGTCACCTGAAAGACCTCCACTGGCTCCCCGTCAACAAGAGAATAACGTTCCGTCTCACCCACGCACACAAGGCCCTCTACAAACTAGGACCCGAATGCCTCAACACACGACTGTCCTTCTACACACCCACCCGCCAACGAAGATCCTCCAATCAAGCCCTCGCCGCAGTTTCGCGCATCCACAGATCCACCATGGGAGGGAGATCCTTCTCCTACTTGGCGGTCAAGACCTGTAATTCTCTACCCGCTCACCTCCGCCTTACACAGAACCAAATTTCCTTCAGAAAGGAACTTAAAACCTGGCTATTAGATGAATAATGCACCCCCTCCCCCAAGCGCCTTGAGACCCTCTGGGTGAGTAGTGCGCTATACAAATTCCTGAACTTGAAAGAAAGAGTCTATTGTTAGAAACAAACTGTCGGATGATATGAAATGTTACAGATGTGGCAGTAAATACCATTTGGCTAATGATTAAACATGTCTGCTGTGAAGCAAAAATGTACTAAATGTGGGCTAATTGTTTCCTACTGCATGCAGTTGAAAAATGCCCAGAGGAAATTGTAATGTAAAAGTAGTGATGCCTGAGGAACAAAGTGAAGCATGGTCTTCTGAAGATGATATGAATTTATTTGTATTGAACATCGATGACAAGTTTAACAAAAAGAAAAAACCTATGTGTCTTTTGAATATTGGAGGTGTAGATATCTCAATCTGTGTGGATTCGGGGTCTCCTTACACCATTGTAAATGAGAATGTGTGGTTAGGAAAATGTGTCCCTGTTATAGGCAGAGAATTAATGAGTCCTGATATATGTCCTAGAACGTACACGGGGGAACCTATTGAGATGTAAGGGTTCAGGGAGTTGCAATTTCACTTCAAATCACGACAAATGCAGGGCAAAATATACGTCTCCAAAGTTGGTCCTTTCGTGTTAGGCTGGATCGACCAAGGAGAATTGGGTATAATGTTGGACCCGAACAGCCCTGATCCCGTACTAGTTTTACAAACTGAGGAAGATTACGAGAGCATCATAGTCAAAAGGTTTCCTAAGGTTTTCTCTGATGAAATAGGGAAGCTGAAGGGATTTGTTCATAAAATAAAACTCTAGGAAAATGCGGTCCCTTGCATACACAAATCCAGGAACATCCCATTTTCAATCATAGGGGAAGTGGAAGAAGAGCTTATGAGACTACAGAAGGCAGGAATCATTGAACCAGTGGAATCAGCGAAATGGGTATCTCCCTTTGTTATTGCGAAGAAGCCCGATGGCAAACTCTGCCTATGTGTGGACCTTCGCGATCTAAATAAAAACATTTTGGTGGACCAATTCCCCTTGCCGAGAATCGGCGAAATGTTGGCCCACACTAATGGAGCGAAGTGGTTTTCCACGATTGATTTAAGTTCGGCCTACCACCAGGTGACACTTCATCCCAAATGTAGGAATCTCACTACCTTTATAACACTGTTGGGATGTTTTAGATTTAGAAGAGTACCATTTGGACTGGCCTCGGCTGCGGCAATGTTCCAAAGATTGGTGAGCACTATCTTTAAAGGAGAAAAAAATCTTTAGATTTTTCAAGACGATATAATGGTGACAGGTGCAAAAAAGACAGAGCATGATGAGAAACTTAATAGAGTCCTAAGTACTCTTGACCTTCATGGTCTTACTGCAGATGTCCGCAAATGTAAATTTGCCACTAATGAGGTCACTTATTTGGGGCATAAAATCAATGATAGTGGCATAAAACCAAAAAAATAACTTCTTGCTGCCATTAGAGAAGCCCCTTCACCCAAAAACAAAGAGGAAGTAAGAGCTTTCTTAGGCCTCTATGAATTCTATGCTAAATTCGTACACAATTTTTCATCTAAGACCTTTCCTTTAAGAGAACTGATCAAACAAAATAACAAATTTGTGTGGGATACTGCCTGTGAGGAAGCTTTTAAGAAAAATGAAGAACGATATCTGCATGGCCCCACCCCTCCAAGGTTTTTATCCCTCACTCCACAGCATTGTAACCACCGATGCCAGTGGAACTGGTTTGGGTGCTGTTCTGAGCCAGATTACTGAGGAGGGGAAAGAAGTAACTGTAGCTTTTGCTTCACGTTCGATTACACCTACAGAAGGGAGGTACTCTGTGATTGAGCGTGAAGCACTTGCATGCCCTTGGGGTTTGGAGCACTTTAGACAATATATATGGGGATTTAAGATTACTCTCAGAAGCGACTATAAGCCCTTAATCAAAGTGCTTTCCACCAAAGGCTTGCAGGGTGCCTCTCCCCGTCTTGCTAGAATTTCATTCAGACTGTTGGATTTTAATTATGACGTAGAATATCTTCCTGGTGCCAGGAACAAAGTGGCAGACTGGTTAAGTCGCTTACCCCTACCCAAAACTAATGATCAGACCTTTGACATTGAAACATTTTGCATAGCAAACATCATTGACGAAGTACCTTGTATATCACTTAGTGATTTTCTCATGCTTTGGAAGGAGATGTAATTCTCCTTGAAGTAAAGAGATATATAAAGAGAAGGCTGGCCTGCAAAAAGATGTATTCCCAAACACCTGTACACCTTTTGGGAACTCAAAGATGAGTTATTCATCGAAGGAGATTTGATACTGAGGAATGGTAAAGTCATTCCTCCTGCCTCCTTACATACAAAACTTCTTAATTTGTCATGAGGGCCACCTTGGCATAGGAAAAACTAAAAGTAGAGTCAGGAACTCGTATTGGTGGCCAGGGTTTGATGTAGAAATTGAAAGAAGTGTCAAACTGCGTGGCATGTGAACATTCTGATAAATCACAACACACACTTAGACCACCCCTCCAGCCACTTTCGTGTCCCACCATGCCATGGGTCAGACTGGGCATTGATATCTGTGGTCCTATCTCGGAACATGCGGAACAAATATATCTCATTGTCCTGATAGACCATTTTTCAAAATGGCCGGAGGTGGAAATTGTCCAAAACACGGAGGCCAAGACAATCGTCAGTTTTTTACGGAGACTATTCCTTAGAGAAGGCCTTCCTAAGTGTTTAGTTTCAGATAATGGCCCACAATTCTTATCTACATGCTTCAAAACATTCCTTAAGGAAAACGGTATTTCCCACAAGACCACTTCCGTGTACCATCCTGCTGGGAATGGGGCTGTAGAAAGATTGAACAGAGTAACTAAAGGGTAATCCGAATAGCCAACCAAAACAATCTTTCATGGAGGAAACCACTCATTAAGAATCTATGGGCTTTACGTGTTACACCTTGTGAATCCACAGGTACTAGTCCTTTAGTTTTACTTGGAGGTAGGACTCCTATCACCAAAGATACTGTGGGTTGGTCCACTCCTAAGAGAGTATGTTGGTCTCCTGCCAAGGTTAGAAAAAGCATTGTAATGTCTCAAACAGTCAACAAGAAATACTATGACTCTAAACATGCATGCAAAGAAAGTCATTCAAGTTGGTGACATTGTCAGAGTTAAGAAATCAAAGCTCATTAGTAAAGGACAAAGTCGTTTTTCACAACCTATGGAAATTAAGAAAGTTTACTGTAACTCTGCCCTATTGAGCGATGGCAAAATTTGGCATTTTTCATCTTTATCATTGTGCAGGAAGGTGGATGGGGGTCTCGCCCTCCCATATCACCCATGAAGACAGCAGTGCTTCTTCTTCTCGAGACTACTAGTGGATTCTGGATGGTGATGCCGGTGGGGGTTTCTTCTCACAGGGAACACACATGGCTGTTCCTGGTGGGGAGAGCACTCCTAGCGACGTTCCCGACTGTGAATGCAGTGGTAGTGGCACGAGTGAAGAACCATCTCAAAGTGAGGACAATGATCAGATCAAACAGGTAGCAGGAACCTGTTTTGGGATACTACGAGTCCTCAGGAAAACGCTCGACCTTATGCCTGTATCGGTGCGCCAGACCATAGTCCACAGCCTAATAACATCTAGACTAGACTATGGGAACGTTCTGTATCTTGGAGCCAACGAAAAAAGCCTTTCCAGACTCCAACGAATACAAAACGCAGCGGCCCGCCTGATCCTACAACAACCCAGGAGAGCCCCATCTAAAATAGCTTTGAAAACCCCCCAACTGGCTCCCGATCAGGGAACGGGTGACTTTTAAGGCCTTATGTACAGGTCATCGCATTCTGCATGACAAAGGTCCTAGATACCTCCGCGGTCTCCTGGTATGAACCCACACGACAACTGAGGTCATGTGGGACGGGACAGGTGCATGTCCCGAGGGTCCAGACAGCCAAAATGGGCGGAAAATCCTTCAGAGTCCAAACGGCTAAGAAATGGAATCAACTGCCAGTGGAACTGCGCATCGAACCTTCAGAAACTGACACCTGATTGGACAGAAAGCTGCCAGAGACACTGCCGTTTTTAGAGGCTGTTCTGAGAGGCTACACCCGGACCCGGACCAACTCCTCGCCGCACCCGCTTCGCGGGTGCCGCATCGCACAGGAGTGCGCACCACATCCTTGGCCAGCAACAGGGAAGAAGGCAGAGGTAAGGGTTAGAGGCTCGGCGGGGCTGCGAGCGTGCGGGGACTCCAGTGACCAGGAGTCCCTGCGATACCACGGACTCAGCATCCGGTCCGCTCTCCCCGCTGGCCCGCCCCCCGCCTTCCTAGCACCGTTAAAATCTTCTCCTGCGCTCACCTGTTGGGGCTGACACCTGATTGGACAGAAGGCTGCCAGAGACACTGCAGTTTTTAGAGGCTGTTCTGAGAGGCTACACCCGGACCCGGACCAACTCCTCGCCGCACCCGCTTCGCGGGTGCCGCATCGCACAGGAGTGCGCACCACATCCTTGGCCAGCAACAGGGAAGAAGGCAGAGGTAAGGGTTAGAGGCTCGGCGGGGCTGCGAGCGTGCGGGGACTCCAGTGACCAGGAGTCCCTGCGAGACCATGGACTCAGCATCCGGTCCGCTCTCCCCGCTGGCCCGCCCCTCGCCTCCACGTCCTCTATATAACATCATAGGACTCCCGCAGCGCGGGACGCAGCTCGGGGCGAAGACCAGGCTAAGAGCGGGCCGTTTGAGGCAGTTCGAGGACGGCAGCGGACGGCCCTGGCCCACCCCCCTTATTGCTCCTAAACCTGCTTGTTGTATTATTGTGCTGAGATAGGCTAGCCCAAACTGAAGCACCTTAACTAGTAAGTTGTGTGACGACCCTTATCCCACCGTAAGCACCATGAGCACTAGGATGACACGCAGCAAGACCTCCAAAGGTGGTTCACAAATCTGTGGCCCTATGGACGACTTTATTACCCGCACAAATATAGCCATCGATGAAGAAATATCTAAACTTCAAACCCGGGTATCCCTAGAATTAGTAGCTGCACGAAGGCTCTCCCAAGTAATTGCTCTCTCGAAAAAATCATCCTTAGGCCATATAGCCTCTGCTGTTACTCCAGTACGCCCTGTCCGCCCAAATAGTATTACCACCCAGGCTGATTTACATCAGCCCCCGATTATTTCCACCTTCACTCCGCCCTTAGAGCAACCACACATTGCAGAAGAGTCACGTTTCCCTGTACCTCCTCATGCCCAGACCCCTACCCCCAATCCCCTTCCCCAAGTATTCCCAACCACTTCCTGCGTTAGTGGTGCACAACCTAAAAGAAAACGCCAATCACGCTCAGCCTATTCTCGTAAAAAGGCAAAAGTGGCAGTCTCCCACCATCTTGCAATGACCAACGCCCAGGCATGTAATGTCTTACCTGAGGGTTCCTCGAGCACACAGCCAGCATGCCAAAGTATGGGAGAGGGTCTAGTTATTACCACCCTAGAAGATGAGGGCGCGCAGGCACAGGACCTGGGTAGGAATGATAAGGAATTTATAGACCAAGTCTGGGAAACATTAAAAAAACTTCTCTCACCACTCGACTTAAGATTGTCTAGGATAGAAAACAATCTACTCGAGATGGAGAAGAGCATTATTGCTCTGGCCACTCTTGGCCTGAGAAGTCTTGAAAACCAGGGCTTGTCCGTATCTGACCCGTATTCGTCAGCTTCTGTTTTGCAAGCTGAGCAGCACCCCCTACCAGTACCTGTTGCTGCAAGGCCTGTTCCTAAGCCGAGGACTGTGGCTGTGGACCAAATTTCCATAACCGCTAAACCTCAGGCCACCAAACCGCAGATTCCTATACGGAACTCCAAGCCTCAAAAAGCAAATTCAAACCCGGGAGTACCCACTAGACCCCATTCTGTTGAAACCCAGGGCCCTCGTCCAAAAGAAAATTTTAGAGGAGGCTATATAGACCTTCCCCCAGAGGCCAATGACTACGTGGTTGTGTTGACAGGCGTTCCTGTGATCGGTACTGACCAACACGAAAACCACTGGTCATTGAAAAACAAAATTATGCACTGGCTTAACGTCAACAGACCGATTCCCAATGGTAGAAGAAGCCGAGTAATGATGGTCCGTAGAACACCCTGGGTGGGCCCAACAAAGAAATCTAAGCAAGGGGACTGTGCAGTTGTAACCTTCGAGGACCCACATACGGCACACCATATCTGTTCCTGGCCAAGCAGCGAAGAATCTTTAGTCATACCAAGGCCGCTATCCTACTTTTACCCTCCACGCCAAGCCCATATCCAAGCTGATAACTGGTCCTTGGTGCAGCAACACCCATGGAACACCCATCCTACGAGGCAAAAGAATACTCTTTTACACTGGAATGGCCTTTCAACCTACAATAGATTTGGAGGCCTGGAGGAGGTCGACTGACTCTCTATGTTCCCCGCCTGCTCACAACTAGAAAAAGCATCGTCACCCCAGGTTGCAGACACCGTTGGAAATCTAACCCACGGCCCTCCAACTACCCAAGGCGGGCTTCTGACCCGCTTGCCCCGTGTCATGGAACCGACTAAAATGATTATTTTAGACTGCAAAAGAGTGGAAATGATGACAGATGGACTCTGCCCGATCCCCCCTCCTCCTGTACAATCTAATTTAATGGAGATTGACCCGCCTGATAGAGCTGCCTCCCCAGCATTCCACCAGATCGAGATTCTTACAAGACCAACTGTTCCAGCTGTGGTTAATCCTCCCTTAGTTATCCATTCCCCTAAAAACTCTACATCTGGTGAATCTTCACTGAAGGTCTTAAGCTGGAATGTGGCTGGCCTTGTACGTAACTTTGATAACCCGGAATGGAATACCTTCCTGGCACCTTATGACATTTGCCAGCTACAGGAAACATGGTGCCAGGAACCAAGACATAGAGTGGGGTTTTCGACCTTCTATGTCCCGGCTGTACATCACCAAGGTTCTAAAGGACGCCCGTCCGGCGGTCTTCTTATTTGGATCAACATAGCACTAGGCCTCAGTGTTTCTCAAAGGACCACCCAAACATCTGACCTTCAATGGTTATCACTGCATTGCAAAGGGGGGAAGGAAATTAGAACTATTCAATCTCTACCTAAGGGGCAACAGGAACGGAGGATCTATAAATTCATTAGGCTTAAGCAACACTTTAGCTGCCTGCGGCGCTGATTCTCTCGTCCTTCTGGCAGGCGATTTTAATTGCTGTTTCGAGCCTTTAGCTAAAGAAGACATTCTGGATACCAACGACGAGGATAACAGGAGGGGTATCCCTATCTTGAACCTCGAGCCGATCCCCAAATGGACACAAAGGGCGATTGATATAAACGCTCTCTGCATGGAGTATAACCTGAGAGCAACAAATGGGCGTTCTAAATCAGATCCCACGGGTGCCCATACATATAATAGGACGGGTCACTCATCCAGAATCGACTTCATCATGCTCAATTATAACCTCTGGCCATACCACCACGACATGGAGGTTATAGAGACCTGTGACAGCGACCACAACCCTCTTGCTTTAACTATTTTTGTCCCCTGGCAAACTGGGTCTCAAGAAACTTCCGATCAGACCTGGAAAGCTTCACATGAGATTCTTCCCTCAAACTGTGGCAGACGTCTTAAATGGGCAAGAGTCTCAGCAGATGAGGCAAGGATGACACAAGCTGAAACCATTTTATCAGAGGCTGAATCTAGGCTTGATACCACAAATGGCGCTAGCAAGATGGTCTTATCGTCATTTACAGAGACTGTAACTGCACTAAGTGGGCTGTTCATTATCCCCAAACCCAGCTCCAGAACCGCTTCAAAGGGAGTTCCGAGAACAAGCGAAAAGTGGTACACATCTAAATGTCGAATTGCTAAGGGTGATCTTGTTGCTGCAGTAAAAGGAAAAGACCAAGCTAACATCAGGTCTGCAAGGAAGCTTTATAGGAAAATTGTGACCGAGGCCAAGCAGACATATGATTTCAACTTTTGGCGTGACCTAACGGAGGCGAGCACAAGGAAAGATGCCAAGGGGTAGGGGTTCTGGGACTTGCTAAGATCAAGAGAAAAGCCCATTGACCAACAACTGACTTGTAATATCCCTGACGATGCCTGGTTTGCCCATTTTTCGAAATTGTATTCGGCTCCTACAGGGCCTCCACGATCAGACCTGGTCCCACTGCTCAGCTCCACAGATCTCCCACCAAATGAAGTCTTATTCACCACCTTGGAAGTAGAGAAGGCAATTAGGTGTATTGTTTCCAACAAAGCGGCAGGCCCTGATGGGATCCCGGGCGATTTGATAAAAAATAATCCCCCATTTTGGAGCAGATTAATTGCTGCACTTCTTAATGAGGTTATGTTGGGGGGGGTCTTTCCCTGACTCTTGGAGGGGCGCTGAAGTAGTCCCCATTTTCAAGAAAGGCAGCAGGGAAGACCCAGCTAATTACCGCCCCATCAGCTTGCTGGATTCGACGCAAAAGGTAGCGGGGAAAGTGGTATTGGGCAGGATTCTGGAGTGGGTGGACGAAAATCAGATATTGTCTGATTTCCAAGCGGGTTTTAGAACGGGGACAGGCACCATCGAGCAGACATTCCGCCTTCTAATGCTCTATTGGAAGGTAGTGGTGCTAGGAGGGGGCAGTTTATACTTAGTCTTTATAGACTTAAAAACAGCCTTCGACCTGGTCCCACGAGCATTATTGTAGAAGGTCCTCGATGGGTTAGGTCTACCTCCCTACTTGCTGGCCTTGCTGATAAAATTTCATGACAACAATTTTGCCCAAATCAGATGGGGTGCCCAGGGAGAAAAAACACCGTGTATCCCAGTAGACAGGGGCGTCCGCCAGGGGTGTGTGCTTGCCCCCACTCTGTTTTCGCTTTACGTCAATGGAGTGGTGGAGCACCTCCTTCAACATCCTGCAGATGCACCATCCCTGGCTGGAAAGAAAATCCCGACGCTCCTGTTTGCGGACGACACCCTTCTGATTTCGAAATCACCTGCAGGCATACAGTCATTACTTTCCAGCTTTAAGGCCTTCTGTGACACCAAGGGATTGGCCATAAATATTGGCAAAACCAAATTTCTTGTCCTCAACCCCCCTAAGAAATCTGTCAAACCCCCCACTCTTGACTCTGTCACATTAGAACGGGTCAAAGAATTTGACTATCTGGGCATACGTCTTTGTGATAGTATGAGCTGGAAGGCGCACCACCAAAAAGTGTTTCTAACCCATAAGAGGGTTGTTGGTGCTTTACTTAAAGAACAGCGTGCTTCCTCCATAAAACCTATTGGGGCACTTCTAGATATTTATAGGGGTAGGGTCGTGAGCGCAGCACTGTACGGCGCAGAACTATGGGGTACCCAGAGAGTGGACACTTTGGCCCACTTAGAAAATAAATTTCATAAAGATCTGATGAGGCTACCCCAGAGCACCCCCACAATCCCCCTCTTGCTTGACGCAGGTACTCGCCCAATCTGCGAGCAAGCTAAACTACGCCCCTTATTACTATGGTCCAGAATTTGGAACGTCCCCGAACTCCACAGCTATGCAGATGCACTAAAAGATGTACTGTCCTTACCTGGCTGGCATAAGATCGCCTGGCTCAGAGAGGTTAAGAGGGTTCTGTACATGCTGGGTCTAGGAGCTGCGTGGGAAAATAAAACAGCACCTCCTAAACAAGAACTGAAGAAGGCTTATTGGTCATGGGTGGATAATGAGAGACTAGGCAAGTCAAATCATCCAAAAACTGTTGCCAAGTTCATGATGGTCAAAGATATCCCCTCTAGGGAACCATATTTGGGCCTGATCCACAGTTCACATGATAGGGCATTATACTTTAAATTCAGGGTCGGGGTTTTACCTTTATGCCAGTTTACATCTACCTGGAAACCACCCCTGCAAACTGTACCCTACTGCCCATTCTGCGAGCTAAAAGTTGAATCTGTCGCACACTTTTTATTCGAGTGTCGAGCCTATATGGTCCCTAGACGGAGATGGTTGAAGCCTCTTTGTAGGAGCCTGGGAACTCGCTCACATTTGGAAGCTATGAGAATACTGCTCTCAGATGCAAGACCCTTTTTTGCCATTTGTTTGGCAAAATTCCTAGGCTGGGCGCATAAGAACTGCTAAACAACTGACGATCCAATAAAGTGTCCCCTCTTATCCTTACTTACTTTATGCTTTTCTCGTGTAAATGATGAGATGTTTTTAATGGCAAAATGAATTGTAAGTTGCTTTGTTTTGATTATCGTTTTTATGCTGTGATGTTCTGCTTTTATGATATGTTTCTATATCGAAATAAAGCTTTACTTACTTACTTACTTACTTACCTTCAGAAACTAAATTCAGGAAAGACCTGAAAACAATACTCTTCCCCAACAACTAAAATCGAATGAAGCATCTGTAACAAACAACGTCTATTAGCATTTACAGCGCGGGGACAAACTTGCTTGTGTAACCAAGCGCTTTACAAAATACTAATAAATAAATAAATGATCAGAGCACAAGAAATGCAGTGGTTTGTCCCAATGAACCTGGAGAAGCAGAAGTAAGGTCTCAAAACAGCACTACGTATAATGAACCCAAGGTGAGCAGATACGGTAGGGTTGTGAAACCACCAGCTAAGTTACAAGATTTCGAGTGTGCTTAGCGTCTGGTCTTGTTCCCTGCTTATCCTCCTCATCAGGTACATGTACTCTTGTTTTATTATTGATAAGGAAATGTGTTGTTTATTTATATGCATAAGTCTTTTATCTGTTACTGCCTCGCGATCTTCAGCTGATGCCACGAGCCTCCCTATCTCTTTATGACGTCACTGCATTCTGTATTTGACCGGTGGCTCTGGTGACAGTTGGAGGACAGTTCTGGCAGGATCGTTATCTGAGCAGACGCACCCTCTGCTGTTAGGGTTTACCTAATAAAGTAACTTGGACTTACCTTACAAGATTTCGAGTCATCTCTACAGTTTCCATTGCATAACTTGTTTGCCTGGGGCAGTGAGAAAATGCGAAATTTGAAGAAGTTAATTATTAAATGCCATGGTAATACAGTTTAGGAGCACTGCATATATATGCATTCAAGATAACCGAATAAATGAATAATTAATAAAGTGATGAAAAATCAAACATGAACAGCTGTGATAGTTGTAATGGTAGAAATAAGGTGAGCCATGTACGTACAATGAAATTGAGAATTGAAGTAAATAACAATGAAGCCAGGTGTGCCCGTCACCAAGTATGCAGGCAGAGTAATTCTTACATTTAACAAGGTGTGCCTGTCACCAAATGTGCAGGCAACAGTGAACTTTATAAATACAGTGTGCCTGTCACCGAAGGTGCAGGCAGATTAAATTAAGTATTTGCCGTGTTTAAGATGGCCGCCGGGAGCGCAGTGCGTTGTGACGACACTGGTTGCTTGGCAGAAAGGTTTATGCTCCTGACCTGCCCCCGTGGATAGTCAGGAATACTCTGTGACGCTCTTCCCAGGAGATAGGAAGTACCCTACTGCGGCTCTGGTCAGAGAGAGCGCTCCAATTCCAGGGGGAATTGAAAGCTGATCCTCTGAAACAAACGGAGGATATGAATTGAAAGAACAGAAAAAAATAAATTTTGGAGACCGCTGGCCAGCGGACTTATTTGCAACATCCCATCCTGTTGCCAAATGTCACATGGTGATAAATGAAGATCCAACGAAGAATAGTAGTTGTAGACTTCTGTTTATTATGTCGCTGTGAAAGAAGCCCACGGCAGTCTCTGCTGTCCTTAGTACAACTGTTCAACGTAAAGAGCTGGAGCAGAAGACTGCAGAGCATTAGAATGCAGGCGACCCTTGAATGAACACAGGTGGTCCAAAGTGGTCCCGAGCGGGAGCACGAGACAATAATAGGATGTTCTTCAAGACAAAGAACAACTTGTTAGCATAACAGGGACATTTGTTCATACTTGCCAACTCACACGGTGCCACTGTGTGACACACAATATCTGCTCCCATCACACAGTCTCCAAGTGAGAATCCAATTTCACACAGTGGTCGGGAAAATGAGCAGAAAGCCACTGTAAATAGTGGTTTTCCAGCTAATTTCCGAGGCTTTGAAGTGCTGAGGTCCATTTAGGGTTGTGAAAACGCCCAAGGACATAGGCACCTGCCTTTGCAAGCTTTTTTTTTTTGGTGGGGGGTGGGGGGCGGGGAGGATAGTGGCCTGGGGGCGTGGTGGGCTTCAAAAGTGCCTCCCAGTTTTCCTCTTAGACGAGGGCCTGCCCCCTTCAAGGCCCGCATTCTCCTCACATGGTGAGATTGTTCTTCAAGTTGGCCGGTATGTATGTTCACCCCTGTTGTGATCAAAGCAAACACAAGAAGATGATGGACAGAGTGCTCAACATTGCAAACACTCACCCCCATTCACAGATCTGGGTTGAATCCATCATCGTTCTTTTGCTCACTTTGCCACCCCAGTTCAGGCACAGCTATATGCAAATCAGTCTTGACCCTGTGCCTCATGGGAACAGTGTAGACCGAACTGCCAAGCCATGTCTTCCCTGGACTGGAAGCAAACATCCTGGGACCAGTTTCTGGCTAACAGCTGTCATCAGCCAGGCTAGCTTGAATCCAGTGGCAAAGTGAGCAATGGACTCCTGTCTGGGCATACCCTGCCAACTTAGGGCGAACAAAGCAAACACAAGAAGATGATGGATGGAGTGCTGAACATTGCAAACACTCACCCCCAGTCACAGATCTGGGTTGAATCCATCATCGTTCTTTTGCTCACTTTGCCACCCCAGTTCAGACACAGTTTCATGCAAATCCGTCTTGACCCTGTGCCTCATGGGAACAGTGTAGACCGAACTGCCCAGCCATGTCTTCCCTGGACCGGAAACAAGCATCTTGGGACCAGTTTCTTGATCAGTTGACTGGGGGCGAGTGATTGCAATGTTCAACAATCCGTCCATCATCCCCTTTGGTTTTGCTTTGTTCGCCTAAGTTGGCAGGGTATGCCCAGACGGGAGTCCCTTGCTCACTTTGCCACTGGATTCAAGATAGCCTGGTTGATGAGGGCTATGAGCCCGAATCCGGTCCCAGGATGTTTATTTCTGGTCCAGGGAAGACTTGGCCTGGCAGTCCGGTCTGGACTGTTCCCAGGAGGCACAGGGTCAGACTGATTTGCATATAGTCATGTCTGAACTCGGGTGGCGGAGTGAGCTAAAGACTGATGAAGGATTAAACCCAGATCAATTGACTGGGGTGAGTGCTTGCAATGTTCAACACTCCATCTATCATCCCCTTTGATTTTGCTTTGTTCACCTCTATTGCAATGCAGCAGATCAAGCAGGTAACAGTATAATGAAGTCATGACATTCCTACCATGTTCAGAACACCACACGAGATTCTATTGCATAACACAATTCTAACAAACATTAAAGAAACATACCATCACACAGGGGGTCAGGTATTGTGCAGGGAGGTAAAAAAATAAATAATAAACGGGCAAGCATTTATTTGCAGTTTAATTAATTAATGCTTCCCCGTTTCTTTAACATTTTCTTCTGGATTTTAGTGCTCGGCAACGAAACAGCAGCTAGTGATTCTGTTCACCAGTGGGCAGCATGTAAAGGTCAAGAAGGCTGCAAGCGCCCCCCGGGCCGTACTTTGAGTATAACTGCCTTAATACCTTCTTTCCCTTTTCTTATGGAGCCCTCTAACTTTCCCTCGAGTCCTTCTATCACTCCGATGGCTGCCTTATGGTAGCCCTTATTTTACTGTTCTTTATCCCCCTTTCATCATTTTGTACAGGTCACCTTCCCTTTGATGTTCTGACTTGTTTATGATCTATTTGTACAGTTTCTGTAAAGTGCGCGCTCTGATGCTCTTGAGCACAGTATGCACTTCATAAAATGTTTATTTATTTTTAAATATTTGTATTGGTATTTTACAGTACAATGTAAAATTAAAATCCAACATAGTATGAGTGTACCATTGTTTGTTAAATACACGTATACATATACTGTACAAAAACGATCACCCTAAAACCGGCCACTTTTATTATGTTAGTTGCGAAAGGACTTTGGAGGCATCTAGTATTACTCCCCGCGTTCCTGGATAACCTGATGCGTCCATATCCTGGAAGGTTCTTTATTCCCAAGCTGTGTCCGTGATGAAGAGCGGGCAGTTTACTCCCTGCTCTGGACCGAGGGGACGGTTGTTTCCTACATGTTGAGGGATCCGTTCAGCAGTAATTGATCCTCGATCACTGGGAGTGACGGAAGAGCTTTTTAAGGTGTTGGGCAGATGTGTTTGAAGACCCTGCTTATGCTGTATTACTGCATTGTTCAGTGGAACACATGGTGGAGTGAGGGGATTGGGGCCACAGTCACTGGCCGACAGGCATTACAAATGCTGCAGAGGGGATTAGTGGTGTGCAACCCTCCAACGTGCATCAGGATACATTCCACTGTTCCTAAAAGGCACACATTCACACCCGCCGCCCGCACATCCATTGTACGTGCGGCCATGCTCATCGAAAACCTCGCAAAACGTAACATTTTAAAAGTGCATAGTGCGAATGACCAAAAAGGCTGCCTGCCGCAACTGTCTATATTCTTTTTAAACCCACTGGTTCTCTGACCGGAGAAACGGACTGACCTCTATAGTGTGGGTTTCGCGGGGTACGGTCTGTTTTTCTGATAAATATTGAAACGAATGGGAACATTCGTTAGAGGCCATTTTTGTCATCCAGGTTTTATTATTTCAATCATAGGTCATTCTGTGGTGTACGGCGTCCTCCTGGCAGGTGTACAATTCGTATTTCCTCCGTTTTTTTTTTAAAAAAGTCGTAGTTTTCCATATTTTTTTTTCCTATTCAGCGGATCACTCCTTTTACTAATTTGTAATGCCGGCCGCCTGCTGGGTAATAACTGTCCTAAAACTAGAGGAACAACAGTTTAGGACAATATTCAAGTGGCACAGACGTTCATTCATGACTGTTCTAATTTAAAATCCCATCCGGGAGCCGTTCTAATCTCGGACGACGGATTAGTGTAAATGTGACCACATGAGGGCAGCATTGCACTGTAGGTGCGTAGTATGAATATTTTATTCGCCTCATCAAACACTGCAAACCGGTTCAGTGATTGAAATCTCTGGCACCATAGTCTCTAGAGACCAACTGAAAAGGGGGTGATTTCGGGAAGAGAGGAGTGGGTTGCAAATCATTTCTTTAGAAGCATGCCGCTATGTATCCCTTCTCGCTGTGCCCTTGATTTCCGCATTTTTCTCTTTTTAATTGTTTTTTTTGTATTTAGGTTTTGATGTTCGTGTTTGTGTTTATCATAATGTTATGAGATGTTCCCTTGGATAGCCTAAATGAGGTTTGAGATAACCCCTAAAACATTTTCACGTTTGACAGACAGGCTAATGTTTAGAATGTGGAAAAGGATAATGTGTTGCTAAAACCTGCCAGCAGTTTATTTCAGCTCGCTGTTATGCTTCTTGAATTGTCCAATGCTGTTAAAAATGTAATGAATGCATTTTTTCGTTGACAAAAATTGTTAAAAACCTTCTAATACCTGTTTGGCGGGAACATAATATCTGTCTATACTCTCAAGTTACTGCTGGCAGGAGCAGAGATTCTGTGTACAAAATCTGCGCCTCATTCTTGGATCTGAGTTGTTTTAACATAAACCTGCAGGCAGGTGTAAAAGGAGGTGCCACTGGGTAAGGGAGCATAGACTTAAATGCGTCTTTTCTAATATTCGCCTGACTGGGTAACCCAGGGCATCTCCAGCAGTTGTCTGGGGGGGCCAAGGGAAGGGGGGGGGGGGAGGTTTAATTTTTATTAAAAAAAATTATAATAACGTATATAATTTACCTTAGCTGGCCCGATCCAGTCCCGCATCGTCTCTGCTTCTCTGCTCCTCTCAGGAAACAGGCAGCCTGGCTCCCTTCCCTCCCCTAAGCCAATCACAACGCTTAAATGGCAGCGTTGTGATTGGTGGGGACCGTGCCCAGTCGGGCTCCTATGGGGAGGCCATTTTCCTCATGTAGGCTGCATGCCTACAAGGAGAAAATGGCAGAGTGCGCCTCACTGGTTTGGTTGGCCACAGAGTGCCGACCAAACAGTCAGGGCCTGCAACATTGGGCTAGCCACTCATCCCCTGCCTTGTTGCAGGCCCACCCACCGCCTGCCCCAAATTAAACCCTTCTGCCATCTCGCAGTGCGAGTAACGGTAACCTAAAAGTATTCATACCATTTTAGGTTACCGCTTAACGCACTGCGAGAAAGCAGTGGGGCGACGCTCCTCCGCCCACATAGAGGAGCCGCCCCTGTCTCAGCTATAGAAATCACCAGGAGCAAAAAGTGTGATTGTTTCCGGGGAGAGCGGAACAGGCCGCGTGGCCAGCTTTATTTCCGGAAGAGCGGGAATAGGCTGCATGGTGCAGCAGAGATTGCATGTTTCACAGAGAGCCAGGGGCGCTGTCAGCCAGCACTGCAAGTTAAGACCAGCAAGAGAGTTAGTACGTTTGTGGTGTAGTGTGCTTACTTGTCACAGCAATGGCAAGTATATGATTGACAGCGTTCTGTTGCAAAGGGGAGTACAGTGAATAGTCCTGTTCGAGAGGGATGTTTCCTCTGTTCTTGTCGTCATGTGATATTGAGTTACAGTGGGGTGTACAGTGAATAGTCGTATCCAGGAGGGATGTTTCCTCTGTTCTTGTCGTCATGTGATATTGAGTTACAGTGGGGTGTACAGTGAATAGTCGTATCCAAGAGGGATGTTTCCTCTGTTCTTGTCGTCATGTGATATTGAGTTACAGTGGGGTGTGCAGTGAACAGTCGTATCCAAGAGGGATGTTTCCTCTGTTCTTGTCATCATGCAGTGTGTTCTTTTCCTCTATACGATTGACAGTGTTCTGTTGCAGTGGGGTGTGCAGTGAACAGTCCTATTCGAAAGGAATATTTCCTCTGTCCTTGTCATGTGATATTGAGTTACAGTGGCGTTTACAGTGAATAGTCGTATCCAAGAGGGATGTTTCCTCTGTTCTTGTCATCATGCAGTGTGTTCTTTTCCTCTATATGATTGACAGTGTTCTGTTACAGTGGGGTGTGCAGTGAATAGTCGTATTTAAGAGGGATGTCTCCTCTGCTCTTGTGGTTGACCGTTTTTAGACGCTTTTCTTATTCACTTCGGTCTAGCTTGTGCTGCAGCAGATACTTTCCTTTCTAGAAGGCTGTGAGTTATTAGCCGTCACTTCCTGTTAGACGTGGATTTACATTGCTCTCAGATTGAATTGTTTTCTTTTACTACAGCTTGTAAAGCATTTTTAGGTGATCCCATTATTTTCGCAGCTTCCGACTTTACGCTGCTGCCATCACCGGGTTCTGAGCGCACAGAATAATACAATGAGCCTGAAATCTGCCACAATGAACAGATGCAAACTTTTTGAGGTTTGCGAGGCCTGAATCTGGCTGACTTTCTCCTTTGTTTCCTCTCTTCAGGAAAAGATCGAGCAAGGGTGGCAGGTGCTTGGCACGGTCGGGAAGACTGAAGCCCTCGAAGGGGTCCCAGTCATCACCACATCCGAATTCCAGTGGAGCCGGCCCACGATATTAGTGCTGGGTATGTATGTCCGCAGCTCTGTAGGGTCAGTAGGTTTATAACTGGCATAGGAAGTACACCTTTTATTAATATTACTGGTCTGGGACGCCCAGAGCCGCTCTCAGAGCCGGTCCTAGGCCTTCTGAGGCTTTCTGAGGCCCCGGGCGAAAGGGAAGATGTGAGGCCCCTCTAAGTGCCTTACTGCTACTCTGCAGGGCCGGCAGCGGGCCCCCTGAGCGCGAGGCCCTGGGCAGCTGCCCATACCGCCCATGGCTAGGACCGGCCCTGGGGACGCCAACCTGCCATAGTCCTGCTTTAGGCTGGGGATTTGGCGCAAGTTTGCTTCCGGGGACAGAGGAGTGTTGGCCTTGTATGTGTGTGTGTGTGTATGTGGTGGGTGGGTGGCTATGTGTGTCGGCTGGGTGTGTGTGTGTCCTCGGGTGTGTGTGTGTGCGCCAGGTGGGCGGGTGTTTTAGTTTGTGCTTTTACAAATAGCAATGCCTTTAGGGCGCTTCTGAGGTAGCTCATAGTTACATTTCTGCTATTCAGTTTCGTGTTACCTATGGTTCGGTCTGGGGCAGAGAAGAATGTACTTTTCATAAGGTTATTGTTAAATTATCTACTGTTGTATAAGCAGTACATCTATATAAATATTGCAATCTACATTTTGCTAAAATCGCAGTATTGAATGGCCGTAACGCATCTAAAAACTGCTCGCTTCGGGATGCAGTGCATTCTGTATTTCCAACCTGTGTCTTACCTCTGTAATGTACAGGCGGCAGGGGTACAGTGCAGTGTGATGTAAGCTTGTGTGAATGCTGTGTAGGTTAATGCGCGGCTTCGAGGCCGAGTGGAGCCGGAGTCTTGTATCCAGGCAGGTTGAGTCATTATCGGGTTGGGTTACAAGAACAATCGGTACTTGTGCAGTACAAAGAAGCGTAGCCAGTAGGGCCTTCTAGGAGCTTCAGGGCGCACATGATATTATTGTTCAAGGTCTGCGATATTGATATAAATTGCAGGACATGCAAAATGCTGATGTCGTAAAACCGTAATTTAAATCCGTTATATTCAGTAGTTACATCACTCATGAGATTACAAGTGCATTGATAACGTTAACAGAACTCTGCCAAACATATCCTAGAACCTGGAACTAAAGTCCAGAGGTGTGAACACATTTTCTTGCCGCAAATTCTGCAATTCAGTAAATTGCAAGGTTTGCAACAAGAAAATGTGTTTTTCCAATGTACTAACCCCATTCAGCTATTCGGTAACATCTTACAGAATCGATAAATGGGCCTAGGAAATCATAAGGAATCGCTATTTGGAAGGGCGTGTTTAGGGCATCCCTTCCACATACAGATTCTTATGGTAGGCTTTAATGTAATGCGACCAGAGTGCCATAGAAAACATTAATATGTTACCAACATCTCCAAGCAGGTGGCAACCCTTTCTCAAAGGCAATAGGTCTGCAGGGGACCATGTCCCTATGTGAATGGTCCAAAACATTTTTAGGAGTATTCAGTGGTTCATGGGGTTTCCTTTATTTAAAGCAATCCTAGACATGGTGGTCTGCTGACTCCAGCTGTCGACCATCCCTGTGACGGCAGTGAATCCTAGGGGGTCACAATTTGCCACCTACCTCATTAATATTCATAAGGTAGGTCGTTTATTAGAGCGCTTGGAGACCCATGTGCTAAAGCATTATGTAAACAACCAGTTAAATATCTGCATAAACAGTCGACCGCTACACAGCCATGTGTTTGGCCAGCAAACCGTGCACAGCCATCCACCATTGTTGCACAAACTCCTGGTCCTTTACTGTGTGCCTGCTATCGAGAAGATATTTCTGATGTCAGTTATGGCCTGATTTCCTCAGTAAATGTTAAAGTGCTAAAACAATGCAACTCCTAGACTTTACATTCCCTTTTCTAACTGTTCCTCAATACTTTATTCATGTGCTAATAATTAAAACTATCATGTATTGCTTGCTTTTAGATTTTTAATAGATGTACCATTTGTGTCAGCCTCAGTACTAATTAATCAATAAAAATACCATCGGGTAATAGACATTATTTACAGACCGGTAGTACTTTCAGCTTGTTTTAGTTAATTTCTTATATACTTATGCACTTTCTGTATTGGTGAGTAGATGCTTTACACAAATAATAAACTATTGTGGTACAATCTGATGCATTTTACTTTGTAGACAGACTTGCGTTAACCTAATTTGTGAAAGTATCAGTGTATTGTCTCAGCCGATGAATAGATTGCGGATTCCTTTTCTTGTAAGTGTTCCTAATCCCACTCCTTGCGTTAAGCCTGAATTTGTAGTTTTGATCTTACCCAACTCAACAGTATTTGTTTTAATAATTCCCACTTTACATTGTAGTCACTGACCGCAATGTCCTTTAATCTGAATCACTCCGTGTGTCCCACAGTCAGCGACTCCAAAACAAGGCTGCAGACCCTGTCTTTGTGGTTGATCTTGCACCGCCTTCTTGTGCAGCCTCATAACTACCTTGCAGCCCAGTCTTGTGAAATATCATTTTACCTATGCGGGAGCTGCCTGTAATGTATTTATCTCTGCAGGCAATGAAGGCCATGGCCTTTCCTCTGAGATGAGAAGCCTCTGCCAGATGATGCTTACCATACCACCTGGAAGAGTCCTGCACCCGGGCATTGAATCCTTAAATGTTTCCGTTGCTGCTGGTAAGATTACTTAAAGTAACTCATTAACCACTATCACTTGTTAAAGAAGCCCATCAATTGGAGTTCTGTTGTTGACCATAGTTTCCCTCCTCTCTTTGCAGGAATTCTGTTACACGGTTTATATGGACAGAGAACATGATGATGGAAACGCTTTGGTTCGTCTTGACCCAAGAGTGGCTCACTTTTGATCACTTGTTACACTGACTGTTCCTATACATTTCCTGGTATGCTTGTCATTGATTTTGGGCGGAAAGTGGTCAGGGACTTCAGGAGTGCTTCTGAGGATACCAGGCCCCATGTTCTGTAAATGAATGGCTAAAAATAATAGAAGCTTTAATGGAGCAATTGGAATCCACGATAAATAGCAAACAGACCCGGAGAGCTGGAAGACACGTAAATAGCTCTTACGCAGTTCGCTGAGGAATGGACAGAATCTCCATTTTGTTGGCCCAGATCTTCTTGAAAATAGTTGCATTGATAGATTTTTGTTTTGTCACTTACTGCAAACATGATGCTACGTTCTTACTGAACCAGGGGTAGACATGAACTGTTTCCTGGAGGAAGATGAGGAAATCCAGTAGTGCTAGCCCTGTCTGTGAGATCCAGAGTAGCATCTCTGCAGTTCGCCTGTTCAGAAATTCACAGACTTGAGAAATGAGTTGAGCATCACCAGTTTTATGTTGCACTACTCCGTGGTGCATTTACAGTCCATGTAGTAAGCTGTTGTCATACTAGTAGCAGCATTCTCACTCCAGTGATCTAGACTTGAGTTGAAATTATGAGGAGCTTGGGGAGGGTATTGCGCCATTATCATTTCTGCCCAGGAAATGTGTATAAATGCTCGCGTGATGACTGACCATACAGCTACATAGATGTCCCCTCCGATAGTGTGAAGTAGCAGTGGGGCAGGTACTCGGCATGTGTGTCTGGACTTGTAGCTGAACTTAGGCCAACCTACCACATCAGGCATCCTTGCACTTCTATTAATGTATAAAAGGTAATCCAGTACCATTTTTGTATTTACCCAAATGTGTGTGTCATGGACAAAGCGACCAACCTATTTCTGTGTACTGTATTATTTTATAAATGTATGTATCTAAAAATATGACATTGAAGTTGGCAGGTACAATAAAATATGCTTGCCTAATATTTTGTGCCTCTTTGAAACAAGTTATTTTGCATGTACAGTCTTGCAACGCTGTAGGGTGAAAGAACGATTTCAATAAAGTTGAAACCTATGAAGATCATCGCCGTGTAACCACTTCATCATCTTATGCTTCTTTTACAGTCTTGATACTATGTTCAGGGCTTCTGTTACGGGGGCTAACAAATTACATTAATGGTATCTTTTTATGAGTATGTGTGTCAAGCATTGGACTTAGCGGGCCTGCCCCTGTCATATTTTCTCCATATTCACGTGGGGTATGTTTTTTCTTACAAAAATTGAAACTGCAATGATTTACATAGATGGTACTCTAAAGGTCTTGCATGGATAGTTTGATCATTTACTAGTACTGCTTTGTGGTCGAACTACCTAAAACAAATGACTATAAAACAACTTAAAAGGTTCCCTATTGTTCGAATAGTTACACTGGGACTTAATCTATGTCCAAACCTCTGGTGGGGATGATATATGTCAGTGTCTGCAGTGTAAGCCTTCTAACATGACTGTATAGGCACTAAACAAGGCAGGTCATTCAATCGGTTTATCTGGCTTGCTTTACCTACTGCCTTCATGTTAGGTAAACAAAGAGCAAGTTCTAAACAACCGAAACGTCCTTAGTGTTGGCCAGTTATCACCTGTTCAGTGAAGCTTTGTATTAGTCTTTAGTGCGAGCAGATAATCCAGAGAGCTAAGTGGATGCAGAGAATACAGGAACAGTTGAACAATCACACTTATTCTACACTAGAGCAAGGTTCAAGTTCAAGTTCGAAAATTTGTATAGCGCACTACTCGCCCAGAGGGTCTCC
Source organism: Lissotriton vulgaris (assembly GCF_964263255.1). NCBI lineage: Eukaryota > Metazoa > Chordata > Amphibia > Caudata > Salamandridae > Lissotriton > Lissotriton vulgaris. Next base: position 264,161,289 of record NC_141687.1, on the reverse strand, counting down.
AGGCGCTTGGGGGAGGGGGGGGGGAGGGGGTGTACTTTACTTATCAAATATCCAAGTTTGTTTTAGTTGCTTTCTGAAGGAGAGGTGGTTCTGTGTAAGGCGGAGGTGGGTGGGGAGAGAATTCCAGGTCTTGGCCGCTAAGTAGGAGAAGGATCCCCCTCCCCCAACCCCCCCCCCCCCCCCCATGGTGGATCTATGGATGCGCGGAATTGCGGCGAGGGCTTGATTGGACGATCGTAGTTGGCGGGTGGGGAGGTAGAAGGACAGTCGCGTGTTGAGGCATTGGGGTCCTAGGTCGTAGAGGGCTTTGTGTGCGTGGGTGAGGAGACTGAACGTTATTCTCTTGTTGACGGGGAGCCAGTGGAGGTCTTTCAGGTGACTGGAAATGTGAGCTTGGCGGGGGATGTCTAGGATGAGTCTGGCTGAGGCGTTTTGGATGAGTTGGAGTTTTTTCTGTAGTTTGGCTGTGGTTCCGGCGTAAAGGGTGTTCCCGTAAGCCAGTCGGCTTGTGACCAGTGCGTGGGTGACCGTCTTTCTTGTTTCGGTGGGGATCCAGCGGAAGATTTTTTTGAGCATGCGTAGGATGTTGAAGCATGATGATGAGACGGCGTTGACTTGTCTGGTCATTGAGAGGGAGGAGTCCAGGATGAAGCCCAGGTTACGTGCGTGGTCCGTAGGTATAGGTGCGGTTCCCAGGGCCGGTGGCCACCATGAGTCGACCCAGGCAGCGGGGGATGAACCTAAGATGAGGACTTTCGTTTTGTCCGAGTTCCGTTTTAAATGGCTGTTCTTCATCCACTCGGCTACTACTTTCATTCCTTCGTGTAAGTTGGTTTTGGCGGTGTTTGGGTCTTTGGTGAGGGAGAGGATCAGCTGGGTGTCGTCTGCGCAGGAGATGATGTTGAGGTTGTGTTGGCGTGCGATGGATGCGAGGGGACTCATGTATATGTTGAAGAGGGTGGGACTGAGTGATGATCCTTGTGGTACGCCGCAGATGACTTCGTTGGCCTCTGATCTAAAAGGGGGGAGGCGCCGAACAAGATGATCCAGTCCAATGCTTTTCCTTGTATTCCGACGTTGCTAAGGCGTTGTATGAGGGTGCTATGACAGACTGTGTCGAAGGCTGCGGAGAGGTCAAATAGGATGAGGGCAGCTGTTTCTCCGTTGTCCAGTAGAGTTCAAATGTCGTCTGTTGCTGAGATGAGGGCGGTTTCGGTGCTGTGTTTGGCTCGGAAGCCGGACTGTGAGGGGTCGAGGGATTTGTTGGATTCGAGGAAGGCGGCGAGCTGACTGTTGACGGCTTTCTCAATGACTTTGGCAGGGAATGGGAGGAGCGAGATGGGGCGGTAGTAAGTTCAGTGGGGTCTGCTGTGGGTTTCTTTAGAAGGGCGCTGAGTTCGGCATGTTTCCAGCTTTCCGGGAAGGTAGCAGAGTTGAAGGAGCAGTTGATGACGTCACGGAGATGGGGTGCGATAATGGAGTCTGCTTTGTTGAAAATGTGGTTGGGGCATGGGCCAGTTGGCGATCCCGAGTGGATGGAGTTCATCAGGCGGATGGTGTCTTCAGTGGTGATTGGGTTCCAGTCGCAAAGGATGTTAGATGGCGATTTTGGTTTGGAGGTGGGTGGAGTGGACTGGTCTTTGGACTGGTTTCCAAAACTGTTATGTATGTCGGCGATTTTGTTGTGGAAGAATGAGGCTAGGGAGTCGCAGAGGTCTTGGGAGGGAGTGATGTCGTTGGTGCCGGCGGTGGGGTTGGTAAATTCTTTGACGATGTTGAATAGTTTCTTGCTGTTTTGGGCATTGTTGTCAAGATGATCCTTGAATGCTGATTTCTTGGTGGATCGGATCAGTTGGTGGTGTTTGCGGGTGGCGTTCTTGAAAGTGGTCAGGTTGTCAGAGGTTGGGTTTTTTCTCCAGGCTTTCTCGAGGGTACGACAGAACTTCTTGGATTTCTTAAGGTCATCGTTGAACCAGGGGGCTTTTTTGCTACCTTGCTTGATTTGATGGTTTTTCAAGGGTGCTAGTTCGTCGGCGCTTTGGGTGATCCATTGTGTGAGGTTGGTGGCTGCTTGGTTTGGGTCCGATGATTTGGCGGGAGGGTTTTGGTGAAGCGATGTGAAGAGCTGGTCAGTGGTAATTTTGTTCCAGTTTCTTCGGGGAATAGGTTGTGGGGGGTTGTGGGTCGTGGTCTTTTTGTAGTTTAAGTGAACACAGCTGTGGTCAGTCCAGTGGAGAGCTGTTGTGTGATTGAAGGAGATGTGCTTGCTGGAGGTGAAGATTGGGTCGAGCGTGTGTCCGGCATAGTGGGTGGGGGTATTGACAAGTTGTTCGAGCCCGAGGTTGGCCAGGTTGTCCAGAAGGGTGGTAGTGTTGCTGTTTTTTCTTTTCCAGGTGGAAGTTGAGGTCTCCCTGTAGAATGTAGTCCTCGGAGGGGAGGGCGTGTGGGCTGATGAAGTCGGTGATGTCTTCGCTGAATTGTGTGCGGGGTCCTGGTGGTCTGTAGATGAGGGTGCCTCTGAGTGTGGTCTTGGGGTCGGTGTGGATCTGGAAGTGAAGGTGTTCGACGGTTGCGAGGTAATCGTCGGAACTGGTCGTGATGCGGATGGTGTTCTTATGGACGATGGCGATGCCTCCTCCTGTTTGGTTGGTGCTGTTCTTTCGGATGATCTTGTAGCCGTCCGGGATGGCTATGGCGATGTCGGGTGCTGATGAGGCGTTCATCCAGGTTTCTGTAAGGAAGGCGACATCCGGCGATGTAGTTTCGAGTAGGTTCCAGAGTTCAATGGCGTGTCTGTGGACCGAGCGGGTGTTGAGCAGGATGCATTTTAGGTGGTTAGTGTCGGAGCTCTGTTTGGAGTTTGTGGATTTGGTGTGGGTCCTGATGTAGTCGAACTTGCAGGAGGGGCAGGTGAAGGGTCCATGGGTGTGTCCTGGGGCGGCTTGGTAGCAGTTTGGTGGGCGGGCCGGGGTTAAGGGCTGAGAGGGTTGCGGCGTCGTACGTTATGCGGGTGGAGTGGATTTTGCGGGGAACAGGGGGTATGGCGCTGGGCGCGGACGAGTGTAGACGGGCTTACCTTTGGCGCACCTTCGGCGCGCATGGGGCGCTTCCGCTGCGCGTGAACGTTGCACCCAAAAGTATCTGTCATAAGTGGATAGTGGAGGGGGTGGGGCGAGGAAGGAGAGCTGGGAGGCGGGAGCGGGGTGGAGAGGCTGGCTACGAAGCACAACAACAAATGGCAGTGAAAGCAGAACCGAAACAGGACGAGATTGGGGCACAAAGGGCAGTGGCACCGGCACAAACAGGCGCTAATTATAAATTTAAAATCGAGCAATGCGAGCGCTAAATATGCACAGATTTAAATGCGAGCAATGGACAAACTAGCACAATTACAATGCGAGCAATGGACAGCAGTAGTGAGCAGTAGCAGCAACTAATTCTTTACAGTCAATTCAAGCAAAGCGCTACGATACCCAAGCCAGGAGCGTGGGGAGCGACCGCTTCTCAGTCTGAACGGTCACAGCGCAACTATCTGCGGGACGAGCCTAAGCTATCAGTGGGAGGGAGGAGCAGCTGGGAGGCGGGAGCGGGGTGGAGAGGCTGGCTACGAGGCACAACAGCAAATGGCAGTGAAGGCAGAACCGAAACAGGACAACAGGACGAGATTGGGGCACAAAGGGCAGTGGCACCGGCACAAACAGGCGCTAATTATAAATTTAAAATCAAGCAATGCGAGTGCTAAATATGCACAGATTTAAATGCGAGCAATGGACAAACTAGCACAATTACAATGCGAGCAATGGACAGCAGTAGTGAGCAGTAGCAGGCACTAATTCTTTACAGTCAATTCAAGCAAAGCGCTACGATACCAAGGCCAGGAGCGTGGGAAGCGACCATCTCCATCTCCATGGAGATCTCTTCCATGTAATTTAGATATAAGCAGTTAGATGAGTATCTAACCCTTGCGTTACAAAAACACAAGCTTTAGTTGCAGATATCGAATAGGGAGATTCACAATGCCTGGTTCACCCGTTCACCGCCGTTCACACTCCAGCAATTAGCTTTTCTGATCAATAACCTTGAATCATATTACCACCTGTACTATTGAAAGACCTAAAACTACTTTACTTCATTCTCTTTTTTTAAATAGTTTTTGTATAGGTTTTCATCATAACACATTAAGGTAGAGCATAATGAGGGAAGGAAACAAACTTGCATACAATATTATTTTCTCATTCTGAGGTATACATTATGACACTGCATTCCGAGTGCACTTAAGGGATGTGCACTAACAGTCTCTCCAGGCAGGTATGGGATGTGCTCGAATGATGAGTTGAAGGTTCAACTCTTTGCACGTGACCTGTAGTACTTATCCAGGTTAGACAATGGCAAAAGGGTCCTTTTCTCATGCTCGGTCTGGCTATAGAACAGAGTGGGGCATCTGTGAAGGGTCTCAATCAATGAGAAGCAAATACAAGCGCAGATGTGCCCAAATATCTTTAGGCCTAGATGCACAAGTGATACTTTATTGACTGATATACAATTGCTAAATACAATGTACCAGATGTTTCATCTAGTTCTTGGTAGTGTGTTTCTGACTGCACCCCAAAATGCAGGTCATCTGCGTTTTAGCCAACAGGAATGAAGTTGTTGGGGGTTTCCTGACCTTAGGTGAAATGCCCTTGAATCTCTGTCTATTCTATAACTACTATAGGAAAAATGTAGCAGCAGGGACTGTGTGCAGTCCTTGCTGCAACCCTCGTTTTACACCTGACATCCGGGCAATGCACTGACTCGATTTGAAGCATAGTTTGTTAGACCTGGCGCCTTGGTGTGGGTCTCCCTTCCATTTTTTGCTATTGCCTCATGTTTTTGCTGGTGTTAGATGCTTTGGGCACTGTGCCACTGCTGTCCAGTGCCACAGTGCTAGTGCTCCCTGTTATAAATTGATGTATGGATCAGTGATTCCATGATTGGCTGATTTGGTTTATTGGTCAGACCCTAGTACAGTGGTAAACCAAATGCTGCGAGTGGGCTTGCGGTGGAAAAGGGGGTGGTGATGGACGGAGCATCTGAATCAATCAAACACTCACACCCAGTCAAAAGATCTGGGTTTAATCCATCACGTTCTTTAGCCCACTCTGCCACCCCAGTTCAGACATGGCTATATGCAAATCAGTCTGACCCTGTGCCTCATGGAAACAGTCAGCACGAACTGCCAAGCCATGTCTTCCCTGGACCGGAAACAAGCTCCCGAGGACCGGTTTCTTGCATTCCAGCCGTCTTCAGCCCGGCTTGCTTGAATCCAGTGACAAAGTGAGCAAGGGACCGGTTGTGCCACCCACAGAATCAGCCTGTAAAAGTGTGTCTCAGGTCTGCCATTGCAGACCTGTGTGCAGTCTGGTACTGCCATGTTGACTGGTCAAGTGCACCCACTTGCCAGTCCCTAAACCTTCCCCTTTCTTCATATCCGACACCCCTATGGTAGACCAAAGGGCAGGGTGCATTTTAAGTATAAGGTAGGACAAGCCCAGATGTGTGTGGCATGTCCTAATAGTGAATTAAAGCCATTTTCGTGTTTCACTTTTGCAAGGCTACCTATTACCCGTAGGCTAGAATGGGCAGTTACATAATCACATTTTATAATCCTAACTGACTTGAAGAACTAGGTAGAAATTAGAGTATGCCTGAACTCAGAATGATAAAATACATCTTTTAGTGAAGTTGGTTTTAAAATTCTTTGTTTGAAAATGCCACTTTTAGAAAGTAGGTATTTTCTTCTCTAACTATCCAAGCCTGCCTCTGCTAGGTTGTGTATTCCTTGTCTGGAGTTTGAGTGACAGGAGCTGGGGGATTCCAGGATACAGGGTGAGTTCGCCCAGTGGTGAATAGAGGGATCTGCATCTAGATGGTAGGGAGGAGTTGCACCTGGGACCTGAATAGGACTGTGCCGGCCCTCCACAATGCTTGCTCCACCTCCTGTGGTGTGTCCGATGCTTTGCCCTACACTGTGAAAGGAAAGAAGTCCTGTGCACAGAGTGCTCCAGGACTGACCAGAACTGGTTAAGACTAGGCAAAGGCCTCTCTGCCTCCAGATAACAAAGAGAAACTGTGTATAAAAGAGCTGACCCACACCCCAGAACTTTAGATCACTTTGGACAAGAAGAAGAAACCTCTCCAGAGGAGTGGAACTAGAGAGACTGACAAGAGACTGTCCCTAAGCTGACGTGCTGCTTGGGGGATTGGCCTGCAGTGGTTGCCTGACTGCCAAAGAAAGGAGAGAGGATCGTTGTGTACTTTATTTCAACTTGTGAAGGATCTCCAAGGGCATGAAAAAAGAGCTTTCCCCCTGCTGAAGTCTCAGGGACAACAGACTTCACCCACCAGCTCCCCAAGAGTTCTTTGGAAGTGAACTGCGTGTCACAAGGAGCTGGAAGCGCAACTCAAGAACAGGAAGCGAGTTGGCAAACTGCCGCTGCTGCTTCAAAACACAAAGTGCCTCGCATCGCCGGAGAAGAGGATCGGCGTCGCAGCAGACGCCGCTGCATCACCGGGAAGCGTGTCGCAGAAGAATCGTTGAGTCATCACAGGGCCACTGAAGCGCCTCGTATCTCCTGTGGAGAGGATCGACGTCGCTGCAGACTCCGCCGCATCACTGGGAAGCGTGTCGCAGGGCCTGTCGCGTCTCATGGCCGAAGACCAGGGTCGGCGTTGCATCAGAAGCCCCCTCATCTCCGAGAAGTGTGTAGCAGGGCCTGTCGCTGCTAATCGCCGGAGAAGAGGATCGACGTCACAGCAGATGCTGCTGCATCACCTGGAAGAGTGTCGCAGGGTCTTTCGTGGCTCGCATCGTTTGAAGCATCTCTCGTCGCCGGAAAAGAGGATCGACGTTGCAGCAGATGCCGCCTCATAACTGAGAAGCATGTCACATTAAGAAGAAAGCGCCATCTTTGTTTCTTTGCACCAGATCTTGAATGCATCCCCTATGGCCTGAGTGGTGGTGGCCGGGAGCGCTAGGAGCAGCGCCCACCCGCAAAAAGAGGGCAAAAAACCTGGGCATTGTAATTGATATGGCATCATCCATGTGGTGTATGCTCCGTTTGTCCTTTAACTTCCAAAACTATGAGTATAGATATAGGCACAGATCGTCCTTGGGAACTGAGACATTTTTCCAACTGTAACAGCACCAACTTGATCTATCTCCTTACATGCCCCTGTAATGACGGTTATGTGGGCATGACCACCAGGAAGGTGCGAGTGAGGATGCAGGAACACAAAAGTACTTTTCGGTGCAAAAAAGACATTTCAAAATTGACCAAACATTTCATACAACACAACCACAGTGAAATAGACTTCAAGTGGAACGTCCTGGAAAAACCGTTCATTCCCTCACATGTGAGTGATGTATCCTAATTCCTGTTCCTAAAAGAGCAGAAATGGGTTTTCAAATTGGGGGCAGACAGGCATGGACTTAATAATGATATACCCTGGTTTAATCTATCATGAGTATACATACTAAGGATTTGCATGCTCTGCTAAGAATGGGTTGAATAATCACATTCCCTGATGTCTGTATTAATAGTGATTCGACTGATCTATTCACATCCGATTCTGCTGTCATGAAATCAGGAGTTTAGAGTTTTTCTGCCCCAGATGATTCAACATAAGTAATACATTACTAATGACTCGATCTGGCTATACTCTAATTTAAACTTGTGTGCTGACTGGTCAACTCTTGAGTGTTTCCTTGAAGTATCAAACTTCGTGGGACAAGATTCGCACCTGAATAAACCTTTACACTGTGTATTAAAGGCTCGAACTAGACGTATGACGTCATTTGGTAGTTCGAGTGTACCCTCGCGCGAGATTACACGAAGTAAACAATTGTTAGACTACAGGCATGTCACAAGATCTGCCTTAACCATTATGCCTGACCCCAGTGACCCGCGATACCATATTAGTTTAACAGCTTACTGACACTTTTTATCACCGCCGCATGCCTATTGAACTACACGCATTCTGCGTGTGACGTCATTCGGTAGTTCTCCCAACTGTCTCGCGAGTCTACGCGAGCGAGAGGTATCGGGACCAAGGCTTGCAGTCAGTTTACACTCTGGTCCAAATCTGGCGTTTTTCCTATATTTGATACATGGAATCATTAAGAGTTCTCCGTAGATATATGGCATTCTTCCATGTAATAATGGTACCCTATAGTCCCTCCTTTACAGCTCACTGATTGGGTGTTAGAGATAGGGCTCAAGCATTGAAATTGCAGTACTGATGAGAGCCCAGTGCCTCCCCCTGACTCAGTCACAGACCGAGACAACGATGGACAGATAGGCACACAGCCCAAATGGGCTATTCCTTACAACTTGGTTCTGCTTCCTCCATTCTCCCTTCGTTTATAACCAGTAAAGGAAGGAAGACAAGGCAGATACTACAAACTGGGGCTCCCTCCTCCTTTTTTGTAAAACTCCTTGTTCAGATGTGAATGTGGAATTAGTCATGCTGTACCACTTTTAATTTTAAAATATGTTGAAACCATTGTTGCAGTCCATGCTAGTGTGGTTGTGAGGTCTTTAGGTTGGGACAGGTTGATGCAAGCTAGGTTGCTCTGCGCTAATAATATTACGCAAACCCGGGTATAATGAATGGACAGAGCAGATCAGAGATAACTCTCTCTGCCCATGCTAAGTACGGGGTGGAGTTGGTCCTTGCAGAGCGGGGTCTCGCATATCCTGAGCCAGGTCCAGGAAGAGGTGAGGTCCTTTTTCCGGGCACACTGAGTGAGTAATTAATTTGTAAATAGTTGTAAATTAAGTGTGTATCTAACAGACTTTGGTAGCTGATTGGGGCTCACCTATCTGTTTGTCTTCAACAGATGTTACTAAGACACCAGGTGCCGAAGAGGATTTCACAGTTGAAGGAACATTATATCCTTTACTGCTGATGGTTCACTTGTGTGTTTTTTGTATTATTTTTTCACACATTGTCACTTGTAGGCAGTAGCATGAATGTAGAACAGAGGCCCTGAAGAAAGCCTTGGTCATTTTCCACTACAGGCTGAAACATGTTGGCCCTCTCGCAGCTATTTGTTTGTACTGCGATTATTGTGATGCACTGTTCTTGTTTTTAAACCGGAAGGGGCTTACGTCCAATAAATAATTTTTTGTTAAGCTCCCTATCCTTTTTTTAATCACCACTTGTATAATTTTTGCACTGCATCTTCCCATCATATCAACATCATGTGGTATAACTGAGTGATTGTGGGTCGTTACCCAAGCCGAACATTGGGGTATGCTGGCTGTCTCGATGATCAAGAGACACAATACCCTGGTAGGATTACCAGATGAGAATATTGATCGATACAAGACATTGATGGGAATCCTCAATGAGGTTGACTGACAATCACAGGTGTTTCACATTCTGGTGATATGGTCTATTAGTTTAATCTGCTTTTTTCCTGTGTACTCTATGAGGCATTAGGATAACCCTAAGAAATCACCAAAGGATTTTGAGTTTAGACCCCTAAGTTTGTTTGTTTGTATCTGTAGTTCCCTTGGGGGATAAAACTTAGGCTAGGTCTTTAAACATCCCTCTAGCCCTCTACTACCGTATTGTTATTTGTGTCATTGTAATTGATAACCTCTCTATGGAGGAGCATGTTAAGTAACCCTGGGTGTAGTTTGCATAGCAGCACTACAGGTATCTTCACGTAGTATACTTGGAACTACACGTAGTACTGCGTAGCTGATGGCACTGTGTAATTGTCTGCACTGTGATATAATTGCAAATGGCATCCTCCACAGTGCCAGTTATGGTACAATAAGTATCTCTATCTTTATATGCTAAAGAGCATATAGTACTTTGACAAAAGTGAAACTCAAAAATTAGCAAGCAGTGAGAGAGGTGATGATTTGGGATCCTCCCTAACCTAGGGAGAGTGGCAAGCGGATGCCTTGAAAACAAAAAGCACATCTTATTGATCGATTTGGTGGTGGTCCCATCCTCTTAGGACCACACCAAGCACAGTTATTGGCAAAAAAACAATCCCAACCTAAGGCCCTGCAAAGCATTATGGGATGAGATTAACAGTGGGCAGTGAATATTATATAGTATCCAATATCAAAATTATTCTACAAAGCTGAAGTTCAACTGGTGGTTACTAGATGTCACTCACGAGTCAAATGCAAATGCTTGATGAAAGGGTTTCAATGGTTTTGCATTTGACTCGTGAGGGACATCTAGTAACGACTAGTGGAACTGCAGCTTGATGTAAGAATAATTTCAATGCTTTGCATTTGACTCGTGAGGGACACATATTAACCAAATAATAGTGTTATTCTTCCTGCTCTTTGCTCAATCCCAGTACTCCTGCCAAAATTACCACCTAGGGGCAAGCCACGGGGGGTAAGTTAATAACAGAAAGATTCTAAGAAAGTCTTTAGGATGGCGGGCGGACTTTGCCCGCCCGCCGTCCTCACGGGGATTGGGAATGCCCGCCATAAGGGCGGGGGCCCCGTGGTGGGGATTAGGATGCGCCTGCCACAGTGGCGGGCGCATCCCTCATTTTTAGCAGAGCACCGCCTGCCACAATGCTAAAAATGCATGTATGCATTTGCATACACGAAGCGGCAGGCACCGCGCGGTACCTGCCGCTTCGTGTATGCAAATGTGGGGGGGTACCCCCCTTGTGCACCCCCACCTCCTTCACTCTGGGGGCCCGCAGGGGGCCCCCAGAGTGGAGAACGCATGCCTTTCGCCGCCACGGGAAGGCATGTAACTGAGCCCTCCCGGTACCGCCACCTAAAAAAGAAATTTCCGCCCCTGCCGCAAGGAGACCGGGGGGGAAAGCGGTCTTTCCGTCCGCCACGGTCCCCCCACCATACTAATATGGCGGGGGAATATAGGTGCGGAAGGCGGGCGGATTGCCCCCGCCAGGCCGGCGGTGGCTACCGCCAGCTTGGCGGGGGCAATCCGCCCGCCATCCTAATGGGCCCCTAAGTCTCTTGAGGGGCTGCATTAGCCCCCTTGCATCCAGTGGTATGCCCCTGTTGGCAGAATTGCATTGGTCATTGGCCCTTCTCTGAATTGTCCCGTTTCATTAGATTAGTGTTGCTGCCTGGCCTTGGGGCATTGGCAGCTACTGTCGTAAAACAAATGCTCATCAGGGAGTTGGTACAAGATCTTCTCTGTCATTGGACTAAAGGGAAGATGACCAGGGTTTTATGGTATTGTTGAGTACCTGTTTAATCACGGACAATCGTGCCAGAATGTGCGAAAGTTACCTTCTTAAAAACCCTTTTAGCCGACGAACTAGATCCTCTACCAAATCAACCACCCAACTTGGTTTTGTACTGCGATCCACTTCACCCGCAGTGCAGTCGAGGTTTGCAAGTGACCGGGAGGAGAATGGCAAATTAATATGAGTACTATTATTCGACTGTTTATTTTGGACAGATTTCCTGTCTTTTTTTGGAAGCTTGCCGGGGTTCCTCATGCAGGATCATGGGGAGTAGTGTCTGTTGTGAGTTATCCGTAGAGTGACCATCCAGCACATAAGACTCAACCTACTGGGTACTTCCTGTTGGAGTGGCTACACAGGGGTCAGGCAGTGATTGTGCAAGATTATTTTGGCCCATGGTAAGTATTCTCTCCGTTAGCTCAATTTAAGAAGCTACAAACCGAATCGCCCTCTGGAGCATCTGTTGCTGAACCACCAGTACATTTGCTCTTGCCCATGAGGTCTTTTCTGGAGGACCACCTCAAATATCGACAGACCGTTAGCAAAAAGCAAGATCTTCAAGCAATAAGGTGAAGGTGATGGTGTATGCCTGGGTGAAGTCAAAGTCAAGGACCAATTAAGTAACAATGCCTGAATTGTATGTGATGAAATAGAAATGCAGCAAGTCAACACTGCTACACAGCAGCTGCAATTAACCACTTACTTCCTCCCCTGGTCTTGATGAGCCACCACCACCCACACATAAGAGCAATGCGAATATAACTGGAGGCTGCAGAGATCACTTAATGCTTGCATGACAATTGCTTGATTAACACTTTCCCTGCGGGGCTAATTCCCCCAAAGCGGGGGGCAGGGTTTGAGTGCGGCGCCGCAGTGCTCGTGACGAGACCAGGCCGTCATGAGTCAAGATGGAGCTGTGCTCATGACTGCCTGGTCTCGTCATGAGCACACAAGAGGTTGATTATACCCAGTGTCCAGATAATCCAACCAGTCCACGTAGATACTGCCGTGATTTAAGGATCTCAAAGGCCAAATGTTACATACATATAGGCTGAGGCCATGTGGAGCACAGAGAAAGCAAAGAGGAGACAAAGGCATACCACCTTCTAGGCACCAGATTGGATCGGAATCTTTTCCCCCAGCAATAGCTGTCCAGCGCGGCCAGCTGGCAACATGCAGCTTTAGCCATGTGTTTGCTCACCTGGGATGATGCCAGGACATATAAAGCACCAACTTGTGCGTAGGGTCCGTCTTGTTTTTTTGCTACTGATTGATGCAGCCCAGAGCTGTCATTGGAGCTTCATTGATGACATTTCTGAGCATTCAACGACGACCAGGTTACATTTCTCCTGAGTTTTTTAGGGTTTAAACCCTGTCCATAGGTTCAGTAAAAAGACCTCGTTGTTGGATTCCAATGATGTCTGCATGTGATGTCTTGGCTCTGATCCTGATCAATTGGTCAGTCTGTGAGTCCTGCCCTTCAATGAGTCTGATGACCATCACAGAACTGAAGACCAACTTCATTTTGGCCAATGCCAATAATAGCATGGCCCCAGCCCCTTTTAAGTAAGTCTTCTAATAAGAATCAATCTCCCAGGAGATCTTGCCACATAAAATACAAAGCGTTCGATTGGTAGGAAAGGCCTTCTACTTCTTCAAGGGAATGGTCCCGCTTCAACAACTGTTAAGAGACTCGGATCCTTTCTATAATAGCACCAGTCGCTTTCTTGTCTTTGGAACCAATTCTGAAAGTAAAGATGATGAAGCCAGAGTTTCCTGTTACAACTCTCAACCTTGCTTGGGTCTCAACTTTTTTTCAGACCATGATGGACATATTCAGGATTTTCTCTGTAAAATTTGGGCTAGTCCCCAAAGATGTGCCAGCTCCTGTGGGCTTAGCAATTATATTTGCTCTAAACCCGATGCCTCCTGCCTCTGGTTGACCCCTGCCCTTGGCACTACTTCTGAAGAAGCAAAACACATTCCAAGGTTCCAAACCACATGCCTTTGATGCTGCTTCTGGGGTAGTCTAATGTTGACATCCTGAGCAGATCAAGAAAGGCTTTGTGCCTGCTTAAATGACAAATTCCCTCCCAAGCATATCCCTTTAACCTAGAGATTTGCACAAATGGAAAAAATGTTTGGCTCACACTTCGGTGGTCTAGCAGTGCCCAACAGAGTTTATGGCTTCACAGAGTACGATGGATCAGAGTGTCCCTCCTCCTTACAATATAGAAGCTGGCCTTTTTCTGGGGCAGTGATGGATGAAATGCTTGAATTCATCCTAGCCACTGGTAGTTACTCAGGCTGTATCCCATTACATTAATTTTTCTGGATGTACAGCTTTATACTTACAATATCTGTTAGCAGCTCTGGGTGATTTAGCTCTCATTATATAGTAAAGGTTAGAGACCTCTGTTTAGTATTGTTGCTGGTCCTTTTTGGGACTTACAGAATGCTGGTGACCTTGAAGCCTTATTTAGAGGAAGTCCTTTTATTGACTTCTGGTATACACAAAGAGGTACAGGCATTGGAACCATCTTTGCACACTACTGATGCAAAGTCCAACATTTTGACAGAAATCTTCCAGGCATCCTGTGTGATATCAAAGCAGCTGCTTCCTTTCATTGTAGTGCTTGCAAAGTTGCTTTTGGCATCCTAGGAGAAACCAGGTTTTGGTCCAGTAGGTAACAGACAAATTACACAATGACCTATACTGGCATTTTCAAACCCAAACGTTTCGTCTGCTCTCCTTTCTCCGTAGAGCCATGTGGCTCACAATATTTCTGCTGAACGAATCCTGTGATCTCACCAAAGGCTAATGCTGAACTTGAACTTTGTTCATCCATCATGATGCCAATATGCAGATAAGCCAGGTGAAAATTGTTTGAATTACCTCCCTACTGGAGGTTAGAAGGTTTCCGGTTGGGCCCCTCCAGACCCGGGGTCCTAAGATTCTTGACTCTGGGCCAAAAGGTATGTGCCTCTGGCAGTTTGGCTCTTTGCACAGTTAATGTCATGTGTCTTCTAGGCTGTTACCTTAAAGTCCTATGGGTGGTAGTGAAAATTATCATTATCATTCGTGCTGACAAAATGAAAATATGTTCTCAGGTGGGATCAACAATAGCTTTTAAACTCAAACAAATCTTGAAATGGGGCTTGGACTCTGCTGATACGGTTGCTTGATCTTTGGCTGTGACAATTGTGCTGCACGACTACACCTGAATTTGCGCTACAGGCTTCTTAGGAGATGCCCAAGCATCTCTAATGTACATGTCCTTCAACGGCAAACACCTTTTTTAGTTTGAGAGCCAATTCCTGCCTGGAGCGATTCAGAAACAGTTGCGCTAGGGTGCACTTGCTAGACCTAGCCTCCCCAATGCAAACAGTTTCACAAATAATATAGGAGGTCTTTAGGTTTTTCCCAGGGTGCACCATTCTCATCAGCAACAGTTGTTTTAACTGATCCAAACACCCCAACTGATGTATCTCTCCTTTCAGGGTGAGTGTTGATCTAGGGGACACCACCATCCTCCACTGGCTCTGCTAACTCAAACCCTTTCTGACTCTCACCCCTCTCTTTCACATCACCAGCTTCCAGGGGAGGATGAGCTGTCAATTTTCTGTCTTAGGAGAATATCATGATTGAACACTGGATAATACAACATATATGCAAGCGTTAACCTCTACTTTTCCTATCTTTTCTGCTAAATAGCTCCCTTACCAATAGGACATGCCTCTGGCACTTGCCTCCGTCTTGGAGGTGGAAGTTCTTACCTTGCTTAGCAAAGGTGCCATAAAAGTGGTACCCTTGGATTGTACTGCCTTTATATCTATTGCTCCTGTGCGACATCAACACTCAGAAACACTGTCTTGGAAGCTTCTGGATTCTTTGGTAGCCAAACACTTATAGAAATATATGATGTCATATTTCCACTACAGGCACTACCTGAGGTACACGTTGGGGGTCTGGCACTTTCAGTATGCTGTTCTACTATTTAATCTGACGTAAATCGCCAAATTCCAAGTCCATTTTAAGTAGGCCTGACTAAATCTTAGGTAAAGGTAGTTGCCATTTTTCCCTATTCATGCAGAATCATTGCCGTGTCTGCTACTGACGCCAATGTCGTCTGACCTTATTGTTCCAGGAACATTGAAAGTGTCCAGTCCTTCAGACAATGACATAGAGATGATAGCTGATGCGACATCAGTTGGGGACAAGTGTCTAGTTATCCCAATGTCCAGGTCAAATAAGAGCGAACACAGACCTATCCAAAACAGTGTAGCCTACATTGGCGTCTGTTTACCCTATATGAGAAACAGGATATGTCTGAAACATAAACCTTGATACAAATAATCTGTCAGAATTTCTTGAATTTGTCAGAAATTTCAATCCTTGTCAGGAGAGGTCCTTCATCCAGATTATTGCACAAGATACTGCCCGGAGGCTGTTTTGAGTGCTGCCAGCAGACCAAGAAGATGCTACGTCACACCTGATGCCAATAACTAGCTGAATCCAGGAGAAAGGACAGTGATTTGGCGTCTATTTTCCTTTCGCAGGAACACTGCCTTCATATCTCACTAATAACCACAGCTTTTGCGCTCAACAAGGTATGCAGTGCATTGCTTCTCCTTAAAGTCCAAATTGCAAGTTCTACATTTTATGCCCTGCAATTGTAGCACAAAGAATTAAGTTTTAGAGAGTTAGGTTTTAAATAACATTTTAACTATGTTAGAAATGTTCATTTAATCCTTGGCTACACATGCATAATTGCTGTTTTTCTGATATTCTGTGTGTTTATTTTAGATGTGCTAAGAAACCGCCTTTCCCTGTTGCAAAAAATGCCTTTAGTTAAGCGTATGTTCTTATTGGTACCAATTGTGTGTGTGATATTGTAAAGAGCGAAAAAGGTTTATCTGATACCACAGTAATACAGATCCCGGCTTCGGTATTGTTGGGAACCCAAAAACAATTATTCCACTTTAACAAGGTATTGGGTGGGGTTCTCTGGGACTACATTAAACTGTCTTTCACATTCAAAGCTGATCCGTTAAACCAAGTTCACACGTGTCACCTATGGGTGGGAACGCAAACCTTACAGAGTTACTCCAGAGTGGTAGTTTATGCAACGGATCTGCCTACTGCACTGCTAGTATTCACCAAAGTGCTGGTGACCACTTCCCCATAGTGGTTGGGAGTCAAGCTATTTCCGTTTATGGACAATTAGCTTGTGAATGCGGGGTTCCCTGCACTAGACCTAGAATATCTTTGTGCACCAGGATTTGTCACATGGGCAGGATAGGACCAGTAAGGAACACCACCATTTACATGCCCATGTTTCTTAAGTTGCCTACTCTTTACACACAATGACTTTTGACATACCTTGTGTGCACTAAAATGCAGGATCACATTCTCTGAATTGGCATAGCTTACCTTTCCACTTTGTAGGCACACTATCATTACACCTTGAACATTCAGTTCGGCGACAACGATATCCATCTAGAATAAACAATTGTGGCCGGACAAGGGTTGCAACATGGCCACATGGGTGCTATTTATTATATATATTGATCCACTTCATTGTTGAGGGAGAGGAGCACTCCGACACTGCGAGATCACTGCATGCTGGAATTCCAGCTTAGCTGATTCCTGTTTACCCCCATGAGGGATACTTAGCACTATACCAAGACGGACATCCTGATGACACTTAACCGCAGGTAATGGAGAGTTGATTTACCTGGCAGAAATTTGGCAAATTACCCACATTAGACAAGATTAGGTCAGGGAATTTCTAGGTAGGAGTGCACTATACACAGTACGGATATGCCCGCATATATTCACTGTATTATCATAGTGGTGGTGGTGTTCATCCTTTTCACTGTTCTCATAATGCTAATTAAGCTAATCTGTTTCATTCTACTCATCACAGTGCAAGTACTTTTACACGAGAATCACCATGCTTCAATAAATATTGAAACAGCTTGCTGATATTTTTTTGTCATTCTTTGGGTATGCATGAGAGTACAATTGAAAAGGTTTAGGATCTGTTGCCATAATTTCCTTGGGGGATCAGGGTTGCTATGTTCTAAATTTGTACACACATCTGTTAGCCTGTAAGATTAGGGGTGCAGATGGTGCACTGCGTCTAGGAGAACTTTAGGCCAACATTACCTGGGGATGTGCACAGGATCAGTCTAGCACAATCCTGTCGTTTGTTGTCCACTGGTGAGATACAAGCCGTATGACCCTCCTTTCTGTATAACTTGATCTTTACCATTAACATTCTGAAGTCGCACCTTTTCCTGACACAGAGGCTGTGCTTGAAGGCTTCCTAAGAGGATTGAAGATATTTGGGATATGATTCCAATGTTTCTTGCTCAGACAGTGATCTCAATTCTCTAAATCTTATGCCTGTTGGACCCAATGTCCTTATTCATTCTGATGGTGCCACACGCCTAATGGCAAATTAGGACAGTTGGTGGTTCTCGAGGAAACAGTGGCTCCACATGAGGGGAGTCTTTAGGCAGAAGTACAAATGTACAACTCTGTTCTCCTGGATCTGCACTGGTATAAGTGCCCCTCTAATCTTTTGGTGGATTCCCCCTTCACTCTTTCCCAGTCATTTGCTACTGTGGTTATGAATGTCTTCTTGTTAGGCTGAGGCACTCCTGGGCAAAAATCACAATGAGGGGACTCTGTTCCCTATTATAAAGGTACTTGCGCATAACTGTGCTCAAACCTCTGTTGGCCTGCTTTGCCGCGAAGGACTTCCTCTCTCCCATCTCGGGGATCACCAGTGAGATTCTGTTGGACTACATGACGACTGTCCATTAAATCAATAAGCAGAGTGGTATGAGGTATTGGTCTGGTTAGGGAGATAATATGGTTGTGGTGATGGGCTATACAGCAATGCATTTCCTAGTTGTGGCTCACTTCACATTCACCTCAGTGTTTAGGTGAATGCTGTGAGTCATCTCTACCTAAGGCACCGCGAATGTGAGATTCACCCCTAAGTGACAGGCATGATCTTCTCCAAATTGGGATATCCATGCGTGGATCTTTCCGCCAAGACCCCAATCGTTTTTTGCTTCTGTTGAGTGTATGGCGGAAGGTGCTAGAGGACTGAACACAATGGATCCTGATAATCCCAGGTATCCCAACCTGTTGGAACTCAGCACCCTGTCCCTTGTGCCTTTTCTATGCAAGGTGGACCTGTTTTCGCAGCATGGCGGTCTGGTCCTCCACACCAATCCTTTTCCTACAGTGTCAAGTAAAGAGGCCTTCTCTTTCCCTACTAAAGTGGTGGAGATCATTTTCGCTGCCAGGAAACCTGCTACTACAGTTATGTTGGCTGCTGGAGTAAGTTTGTTGATTTGTGAAGATTCAAATGCTTGAATCCTTTTCGGTCCTGTTTTTCTGATGTTCTACGATTCACTCTCTCTTGTCCAACAGGACTCTGCGTTCTAATGTTAAGAGATATTTGACTGCCCAGTGACCCTTTATGTGCTTACCTGACCATTCTTTCCTATTTTTGTTGCCAGTTGCAGCATGCTTTCTGAAAGGATTACTTTTTAGCTTTCGTCTGCACAGCGCTTGATCTGTGCTTGCAAAATCTCTTGTAAATAAAAAGGGTCAGGAACCCACGCATTACTTACCTTTACTCACAAGTGGCTGGCTCCCACACGCTCAAAACAACTTTGCTGGTGGCCATTACATCTGCCTGTAGACTAAGCGAGCTGCAGTTATTGTCCTCCAAGCCATTGTATCTCTCTACCCACACTGATGAAGTGGTGCTTCGCACAAGGGCCTTCTTTCTGACGAAAGTGGTCACACATTTCCATGCAGTGTTGATCAAATATGAATTTAACACAGTTACTTTAGTCAAACACTACGACTGGGGGTGCAGCACACAGAAACTGGTCTGATGACTGACTCAAAGTGCAATCATTTTGAATGTCTTTGCATACGTTGTTGAAGCATGATAAAACAATTCATAGATCCTGTTTTAGGAGTAGAATGTAGGTCTTGTAAAGAAGCCATAACTTACTCCCACCTGGTGACAAAGACAGGTAGGTCACGACCTTGCGTGGACACAACGGATACTGTGTAATGTCTACAGATGTCTGTCATGGGGAGCAAGTGATCAGTGTGTGTGCTGTGTCTAGCTTCATGTAGCATCTAACTTTATGATGTTTTGGGAACATACGCCCTTCTGGCCATGTGTGTTTTATTGGGACCAATCACCCAGGACCATTGTGATGTCGCTACCGATCTGTGAAGCTAATCTGGGTACTCATGTTCGTGCATTTGTCCTGCTGGTTATGTGTCACCCCATCTGTGATCTGTCAATCAGTAGCCTCAGGCCTAGGGTGCAGGGCCTGCCTGACAACATATTTCTGACTGGGTTGATCGAGTGGTCATATCGGGGTATTTTGGCAATTGAATCAATTTAATTTTTGTACATACACATATTTTTGCATATATTGACATTAATATTTACAGTAGGACAGTCCATTGCCCGAAACTACCTTCTACGCTCCTCAACAGCCCTCTAAAGAAGAGGAGTGTCTGGACCCAAAAAAGGGTTGTCATTCTACCTGACCATACACTAGAGTTCTGGGTGGACAACCAACTCTGTGTGGTGTGTTGGTGCTAAGGAAGGTCAGACGATGTAGAAGCGCATATCTCTCACTGGGTCGTGCTTTGCATTAAAATCTGCTACCCATTGGCCAAGAAGCAACCTCATGAAGGTTAGCAAGCTCATTCCACTAGAGCTATAGCTGTGACCACTACATTTATTAATGTAGTTCCAGTTCTCCATATCTGCCAGGCCGCAACTCTGGCTTCCCTGCACACGTGTACCAAAAATTACTGTGTGGACGATCTGGTAGAGACTATATCTAGCTGCAGATTCTTTACCGACCTAGCCATCCTCCCCGCAGACAGTTCAAGGGTCTGGGCTGATTCTTTTCAGGGCCCTAGTTTGGACACACCAGTGTCAGTACGCTTCATGGCTCTGCGCTTGTGTCATGGAAAGTTGTGAAAAGTAATTGACGTGAGCGCATCTAGGTGGTACCTATGTAGGTGCCGCAGGCTTCGCTTCTGGCATGGGTGACACTGGCAGTGCCAATCTGAGCCGAATTAAGAAATATACTGGCACGCACGGGTACTGATCACGAAAAATCTGGATCCAACCTGACACCTGGGGAAATTCAAAGGTAAGGAATCTGCGGCTAGATTTAGTCTCTACTAGATAAGGCGTTACTCTAGGTAAGTATCTTGTTTCAGCATATGAAATCTTTGAAACTGCAAAGTCAGCATTGTGTGAACAAATCACAATTCATATTTTTGAAACGCTAATTAACACTACCACCAAACATTAACCACTAAATGAGTATTGATTCACCCCTTCTGAAGCAGTGTCATCAGGAGGTGTTAAAAAAAACTGGTTACATAAAGCAATGGTGAATAAATGCAATATTCTGTGCAAACAGGAAGAGCCTGGGAATGTAGCTAAAGGCTTCCTCCAGTGGATTCTTCGAGAACAATGTCATACAAAATATACTGTGTACATTTTGCTGTAAGTAATGGCAAGTGAGACAATAAAATCACAGAATGATTATCCTGATGCTGCATTCATTTGAAACAGATTGCACTAGTTGACTTACATTACCCTATATTGCCACATAGCCTCGCATCACGGCACAATGTGCAAGACCACATTGACGAGTGGCATCATGAATTTCATCCAGACCAACACCACGACAAGCCCCACAGTTGCAACATGTTAAAATGCACACCACTCCACATTATAGAATTCCACATCACAGCTTCCGCTTTGGCATCAATCAGACAAAACTACATAGCACACAGTCAGACAAAGATTAACCACATAATTCTATGTCAGGACAGGAGGCTCCGATTAGGCTTTCTCATTTCTTTAATGAAATGCTCAGCAGCCAATAAAAATAAGCAAAAAACTACATTTCCCATGAACACCAGGGAGTAACCATAGATGGTAGCGTATAAAAGGTCCCAACATTAGTCTGTCTTCCTCTTTCTTTGCTGCTCCGCAGCCAGTTAAGTGCATATTTTCTCTCCTAAAGCATATTGTTACTCTGACTTTGTTGCTTTTCTTACCTGTTGTGCTTTGCGCATTTGAGGTTCACGTGTTTGGGGCTTTGTCTCCGTGTTACTTACGTGGTTTTTTCTTCAGCTGCTAGTCGGCTTTTCTCTTCCGTTGGAGCGTGTGGTCACCTCCGTTGTTCCGTGCGCTATCTCGCGCTCGTGTCCTCTTGTGGAGTGGGAGCAGGGGTTTCCGTTTCCTTGGGGGAGCGCGAGCGCTCTCGAGACGGTGTTTGGTGACAGGTGACATTCGCGCGTGCGCTCTGTCCTATTTCCGGTTTCAGGGTTTCTCCTCAGAACTGGTTGAGTGACGACGTCTTTGGCGTACTGCCCACGACCTGTCTACAAACTTTAACCCCGTCAGACGCCGTGGTTTCTTGAGGACTGCGGTTGCAACATTGTGGCATAGGCTTTGCCTAGAGTGTGGTGTTGTGCAGGCTTTGGCTCCCTCCACGCTTGAATTGTTTTTTTTCTTGAAGTCCGGACCCGGTTCCTGCTTCTTTCAAAGCCTGCTTTGGGGTTTACGCACTCCCCCTTGACTGGTGTTTTGACACTCTGAACTTTAGTCGTCTTTTCTACTTGGTAGAATGGCTGAATATTATGACGCTGACGAAGACTACTACTACGATGGCGAGGAGGACGACTCCTTGGAGCAGAATTTGGTGGAGCAGTTGGACAAGGGGGTCCAACAGTCTGTTAACAAGGCACTGGTGCGTGCAATTAACCCCCTGAAGCGTCACCTGAATCTGTACGCCCAACAGCAGGGTTGGTTGCCTGCTGCCAAGAAATCGGCTAAGTCGCCGGTGAATCCTCATAAGGCGGACTTTCAGCGCCTTGCGAAGAGTTTGGCGGCCACTCCTTCCGCTTCGTCAGCTCCTCATGAGTCGGAGTCGGATAATGCCCACTCTTCCGCTTCTTCTGACCATGCTTCACCGCCCCCTCGTAAGAGGGTCTGTAAAGAACACTTTGTGGACGCCCCTGAGCGTCCTTCAGTCCTGAATTTCGAGCCGGCGGACATTGTCCACCCGCACTCTTCCTCGTGGGCACCTTCACCTGCTGTGGCAGATTATATTGAATCCCACATTCGCCAGCCTTTTGAGGCCTCGGTTCGGGCACGGTTGCGCTCCGAGTGCCCGAGACCGGAATTGGCTGACCATCTGGCCGACACCCCAGAGGTTGACCCCATGATGGTCACGTACTTAAAAAAGTACGCGAAAGACCCTAAGAAAGGTTTGGACAGATCTTGGAAGTCCTGTCAGGACAAGATGCTCGACTTGTTGGCTCCCCTCACCAAACTCTTGGACCTTGGTTATAAAGCTGACGAGGCTTCGGCTCTGGTGAATCCCAAGGAATTGATTGAATGGGCCCAGCGGGCGATTTGCTATCTAGGCAATGCAAATTGCGCGATGTCAACTGAACGTCGCAGGTCCATACTCTTAAAGTTGGATCCAAAGCTTTCGGAATTGGCGACGTCTGAATCAGGCCCTGAAGCTCAAGGATTGTTGTTCGGCCAACCGTTCCTGAAGGAACTCACTCGTTTTGTATCAACGTTTAGCGGCATTGACAAGGCGCAGGCCTCTTTGAGACGGGCCATGCGCCCGGTTTTTGCTAAGGCCGGACGTGGAAGGGGACGCTCGTTCGGCCGAGGCTCTGCGAACCAGTCCCAGAGGGGAAATTCCTCTCAGCAGAGAGGCTCCTATGACTCCGGCTACTCCACCCGAGCCAACTTTTATCCTTCCAGAAAAGGAAAAGGCCAGTATGGGAAAGGCCGATCTGGTGGTCAACAAGGACAGTACCATGATGCCTCCTCTACAGGTGAGCCTAATAAATGCATGCAATGTGATGTTGGGGGGTCGCATTCAATTTTTCCTGCACAATTGGCGCATGATCTCAAGCGATGCATGGGTTCTGCAAACTGTTCAAGGGTTCAGAATAGAGTTTTATCATCCTGTGCATCAAACTCGTCCTCCCCCTTGTTTGCATTTTACTCTGAAGGACCAAGAGTGTCTCTCTGAGGAAATAGCCACCCTCCTCAAGAAAGGGGCGATTGTTCCCACGACTCGTCATCCCTTGGGGTTTGCCAGTTCTGTCTTTCTGGTCGAGAAGAAAGGAGGCGGCTCTCGCCTTGTTCTCAATCTGAAAGATTTCAACGGGGTGGTAGTTTACCGTCATTTCAAGATGGAGGGCATCCATCTTTTGAGGGATCTCTTACGAGAGGGGGACTGGATGGTCCGTCTGGATCTCGAGGATGCATACCTCTCGATTCCGATTTTTCAACCCCATCGCCGTTTTCTTCAGTTTCTGTGGCAAGGGGTTTGGTACGAGTATCAGGTTCTCCCCTTCGGTCTGTCATCGGCACCGTGGTGTTTCACGAAACTCTTGAGACCAGTAGTAGAACATCTTCGTTCTCGGGGTGTGCGGTTGATAATTTATCTGGACGATATTCTCCTGATGGCGGATTGTCCTCTTCAGCTTATGCGTCATCTGGAATGGTCTGTCGATCTGTTACAATCTCTGGGCTTTCTGATCAATGTTCAGAAGTCGGTTTTGGTTCCTTCCCAGTCTATAGACTTCCTGGGCTTCCAGATAGATTCGGTGGCTTGTCAACTTCTCTTGCCCAAGCAAAAGATGCGTTACATCAAGAGAGAGTTGACATCTGTTATTTCCAGACCGACTGTGTCGTTGAGGTCGTTGGCGAGAGTAGTGGGTCTTCTAGCGTCCTCCATTCAAGCGATCTTTCCGGGCCCTCTACATTACAGGGCAATGCAACGCCTGAAAATTCTGCATCTTCGGAAGGGTCTCGGATATTCAGACCAGATCCTTCTTACGGAGGAGGTCCGTTGGGAGATGCAATGGTGGTTGGACCACATGGAGGCCTGGAATGGTCGAGCCCTATTCGGGTCATCCCCGGATCTAGTGATAGAGTCTGATGCCAGCCGGTGGGGTTGGGGAGCCCGCTGCGGGTCTGTCTCGACCGGGGGTCGTTGGTCACCTCAGGAATTGACTCTGCATATCAATTGTCTGGAACTCCTGGCGGGTTCCTTTGCGATCAAGTGTTTCTCTCCCCTACGACCGAGTTGTTGTGTCCTTCTCCGGATGGACAATGTGTCGGCAGTCCGCTACGTGAACAAACTGGGCGGGACCAGATCCAAAATCTTGGCGGAGATTGCCAAACATTTCTGGCATTTTTGTCTGCAGAAGAAGATCACTGTTATTGCGGAGTATCTTCCGGGATGTCACAATCAAATAGCGGACTGGCATTCCCGACATCTCCGGGATTACAGCGATTGGAGGCTTCACCCTCGAGTCTTCCGTGCTCTCCAAAGGCGTTGGGGTCCTTGTCAACTGGATCTGTTTGCCTCTCGTCTAAATGCGCAACTCCCGCGCTTTTACAGTTGGAGACCGGACCCTCAGGCTCTGGCCACGGATGCTTTTCTCCAACAGTGGCCATCGACCCTTTGCTATGCCTTTCCACCGTTTCTGATGCTTCCCAGGGTCTTGGCTTATTCCAAACGCTTCCAGACAGATCTGATTCTGATTGCCCCTCTCTGGAGGGCTCAAGCTTGGTTTCCGGTGCTTCTGGAAATGTGCTCCGCTCCGCCGTTTCTCCTTCCCCCGTTGTGGAATCTCTTGTTGGATCCTCTCGGAGATCCTCATCCCCTGGTCACCTCGGGATCCCTACAATTGCTCGCGTGGAAGATCTCGGGGATCGTTGGGCGATCCCAGGCATTTCAAGCGACGCTTCCAAGTACCTTCGTGAGGCATGGGCCCCCAATACTCACAAACGATACAAGGGGTCTTGGAAGCGATGGTGCGATTGGTGTGATCAACAACAAGTTAATCCCGTTTCAGCAGGTGTCAGTCTGATTGTTAATTTTTTGGCTTCTTTAGCCACCTCGGGGCTTGCTTACTCCACTATCAATGGCTTCCGCTCTGCTATTTCGGCAGGCCATGCTCACATTGATGGGAAACCTGCAGGTGAACATCCTTCTGTTTCCAGGGTCCTTAAAGGGATTCGTTTTGCGAAACCTCCCTCTCCAAAGTATGTTACATTGTGAGACGTTTCGGTTGTTCTCCGTTTTTTGGAAGCCTGGCCTTCGAACTCTTTGCTTTCCCGCAAACAGTT
Organism: Lissotriton vulgaris; assembly: GCF_964263255.1. NCBI lineage: Eukaryota > Metazoa > Chordata > Amphibia > Caudata > Salamandridae > Lissotriton > Lissotriton vulgaris. The sequence goes on along the minus strand of NC_141687.1, from coordinate 264,135,792 downwards.
GTCGGCGAAATTAACTATGTTACTGTGTTTGGTTTCCTGTAAGCGTGTTTCTGATGTCCACGCTTTAGACCTTGCTGGTCGTAGTTTTACTCCTGAAGGGGTTTCTTTTCGTCTTTCTAGGCGTACAAAATCTAATACGCCTTCTATTTTTTATCCTTCTTTTCCCTCGCATCCCAAACTTTGCGTTGTGCAATGTCTAAAAGATTACGAGGTGAGTACCGCTTCTTTGCGATCTGACATGCAGGGTCAATTGCTGATTGCTTTGCAAAAGCCTTTTCGCCCTGTCACTCCAGCTACTTTGGCGCGCTGGGTACGGGGGCTTATGTCTGAAGCAGGTATTGATGTTTCTGTGTTTGGCGCACATTCTGCACGTGGGGCTATGGCGTCCAAAGCCTTCTCCATGGGTGTTACTTTGTTTGACATCATGAAAGCTGCGTTAACTCTGAACACCTTCACTTCCAGATCCACATCGACCCCAAGACCACACTCAGAGGCACCCTCCTTTACAGGCCACCAGGCCCCCGCGCACAATTTAGTGAAGACATCACGGACTTCATCACTCCACACGCGCTCCCCTCCGAAGACTACATTCTACTGGGAGACCTCAACTTTCACCTTGATAAGAACAACGACCGCAACACCACCACCCTTTTGGACAACCTCGCAAACCTCTGACTTAAACAACTTGTCACTACCCCCACCCACATCGCAGGTCACACACTCGACCCTATCTTCACCTCCAGCAAGCATGTTTCCTTCAGCCACACCACAGCTCTCCTTTGGTCTGACCACAGCTGCGTTCACTTCACCTACAACAAGCCCTCATCCAACAACCACCCCCAACCCACTCTGCAAAGAAACTGGAACAAAATCACCATCGACCAGATCTCCTCATCGCTTCTTCAAAAGGCCCCCGCCCACTCCTCAAACCCAGACCAAGCAGCCACCAACCTCACCCAATGGTTATCCAACAGCGCCGACATCCTAGCACCACTGAAAAAACGACAAATCAAACTAGGCAGCAAGAAGGCCTCCTGGTTCAACGTTGATCTTAAGAAATCCAAGAAACTCTGTCGCTCCCTCGAGAAGGCCTGGAAAAAAGACCCAACCGCCAGCACCAAGGACGCCTTCAAAAAGGCCACCCGCATTCACCACCAACTAATCCGAAATGCCAAGAAAGCAGCCTTCAAGGACCGTCTAGATAACAATGCCCACAACAGCAAGGAACTATTTAACATCGTCAAGGAATTTACCAACCCCTCAGCCAACTCCAACGACATCACCCCCTCTCAAGCCCTCTGCGACTCCCTAGCCTCATTCTTCCACAACAAAATTGTAGACATCCACAACAGCTTCGACAACCAACCAGAAGACCAACCCTCCCAATCCCCTGCAGGACCTCCACCCCCCCTGAACATCCTCAATGACTGGAAGCCAATTTCCACTGAGGACACCATCCGTCTGATGAACTCTATCCACTCAGGATCCCCCACAGACCCCTACCCTCACCACATCTTTAACAAAGCAGACTCCATCATTGCACCGCACCTCCGAGACGTCATCAACTGCTCCCTCAACTCCGCAACCTTCCCGGAAAGCTGGAAACATGCCGAACTCAGCGCCCTCCTGAAAAAACCCACAGCTGACCCCACCGAACTCAAAAACTATCGCCCTATCTCACTCCTTCCATTCCCAGCCAAAGTCATCGAGAAAGATGTCAACAACCAGCTCGCCGCATTCCTCGAAACCAACAAATCCCTCGACTCCTCACAGTCCGGCTTCCGAGCCAAGCACAGCACCGAAACCGCCCTCATCGCAGCAACAGACGACATTCGAACTCTACTGGACAATGGAGACACAGTCGCCCTCATCCTCCTCGACCTCTCCGCAGCATTCGACACAGTCTGCCATAGCACCCTTCTACAGCGACTCAAAAACATCGGAATCCAAGGAAAAGCCCTGGAATGGATCACCTCGTTCCTCTCCGGAAGAACCCAGAGAGTCCGCCTCCCACCATTCAAATCAGAGGCCACTGAAGTCATCTGCGGCGTACCTCAAGGGTCCTCACTCAGTCCCACCCTCTTCAACGTCTACATGAGCCCCCTCGCGGCCATCGCACGCCAACACAACCTCAACATCATCTCCTACGCCGACGACACTCAACTGATCCTATCACTCACCAGAGACCCGAACACGGCCAAAACCAACCTACACGAAGGAATGAAAGAAGTAGCCGAATGGATGAAGCACAGCCGTCTAAAACTGAACTCAGACAAAACAGAAGTCCTCCTCTTAGGTACCTCCCCCTCCGCCTGGGACGACTCTTGGTGGCCAGAGGCCCTCGGAAAAGCACCCACCCCGACGGACCACGCACGAAACCTGGGCGTCATCCTGGATTCCTCACTCTCGATGAACAGACAAGTCAACGCCGTTACTTCATCTTGCTTCAACATTCTTCGCATGCTCAAAAAAACATTTCGCTGGATCCCTACCGAAACCAGAAAAACAGTCACCCACGCTCTGGTCACGAGCCGACTAGACTACGGAAACACCCTCTACGCCGGCACCACCGCAAAACTCCAGAAAAAACTTCAACGCATCCAGAACGCCTCAGCCAGGCTCATACTAGACATCCCGCGTAAAGAACACATCTCTGATCACCTGAAAAACCTCCACTGGCTCCCCGTCAATAAGAGGATCACTTTCCGGCTCCTAACCCACGCACACAAAGCACTCTACGAAATCGGACCCGAATGCCTCAACACACGACTATCCTTCTACACCCCCTCCCGCCAGCTACGGTCCTCCAACCAAGCCCTTGCCAATGTACCTCGCATCAACAAAACCACCATGGGAGGTAGATCCTTCTCCTACCTAGCAGCTAAAACTTGGAACTCACTTCCCACTCACCTTCGCCTTACTCAGAACCACCTAGCATTCAGAAAGCAACTCAAAACATGGATATTCGACAAGTAACTCCCCACCCTTCTACAAGCGCCTTGAGACCCTCTGGGTATGTAGCGCGCTATACAAATCTTTTGACTTGACTTGACTTGACTTGATTCTGTATTTAAAACGTTTTATTACAAACCGATTGCTTGTGTTGCTTCTGTGGTGGTGGATCAGCTTTAAAAAAGCATAATCGGAGCCTCCTGTCCTGACATAGAATTCAAAATTTGCAAACATTCGTGACAAGAATTTTCAATTCTATTAAGGACAAGGAGGCGAGGATTATCCCACCCAGGTTTTTCCATATTTGTATGCTTATGTATTATGACTGTATACATGCATTTGCAAATATTTCTCTCCCTGTTCCCTCCCTGGATGACTCTTGACAGTCTTGTTGGGTTTGGATATTATGGCTCTGTCTCTTGTTTCAGGCTCAGATCAGAAGTGATGTCGCTCCTGCCTTGCCGGGATCTGTTTCACCTCCTGTCGTCTGGACCCATGGTTCTTCAGCTGCCTACTTCCGGATTCTGTGGATGACGGCGGCTTGTTTGGAATTGTTGTTCCTGTTGTATTTGGGATTTTACTTTAATTTGGACATATTTCCACAAAGAAAGAGGAAGACAGACTAATGTTGGGATCTTTTATACGCTACCATCTATGGTTACTCCCTGGTGTTCATGGGAAATGTAGTTTTTTGGTTATTTTTATTGGCTGCTGAGCATTTCATTAAAGAAATGAGAAAGCCTAATCCTCGCCTCCTTGTCCTTAATAGAATTGAAAATTCTTGTCACGAATGTTTGCAAATTTTGAATTCCACAACACTCCACATTGCCAATAAAACACTCCGCAAAATAGAACATTTTACTCCGACACCAAATCAATCGACACTTCTTTGCTTATTATTTCCTACAGCCAGACCATATAAACCATAAAGTCTTTCAACATTTTCCCGCACACCATACCACAGTACACTACAAAGAACATAATTCGTAATATGAAACTAATCCAAACCATATAACCGCTGTGCTCCACTTTAGACAATCGTACGCCACAACCCAATAATGTGGTTTCTAAAATTCACCGCATTGCACATTTAATACCATACAAAACCACATTACAGCTCCTAATCAAACATTAAGGACAGCGAAACTGGTTATGTTAAGCGTTCCCCTGCTTTGTCCTTGGTGCTTTTTTTTTTTTATTTTTTTTTACTCTTCCTCCCCTTTAACATATACACTCTTTCCTTTTGTTTCTGCCTTGCTGCTTTCACTGCCACTCACTCATCCCTCCTTATCCCCACTCCACCCTCTTCCCATGTTCCTGTATTTCCCCGCCCCCATCTTCTTTGTGATCTTCCTACCTCCTCAGCCCTTCTCTCCTCATCATCCTTTCCAACTTCGTTTTCCCTTTACTACCTCATCTCTTTCTCCACACGAGAGTCAGTTGGCTCTACCATCCAGTCATGTGCAAGGTATAAAACCCCGCAGCAAAGGACAGCTCCATGTGAAACACTGCACAATGATCATCTTAACATTATCGCTGCACAACCACGACCTTAACACATGGCAAATACACCAAATAAAAGGTGTGATAGAGGGTCAAAGTGAAGGACTCCCTGTAATGAGAGGGGACTACCTTTCGTGACGTCACGTCCTGTGGTGATGTCACTTCCGGTGACCACCTAACTTGGAGCGTCCCACCACTTCTTTTTTTAGGACATGTGCCCTGCAGATAACAGATGTTTATTGTTGCCCCGTTCAATGGTACTAATATTGTCGACCTCAGAAGGGTGAAGGCTTGAGTGAACCTGTTGGGATTGAACCCGTACCCATGGCCTCCAGTGCAGATCCGTGTAGCGGATGAAAGATACTTTGTCCCTGTGATCACGTGGTAGCGTCAATCAATCCTTGTGCTGATTTACCTGGACAGAACGATCCTCTCAATTTTCGTTCAATACTGTTATTCAATGTATTTAGAAATGATCTGAACTGTAGGCGTTTCTTAGAAAGAATTAGTATTTTCACATCAATCTCCGTAAGTGACGTTTCGACTCTTCTGGTGATTCTGATTGGGTGATCAGATGCCTGGACTCCTCTTCGTTCAGCCCGGGGAAGGGGCGCCACGTCGTGAGTCTTGTTCCCGCAGCCTTCCTTCAAGGGGGCCTCTCGCCATCTGATCTACGAAACCTTGAAGGACATCGCTCCGTTTCCTGAATTGGATTTGGACTGAATACTTGTCAAACTGTTCCTCGCACACTTTCTTCTGTAAATATTCGCTTTGAAAGTGGTGTTCTAGTAAATATGTTTAGTTTATTTTTGTTGAAGTTTGATTCCTGAAATTTTTATTTCGTTTCAGCTGTTGCTTATTTGTTTTTTTCCCGCCAGAGAGCAGCATCGAGCTTTGCCATGTGTGTATTATGGTTGAGTTTTTTTAATTCAATGAAACGTTTTTGTCAGTTTAAAACGTTCTGCATTTTAAATAATTTTGGCATAATTATACATGATGCAACTTTGCCCGAAATTCCTAGGATAAACGTGCTTCCGTGATTGATAGTTGGGTAGGGCAGAATTAAACGGAGTACAAAATCATACGTTTTTTCTGACTCCGATATTCCCATACATCGATATAAATAAAATGTAAATGATTTTTAACCACGACAGTCGTCCTTGACCGATTATGTTATATTTTGAAATAAAACCGATCATCGACGGGAAGCAGCATTATCAGAAAATCCGATTTGGAGGTTATAATCGAAATGTACTTCGCTTTTATGGTCATCAATTACTGTTTTCACTCTACATCGTTGGTGTCTGTGTGGTCGGATGGTATGGAGCTTGGTACACCTGGGCTGTCTTTTCAGGTCATTAAGTGGGATTACAAATTAAAAAAAGTGATGAGGGGATGCTCTGAAATGGCCGTGGCCTGTGTAATAAATGGCGTGGCCTAAATATGCGAAGTAGATTTTTGTGATTTCCTCAGTGGTCCACCCAACAAGCTTTTTGGCTCTTTGCCGCCTTTAATTTCATCCAGATGTAGAACGCAACGGACTTGTTCAGAAGCGGTCTCTCCTCACGCTCCCTGATCAACTGGGTATCGTAGCTCTTTACTGCTCACTGCCACTTATTATTATTTGTGCATTGCTCATATTGGAATCTACCGGCCCAGAGGAGGGGGGAGGAGAGCAAGCCCCCACTGTTGCCGCCACCGCCAGGAGTCCACTCGTGCAGCTCACAGCGCCGCCGCTCCGGGACTACATCTCCCGGCGGCCCTAGCGGCGGCGCTGCTTCTGACACACCAGGGAAGTGCCAGGAGGCGCCTAAACGGAGAGCTCCGCTCGGCGGATCGCTGGGGACATTGGAATCTACCGGCCCAGAGGAGGGGGGAGGAGACCAAGCCCCCACTGTTGCCGCCACCGCCAGGAGTCCACTCGTGCAGCCCACAGCGTCGCCGCTCCGGGACTACATCTCCCGGCGGCCCTAGCGGCGGCGCTGCTTCTGACACACCAGGGAAGTGCCAGGAGGCGCCTAAAAGGAGAGCTCCGCTCGGCGGAGCGCTGGGGACATTGGAATCTACCGGCCCAGAGGAGGGGGGAGGAGAGCAAGCCCCCACTGTTGCCGCCACCGCCAGGAGTCCACTCGTGCAGCCCACAGCGCCGCCGCTCCGGGACTACATCTCCCGACGGCCCTAGCGGCGGCGCTGCTTCTGACACACCAGGGAAGTGCCAGGAGGCACCTAAAAGGAGAGCTCCGCGGGACGCGAGCGGGATGCCGGGCTAAGCCCGGGCAAAGGGCGGGCCCTCTGTGGCCCGAGGAGGACCCGAGGAGGACGGGACGGGCCACCCCACTTGGCCCCATCAAAGGAGGAGGTACAGAGACGTTTAATCCTTCTAATTTTTATCGTTTTGAACTGCCTACTGTTGTTTCCGGGGTTCTGTCTCCCAATTACTATGTCCGTCTGGGAGGAGCTGAATGCCCTGTGTGGCACAAACTATGTCCCGGATGTATCAACCCCCCCCCTATAGCGGGCAGAGACACTCACCAAATAATCTGCACTCCCCAGGATGTACCTGTACCTTTACCCCCCGAAACAATCCTCTCTCAAATCAATATAGTGCCCCGGGGCTTAACCGATAAAAGTAATCATGACGAGGACATAGATAATACCAATCAGAATCTATCAAATACCGATCAAATGTGCTGTAGCCCCTCATTATCCCCCCCCAACCCAACCTTATTAACGTCGGATAAGGCTGGGACTCGAACAAATGTCTCTGCATCGCCCCTCCAATCGACCCTACTGGCTCAAATCGAGCGATTGTTAAACTCAGCTTTATCACCTCTGGTTGCAAAAATCAATCATTTGGGGGACAGGTTGACCAAGATTGAAAAAACTGTAACAAGGATTTATCCACTAACTGAAAATACTGCTATACCCATATGCTCTACTCTCACTACCAACCATGAAAAGCCTATGACCATTGCTCCCAGGAAAGTTCAAACTTTTGACTCCCCTCTTACAACACCCATTCCAAGTGGCCGCAATGCTACTTTTAATCCCGCACATGCCCCTCACAGAGTTCCTAGGATTTCTCAAGAAAGAAGGCATCAAATTGATCTACCCCCTGAAGCCGCCCCATACGTCACCGTTCTCTCTGGGGTCCCTGCACTCAGTCAGGGCAAACGTGAATTACACCAGGACCTGCTGAATAAAGCCATCTTTTGGCTCAAAAACAATAGACCGTTACCACCTGCTCTAGATGGCGGGATCCTGAGCGTCAGGAGGGTGGGGTGGCTAGGTTTGCTGCCTAAAGATATTCCAAGGGACTTGATATTAATTAAATTTAAACACAGGAACATTGCCCCCTATTTACGATCTACCCAGCCCAAAGTTGGAGATGGTCCCATCTGTATCTGGGACCTGCATGACTTTTACCCGGGACCCCAAACACCGAATTATAATATCTGGTGAAAAGGGGACTCTGTGTATCTTGGGTTATTATTTTGATTAGTCGATTTGCTAAACTGTTTTAGTTTGTTTTAAATAGCCGGTTTTCTTTTAACCTTGCAATGAACTGTTGAGTTATTTTTGCATGTATGTATTTTTTGTCTGTTGCTTTTATGGTTTTAAATTCAAAAACCGAATAAAGCTTATTTGAACCTTGAACCTTTGGACTATATCGTAGCGCTATACCGCTCACTGCTGCTTATATTTAATTGTGCATTACTCGCATTAGCGCTATACTGTTCACTGCTGCTATTAATTAAGTGCATTGCTCGCATTGCTAATATTAATTGTCTGTGCCTGATTGTGCCGGTGCCACTGCCCATTTCATAGCGATATTTCTGATTGTGCCCCAATCTCGTCCTGTTTCGCTTTTGTTTTTGCTGCCATCTTGTTGTTGTGCCTCCTAGCCCATCTCTCCACCCCGCTCCCGCCTCCCAGCTGCTCCTCCTTCCCACTGAAAGTTAAGGATCGACTCGCGTAGCTTAGCGCTGTGACCGTCCTGACTTGTTCAGAAGCGGTCGCTCCTCACGCTTCCTGATCAACTCGGTATCGTAGCTCTTTACTGCTCACTGCCACTTATTATTATTTGTGCATTGCTCACATGGACTATATCGTAGCGCTATACCGCTCACTGACGCTTATATTTAATTGTGCATTACTCGCATTAGCGCTATACTGTTCACTGCTGCTATTAATTATTTGCATTGCTCGCATTGCTAATATTAATTGTCTGTGCCTGATTGTGCCGGTGCCACTGCCCATTTCATAGCGATATTTCTGATTGTGCCCCAATCTCGTCCTGTTTCGCTTTTGTTTTTGCTGCCATCTTGTTGTTGTGCATCCTAGCCCATCTCTCCACCCCGCTCCCGCCTCCCAGCTGCTCCTCCCTCGCTCCGCCCCCTCCACCATCCACTTATGTCAGAGCAACATACGCGCAGCGGGCGCGCACTATGCGCGCCGAAGGTGCGCCAAAGGTAAGCCCGTCTACGCCCGTCCGTGCCTGGACCACGCCCAGCGCCAGGCCCCCTGGTCCCCACAAAGTCCACTCCACCTACATAACATACAACTACGCAACCCTCTCTGCACTCAACTCCGGCCACCTCCCAGACTGCCACCTAGCCGCCCCTGGACACACCCATGGACCCTTCACCTGCCACTCCTGCAAGTTCGACTGCATCAGGACCCACACTAAATCCACTAATGCCAAACAGAGCTCCGACACTAACCACCTGAAGTGCATCCTACTCAACACCCGCTCCGTCCACAAACACGCCACTGAACTATGGAACCTACTCGACACCACTACGCCGGACGTCGCCTTTCTTACAGAAACCTGGATGAACGCCTCATCCGCGCCCGGCATCGCTATAGCCATCCCGGACGGTTACAAGATCATTCGAAAGGACAGCATCAACCAAACAGGAGGAGGCATCGCCATCGTCTACAAGAACACCATCCGCATCACAACCAGTTCCGACGACAACCTCGCAGCCGCCGAACACCTTCACTTCCAGACTCACACCGACCCTAAGACCACACTCAGAGGCACCCTCATCTACAGACCACCAGGACCCCGCACACAATTCAGCGAAGACATCACCGACTTCATCAGCCCACACGCCCTCCCCTCCGAGGACTACATTTTCCTAGGGGACCTCAAATTCCACCTGGATAAGAACAACGACAGCAACACCACCACCCTTCTGGACAGCCTCGCCAATCTCTGACTCAAACAACTAGTAAACACCCCACCCACTATGCCGGATACACGCTCTACCCAATTTTCTCCTCCAGCAAGCACATCTCCTTCAATCACGCCACAGGACTCCATTGGACGGACCACTACTGCGTCCACTTCAATTACAGAAAAACCACGACCCACCACCACCCACAACAAATCCCCCGTAGAAACTGGAACAAAATTACCACGACCAGCTCACCACATCGCTTTACCAAAACCCTCCCGCCAAATCATCGGACCAAATCAAGCAGCCATCAACCTCACACAATGGATCACCCACAGCGCTGACGAATTAGCACCCTTGAAAAACAATCCTAACAAGCCAGGTATCAAAAAAGCCCCATGGTTCAATGACGAACTTAAGAAATCCCAAAAGATCTTCCACACCCTTGAGAAAGCCTGGCGAATAAACCCAACCACAGACAACATGACCGCCCTCAAGAACGCCACCCGCAAACACCATCAGCTGATCCGATCCACCAAGAAATCAGCATTCAAGGATCGCCTCGACAACAACGCCCACAACAGCAAGGAACTCTTCAACATCGTCAAACAGTTTACCAATCCCAACGCCGGCACCAACGACATCACTCCCTCTCAAGACCTCTGCGACTCTCTAGCCTCCTTCTTCCACAGCAAAATCGCTGACATACATAACAGCTTCGGCTACCAGTCCACCCCCCTACCTCCGAACTGAAGCCCCCCACCACCAACCTTTGCGCCTGGAACCCAATCAGCACTTCACACATATTTGCACATAATACATCACCGTTGCTCTAGGATCTCTGCAGAGAGGCTAAGGATTGGATGACCATGAATTCTGAGCACCTTTTTGACTTGCTCACAGGCACAGTGACAACTTCGCACTGTCTTCAGCCTCCAATTCTGAGCTCTCAACCATGGCCCGTTATAAACACATGGGTGTAGTGATGGAGCCACCCGACCATCACTATACATTGTTGCACCCTGTTTCACTCCTAAGGGGGGGCTCCCCCGAAGGATATTAATAAAGGGGTGCATATCCGCTCGAGCAGACGCGGTCGGCAGTAGGAGTTCCAGCAGGGCGGTGACGTGGGGAAGGGGAGGGGGAGGGACAGGGTGGGGGGTAGTAATGTATGGATCACGGAGTTTTAACAGGTAAGTAAACATTTAAATAAATAAAACGAATTTCGTTGCGTGCACTGCATCACCAAATGTAATCCATACATTACTACCCCCCACCCGGCCCTTCCCCCCCTCCCCACGTCACCGCCCTGCTGGAACTCCTACTGCCGACTGCGCTCGAGATCTTGGCATGTACCATAATATGGTGTGCATGCGTCTTATGTCCCAGGGGATAGGGTTGTGGACCTCAACACGTGTTGTCAGTGCAGCCATCACCCGACACTCCACATTGGCAACGAAGCTGTACATACCTGTGCCTCGATCCACACCGGCCATCAGACCGGCCCCGCAGAGCTTCTCTGTCCGCGTAGCCTCCCCAGCGTCTCCAGAACTCTTCACACTGTGGACGCTTGACCCACTCCGATGCAGTGCCCCGCTGCCCCTCCCTCCGCTGTGGCATCCAGGCAGGCTATGCCCATCATGGCTGATCACCGGCACATCTCCCAGGTAGGTGCATGTCACTCCATGCTCCTAAGGCCCCGTGTCGACAGGCGACTTATCAGCTCCATTCCCAGCACAAGATCAGTTGGGGGCTAGGAGAAGACACGCAGCGCAGCGTTGCCACATGCCTGCCTCTCTGCAACGTACCTGCAGAGGCATCCAATTCAGTGCGAGGGGAGAGGCCCCAGATGCCACGCGTAGACAAGCATCCAACATGGCAGCTGCAATGAGTGAACCACACCAGAGGGGGTGAGAGAGGGAGAAAAAAAAAGAATAAATAACAAAGTTACAGGCTACTGTGGAAAAACAACAAACACATCATGTAGCTCTACACGCCCAGTGTGTTAGATCTCTTTTTCCCCTACAAAATATCGGGACTACAGAGCAGAGTCTGACAGCCGGGCACAGTCATTGCCCACACTAGTCACACCGAGCATGTCAGGACACAGTCAGTGCCCATCTCCCACAACAGAAACAATAAGAGACTGCAACTCCACTATACGGTGAGGGAAAGCACCACACAGAGCCATGAGCACACCAACCCAAGCCGAGGCTGCTGGCCCTTAGGCAGGCCCACCACTACCCCTCCACCACCACCCTCCACCCGGCCACACGTAGGTGGCTCCCCTCCCACCATTCAGTAAACTCACTGACCCGCGAAGGCAGCCCCATGCATTACTTCACAGGCATTAGAGCAATGGACGGGACTGTCATGAGGTCGCTACGCGTGTGCTACGGCGGTGGGGAACTGTATGATCTGTTTTAAACACTTCCAAACACTGGGGCCAATAATGACTACAGTGCAGCAGTGGCGGCGCTAAATCGAAGCGGAAGGTCCAGAGCCATGGTCAATGCTGTTCGAGGGGCTCCGATGACTCGAGGGCAAGCAGTTCAAACTACATATCGACTCCTCGGTTTGGCCGACAGCACTGAGACACCAAAAAGTGCCTTTCCACCTGTGCCCGCAGGTCGAGGAAGAGTTATGGAAGCTGGAAAAACCGGGGGTCATCACAAAGGTCACCGGCCCAACCCTGTGGGTGTCGGCCCTGGTCGTCACGCCCAAGCAGCCGGGGCCATCAGGCTGGGTTGACGTCCGTCTCCCCAATTAGAGAGTGAAGAGGGATCGCCATCTGACACCCACGATGGACTATATTGTGGCAGACCTTAGTGGAGCAAAATGGTTCTCCAAGCTCGACTTAAATGCCGGATACCATCAGCTCAAACTTGCCCCTGAAAGCAGGTATATCAATGCCTTCTCCACGCACATTGGGTTGAGAAGATGCAAATGGCTGAAGTTCGGAGTGTCATCGGCCCCTGAGGTCTTCCAAAACGCAATCCGTGAGACACTGTCTGGCCTGCAGGGAGTCATAAACCTCAGCGATGACATCCTCGTCTTCTTGGGGACCCTGTAGGAATAGCACATGCATCTAAGGAACACACTCCAATGACTTACCAACTGCAGCCTCACCCTTAACAAGGTGTAGTGCTCCTTCTACTGGGAGTCAGTCAACTTCTTCTGTTACATCTTCTCCCGTGAGGGGCTACAAGTCGACCCAAAGAAGGCCATAGCCATCTGCTCAGTGCCAGTGCCCACCTGCTCGACTGAAGTCCGCAGCTTCCTGGGGATGACCACCTACTGTGGCTGCTTCATACAGAACCAAACCTCCTTGTTGGAACCCCTGAGAGTCCTCACAAAGGATGGGGTACTATGGAACTGGACCTCTGAGGCCAACACTTCCTTCCAGGCTGTCATGGAAGCGCTGATAGACAAACCCTGATGGCATACTTTCACCCAGGACGCCACACCGAAGTGTTCGTCAACGCAAGCCCAGTAGGGTTAGGCGCTGTTCTCCTAAAAGAAAACTCCAACAAGGACTGGGCACCAGTGGCATACACCAGCAGGGTGCTTACGGAGACAGATGCGACATGCACAAATAGAGAGAGAGAGTCTCTTGCCACCAAATGGGCCTGCCAACACTTTCATCTCAATCTCTATCGACATGATATCTGAGTAGTGACTGATCATAAGCCGCTTATCCCGTTGTTTGCCAAAACAATATGACTTGCCCCTCCCAGGATCGAGAGATGGGCCATGCAACTCCAGGCATATCGATTCGAGCTGGTGTTTTGTCCAGGGGCTAAGAGCCCGGCGGACTTCCTGTCACGTCACACCATCATGTCAGAGTGACTCCTGGCGTTGGCTGAGAAAGAAAACACAGAGGAACTTGTGCAAATGATGATTTGAGAGGCATGCCCCAAAGCACTGACGTTGGAGGCGATAGGCGCCGCAACCATACAACACTAAAATCAGGAAAATGCTAAGGAAGCGCAGGCCCACTGGAGGTGACAACATTTCCTGGATGACGCCCGCGCGCTGAATGTGTAGAATCAAGCAACAAGACAACAGCTATGGAGAGTTCGCCGTGAACCCATCGCAGGCCCCTACATGGTCATGCTATGTGGTCAAGCCATCGTGGTCCCATGCAAGCTGCAGCAACAAGTGGTCAGCCTCGCGCATGTGGGACACCACGGGATAGCCAAGACGAAGGCCCGTCTCTGCAGCAAAGTGTGGTTCCCCGGAATGGAGGCCATGGTTGATGAAATGATCCGGGGATGTCACCTCTGTGTGATCACAGGGGGCGACCAAGCACCCCATCTCGTCCTCACAGTAGAGCCGTGCCGTGAGCCGTTGTCAAAAGTCAGCATTGACTTCGAATAGTTCGCCGATGGCCGCAGCACCGTCGCACTGATATACTCTCACTCCAAGTTTCCGATCGGGGAGTTTGTCTCGTCCACGGAATTCCTGCAAAATAAAGGCAGCCCTAAACCGGACCTTCGCGATGATGAGCCTTCCCGATGAAATAAGGTCTGACAATGGGCATCCCTTCCAAGGGCAGGGGTTCCAAGACAACCTGGCGCCCATGTCATCTGGCACCACAAGATAACTCTGCTGTGGCCCCAGGCCAACAGTCAAGTAGAGCGCTTCATGCAGACACTTATTCGGGTGCTGTGGATCGGAGTGGAAAGGGGGGGGAAGATGCGGAGGAGTGCCTCTACCGATTTCTGTACACCTACCGCTACACCCCACACAGCATCACCCAATGTGCTCCATCTCCTGTGATGTTCGGACACGCTCCGCGAGACAGCATACCAATGGACAATGCCTGGCGCTTGGCTTAGCTGGACAGTGAAGCCGCTTAAGCAAGGAGAAAAACAAACAAATGAAAGGCAAGTGTGGCACGGAGAGCTCGACCGTCCTCTGTGTGCGTGGGCGACCATGTTGTCATGCAGGACAGACACCTGGGGTGAAAGTTTTGAATGCCCTATAAGCCTGAAGTATGGGAAGTCACTGGCATGTGAGGGATCATGGTCTCCGCCTACAGGGGCTCGGTGTGATAACCCAAAATGTGTCCTTGTTCAAGGAGGTGGACGGACCACCGGTGTAGTGGGGAAGACACGCAGATCAGGATATGGAAGAAAAAGAGTTCGCAAACCCCCGTCCGTTTCCATGGTGGGTGAGGAACAGTCCCTGACTTTGAGGATGGATGATGCGGTACCGATCGACGGTTCGCCTTGCTCAGCCTTAGGAAACGCATCCCTCTCCGATAGCCCTTCTAGGGCAGGGCCAAGTTCCAGCTCCCGGAGCCAGACATATGGTTTCTGGCCCAACATTCCTCCAGCCAAAGGCTCCGATACTTTGTATTCTGCATGCCGTCAGAGGAATCATGGGGCCGAGGGACAGTAAGCTGCTAAAGAAGAGGAGAGATGTAGTGATGGAGCCACCCGGCCATCATTATACATTGTTGCATCCTGTTTCACTCCAGAGGGTGGGCCTCACCCGAAGGATATAAATAAAGGGGTGCATGACTGCTCAAGGTCTTCGTTTTATGTTAGTGCTACGCAAAGGGAAGACCTGGCTTGGCAGTTCGGGCTGGACTGTTCCTATGAGGCACAGGGTCAAGACTGATTTGCATATAGCTGGGTCAGAACTGAGGTGGCGAAGTGAGCTAAGAAATGATGATGGATTCAACCCAGATCTGTGCCTGGGGGTGAGTGTCTCAAAAGTTTCAGCGCTCCGTCCATGATCTCCTTGTGTTTGCTATGTTTTATATTAGGTCATGTTACGCCGATTTGCAGAGCGCACTATCACCCGGGAGTGTATCCTGGCGCAGAGCAGGGTGAGCCTAGACAAACCTAGGGCCTAGTGAGAGTACTTGAAAAGCTAAGTCTTCAGCTTCTTGTGGAATGCAAGAAGTGAGGAGGAGGCTCATCTGTCTAGTGACCAATCAATCAATCAATCAATCAATCATAGCATTTGTATAGCGCACTACTCACCCGGAGGGTCTCAAGGCGCTTGGGGGAAGGAGGAACTGCTATTGCACGAACAGCCAGGTCTTGAGTTGTCTCCTGAAGGCGAGATGGTCCTGGGTCAGCCGGAGGTGGGTGGGGAGGGAGTTCCATATCTTGGCCGCCAGGTAGGAGAAGGATCTTCCTCCGGCGGTGGCTCTTTGGATGCGTGGTGCGGCGAGGGCGAGGCTTGTCGAACGTAGCTGGCGGGTGGGCGTGTAAAGGTCAAGCGGTCGTTGAGGTACTTGGGGGCCCAGATCGTGGTGGGACTTGTGTGCGTGGGTGAGGAGTCTGAACGTGATTATCTTGCTGATGGGGAGCCAGTGCAGGTCCCTCAGGTGTCCGGAGATGTGGCTGCATCGGGGGATGTCCAGGATGAGTTGGGCGGAGGCGTTCTGGATGCGTTGGAGTCGTTTCTGTAGCTTGGCTGTGGTTCCGGCATAGAGGGTGTTTCCGTAGTCCAGTCGGCTTGTGACGAGTGCCTGGGTGACCGTTTTCCTGGTTTCGGTCGGGATCCATCGGAAGATCTTACGGAGCGTGCGTAGGGTGTTGAAGCATGATGAGGAGACGGCGTTGACTTGTCTGGTCATCGAGAGGGAGGAGTCCAGGATGAAGCCCAGGTTGCGTGTGTGGTCTGTTGGCTTGGGTGCGCTGCCTAGGGCCGGGGGCCACCAGGTGTCGTCCCAGGCGGAGGGCGATGGTCCCAGGATGAGGACTTCAGTCTTGTCTGAGTTCAGTTTCAGGCGGCTGTTCTTCATCCACTCGGCGACGTCTTTCATGCCGTCGTGTAGGCTAGTTCTGGCGTTGGCGGGGTCACTGGTGAGGGAGAGGATCAGTTGGGTGTCATCAGCGTAGGAGATGATGTTGAGGTTGTGTTGGCGTGCGATGGCTGCAAGGGGTCTCATGTAGACGTTGAAGAGGGTGGGGCTGAGTGATGATCATTGCGGAACGCCGCAGATGACTTCGGTGGCCTCGGATCGAAACGGGGGCATGCGGACTCTCTGTGTTCTTTCGGCGAGGAATGAGATGATCCATTCCAGAGCCCTCTCTTGGATACCTGTGCTGCTCAGGCGTTGGACTAGGGTGCGGTGGCAGACCGCGTCGAACGCTGCGGAGAGATCCAGGAGGTTGAGGGCCGCTGTTTCCCCGTTGTCGAGCAGGGTTCTGATGTCGTTGTGGCAGCGATGAGGGCGGTCTCGGTGCTGTGGTTGGCTCGGAAACCGGACTGCGAGGGGTCAATCAATCAATCAATCAATCAAAGACATTTATAGAGCGCACTACTTACCCGGAGGGTCTCAAGGCGCTTGGGGGGTGGGGGGGTTGCTGCTACTGCTCGAACAGCCAGGTCTTGAGCTTCTTCCTGAAGGAGAGGTGGTCTTGGGTCAGGCGCAGGTCGGGAGGGAGGGAGTTCCAGGTCTTGGCGGCCAGGTAGGAGAAGGACCTTCCTCCTGTTGTTGTTCTTCGGATGCGGGGGACGGCGGCGAGGGCGTGACTGGCTGATCGGAGGTGGCGTTTGGGAGCGTAGAAGTTGATGCGGTTGTTGAGGTTGCTCGGGCCTTGATCGTGTAGGGCTTTGTGCGCGTGGGTGAGGAGGCGGAAGGTGATTCTTTTGTTGACGGGGAGCCAATGCAGGTCTCTCAGATGTCCGGAGATGTGGCTGTTTCGTGGGATGTCGAGGATGAGTCTGGCTGAGGCGTTCTGGATCCGCTGGAGTCTCTTCTGGAGCTTGGCGGTGGTTCCGGCGTAGAGGGCGTTTCCGTAGTCCAGTCGGCTTGTGACGAGTGCCTGGGTGACCGTTTTCCTGGTTTCGGTCGGGATCCATCGGAAGATCTTACGGAGCGTGCGTAGGGTGTTGAAGCATGATGAGGAGACGGCGTTGACTTGTCTGGTCATCGAGAGGGAGGAGTCAAGGATGAAGCCCAGGTTGCGTGCGTGGTCTGTTGGCTTGGGTGCGCTGCCTAGGGCCGGGGGCCACCAGGTGTCGTCCCAGGCGGAGGGCGATGGTCCCAGGATGAGGACTTCCGTCTTGTCTGAGTTCAGTTTCAGGCGGCTGGTCGTCATCCACTCGGCTACATCTTTCATCCCTTCGTGAAGGTTGGCTCTGGCGGCGGCGGGGTCGTTGGTCAGGGAGAGGATCAGCTGGGTGTCGTCGGCGTAGGAGATGATGTTGAGGTTGTGTTGGCGTGCGATGGCCGCAAGGGGGCTCATGTAGATGTTGAAGAGGGTGGGGCTCAGCGGAGGGGAGGGCATGCGGGCTGACGAAGTCGGCGATGTCCTCGCTGAATTGTGTGCGTGGTCCCGGGGGTCGGTAGATCAGGGTGCCTCTGAGGGTGGTCTTCGGGTCGGTGTGGATCTGGAAGTGCAGGTGTTCGGCGGTGGTCAGGGTGTCGTCGGTGTTGGTCGTGATGCGGATGGTGTCCCTGTGGATGATGGCGATGCCTCCTCCCATCTGGTTGGCGGTGCGGTCCTTCCGGGTGATCTTGTAGCCCTCTGGGATGGCGATGGCGATGTCGGGCGCTGGTGTTCGGCTTGGCGGGTACTGGTGCGAGGCAGGTCCGGATGCAGGTGAACTTGCAGGCGTGGCAGCTGAATGGTCCGTGGGTGCGTCTCGGGGTGGCTCGGTAGCATCCCGGGATTCGGCTGGTGTTGAGCGTGTTGAGGGTGGCGGCGGTGTACGTCCGGCGGGTGGGCTGGGGTCCTCGAGGGCCAGGGGTCCTGGCACTGGGCGCGGTCCAGGCGCGGACGGGCGCAGACGGGCTTACCTTTGGCGCGCCTTCGGCGCTCAATCGGCGCTCCCGCTGCGCGCGTCCGCTGCGCGGTCGCTCCGGGGGCGTCATAAGAAGGGAGCCGGTAGGGAGGGTCTGCGGGGAGGCGGGAGCGGGCCGACCAATCGGCTGGCGGGGGGGCGGGGCCGCGGGCTGGCAGCGGCGGGAAAAAAGAAGTCGGGTTGGTGGGCGACCCTGCGGCGGCTGGGGCAGCGGCGGGAAAACGCCGAGATGCGGAGGCTTGGGGAGCGGCCCTGCGGCGGCTGGGGCAGCGGCGGGAAATGCCGAGATGCGGAGGCTTGGGGAGCGGCCCTGCGGCGGCTGGGGCAACGTCACAGAAACAGCGGCACAGAAAACAGGCAAGCAGCAGGAAGGCAGAGGGGGCGACCAGGCCAGAGGCGCAGTGGTCGCTCCCTTGGGAGGGTCTGGGTCCCCTTAAGAAGGGAGCCGGTAGGGAGGGTCTGCGGGGAGGCGGGAGCGGGCCGACCAATCGGCTGGTGGGGGGGCGGGGCCGCGGGCTGGCAGCGGCGGGAAAAAAGAAGTCTGGCTTGGTGGGCGGCCCTGCGGCGGCTGGGGCAGCGGCGGGAAAACGCCGAGATGCGGAGGCTTGGGGAGCGGCCCTGCGGCGGCTGGGGCAGCGGCGGGAAATGCCGAGATGCGGAGGCTTGGGGAGCGGCCCTGCGGCGGCTGGGGCAGCGTCACAGAAACAGCGGCACAGAAAACAGGCAAGCAGCAGGAAGGCAGAGGGGGCGACCAGGCCAGAGGCACAGTGGTCGCTCCCTTGGGAGGGTCTGGGTCCCCTTAAGAAGGGAGCCGGTAGGGAGGGTCTGCGGGGAGGCGGGAGCGGGCCGACCAATCGGCTGGCGGGGGGGCGGGGCCGCGGGCTGGCAGCGGCGGGAAAAAAGAAGTCGGGCTTGGTGGGCGGCCCTGCGGCGGCTGGGGCAGCGGCGGGAAAACGCCGAGATGCGGAGGCTTGGGGAGCGGCCCTGCGGCGGCTGGGGCAGCGGAGGGAAATGCCGAGATGCGGAGGCTTGGGGAGCGGCCCTGCGGCGGCTGGGGCAGCGTCACAGAAACAGCGGCACAGAAAACAGGCAAGCAGCAGGAAGGCAGAGGGGGCGACCAGGCCAGAGACACAGTGGTCGCTCCCTTGGGAGGGTCTGGGTCCCCTTAAGAAGGGAGCCGGTAGGGAGGGTCTGTGGGGAGGCGGGAGCGGGCCGACCAATCGGCTGGCGGGGGAGCGGGGCAGCGGGCTGGCAGCGGCGGGAAAAAAGAAGTCGGGCTTGGTGGGCGGCCCTACGGCGGCTGGGGCAGCGGCGGGAAAACGCCGAGATGCGGAGGCTTGGGGAGCGGCACTGCGGCGGCTGGGGCAGCGGCGGGAAATGCCGAGATGCGGAGGCTTGGGGAGCAGCCCTGCGGCAGCTGGGGCAGCGTCACAGAAACAGCGGCACAGAAAACAGGCAAGCAGCAGGAAGGCAGAGGGGGCGACCAGGCCAGAGGCGCAGTGGTCAAGGGATCCGTTCGTCTCGAGGAAGGCGGCAAGCTGTCTGTTGACGGTCTTCTCGATGACTTTGGCAGGAAAAGGGAGGAGCGAGATGGGGCAAAAGTTCTTGAGGTCGGTGGGGTTCGCTGTTAGTTTCCTCAGTAGGGCGCTGAGCTCGGCGTGCTTCCAACTCTCCAGGAAGGTGGCCGTGTTGAGGGAGATGTTGATGATGTCCCGCAGTTGGGGTGCGATGATGGAGTCGGCCTTGTTGAAGACGTGGTGGGGGCAGGGGTCGGTCGGAGATCCGGTGTGGATGGTGTTCATCGTGCGGGCTATGTCTTTGGTGGTCACCGTGGTCCAGGTGCGGAGGGTGGCGGTCGGGGGTGTTGGTTCGACGGTAGGGTGCGTGGATGGTGCGCCGAAGCTGTTGTGGATGTCGGCGATCTTGCGGTGAAAGAAGGAGGCGAGAGAGTCGCAGAGGTCTTGAGAAGGGGTGATGTCGTTGTTGCCTGTGCTGGGGTTGGAGAACTCCTTGATGATGCTGAAGAGTTCCTTGCTGTCGTGGGCGTTGTTGTCTAGTCGTTCCTTCAGTGTTTTCTTCTTGGTAGTGCGGATGAGCTGGTGGTGCTTGCGGGTGGCTTGTTTGAGGGTGGTCATGTTGTCTGTGGTCTGGTTGAGGAGCCAGGCTTTCTCGAGGGTGCAGCAGTTCTTCTTGGAGTCCTTGAGTTCGTCGGTGAACCAGGTGGCTCTCTTGCTTCTGGGTCTGCTGGGAGGGTTCTTCAGTGGCGCGAGGTCGTCTGCGCAGTTGGTCAGCCATTGTGTGAAGTTGCGGGCTGCTTCGTTGGGGTCCGTTGTGCTTGCGGGCGGGTTCTCGCTGAGGGAGGTGGTGAGCTGCTCGGCGGTGATCTGGCTCCAGCTCCTGTGAGGAACCTGTTGCGGGTGGTGGTGGGTCGTTGTTCTTCTGAAGCTGAAGTGGACGCAGCTGTGGTCGGTCCAGTGGAGTCCGGTAGAGTGGCTGAAGGTGATGTACTTGCTGGATGAGAAGACTGGATCAAGCGCGTGGCCTGCGTAGTGAGTGGGGGTGTTGACCAGTTGCTTGAGTCCGAAGTTTGCGAGGTTGTCCAGCCGGGCAGCGGTGTTGCGGTCCTGGTTGTTCTCCAGGTGGAAGTTGAGGTCCCCTAGGAGGATGTAGTCTGCGGAGGGGAGTGCCTGCAGGCTGATGAAGTCCGTGATGTCTTCGCTGAATTGTGTGCGTGGTCCCGGGGGTCTGTAGACGAGGGTGCCTCTGAGGGTTGTCTTCGGGTCGGTGTGAATCTGGAAGTGGAGATGCTCGGCGGCGGGGAAGGTGTCGCTGGAGTCGGTTGTGATGCGGATGGTGTTCTTGTGTATGATGGCGATGCCTCCTCCAGTCTAGTTTACGCGGTCTCTCCGGATGATCTTGTATCCGTCCGGGATGGCGTTGGTGATGTCGGGCGCTGAGGAGGCGTTCATCCAGGTTTCCGTGAGGAAGGCGACGTCTGGTGATGTGGTGTCGAGCAGGTTCCAGAGTTCGATGGCGTGTCTGTGGACGGAGCGGGTGTTGAGCAGGATGCACTTTAGGTGGTTGCCGCGGGTACTCGGCTTGACGGGTGCGGTGCAGGTCCGGATGCAGGTGAACTTGCAGGCTTGGCAGGTGAAGGGTCCGTGGGTGCGTTTCGGGGTGGCTCGGCAGCAGGCGGGGGTTCGGCCGGCGTTGAGTGCGTTGAGGGTGGCGGCGTCGTAGGTCCGTCATGTGGGCAGGCGTCTTCGGGGGCCAGGGTTTCTGGCGCTGGGTGCGGTCCAGGCGCGGACGGGCGCAGATGGGCTTGCCTTTGGAGCGCCTTCGGCGCACAATCGGTGCGCCCGCTGCGCGTGACCGCTGCGCGTCCGTGCGGTTGCCATTTATGGCAAAGTGGGAGGGAGGGGCAGCTGGGAGGCGGGAGCGGGGAGGACACGGAAAAAGGGGGCGTGGCCACGAGAACGGCGGCGGCGGGAAGCGGAGAGCGGGGCAGGCGGCAGAGCGGGAACAAGTACACAATAAACAATTTTAAATACAATGAAGCACAAAATACAACAGTTTGAACGCAAAAGTAAATCGAAGCAGCTGGGGGACAGAACAGTGAGGCGGCAGCTAGGGAGGCAGGCAGAGCGAGGCTGCGAGCAGCAGCTAGGGCACACGAGGGGGCACACACACAGCTGGGGGCCATGCGGCCCAGGGGTGTCCTGAGAACAGGTCAACAGGTCCTTTCATGCTCTAGGAGCAATGTAGGAGAAGGCTCGACCATCGGATTTGGTTTTCCATACATGTGGGATGTGTGCAAGTAGGAGTACTGGTGAGTGGCGGTGTCTGGAAGGTATGTGACAAAAGGCATGAGTGTTGTGGTATGTTGGGCTAATGTTATGTAGTTTCTTGGAAGTATGGTTGAGGAATTTGAATTGTGCTAGTTTGTGTGTGGGGAGCCAGTGGAGCTCCTTCGGGTGTGGTGTGATGTGAATAGATTGAGTCGAGGCCAGGGTGCAAATGCCCTGAAACCTGATAGTGCTGCAAGGCTGTGCTAAGAGCAGTACAGCGCTATACAGTTCTCTGGTTACATAATGGTGTGCTTCAGTCAATCTTGTTGTCCATAACAATCCATAGAGAGGAACAAGTTCAGCAGCAATTTATTTTCCCTTTCAGAGACTTCTTAACCATTTTGGTTGGTAATGGGCTACGGTGGTGCAATTTAAGAGGCCTTGTTTGTGACACCCGGCCCTCCATTTAAAAGGCCTGAATAGATTTCTCAGAATTGTGAGAAAGATCATATTTGGAGTCTTAATGTGAACCACTGTCTCCAGTCAGCAGCCCATTATGTCATGCAGTTGAAGTAAGATGTCGTCTGTCTCAACATTTAGTGATATTATACATCAGAGGCTTCGACCTTGATGCACCTGGCTTCGAGTAGCCATTGTGTGACTTCTGGATGTCTCTGCCTCTTGCATGCTGCATGTATGTACACAATCATGTAATCACTGCATCATATATGATTTCTTGCATATGATATTTTGGATGCCACTGATGGTATCAAGCTAGGGTGGATACCTATAAGAGGGGACCCCTCTACTGTTACTTTGAGGTCAGGGGAGAGAAAAGCACAATATACTAAAGAAGTTCCCTCAAGACCAATATACTTTTCATTATAACATAGTTTACATATATTTATCTTATTCATGCACAACAATAACAAATGGAGCTAGTATAGTTCATTTTCATTTCAGTATTTTATTTCATCATTCTTCAGTATATCATTTGTACTTCTTATAAATTCATAATTTTTTATTTATTTATTCATTTTTCATTTCTTAAAAATATTTTCAGAATTTTTTTGGTATATATATTATTTTCAGAAAATAAATATTACAACAAACAATTTTGAAGAATGAGGGAACTTCTTTAGTATATCAAGCCAGGGTGACCAGATTTTCAGAATGAAAAACCGGGATGGGCACAAAGAGAAATAGAAATAGGACTAAATGTCCTATTAGGTCCCAGGGCTTCCTATATACAAATATACATATTTGTATATATTTTTTTAATTTGAGTTCTTTAAAAAAAAATATTTTCACATTACTTCATTACTTTAGTGCCCGTTCTGGGAAGAACTCCAGGGTCCGGCTGCTGGTGGGCTTGGCCTTGCCCTATGGCCTCTGCAGCCCCGATTCATACCTCATTAAATCCTGTTGTGCTGCTTAAATGAAGCGTAGCAGCATAACAGGAGAGTTTAAAGAATTGAACTCTGTCCCCGTTTCTAAGAGAGCCAGTCAAAATGTGAGCCTGCACAACACTGTGATTATCTGAAAGAAACAGGTTAGTATTAGATTCCTTACCTTAGAATATCCCATGGCGTCAGACTGGATCCAGAAACATTTGTGTAGCAGTACCCTTGCGCGTCAGTAGGCATAGTCTGTGGATCCGCATCCGTTGTCTGCGTCGTTGGCGCCGGGATGACGTCGCCGGAGTACTTAGACGCCACCCTCGCGCGCTGACGTTATTTCTTCTTTTTTCCGCACCAGCAAGTTGTACCCTAGTCAATTTTTGACTAACTATTTCGATCCTTTTTGATCGTCTTTTGAAGTCTCTCGACTCCGACGGTGCCGGTAGGGATGCCCGGGTTCAAACCCTGCGCCGATTGTTGCCGACGGATGTCGGTAACCGACCCCCATCACCGGTGCCTTCACTGTCTGGGCCCCGACCACGACGACAAGTCCTGCTCCGACTGCCGGGCCCTGACGTCCAAAGCTAGACGGGAGCGGTCCCGCAAGTGACTCGAGCTCAGGCAGTCAGCCCCGCGCCGCTCGAGGACCCAGTCCGGAAGAGGTCGAGGGACTGGTCGCGGGGCTGGAGTCACCACAGTTCCGGGAGTCGTCATCAGTCTTCGGGCTCGAAGTCCTCGGGTAAGAGGCGCAAGAAGTCGAAGAGGCGATATCGCTCTTCTGACTCCCTCCAACGCTTGCGCGACTCGGCTGGGGGTTCGGGCGACACCGCCCCAAGAGGCGCCCCCTACGCCGGAGACGCCGGCGTCTGGGCCTGCTCCATTCCCGCCAGTCCCTGGGCAGAACGCGACGCCGGAGGAGATCGAGGCCTTCCTCATGGCCATGAGGTCGCTCACTCCTCCGTCGCTCACTCCTCCGTCGGGTTCCGTGGTGCCTTCGGGCCAAGCGGCCCCGACTGGGTACCCACGCGGGCCGGGTGCTTCGACCCCGGCGCCGTCGGGTACTTCGGCCCGACGCCGTCGGCAACTTCAGTCCCGACACCGCAGGGCCTCGCGGATCCGGCTCCGGATCTGGGTCGTCACCGGTCGACCTCACGACCTCGCTGGCGCCGGCCCCCCGGGTGTTGCCCCCGGCGCCGTCACAGGACGACGCGGTCCCCGGTCCTACCCTCGATTCGGGTCCGGCGTCAGAGCGGCGCCGCTCAGCGCCATATTCGACGCCGCTACTTCTACGACCTGGCCCCATCCTTTTAACCTGAGTACCAGGTGATGGGTGGCGAGGAGGATTGGGAGGGGTCCGAGGACCCTCTGGCACTTGAGTGCCAGTCTTCTCAGGACTGGACAGGTGAGCTTGGGGAGGCCAGTGGTCTGGACACTTCGCCCAACACTGGTTTTGTCTCCCCTCTTCCGTGGCTACGGAGGAGGGGCTGCCTATAGTGTGGTGCTGACGCGGGCTGCCAAGTCCTTGGGCCTTAAGCTCCCCGTCGCGGCCGTGAGGACTAACCTCCTCACTGAGGTCCTTAAATCGCAGGCAAGCTCAGCCGAGCCTCTGCTGCCTTTTAATGACTCCTTGTCAGACGTTCTTCTGGGCACTTGGTCCAAGCCCGCTACAGGTCTGCCTGTAGATAGGAACGTGGCCATGCGCCACCGCCCGGCTCCGGGCGACCCTTGCTGACTGTCCCCCCCCCGCATTCCCGACGGCTCCCCCCGATCGGGAATCCAAGAGGTATGTGTAATACAGGAAAAAGGTATTCTCCTCCCTGATTTTGGGGTTGCGGTCAGTCAACACCGCGTGCCTCTTGGCCCGTTACACCCACTCTCTGTGGGACACGGTCGCGGACGTGCTGCCACAATGTCTGGAGGAGGCCCGGACTAAACTCACCCAAGCCCTTGCGGAGGGTCAAGATGCGGCACGGTATTCCATCCGGTGTTGGCTGGATACCACGGACTCACTGGGCAGAGAGATGGCAACAACCGTGGCGATTCATCGCCACGCCTGGTTGAGGTCCGCCAACTTTTCGGCTGATGTCCAAAACATCCTTATGGACATGCCTTTGATGGCCGTCGCCTCTTTGGCGACAAGGCAGACCATGCGCTTGAGCGCTTTAAGAACTCAAGGGCTACGGCCAAGTCCTTGGGCCTCTCGGCCCGCGCCAGCAAACGGCTGCCTTTCGCTCCTTGAGTGGCCAAGGAAGGGATGGCCCCACACGTCTTGCCAGCCACGGGCCGCAGACTACCATCCAGCGTGGTGGCGGACGTGGAAACTGCCGTGGCGGCGGTCGGGGACAACGGCGAGGCCAGTCCACACCTACCCCTGCAGCATCCGCCTCAAAACCCTCTTAGTCTGAGCTTTCAGGCCCATGTGACGCCAGTGGGGGGCAGGGTTCGCCATCACCACCTCCACTGGCGCACTGTCACATCGGACAGGTGGGTGTTGTAAATTGTCTGAAGGGGCTACTCCCTCCCCTTCGAGGCGTCCCCTCCAGCCATGCCACCGCAGTACCACCGCGTGTCGGTGGATCACTTGAACCTTCTAAAAGAGGAACTTACTGCCCTCTTGGCCAAGGGGGCCATCGAGCGTGTTCCTGGGCCAGAAGTAGGGTGTGGTTGGTACTCCCACTAATTTCTGGTACCCAAGCAGGGCAAAGGGGGCCTACGGTCTATCTTGGACCTGTGGAACGTCAACGGCTTCCTCTCGAAGGAGAAGTTCAAGATGCTGACACTGGCTCAGGTCTTAGCTGCCATGGACCCGGGAGACTGGATGGTAGCATTGGACTTGCAGGACGCTTATTTTCATATCCCTGTCTGCCGGCCCACCGGCATTACCTGCGGTTCACGGTAGGCCACGAGCACTTTCAGTTTACCGTGCTCCCCTTCGGCCTTACCAGCGCCCCACGTGTGTTCACGAAAGTGATGGCGGTGGTCGCAGCTCATCTGCGCAGGTTAGGGGGTTCAGTCTTCCCCTACCTCGAGGACTGGCTGTTGAAGGCGGGCTCGCCCCAGACAGTCACCAGCCACCTCCAGACTACGGCCGACCTTCTGCACCTGCTGGGGTTCTCCATCAATGTGCCGAAGTCACACCTGTGTCCCTCTCAGAAGCTCCTCTTCATCGGAGCGGTTCTAGACTTGGCGCAGTTTCGGGTTTATCCTCCCGAACAGCAGGTTCGGGATATTCAGGCTCTCATTCCGATCTTTCAGCCATTATCCAGAGTCTCGGTTAGGTTGATGCTGCGGCTTTTGGGGCTGATGGCCTTCTGCATCCTTCTGGTACATCACGCCAGGTGGCGGATGTGGGCTCTGCAGTGAAACCTGAAGTTTCAGTGGGCCCAGCATCAGGGCTACTTGTCCGACCATGTCTTGATCTCGGAGGGCACTGCAAGACCGTTGCAGTGGTGGCTCACGGACCGCAATTGGGTCAGCGGCAGATCCCTCTCCCTACCCCAACCGGACCACGTAGTTGTGACGGACGCGTCCCTCCAGGGCTGGTGGGGCCACATGGGAGAGGTAGAGATCAGAGGCCTCTGGTCTCCGGCGGAGTCCTGGGTCCACATCAACCTTCTGGAGCTGCGGGCGATCCGGCTTGCACTGAAGGCATTACTCCCCTCTGTCCGGGGAGTGTAGTGCAGGTGTTCACGGTCAACACCACCGCCATGTGGTACTGCAACAAACAGGGCAGGGTGGGGTCGTGGACCCTATGCCAGGAGGCTCTGCTCCTCTGGCAGTGGCTGGAACTTCAGGGCGTGACCCTGGTGGTTTAACACTTGGCAGGTTCCCTGAACGCCTAGGCGGACAAACTCAGCCATCGGTGCATGATGGATCACGAATGGCGTCTGAACTCGGACGTGGCACAGGGCCTCTTTCAGCAGTGGGGAGAGCCTTGGTTAGATCTATTCTCCACAGGAGGGGACACTCAATGTTATCAGTTCTGTGCGTTGGAATTTCCAAGGCGGCACTCGCTCGGAGACGCTTTTCGTCGCGAGTGGAGCTGTGGTCTGTTGTACGCCTTTCCGCCTATACCACTTCTGCCCAGAGGGCTGAAGAAGATCAGAAGTGACCGGGCCCAAGTTATCCTTGTGGATCCGGACAGGGCACGAAGATATTGGTATCTCGAGCTACTCAGCATGTCAGTCGATCCCCCGATTTGTCTGCCTCTTCAGGAGGACCTTCTGTCGCAGCAGCAGGGGACGGTCCTCCACCCGAACCTGTCCAGTCTCCACCTCCATGCTTGGAGATTAAGCGGCGACAGTTTAGGTCATTTGACTTGCCTCCTGAGGTTTGTAATGTGATTCTGGCAGCCAGGCGCCCCTCCAAAAAGTCAGTATACGCCTGCAGGTGGAACAGATTTGTGGCATGGTGCACAGCAAAGGCCGTGGAACCACTCTCTGCCCCCCTTTCTGAGGTCTCCTCTTCCTTCTTTCTCTTGCCCAGCAGGGCTCTGCTCTGAGCACTATCAAGGGTCACCTTTGTGCCCTTTCCGCCTTCTTAAGGCTACCTGATCAGCCTTCTTTGTTCAAGTTCCCGATTGTTAATAGATTCTTGAAGAGCATCACTCATATGTTCCCCCCCCCCTGTTACTTTCGTGATGCCCCAGTGGGACTTGAACCTGGTTCTGACTTACCTGATGTGCGCTCCTTTTGAGCCGCTTCATAACTGTCCTCTCCGTCTTCTTACACTTAAGACTGCTTTCCTGGTTGCCATCACCTCTGCCAGGAGAGGGAGTGAGCTCCAGGCTCTTTCCTCCAAGCCTCCTTTCCTTTCTGTCCATCCGGACAAGGTTGTGTTGCGGACAAGACCTCTTTCCTGCCCAAGGTAGTCACAGCCTTCCACATCGGGCAGTCCATCACCTTGCCCACCTTCTTTCCGCATCCCTCTAAAGAGGAAGAGCGGCTCCACCGTCTGGACCCAAAACGTGCGCTCTCATACTATCTGGATCGCACACGCCAGTTCCGAGTGGATGACCAACTCTTTGTTGGTTACGTGGGTGCTAAGAAGGGACGGGCGGTGCACAAACGCACCATCTCTTGGTGGGTCGTGTTGTGCATCAAGGCATGCTACTCTTTGGCTAAGAAGGAGCCTCCTGTTGGGCTGAGGGCCCATTCCACTCGGGCCACGGCGGCTACTACTGCCCTGGGCCGGGCAGTCCCCTTGCAGGACAACTGTCAGGCAGCTACGTGGGCCTCGCTGCACACGTTCGCAAGACACTACTGCCTGGACAGCCAAGTCCGGAGGGATGGCTTCTTTGGCCGTTCCGTCCTCCAGGACTTTCTGGTGTGATTATTGGTTCGCAGACTCACCAACGTGGTTGGTATTGCTGCGGTATCTATTCTAAGGTAAGGAATCTAATTCTAACCTATGTCTTTCAGATGCACAAGTTACATACCTTCGGTAACGATATATCTGTAAGAAACAGTAGTTAGTATTAGATTCCTTACCGCCCCACCCATCCTCCCCGTTCTGCGAACCGATATCTAGGGTTAAGGTCATCCCCTTTCAGGGCACTATTTTCATGGCGCCAGTGTTGGTTTTTATCATGGCTCTGCATTTATGGCGTGGAAAAGCTTTGTATAAGAACTGACGTCAGCGCGCGAGGTCGGCGTCTAAGTACTCCGGCGCCGTCATCCCGGCGCCGTCATGCCGGCGCCGACGATGGACGCAGAACCGCAGATGACGCCTACCGACTCGCAAGGGTACTGCTACGCAAAAGTTTCTGGATCCAGTCTGACGCCTGGGGATATTCTAAGGTAAGGAATCTAATACTATCTACTGTTTCTTACAGATATATCGTTGCCGAAGGTAAGTAACTTGTGCAACGTGCAGGTTCACCCAACTGTTCCATAAAAACCGGGACATAACCCAGGCACTACCCAAAAAAGGGACATTTGTACAGTTTGGAGAAAAGTGTTGGGACACTTCTCTGAAAACGGGGACCGTCCGGGGAAATCCAGGACGTCTGGTCACCCTATATCAAGCTCATTGAGCAGTGGCTGCCAGCAACATTAAAATATGGTGAAGCGAGATGCCAAAAAACTCACCAAATGCACAAATCAGCCCCCCCCGCTGTAACAGCACAAGCCTGCGACCAAAATAAAATGGTATTTAGTACTGTTTTATTAATGTGTGTGCCTGCTGCCCTCGTAGCAGCTGGGGCGATGCTCCTCTGCCATAATGGAGGAGCCGCCACTGTCAATGAGTCCTTTAGGCTGTGCTTGGAGGGTCACATCAGTAGAGCTCGTTTCCCCAGCTGGAACATGCTTGGTCATCGGACAGTGTTTTTAAGTCCAGGGAAGGAGGCAAACATTTTAAAATCTTTTGTACACAGTGTCTGGCTTGCCATCCTTTCAGGGCTTGATGCAATCACTAGGTGCAAGCACCAGAGAGGGTGTACAAGCGCCACTACCAATTAAGTTCTGACAGGGTGATCTGAGGATCAGCGTGGAAGGATTTGAAATGGGATGTGTTTTGCTCTCCACACCTATAAATAATAGAAAACAGAATCTTAGGGGAGTTCAAGTGAAAAAGAAATGTTAACTGGATTTAATAATAGAAACCACCTTACCATGCAGCGCTTGCTACCACAATTTTGCTGCTTTGTACTACAAAGACCCCCAGTGACTTTTCGCTTGCCACACTTTTGTTGAATTATCATGTTAACAATTTATTAGCTGCCTTTTCAAGTAATTGACACTGTTCTTTTTTACAAAATGAGGACATTGGAAATAGCAGAATAGTGGCCTTACTTTACAAATAAAAAAACTGAATTTTCTGATGAAATTAAATCTAAATATCAATTTTATTTTCAATGAATTCACAATATCCTATTTCGAGAACTGTCATGGAGACGTAGTATTTGTACTCAAGTCTTCTGTCTTCAAATATGGTGCTTATAAATTGGAAGTACCCATCTCCTACTACTCTCTTGCCTCAGAGGGCTCCAGTGTAAGTCAACACCATGGATGGTGTTCTAAAAAGAAAAAGGGATCGTTTTGTGCATGGCAGTTTAAGAAATGCCTTGGTAAATATTGGTTCTAGAACACCAGCTGATCATAGTTTTTCCAGACTCTTATATCACAGTTATTTGATGAATCCATATGTAAAATATGTAAATGTAAATCCAGTATTTGTAAAGCGCACAGCTACATGGAGGTATCCCGGCATGGGGGCCGTTGGGAAGATTAAGCGAGCTATTGCCCAGAGTCACATGGTGCTGGGCAGACCCCTGCCGCCGGAGCCGGGGATCGAACCGTGAGCCCCAGCGTCCGGTGTCAGTTGCCCTGGCCACGGCGCTACACCTCTTCACAGTCACTATACTTGGATTTATGTGGACAAACTACTTATTTTGTTAAAGCACAGGTTCGATAAAGTTGTGAAGAAAATGTAACATGCATGCACCAATAAACAGCATTTAATGTAAATCAATAACAGTGGCCATATAGAGGTACTCAGTCCCAACTTCAGGGGAGGTCTTATTCAGTGGCCTACCAGTGGGCCTTTTTAGGCCTGGTGTTAGCCAAGCCTTTTTACTTTCCCTAAAATTATATATATGGCCAGCCCTCAGGGGCCTGCCTTAGGCATGTGCAAGCTGTGCACCTGCACAAGGCCACCAAACCCCAGGGGTCACCACACCAATATATATCCTTAATATAATAATCCTATGAGGATGGATACATATTTGTGTGGGGGCCCCTCGCAGGGATTTGGCGGCCTCCGTCTCTGTTCCATTTCCAAACACCCAGACCCCCCTCTCTTCCCGGACCCCCTCTTCTGGGGCCCCCTACGTACACTCCCTGCCCAGGGCCACCATGAGCCTAGAGCTGCCCCTGCAGCCCTCATCAACCATTGGTCTGTTATTGCATCATTCACATTTATCTCCCACCCAACATAGCCTGGCGCAGTGGGTCAGTCAGCCCACTATAGCCATTTTCATCATGAGTTACCTCATTCTGTCCTTTCACAAGGAGCAGATCCACACGCAAAGTAGTTTCCTTAAGTTTTGGGGACTACTATGCCAATGTGAGCTTCATGTGGCCCCAAAAAATATTTTTGCTTTCAGCTAATTTTGTTTTTGTTTTTTAGATTGATTAGGGTCTGGCAGCTTCCACAGCCTCAACAATTTGCTAAAACCATAACAAAATCAAAAGCACTGAAAAAGCCAAAAAGGTGGCTGCCAACTCCAGACCTTTTGGGTTTGCCAATGCTTTTTTTTGAGTGAGGTTAGTTTTGTGTTTGTAATTTCATGTGGATTGATATGCCTATATTTTGTTTTGCACATCAAAGAAGGGTCAGCCTGAAGACATTATAAATACACATTGTAAAGGCTTTTAACCAAGTTATCCTTAACTTGCTAGATATGAATTCTCTGGAACAAACCTGTGTGTTGAAAATGTCATAAAGACGGGATTCGTTTTGACGATAGCACATTGGGTTGTATAATGAAATAGCACAAGCCAAAACAATGTGCGTTTTTTTAATGTGGTCATTACAACACATGTGTCTTTAGCATGCATGCCTTTACAATGAAAACTTTTATCACACATATATCTTTACCACATCTGCGTGCACAACTACATTTACATTATGAAGGCATGCTTGGTAAAGACATATGCTTGGTAAACTTTTAATGGTAAGTATAATAAGGCGCGCAACAGCCGTTGGGCTCAAAGGGCTTGAGCCCCCCCCCCACCCCCCCCCGCACTGTCATGTGTGGCAGCCCGGGCTGAGACGGCTTCCCGGACACACACACAGCTGCACTGAGTACTTCACAGGTCCTTAAAAGACCATTTGCTTGGTAATGAGGCTTTGTTCTTTTTCGCCCTTTCTTAGAGCCCCTGCAGCTCCACTCTGCCAATGCTGGAAGAATTAGTCCCCTGAAAAATGTTCTTAGCCGCCCCTCCCGCCTCCCCCCCACCCCCGAAAATTGGCTCTAGTTGGGCCTCTGAGTATAATCCATATATGTATAGCAGCCTAAATCAAGACCGAAGTTTGCGAGGCTTACAGTTCGGCGGTCTGAGCATATACCAAGAATCAGAGCTGAACAATGAAGACAGACTGATAGTGCAATATGTTCCCCAGTCTGCCCCAGAAGGTAGCCATCATCTTAAAAATGCTCCTACGCATATCGTGCTTACTCACAAAGCGCATTAAATGGAATGACTCCAGTACCTCAGAGCATCACATTCAATTGGAAAAAATAAATTCTAGTGAAATGCAGTCTTGAAAGCAGACCAAAATGGTCTCGAGATACCGAGTATTACCAATCATACCGTCTCTGCCATGATCACAGATACTGACCACATATAATATATATACACGGCACGTCAAGCATGTAAAACAGAAGGCCTGTGAATGAGAGAAAAATAGACAATTGCACCTAAACACCAGCAGTGTTTTTCCTGGCAGTGGTGGAAACGGAGCGTCCACTTGTCCGGCTAACAGCATCACGGAAACAGGCTGTCTACTCGTCAGGCTGACCATATCAGGGGGAACTGCAGGCCATTGACCCTCCATGCCCGCCAATGTGTTTGGTATTGAGCAAGCAATGGAAACAGTGTCTCTGAAATGTTTGCGGGGCAAAGGAATCACTCACTGTGTTTTGGTAAGCATAAAGGATTTATGTATGATCTGGCGAGTTCAATCGAAACAAGCATTGGCATAGCCAATAGGTCTCTTATACGTTTTTAGCCATGCAGCGCATTATCCCCAATCACATGCCCACCCACTCCAACATTACATAGCACACTGGGACCAGAAGGACCAATCTTATAAGAAGGAAAGTGAACAGACAAGGCCTACTCTTGTTGTTTACAAATAACAGAACTGGAGGAAGCGCATCATCAGACATGGGTCAACTTAAAATCCAAGCAGTCTTCAGAAAGAAAAAAACTGTCAACAACCCCAGACGCTATTTGCCCTGTTGGTGCTAGGGTGGTTCCCTTGCAATGGTTCCCATCGGAAAGGCAAGTCAAAGTTAATGTTCTATGACCATCCAAAGGGGTTCCATCAGAAGAGGTCCACAGAAGTTGCCACCCGCTGCCAACTGGCTATAAAAGCTAAATCAAGGTACTTGTCCTCGACCCATCAACATAAGGTGCCAAGGAATAGCAGAAAAGATATTTACAGGCAGACACAGTCAAGCTCTGACTGGGACAAGGAAGCCCAACAATATGGAAGATCAACTAAACTAGCAAAGACTGACAAATTAGCTACATATTTTATTTTAAACAGAAAGGTGTGCCTCTTCTCAACAGTGCTGCAAGGATGAAATGCTAAGCATAGATTTTTCGCTTAGTGGTTTTAAGTCACACCCTTAATTACATTGACCACGCCCCTTTGAGATCCCCCCACCCCACCCCAGTTATTTAACCCCATTTAAAGCCCTGGGCAAGACACACGAGTATCTAGGAGACCCACGAGTATCTAGGAGAGACAGCAGAGACCGGGAAAGGGCGTTGGAGCAGGGGGCTAAAGGAGACATCAGCGAGTGGAGGCGGAAGGGGTAGGAGAAAGGGCGACGTGAAAA
Organism: Lissotriton vulgaris; assembly: GCF_964263255.1. Taxonomy (NCBI): domain Eukaryota; kingdom Metazoa; phylum Chordata; class Amphibia; order Caudata; family Salamandridae; genus Lissotriton; species Lissotriton vulgaris. Next base: position 264,101,618 of record NC_141687.1, on the reverse strand, counting down.
GGATAAGAGACGGGGCAGAGACTGGGGAACTCGAGGGGCAGCAGGCAGAGTGGAAGAGAAGGGAACAAGGAAGTGTTGCACCAGCCTGCACGTGACGTCGCCGGATGCTGGGCAGCCCTCGTGAAACTTTACTGTATTATTTGTGTTAAAAGGAGTTTGGGAAGGAGGCGCCTGGACAGGGGAACTAGCGAGACATTGCACTACACTTATGGGAAATATGGGGGTTGAGAGTGTAGAATAGATGGAGAGAGAACTGGTTGTAAAGTAATAACGCCCCCTTTGCCTCCACCCCTCTCCTCTGTTTCCCTACAGCTCCGCTGACCTCGTCGTGACTTTGGCCACGGGCACCTGGGAAGGTAATTAAGCCCTCTATCCACCCTCACAGCACAGAAACAGAATACAAAATACAAGCTTTGGCAAAGCCAATATGTCTCACCTTAGGAGACCTATTGGCTTTGGCAATGTGTTTTAGATATGTTGTTGAATAATCTGGCTGCTGTTGAGTATGGATGAAAGCTCCGAGTTGAAAGAGCCATAAGGCAATAAGAAATCGGAGGACAATAACACCGTACCATACGCGAGTTACTGAGTGCGGTATAAACCATTGGCTACAGTGTAGCAATAAATAATAAGTGTAGTGTATTGTCTTATTAAAGTGCAAATGCACAGCTAGTAACCGTTTGACTGGAGCCTCTTTAAAAAAGTCAATATATTGCATATGCAACAGTAGTGCTGGGAACTGGATGGTGTTTTTGAAGCGCTTCCCACGGATTATATTGTTCGAGAGGCAGAGTCCATCTGAAAGCGCTCTAAGATTAACTACGATTTAATTTCAGACACCACAACAGCAGTTATATCCAGACAGCGCTGGTCAGCGTTGTTAAAAGACCTTTGTGCAAACGGATAAATGTAGTGCCTATAATAAGCATTTAGGGAGTGATAAAATGCCGAGGAGAAACCCATGCAAAATTTAAAAATGCAGACGTGAAACGCTACAAACCAAAGTTTGCCAAAAACCGTTGTTGTCCCAAACAAGTTCTCCCAAGCACCAGTACAGCCGCCAGCTACGATACAATGACAATGCAAAACGCAAGGCTGTGGCAAAAGAAATTTTAAAAAATGTATGCCAATTTGAACCGCTAGCACTTGTGCTTGTGCTGGCATCCACCTTGCGGGAGCGAGCAGTGGCGCACGGGACGTCTGTTTTCAATTAGTGTGGCTGCGGGTGTTGCTGCTCGCTCCTGCAATGTGAATGCCAGAACAAGCATGAGTCCTTGAAAAGAGCTGACCAATTCCTAAAGGTCATCTCCTAGAGTACCACATGCGTGCTGCCTAGGCTAGTCCTAAAAACCAAAGATGTACTTCTAGTGCCGTATCTCTCTCCTCTTCCTGACCCGGTACGGTCACACATAGTGAAAATGACCCGTATGGTGACATATGGTACGAGTGGGGGTTCTTGCGCACAACTGAGCCTGTAAACACGCATATGCCCTTGCCATTCATGCCTTTACAACAAAATTGGTTATAAAGTGCTGCGTGGTAAAGGCATACTAGTCGTAAAGTCCTGCCTGGTAAAGGCTTGCATCATAAAGCTGTATTTATGGTAAACCCTTCGTTGTATAGTCCTTCGTTGTTAAGGCTGTTTCCAATGTGAAAGAGAATTGCCCATAGAATTTCTTGATGCCAGAGAGTGGAAATGAAACGCTGGGAGCAAGAGAGCCAATCAGAATGTTCCCTTTGCAGCCTGTAGCCCCCGTTATAGGCCTGTTCAGAAAGACTTCTGGTCTACCTGCTCACTGCCCTCTGTGTGTGCTGGTGGGTGCACCCCCTCACCATTTGCAAGGCCCCCCTCTACAAAAGCAGGTGATGTAGAAAATAGGCGCTACAACTCTTATTTTGCTGAAAGGGTGGGTAACTGTGAGTGCCACTGTTGCAAAGTCATCCTGTGCCCTTGGCACCCCCCAACTTTTTGTTGACTGATACTGTTGGTAACTGACTCTGACTGACCCTGGGCTCTGCCTAACCAGGCCCAGGGCCAGTGCTATGCTGAAAGAGACACATTAGAATACAGTTAAAACACCTACATACACTAGGGTACACAATTGAATGGTGGGGTACCTTGTGATTGGCATGACCTACCCTATAGGCCCCTAGTATATAATAGGGCAGGGGCATTGAAACTACCTAGAAGTCCTAAATACCCTGGGGCATTGCAGTTTAGAGGCCAGCAGCTCTTCTTGCACTTACATGTGTGCACTGCTGAAGCCTGAGGTCATTTTAAAAGCAGCCCTGGGTGCCAGGACTGCTTTTAACCACTTGGATGCTAGGCGTTTTCCCCCTCCTGTGCTGGAAAATGCCATTTTAGTGGCACCATGACGAGCTGAGCTCGTCATCAGCACACAACACCCGTGGGTGATGACGAGCTGAGCTCGTCATCAGCATCGAAGGGGTTAAAAAGTAAATTGTGTCCAAACTTGACTTTGGTGTTTCGGGCACTTAAAAATGGATAACCTACAATGTTGTGTCATCTTAGGTGTAGGAAGGTGGATACCTGACTAAGGTTACCCCAAATATTTTGCCTAGTGTTTAGCTGGTTTTCGACTTAGTGTGCCTGGGATCCAGCTAATCAGGGCCCCAGGCTATCTGCTCTCTCTTTAAAATGGACTCCATGTACCCTAGGTACATCTCCAATTGGATACTGGGTCACCTTATGAGCCCCTGTACAGGGCATAGGTGCATCCAAGGCCTACCAGGGGCTGCAGCATGTATTATGCCACCCCCGGCTGGCCACCCAAATTGACACAACTGGCTGATCACTCAGCTGGGGCAAGGTGGTGTAAGCACCCTTTGCTTTAGATATAGTATACCTATATCTAACCTTATAGTCACTCCTATGGCAGGCCTTAACAATCCTGGAGGCAGAGTGCTTGGTTTTATGTGAGATGGTGCTCTAGCATGAGCTGAGCCTGTCTGCATCTTTCGGAACCATGTCCTTTTAGCTGTTCTAGGATATTGCCATACCATATACTCTTAGGTGCATTATGAACCTCCCGGTTAAAGGCTAACTCTGGTTTGGCTTTATAAAAACATGTCGAGTAAGGTGTCATACGATTTGGAATACTACCCCCTCTCCAGTTCTGGCGACGGGGGAAGCATTCCACCCTTCTAGAGGGAGAAGACATGTTGTTCCTACTTTTCCCGGTTAAAGTTAACCAGAGCCTCAGCATCACAAAATGGATGCTACTGCCACAGACACAAGTCTTACCTCCTGCTGCTGGGAGTCCTTCCAGCGAGGGAGGCTTGGACAATAGGTTTCCTGCCTTGGGAGTTGCTAGCACCACCCCAGACAGGATTTTGTGTATTGGGACAGGGAGGGCTGAAAGGAATGAGACACTGCCTGGGGCGCACAAGGTGTCCCATGCATAGTCCAGTTCAAACAGGTGCTGGGGCACTCCAGCCCCAGCTCTGGTGCGAAACTGGACAAAGGGAAAGGGGTGTAACCACCCCCTTCCCTGGTCCCACCCATAGGAGGGACCTAGTAGGTAACCCAGCGCCTAGATTTGGTATATAGGTAGGAGCTGAGTCCCAAGACTTTGGATTATCCTGACTGAAACTCTGGAACGAAACTCTGGACCTTCACCACTCTACTTTGCAAGAAGAAGACTGAAGAATCTCCCTTGTGGTCAAGGAGTGACCACCCTGCACAAGCAGGCACCAACCCAGCGATCACCAACTTGCTTTGTCGACGCTCCCGCCGGAGCCCGACGAGAACTGGATTCCCAGACATCCAACAGCCTGATCCACTGTCCCTGCAAAGCTGAGACCCTTGGAGGCGACGAGAGACATGGGACCGGCCATCTTGAAAAGTCTGCGACCTGCTAACTGTGCAGCCCCGAGGCCTCCTCGAAGCTGTGCATTGGGGATTGAGAAGCCCCAGCCCCGAGCAGCATCTGCACCAAAGATCATCCCTGCACCCTCCACAAGTTCTGTGTGGGGTCCTTTTGCATTTTCCTGCTCAACGCGTCTGCCCGGTCACTTGCCCGTTGGCTAGTGGCCATCTTGGCGACGATCCTTTGAATTTACAATGCTGGTCTGGTTGCTCCAGACTGGTCCTTGCTTCCCTCAAAAGAAGCAGCCCCTCAGACCTTGCTGGTCTGAGTAAGAAGCCTACTTCGTATCCTGCGTGGGTTGCCTTTGCCAAGGCTTGTTGACTCCAATCCTGAAGCTGACACCGCCGACAGCGAGAGCCTTCGTGGGACAGTCTGTGCCTGACTCCTGGTCGTCGTCGACGCCTCCTGGTCGACGTGGCTTGCATAGACAAGCTTCCCATCAGCACCTGATTGCTTCGCGACATCGCCTGGTTCCTTCCTGGTTTCTTGCTGGTCATTGGCTAGTGACCCAGACTCTGTCCCCTCTGCTTTCAGGCCCTCTTCATCTTGGATCCACCCGGGGGTTAACCAGCTCTGCTGGCAGGGCAGGGCACTGTTCTATACAAATTCCAGGCCAGGGGGATGAGTCGTAAACTATGTTCTTCAAAAAGGAGAGCAGAGACCAGTGTAATTTACAGCTCTGAACTTCCCACCCCTAGGCAGATGGTAGGATGAGTCGTAAACTATGTTCTTCAAAAAGGAGAGCAGAGACCAGTGTAATTTACAGCTCTGAACTTCCCACCCCTAGGCAGATGATAGGATTAAGGAAGGTATGGGCAGATGCAGGGGGGGGAGAGTCTAATTAAATTAGCCATCCTAGGGATGTATTTAGCCAGCTCTTACTTCCTTGCTGGAAAATCAGCCATTTTGGATTTGGAAGATTTGATGCATTCTGGGACAAAATAATGCCACACTCTACAGGATGTGGTCATATCTTGGAAGAGTTACCCTGCTCCCATTGGTCAGAAGTGACCTCCTGTTTGACCCAGAGAACTAGGAATACGTATCTGAGAGGGGCAGAGCCCTCCAGATCTGCTGCTTGAAACTTACTGGACCAAGAAGTGTCCAGTTTAGAAGTTTTGCTGTGCAAAGATTTTGAAGGCCTGACCTCTGAAGACTGCACCATCTGAAAACTACAGCCCTGTGGATTATCTTGCTGAAAAGGAACTAAAGAGTGGACTCCTTGAACGCTACAGGTTAAAAGAGCTCCTTTGGAACATCACCAACTAAACCTACACCTTGGAGAACTATCAGTGGATTTGTAAGGGTTTTGTACTAATGGATTGTGGGAAGTGAAGTCCTCAACTTTCAAAGACCATCTTGGAGCTTCCAGACCCTTGGAGTGAGTTTGAGACACTTTGGTACCCCTTGAGGAACTTCAGGAAGAAGTTCAAGAACTTTGGAGAACTTTGGACCAACTTTGAAAAAAAGCTCCATAGAGGGACCGACTCAACCTGGCCAGCCAGGCCGCCTGCCTTTAACCGTGAGCCGGCCAAGCCAACCAGGCTCGTCCTGCTAAAAGCTCCATTGCTCCAACTTCCAGAGATTGACCAGAACTAGAGAAAATCGGAAGCCGGAGAATCCTCACCGGATCCGGCTACATGAGGAGCACCGAGAGACCCAGTGAGAAAAAGCTCCAGAAAAGTTTCTATGTCGGCTCGTAGAAAAGGTGACCGGGAGCAAAAGCCAAGCCAACTGCCTTCCATTGCGGGCCGGCCTGGATTCCTGGGTTGCCCCACTAAAGCGATCTTGAGAAATTTACTAAGTCCGCTCCAGGGAAGTTGACGGGGACCTCGTCACAAGTCAAGCCGGCGAACCCTCACTGAGTCCAGACCGGCTGGGAACTTTGAGGGGCCTCAAGGAAAAAAGTTTCTAAGTGTGAAGATAGAAACTGAGATTGGGACCTGCCGCGAGCTGTAGCCGCTCAGGGCTCCATCGCGCCAGGCCTGAAACTTTGACTTGGGCCCTATCTATCGCGAGCAGGTATCACAATATGGTACTATAATCTTCTAAGTGCTGTATTTGATTAAATCTTTGAAAATGTATCTCTCCGGTTCCTTACATTGGATTTTTGTTGTTTTGGTGTCATTTTGAAGATAAAAATATTTCCTATTTCTATAAATTGGTGTTGGATTTTTATTATCTTTTGTGTCTTAATTATGTACTGAAATTGTGTTTTTAAATGCTTTACATACCTGTCTTTGAAGTTAAGCCTGTCTGCATACAGCCACGTTACCAAGGGTTGAGCATGGGAATAATTTTGTAAGACCTCTGGTGAGCCCTATCAAGTGTTAGTAGCTTTATTGCCCCCATCAATAACCCACTTTCCAACAGCCACTGACTCCTAAATTAAATAAACAAATATGGAAGTTACTTGTGGTTTTCCACTTTTCTTTAGTTGATTGGGCTTCCTTCACCTTCACCAAAGCAAGGGTGAGAGCTCGGATAGTCCAAACTGAAACGGCTGCTTCTGTGGAGGAGGCAGGGGTGCCTTTGGAAGCTGTTTCATTTCCCTTATGCTTCAGCTAAGAAAGAGGCAGCTCCTGCTGCACTCCCTATTTTGGAGTGGGGGTTTTCTAATGGCATTATTGCCCCTGCCTGCAAAGCAGTAGGTTCTCAATGATCCCCACTTATGGCTTGGACCAAAACTGTCGGTAGGGTAGTTAACATCCGTTACTGTGCACAGGGCAGGCAAGAAATGCTTAATTAGAATATTGGAATGTTAAGCGCTCCATTGAAAACAATGGAGTGCTCCGGGCTCCTAATGGCCGGTAGAAGCCCGAAGCATCAACATTCCAAATGTTTAACAAAGGACTCGCAGAGCTAAGGAAATTTCAACACCCTAGGGCTCATTGAGGCCTTTGTTTTTACCAATTAGAACATTCTTCTCTCTAGGGGAAGGAATGTTCTATTAGCCTTAGAGCCCTCTATCGCGGGCTCTACCGGTTATTAAAGGCCCACTCCCCTTTTAAAGGCCTGAGCCGAAAATGCTGGAGTGTGCCTTTAATGGCCGGTAGAGCCGGCTACAGTAGGCTCTAAGGCTATATTAGAACATAAGAATTTTGGGTGGTCCATTAAAGCCAGATGACTGGCAGAGGGCGAATAATGGCTGTTATATACATTCTGCACCAACATTCCAATGTTTCATTTCTTCCTGAGTGAGTGGAATGTTTTTGTGGCCTTGTAGCCCTTTAGTCTCTGGCTGTACTTGTGATTAAAAGACCACACCCCTTTTATAGCCCTCACTCATGGTTCAGCCCTACAACTGATGTAAATGATCTTTAACAATCATTATATTCCTTTGCAGCGCGCTATAATGCTAAAATCCTGTTTTGTGTTTTAAAACAGTGCAGCTTTCTTCCCTGCATACTGATCCTTTATTGGAAAGCATAAACACTACGCTATCCGCTGACACCAGATACTCATTATGAGGCACATTTACGGTGCACAGGAACTGCATACAAAGTCTTTGGAATAGGGGCTCCTTTTAATGAGCACCAACACTTCAATGAATTATTCTCTCTGCATGTTAAAAATGTCCTATGTAAGTGCTGCGGACCTGCTTTATGCAGTGCTTGAAAACAGCGCAATTACATTTCCTAGAGTGGACAGACCGTTTGAGGGGAAAAAATAGAAATGTTCCAAATTTTACAAATGGACTTTTTAATACAACTTCAAAAGAAAAAACACAAAGTAAATTACGATTTCTTTTCACGAATTACCATTTTTAGGAATCGGTTTGATTTTCATTTTTTAAAGTATATATTTTAGTTACATGCTCCGGGCAACTGATATATAAATAGAGAGTTAAACATTGGAAACCCATTCACCAGCAAGACGAAGCAATTGATTCCTTGCTAGATTAAAATAGCATTCACTCCTGTTGAACTTGTACATGGCTTTTTTATATTGGTTTTCTGCCTCAGATATATGTAAAGATGTGTCTGTCATTTCGTTATTTGCAGTCAGTCTGCCATGATCTCGGCACATGCTTTTAAAGTTGACATGGCTGATGAATCGAGAGGGAAAAAAGAAAGCAAGCAAGCTGGCCTCTTCTTTGCCATTAGATGGCACACATGTCATGCACGTTTGCGTTTGTAGTCGCATAACTTGGAAGGGTAAATATTTCCTAGCAGAAAAGGCTCCGACTTGGTTAAGTTTTCCTTCCTTCTTTCAAAAATAGATAATCCATATTGGTTACTCGGGGGCGGGAGGTTTTGATGGGGGAGAGGGAGGAGGCTAAACATGTGTCATCAGTAGCACTGAGTACATTTAGTAGAAGAAATGAGTGAGGTTGTTCTAGAACTTTGAAGCACCGGAAGGTGTAATGGTGCTAAGCCTAGGTGGAGGGTGGGCTGGGATGGGTCAAAGACATTCTGTAGCAAAGCCAGGGTCACCTTGGACCCACAGGCTGTCCACCTCCCTCGCGGGCTCGCGGTAGTGCAGGGCCAGCGTCGCAGGAAAGCATCCCCGCTGTAGATCTTAAAGCCTATTTCACATATTGATTATTTATTTATGATACCTGGAGGCTATACATTGGTGACAAAATGGTACAGAATGCATTAAAGCTGAGAGAGGCAGCCGTGCGCCTCGGAAGCCTCAAAGGGGATTCCTATTGCGGTACATTTCAAAAGCCCAGCTAGATATTTTTTTTCTTCTTCCATTTTCTTGAATTAACTGTTAGGCGAGGCCACTGGATTTATGCATATGTATTACACAATGGATTTGCCATATTCCTTAATCTGCTGCATATTTGACAGATTTTAACAAACAAAATATTTTACCTACCTAAACGCATCAAACGTTACTAAAAGTGTAGAGACAAGAAAGGCCCTTTCGCAATGGTCGACATGTCGCAATTTAGTTGCTCATTTCTGTATTTGGATGTTAAAGTGGTACTATTGAGGTGAAACATTTGCCCAGACGGTGTTAACATGTAAAAAAGTAAAAATAAAGAAGTAATACTATCACAAAATGTGTTGGATAATTTGCCTTTTCTTGCCAGATAATTTACCCAACGTGCCACATAATTTGGTCCCTACATGTCGCATAATTCCAGTGGCCCTGCTATTAGGCGTTTCTTTGCTTTATGCAACATATGCATGTGATATATGAATGCTTTCTTACCTTTAGTAAGCTGGTTTCACCCCAAGCGCTGTCAGCGAAAGCTATTGTTCTTTAAAGAAAAAAGCGTAAGAGGAGCTTAGAACTCCCCAATTCTTTACGTTTACTTACCATTAGTTGAGTCCCACATCACTCTTGTTTCCTTGCTTCCTATTGGTCGGTCTGTGCCTCCAGTCTTCGTCCATTTGTGGAGCATGTTCCAAGTACTTCTTCTTGTGGCCAGTGTCCTTCCACTGGCCACAGGCCAATTAAGTAAACATATGTAAATTCAAATGCCTTGGCACAGAAAGAGGGGACAGAAGTACACTCTTTTGCTGTAACCAACGGTAAAGCTTTATACCATATGGAGTGTTACTGTGAAGGCAGAGATAGGAAATGTCTATTCCTGATCAGCCCAGCAGTACCAATTTGTCCTCAAAGCCTATTGTATTACTATGTATTGAACAGAGGCATAGATGAAGGTGTGGATGGGGGTTGGTAAGATTCCCACTCTCCCACCCCCCACACACACTTACTTCCCCAAGGTGAGGGTGATGTGAAGCTCAGTTCCCCATTTTCAATGAGTCACATGGTTTGTTCATATTTTGGAAACATTTAAATAAAATTGGTGGTAGGGGGGTTTGACATCATGTTGTCACCCTTTGCCTTGCATGCCCCCACCATTTACCGGCCAGGCAGGGTATTAATCCGACATTCCCACAAAGGGTATCTAACTTTCAATTCACTGTTTTGCCCAATGATGAGGGTAGTTTGTGCATCGGTCCAGGATTTTCTGAAGAGGGTGGTGAGTCTAGTCACCCCTTGACTTGCTGTCAGCGACGTTGGGGTAGTATACAGCTTCAAACAACATATCATGCATGCCTATGGATATGGTTTATTTTCATGCCTTGGCCTAGCCTTCCCCAAGGACTGGAGTGGGGTTTGCCTCTGGCCAGCTTTGTGCAGCCCAAAGTCAATGCTACCCAGCTCCTTTATGCCCCACCATGGAGGAGAAGAGCAATAAAGTGCTGGGACAGCTGTGGGATGTCCCAGGCCTCTGTGCCTTGCACCTTTTGGGGAACCTTATAGGAGCAGGGTAGCTGGAAGTTTCCTCATGGGTTTCCCCTTACCAATACGCGAATGGAATGTGAGACATACCCCGCCCTGCAGTTGATATATGCAAATTGGGCATGGGATAAGGGTAGCGAGCCTGAACTTAAAATACAATTTTATTTTAGCATCCCCCCCAATAATCTTGGGCAAGGTTCCAAGGGGAGTGTACAGTTCCATGCTACTGCAATCAGACAATGGGAGGGTGGGGTAGGCAGCACCAACCCGTACGTGACTCTAAAGCAAGCCAGGGAGCATTCTATAGCAGTAGAGTTGCCCTGGAGCACTGGGGAGGGTAAATTGCAGTAGTGGTTGGTGTACTTGGGAAGTGTTGGCTGTAGGAAATCCAGCTTTCCTATGTGACCCCCAAAAGTTTGCCTTTTGCTGGACCCTATTTTATTACTGGTTTTAGACTCTGTGTACTGGAGCACTGCTGCTCATTGCCCAATGTATGTGCTCTGACCCTAAAACATGGTGAAATTGGCTAATCGGTTCTTGGCATATGTAACTTTCTGTCTGCACTCCGATGGGGCGCTAGAGGGCGCACTAGCTAAAGGCCGCACCTCAGTGAGGCTCTGGCTGCCTGGCCAGAAACATCCTGCATATATCCTGATAACCTGTGGGTGGGCGCCCAGGATTCGCAGCGCTGGTGAACCTACCTACTCCACTGGTCCTGTCCGATTTTGGGAGAAATCCGAGATCGGATGCCTGAAATACGCGGCTGTTTGCCTTGACCGGAGAGCGCTGCTGGGGAGAGCTGCCGCGGCATCTGGACGCCAGACCACGCGAGGCCGCGGCTTCCCACGAGGTGGCTAGACCTCGGAGCTGCGGGGCTCGGATCGATTGAGGAGAAACCTGCTGGGGACCTATCGGGTGGCGGTGGAGGTGAGTCTCTCCCCCTCTGGGGCTACTGCGGTGCGCTGGGATATTGTGCACTACGCCGGTGGGCCGCCGAGGTACCGAGAGATCAGTGCGGCGCCCGCCTGGGCCTGCCGAGGGGGTCGGACGTAACCCCGGCCCGGTGCCTCGTAACCCCGCAGCTGCCCCGGACTCCTGCCGCGACCCTGCTACATCTGGGAGTGGAGACCTACGGAGCTACTGGGGCCTCCCGGACATAGGAACTGGCCGGCTTGCGGCTCCTGTTTCCCGCATTTGGCGCGCTGACCTTCCCCCACGCCCAGCGGCCTACCACCACCCCCCGCTGCCATTCCCTGGGCTCTGACCTACGTGGCTTGTCACAGCGCCTCACCGCCCTGCCCGTAGCTGAATCACCGCAGCGGGGGCTCTGGGGAGTGTGAGATCAACTGGGATACTGCTGGCCTGCATCCTCGAGGAGGAGATACCGCCTCAGACGAGACCGCTGCGCGGGGGGCCATCAGAACGCGCAGACTTCTCTGGGCACAGTGGACACGGACACTAGCACCACGCGCCGGTCCCAGTGGGTGCTCACATTAGAGGCGCGATGGGCAAGAATGACAATAAACAGCCCAAGCTCTCTTTCGAACCTGCGGCCGCCAAAAAACCATTGCGCAGCATGGCGGGGTCCGGTGGTGCCCCGGGACCGTCAGGCACTGACCTCCCCTCTACCCCCTTGGCTCCCGAGCTGAGACTGATGATGGAGGAGATGCGGCAGGGCTTCGCCACGATAGTGGACAAGGTTGACCGCTTATCATCGAGAATGGATGGGGTTGCGCAGAAACTAGAGGTCCACGAGGAGCGCTTGACGGAAGCGGAACGGCGCATATCTACATCAGAGGACACGGCCACTACCCACGATGCGCGCCTCACTAGAATGGACAATATCCTGAGAGTGATAGCGGCGAAGAACGAGGAATTGGAGGCAAGAAGCAGACGCAATAACATCCGCGTCACAGGGGTTCTGGAGTCCACCAACACTGGGCGCATGGAGGACTATGTAGAGCGCATCCTCATCACGGCGGTGGGCAAGGAGGCCTTCACCAGTCAATTTATTGTCGAGCGGGCGCATCGCTCCTTGGGTCCGGTTCCCAAGCCAGGGGCGCAGCCGAGGCCCATCATCGCCCGGCTGCTCAACTACCGTGACCGGGACACGGCACTACGCGCCGCCCGTACGAACCGGAACCTGACTTGCGACGGTGTGCAGTTCTCCTTGTACCCGGACTTTACGCCCATGGTGCAGGACCAACGGAGGAAATTCTTAGACGTGAAAAAGAAGCTGAGGGACATGCAAGTGGACTACGCGCTCCTGTACCCGGCGCGTCTCAGGGTGACCCATCAGGGCAAACAACATTTTTTCACCACCCCGCAGCAGGCTGAGGACTATGTTCGGAAGCTTCGCAATGCCAGGAGGGACAGGCGGAATGACGGAGAGGACGAGGCAGACGTGAACCCTGCCGAGCACGAAGAATCTTGACTGTGCCCTCGTGAACATTTGCTTATTGACTCAATATGATGGGACAGCGGCTGGACTTGGATTTTTGTTGCCTGCTACCGTCGGGGAGACCCGGCCCTATCTGCAGAGACATTGATGACTGATTTGCTGCATTGTGGACTACTGTTGAGCACCATCTGCATTCGTATACTTTGCCCCCATGCTGGAGTTGATCTTGGCCGGGGCAATCCGATGGCGGTGCAGGACCTGGAATAAGCAGCGGTTGCTCCTTGGACAGTCCTCCTGAACTCTTTGGTAACTTCTCTTATATAGGGGGTAGTGATGAGAGACGCTGACTCGATGTATGGGTGTTAGCCTGCAGGGATGATACATGCCAGGCACCGCCCCACCTTCTCTGTCGTCTCCGTATGGCGCATGCGGGTCGAGAGGAGAGTGGTGGGGTGTTCGGGTGCATTCCTCTAGTGTCACTAGGAGGGGATTCCCCACATGGTTTTTCTACTGTTCTTGGTTGTTGGGCTCGGGGTGGGGGGGGGGGGGGATATGGTACTGGCAAGATTGGGTTGCTTCAGTGGGTGGGGGGTGGAGCGGGTAAGCGGGGGTTGGAAGGTTGTGAATGGAGGGAGGGGAGGGGTTTGGCTGCCGGGTTGCGAGTTGTTGAAAGTGGAAATGTTGTTGCAGTTGGCGCTCATGGCATGTGTGCAGGTATTGGGGTTTGGGTATATGACAGCATGACTGGTTGTATGGAGGGAATGTTCTGGACAGCGGACAGATTGGCACTTGGTACATTCCGACTGAGGGCTGGAGCATTGACCAAAGGCTTCTTTCAGGGATGCGGAGACAAACATGGGTGATGCTGCTTTGAATACTGTCTCAATAATGACCTGGAATGTCCGCTGCCTTAATAACCCCCGAAAATGCAGGAATGTGATTGCATATTTAGATAGGCACCATGTAAAGATAGCGATGCTTCACGAAACCCACCTTAGCCCAAATAGTGTACCCAAGTTTGCGAGCAGATGGGCAAGTGTGAGAGAGTTTTCTTCCTATTCCACGTACTCTAGAGGGACTGTTATTTTAATCAATAGACAACTTCCGTTTCAAAAGTTGGGAGTGCGGGCGGATAAGGAAGGGAGGTATGTCATCCTTTGGGGGCAGTTGGGCACTGATGTAATAATGCTTGTGAATTGTTACGCGCCTAATGTTGACACACCTGATTTCTTTTTGTCGCTGTGGGGTCATGTGTTGGAAACTTAAGTCACGCACATTGTCTGGGGGGGGAGACTTCAATTTATCGTTAAATCCTATGGCGGATAGATCGGACGGTAGTGTACAATACAACACGAACGCCAGGGACACACTCCAGGGCATAATAACAGAGGCTGGACTAGTGGATAGCTGGAGGCACACACACCCAGCGGTTAGGGAAGGTACCCATTTCACAGCACACGCACGCTCATGGGCACGGATCGACTACTGCTTTATCTCACGAGGCCTAGCTGGGGGGGTTGTTCGGGTGACCCACCTGCCTCGCACCTACTCGGACCATTGTCCTGTACTGTCAGTCTTGGAAATGCCGGGGTATGCTAGGGTGAGGCCGCCATGGCAGCTCTTTCCTTCAGCCTTGCTGGACCCTGTCTTTAGACATGAACTGGGCGAGGAGATTGAAGCTTTCTTCCCTAGAAACAAGGGATCAGTCGACAAGGTCGAGACAATCTGGGAAGCCTTTAAGGTGACAGTGAGGGGGATCACGATCTCTAAGAGCTGCGGAATACTGAGGGACATAGTGCGCACGTTAACTAAACTTGAAGCGGAGCTTAAGGCATTGGAGGCGGAGATGGTCGGAAATCCCTGCCCTGACCTAGCGGGGAAATTCAGGACTAAATTGTCGGCTTATGAGGAAGAAGCAGCCAGGGAAATGAAATTCCGGGGCAAATACTGGACGGCTAGGCGCTACTGTGAGGGGGACCGTCCGGGAAAGGTGTTGGCGGCGCTCACGAGGCACCAGCGCTTCGCTAACCATATCCTGGAAATCTCTGATGGGGAGGGTGGGACTCACCAGGATTCTACTGGAATTTAAAGTACATTCCTACAACACTATAAGCGGCTATACTCCACGCAGCAGGTAGGCGAGGTGGAGTTCGGGAATTTCCTGGACGACATTGCACTCTGCTGGCTAAGCGATAGCGACAGGGCGTTCTTGGGATGCCCATTCGAACTGGACAAGATCAGAGAGGCAATCATGTCGCTTGGCAATGGCAACGCGGCGGGGCTGGACGGTCTACCGGCCGAATTCTATAAGTGCTATATCGACATCATGGCACCGGTACTGAAGGAAGTCTTTGAGGACTCGCTTGAGGTCGGGATACTGCCGGGCTCCATGAGGGAGGTAGCGATCACATCTCTTTTGAAGCCGGGGAAGGATCCGAAGGACACTGATGCCTACGACCCCTGTCGCTGCTAAACTGCGACGCGAAGATCCTCGCAAAAGTGCTAGCGACTAGGCTGTCCCTACTTATGAATACTCTGGTGCTGCCGGACCAATCTGGCTTTGTCCCGGGGATAGCAACTTCCCATAACTTACGTACGCTGTTTTCCCTAATACCCACCATCTCGCCCGACCTGCCGATCGCTGCTGTGTTTCTGGACGCCACCAAGGCGTTCGATTCGGTGGAGTGGGGTTATCTACTGGCTATTCTGGGCCGAATGGGATCCCCCCGAATCTTTATAGCCTGGGTGAAACTGTTCTACACCTCACCGGTTGCTAGGGTCGTCGTCAATGGGGTGCTTTCGGCACAGATGCCGATCACGAGAGGGACTAGGCAGGGTTGCCCCCTGTCACCCCTGCTTTTTGCCTTGGCGATAGAGCCGCTGGCTTGTAGAATCCGTCAGCTGCACAAAGCTAGTGCCTTTAACTGTCATCTGCGTCAGATTAGTATTTCTCCCTATGCAGATGACGTCACTCTGTATGTGCGTCACCCACAAGATCACCTTAACCCGCTCATGAGGGAATTTGTGGCGTTCTGTGGCATATCCGGGGTGCACATTAACTGGAAGTAGTCGCAATTCTTCCCCCTCACGGCATCCGTTGCCCGTTTTCCGTTGGATTACCCCCTGGAATGGTGCAGCTCTGACTTAAGGTATTTGGGCATAGACGTATCGCTCAATAAAGACGACACTATCCGATCAAATTATGGGGTGGCTATCTCGCAATTGGCTGATAACGTATCCCGCTGGCGGGCCCTGCCGCTCTCGATGGCAGGAAGAGCCTCCCTGATCAAGATGGTCGTCCTCCCACGGTTCTTGTATCTATTCCAAAACATTCCCTACTACCCGGGGGCCTATTTTTTCAAACGGCTTCGATCTGAGCTGCTTCGCCTTTTCTGGGGTGGTAAGCAACTACGCCTTAGCTGGAGGGTCTTGACGCAGCCATATGATAGGGGAGGATTTGATGTGCCCGACATGGAAATATACTACCTTAGCGCTCAGGCTCTGCATTCTTATCTCTGGGTTAACCCCGCTCCCTTTATGCCACAGATCGCTGCTGAGGACTGGATCGTACACCCGCTCCCGCTTAAGGGCATGCTGATGGGACTGATTGGGGATGTTGAAACGCCTGCCACCACAGTTACCTGTACTATTGATGCTTGGCGAAGAGTAACTAAACTGCTGAACGCTCCCATGCTTTATTCCCCAGCAATGCCCCTAGCATACCACCCGAAACTTTCACTCCTGACGGAAAACGGATTTCGGTCCATGTGCACTCGCGTACACCTTAACACATGGGGTGACTTATTCCATGATGGAATGTTCCGTACCAAAGAACAGATATTCTGGACTACACCCCCGACGCCCATGGAGGTGTTTTACTATATTAGACTCCGGCAGGGTATGCGAGACATTCTCCCCAGCTTCCCGGATGATCCGGGAACGGTATTGCCATTGCATGTCATGCTCGTGTCGGATGGCAAGCACTTGGTGTCCAAACTGTATGCCGCCATGCGTGAGCAGCGCCCAGTGGTTTTGCCGAAAGCTCGGACTAACTGGGACTCTGAACTACATACTGCACTCACGGACGAGCAGTGGAATTATTGCTGCTCGGTCACGGCTAGAGTCTCCTCCAGCTGTCGGTTGAAAATTATTTACTATAAGTTTGTGCAACGATACTATTATACCCCAGTCAGGAAACTGCGGTTTCACCTCTCGGAGGATGATAGGTGCGCTAGATGCCGGGCGGTTGGCGCGGATTTCCTCCATCTGGCCTGGGAATGTGGAGCCATACAAACGTACTGGGAGCAGGTACATGCTGCGCTCCAAATAATGATCGCTGGCCCTCTACCCATGGAGCCGATAGTGATGCTGCTGGGGTATACCAAAAACGTGCCCAAGTCAGATCGCAAATTTGTCGACATCGCGCTGCTCCTTGCTAAGCGGAGAATAGCTTGCAGATGGGGAAGAGGGAGAGCACCAAAATTTAAGGAATGGCTTGACGACCTCACATACTGCCAGGACCAACATGGCGTTTATGCAGAACTGTTACCCGCCCGGTGCACACCTAGTGATTTTTGGTCCCCCCTACAGGTGTACTGGTTATCTCAGGCGACACATAGCGACTCCTCTGGAGATGACGAACCGATCCCGGGCCCGTGAGTGTATAGATGCTTTACATTGCATTCAACATTCTACATCACACATGACGGGAGGTAATTTGCACCGCCTGGCATAAGGAGGGAGGTCATGACTGTCGTAAAAACAAAATAATGTTGCTGAAGAAACTGGGAATTCCTGAGGGCCATGTGATTCTGCTTAAGGGAGGGACCTCTCTAACTCTTCCATCGCTTGGGAGGGGGATGGCGGACGTACACACTGGGAATCACGCTTACACTACACTACAGATGACACCCCGGAAGGGAGGCACTATGCACTGCTTCACACTATGCTGCACCCCGATTGTCCCTGCGTTGGATATTAGCTGAGCTCCTACGCGAAGACGCATACACTTGGCGCACGTATGATACACTGCTACACATACTGACGCGGCCAGCTGACTGGACAGTGCGGAGACAGTCTCGGGTCGGTGGGCTCTGGCGATGCCGCCCCTACATGCCTGCCATCCCATCTGAATACGGAGGGGAGGATTTTGCTTTCCTCATCACGCCCCGGACTGTGGAGGGGGGGAGGGATCCTGGTATACTGGCCTCCCACTGCTTTACATGGGAAAATATGTTTGTATTTTATTAACCTTTGTGCAGTTGATACCTCTCTACTGAATGTACCACGATAATTGCTATACTGGATTGCAGATGCTGTCACTGTCATGCATTTGTGCTGAACGCAACTAATAAAAAGGTTTAAAAAAAAAAAACTTTCTGTCTGCACTCCTGTCTTTCTGGCTCTGCTTTAGCTCTGGTCTGCCCTATAAATGCCTTTCTCTAGTGCCTCTGTTCTGAGATGTGACAGGCTCTGCAGTTGCTCTGTTCTGCCCTCAAGTGCACTCTATAGTGGCCTTGGTCTGCCCTGTGACAACACTTTACACTTTTTCTGTTATGACCTGTTACAAACACTGCATGAGCTCTGTTCTGTGACAGACTCTGCAGTGCCTTAGTTTTGTCTTGTTATATTCTCTGCAGGGTCTCTGCTCTTTCCTGCTCTGATGTACTCTATAGTCCCCCATGCTGCACCACCACTTTTCACTGCTGGCAGCCTCTACTGACTGAAATACACCCATGGCATGAAACGTTTACTGTCGACTGCAGCACTTATTGTGCCATCCACTAGTGTGGCAAAAAAAACACATAGCTTCAAGCCTAATGCCTAGCGCATAAAAGATCAAATCGCCAACCGCAGACATCTAAGTTGCATGAGGCCAATTCAAAGTAAAAAAAATTTGGCAGACCACAATAGAGTGCGAGTCAGATACAAGAAGTGGATTGAGTCCAGTTGGCACTTACCTTTGGTCTTAAAACAAATTTCAACAAAAAGTGTTTGAGGAGGTAGAAGTTTAGTGGGGCAAGACTGAGGAGGAAGCGTTGTGGAGTTGCTGGACGAAGACACTGAGAAGATGTCCGCATTTGGACTTAGTCTCTTTTTTGGAAGTCTAAAATCTTCAGTGGGACGGGCCTGGAGGCTGTAGCTGACGAGGGCTCCACAAAGCAGGATATGCCTTCTACGAAAGACCACTGAACCGGATTTGCTGCTCTGGAGAGGAATGTAGCAGGAGCTGCTGTGAAGTCAGGTCGACAGGTAATGCAATTTGGGCGGATAGGCCAGCATCTTGTTCTCGGTTTTCTCTTGGTTCGCAGAGCATATTTAACCAAACATCTTCTAAGTCACACAGTTTGGAGTTTAGCTATCTGGGCACCTTTAAAACCACTTCCAAGGGCCGAGGACTGGAGAGGTGCCACTTGGAGGTTTAAGACTCACTCAAGCTGGGTCTAAATGCGAGTTCAGTATGGTTGGAGCCTTTTCTGTCTTGAGGCTCTAATCAGAAGGCCAGGCAACTAGCCCATGGAGTCACTCTGAGCCCAGTTCTACATCTTGAACCAAGGACTACTAAACAGCAGGGCAGGCCTTTGACGGTTCAAGGCAGTCTCCATGCAGCAGAGCAGTCCTTCCAGATGCAGTAAAGCAGTCTTCTGAAGTACACAGTAGGCCTCAGTAGCAGGCAGATCTCTAAAAGTCCTTATGCAGGTCCAGAAAGTGAACTAAAGAGTGAGTTTGAGGGTCCTATTTTTATAGCTGGTGCCAGGTGAAATTTCTAGAGAATTCTCTTTGAAGTGCTTGGAGTTTCTTGCCTCCCCTGCCCTGGCACCAGCTTGGTTGACTGAACAATGAAGTGATGTGAAGTCAGGCACAGCTTATTGATTTGAAAGTGGGGCATTCCCAGCTTTGCCCCTCCCTACCCTGCCAGCGATGTCCCATCCAGGCACACCTAATGCCTCTATTTTGAGACTGTCTGGAACAAATAAACAAGGTCCAACTGCAAACTACACCCAGTTATGTGACCCAGAAGCAGGCACAAAAAAGCTAGGGCAGGAAAATGCCAACTTTCTAAAAGTGACATGTGTAAAATTATAACTTAAACCTCACTTTAATGCTAACGTCGGATTTTAAGTTACAATTTCTTAGTCACCAAACATGAATTTTCTACTTGTTCTTAATCAAAAGTTAGCACTTATTAAATGCAATTTGGCAACCCACTGTAATTCACAGCGAGGACATATAAAACTTAAAAGTACATATGAATGAATTAATATTAAACTTATAAAGCGCAAACTTAGCCTAGAGGCATCAAGGCACTACAGGAGGGACTGTCATACAGAAATAAAATGATGCTCACACTGATGTCTCTGTGAAGAGCTAAATCTTCAGACTCTTGCGGAAGAGTGAGCAAGACGCTTGGCCAGAGAGATCGCCAAGGAGGCAGTTCCATAGCCTGGAAGCAGCAATGGAGAACGCCCTGCCTCCCCATCTAGACTTCTTGAACTTTGGGACTGTCCGCAGATTTTCACTAGCTGATCTAAGCTACTTAGTGGGAACATAGCGCTGGAACAGCCCTTTGGTAGTATCCGGGCCTAGCCCATAAAAAGCCTTGTGAGTAAGACATAAAGCTTAAACAGAATTCTTTAATTTAAAGGAAGCCAATGCAGCTTTCTGAGGGAAGCCCAGACTGAGTAGTATTTCGGAAGATCCATCACCAGCCTGGCTGCTGCCTTCTGCACGAGGTGTAGGCAACGAGCAAGCCCCTAGTTAATGCCCAGGAAGAGGGCATTACAATAGTCCAATCTGGACATCACTAAGGCAATCACAGCCTGTTTTCGGTAGTTAAATGAAAGGAAGTGGCAGATTTTCCTAAGAATCCTGATTCCCCCAGATCTCTCAGATCTTCGTCCCTATCAAAAATGAGTGTTCCCATTATCAAGCGTGCTAGAGCAGGAGGACGGTCTTTTCGTTACTTAGCTCCTCATGCTTGGAATGACCTCCCAATCTCTTTGAGACAGACCTCTAGCCTTCTGTCCTTCCGAAAGGCCCTTAAGACATGGCTTTTCCCTTAATTTGATGTTGCTTCCTGTGTCTGCACGTCCTCTCAGTGTTATGTTCTCCCTTCTTCGGTTGGGTTTCCTTTGATAAAGCGCCGGGATACTCCGTGGAGTGGCCGTGCGCTATAGAAGTATAAAAAATAACATACCATAACATAATCACACCGTTCTGTTAATCTGCAGTCTCAAAGAGAGAGAGTTATCCACAATAACCCTTACGTTGTCACCATGGGATACAGGGCAGGGCCAGCAACCAAGCGTATCTGGCCACCAATCGTGTGTCCAGATATTCTGTTGGTTTCCAAAGCTCAGGACCTCTGTCTTTTCCATATTAAGTTTAATAGAGTTCTCAACCATCCAAGGTTGCATGCAGTTTTTAAATTTAGTAGCAGAATCCCAAACGCTGTGAGTAATAGAGACCATTTGCATGTCGCCAGCGTAGGACAATACCTCCAATTCAAAGGATCTTATGACCTTTGCCAGAGGGGCTATCAGGCTAAGGTACCCCCTGTTTCTTTGAGGCCCAAGAGGAGGGGGATTAAATGAATACAAACTAGAGCAACCTCTTGTCAGGTCTATCTGATTTTAAAAGTGGCAATAGCTCTACTCACAATGTTTGATATCCAGCACAGATACAAAAACAAGAAAAAGGAGTAATTTTCATTTGGATTGTGTTTTATTTATCAAAAAGTATTGTTTCTCTTTCTTTTTGGTTATATATATATATATATATATATATATATATATATATATATATATATATATATATATATATATATATATATATATATATATATAATGTTTTTCCTTTTTATAAAAATTATTTTCAGTAGATACATGGCACATATTTACAATGACATTTGAAGATAAAGGAAAAAAAACATATTCCATTACTTCTCCGATCATGGATTATTATTTCAGTAACCCCCACAAAAGAAGAGCAATAGGGAAATCATACACATTTTCTCATTCAAACATTCTCATTCAAACATTCTCACTGTTAATTCCTCTCAAACATACTAACTCTCATACTGTACAAACATATTCACAAAGAAACCACACCTGAGAAAGAAACCTGTTACAGAAATTCTGTTTGTCTTATGCATATACATTCATAAATTTATATAAAGTCATACATCCATCAATTTAGTTATAAATGATCATTTTCTTGGCATAATTCTTAGATGGAATTCTCAGATGTGTATTGTTGGCCTACGCACGTTTCGGTGAAAGAAAGATATTATCACCTTCCTCAGGGCCAAGAAAGTACAGTTCCCAAGAAAAGACTTGGGGTTCTCTGTATATGTATAAGGGGAAATGGTAGACATATTTTCGTATTCCAAAGGATCGGTATATCGCCGTCTTGTTAAGAGCAATAGAATTAAATAAAAGGTAGTAGATCTTCTTCAAAGTATTAGAAGTTTGCAATGTTGAGTACGAAACACGTCAATCTACTTTGCCAGAGGGGCAACATAAATGTTGAAAAGGGTCAGGCTCAGAGAGTAGCCTTGCGGGGCTCCACATAACAGATGATTGGTAGCCGAATGGAATGGACTAATTTTCACCATCTGTGCCCGATCACTGAGGAAGGAGGTAAGTAGCTTGAGGGCCATGCCCCCAATCCCTATCTCATTGAGCCGTTCCACCAGTCTCAGAGGAGATAGGGTATCAACAGCTGCGGTAAGAGCAAGAAGAACCAACAGCGTGGTGTATCCTGCGTCAACCTGAACCCGAATATTATTGAATCCCGAGGTTAGCGCTGTCTCAGTGCTGTGATTACTTCTAAAACCATGCTGCGAGCCCTTGAGCAGCGGATGCTCACTTAAATAGGAACTGAGGTGAGAATTCAAAATATTGGCAGGAACTGGTAACAGGGAAATAGGGCGATAATTCTTTAACACCGCCGGATTCAGGGAAGTTTTTTTTAAAAGAGGTTTAACCACTGCAGTCTTCCAGGGGATTGGGTACTGCCCCACTGAGATGGCAACATTGAGTACTGAGGTAAGATGGGGTACGATAGCTTCCCTTCCTATTTTCAGGATCTTCAAAGGGCATGACTCCATCGGGGACCCAGATTTAATTCCCCCTAACAGGTGGTCCGTGAGTTCTGGAGAAAGGGGGGAAGGTAAATAGCTTATGATCCTCCTCCGTGGTTATAGACTCGTTGGAATAGAGTGTGGAGAGAATTTGAGGAAACCAAATGGGCACTGTTGGCATTAGCAATTGCCAACACGGAGTATATTTCCATGATTTTAGTGCGGAAAAAAATAGCCATTCTATCACAGGAGGTATCCATCAGGTCTGAGACGGGAGGGGAAACCAGCAAATTAATAACATTAAAGAGCTCTCTAGGAGATTTAATGAATTCAGTAGATTTGAGTAAAATAAGACTTTTTCCTCAATAATGCCTGCTTTATATTCCCTTAGATATTGTTTTTTTTTTTTTGGAAAATCTTTTTATTAGCAGAATAATTAAGGACTGTCATGGCATGGCATTCACATTCGTTAATTTCACATTTCAGGCAAGTATTCAAACACCATTTCCGTACAGTAATTAGACATTTTCATTTTATATGTTCTAAATCATTCCTAATATAACGACCCCCTCCCATTCCCTCCCTCCCTAGGCACTGGAATAAGTCATATTTAAACAATCATGTTTCCTAGCCCACTCCACAGAATCACATTACTTGCAATGTACCTACTATAACCTTACAGAGGACTTCATTTAATTTTCCTCATATGCTGCGTCTGTTCCGTGCACCCATAGATAGTTACAACATTTGCTACATGTGCAGGCCCTGACCAAAGAGCGGGCACCCCTAACCGCTTGCACATCACCGTATCCTTCAACCCTCCACAACAGATCTGTCGGATGTTTCGTCTTCGCCTGCCTCAAAGGACCCCAGTAATGCATTCCAGTCTAGTGATATGAGGTTCTTCCTGAGTCCCCTACGCTCTTCCTGTTGCAATATCATGCTTTCGGCCTTTCCCCATCGCACCACCTCCGCCCTCCATATCTCCGGATCTGGCGGCCTAGACGACTTCCATTTCGTTGTTATAGTGCGTTTCGCTAGTAGCAGGGCTAGATCAGTGAAACGCGTGCCTACGCTCTTCTTCCGTTCTACAGGACCCAGCCCCAATAATGTGTATTCCAGTGCAGTGTATGGTTTGGAGGGGACCAGTCTGGCCAAATCATTGTGTACTGTCGTCCAGTAGTATCCCAGTTTTGGGCACTCCCACAACATATGGATCAGTCGCGCATCTTCCGCACCACACCGGGGGCATGTGTCCGTTGTGTTGGGGAACATTGCATGTATGCGGTGGGGTGTCAGGTATGCCCTATGCAGTATCATAAGCTGTATGAATTTGAATTTCGGGTTTCTTGATACCTTTTTCGGGAATTTGAGTATTTTGTCCCATTCCTTGTCCCAGACAGGTCTCCCTATGTCCTGTTCCCATTTGTCCCATAGTGGCTGTAACGAGACCGCCCTGCCCTCTCTTATACCGTGTGTTATCCATCTAGTTAGATGACTGCCCGTCCCCATTAGGTACTGCATGGTGAGTAGTGGGTTCGTGGGCGGCTCTGTTCCGTCCGGTGCCCATACCTGTGTGATATATCGACGCACCCCGGCATGTAGTAGGAACGAGCCTCCCAATGTGTGGTGTGTACTACGGAAGTCCTCAAATGACATGACCCTGCCGTCTGTAAACAGGTCCCCTGCCTGCGTTACACCAGCTTTGTGCCACTCCGTAAGCATTTGATTCGAGAGTGGTCTCAGACCCACTGGGAGTCCTAGTAGTGGAATTGTGAGGGCGTAGGAGGACGTACGGGATGTATATCTCACCACCTTCCTCCAGTATTCAATCGCAAGTCGAATAGAGGGGGCGCTGACCTTGGGATCCCCGCCCCTAGTAACAACATGGTGTGTATATTTCTCCTGTTCCATTCCGCTTCGGACACGTTGATTTCATGTAAGTTCCTCCCGGCCGTCCAATAGGCTACCCATTGCAGTTGGCAGGCAAAGTTGTATGCCTGTAGGTCAGGGACCCCCATACTGCCTGCCGCAGTGGGAAGCTGTAGCTTGGCTAAACTAATACGTCGTCTCCCAGAACCCCATACCAGTTCAGCCAGTAGGGTATTTAGTGATTCGAACATGGAAGCGGGGACCATAAATGGCATGCTCGTGAAATAGTAAAGGAGACTGAGTAGTACCACCATCTTGGATATGGTCACCCTGCCTGATACCGATAGTGGTAGTGCTGTCCAAAATTGCACCTGGGATTTCAGCACCGTGATTGCTGTCCATAGATTGCCATCCAGCATATCCCTCGGGCCTCTGTAAATCTGCATCCCGAGGTAGCGGAAGGTTGTCTCCGCCACTCGGAAGGTATGTGGTGCGAAGGGCAGTTGGGCTTCCGTCTCCGTTGCTGAGAAGTAGAACCCGTAGGATTTTGGCTCGCTTATAGTAAGCCCTGATAACGAGCGGAAGCTTTTGAATATGTCGGGGACAGGGTCAAGCCTCCCCCCTAAGTCTCCGAAATACAGAATAATATCATCGGCATACGGCGATACCACATGTGTCGCTCCGTCCCTACGTATGCCCCTGTGGTGTGCTGACCCCCGGAGTTTGCAGAGCAATTTCTCTAATGCCAGTATAAACAATAGCTGGGACAGTGGGCATCCCTGCCTTGTTTCTTTCGCTATGTCCAAGTGTGACGAAATGCATCGATTCTTGCGGATCCTGGCTGTTGGGTGGGAGTACAGTAATTGAATCCATGCAATATATTCGGGTGGTATTCCGAATCGCGCAAGAGCTGCCAACATGTAGTCCCACCTGAGGGAGTCAAAGGCCTGCTTCAGATCCAGGGAAATACATCCCTCCTTACTCAGCGCCTCCGGCCTGCCGAGCATAAGTTGACTGAGCCTCCGCAGATTCATAGCAGAGCTCCTACCCGGCACAAAGCCGCACTGATCAGGGTGTATCAGCCGTGGAATATACTGTGCCAGTCTTGTCGCCAGGATTTTACTCAGTATTTTATAATCCGTGTTTAGCAAGGATAGGGGCCTATAGTTAGCTAAGTGTAGGCCGTCCCTGCCCGGTTTCAGTAGTGACACTATCAGGGCCTGAAGTGATGATTGCGGGAGGCTCCACGTTTGTAGCGCCTCCCGATATATCACCTCAAGGCGCGGGGCAAGGAGGTCAATGAAAGCTCCGTAAAATTCGGCTGGAAGGCCATCCGAGCCCGGCGCCCTATTCCGCGGTAGCGGGCGTATAGCCTGGCGTATCTCCGTAGTCGTGATAGGGCGAGATAGCTCTTTGCTCTGATGGTCTGCAAGTTGCGGCAAGTCCAGCCCCTCCATGAACTCCTCAAATGCCGTGTCTAATAATGGTCTGTGTGGGCCATATAGTGTTTCATAGTATACCCTAAATGCGGTGTTAATGCCTAGCTGTGTCGTCGTTAGTGACCCCCCCCTGGTCGATGACCTCCATTATAGGCAGATGTACTGAGTCATCCCGTGCCATTCGAGCCAGCAAGGGTCCGGCCCTTTTCGCTTGTGCATGTTGTCTGCATGTGTACTCTCTAAAATCCAGCACGCGCAATTCCTCCAGTAGCTCTGCGTGTTGTATGTGTGCCTCCTGTAGTGGTGTGAATGTTATGTTCGTGCCGGCAGCCTCACTTTCAAGCATAGCCAGTCTCCCTTCCACCTCTCGGAGCCTCCCCATGACAATATGCTTCATACCCACTCGTGTACTCATCGCCTCTCCTCTAATGGACACCTTGAAAGCGTCCCATTCTATATGCCGGGAACTCGCCGAACCAGTATTTATGTCAAAGTAGGAGGTTATGGCATCTGCAAGTGTTGTGCGAAAGACCATGTCTTCCAGGAGGTCCCGTGTGAGACGCCATGTAGGTACTGGTGTTGGAATTCTACCCCATTGGAACGTAACCTCCACCGGGTTGTGGTCTGATAGAGTCTGTAAATGTAAATGTATAGGCATTTATATAGCGCACTACTTACCCGGAGGGTCCCAAGGCGCTTCGACCGCTGCGAAACCCTTCCTGGCTTCCCTGATAGATGGTCCCTTAATGGGTATCTCCAGGGTGAGACCAGGCATCCCCGGCGGTCTGGTGGGGCCGTTAGTGAAGATGAGGCAAGCTAATGCCCAGAGTTGCCAAGTGTGATCGCTGATCAGAGTGGGCACCGAGGCGAGAGAATTATTGAGTTCGCTGACCCTGGTCCAGAAACCTGCCGCGCCGGGAATCAAACCCTGGTCCCGGGCCGTCCTCTGCTCTCGGGTCTGCCGCCTCTAACCAGTGAGCCACACTACTTCACTGTAGTCTTGCCCCTATGTTCCGCCAAGGTGACTTCCAGTAGTGTTTTAGCGCAAAAGACGTGGTCTATCCTGGTGTGCAACTTGTGGGGTGGCGAGTAAAAGGTGTATTTCTTATTCAGCAAGTGTTTACATCTCCATGCATCCGCCAGCCCGCATCCCTCAGCCCACTGCGCCAGCGCATCTGCCTGTCTCCTACTCTCAGTGGCCTGTAGGGGTGGATGTGACCTGTCCAATTAGATATCCAACACAGCATTAAAGTCCCCACCTTTTATCCAGTGATATTCTGCCCATTCCGCCATCACTCTGTTGATGGTGTTAAGAAGTCCGATTGGCCAGAGTTTGGTGCATAAATACTGCCTATCACAACAGGGGCTGTATAAACACAGGGTTCGACCCAAGATAGTCACTGGGACCTGGGTAATGGTTGATACGGACAAAGGGGTCCCGGACTTATGCAGTGATTTGAATATAATTAGAAGCATAGAATGAAAAAAGAATCAAAAAGGAACAAACAAATGAGGTTACGATGTTTTAATTCACAAAGTACCTATGTCAACCACTTCATGGTTACGTTATTTACTACAAAGTTGTTTACGTGTTATAAAACAATTGTGCCCACATGGGGTAGGGGGGAAGGGAAAGTGCTGTGAGGGAGTTGAGTGAACGGAAATGAAAATGTATAAACAATCGTCAATTGTACATCATTGATTAATGGTTGTAATACATTCTGAAATGGTCCCCCAAAGTTGGAGCCAAGATCGGAATTAAATCACACTTTTTAGAAAAAACAAACAATATCTCCTCTTTCAGGCTGTTCAAATCACGATTAACCTTGGGAGTAAGATTATGGGGAGCAATCTACGTTTCGACCCTGTTAGGATGTAGGGTAGTTGGCCCTTACAGACGGGTCTTCATCAGGACTGGGGAACAGTGGGCAGGCCTCCTAGGGAAAAAATGGAGAGGAACTCAGAGGGGTACATATTACCCGAAACACTAAACGTTGTGAACGCTTGGTCATAGCATTTGGACAAACACTGTTAAAAGGACTACATGATCCCTGAAAATACCTTAGGAGAGGAGGACCGATAAAGTTGCCATCAGGTCCGGTCAGTTACGCCTTATGGAATTTCTGAATATGAAAAAGACCATGTTTTAGAAAAACCTATAGTCGAGTAAACTATATGGTACACTGTGGGTATAACGCGTAACAGGTTACGCATTCAAGATTACCTTTGGTTCCCGTTTGGGCGTCTTGATCGGTGTTTAACAGATCGTATCTGGGGAAGCAAGTGACAAAGGGGGGCCTCATGAGTATCTGGTCATAAGGGTAAAGGGAGCATGCCCTAATACTTCTTCCTAGGCAGTATTCCAGTGGGCTTACCTTGTTAAACACAAAGTCACATCAGCAAGGTCTCGAGGCAGTCAATGGACGCGGCTCTCGTAACCAAGAAGTATGAGTCAGGGGTGTGGCTACGTTTTTATAGCGGATTACTGAAAGTGAGAAGGGACTAACCTCATTGTTGCCTAGAAACCAAAGGATGCTGCGTGGACATGGTCAGTGTGAGACAGTATTCTATCAGCATGGAATGATTAAATGTACAACTTGTCCGCAGACATTTCTGAAAATCGTTTGGTGTACCTAAACAACATGTCGGTAAAACCAATACATTTCACATATGCGAACATCATCTTGCATGTACCTGCCATCCAAGGTGGTATAAATGCATTATCACACAGGATCGTTACGGTTACGTGTAGAAGCACGTGACCGATATTCAGAAAAAAAGAGAAAGTGAAAGAAAGAAGTGAAGGTAGTGTTATTTAGAGGGTAGCTAGTTGTGCAAAACTACTTTCAGACTCCTTAAATACGGTTTGCACTGAATCAAAAAATTGCATCCATTTAAGTTCTCTGACGTTTAAGACAAGGCCAATGTTACCTCCCCTGGGACCAAGTCTTACTTGTTCAAGTACAACCCATTTCAGGGTTTCTGGGAGATGGTTCTCTTTTATGCAATGTTCCACTAACGGGGCACCTGTTACTTTGCATCTCACTCGGCTACAATGTTGTAGGAAGCGCATTTTGATGCGTTGCTGTGTCTGACCGACATAGATCAGGTCACAGGGGCAGATTATGCAATAGATAACATTGTCTGTGTTACAATTGGTGTGGGACTTTAATTTGACTCGATGGTGTTTGAAGATGAATTCCTTTGTTTGAATAGTGGATGGGCATGCCTTGCAGCTGCCACATTTGAAATGACCCAGGATGGGAGGGAGGTTCCAGAGTGAGGTAATGGTAGGGGTTGGTGCATTATCCAGCACTGAGCATACCACATAGTCCCGTATATTCTTGGCTTTTGTGAATGAATGCAACGGAGGATTTTGACATCCCACATCTTCCGATATCATAGGCCAGTGTTTGTTCACAGCTCTCTTTATCATGTTACTCTTCGTGGAGAAGGTGGTTACACATATGAGTCTTTGGTCTAGAGTGTTGGTGCGCGTTGGAAGTATTGGTGGTCGCCACTTTGGCATTGGACAAACGAGAAGCCCCTGTGCGTGTTCCCACCACATTCATCATCCTACTATTGAAAATTACGATGATGCGAAATGTCTTCCTTTTTCAGAACTGCTTCTACCTGCAAACACAAGGAGTTGCAATGGGAGCTGCCTTTGCTCCTGACTTAGCAATAATCTTCATGTCCACCTTTGAAACTACTTTCATTCTCAGCGACTTGAATCCTTTCAGATCGAACATACGACTATGGATGCGTTACATAGACGATATCCTCCTGGTCTGGACGGGTACGGATATCGGCATCAAAAACGTCTTCAACTGGCTCAACACAAAATCCCAGGACATCAAATTTACAATACAATTTGACAATAACAAAGTAGACTTTCTGGATCTTTCCATTATAGCTGTGGATGGGGCCTTGCACACTAACCTCTTCAGAAAACCTGCTGAACGCAACTCGCTACTTCAATACTCTAGCCATCACCCTAGGAGCCTCCGTGACAATCTACCCTTCGGACAATTTTTGAGAATCAGACGAAATTGTAGCAAGAAAGATGACTATATGGCACAGTCAGAAAACCTGTTGAACCGCCTCATCGAACGTGGATACCCTAAGAGACTTACAAAAATGGCTCGTAAGAGAGCATGGTTCTGTCCTCGAGAAGCACTACTACAACCCAACGAGCGCACCAACACTCTAGACCAAAGACTCATATGTGTAACCACCTTCTCCACGAAGAGTAACATGATAAAGAGAGCTGTGAACAAACACTGGCCTATGATATCGGAAGATGTGGGATGTCAAAATCCTCCGTTGCATTCATTCAAAAAAGCTAAGAATATACGGGACTATGTGGTATGCTCACTGCTGGATAATGCACCAACCCCTACCATTACCTCACTCTGGAACCTCCCTCCCATCCTGGGTCATTTCAAGTGTGGCAGCTGCAAGGCATGCCCATCCACTATTCAACCCAAGGAATTCATCTTCAAACACCTTCGAGTCAAATTAAAGTCCCACACCAATTGTAACACAGACAATGTTATCTATTGCATAATCTGCCCCTGTGACCTGATCTATGTCGGTCAGACACAGCAACGCATCAAAATGCGCTTCCTACAACATTGTAGCCGAGTGAGATGCAAAGTAACAGGTGCCCCGTTAGTGGAATATTGCATAAAAGAGAATCATCTCCCAGAAACCCTGAAATGGGTTGTACTTGAACAAGTAAGACTTGGTCCCAGGGGAGGTAACATTGGCCTTGTCTTAAACGTCAGAGAACTTAAATGGATGCAATTTTTTGATTCAGTGCAAACCGGATTGAATGAGTCTGAAAGTAGTTTTGCACAACTAGCTACCCTCTAAATAACACTACCTTGACTTCTTTCTTTCACTTTCTCTTTTTTTCTGAATATCTGTCACGTGCTTCTACACGTAACCGTAACGATCCTGTGTGATAATGCATTTATACAACCTTGGATGGCAGGTACATGCAAGATGATGTTCGCATATGTGAAATGTATTGGTTTTACCGACATGTTGTTTAGGTACACCAAACGATTTTCAGAAATGTCTGCGGACAAGTTGTACATTTAATCATTCCATGCTGATAGAATACTGTCTCACGCTGACCATGTCCACGCAGCGTCCTTTGGTTTCTAGGCAACAATGAGGTTAGTCCCTTCTCACTTTCAGTAATCTGCTATAAAAAAGTAGCCACGCCCCTGACTCATACTTCCTGGTTACGAGAGCCGCGTCCATTGACTGCCTGGAGACCTTGCTGATGTGACTTTGTGTTTAACAAGGTAAGCCCACTGGAATACTGCCCAGGAAGAAGTAGTAGGGCATGCTCCCTTTACCCTTATGACCAGATACTCATGAGGCCCCCCTTTGTCACTTGCTTCCCCAGATACGATCTGTTAAACACCGATCAAGACGCCCGAACGGGAACCAAAGGTAATCTTGAATGCGTAACCTGTTACGCGTTATACCCACAGTGTACCATATAGTTTACTAGACTATAGGTTTTTCTAAAACATGGTCTTTTTCATATTCAGAAATTCCATAAGGCGTAACTGACTGGACCTGATGGCAACTTTATCGGTCCTCCTCTCCTAAGGTATTTTCAGGGATCATGTAGTCCTTTTAACAGTGTTTGTCCAAATGCTATGACCAAGCGTTCACAACGTTTAGTGTTTCGGGTAATATGTACCCCTCTGAGTTCCTCTCCATTTTTTCCCTAGGAGGCCTGCCTACTGTTCCTCAGTCCTGATAAAGACCCATCTGTAAGGGCCAACTACCCTACATCCTAACAGGGTCGAAACGTAGACTGCTCCCCATAATCTTACTCCCAAGGTTAATCGTGATTTGAACAGCCTGAAAGAGGAGATATTGTTTGTTTTTTCTAAAAAGTGTGATTTAATTCCGTTCTTGGCTCCGACTTTGGGAGACCATTTCAGAATGTATTACAACCATTAATCAATGATGTACAATTGACGATTGTTTATACATTTTCATTTCCGTTCACTCAACTCCCTCACAGCACTTTCCCTTCCCCCCTACCCCATGTGGGCACAATTGTTTTATAACACGTAAACAACTTTGTAGTAAATAACGTAACCATGAAGTGGTTGACATAGGTACTTTGTGAATTAAAACATCGTAACCTCATTTGTTTGTTCCTTTTTGATTCTTTTTTCATTCTATGCTTCTAATTATATTCAAATCACTGCATAAGTCCGGGACCCCTTTGCCCGTATCACAACAGGGGAGCCATCCAACAACCTACGGACGAATACATATCTACCTTCCGTGTCCAGTCTTTTCTCCACCAGTTTAAACGGGACTGAGTTCCTCAGCCACACAGCTGCCCCTCTCGAGAACACAGAATAAGAGGTAGCAAACAATTGCCCTTTCCATTTTTTAAGTAGCTTCCCACCCTCTACATTGTTCAAATGAGTCTCCTGGAGGCAGGCAATCTTAACGTTCCTTCGGTTGAGTTGTGCCAGCAGTCTATGTCTTTTGTTCTCGGAGATTTTAATATCCATCTTGAGGACCCCGCTAATACCATAGGAGTCGATTTGCTCGATGATTTTAAATCTTTTGGAATCAATCTGGCCAACTCGGGCGCGACCCATGAGAAGGGCCACCTGCTTGACCCCTTACTCTCTAATCTGGACCATTTTACTCCATCTCCGGCTCTTGCCCTACCTTGGACAGACCATTACTTGGTGTCCGCGTCATGGCAATTCGACAGCCGAGCTGCGGTGGTCCCACGGGTTTACACCCTGGAGAGAGCTTGGTCGAGGCTCCCAGTTGACACCTGGGCGGCACACTTGGAGGCCACGCAGCCCTCTCAGGGAGCTAACCCGATAGTCGCCGACGAGAACTTCCACACCTGGCTCGTGGATTCTCTGGACACTCTCCTACCCAAAAAGAAACAACTTACAAGGGGGAAGAGAGTGGGCTCGGCACCTTGGTATTCATCAGAATTAAGAACTATGAGGAAAGGATGCAAGAGGCTAGAACGGGCCTGGAGGAGAGACTGGAGTGAGGCGAGTCGCATAGAATACCGTGCGGCCCTGAGCAGGTATAAATCCGCTATTCGGGTGGCAAAATCAGGATTCTTTGAAGAGCGTATTGGCTCTGCGGCCAACTCCTCCAAAGAGTCATTCAGGGTCATTAAGGAGCTACTCAATGCCCCGGATCCTCAGGTTGTCCACGAGGACCCTCGCAAAAAATGTACAGAACTGGCCTCGTACTTTAAAAGCAAAATCGACAACATATTGGCTTCCCTCCCCCGGCTAGGTGAGGTCTCCTCTTGGGAGGACAATCCCAGCTCTCAACTTGAGCCACAATTGGTGGAGTTGGCCTCCCTCGGTCCAGTCACCAAGGAGGAAGTCTTGTCGGTGCTGAGATCTATGAAGAGCGGCTCCCCGAAAGACCCAGCACCTATCAAATATCTTAAACAGGTGTCATCCACTATCGTCGGCCCTGTGACGGACTTAATAAACCTGTCTCTTGCCCATGGGGTAGTTCCCCCCAGTTGGAAAGGGGCGGTGGTTAAGGCTCTTTTGAAAAAGCCTAACCTCGATCCCGCCGACCTCGCCAACTTTCGGCCTATCTCTTTGCTGCCGGGTATCAGTAAGGGGGCTGAGAAGCTGGTAAATAGCCGTCTTTCCAACTTCTTGGAAGCCAATTCCCTCCTTGGCGACTCCCAAACGGGCTTTCGCCCCGGTCAGGGGACCGACACCGCCCTGCTGGCGGTCGTGGAGAATGCGAGGAGCATGCTGGATTCGGGGGGATCAGTGGCAGTGATCCTCCTGGACCTCAGCGCTGCTTTTGACACCGTGGACCACCAGGTGCTTCTCCAACGGCTGTCGGGGGTGGGGGTCACAGGTTTGGCCCTCAAATGGTTCGCCTCCTTCCTGGAAGGTCGTACATTTGAGGTGTGGGAAGGCCAGGAAAAATCATCCTCTACCCCTCTCCAGTGCGGTGTGCCACAGGGCTCTTCATTGAGCCCTACCTTATTCAACGTTTACATGGCCCCCCTGGAGAATGTGGTACGGCCGCTGGGTATTAAAATCATCAGTTACGCTGATGATACTCAGCTGGTGGTAGGCCTGTCCCAGTCGGCGTACCATCCCGACCGGCTGCACACGTGTCTTGAAAAGATCTACACGTGGATGTGCAGCTCAGCCCTAAAGTTAAATGGCTCCAAAACGGAACTGATGCTGCTGGGGAACTCCTCTCCATCTTTGTCCCCCAACAGCTGGCCAGACTGTCTGGGACCGATGCCCCCCCTAAGCAAGAGATCAAGAGCTTGGGGGTATGGCTGGAGCAGGACCTATCGTTCAAAACCCACGCCAAAAAGACTGCTGGCGTGTGCTTTGGCCTGCTCCGCTCAGCCCAGAAGATTCTGCCCTTGCTCCCAGTGGCCACTCGAAGGCTTCTCATCCAGGGACTTATCATCTCGCGGCTGGATTTCAGCAATGCGCTATTCCTGGGCGCACCCGAATCTACCCTGAACAGACTGCAGCAAGTGCAGAACGCGGCTGCCAGGCTTTTGACGGGTCTTCCTAGGCGTCAATCTGCCCGCCAGGCGTTAAGGGCTCTGCACTGGCTCCCGGTGAGGGACAGGGTGAAATTCAAGTCACTCTGCATCGCCCACAAAGTTTTGCACGGGGTAGGTCCACCTATTCTGGAGGAGATGGTCCAGCCCTACAAGGCCTCTCGTTCCCTTCGCTCTGACCACCAACGCCTCCTTCAGGTTGGCAGGGTGAAAAAGGCAAGAACCGGGGGCAGAAGGTTTTCAATCAATGTGGCCTCCTTGTGGAACTCATTGCCCCTACAACTGCGCTCCGAAGCTAGTCTTCTCAGGTTCCGTAAACTTTTAAAAACTTTTTTGTTCTCCGTTTAATCCCTGTTTCCTATTAGCACTGTTATGTTCTGATAAGCGCTGGGATGCCTATTGGTAACCAGGCGCTATACAAAACTCGGAATAATAATAATAATAATAATAATTGTGGACAGACCCCATGCCTCGAACATTCCAGGTGCACATTTTGTATTCATTAAGAGTCCCCATTTCTGTCTTTAGCAGGCATTGTCAGTGGGCTCCGCACCATTAAGAGTGCGTATATGTTCTGCTGTGACCCCAGTGCCGAATCAACTTGTAACCCCACAACTCTAAGGTCCCCAAGTGAAAACTCTCGGGGTCCAAACCTTATCGCCCAACGTGGGCAATGGTAGAACCAAAACATGTCTATGTGGTGGGGAGAGGGGTCCACTTGCACCAGTCCTGAGCTTGTTGGTGTTATTTTATTACGCCCTTGGCGGGTGTGTCCCTCACCCCCGATCGCCCCTCGCGCAAGGTTCATACTTTACCAATCGTCATCTTCTAATGGCGCAGTCAGAGTTCATTTGCCACTTGTGCCGTGATTTTGGGGAAGAGCTGCAGGCTATCAGCCGATCCCGACACCTCCGTTTGTGTGTCCGAGCGGTTGTCTGTAGCTGAGTTGCCTCTTGCATCATGTGCTGCCAACGCGGCCTCCGTCAGGTGACCGATCTCCGTAGTCCTTCCACTGGCCGAAGATCCTTTCGCGTGTTCCTCGATCGTGTCAGACTTGTGCCTCTGCCCCTGATGTCACCACCCTATATCACAGCAGAGGGAGTGAAAGACGCAATACGCCTCCAAATATCATTGTAGAAAGCGGGATCGTCTATATTGGGCCAATAAGTGTTAACACATAGTATATTTGTGTCGCCCAGACTACCCTGTCTCAGGAGCACCCTAACCTGCTCATCCGCTTCAGAATGGGTCAGAGTGAATGGAGTACCCCGCTTGACCAGCACAAGCACACCCCTGGAATACGTCAAGTACGACAATGCCACATGCACCCCTGCCCAGCGAGCCCCCACATTTTGTTCAGTATGTTTAGTGAGATGCGTCTCCTGAAGGAACCCCACTTGGATATCCTGCCTACCCAGATAAGCTAATACATTGAGGATTTTCTTGGGGTTATTGACACCACCTACATTCCATAATATCAAATTAACAGTACCACCTGAACATACATTTTCTTATTAACTCTTATTTTCCAATTCTGAGGAAATAGCCAGTTTGGCTAGAAGGCTGGAAAGGATGCTATTTTGAATATTAAAGAAGAAGACAAAACACCCATGTGGACTGGAATGTTTCTTTTGGACTTGTAATGTCCCATGAGATATTCTTTATTTTGCTTGGGATACAACGTGCATGTATTTGTTGGTGTGGATTTTGTCTACATCCAATGGTGACGGTTTGATAGACGTCATCTTTATCCCTGGAAGCAGCCTTATATATTTCATAATTACAATTGACATTTGAGCGCAGGCTTATAACCTACTATCTACCTTTGTTCTGCTTCACTATTACATGTAGACTGCACTGCATCTGCAACATAACCCAACCACCAAGCCAACCCACTCACTTCAGCGCCCACAACATGCTAAAGCCATCCGAATAAGGAACTAACGTAACCTAACCACCCCATGAAACATTACCCAAATATGAAAATGGGGTACACCCACCAGGTAACGCTAGAGCGCAGTCCTCCTCCTACAGAACGGGGAGGTGGCTGAACTTGTCCATTAGCATACAGTGCCAGCCCAATAAGTCTCCAGCGCCCTTAAATTCTCTCAACTCCAGTAACCTTGTGGTACTCATGAACCGCCGTTCTGGAATCCAAAAGACCAGTTCACTGTGAGGCAGCTGCTCTCTAAGTGACCACTTCATCCATAGATCTCTGTCACCATGCACCCCTTGCCAACGCCACTAGAGATACCACATCTGGGTGTAATCACAAAGGAAGAGTTCCCCACCAAACACTACTTCTCATTGCTCCTTTTCATCCGGATTGCTTGCTGTGTCTTGTCGACATCTCTTTAATGACTCAACATATTCCATGGCAGACTTAGGGCTAGTGTAGATCCTGGCACACCCATCTGTTCCAATTCGTAAACGGGCAGGATAGAGCACGGCATATGGAATGTTGTCCTCCATCAGCACCTTCTTAACTAGCAAGAATTCATGCCTTGCTGTCTGGACAGTCGCGGTGAAATCCAGGTAGAATGCCAAATCGTTCCCATGGTAGCTTATAGAGCCTTTTTCTCATGCTAGGCGCAGGACTGTCACAGTCCCTATAATCCCCCGGTGCGCCGCACGGGTGGGGCCGTTTTTGGCCCTTGGGGGCCGTTTTGTTACGGGGCCGTTTTTGCAGCTTACAAATTCGACCAAAACCGGCCCTGGCAAAGAGCTCTGCGGCAACCTCAACCCCCGGGGGCGGGGGGTTTGGAGGGGATTGGCGGGGAGGGGCGGCCGAGCACTTTGCCAGGGCAGGTTTTGGTTCCGAGTCCGGCCCTGGCAGGATTGTGAGCAGATTATGAGATCGGCCGGCAGAGCTGCACTAAGGCAAAGCCACCTTGCCGGGCGCCCTCTAGCGTGCCCCATATAAACGCATTCTTGATAGGCATACTGACCAATTTTTCATTACTCTTTCCTACGAATTTTAATAGCTTTTATCCCCAGCCCATGGCTCAGATCTACATGCGCTCTGTAAATCCCATTATGCTGCTGATAGCACTCAACACCATTTTTTTACCTCATCGAAATCCCAAGAGGCGACACCTCTGGAAGACTTTTGTTCTAATTTAAAGACTAGTTCTTTCATTACATTTTAGCAATTCTATTTTAACTGGGGCCTCATCAAGCCACATTATGGAGGGCCTTGGGTGTATGCCTGTAGTTCAGCAAGGAGCAACAATCGCACTTTAATTGCACTTATGCACTTTTGTACCCACTGTTTAGATTATAATTAGTTTATAATTAATTTTTGATAGGCATACTGACCAATTTTTTTCTTCTAAATACATCCCTCCGAATTTTAATAATTTCTATCCCCAGCTCATGGCTTATATCCACACATGCACTGTAAATTCCTCTTTGCTGCTGACTTGTACACATTTTAATAACGTGTACCTCCGGCGCATGGGTCTTAGCTTCCTGGGCTCTGTAAATTCCATTATGCTGCTGATGTGTATGAATGAATTATTAATTTTATTGTAATCATTTTTAAAAAAAGCACAATAAGGAAGTCGTCTTCTTCCCTAGTCACTCTGTACTTTGTGCGAGCCACATGAGCCTCCCACATCATAAATGATGTGTAGGGATGATATTAGCAATTAGCTGTCTATACTATGCCAATATTTTTCCCCAGGGAGGTTCCATCAGATAGTGTAGGGGGCCTTTGACTGCTCTTTCGGGCCATTCGTGTTGACAGAACAGGGAGCTCATAAATCTTGGGGGTCACACCACATAAAAACCTTAGGAGCAGTGACACTTCACAGGTATATTTCACAGGTACTAGTGATCTTCAGATGAGGAAAGGACACAGACTCTCATTAAGGTTACAATGATCTTGAATCCAGGACTGGAAAATGCACTGTGTTCACCCCCAAGAGAAGGGCCAATAACTGCACTTGCATTTGGGACAGGAGGCCTTGACGCTGTACGAGGCCTCTTTCAGGTCTGCCTGCGACCTCATTCCAAATTAATATGTTATAAGGGGTGAGCTGATACGCTTGTGTATGTG
This sequence comes from Lissotriton vulgaris, assembly GCF_964263255.1. Classification (NCBI taxonomy): domain Eukaryota; kingdom Metazoa; phylum Chordata; class Amphibia; order Caudata; family Salamandridae; genus Lissotriton; species Lissotriton vulgaris. Next base: position 264,063,078 of record NC_141687.1, on the reverse strand, counting down.
ATTCTGCACATGGATGTTCATGCACAGCGTAGAGAGAGAAGACACTCAGCCTTTCAAAACATGCTCCTTTTGTCAGCATTCATTCCCTGACTGCCAGCAACTCATCATGGCGAAGTCAAATGCATAATTAGTTAATTGTGCAATGTACTAGCTTACATAACTCTGCAACAGAAGATTGCCCTGAAAGACCTAGCTCTTGAGGAGCAGATGTTCCGTCTTTGCTGGAACCGCTCGCAGCGCCGAGCGGGAACGCAACACCCATATGCCCCAGAAATCCCGCTCGGGATGGTGACCGCGCTCCCCCATGGGGGAGATTGGTCACAGTTACAGCAGTGGGAGGATGCGGGGTTACAAGTAATTGGCGACCTATATGAGGAGGGAGCATTGATACCCTATCAAGATCTTCAGGAGCGATACGACCTTCCACGAGGAGGTTATCTATTATATGCAGCAGTGACGAGGGCCATACAGGCACACTGGAAGGGGGGCTTGGCAGAACCGATTACCACCATGGCTTGCCAATATACAATGATGGCGGCCGGGACCTATAAGGCAGTAACGTGTTTATACTCCAGAATGTTACGGGAGAATCTACCGCCACTCGCGGCGCTAAAAGCCAAGTGGGAAGTGGACCTCGGCAGGGACATCCCGGAAACCACCTGGGCCCAAATAGTGCAACGAGCTCGCAAGAGTACGAGAAACACGAGATTCCAATAGATTCACTTTTACATACTCATAGAGCCTACCTGACACCGGGCAAAATTAAGAAATACTTTGGGGTGGCTGAAGCGGGATGCCCACGATGCACCCTAGAGGGAGCAGAACTGGACCACATGTTGTGGTCCTGCCCGGGCCTACAGGACTATTGGCAGGCGGTTGGAGAGACGCTTAACGAGGTCACGGACAGAACGGTGAACTTTGACATGGCGACCTGCATACTGCACTGGTTCCCACATACACCTAAGAACAAAACCACTAGTAAATTTATAGATATGGGATTAATTCTTGCTAAGAGAGAAATCACGAGGGTATGGAAGGCGAAGGTGGGTCCGACACACAGAAGATGGGTTAACGAGTTACTGAAACGGGCAGCTTGTGAAAGTACGATCCGATACCAGGCAGCCCGTAGAAACCTGATATAAGAGCAATGGACACAGCGGCAGCGTGGGAAATGATGGTGCAGGCACTGAGGGATAGTACATCACAGGAGGACGAAGAGGCCCCGAATACAAATGATGACAGTCCTCGGGGCACTCCAGGTACACCACACAACTAAATGAGCATTAACTCCTGGAAACACCCATACAAGCAGTCAAACAGGAGCATTCCTATTGGATGGTGAGATCAAGGGGGGAGGGGGGTTAGGAGGAAAGGGGGGATGTTTAGTTAAATGTACTCCGCTAGGAACCAGGGGGGGGGGGACAGTTACAAAAGCAGGAGTACACATTTCCCTGAAGAAAAGAACATAATTGCCGTGATACTAGTCATTTGGGATGCACCTCTGATGAATGCCGCCCGACCGCCAGGATGTGGGCTAAATGGCTGTGTACAGAACAAAGTAGCAGAGAGAACGAACGAGGACTGCAAAAGCAATGTTCGAGTTAAAATATCAGATGTACTGTAAACCTGCAATAAAAATTACTTTAAAAAAAAAAAAAAAATTAGTTAATTGTGCACCAAATGCAGCACCGATTCTTGTTATACTTCGATGTCCCAAGTACAGTACATAATGTGTACTATTGTATTTAAGTTTAAGAAGTACCAAGCAGGCAATTCCTTCCAGTTTCTATGTCCCTTGATAGTCACACTTACATATCAGTGCTCTGCATTTTCAGGATGTCATGCACACTGGTCTGATAAAAACCACCAATGAATTATTATTTTGCAGAATGTGTGGAGACAGAAAAATGTGACAACGGAAAGTCAGATAAGAAGGGCTCAGAGTGGCACAAGTATGCAAGACACCGGATAGCGTAGATATGCAGCAATTCACCACACATAGCAGAAACCTTGCCTTGGGATTAACACGACTAATCTGGCAACTGCAGATAACTGCTGAGAAGCATTTTATATTTCCCTAATGCAAACGCGGTCAACAGTCCATTTTTTTTTTTTTAATGCGCTGATGTTTGTGGGACAAGATAGCTCATGCAAATGTCTCAAATCAGTCTGTATATATAAGACTTACTCGTTTTGCAGAGCAACCAAGAATCATTATGTTGGCCTGCCTCCAACTTTACACAGGCAGTAAGTTTAATTTCAGCTCCGCAGAATGTGTTTTTTTTTCATTTAATTTAAAACATCAAATGCAGTAGTACTTTCCTTTTGTTGGAAAGTGGATTATTAGTAGTGGTAAATATATATCTACCACTAGCAATAAGACCACTGACTCAATATAAGGCTCAGTATAGGTCTTAGAAAATTATTCCCATGCTCAACCCTTGGTAGGTTGGCTGCGAGCAGACCGGCTTAACTTCAAAGACAGGTAGGTAAAGCATTTAAAAACATAAATTCAGTAAATAATTAAGACACCACACACAATAAAAATCCAACACAATTTATAAAAATAGGAAATATTTTTATCTTTAAAATGACACCAACACAAACAAAATCCAATGTAGGGAACCGGATATACGAATTTTATAAGATGTAGCACTTTTTAGCACATAGAAATCTATAGCGCCTTTTAGGAGATCTGGTTGTGCTAGATCAGGTCAATGTCAAAGTTTCAGGCCAAACCCGATGGAACCCTGCACGGCTACCCCTCGTGGTAGGTCTCGGTCAAAGATTTTACCTTCTGACTTAGAAACTTTTCTCGAGATTTTCTTACCTGTGGCCCTTCGAAGCTCTCAACCAGTCCGAATTTGGTGAGGGTTCGCTAGCTTGCCTTGGGACGAGCTGCCGGTCAAACTTATGGAAGTCAGACCTCTGGAGCTTTCCAGCGGGACGAACCAGGGATCCAGGCCGGTGCCCGGTTGAAGGTAGGCGGCTAGACTCTCATGGTCGTTACCGGTCACCTCTCCCTCTCCCACATTCAGTCTTAGAAACATTTAGGGAGCTTTTTCTTGTGGGGTCACTCGATGCTCTTCAGCATGCCAGATTCGGTGAGGGTTTCAGCCAACTCCCAGCCAAACTCTGGAACCTGGACTTCCCGAGCTTTTCAACTGGACGAACCTGGACAGCAGGCTGGCTAGCGGTTGACGGTCATCGGCTTGGCTGGCCAGGTTGCGCCGGTCCACTTATGGAGCTTTTTTCCAAAGTTGTTCCAAACTTCCCCAAACTTCTGGAACTTCTTCTTGAAGTTCCTTTGAGGGTCCAATGTATCCAAAACTTACTCCAAGGGTCTGGAAGCTCCAAGATGGTCCTTGAAAGTTTAGGACTACAATTTCCTCAATCCACTTGTACAAAACCCGTACAAATCCACTAGTAGTACTCGAGGCTGGGGATTCTTGGTGGTGATGGTCCAGGTGAGCTCTATTAACCTGCAGCTTGCAGGAGTATTCAGTCCTTTTTGAAGCACGTTTGATCCACAAGGGCTGTAGTTACAGATTGTGCTGCAGGTGCAGTCAGTCAAAGTGCAAGGCCTGGTTGGTGCAAATTAAATTCCAGCATTGACCCTTCTTCTTCTTAAGTTTAAAGCAACAGATCTGAGAGGCTCTTCCTGTTATGCTGAACGTCCTCGGGATCGGTTTGAAGATTATGTTCCACCTCTCAATCTATCCAATGTCTGGACTTCCGTAATGGCACAGCACATTGAACGGATTAAGTGAGGGATGTTGTGGGGGTTTTAGGAAAAATGAAGGAAAGGAAGGGGACAGCAGGGAGGGAGATCTGGAAGACACAAAGAGACCAAAACACATGAATACCTTTCCTTTTCAAGCATTCTACATACAGTACTTCCAAGTGATACCTTAACCTTTTCTAAATACCTGTAAAGAAAAATAATCCTTCGGGGGATAGGTAGGTGATGGTAGAGGATGGGATAGAGGTGTTGCTGCAGTAATACAAAATCAACAGTGACATGTAACCTCCTGACATGCATGCATACACAACAGTATAGCGACAATTATCTGAGGAAGTAATAACATACCCCTAGCTCACTCCTTGAATGCTTCACATGGATCGAGAGTTAAGAATCAGCTTCTACTTCTCCGTTTGTCGACAATACCGACCGGGTCAAAATCCTCACTACTTGGAAGGGGTTCTGTCCCCGAAGAAAAACAAGAACAAGCGTGTCTAGCAATGCCGCTAACACAAACCACATTTGTTTCCAAAAGACTACGGTAACTGTATCCAGGTGCAAGCACCCTTACCGCACCCAACAACGAACCGCTTCTGCAACGCCAGCTCGGACCGGAGGAATTCCCGACACTGAGCTCTGGAAGTCTTCCTCCTTATGCTTCCGCGATCAAGTCTCGCGAAAACCGCAAAGGAGCATGGGAGCGGTAGTTCCCCACTGCGTCTTGCAGGGAAACGTAGTCCGTTACACAGCGCAATCATGACAGTACATCCCCTCCCACATGGAAGGCTACGTCAGGGCCCCGGTTTAGCAGGATGTCTCCTATGAAAAGCCGCCATCCGTGCAGGGGAATGGATCCCCGCAGCCGGCTCCCACAAATTTTCCTCTGGGCCATATCCTTTCCAGGATACCAAATACCAAAGTTTACGGCCTCTGTACTTAGAATCCAACAGACTCCTGACCTTGTACTTCAGTTCACCGTCCACCAGCACTGGAGGAGGCCGGGAGTGACCCCGCACTCGAGATGGTTTTAACAGGGACACATGAAAGACTGGGTGGATCTGCAGATGAGAAGGGAGCTTCAGCTTCACAGCGACCGGATTCACCCTTTTAACAATGGTGAGGGCCCAATGTACTTAGGGTTGAACATGCTGCGCTTCCTGAACTGTAGATTCCGAGTGGACAGCCACACCACATCCCCTCTGCAATACAACGGACCCTGCCTCCGATGTTTATCAGCAGCAGCCTTGTACTTAACTTTGACCTCCTCCAGATGTGACTGAGCCCTAGACAAAGTGTCACGAATGTGTACCACTCTACGTGCAACCTCAGGCAAAGCAGGATGAACAAAAGGAAGGAATCTGGGATGCCTGCCATAGTTACAGTAGAAAGGCGTCTCCTTGGTGGAACCATGCGTGGCGTTGTTATATGCCACCTCTGCCAGCCATAGATGGACCACCCAATCCTCCTTACCCTGATCCACGTAACACCTCAGATATTGTTTGAGGGTCTGATTCAGGCGTTCCATCTGCCCATCCGTCTGTGGATGAAAACTAGTAGAGAGGGCAGTTTGAATGTGGAGCATCGAACACCATTTCTTCCAGAATTGGGCTGTAAACTGCGCACCCCTATCGGACACAATCACGCTGGGCAAGCCATGGAGACGTACCACCTGTGACATAAGCATCCCCGCCAGTTGCCCAGCAGAGGGCACCTGCGCACAAGCGATAAAGTGCCCCATCTTGGTCAAATAATCGACCACCACCAGTATCGCCGTACATCCCTGATCTCTTGGCAGGCCCACCACAAAATCCAAAGATATCCTATCCCAAGGATCAGAAGGAGTAAGAAGAGGTTGTAACAGGCCTTGTGGACGACCATGGTCTGACTTCATTCTAGCACATTGTTCGCAGGCGGAAACCCACTTCCCGACATCAAGTCTCAAGGAGGGCCACCAGAAATGTCTGAGTACGTGTTCAACTGTCTTGGCCACCCCTAAATGACCGGCGCATGGAGAGTCATGGCACTATACAAAAACCTGCTTCCGCAACTGCACGGTAGGCACCAGCAACCGAATGTTATACAACGGGAGACCCCCATGCATTTTCCATTCAGGGTGTCTCTGAAGCCACGTTTTCCAGGAAAAAGATGCAACGCCTCTCGAGACATCTTTCAAAAAGGTATCTGGCTGCATAGCACACAGGACCTTACCAGGGTCGATGATGCTGGCCACAGGAGCCCCTTCAGGAAGAATCACAGATGACTGACGGGTAAGAGCATCCGCCTTACGATTCTCAGCTCCAGGCCGATATGTGATGACGAAATGAAACCCAGAAAAGAACATCATCCATCTAAGTTGTCTAGGGGAGAGATTACGTGCTGTCGTCATAAACTGCAGATTGCGGTGATCCGTGTAGACAGTGACCACATGTATGGCACCCATGAGAAAATGCCGCCACTCCAAGAAGGAGTCACGGACCGCCAACAGTTCCTTCTCAGAAATATGATAGTTCTTTTCGGCAGCATTAAGTTTCCGAGACATAAATGCCACCGGATGGAGTTGACCCGTATCAGCGCTTCTCTATGACAACACTGCCCCAATTGCCACCTCCGAAGCATCAGCCTCCGCCACATATGCCTTGTCAGGATCAGGATGAGCCAGGACAGGTGCCGACACAAAGGCCATCTTGAGAGCAGAGAAAGCAGTCTGCGCCTCCTCTGTCCATTTGAACACTGTAGCTTTCTTTAGTAGGTGAGTGATAGGTGCCACGTTCAACAACAAGTGGGGAGGGTCTAAGGGCAAGTTTACCGACCAACCAGATATAAGCCCCTAGCTCAATATATCACAACAAATAATATCTGGGGGTCAAAGAGAAAAGAAAGTTTGACAGTAAGAACCACTATACCCAATGCACACAGAACAGTGTCAGTGAGAAGTAATAGTTAGTAAATGGTCAAGTCGAGACTCAAGAGTACAAGGAGAAAAATGTATTGTTCCCATCAGAAGCCACACTGTACCGCCCTTGTTATCATCATATGGGATCTCCTTACCCAGGAGACAAGACGGCCGGCAAGCATTACCGTGACCGAAATGTAATATGAGAGCAGAACAGCAGAGTGTGGTAGTGGCTAATGAAAAAAGCAGTGTATGGTGATTGGAGTGGAAAAGTGAAGGGTACTAAAATTAGGTGAATGGGTGGAAAAAAGAAATTTTATTGGTAACCCCCAAACCCTAAGGTTAAAAGGCAGGTGTGGGTGCAGGTTTTAAATAATAACCGCACTTATTGGTGGTCGACATGTTTCAGCATTTCATAAGATTTTCTTGATGCATTCCTCAGGACCTATACATGATACACTACTGCTTTCAAAAAAATAAATAAATTATGAAGATATCACCTGGAAATCCAGGCGTGCTCAACAGTATACTGTCAGTGCAATGGTAAGGGATCCAACATGTAAAACAAACGAACAAACAAACAAATAGAACACATAAAGTTATTCACATCGTTGATGTTTGTATTCATAGTGGCATTGCAATATGTTCAATCATACCTGATCATTATTTCGGGTATGCACTCACCCTTGCGTGTAGGCTGAGGAGCTTCACCCCACCTGGCTGCAGCGCAGGTAAAAGGAGCACCGCTCTGTGAGAAATCACATAATGTTTACAGAGCCGCTAGTGATATGACACTAACCAAATTAATAAAAAAGTATACTTCGAGATGAAAGGTTATCTGAGCCTCTTATAACCAGGCTGGGCGTAAACGCCGTAATCTGTCATGACTCAGAGACGATGACCACTTAGTAGGGACAAATAATGCATGAAAGCCGATCCGTGTCAGTTATGTTTAGGAAACGTACCCGAGATCCGCTTCCTGTTTGGATGGCTGGGTAGCCTCTAGCGGCGTGTAAGCACAGAATGAGGAAACGCACACGAAATACGCTTCGTGTAATTGATGGCGCTTCGTGTTATTGATGGCGGGATAGCCTCTAGCGGCGTGTTAGCACAGAATGAGGAAACGCACACGAAACACGCTTCGTGTAATTGATAGCGGGGTGGCCTCTAGCGGCGTATGCGCACAGAATGAGGCAACACAAAGTCACGCATAATGCGTTCACTCACCTAACCGTCGGCGTCTCCAGGCAGTCTTCAGTACTGCTCGGGGGGGCGCCGACTGCCGAATGAGGTAGTGTTTTGTATGCTCTACAAGCCAGCCGTGATGTGAGCAATCACGTGAAGGCGAGACTTCTGGGAATTGTAGTTCAGTACCCAGTACTGCTTCTATTTGATAAAATGGGTTTCCTTTCAGGATTGTGCCATGGTGTATCTTTTGCACACGTCCTTGATCAGAATCACAGTGGTATACTTCATTTGGGATGTGCACTGATGCGTGTTGAATTACAGATGAAAGTTAATATTTACAGACGAATATTTTATATTAATACGCAGTGCCATTGCGCCCTTAGAAGGAACATAATTCAGGGAATTATGATTCGCTATCCAGTGGATAGAAGGGGCTTGGTTTTACGATTGTGCCATGGCGTATCTCCTACACAAATCGTTAAACAGAATCCCGATGGCACAAATCGTATAGTGTATGTTCACTAATGCGTGATGAATTACCAGTGAATATTTATTTTATTTCATATTTATAGGCAGTGCAAATGCGTCATTGGAAGGGACATAATGCTTGCGACCATTCAGAGGGACATCCAGGGTATGGGCTCATTGAGGCCCTCTTTGTCACTGTTAAGGCGGTATACCCATTTCTGTTCTATCTTGAACAAGAACCGGCTTGTATCCGCACATGAGTCAGGAATGTGCGGTTGTTCGAGGACTGTCCAATAGAAATCTTCAGGACCATGGCCCTTCTCCAAGAAATGTGCAGTCAGTCTGGTGGCTTGCTTACGGCACCGCACTGTGCTTTTATGTTCCTGGATACGTGTGCGGACCTTTCTGGTTGTCATACCGACATACCGTAGTTCGCAAGGACATTTGATCATATATATCAAGTTACTACTGTTGCAATTCGTAAACTTGTTTTGTGTCCATGGGCGATTAGTGCCAATGTCAACTTCAGTAGATTTGTTAGTCTGGGGACAGACAGTGCAATTTCCACATGGGTGGTGTCCGACCACAGCTGGTAAATCCCAAAGGGTGCCCACTTGTCTCCCTTCTTTGCTGCGTGGGCGTGTATGAACCAGTTGATCCTTCAAGTTCGGTCCTCTTTTATATGCGAACATGGGCTGGGGAATGTCATCACCTCCGGTCTTAAGGATGGACCAGTGTTTCTTTATAATTTTCTGTAACTGGTTGGATCGGCTGTTAAAGGTGTTAACAAAGGCAATCCGATCTGTTTTTTCTTTCGGAGGGTTGATTGCAAGTAGGGCATCCCTATGGTTGTTTGAGGCCCTCTTTTTAGATCTACGAATAATTTTCTTAGGGTATCGTTTCTCCTTTAGTTGTTCCTCCAAGTTTTTGGAGTGTGCTTCGAAAGATTCCTTCTTAGAGCAGTTTCTTTGTACCCTGAGGAACTGGCCAAAAGGTAAATTGTCCCTCAGGGCCCGTGGATGGCAGCTGTCGTATCGCAACAATGCGTTCCTGGCCATGGGTTTGCGATATAGCTCAGACTCGATGCCGGTTGGAGTCGCGTGCAGTCTCAAATCAAGGAAAGCCAATGATGTTCTACTATGCTCGATGGTGAACTTTAAGTATTGGTTCTCACTGTTCAACCAACCATGAAATGATGTTAGTTCTTCTTCAGTGCCACGCCACACCACCAAAATGTCATCAATATAGCGTTTCCACACATATATTGATGATAGGTATGGGTTGGTGATGGTTAGTACACTCTGTTGTTCAAAATGGTGCACGTACAGGTTCGCCAGGCTCGGCGCGAAAACACTGCCCATACTGGTCCCGGACGTTTGCAGATACAATGTGTCTTCAAAGCGGAAATAATTCTCCTTCATAGCAATTTCCGCTAATTGCATTATAAAGGGTATTGGTGTGATCGATTGATGGTTACTCTACTCCAAAAGTGCCCCCACTACTTCTAGGGTCTTAGTTTGAGGGATCGATGTGTATAAAGATTCAACATCGAACGATACTAGGATGTCAGTTTCGATGTTGTATTGTATCGTGGGAAGGAGTCTTAGGACATCTTTGGTGTCTTGGAGAAAGGTAGGCATTGCTTTGACCATTGGGTTAAGGAAGTGGTCCACAAAAGTTGAAAGGGGTTCTAATACTGACCCAATGCCAGAAATAATAGGCCTGCCGGGTGGTGGCCTTGTTGGCTTGTGAACTTTGGGCAAGCAGTAAAAGTATGGGATTGTAGGGTGTTTTGTGACCAAATACTGTCCTTCCTGAGAGGTTATCCATCCCTCACTCGTGGCTTCTTCTACTAAGGCATTAATTCTGGTTTGTAGACCTTCAGTTGGATCCGATCTCAACGGTAAGTAGGAATTGCGATCACTGAGTTGCCGCAGGCATTCATTTCTGTACATTGTAGTGTCTAAAATCACAGTTGCTCCGCCTTTGTCGGCCGGCTTAATGGTAATGTTGTCGTTGGAAGTGAGTGAACGCAAGGCTTGCTGTTCATCTCTGGAGAGATTCATAAATGGCTTAACATCTCTTTTGTATAGATCCGTGACGTCCTTTTCAACAGCCGTTTCAAAGGTCAGGACTTTGGGCGGTAATGTGGCACTAGGTGGATTAAACGAAGAAGGTCTCTTCAAACCTGTGTTGTTATCTATGGTTACGGTTTCCAAAGCTGTCGGTTTTGCAAAAAAATAATGCAACCTTATTTTCCTAAATAGCTTGGATAGTTCAATTTGGGCCACAAAAGGATCACCTTTCTGAGTGGCCACGAATCCCAAACCTTTGTTTAGGAGGAGTTCCTCATTGGTAGACAAGGTGTGTGAACTGAGGTTGATCACGATGCCGGCTGGTTGCTTGTTCCCGCAGCGTCTTGGGGGACTTTCTTCCCGCTGCGTAGATCCATCCTCGATTGTTGCGGGATGTTCGTGTCCGTGTTCCAATGAACTTGTTGTTGCACTGCTCCTTGTCTCCTCCTGCCTCGGCCTCGTCTCTGGCCAAAACCTAAAAAAGGAAACGATCCCGGGCCTTGTTGCATCTGTGGTGGGTAGAAGGGCGGACCCATTTGTGGAGGGCAGTTTGGACCCATCATCCATGGGTTGATAGGCCACCATGGTTGGTGATTGCCAAAATTTTGTGGTTGGTTTCTCCAATTTCTCTTGTTGCCACGACCTCGCGGCGCTTGATTAGATGATCCGGTCTGTGATGCATCTGAATCGCTGGATGTCCCATCTGAACTGGAAGTGCCATAAGTTGAACCTCCCTTTTTGCCACTGCGATTAAATATGGGTGCTGTATAGGTGTCGCTACTATAAGGATATATTGTCTCCATTGAGAATTTCGCCAAATCTTTTTTGAACTTCTCTAATTTTATGGATAAGATGGATTCTTTAAAATCTTTGTTGGTCTTATCCGTATCGTCCTGTCCCTTTTTGAACTGTCCACTTTTTAAAGAGGCTTTTATATGGCCTTCGAGGACCTGAATCTCAATCAGGATGGTATCCGCAATCCTCTTCGCGGTTTTTATGATCAGGACTAGCCAGTCTCTCGTACATCTCCAGGCTATCATGGCCCAATCTTTAAGAAATTGTTTATCGTCAAGGAAAAGGCGTGGTGCATTATTGACGATGAGGCCTGTGGGGGCACAGTTGCCTCTAAGATACTGGGCCATGATAATGCCATGGACGGAAATTCGGGAGTGGGACTTCTTTAGGATCAAGACTTTATTCCAGCTGTCGTCATTGTTTGCTGCCTGGGGTGGAACGGGCACATTATCCAGAAGGCTGGGATTTTCGTCTAAAATGTTTTGCACTTCGGCACTTTCAAATGCTAACCCCCAGTTGGTAGCCATCGCTCTGAGCAGACAGGTGAGACAGTCAAGCCTCAAAGCGAGATTCTCAAAGTATACTTTATTGCATTGGTGACCAGAGTAATCAACCAAAAATTAAAAAGACCCACAGCCTTAGCTGTACTAGTAACACGTTCAACAACAAGTGGGGAGGGTCTAAGGGCAAGTTTACCGACCAACCAGATATAAGCCCCTAGCTCAATATATCACAACAAATAATATCTGGGGGTCAAAGAGAAAAGAAAGTTTGACAGTAAGAACCACTATACCCAATGCACACAGAACAGTGTCAGTGAGAAGTAATAGTTAGTAAATGGTCAAGTCGAGACTCAAGAGTACAAGGAGAAAAATGTATTGTTCCCATCAGAAGCCACACTGTACCGCCCTTGTTATCATCATATGGGATCTCCTTACCCAGGAGACAAGACGGCCGGCAAGCATTACCGTGACCGAAATGTAATATGAGAGCAGAACAGCAGAGTGTGGTAGTGGCTAATGAAAAAAGCAGTGTATGGTGATTGGAGTGGAAAAGTGAAGGGTACTAAAATTAGGTGAATGGGTGGAAAAAAGAAATTTTATTGGTAACCCCCAAACCCTAAGGTTAAAAGGCAGGTGTGGGTGCAGGTTTTAAATAATAACCGCACTTATTGGTGGTCGACATGTTTCAGCATTTCATAAGATTTTCTTGATGCATTCCTCAGGACCTATACATGATACACTACTGCTTTCAAAAAAATAAATAAATTATGAAGATATCACCTGGAAATCCAGGCGTGCTCAACCGTATACTGTCAGTGCAATGGTAAGGGATCCAACATGTAAAACAAACGAACAAACAAACAAATAGAACACATAAAGTTATTCACATCGTTGATGTTTGTATTCATAGTGGCATTGCAATATGTTCAATCATACCTGATCATTATTTCGGGTATGCACTCACCCTTGCGTGTAGGCTGAGGAGCTTCACCCCACCTGGCTGCAGCGCAGGTAAAAGGAGCACCGCTCTGTGAGAAATCACATAATGTTTACAGAGCCGCTAGTGATATGACACTAACCAAATTAATAAAAAAGTATACTTCGAGATGAAAGGTTATCTGAGCCTCTTATAACCAGGCTGGGCGTAAACGCCGTAATCTGTCATGACTCAGAGACGATGACCACTTAGTAGGGACAAATAATGCATGAAAGCCGATCCGTGTCAGTTATGTTTAGGAAACGTACCCGAGATCCGCTTCCTGTTTGGATGGCTGGGTAGCCTCTAGCGGCGTGTAAGCACAGAATGAGGAAACGCACACGAAATACGCTTCGTGTAATTGATGGCGCTTCGTGTTATTGATGGCGGGATAGCCTCTAGCGGCGTGTTAGCACAGAATGAGGAAACGCACACGAAACACGCTTCGTGTAATTGATAGCGGGGTGGCCTCTAGCGGCGTATGCGCACAGAATGAGGCAACACAAAGTCACGCATAATGCGTTTACTCACCTAACCGTCGGCGTCTCCAGGCAGTCTTCAGTACTGCTCGGGGGGGCGCCGACTGCCGAATGAGGTAGTGTTTTGTATGCTCTACAAGCCAGCCGTGATGTGAGCAATCACGTGACGGCGAGACTTCTGGGAATTGTAGTTCAGTACCCAGTACTGCTTCTATTTGATAAAATGGGTTTCCTTTCAGGATTGTGCCATGGTGTATCTTTTGCACACGTCCTTGATCAGAATCACAGTGGTATACTTCATTTGGGATGTGCACTGATGCGTGTTGAATTACAGATGAAAGTTAATATTTACAGACGAATATTTTATATTAATACGCAGTGCCATTGCGCCCTTAGAAGGAACATAATTCAGGGAATTATGATTCGCTATCCAGTGGATAGAAGGGGCTTGGTTTTACGATTGTGCCATGGCGTATCTCCTACACAAATCGTTAAACAGAATCCCGATGGCACAAATCGTATAGTGTATGTTCACTAATGCGTGATGAATTACCAGTGAATATTTATTTTATTTCATATTTATAGGCAGTGCAAATGCGTCATTGGAAGGGACATAATGCTTGCGACCATTCAGAGGGACATCCAGGGTATGGGCTCATTGAGGCCCTCTTTGTCACTGTTAAGGCGGTATACCCATTTCTGTTCTATCTTGAACAAGAACCGGCTTGTATCCGCACATGAGTCAGGAATGTGCGGTTGTTCGAGGACTGTCCAATAGAAATCTTCAGGACCATGGCCCTTCTCCAAGAAATGTGCAGTCAGTCTGGTGGCTTGCTTACGGCACCGCACTGTGCTTTTATGTTCCTGGATACGTGTGCGGACCTTTCTGGTTGTCATACCGACATACCGTAGTTCGCAAGGACATTTGATCATATATATCAAGTTACTACTGTTGCAATTCGTAAACTTGTTTTGTGTCCATGGGCGATTAGTGCCAATGTCAACTTCAGTAGATTTGTTAGTCTGGGGACAGACAGTGCAATTTCCACATGGGTGGTGTCTGACCACAGCTGGTAAATCCCAAAGGGTGCCCACTTGTCTCCCTTCTTTGCTGCGTGGGCGTGTATGAACCAGTTGATCCTTCAAGTTCGGTCCTCTTTTATATGCGAACATGGGCTGGGGAATGTCATCACCTCCGGTCTTAAGGATGGACCAGTGTTTCTTTATAATTTTCTGTAACTGGTTGGATCGGCTGTTAAAGGTGTTAACAAAGGCAATCCGATCTGTTTTTTCTTTCGGAGGGTTGATTGCAAGTAGGGCATCCCTATGGTTGTTTGAGGCCCTCTTTTTAGATCTACGAATAATTTTCTTAGGGTATCGTTTCTCCTTTAGTTGTTCCTCCAAGTTTTTGGAGTGTGCTTCGAAAGATTCCTTCTTAGAGCAGTTTCTTTGTACCCTGAGGAACTGGCCAAAAGGTAAATTGTCCCTCAGGGCCCGTGGATGGCAGCTGTCGTATCGCAACAATGCGTTCCTGGCCATGGGTTTGCGATATAGCTCAGACTCGATGCCGGTTGGAGTCGCGTGCAGTCTCAAATCAAGGAAAGCCAATGATGTTCTACTATGCTCGATGGTGAACTTTAAGTATTGGTTCTCACTGTTCAACCAACCATGAAATGATGTTAGTTCTTCTTCAGTGCCACGCCACACCACCAAAATGTCATCAATATAGCGTTTCCACACATATATTGATGATAGGTATGGGTTGGTGATGGTTAGTACACTCTGTTGTTCAAAATGGTGCACGTACAGGTTCGCCAGGCTCGGCGCGAAAACACTGCCCATACTGGTCCCGGACGTTTGCAGATACAATGTGTCTTCAAAGTGGAAATAATTCTCCTTCATAGCAATTGTGTGATAGGTGCCACCAATTTCAAAAACTGATTAATAAAGCGCCTGTAAAAATTGTCAAAGCCAATGAAGCACTGAACATCACGGACATTGCATGGGACAGGCCAGTTCATCACAGCCGAAACCTTTCGTTCCGCCATCTCCTGGCCATCCGGACTCAGGATCACCCCCAGAAACTCCACAGATCGTACATGGAAATCGCACTTACTCAATTTGCAATATAAGTTGTGCGCCTGAAGTATACCTAATACAGTTTCCACATGGTGACGATGGAGTTCCTCAGACTCAGAGTACACCAGAATATCATCGATGTACACGATGACATAATGATCCAAAATCTCGCGAAGAACATCATTAAGAAAGAATTGAAACGCCGCAGGGGCATTGCAGAGCCCGAACGGCATCACTAAGTACTCGAAAAGACCATACCTGGTCTTAAAGGCGGTCTTCCACTCGTCCCCATGTCTCATCCTGACCAAGTGGTAAGCCCCTTTTAGGTCCAACTTGGTGAACACGGTAGCCCCTTTGACTTGTTCCAGTAAAACACTGATGAGCGGTAGAGGGTACCTGTTTTTGACTGTTATGGCATTTAATGCGCGAAAATCCACACACGGTCTCAATTCTCCATTGGCTTTTGGAATAAAAAAAACAGGCGAGGCTGCTGGTGATTTGGACATGCGAATGAAACCCAATCCTAGCAACTTGTCTAGATAGGCCCTCAGATGAAGTGTCTCAGGTTCTGTCAACGCATAAATACGCCCACTAGGAACCACTGCCCCAGGTACCAGATCGATCTGGCAATCATATTGCCTATGTGGGGGAAGCTCTTCCGCATGGGTTTCACTAAATACCTTTGCAAAATTAGAGTATGCTTCAGGGAGTAACACACATTTTTCTGCAGCAGTAGCAATACTTGAGCCTCTAGACAACGCTCTAGTAGGTATCAGAGATGCAGCATGACAGTGCTCCAAACAGTATTCGGACTCCATGATCAAAGTTCTATTGCCCCAGTCTATGCTCGGATTCTGTTTTTCCAACCATGGTATACCAAATATTACTCCATACTGAGGGGCCCTGATCACGCTAAAGGATATCATTTCAACATGTGCCTCCCCATACAGTACCTCTAATTCCTCAGTTTTATACTCAACGGGGCCAGTACACAGCCTCCTCCCATCCACCGCATAGATTACCTCAGGGGACTCGTTCTGTATCAATTCGATACCCTTACTCTGCACTTCTTGAATGTCCATAAACATACCCGTAGCCCCGGAGTCAACCATAGCAGACATGACCACTTGTTTACCAGCAACCATCATCCTAATGGGAATAAAAAGATGACCTTTTGAAACCACATTTTCATCATACAACGAAGGGATGTATAAAGGACTCCAAGACACCCCTTCTTGTGTCTTAGTCAATCAGTTTTCCGCCCCCGCTTCAGCCGTTGCTGAGGCCGCTCTGGTAGAGCGAAAACGATTAACCTTGGGTTTCACGGGACACTCCCGTACAAAATGCCCATGTTTCCCACAATATAGACAAAGCCCCTGCTTGCGACGTGACTCTCTTTCAGCCGGAGTTAAAGCCGACCTAACAGCTCCTATATCCATCGGTTCAGGGGCAGAAGCTGAAGGTATTTCAGCCAGTTTGATCCTCTCTACAAGAGTTTTTCTACGTGTATCACCTCTCCGTTCGCTCAGCCTATGGCCAAGCCTCAACATCAGATTGATCAAATCCTCAGCAGTAGCAGGTTGAGGGTCAATCTGAGCTATGACATCCTTTAACTCTTCGCTCAATCCCTGATGGAATAGAGAGGCCTGTTTGTTTTCGGGCCAACTGGTCTCCGCCACTAACCTTCTAAATGCGTTAAGATAACCCACCAAATCCTTGTTACCCTGTTTCAACTCTAGCAATTCACGATCTGCTGTGTACGAGTCTGCCCTTCTGTCAAACGCTCTCAAAAATTCCAGCCGAAAGGCTTCCCAGTCATGCAACAGTGGATCATTCCGATTGACTAGAGGCACTGCCCATTGTGCGGCAGTCCCCACCAAGTAAGAGATTAAGAAGGCCACCTTAGCCTGGTTGGTAGGGAACGATTTGGGCTTACATGAAAAATGTAGCGCTACCTGAGTTAGAAACACCTGCACCTTCTCAGACTCCCCCTGAAAGCATTCAGGAGAGGCCTGAGGGATGGAGACTGGCATCTCCACCACCACTGCGGTGGAAGGGGCCGGGGCGCCTGCATCAAAAGGGTTTTGTGGTAGACCGTCAAACCTGGCCCGCAAGCCCGCTGTCTCTTGCCTTGACGCTGCCACTTCTAACTGCAGACTAGCTAAGGCAGCTATCACTTCCTCCATGGTAGCCATAAGGTTCAACCCGACCGGGAGGACAATATTCGTGGGTCGGGAATTCTGTTATGCTGAACGTCCTCGGGATCGGTTTGAAGATTATGTTCCACCTCTCAATCTTTCTAATGTCTGGACTACCATAATGGCACACCACATTGAATGGATTAAGTGAGGGATGTTGTGGGGGTTTTAGGAAAAAGGAAGGAAAGGAAGGGGACAGCATGGAGGGAGATCCTGAAGACACAAAGAGACCAAATCTCATGAATACCTTTTCTTTTCAAGAATTCTACATACAGTACTTCCAAGTGATACCTTAACCTTTTCTAAATACCTGTAAAGAAAAATAATCCTTCAGGGGATTGGTAGGTGATGGTAGAGGATGGGATAGAGGTGTTGCTGCAGTAATACAAAATCAACAGTGACATGTAACCTCCTGACATGCATGCATACACAACAGTATAGCGACAATTATCTGCGGAAGTAATAACATTCCCCTAGCTCACTCCTTGAATGCTTCACAAGGATCGAGAGTTATGAATACCACTCCTGATCATTCTCTGTTAATAAATGAGTTAAAGACAGTTGGAGGGGCGTGGCCAGGATGGCGGGCTGAGTGGTCGCACTCAACGTGAGCTCCGCCGTCCCTGAACCCTGATCCTGCTCTGAATGCGCTGATTCTCCCCCCGGGACACCGCGATTCAAGGTGCAGGGGAGTGGTGCCACGGAGGAGCAACCAACAGTTCGCGGGCGGGCCCCGGAGCGTGGGACTGACTCCGGAGGCGGCACCGCCGCGGAGAACAAGCGGGCCTAGCACACGGCCTGGCGGAGAGGCGGACCCTGCCCGGCCCTGGACGTCGGCCCGGGTGATAGCAGCTGCTTTCCTGACATTGCCCGCCTATCCCGGACCTCTGCGCTTCTCGTTGCTGTGGGGGTCGGCACCGGAGTTGCCTGATCCGGGGCCGCAGAGAGTCCGATATCGGGCCGGCATCAGTCTTCACGCAGGGCCGGGGCTCGGGCCTGAGTCCTGGGCCTCGCCTACCCTAGCGGCCTCTGGGCGGGCAGTAACGAACTGTGGGTTTTACCTGCCGGGCCTGGATGGTCCTGCCTAGCCCTGCGGCGCCCTCCCGGAGCGTGGATCGGCTGGAACGGAGGTGCCGAAAAGGAGGCGCCGGTCTTGGAGGCCCCCTGCTACGCGAGGCCGGGGCTTTGGCCTGTGCCCCGGGCCTCGAAGACGCTGCGTAGCGTTGAGCCACCGGCCTGCCGGTCGAGACGGTAGAGCTGGGAGCAGATCCCCTGACCGAAGGAGACCCTGCGGTGAGTCCGACAACGGAGGGCCCCTGGGGAGGAGAGTTACGGCCGACATCCCCTGGAACCGCGGGGGCCTGGGGGCAGGGCTATCGAGTCTCGGGCCTCCACTGCACCTAACCACCGGTCTGGCACTGGAACGGACCCCTTTGTGGCATCTTGGGTCTGACTGTGGGACAAGGTGGAGATAGACCGGGCGTTGTCGCAGCCCCCACGTGGTCCCCGAAGGCCCGCTGAGACCTAGCTTGGAGGGAGATCCCACATTGGCACTGGTGACGCCGAGCCCGAGGCCGCAGGGCTTGTGGCGCGAGAGGAAGGTGCGCTGCCAGACGGAGTGGAGCTAGGGGACTGGACAGTGGCCAGTCAGTGAGGGAGCAGACCGCTGATCAGTGGGGCATCCCGGCCCCATAGGCCATTGGGGGACGGAGTGGCAGATCATCAGCCCGGCTCCTACGTTGCTCCCAGGGTGAACTGCAGAGCTTCCAAGAGGGAAATCTCGGTGGCTAGCATGTCGAATAACAGAGGGAATCGGAAGGGAGATCGCACGTTGCCGGAGATGTTGCACCGGAGCGCTGCGAGACAGGACCGGGGTCAGCCATCCCCACCCCACCCGAGTACCGCCCAAGGAGCGAATGGAGGAGAACCCCCGGTCACGAGGTCCTTCCTGGAGTCCCTCTTCAGCTCATTGAGGGACGACTTTCAGACGCTCAAACAGGAGGTCGCAGGTGAGGTCCGAGAGATACGGAGGGAAGTGGACGGTTTAGGTGACAGAGTGTCCACGGTGGAAGACGCGGGCCATGCCAGGGACGAGGAAATCGCGCAATTGCAGCAGGAGGTCATCCGACTCCGGGAACAGCACCTTGACCTGCAAACGCACACGGAGGACCTTGAAAATCGCTCCAGGAGAAACAACATCCGCGTCCGGGGCATTCCGTCCCGAGAAGAGGGGGAGGATGTGGCGGCCTACCTTGGCGAGCTGTTCAGAGAGGTGCTGGGGGAACCGGCTGATTTCACTATCCGAATTGACAGAGCACACAGGGTGGGCCTGCAACGCCGGACTTCTGCCCCTCCGCCCGACATCTTGGCTTTCCTGCCGGACTATCCCTTGAAGGAACGAATCCTGAGGGAGGCTCGGAGGAGACCCTCCCTGGAGTTCAGAGGCCATCGGGTAGCGCTCTATCAAGACCTAGCGGCGTCCACTCTGCAAAAGCGCAAAGCTTTTAAAATTGCGACCGACTTTCTCAGGGAGCATGGCACTCAGTATTCCTGGGGACATCCCTTCCGGCTCATCTTTAGGTGGAATGGGACCTTGCACCAGTTGCGTTCTCTTCAGGATACGTGTGGTGTGTTGGGGATTACTGCCACTGAGGACGGAGCTCACACGCCACACAGGAGCCGTATCACCAGAGACGGATGGCAGACAATCCCCGGCCGACGATCGTCTGCTCCCATGACGGAGCCGGGTTCTCCTGCGGCCCAGGCGGAGTCGGGCCCAGCAGTGCAGGACGAAAATGGAACTCCCAGTGCAACGGAGGTGGCGCTCACAGCTTAAGTGAACTCCGGGGGGAGATCGACATCGATATGATGGAGCTGCAGGTTTGAGGGTTCTGGGGGGGGGTGGGGGGAGCGGAGGGGTGCGAGGTGGCTGGACGTCCACTTTTTTTTTGACTTTCCGCAGGCTTGTCCGATAAGGACCGGACTGGGACAATGGGTCTACAGTTTTTTGGGAGGGAGGGGTGTTTGAAGTTGTTGATCTGGTCTCAGTTGTGGGAGAGGACTGGATGAAGGAGGGTGGGTGGGGAGACCGGGGTTCAGTTGGGGGGGTTCAGGGGAGCTGGGGGGGTTGGGGTAGGAGGGGGGGATCCGGGAGTTGGCAGTGGGGAGGGGGGGTCGTCCAGTGCACAATGAGGTTTCTGGTTACCTTGGCAGTGTCCGTACTTTTTGGGTTGCTTCCTCTGAGCTACAGCGCCTATGGCTTGGCTTGTCTTCGTGGCTTCCGTGTGACTTGGGGGGGCAGGGGGCATTTGGTGCGATGCATTTCGAGGGCGGTGGGTCGGTGGCTGGATGGTGTGCTCACTGGTTTGCATGGCACGGACTGCTTCTCATGCCTCTGTGTGTTGCTTTATGCTTTACTGCGCCCTGTGCCGTGTTTGGCCTTTGTCCTCCCAATCTGGCTGACGGGGGACCCTGCTGCTTTTTGCTCCACTGTTGTCCATGCCTCCCACCACAGGTAAGGTGGTGACCCTGAATGTTCGGGGTTTGAATAATCCTGTCAAGAGGCGGGCAATCCTCTCGCTCTTAGAGAACACACAGGCAGACATTTGTCTCTTACAGGAGACGCACTTGCTTTCACAGGACACACACAGACTCAAGTCCCACAAGTTCCCTACACAATTTTTTTCCTCTTGCACCACTAAAACGGCCGGGGTGGCGATTCTGGTGGCGCGCCACTTCAAAGGGGAAATTCTTCACAAATTCACTGAACAAAAGGGTCGACTGCTGGCTTATCGGTTTAGGATAGGGGGTCTTCCGTTTACAATCGGGTCCTTATACAGTCCCAATGAGCGGCAGGACCGCTTTCTGCAGGCGGCGATCGAAGAGGTCTCTGCTACGCAAGATAGGCATATCATACTCGGGGGGGACTTTAATATTGTCTTTTACTCCGCACTGGATAGGTCGGCGCAGCGCTCCCCCCAGGTCGGGGAACTCTCTGCGGACCGCAGAGCTCAGCTCGCGGAGGTGGACCTCCTTGACTTATGGAGACAGCTACACCCGAATGATAGGGATTATTCATATTTCTCCCACGCGCACAAGACGTATGTGCGGTTAGACTACCTTTTGGTTACCTCCCCAGTAAAGGCGCTAGCCTCGGGAGCGGAGATGGGGGTGATCTCCCTTTCGGACCATGCTCCTGTTGAGGTTCTGCTTGATATGCCTCCGACGGCCCCTCGCCCTCGGACATGGCGCCTTCGTGACACGCTGTTGCACAGGAAGGAGGTAGTGGCTCGCATTGAGACGGTGATTAAAGAATTTCAGTCTCATAATGACAACACTGACACTAGTCGGGCTACGCAGTGGGCGGCCTTGAAGGCGGTTGTCAGAGGGGAATTCATTGCGATCTCATCGGCAGAGAATAGGGCGCGGCAGGCCAAAAGAGAGGAACTTACAGATCGGGTGAGAGAGCTAGAACAGATCCACCGCAGGACGGGGGCTCCTCGAATTTGGCAGCAGCTCAAGGAGGCCCGGAAGCTTCTGACAGCCCTGGATTTTGACCGGGCCGAGTATGCGGCGTTACGGCTGCGGCACACCTTTTACACCGGTGGGGACCGGTGTGGCCGGTTATTGGCAAATAGGCTCCGAGCAGCGAGGCAATCTCAGCTTGTTAAAGGAATCACTGACCCATCGGGGCGACTGGAGACTGATGACGCGCAGATTGCGGCTGTCTTCCGCGGGTTTTATGAAGATCTCTATTCAGGAACTCCCCCGAATGAGGAGGCCCTGGATGCATATTTGGGCTCGGTTGACTTGCCCTCCCTAGAGCCGGTACAGGCGGACCACTTAGACAGAGATATCCGGGTTGAGGAGGTGATCTCCGCTATTGCCAGACTCAAGCATGGTAAGGCACCAGGGCCGGACGGCTACATTGCACTATTTTACAAAACGTTCTGCACTACGCTGGCTCCCATCCTGACGCGTCTGTTCAACTCCTTTGCGGAGCATGGGGCCATTCCACCTGATCTGCTTCGAGCCACCATCTCGGTAATCCCTAAGCCCGGTAAGGATCCGACAAAGTGCGGATCGTATAGGCCGATCTCCCTTCTGGATATTGACCTGAAGTTATATACAGGGATTCTAGCAGCTAGACTGGCTCTCCACCTACCCAGACTGGTCGATCCCGATCAAGCGGGTTTTGTCCCCGGACGACAGACGGTGGACAATACGAAACGTGTAGTCCATTTACTGGAGAAAGCATCTCGGATTCATGGGGAGCGGATGCTGTTAGCAGTGGATGCGGAGAAGGCATTTGACCGCGTCCACTGGCCTTACCTGGAACGAGTGCTGCTTAAAGCGGGTATCGGAGAGAAATTCCGCTCCATGATTCTCAATTGCTACAATCGGCCGTCAGCGGTGGTCCGGGTCAATGGGTGTGCCTCAGCCTCTTTTAGTATTGAACGGGGCACCAGGCAGGGCTGCCCGCTCTCGCCTCTGCTTTTCGCGCTGTACATGGAGCCATTGGCCCAGCGGATGCGGGATAACCCAATGGTGACTGGCATCCGAATGGGGGGCTTTGAACACGCTATTAGCCTCTAGGCTGACGATGTTATTTTGACCATTGACCGGCCTCGCGTGGCCCTGCCTGCGTGTATGGAGGAATTGGCCTCTTTTGGCATTGTGTCCGGGTTCAAGATGAACATGGGGAAATCGGTGGCGCTGGATGTCTCCCTCGAACCGGACACTAGGTCGTATCTGCAGCAGCGGTTCCCTATGCTCTGGTCCTCGGGAGCGGTGCCGTATCTGGGGATCCAGATTGCCCCTACCTTGCCGGCCATGGTGTCAGCGAACTACCGGATTCTAGGTGCCAAGATTAGGGAGGAGTTGAGCCGGTGGAACCGAGGCATTCTTTCCTGGCTTGGCAGGATAGCTGCTGTCAAGATGACGGTGTTGCCTCAGGTACTATACCTTTTTCGGGCCCTGCCGCTCCAACCACCAGTGGGATGGATCTCACAGCTCCAGGCGGACGTATCTCGGTTTATCTGGCAGGGTAAGAAGCCTAGGATGCGTCGAGCCCTCTCGTTGCTGGCTCCAGAGGCTGGTGGGTTGGGTATCCCTGACTTCCGCAAGTACTTTCAAGCTGCTCAATTGCGCTACCTTGTAGAGTGGAGTAAATGGGAATCTGATAAGCATTGGCTTTTTCAGGATCAGTCGGTAGCGGGGAGGCCCTTGCAGGAGATCCCTTTCCTGCGTCGCCCACACCGGCCTAAAAACCTCTATGCCTCCTTTGTCACAAGAGTGCCTCTGCGAGTGTGGGACGCTACTGGCGTTCTGCGCGGTCTTACCACGTTTCCGTCTCCACTCACCCCGCTGGTGGACAACCCGGACTTCACCCCGGGGATGGAAAAGGGGGCTTTTACGGAATGGCGTCAGGCGGGATGTAGGGCCTTATGTCACCTATATGGCCCGGAGGGGGTTCACCCCTTTCTCCAACTCCGTCAAGAGTTTTCGCTTCCGGAGACGGAGCGACTTTGTTATATGCAGGCTCGCCACTGGGCTCTTCAGCCGCAGGTGAGAGGAGCGGCCGACCGGCCTTTTCTCCCCTATGAACATTGGCTCATGACGCGGACTTCGGACTCCAAACTGATCTCTGATTTGTATAAACTACTGCAGCCGCCAGCGACACACCTTTATCACCCCGGGAGGGAGCGATGGGAACGGGAGTTGGGGAGGACACTAAGCCATAAAGAATGGGAACACATATCATACAGAGCGAGGCATTCAGCTTACCACATGGGGCTCACAGATACACTAATGAAAGTTTCTACCTACTGGTATTACACGCCTGAACGAGTGCGAGAGTTTGATCGCAGTAAGGATGATACATGCTGGAGAGGATGTGGGCTCCGAGGTACTCTCACTCACATACTTTGGGACTGCCCGCTTCTGGAGCCTTACTGGAGGGAAGTGCTGGATGAAATTGATTCTAGCTTCGAAATTGAACTGCCCCGCTTCCCTGCCTACACTCTGTTGGGGCTTCCGAACGATCTAATGTACCCCCTTCGATCTCGCAGGGGCAGACAGATAGCGATAGCCCTGGGTTCCGCTGTCCAGAACATTTTAATACACTGGCACACGGCCACGATCCCGTCTATCACTGGCTGGTTTCACAGATTGTGGCACGTGTTGGGTATGGAGAAAATGTCTCTTACAGTGGCGGGGGATGTGGATCAGTTTAGAGAACTCTGGCAGCCCTTTCACTCCCTGTTGCTTACTGAATTTCGGGAGCTCACCTGTCCCAAGTATCTCCGCCTTCTCAGGCTCCCGATTCCGGAGGGCTCCGTTTCATGATCTCCCTATGGACTGGTCATCTTTGATACTGAGGCTCTGATGTGTGTCGCGATTCAGGAACTGCGCACTGGACGAGGGGTGGGGAGAGGGGTGGGCGAGGGGTGGTTGGGAGTTGGGGGGGCAGTTTGGGGGGGGGTTTGTTGAAAATGTCATGGCACATTGAGGCGACATTTGTCTTCTGCTATTGAGTGATCAGACTTCACAGGGTGTTACTTGTTGCTGCCGCTTTTGAACTCTGGCACTGCGCCCTGCTATGTCTTTTGTATCATTTGTCTGTCTTTATGTGTCGTGCTGAATAAAATACTTTAAACCTAAAGACAGTTGGATTAAACTTCATGCATATCATACCACATCCATCTACACCCCAGGGTATGACCATATCTTCTAAAGTGTGGCACTATAGACTCGCAGAGAGCTCCATTTCAACATGGCTGATTTTCCAGCAGAGCTAGCTAAACACACCTCCAGGATTGTTAATCTCCATAGTCTCTCCCCCTTGATTCTCCTCATTCCTTCCTTAATCTTGCCATCTGGCTGGGTTCAAAGAGTAGAGGTGTAAATGAAACTGGCCTCCTCTGCCTGTCTCCTCCTATTGAAGAATACTGTTTACGACCCCTCCCCCTGCTTTGGCATTCCTATGTACCAGAACCCTGCCTTCCCAGAAGGGCTTTATAACCACATAGGCTACTTATCACCACATCAAAGGAGCCTGGCTAATCCACTTAACTCTGACCAATCAGGACAGACTTTTGGCATTCAGACAAGGAAGTCCTATAACTTCTTGACTGTACATTTTA
The DNA here is from genome assembly GCF_964263255.1 of Lissotriton vulgaris. NCBI lineage: Eukaryota > Metazoa > Chordata > Amphibia > Caudata > Salamandridae > Lissotriton > Lissotriton vulgaris. Next base: position 264,037,538 of record NC_141687.1, on the reverse strand, counting down.
GTCTGTACTTCTTGCCATGTTAACCTATGTGGCTGGGAATTTGCAATGGGAAAAATTACTTGGGCCATTTTTCCAACACCAGGGCTTTATAAAACATATTTTATGAGGAACCTGACTATAGCCACAGGACCCCACACCGCTGGGATACCTAGGGGAGCCTTCAGTGGTTCAGAATATGTACACACATTGCAGATCCTTGCTTCCACACTGCTCCTAGCACAAAAGTAGATTTTGTGAAGCACTGCACCCAAATGTGGGGAGGGAAATGTGCAATTTCACTAAGCCCCAGGCATATAAAACTCATTTTTATAAGGATCTCCTTACTCATACCTGCCCCCCACCCCTGAGACACCTAGGGGAGACCCTGGGGATACCTAATATGCCCCAAAATTGTAGTTGATTAATTTTTAAGTGCCCCAAACACCAAAGTCGAGTTTGGGCACAATTTGTATTTTAAAAACTGAGCTCAGCCTCCAGCAGTGCACACGTGTAAGTGCAGAAAGGGCTGCTGGCCTCTAAACTGCCATGCCCTATTATATACTAGGGACTTAAAGGTAGTTCTGATCTCCCTGTCCTATTATGTACTAGGACCTTATAAAGGAGGTTATGCCAATCTTAGGGGTACCCTAGCCCATACTGTACCCTAGAGTCTGTAGGTATTTTCTCTGTATTCTAGGTGTATCATCAGCATAGCACTGGTCCTGGGCCTGTTCCTGGTTGGGCAGGGACAGTCAGAGTCTGCTACCACCAGTACCGGTCAGCAAAAAATGGGAGGTGCCCAGGGCACGAGGATGACTTTGCAACACTATTCTTCTCCCCAAAGAGGAGGAGCCTGACAAAACACAACATGACAGAGAAAGGACTCTTTTTGAACTCCGCCGTTCCCATCTTATCACAGAGTGAGATGGGGGTCAGTGAAGTTTGGTGATTTCACCCCAATTGTGACAAGAGGGAAAAGTGTGGTAAGTATCGGGTGAGTGACAGGAAGTCTCACTCAGAGCTTCTTTCAGCAACACTCATTGCTACATCATTCGACTGTGCCTCTGCATGCGGTTTCACACACCACACACTGAAGTGAAAGGGAGAGCCTGTATTATGGTAAGTCCAATTTCATTGCATCATTCCTGACAGGCACCTGCGCAGTCGCACTGAAACTTGAGGGAGTGATTTGATGCCTGGCTTTTAGTACGAGTGAGGCTCAGGCAGCCAGACATTCATCGCTGTGTTGCTTATTCTTACTGAGTTACAAATACAAAATATGAAAATAGGTTTGCAAATTGGGTGAGTTGCAAGGCCCCAGTGCCCTAACTGAAAAGCCTCCACTAGGTAATTGTTTTACACCCAGGTCTCACAGGGCAGGATATTTTGTGTGTGGGTGAATATATATAGCTCCTGTCCTTGCCAGGCCAGAGGGTGCTTTGTGAATGTAACTAATGTTGTGTTACCTTTCTTCCCAGCCTGTGTGAAATCCTTGAGCGATGTCTGTCTATGACGGCGGGCCAAGGTGTGGCCGCATTTTGCATAATGCAGCATCATCTCTTCCTATGTTGCAATTTTTCTTTCCCCTTCCCTACCTTTGTTTTTGCGGAGAAGGGGAGCGACGGTGTGTGAGTCTAATGCATGTGTGCCTAAATGGTTGTAATGCAACTCAATATTTATATCAATAAGTAACAACAACAAAAATCACATCATTAAATAATACTTATTCTGACCAATGAATATTCCTATTTGACGGACAAATTCCTAGTTTGTCTCATTGATAGCGTTAATGATAATTTTATTTGTAATTTGACCTGAAACATCATTTATATGACATTTGTAAATGCAACCGGCACATAAAGATTTATGTCATGAAAATTGCATCTGGTGCGACTTATAGTTTGCCTTGCCAGTTCTAGAATGCGCAGCCATCCATAACTGGTGAGTTTCCATTTTTAATTTACAGCCATAACTCTAATGTTCTCTGTGTGTTTAAAGGGAATGTCAGAATTCTCTTAAACATATGTTACTATATTATTATCAATCGTAACTATAACTTAAATTTAACTGTGTTTTTTTGTCAGTGGACGTTATAGCGCAGTAATAATGTGCACGACCAAAACGTGAGCTGCAGGAATTCGCTGTAATTGTGTTTTTGGCACTGTTTTTTAAGTGCAAAATCCATCGCATCCATTGTGAAGAAGCATTTTGCCCCAAATTCCTTATTTGCAATACGTGTGATTTTGCGTAATTTTTCTGAAAGGTTTCATAGTTACACAAAAGCAAATTATGCACCCCCCACTCATGACTATTAGGAGACTTGTTTCCCTGATTAAATTAGTTACCACATGTAATCTGGGAATCGGTAAGCATTGTTTTTCACATCAGTTTTGCTGTATTGTGGTAAACTGGATTTTGACCTTTTCACTGTAGTAATAAAAGTGCGAATGTATATTCATTAGCACAGTTGCTATAAATAACATGCGGTCTAATACCATGGCATAAATATAGTGCACATTGGTGATAACATTTTGCATTGAAAAAGCTGGCCAATCTGCCTATAATTTTTAACCCCTTGCACAGATCTTCACCAGAACTGGATGCCACTTGGCTTACTGAGCTAAAGCCTGAAATACCAATTTTGATGGAGATCAGATGGAAAAAGTGTGTTTTCCCACTTTAGCACCCTTATGTAAGTTTGCTTACACCTACAGTAAAAAAGTATACACGGATTTACGTTAAACTTGACATGAAAGCAGAACTTCATTCAGAAAGTGTGCTTTCATTGTGTTGGTGTCACTAGTTTTTTTTAAATCTAACCATTCAAAAAAATTGCCAGGAGTTCTTCACTGAACTATATGCTGAAATATATGCTCGATTGACTGTAGATAAAATAAATAAAAGCTATTAGTGAGCCAGAATATTTGTTACAAAACAAAACACTTCAAGCATTAATTTTTTTATGTTTTTTTAAAGACATTCCGATAGGAAAGCTCTGACTGTGTCAGCAGGCCAAAACCAAACCTCTACCCTATGTATTAACTAAATACATACTTGTATGAAAAGGGATGAACTTGTACTTTTGTACATTAATTTGTGCAGTTGTTTCTTTTTTGTTTATTTTGGAGCGAAAGGAAAACTGAATGTAAGGTACACAGCTGCAAGCAATTAAGATGAGCAACTTCATTTTTTTGGATATCTAATGCCAATAAAGCCTGATTGCAGCCAAAAAAATAAAATTGCCATGAGGACTTCAAATGATTAACACTTATGTACATAATCTTCTGTTTTAAATAACAAGTCAAAAAATGCAACCCTTGTCAATCACATTTGATTTTTTTAATCAAATGTAATTGCTTTGAGAAGGGATCCACATTTTTTTTCAGCCATCGTGAAGCTCACAATTTTTAATTTGCGATCAAAAGAGAACTGTCGTGGACGTTCACTAGAAATGATGCTAGATAAGGTGAGTACAACTGGCCCATGGTCTGATGTCACTCTAGGAAATACTTGGATTCCAGCCTGATTTAACATCAATATAGAAACGAAAAAATAGTCTAATCGAACCAATGTGCGATGTGGAAAAGAAAAAAACGTGTACCCAGGTGACCCACCCCTTAAAACCGACCAAGCATCCACCAATCCATGGGCTCCCAGGACTTCCTGTAAGGCTTTGAATACTCTTGGCTTCCTGCCTGTATATCTCACCTTCTCGTTATTTAGCACGTTGGGTGCTAGGTTTATATTAAAATCACCGCACATGATCAATGGTGTGGGCCAGGCTGCCTATTCTACATTTAAAAAGTTGAGAGTTTCTGCTTCATCTAGGTTTGCTCAATATACAACACACACAGTAACTTTAGTGTTGCCCACAACACATTCTGCTATCGCCCAGCGTCCCAGCCTATCAAATTGTGTCCTCCCTGTAGTAGCTATATGACTCTTGCCAAGAATTGCCACACCTCTGGCCGCCCCTGAATATTTAGTGCATGCTATTAAATTGAATCCCAGTTCTGTTAACATATGTCTCTTAGACCAGACCACGTGGGTCTCTTGTAGACATATGATGTCACATTGCAAAGCCCGTATCTCTTGTGTAACTCTTCGTCTTTTCTCCACTGAATTCAGCCCCCTGACGTTCAGTGTGCCCACCCTTAAACCCCTACCTGCCATTTCGCCACTTCAAATTTAGCATCTTTACTCCAACTAAATTTCACCAATTGCTCCCCAACATCAACAAAATACAAGTTTCTTCCCAACCCTAACTCGTGTGTTATTTTCTTTTTCCTCCCCAGTTCCCCACTCCCCCCCTTAGCCCCTCCCCTCCAAAGCCCACCCTCGCCACCACCCTTCACGAGGCTTAAGGACCATGTCCTCTGCGATGCAGAAGTGCCTTCACTGCGTGTCATGACTCCCCTTCTCCCCCCACAGATTTTTATCGTTCCACACTCATAATCAACAGCCTTACTTCAGGCTAATTATATCCTCCTTAGGGTGTTCTCCATAAATACTACTTCAAGAGCCTGCAAAATCTGCATTACATCATGCATACAGTCTTTCTCTCAGACACAGATAGTCAGAGGGCTCAGACCTTTATCTGCAACTAAATCGATCATTCCATTATATTTGTAGGAATTCAGGCCCTTAACCCCAGGACACCAATTGCCTACTTGATATTCCTGTTTCCAATGCTGACTCCAGAATTAAATTTACCTAAAGAAAAATTAAATGGGGGAGAACAGGCCCCCAATGTACTATAGCCTATAGTTTAGGAACAAAACAACGTTGCAACTCTTACACCCCTTAACGCCCATAATCACCCTCTTAAATTATAGCGCAAATCCAACGCCCTCTCAAAAGTGCAGTATGTCCATTATAGTCTATTTCTGAGAGTTCAGTAATTGAGATTAAGTTTTCGCCTGTTTGTCCATTTGATTCAAATATAACTGAGCCTCAGACCCAGAGGTGAAGTATCGCGTTTGATTTTTAAAAATAGTCTTCAGTTTGGCAGGGTTGAGTAGAAAACATTGAGCACCTTTTGCCTGGAACGGTGCGATTAATTTCCGCATTTGCCATCTCTCATTCACCGTTGTTGGGCAAAAGTCTGGGCGAACAAAAAACTCACACCCAGCCGCGTTCCTCCTTTTCTCTGGACGTGCAAGATCGTACAAAGCCTCTCTCAGAAGAAAATTATTTAAACAGATCAAGATGGCCCTTGGATATGCTTTCTGTCCATTGTCACACCGACGATTCACAAAGGGGAACCTTTGTGCGCGAATGATTTCGATTTCCCAATTCCAAGATTTCATTTCCGGAAAGGTTTCACTAAACAGCTGAATAATGAATCTACGAGTGTCCGACCCCTCTTTACCTTCCGGAATGCCCAGGACACGTAAATTATTGCGCCTAGCGCGATTCTCAAGGTCTGCGAGTTTCCAGTCTGTGTCCGACTTTGATTTTTGCAGTGTCTCAATAGTCGATTTATGTTTTCCCAGGCTATTTTCAGTTGAGGAAACACGCTGTTCCACCTCCGTCACCCTGGTGGTTACCTCAGTACAAGTTTTCACTAGGCGCCTTACAGTATTTTGAAGCTTTTTCACGGCTCCTTGTGTCCACAATCCTTCAGCTCTAGTCTCATTCCGGTGAGCCATTACGCTTTTTTATATCAGCCCTAGAGTGACTGCATCTTCATTTATCTCCTCCTCATCCAAATTGAACTGGGCACATGGAGTACCTTGGTTCTGGTCTAAATTTCCTGCCACTTCTGGCATTTTCCTAACTGTCTCACAGGTTGCGCCTTGTTCATTGCCTTCCTGTTCTTCCTCATCCGGCATTGTCCCCCAGTCGCCTAGATTACTTAAACTGTCTTCATCATTTCCTTCATTTTCCTTTTCTGATGGAGAGGTCAAATCTGACATTGAATAAAATTTTCCATCTGAGCCTACATATTCTGATCGGTTGCCGCTCTCAACCCCCAGATTGGTATCTGAACCTATAATATTATCCACCCCATCCTCACTATTGACAATTTCAATTTCAATTTCCTCTGTCAATTCGGGCTGGGAGATTACAGGTGGATCATTATCAGGTAGCAGAGTTTTCTGCGGGTCATATTGGGGTCCAGCCATCACTTGATCATTATGCGGCTTTAAGTTAGAGACGTCGACTTTGGACTTGTTCTTTTTTTTATTAAAGATTGCCGGGACAACTCGCTGTCTCACTGCCCCGTCTTGTGAGCCTTTGCTTGAAAATGTCGCAGCATTTTTTTGGGGCGGTTGAGCGCTGGGGGTAGTCATAGTGGGTAATGCATCCTGTTGCGTATTAGTTGTTCTCATTAAATATACGCCATTAGACACAGTCCCCAAAGTTCCATCTACGATACAGGGTTGCAATGAATTGTCTGCAATATTCCCTGCTGCACTCCCCTCTATTGGAGTGTTCATAGGCGCTGATATAGCTGGTGCACCCCGATTCCTCGTGCCGCCTCTACCTTTCGCCATTTATATTTACCAAAGTCAACAATAATATAACTGCAGGGGCTCTCTTGCCAGACCTCGAAGCAGATAGGCGTTTCCCCACTCGTAGCTTATACTGGAATCGTCTTGTGACCAAACTCTGAAATACCGTGCATATGCATAATGCAACAACAATTGTTTTTGCCCCCCAGCGTAGCTCATCGTACTCCGTACTCCGTAAGCCGTTCTCCGTGTAATTTTCAATTCAAAGTTGCTTTTTTTCCATCAACGGCGTCACAGCCACCGCGTTACTGCTCTCCTCCGTCGAGCTCCCACTCTAATCGCAGCTGTAGCATGTTTGCCGGCTACCGGCCGAACCCTCCCTGCTCATTCCAAGAGCCGCCTCCTCAACAACTGCAGCAGCCTCTCCGTGTTGCTGACTTGAACCGACAGCTCCGTGCTTCGAAGACACTTGCTCTGGAAACCTCATGCTCCACAGAAAAACAACGGTATCGGTGCCCTTGGTACCCCGCCGCCGTCCAATGGATAATGGGGTGCAGGAAAGTCTTTAGCGAGGGGGATTAATGAGGAGTCATGCAGAGCACAACTCACAGCACTTCACCGGCCACAGCAGCGGCCGCCATCTTGCCTCCCCCAATTCTTTATTGAACATATGAAGGAGTGGATTGTATCTTTTTTAACATTAATCCGGGGAGCAGTAATGTAGGTTGTGTGTGGGATTGTTTTAAGGCTGCCTTTCGTGGGGAGGTAATGAGTTTGGGTCTGTACAACCAAAAAAAACAAGCTGCAGAAATAAAGGCACTTTATCAGGAGTTGATCACGGCCGAAGAGGCGCTCATGGTACGGATACAGGCAGGGATTAATATAGATGCAGAGATTAATGAAGAAGCGCATCTGAAGGCAAGGGTAAATCTGAGGTGGTCCCAGGAAGCAGCTAAAAATGTTTTTGCTAAAAAACAAAGCCATTATGAATATGGCGAGGCAAGTGGAAGATGTCTCGCCCAAAGAGTAAAAGCAAAAATGGCAGCTCAGCGGATCGATGAGGTACTAGATCAGAATGGTGATTCTGTTAAGGACGAGCAGGGTATTCTGGAGGTATTCAGGCAGTTTTATGAGATGCTATATCAGGGGGATGAGTATAATGGTGAAAATGCTGCATTATTGATTAGTCAACACTGTTTGAAGGACCTTTCGGAAGATGACAGGGTAATGCTAGATGCCCCTATTACTTTGGAGGAATTAGAATTAGCGGTAAACGGACTGGCTTTGGGAAAGGCTGCTGGTCCAGATAAATTGCCTTTAGAAATATATAAAACGTTTTTTATGCTTCTAAAAAAGGATCTCTTGGCAACAATGTTAGCAGCACAGAAAGGCTTTGCCCCCCAAACTTGGCAAGAAGCAACTATAGTGGTATTTCACAAAAAGGGCAAGCCACTAAATCTACCGGGATCATATCGCCCTATATCGCTCCTAAATGTAGATGGTAAAATGTAGAAGATTTTAGCGAATAGACTCTCCATGGTTATTTCGGGTCTTGTTTCAAAAACACAGCATGGGTTTATTCCTCAACGTAGCACTACTAATCATGTTAGACGAGTGATAACTTTACTCGACTATGCTAAGGCAACTAGGGAACCCTTTTGTTTAATTTTATTGGACGCCGAGAAGGCTTTCGACCACGTGGCATGGTCTTTTTTGTGCGACAACTTGAAGAGTCGAGGTTTAGTCCCCGAATTTATCAAATCAGTACAGGTTCTGTATCAGCATCCGGTAGCCCGGATCAGTACCAATGGCTTGGAATCGGCAGTAGTACAAATTTGTAGGGGGACTAGACAGGGGTGTCCCTGCTCCCACTTACTATTTGCTTTATACATTGAGCCTTTCTTAAGAACATCAATATAATTCCGCTAAAGGTCCATATATACCAGGTTAAGGTGTTGGCATATGCTGACGACGTGGCAGTGGTCACGTCTAAACCCACCATGGCAATGCAGGCTATAGAGCATTTGGCGGCAGAATTTGGTCAATCTTCAGGATACAAGCTGAATTCGGCAAAAACCCAGCTACTCAGTATAAATATACCAAGCTACACTTATTCTAGATTGTTAGGAGGTGGTATATCTGGGAGTCACGTTACGAGCTTGTACAACTTCTTTAGTTAAAGCTAATTGGGACCAGCTCCTAGTTGGTGTTCGGAAAAAATTAGATGAGGCAGAATGCTTATACCTTTCATTAGTGGGACGATGTAACCTTTTAAAAATGCTGATTCTTCCTCAAATTTTATATTTTTTCCGATGTATACCCCTAGAAGTTCCAAAGACTAGTTTAGAAGAACTGCAAGCAATATGTATGCGCTTTATGTGGCCTGGAGGGAAAGCTAGAAGGGCTAGGCGCTTCATGATTCTGCCAAGAAATGTAGGGGGATGGTCGGGACCAGATTTTACACTTTATTACTATGCTTGTATGTTGCAAGGAATGGGAATTTTATTAACCGGCAATGATCCAGCAAGAACTGCAGATTGTCCTTCGATCTATCAAATGTTGCTGGGGGTAAAAGTAAAAAATTGTTTATTCAAGTGTTTAGAACAAAGTTATTACAAACGCACCCGTTTTAAGATAATGGTAGCTGCATATAAGGTCTGGCATAAAGTTAGGAGGCTATTGGGCCTCCGGAAAAATAACGTGGTACACTCCATTCTCGTCGTCGTTTTTCTTACCTTTAGATGTGTGGGATAGAATAGTATATAATTGGAGGGAGAAAGGCATTAGAGTGGTGGGTGACCTGTATGATGTTAGCTATTGCAAATCTTTTGAACAACTACGAGAACAATATTCTCTCCCTAGAGAGCATTTCGCAAAATATCTACAGATTCGCAACTGTTTAACGTGTATTGGGGGTAACTTTAAACCGAATTCTTTGATCGAGGACATTATGAAAGGGGTAAGGATTGGAGCTTTATATAAGCATTTGTTAGACACTAAAGAAAACGATCTAGAGCAGCAGAATAGTAAATGGTGTGTCAAACTAGGCAGACACGACATTCAAATAGAAATCTCATTAGATATGGCTAAAGATTTATTCTTGTCTGCAAAGCTGGTGGCGCAACATTTTAAATCAATCTATAATTTATATTATACCCCAGACAAGGTGTCCAAATGGTCGGGAGATGCAATAGGGAATTGTTTTCGTTGTGCGTTTGCCTCAGCGGATGATGTTCACATTTTCTGTACATGTACTGTATTAGCTCCATTGCTGTCTCAGATAGAAAAATGTGTTTCGGCAATTGTGGGTAATCAGATACAATTATCAGCAACGCAGATATTATTGGGTGTTGAAATGGGCACATAGAGTACTAGCATTCCGAAGAAACACGTCAAATTAATTTTTTTAGTAACTACAGTGTATAGGCTGTGTATCGCATCTGCATGGTTGCAACAGGAACCGCCCGCTTTTGAAGCTTGGCGGTCTCGCTTTTTTTCGATACATAATATGGAGCACAGTCTCTATGCTTTAAAGGGCTCCCGCAGAAAGAAGATCGGGCAACAGATTTGGGGATTAGTCACAAATTATCTGGAGATGTAAGGGGATATTTGCGTGGATTGTTTATAATTTCTTGCTGGACCTAATTGAGACTGCCTTTATGAAAAGTATACTTAACAACTGGTTTTCTTTTTTCTTGTGTTTTTTTTCAAGAATTTTTTGTTTTGTTTATATTCTTGTATTGTATGCCTCTAAATGACAAGATCTGGATATGTATTTGCTCAGCAATTGTCTCCCTTTTTGTTTTTTTCTCTTTTTGTTTCTGTATCAACCGACTCATGTGTTTTCGCATAAATAAATTAAAAAAAAAAAAGTGACGCTCACAATTTTTAAAGAAATTGAGATTCCTGTGCTGTGGAAAAAACTCTGCAAAGACGTGGGAAGCTCCACAAGAGATGCCACAGAAGGTGTGAAAAATGCACTAAAACCCCATCAAAAAAGGGATAGAAAGTGTGACTTTAAGAAAAAATCCTTATGCAGTGGCTGCCCTTTTGAGAACAGTTGTATAGGTACCAAATTTAAATTGCATTAAAATCGCAAGTTTTCACAAAAAATAAAAAATATGGAAAGATAAATTTCCCATCAAAAAAACTGCTGCATGTAGCCAACAAAGACTGTCCTCTGAAGTTATGCGCAGGGTGGGGTGGAGGGGTCAGGCGCAAGTCTTATGGTCATCTTCCTTTGCATACAACCAAAGTCTATGCACAGTGGAGGTTGCCCAGCCACGATGCGTTGGGCACAGGACCGGCAGTCAACACCTGTTGTGCATGACAAAGGGCATGCATGCTGGGTGTCAGAGTAGGGGCTGCAATTCACTCTGGATTGGGTGCAGGGCCAGGCCACGGTGGGGATTGACTGTCACAGCAGGTTTGTTGCAGTGAACAGTCGAAGCCCAGGTACGGCAATTGTTAAAAATTAAGTGAATTATAAAAAAAACATGTTATTCACTGAAAAACATGCAGTTATAAACTGAGTTATGGTTCTTGCCATTAACCAGTTGAGGCTAGTAACGCACAATACCCATATGAATGTCTGCCATGCTTAAAAAAACATTTGCTGACCTCCCAGAAATTGCAGAGGCTGCACACGAAGGGGGCTTGAGAGCTGGCGCCATAACGATTGCTGTGTCCCCCGTAACAAGCCGGCTCGCGCCCGGGTCTGGGCGCAAAAAAACACAAGGTACGAAAAACAGCCTGGCCTCTCCTTCGCCCCGCGGTGACCGCCGGACAGGCGCTGCTTGCCATGGCCAATGGGGGCTATGCACTTTACAAACCCCCCAATGGGGGCAAAGCCGGTGAGCTAGGCAGAGAAGAATGGGGGGATATAAGGCATGCTCCCCCAGGTAAGCTCCATGTTCACGGCCGAAACGGGGTAGCAGCACCTTGACACAAATCTTATTTACCTGTGATCACATCGAAGGCGAAGCTCTGCGAGGCGAGGCGCGGTCCGGGCCCCGACCCAACCCAGGGTGCTGTCCCCAAGGCACAACAGGCTCAGTAATCCTTCCAGTGAGTTTTGACCGGAGCCCACCCGGCGAAGAACGAAGTGAAGGCGGAGACTAGGGAAGGCCGTTCGAATACCGGAGCCCACCCGGCTAGGAAGTGAGTAAGAGGAGTCTGGTGAGGCGGGCTGGAACCTCGGAACCACCGGCGCCGACCCCACCACGCTACAACAGGCCAGAAAGGACCAAGCAGCTGCAAGGTTTGGGGACGCTTGGCCGCAGCCCCGCTGCACTGACCGGAGCCCATCCTGGTAGCTGGAAAGGGGCGGAGCGACGAGAGCAGATCATTGCAGAGCGCCCGCCTCGCCTTCCAAGCCCTCGGTACCCTCTGAAGCGGCACAGCAGCATGCGGGGTACAGAGGAGGCAGTGGCTGGGCAGATCGGACGGAAAGGCACAGGACCGCCCCGCCCGCCGACCCGCCCCAGCCTCGAATTAGGAGGCGGGATCTTAGGAGACTGTGAGGCCGTAGCGAGGACCTGAGAGCAGCGATCCCTGTGTAAGAGTGAGGCAGTCGCAGCCGGTGATCTGGACTACCCCACCCGCCGACCCACGACAGCCCACCCCCGCAAATTTAAAAAAAAGAAAAGAAAAAGGAGGTGGCGGGGAGTAAATAAGGGAACGAGGCAGGCTTGGCACAGCGGGGACCCGTAGGCGGCGGTCCCCGTACGACCGTGTCAAAAAAGGGCAAGTTGCTTTGGTGCAATAACGCTGCAGCAGCACCCCGCCAGGTCTTAAAACAACAGAAGCGCGCTGCTGGGCAGCAAGTAGGCTGTGAAGCTCATCATTTCAGGGGAAGGACACTGTGCGCTTGATGCAAGAGCAAGGCGGTTGCACCCCCCCAAGACAGGCAAATTGGTGCATAGTGTGCGGCATCACCCCGTCAGGAACACCCCTGATGCGCGGGCTCACGCAGAAGCATCATCACATCAGATTGGGGGCCGAAGTTAGGAGGGACCTGGCGATGTGGGACACCTTCTTAACAAGCTTCAATGGCTCATTGATCTGGAGGGAAGGTTGGATGACCAACGATCAGATCGAGCTATACACAGATGCGTCAGGGAGCACAGGTTTCGGGGAAATCCTAGGGGACAAATGGTGCGCAGGTCAGTGGCCCATGAGATGGCACAGTCAGAGCAAAACTAGCAACATCACCTTCCTAGAATTGTTTCCCATCATAGTGGCACTAACAATATGGGGAGATCAATTGCAGAACATGAAGCTGACACTTTGGTCAGACAACAAGGGGGTAATGCAGGCCATTAATAGAGGATCAGCCAGATGCCCGGACACGCTGTGACTAATGCGCCGTCTGGTTACATTGCAGCTGGAATGCAACATAGACCTGCAAGCATGCCACGTTCCGGGTGTGGAGAACGAAGTGGCAGACTCCCTATCCAGGCAACAAACAGATAGGTTCAGGAAATTGGTGCCCAGGGCAGAACAAAGCATGACTCCATTCCCGGAGCAGCTGTGGGAGCTGGCGGGATAGACCTATCGGAACTGGTACACCATGGGCTTGCGCCTGAAGCAGCCAAAAGGTATAAAAAGTACGTGGAGACAGTGATGAGGGTAGGCGGGATAGAATCACTGGGCGACATGGGCGCTATGCGCAGGGCCTCAGAGCAGATCATCCAGTGGGCCATTAGAGCACAGAAGTCCAGGTTTTGGGCGCAGGCCCATTTAGCCGCTGTGGCTCATTTATCAAAATTGGAGACAGGACAGGACCCTGTGGCGTCAAGCTACATCAAGGCAAACACGAGGGGGTGGAGGTGGAAAGAGGGCCCAAAGAAGGATACCAGACACTCCATAGATTTCACGAGGCTCCGGAACACACTTGGGGTGTGATCGCAGACGACTTCGAGCTACTGCTATTTAGGGCGGCGTTTTCCACAGCTTTCTTTGGGGCATTCCGTCTCAGCGAGCTGATAGCACTGGCAAAAGTGGGACCGGCAGAACAATGCATACAGGCAGGCGATGTGACACCCGCATTGGCAGGGGTAGAGGTTATACTGACACGGTCAAAGACGGATCAATCGGGAAAAGGTACCAGGATAAGACTGCAATGCATTAAAGACCAGAAGTATTGCGCCGTATGCTGTCTGCTCACCTTCATGGCAGCGGCCGGCAGGAGAGGGCCCGCTGTTCACACACAGGGATGGAACACTGTTGAGCAGATTCCAATTCACAGCGGTTATGCGCCACGCGCTAGGCAAAGCTGGACTGCACCCGGCAGCCTTTGATTCCCACTCCTTCCGGATAGGAGCGGCCACAATGGCATCACTGCACGGGATGACCGAAGCAGGGATTCAGGCAGTAGGGAGATGGAAATCACGTGCCTATAAAACACATGTGAGACCCCAGCTGCTCTGACCCACAAGACAGATCGAGCAGACAAAGCACGGCCCCCACAACGGGTTGGACCAGAAGTGACTCATTTTCCTTGCTTTAACAGGAAGGAGACCACGCCTGGTATGGGTGGTGGGGCACTCGTGCATATCCCAGATGCAGACCTGGTGGCGGCCAGGTGGCCACAAGACAAAGGGGAGACCAGGGGACATGTGTATCCAGTGGTTTGGACGACCGGGAATGAGATGGGAGCAGCTGCCGGCAACCCTTGCGGAACTGAGGGCGGACACGGCTTGATCATACACCTGAGGGGCAATGACTTGGCGAGGTTCGGGAGGAGAACACTCCTTCATACAGAGGGAATTCACGGAAGCAGCCAAGGCATTCAGAAGCTCGGCAATTGTGTGGTCCGAAGTAATCAGAAGGCACGAATGGTGCTGGCAGATTCTCAAAAGGCAGTAAAATTCCGGCAAAAAGCGGAACCTCACAGTGAGCAAATTCTGCAGGGCGAATGGCCTGGCGTCGTTCAGGCACGGGCTCATTCATACGGGCCGCCCAGAATTATACGCCAAAGACGGTGTGCACCTGACAAACGAAGGCATGGGACTATTCTGGAGCAACCTATGGGGCACCATGGCATTGGGGGTTTGCAAGTAACAGGACACAGGACGTTGTTGGGTGGGAGCCGCCGGGAGACGGAAGCCTCCCAGACAGCGTGGCAGAAAACAATGTGGAGGCACAACAGAGGGCGGTCTGCCAGGATTGGACCACTAACCTTAGGATGTCTCATGGCTGGGAGAGCTGGCCTAAGGGCAGAGGGTAGGACCACTCACCTTCAGATGCCTCACGGCTGGGTGAGGCGGCTTACCGGAGAGGGAGGGTAGAAAAACAGAGATGGCGCTCGCAGCCCAGCCCCCGCCAGATGGCAGGGCACAACTAGAATCGGACAAGGTAGCGGCTCGTGGCTAACTCCAGGGACAGAAGCTACTCTCTCCCCCCACGCAAAGGGAGCCCAAATCCAACCTACCAAAGAAAAAAGACCCGCAAGGGCCAAAAGAGACTAGACAGCAAAAGTACAAAGTTTATGCATGTTGTCATTGTATTCCTAATAAACTGCAGCCAACAAATGACCACCACAAGACAAAAAGTGTACGTTGGTTTTCTTGTGCAGTGTGGGGAATCCAATAAGGGAAAGGTACTGATGGGGAGGCATGGGGCAAGTGCGAGGGTTATTGCAGAGGCTGCACACGAAGGGGGCTTGAAAGCCGGCGCCATAACGATCTCCGTGCCCACCAGTAACAAGCCAGCTCGTGCCTGGGTTTGGGTGCAAAAAAACACAAGGCGCGAAAAACAGCCTAGCCTCGTCGCCTCCCCCCGCGGTGACCGCCGGACAGGCGCCGCTCGCCATGGCCAATGGGGGCTATGCAATTTACGAACCCCCCAATGGGAGCAAAGCCGGTGAGCTAGGCAGAGAACAAAAGGGGTGATATAAGGCCTGCTCCCCCAGGTAAACACCATGGTCTCGGCCGGAGCTGGGGGAGGAGCACCTTGACACAAACCTTTTTCCCAGGCACCCACACCTAAGGAACAGCAATGTCGAAGGCTTAGGAGCAGTTACAAGCAAGCAGAGAAATATGCGGAGAATGGTTGGTAAGGAGTCACACCGGAGGGCGGTGTGCCAGGATTGGACCACTAACCTTGGGATGCCTCACGGCTGGGTGAGGTGGCTTACCGAAGAGGGGGGGTAGCAAAACGGAGACGGCAGCCAGCCCCCGCCGGATTGCCGGGCACAACTAGAATCGGACAAGGTAGCGAGTCGTGGCCTAACTCCAGGGACAGAAATTACTCCCTTCCCCCGTGCAAAAGGGAGCCCAAATCCAACCTACTAAAGAAAAACCACCCGCAAGGGCCAAAAGAGACTAGCAGAAAAAGTACAAAGTTTATGCATGTTGTCATTGTATTCCTAATAAACTGCGGCCAACAAATGACCACCACAAGACAAAAAGTGTACGTTGGTTTTCTTGTGCAGTGTGGGGAATCCAATAAGGGAAAGGTACTGATGGGGAGGCTTGGGGGTAGTGCGAGGGTTATGCGCATAAAGTTACAACTATAGTGCTTGGTCGTTGGCTAGGTTGTTCCTTTTTATTAAACGTTTTTGTTGTGTGTCTTTTGCAATAGTAGCATTTGGAAAAAGTGCCAGCTGACCTGGAAAGAGTTAACACTTCTGTATATCTTGGCAGTTGAAAGGCATTTTATTTTATTTGCTTATAACTTTAGCAAGAACAAATATCCATGAAATGTGGCAGAGGCTTCAATTAACCTTACTCTCATTTGTTTTCAAATATTACGCACACAATTTTGGCAGGAGTTTTGTAGAATTCACTTTCAAATTCTGTGCCAAGTTTGTGTCAATGTGTTGGTGGGGGAGGGCGGGGTGAAGAAAACTAAAAGGACAGGGACAATAACATTGTATTTGCTAGTATCGTTGCTGCTGTTTGACGAATCTGCTTGAAAAGTGGCCGGCAGTTACCAAGGTATACTCCTTGTAGGTATTTTAAGTTTTGCCAGGTCCAGTAATGGTGGCGGTTATTTAAACGGAGGCAGGATGGTCAAGAATATTTTTGACTTATTAATAACTTCGACAGTGGTTGATGGATCCGCCCAAAATTTGAGAGACTTTTCATGTTTAGTTTTCTCTTTGTGCTCTCAATTTCCTTCACAGGTGGACACATTTAAAAGATGGCCAAATAATTGTAAATTTTCTAATCATTTTGACACTGTTTGATAAATCTGCACAAACTCTGGCACGCATTTAGCAGGTTTATTTTTCTATTTCCATGTCAAGTGTTGAAGAGATTTGACAAGGGGGCAACGATAAAGGGGGCGGGCAACAACAGCTTTATTCATTAATAACTTGGTGCTGATTGATAATCTGCATGGAATTTGGCAGAGAGGAAATGAAGAATTATGCAGGGATATCGGGTTTCATGCAGATCAGACCAGGGAGGGAAAGATAAAGGGGATTGTCATTAAGACCAGGGCCCGAGGCCAGGCCCTGCTGTGCACGGCTGAAGGTCGTGCATAGCTGTGGTTGTCTGCCTACAAGGCTGGTGTAGCAGGCCTGGTCATAGGCCAGACCTCGCTGCTGAGCGTGGTTGAACAGCTGTGTAGCAGGGGTTCTCCAACCATGGTGGCTCGGTACAGTGCCTTGCTGTAGAGTAGACCCATATCTGACCCCAACCCAGCTTTGCAAGGTGGGAAGCTATACACAGCTGGAAATGGATACCTTGCAGGTGAATGTAATACATTATTAAAAAAAAAAACTGGAACTCACTGAAAAACAATTAAAGGTTAGTTATGGGAGTGTGCAAACCGAAGACAGCCTGAACGCCCTGAATTTCACAAGTTATAGTATATAATGCTCACCATAACTCACGCCCCTGCGAGGCACAGTACACCACTTTGCTGATGGCATGTGATTAAAAAAAAAATGTCCAACAAAAAGGGAAAAAAACATCCCAAGGATAACTTCATCTGGCAATCCCACAGTAAGGACGCAGGCAATTTGGTTGTCTAGTTTGGTGATGCCCCTGAATATATGCTTGATGTGTGATTAAGGATCATACTGAATACTAAAGTCTTGTTTGCTGCAAAATTTACTTTTATAAAATAACAAAACCTGAATAACCTAATTGGAAGTAGAGTTGGCTAAAAACAAAGTGCAATTCAAAACATCGCGTCTCTTCCGCTAAGGTGGAGGAGTATCACCCTACTGCTTTATCAGCAGTGCAGAGGAAAAATAAAGTGATAATAAAATTGCATTATTATATTATTATTTTTCCTTCCTAAGTGCGGGGAGGGACTGGGCAGGCCAGAGCAGGGGACAGGGGAGGAATGTTGATTGCACTCAAAGTGCGCATAAATATTTGACCGGCCTTCTTTGACCGGCCAAACATGCATGCACACTTTTTTTTCTTTCATATCTTGACCGATCTATAATATACTGTCGCCCTTGGAGATAAGGACATCGCATTGTCTTTGCATATATGCTGTGTCATTAGAATGTTTGGCGTTTAAATATGCTCCAACTAACCTACCTCACTCTGTTCATCCGCTGTTGCTCTCTTCTGTAGAAAGTGCCGCAGTGGCTCCCATAAGTCCTTCGGCCTCAATGTTGTTGGTAATTCCTCTGCATATATCTCCCTATTTTCTTTACAACATACAAGGTCCTTGATTCAGTGTTCAATTTTTGATGACCGTTTCCCTCCCCAAGTAATGGCCACCCTGCGTTTAGCCAAGTGCATCGCTAGTCGTACGAATCGACCCATCACCCCTTCATGTGTGGAACACAGCACAGTAAACATACAAGGGGAGTGCACTGTAGCTCCAGCCCCGATATTTCCATTATATCCCGCACTACAGCAGACCAATAACAGGCCACCCCATTCTACACCCCCATGCAAGATGCAAGAAGTTTGCTTCATGTTGTCCACACCTCACACAGCAGCTAGTGTCGTGTAACCCATATCGGTGTAACCTCGCCGTTGTATCGTACACCTGATGTATATACTTGAGAAATGTATTATACGTAAATTTCCATTCATAGCAAGTATACCCATTAGGCCACATATATGTTCCCAGTCTGCCACTGATATTGCGGACAGCAGACTATCATTCCATCTCTCCCAACTTCTTACCGGCTCACCCCTGCTCTCATCCCGTATAATTCTATATCGCCTAGAGTTCAATTTCTCATTGGTGGGAGTTGTTAGGACCAGTTGCAAAGAGTGTAGTGTGGAGGCTCCAGGGGATAGGTGACTTAGTGTGCCCTAATCGCGTACCTAAGCCTGTGAATCGCAAAGCGAAACAACAGTGTGGGATTGCTTATGTATTGCAGAGTGTCTGTTGTGTGGCACGATCCCTCTGGGTACAGATCTTGCATCAGCTGTAGGCCGCATCGAGCCCATCTCGTGAGTCACTGATAGGGCAGTGTTGTGTTCTATGTGCGTAGCCGGGGCATAAATGGGTAACTTGTGTGCAAGTGTACCTATCGCCTGGCAAGCAGCGATTGTTGTGTCTAACGCGTTAATTTCGGTTTTCGGGAGTCAGCTTTTCGTGTGTTTGAGCATACTATGTAGAGGGACAGGAGAGGCATCTCTTGCTTCCACTGCAACATGCGGGGTGAATGCATGGGGTGTAACCCAGTAGTACGCATACTGAGGCTGGGCACTGAGATAGTAAATATATAGGTCTGGAGCCCCAAACCCCCCTTTATCGTAAGCGTAAGTAAGAACAGACCAGCTCACCCGAGCATGCTTGCCTCCCCAGACCAATCTAAGTAAAGTCGTGTGGAGGGTGTAAAAAAAACCCTTTGTCCGTACAATCGGGATGTTTGTAAATGAGTACAAAAACCGCGTCAAGACCACCATTTTTACAAGTGTGATACGGTTCGCCAGAGACAGTGGCAAGGTCCCCCAATTATCAACTTGTTGATCTAGAGCGCTACAGGCCTGGCCATAATGTTCACGAATAACCAATTCCGGATCTCAATCCATACTCCAAAGTATTTAACTGGTTCTGCAGACCATACCAACGGGAACTCCACATCAAGCTGAGTCGTGGATTCCGTCAGAGGGATAATGGTGGATTTTTCCCAGTTTACAACCATCCCCGATAGCAAACCAAATCGAACATATTTCCGCAACTTATAAGCGTGGCTCAAATCCACCCGAGTGACTCACCGCACTCACCTATAATTACCAAGTAAGAAGTCAGCCGGACAGTGGAGAAGAATAAACAAAGTATTTTATTAGGCCACAAACTCCCATATGAGAGGGCCCTGTCCGACCACCTCACCCCTAGGAGTGCGCCGAGAGGACTGACTCATCTCATCACAGCAATACATTATAACATGGTACAGCAAAGTAAAACACACCCATACTGGAAAAGTACTGGACCCCGGAGAGGGTGAACAATGGCCTCACACAAGAGGCATCTGCACCTGCACTAGCAACATTTGGTTATCTCTGCCCAAGGCCTCGGAGCCGGGCCTCAGCATCTCCAGCGCATGAGAACATTACTGATTAGGTTTTTGTTATTAGTTTCGGTCACAGTTAGCTAAGAAACGAAAACTGCTGCTTTCAGGGTTTTTCCTATTCCTACGGGAGGGGGGAATGAGCGAGTGCGACTTGCACGCAGAGAGAAGCACTCCAAAATGGTGGCACACAAGCTAAGCTAAGAAAACTGAATAACATCACACGCATAAATGAATAATGAGATGGAGAATATAAAAGTAAATGCATAAATGAATACATCATTAGTTAGACACATTATGCTAACTCATAAATGTAAATGTAAGTGGGCGGGGCATCGGAAAATGAAACCTTTCAGACCCTCCTTTTAGCATTATGTGGCTAACATGGGCATAGCCTTTATTAGCTAAAAGATAAGGTCTTTACACATCATGCTAGTGACGGGGAAAACATATCAATCAAAAACATCATCATCAATAAGCATCAACCAGTGAACATCATGGAGCTACATGTCATTAGAAACAGTATACTGGCGGGTCGGTCTTTTAGGAGATTGCAAATTACTGGCACACATGGAACAACAAGGGGGAAGGCAATAAACACATAGGCAACAAGTCAGCAATATACCCACTACTCCTACAACAACCATCAAAATCTTGCAGCCGCAAGAGGAGAAAACACCCGACAGCCATTTCTGTAGTGACCAAGTACCAGTGTCCTGATGGAGTTCAGTCGCTAATCTATGAAGTTTCTGTACAGCTAAGTTAACAGTGGGGGCCGAGTCAGGAATGTACACACAGCAAGACGTCCCGATGACGCGACAGGCTCCACCCCTATCAGCAAGAATGACGTCAAGCACCATCCTATTCTGAATCGTAAATAATCTCATAGCCTGCATCTCAACAGACATATCAGCTACAATGTCTACCTCAGCATTCACTACTTTCTCCATCACCCTTGACAGTCTCCGAATAGCCCTACTGTTAAATATGGGACCCCAGAACGGCAGTAGACCCTTAGAAAAGACTGTCCTTTGCTGCAAAGAAGTATCAGTCTGATCCACATCCTCAACTTGGAGTGCCCTCCTCTGACGCTGTCCAGGCATTATAGCAAACTGACGATGAGTCTTATGATAGTCTGAGGGTGCTACATAGACAGGAGGAAGCAGGTAAGCCAGATAGCAGACCCCACTCCAACACTCAGGCAACCACAGGTATCCATTATCTCCACAAACAAAGTAAATATTTGGGGCAGTGACCAAAGAAGGACTAAGGAACAAGCGAATCGAGGCAGTCACATTGCAGGAACTGTTCCCAACCTTTATAGGGCCCAACCCCAGGATACAGAAGAATGGTGAGAGCCCAACAACTGCCAGGGGCACCAAAGAATGACTACTACCATTTGTCACAGGAGGGTGTCTATAAGCCAGAGAAGAGTTCAACTGTAGAAAACTCTCCCTAACTTTGTCAGTGTCGTTAGGAGTCACAAATCGTCCCACTTTCTTCGAGCATGTTTCCAGAAATGTCTGATCGAAACGTCCGTCAGTAAACAACTGTCCAGAGAAGAGGTGGGCATAGGGCGTACTCGCATTGTCAAAGTAGATCCTTTACTAGGTAATCGAGGATCTAGAAAATCAGGTTGTTGAAAGAATTTCACCATGCCAATTAAAGTGTACCATCCCACACAACTATTCACAGGAGTTAAAGGGAGTGCCAGCAATCTATCTTTTTTATAGGCAGCAGAAGGTAGCAACCCACAAACCCAACAATATGTCACATTATACACAGCATGGGCATGATGTAGAGTCTTGATAAAAACATTATCACGGTAACCTTTTCGCAAACATTGTTCACCATAATCAACAGTAACCCTATTGTGCTCGGGAAGGGCAGAAGGGGTAGGGATAAACATATGAACAGGATAGGCTTCATCTAGGAAAAACAGTATTCCAAGAATGATTAGAAATACAATGATGAATATCACAATGACCACAATCTTTCCTTTTCGTGACAGAGCGAGCCATGGAGAGTCGGGTTCTGGTCTACGAGGAGCTGCAAAAGGCTGCTCCTCCTAAGGAATGGGACGGCCAAAGGGGTACATGTTCCCTAACTAAAAGTCCAAAACTAAACTAAAAAAAGTAATCAAACAGTCACACCGAAGCCGGCCAGGGGGTTCTTCACCCTCAGAAGGGATCTTCTCCCTGTGTCCGTTAAAGCCTCACAGGCAGGCTTCTATTGTTCATTCCCTAATCCCACGATGGAGTCGCACAGCTTTTGCAACTCAGGAGCACTTAATCCGGGCCCAGGCACAATCCTAGTGTCCCATCTGACAATGTCTCGACAGTGCACCAGGGCTCTTACCAGCAGTCCGTCCCTAACACTTAACTATTCTTCAGCACAGTTCTCTTCTAAGTCCCTATCTCAGCCCTTCTTCCAGTGCTCAGTTCTCCTTCCTTCCCTTCCTGGGCCGCAGATTATATCGAGTGCTCCCTCGCACCTCTGGATCTGTGAACAGAATGGGGGGCTCAATGGCAGGGGACTTATCCGCTGATGTTTGCTCACTGTGATTTGGAGAGGCCTTACCACTTGCAGTCAGAGCCGGCCTCTCCTCTCTTTGATCCGGCTCCTCACCCCTCAACAAAGCATCTGAGAAGGGTATGTACCGAGGAACTACTTCACATTCGTCATCAGCGACGCAGTTTCTCACCCATTCGTCATATGGCAGTGGCAGTAGGACGTGCTTCACGTGGGACGTATGTGTCCACGCCTTGCGGCCCTGGATCCAGAGTGCGGTGTGGGTGGTGAGGAGAACTTGCCTCGGCTCCGACCACCTTGGATCCAAGCAGGACTTCCGCTGGTACTTCTTAACGACAACCCAGTTCCCGGGTTGTATAGTGTGTCCTTTCCCCTCCGGCCGCGGCTTCAGGGTGTCTGCTACCTGCTGAGGAACAGAACGGAGATCTTTAGTCAAAGCATACAGGTAATCTATCAACAAAGGGTATTCTATTTCCGACAAACATTTAGGTCTAGGGACACCCCACACGTTGGCCGGATGGCCGAAAATGACCTCGTGGGGTGAGACACCTGTTGTGGAATTGACAGTCACTCTAGTGGAAAGCAAAGCCAGGGGGAGTGCGTCTGGCCAACGTAACCCTGTACTCTCTTGTATCTTGGCCATTTTTAACTTCAGAGTCCCATTGAACCTCTCTACCAAACCCGCAGCCTGGGTGTGTCGTGCTGCATGAAATTTCTGTGATATCTGTAGTCCCTTACATATCAAGTCAAGTCAAGTCAAAGATGCTTTATTCGGTATGTAAAAATACAACCATATAGCGACAGACATAATAAACAGAAAATTAAGTAAGTACAACATACATATGTATCAATTTGATTTGCAAAATACCTTAATAGCTTAAATACATTATACATTTGACAACATATATCCGACAATCTTTAAAGTGCTTTTTGGTGCATTTGTCTACTAATATATGTACAAAATTTAGCAATGTTAAGGTACAGATCAATTATATCATCCTCAAAGATGTATAAATTGCAATGGTGCAAATTTCTACCAATGCACGTACACTTATCTTCTAATGTCTATGCATATTTAGCAGTATTAAATTCCAAAAAATGGTTATGCCATCCTTACAGATGCACAGCTACAATTTAGGGCATACTTTCACTAAGATATGTACAAAATATGTCAGAGTAAAGCGCAAAGCATTATACAGTTTTCTTTCTGTGTACAATATACAATAGCAGCATTTGTCCGACATTAATATATGTGCAAATTGGCATGATAAAGTGCAACGTGCCTATACCATCCTTCCTAAAGTGCAATATGCATTTAGCAACACAAGACCGACTATTTAAAAAGTCTAACTATGTCAAAAATAAAGTGCAAGCACTATACCATTCTTTCAGTGCACAATATACAGTAGCAGCAATTATACAGAGTTAGTATATGTGCAAATTAGCATGATAAAGTGTGGAATGTCAATACCATCCTTCCCAAAGTGCAATATGCATTTAGCAGCACAAATCCGAATACTTAAAAGTCTAACTCACTACATTCAACTAACTATAGGTAGTATAAATGATAAAAGTATTCATTTCAACGTAGTAAAAAGTTTTAAAAAAGCATCATTGAGTGAATTCATACGATGATTGATTTTCTTACAGAAATACATTTTAAAATATAAGTGGCCACATGAAAACATACATCTGGGGTCTCTAAATTAAACATCAGTTGCATCGCTGTTTGTATACCACGCGTGTTATATTTTAAAAAGATGGGTTTCAAATAAAATTTTCTAAAAGAAGTATAAAAGTTACAGGATAGCATAAAGTGACAAGTGCTCTGTTTAGATTTGTCATCACAGGGACAGGGACAGGTGCCGGGTTTCTTAACCATGGGGAAGGCCACTAAGTGATGCACAATTCCCACCGGAGACGGGTCAATACAAAACAATGGGAATTAATACTAACAACAGTAAAATAAGTTTGGAAGCCTTCATTAATATTATATTCCAGGTAGAGATTAAACGTACTTTGTTTTACATATCTTTCCATTCTAATCCCAGCTGTATATTTAAGGAGTGAGACTTTAAGCTCCTGCTTCGACAGTGCAGACCCTGTTGTTAGATCTTTAAATATGTTTAGACCATACAGTGTCTTATACCAATGTTGTATGTGGCTTAACCAGTGGATATTTAATCGGCGGTCGAGTTTAATACAATCATTAATTACATCCTGAGTAAACTTTGTCTCCTCCTTTGCCCAAATTGAGCGCCATAGGGACAGAGGACGTAGAACAATTAAATCATTAACATAATTTATGTCAAGTTCCCTATGTATTATCTCGGTTGAAGCCGTAGCCGGGGCACAAATTAATCGTTTTAAAAACACATTCTCCTCGCGCTGGATCAAGTTAGCACTCTGGGCATCATGCCCCCAAACCCCGGCCCCATATATGGCTGAAGATATGCATCTTGCATTAAATATGGATAACATTTCATGAATTCTACGACCCCCTAATTTGGCAGCAAATCTAAAAATACAACTTGGATTCCTAACCATTTTAAAAAGGACACTTTTTGGTTCATTGCCCCATCTCCCGTCTCCTGAAAAAGTAATGCCTAAATAACAGAAACTACTGACAGATTCTAATCTCTCCCCGTCTAAAAAAAAAAGGGCTTGCATTTTCTTGGTTTCTTACCACATATCATTGTAACCGTCTTCCCTTTGTTAATTTTCAGCTTCCTACTTTCAGTAAATACGTGGAATTGATTAATTAGATGTTGCAGTCCGTTATGAGTCCTAGAAAGGAGGACCGCGTCATCCGCGTATAAGAGGATTGGGATCGGGTTACCATTAATGATAGGTGCATCTGCATTAGTCTGTCTTAAAATTTGATCAACCTGATTTATAAAAAGGGAGAACAGTAGAGGGGCAAGTACACAACCTTGTTGGATACCTTTCCTGATTTAAAAAAAAGGGGTGCATTCTCCATCTGTTCCAAATCTAACTTTACTGGACAAATTGTTGTACAGTCGGGCAAGCAGATGGATGATTTCAATAGGGGCACCCATCGCCAACAGAATAGGCCAGAGCAGTGCGTGTTCCACCAGATCGAATGCTGAACTCAAGTCGGCAAAGCACAGGAAAAGATTACCAGCTTTAGCTTTGGTATACTTGCCGACTATGAGTTCCAGGTTCACGCACTGCTCCATTGTACCCATCCCCCTACGAAACCCATACTGCACTGGGGATAAGATGTCTTTTTCCTCAACCCAGGCTTCCAATCTCACTAAAAGGACTCGACTAAGGATTTTAACTGTCGAGTCCAAAAGTGAGATGGGACGGTAGTTTCGAGCTTCGGACCTAGATCCTATTTTGTAGAGCGGTACAATAATTGGCTGACCCCATGTCAGTGGTAAACTGTCTTCCACGGCCGCATTAAAATAGCGTGTTAAAATTGGAGCCCATAGTCATTTCATGTTTATAAAAATCCATGGGTACCCCATCAGGCCCAGGTGCTTTACCCCCCTTACAATTTTTAATTGCCTCTGTGACTTCATCCAAAGTTAAAAAATAACTGCATTTTCTGCCATTTAGTACATGATACTATATCTGTATTAAAAATAGACCCATCTAAATAAAAATCAGAGTTAAAAATTTCTGAGAAATGGACAATCCATGCGTGGCAGCTGACATGAGAACTGACTTCGGGAATATTGTCATTCTTTAGGAAAGGACCATTAATAGTTTCCCAGAATAGTTTGTGATCTTTTGTTTCGGCAGCCATATCCAGTTTGTACCAAGCATCATTTTGCAACTCTTTTTTCCTGGATGCCAAAGCAGACTTATAATTAATTCGTTCTTCTCTAACTCTTTCTTTGTCTCTTGGTTTATCATCAAGCGCTATTTTTAGCTTTTTTAGAGTCTGGGCACAATGTTTATCAAACCACACAGTTTTATTTCTCTTGGGCTTTCTATTTCTTACAGCCAAGGAGTTCTCAAAAGTACTCGTTATTTTTAGAAAGTTAGAGAGTAAGGTGGGCGCGGTCACATTCGGTGCTAGGCAATAATCGACCTCTCTACTACATTTACAGATAATATCCTTCGTCAATTTATTGGGGTCTATTTTGGTCCATTTGATCCTCATGCCATTAGGTCTCTCGGCCGTGATCCCTTGAACAGGCCTGCTATACACAGTTGTTTTTGGGCCCCAACCCATTAGTTCCACTGATATACTATTATGGTCACTCACAGGCTGCTCTATTACCCAGACGTTGGAGTAAGCAGAGCCATTAGACACCAAAATATGATCAATGTTAGAGTGGGCGTCTCTGCCTCTAAATGTGGGGCACTTTTCGTTATTTTTATTCTTTGTACATTCTAGTAGCTCCAGGTTTAATTTAGCTACCAGATTGTTCAGTGCACTACCACAATTACTGTGTGGAAAATGATTAAAAATGATATTGTCACCACCCGGATACTCTTCCCGATGTCCACAAATCCCCTTCCGGGCGTGACTACATGCTTTGATATTAAAATCTCCTACCCAGAGTATTACAGTGCTTTTGTTTGAACGTGCGATTGCTTCTTCTATTGCACACTCAACATCCGGAACAATCTTACCCCGATTGGGCCCCACAATGTTATTATAAAAATTCACAATAACTAGATCCCTACCTTTACTGTGTATTAATCGCAAGACTGACGCGTGCTCACCCACCTCCACATGTCCCCCAACATTAAATTCCGTTAGTTTGGTGGAAACCAGAGTCAGTAGGCCGCCCTTTGCTCTACCAGCCTTAGATGCTACTGCTGCCACGCTATAAGAAGTGTAACCATCAACTTGTATTTGTTCTCTGTGCCACGTCTCTTGCAGACATATTATATCGTAGCCCTGTATAATAAAGTTGTCCCAAAACGGAGTGCTTAATTTAGCGGCAATTCCCGCTATGTTCCAGGTGGTGATTATAAGGGAATCGACAGGGTTGCCTCTTATAGCCTCAGGATGGTTAGTCAATAATGATGTTTCTGGACTCGCTATCATATTAATATCTGCAGATACGTTTACATTTGTCACAATTGCATCATTATCTTTACATTGTTCATTGCTAGTCAGGTTTAAATTTAACTCAGTTACAACTTCTACACGGCTTTGGCCCCCCAACTCTTTTTCCATGGTTACTATATCGCCAGATACAACAATTTCAGGGTGTGGGACCATAGATGCTACATTCAGTCAATCGTTCTCCTCTAGTGAGTTGAACACCTGAAATCTGTTGTGAATCGGAACTGTAAAGTTCTCGTGTATATTAAACAGTGAAGAAGGAATGGGGGGAACATTAGGGTGGTTGATGTATATAGCTCTGGGATGCTGGAAAGAATGCGTTGTAATTTGTCTTCCTGACTGGTTCCTATAAAAATAGTCAAGTGGGAACAACATGGTGTTATATTCATGATTGGATGGTATAGGTGCATTTAAAATAGAATCTCTCGCCCATTCAGTAGTCCTGTAATTTATAACTATGCAATCCCCATTTATCTCCTTTTTATTTGGTCCCACCCATCCTACCCTCTGCGTGGAAATAATCTGGCTAGCCCCTCATATTGGGAAACCACAGTTTTTCACTAGCCAGTGCAGAGTTTTATTTTTTAGGGTTTCCTGATTTTCAAATTGGGTAGGCTGCAGTTTGGGTACATTTGCAAGGATAGCTACATATGGTCTGCATTCCGGTGGTAGATTAATTGTGGCTTGGATGATATTATTAGTATGGCACCTGGGAACTGGCAAGTTCTTGTTGTTATGAGCGTGGTCACCTATATCCCTTTGTCCCCCAGCGGCTTTCTGTCCAGTTGTTATATTTGGGGCGGTGGTCGCTAACCTATTTGTTCCACTTGTGGTTGCTACCGAATTCACTGCAGTGGTGGACACACTAGGAACTCTAGTTACTATACTTGATGTATTTTTGCTCAGTCCCCCAGTTGGTACATTAATCGTAGGAGACCTAGCTTGCGTGCCCAGATGTTCTAGAACATCCAAGTTAGCTATGCCAAGTTTTTCCAAGTTCTCTACTTTTTTACTTAGGGATTCTTGACTCTCTGTTACTGGTGCAATGTAGGATTTTATCATTTTCTCTAAATATTGCACCAGTCCCTCGATACTGGTTGGAGTTAGTGTTTCCTTTGAGTGTGTATTTCCACTATGTTGGTGTACCTCACCCTCCCTCTCATGGTCTATTGGAATTTGTACTACTCTCTTCCTTTTGCGTCTATATGTCTTACCCTGCTTGCTGATTATCAACCTTTTCCTACTGTGAGTAGATTTCCTTTTCGGCTGGGCAGACCCATAATCGATTTCACTACTTAACAAACTAGTGTCATTTGTTTCTACAATGGGGATAACACCATTGGTGTCACTGCCATCTAATTCCCCTATGTCATTAGACACATCGTTCAGTGTTGTGGGTGGCGGTATGACACTTGCTGTCAAATCGGGCGTTCTTGACAATCTGCTCTCCCTAACACAGAACACAGTAGGTTCTAAAGGTTGAGGTACAACAATTTGATTTTGGTCATTCCTTGGCAGGCCTGCAAAAGATTGTAATAAAAGAGAGTCATGTGATAACGTTGTTTCATTTGTGATGTTAACATGTGGACTGACTACTTTTGGCGATTGGGTTATTAAACACATACTAGCTGGTAAAGATAGTCTTCTTTCCGTATTTTCAATCGCGTTAACAACAACCCCAATTGTTTGCTGTAGCATTCTATCGATTGCGGTTAGGGTAGGTAAAGGAGTTGGCGCCAATGTTTGTTTTCTTGTAGCAGAACGTGTATGCATAGGAGTTTTTTTAACCACCGCTCTACTTTTACTTTTACCCTCCATCAGGGCTAGTACAAACCGCTACTCTTTATACTCAAACGCGGGAGGGGATTACCTTGGTTAGGATGTTGACAAGGTCAAGGGGGGTGGCCCAGCCCAGTCTCCTGCCGTCTCTGAGGGCCTCAGAGGGCCCACCCTTTGCCCGGGCTTCGCCCGGCGCGTCCTGCGGGACGAGGGACTGGCGTTGCCTTTATGCGCCTCCTGGCGCTCTCTCTAAGGGCGTCGCTGGTGGTGGGAGGGGCCCGGCAGAGCCAAGCCCGACCAGGAAACAGGCGGAGCAAGGCCCGGACCTTGGTGACTGGTGCGGCGCTTCGGCGGAGCAAAGCCCGGCCGTGAAGACTCCTCAATCAGACAGGGACCCCCACTGAGCTCTGGCCTGGCGCTGCCTTTATGCGCCTCCTGGCGCTCTCTCTGGTCGTCGCTGGTGGTGGGAGGGGCCCGGCAGAGCCAAGCCCGGCCGGGAAACAGGCGGAGAAAGGCCTGGCCCTTGGTGGCTGATGCGGCGCTTCGGCGGAGCAAACCCGGCCGTGAAGACTCCTCAATCAGACAGGTACCCCCACTGAGCTCTGGCCTGGCGCTGCCTTTATGCGCTTCCTGGCGCTCTCTCTGGGCGTCGCTGGTGTTGGGAGGGGCCCGGCGGAGCCAAGCCCGGCCGGGAAACCGGCGGAGCAAGGCCCGGCCCTTGGTAGCTGGTGCGGCGCTTTGGCGGAGCAAAGCCCGGCAGTGAAGACTCCTCAATCAGACAGGTGCCCCCACTGAGCTCTGGCCTGGCGCTGCCTTTATGCGCCTCCTGGTGCTCTCTCTGGGCGTCGCTGGTGGTGGGAGGGGCCCGGCGGAGCCAAGCCTGGCAAGGGAAACAGGCCGAGCAAAGCCCGGCCCTTGGTGGCTGGTGCGGTGCTTCGGCGGAGCAAAGCCCGGCTGTGAAGACTCCTCAATCAGACAGGTACCCCCACTGAGCTCTGGCCTGGTGCTGCCTTTATGCGCCTCCTGGCGCTCTCTCTGGGCGTCGCTGGTGGTGGGAGGGGCCCGGCAGAGCCAAGCCCGGCCGGGAAACAGGCGGAGCAAGGCCCGGCGCTTGGTGGCTGGTGCGGCGCTTCGGCGGAGCAAAGCCCTGCCGTGAAGACTCCTCAATCAGACAGGTACCCCTGTGTCATCAATTCGGCATTAAAAGATGTGCCGTTGTCACTCCAGATCACCCGGGGCAATCCGTAGTGAGAGAAATATTCCTTTATCAACATCTTAGCTGTTGGCATAGCCGTACAATCCTTAGTTGGGAAAGCCTCCACCCACCTACTAAAGGAGCATACCACCACCAGGACGTACTTAAGGTTATTGACTCTCTCCAAGTCAATATAATCCATTTGGATCACTTCAAAAGGAAAAGAAGGAGGAGCAAAATTGCCAACTGAAACAGGTGTTCCCTTTCCAGGATTATGTCTTAAACAAACCATGCACTGCTGCACTAAGGGCCATATGTAGGTGGCCAAATACCGGTCGGTAAAACCGAAAACGTGTCGTTTTCGGCGTTACCGACCGGTATTTAGCCATTTGAGATGTACGTAGTTACCAAATGGCATCGATAATAACGAATCGGTAAATAATTACCGATACCTTATTTACCGATCGGAGAATACCGAAACAATGAATACCGAATCAGAAATAACGAATCGGTAAAAACCCCAAAAATGCGATGTAGCAAACCTCGTTATTACTGAATTTGACCAAAATCGGTAATAACGATTCGGTATTTACCACTTTTCAAGAGCAGGTGGTAATCAGGTGCAGTGCATAAAAACAGCCCCAAAATGCTACAGTGTGAACACAATGGCGGGCCTCTACCTCATAGCAAGGCGGCTACGCTTGAGAGCAGCAGGAGTGAGGATCTGGAGACGGTAAGAGCGGGTGTACAGACTACGCATCACATTGTTCCAATTGACTGAACCTGAAATCCATGAAAGGTACAGACTGCACCCAGACACCATCCTTGACCTAATACAGGACCTACAACCCTATCTGGAGCATCAGACACCAAGGGCGCACGCAATCCCCACCCATGTCCAGGTACTCTGTTGCCTGCACCTCCTTGCATCAGGAAGTTTCCAGGGTGTGATAGCCACAGTGTGTGGTGTGTCACAGAGCTGTCTATCACGTTTCTTTAACACCCTCCTGGATGCCATGATGGACAGAATGGAACATTACATCGCCTTCCCCAGTACACAGGCGGAGCTGCAGAGGACCAAGCTGGAGTTCTACCAACTTGCGCAGTTCCCACATGTGATTGGCTGCATCAATGGGACTCATATACCCATCTGTCCACCTGCAGCAAGTGAATATATCTACAGAAACCGCAAATCCACCCACTCCATCAATGTGCAGGTGATATGTAATGCCAAGTACATTATAACCCCACCTCTGCTGCGAAGACGGCCCTGGAACAAACTCGACAACATAGAGTTTGCAGCCAGACTCCAGACTTCGTGCCCTATTTGGCCGAGCAATCTAGATAAGGCTGATACAGCCTATAGAGAGTGGATAGAGGAATCTCTGAATCATTTCATTCCTATGAAATGCATCAGGCCTAGACGGGGCCAAACTCATCCATGGTATTCCGAGGCTCTTACAATAAAGAAAAAACAATGCAAACAACTGGAGCATTTATGGAGGAGGTCTTACGACCACCTAGCTAAAACCAATTTCAGAGTAGCTACTAAAGCATACCATAAACTCATAAAACGATCAAAAGCTGAATATTACACAAATCTGATCAACTCCAGTACTAACCGCTCCAAAACCATTTTTTCCCTAGTAAAGGATCTGACCAAAACTCCGGAGGGTCCTGGTAATCTCATTGTATCTGATACACAATGTGAAGAGCTGGCCTGTTTCTTTGTAGACAAAGTCAAAGGGATCTATAAATCCCTAATGTCAGAGGGACCCATTGTACATCCCAATTTGGAGGGTCCTGCTGACATGCCTTGTGCACTGCAATACCTACCACTTATCGAGCAAACGGAGATGGACTCCCTGATAAAAAAAATAAAGTCAGGCTCCCCGGAAGATCCTGTTAAGCCAGAACTGTTCAGACTATTCCAGGATCCTATTCTGCGGGAAGGACTGAAGTTAATTAACAACGCACTTCAGTCGGCCATCGTTCCTTCATCCTGGAAACATGCTAAAGTTGTTCCCCTGTTAAAAAAACCGTCATTAGATTCCACCAGACCGGACAGCTATAGACCCATCTCCTTGCTTCCCTACCTTTCCAAGGTGATGGAGGCCCATGTAAACTACATTCTAACTACATATTTGGAGTCGAATGGAGTTTTGGATGAATCTCAGAATGGATTTCGTGCTGGGCATAGCACGGAGTCTGCTCTGTTAGCCGTCACAGAACATCTGAGGGAGGGGCAGGACCAGGGCATGACATCGGCCCTGGTTCTACTGGATTTGAGTCCGGCCTTTGATACGGTCTCCCACAAGATCTTGCTTGCAAGACTGTGGGAGATCGGAATTAGGGAGAGCGCCTTGGAATGGTTCGCGTCGTTTCTATCTGACCGCTCCTTCCAAGTGCATGCCCCGCCGTACTCATCCAGCATACATCCCCTGGAGTGTGGAGTCCCGCAGGGCTCCGCGCTCAGCCCCACACTGTTTAATGTGTACGTCCGCCCCTTGGCCATGTTGGCTCGAGATCGGAACATCAAATTACAATCTTATGCGGACGATACACAACTCATTTTCACCTTTTCCAAAGACATAGGGGCTGACCAAGCGAAGTTCCAGGAAGATATCTTAGCCATATCAAACTGGCTAGCACAGAACTATCTCCAGCTTAACTCTGCTAAAACGGAGATACTTCTGGTAGGGAAAGATACTCAGAAATGGGATAAACACTGGTGGCCGCAAACTCTGGGCAGTCCTCCCGCTCCCAAAGAGGTTGTCAAAAATCTGGGCGTGATGTTAGACAATTCACTCTCCATGGAAATCCACGCTAAGAGAGTGGCAGGCAACTGTTATGGTCGCCTACGCTCTCTGAGACCTATTCTTGGCTTCTTTGAGCCTTGTGTCCGTCAGATTATAATCCAGGCTTTAGTCTTATCCCATCTAGACTACTGCAATGTTTTGATGCTGGGTTCTAGTCAGGCAGTGATACATAGGCTGCAGAGAGCTCAGAATGCTGCAGCTCGCATTCTGTTTGGGCTGCCAAAAAGATGCCATATTTCGCCTATTCTTCACCGGCTACACTGGTTGCCGATTAAACAACGTATCCAGTTTAAGAGCCTATGTCTCACCCATAAAATCCTGTATGGCACTGGTCCAAAAACCCTGCAGGGACTCTGCTCCTTCTATGTCCCTACGCGTGCCCTCAGATCGGCTGATCTATCTGTGGCACGCATGACCAAGATCCATAGATGCAGAACAGGTGGTCGCGCTTTTAGGTATCTGGCGCCGAAACTGTGGAACTCGATCCCACTTACGGTTCGGGCCACTTCTAACCACTTTCTGTTTCGCAAACAAATTAAAACTTGGCTGTTTTCCTCCATTTAATCTCCCTGTTGTGTTGTCTGGTATCTAGGTCTGTCCGCAGCGCTGGGACGCCCCATTGCTGGGGTAGCCATGCGCTATACAAGCAGATTTAACATAACATAACATAACATAACTGACATTGTGGACAAATTCCTCGGGAGTAGACATGACTCGTACATCTTCCGGAACAGTGGCAGCCATACACGACTGCTTGCTGGTGAATTTGGAGACGGATACCTACTAGGTAAGACAATGTGACACACCCTGATGTACACCCTGGCCCAAGCGGTTGGTCACACAAATTACTGGCACTTTCTTCTGTACATAGGTGACAGCGCATATGCCCTCCGGCCTTATCTACTCACACCATATCTCAACCCAACCACCCCAAGGGAGAGGAGATACAATGTGGCACATAGGAGCACACGCAATGTGGTGGAGCGCACTTTTGGATTGCTTAAAAGCAGATTCCGTTGCCTCCACAAAACAGGAGGTGCACGTCTGTACAGCCCCAGCAAATGTTGCAAGATAATCGCTACATGTGCAATGCTACACAATCTGGCCACAAAAAAAGGAACAGCAGTGGAACTAACTGACTCAGAGGACGGGTACGAGGACAACCCTCAGCCAGAAGCCTGCGCAGCAAGTGTTGCAAATGAACATGATGGGAGACAGAGATGGGCAGAGATTACGTCAAACTATTTCTGAGTGAGTAACGAGACAGAGCCAGTAACAGTTACATGTTAAGGTGTTTATTAGGCACACCTCCAGTATTGTGATCAATGTCCAATCGGACAAGGGTTACATCACCCATCTCATGTATGGCAACAGGCATAGGTCTCTACTTCTTGCGTCCACGCGCTGCACGTCCACGTTCACTAGCAATACTGTCTGGTGTGCTGGACTGTTCCTGTGCAGCCCGTGGCATTCACTGCGCCTCCTGCACTCGGTGGGTGAGGGCGTAATGCTACCACGGCTGGTAGCCTCCTCACTGTCCCCCCCCCCCTTCCATTGTGGCCGCCTTAGCATTCTGTCGGAGCTCTAAAGCTGAGGTCATGGACACCATCCCCCTGGCCACATCCCTGCTGCAATGCGCCATCTCCTCCTGCATGGCGATGGACCTGCGACACATCAGTGATGTTGCAGTGGCCAGCCGGTTCACAGACTTGTTATAGGCCTGCAGCATCTGCCTCTCCCTGCGCCTGCCAAGACGGTCCTGCTCCAGCTGGCTGCAGAGGTTGTCCACAGAGGTTGCTACTCTCTCTATCCCCACGCACAAGTTCTCTCCCATAGCACTGATGCCCTTTTCCATCCTGTGCATGTGCTTGTTGATGTGTGCCACCTCCCTGTGCATTAATTTCATCTCCCTCCATTGCAGGCGCTGAACCTTCAGCATGTTGCCTTCCAGTCCAGCAAACACACTTTCTCCCTGCTCTGATGCTTCAGGACTGTCCGGCCTTGCCCTGCGAGGTCGGGATGAACTGTGGCCGCCCTCGGATGGAGTACCAGCCCTATCCCTGTTGGATCCCTGATGTATTGGACTATGTCCGCCCACTGTGCCCTCCTCTGACGACTCCTCCATCTGCTGGAGAGTGGCACGGCATGCCTCCTGCCTGACTGTGGTGGTGGTGGTGTTGGTGATCGTCGCAGTGGGGACTGGGTGAGAGGGGATTGCGGCCCTCCCTGGCGCTGTGGTGATGGCTGTGGTGGAGGATTGGGTGGCTGTGATGGCGCGGAGCTTGTGGTCCCTGCAGGCATGCTGTCATCCTGATGTTGCCTCCCCTCTGGCCTGGCTGACTTGCCTCTGCTGCCCTCTGCTGCACTGCGAGATGACTCGCCTGTAATGACACAAATGTAGAAGTACTCACTGCTCTGTCTGCAATGGAATTACATTCAACATTATGCCTACAGAGCACAGTGATTGTCCTGACGCAGCCAATTACTTTACCATGCTATTGTGTTTGCTAGCCTGACTGTCCTATACATCAGTACCCTCTGACTACAACACCCATAATGCATTGCAGGTAATCAGTAAGACATGAAGTGGAGTGGGAGACCCTATGCTACTATAGGGAATGGGGTTGGGGAGGGGGTAGCACAGCATGCTTGGCATGCTTCTTACCTTGTTTTCTTGCTGCTCTGGTGGAGCTGTCTGTTTCTCCCACGCCACTCACACTCTCCGGCTGGATGGTGGACTCCACCATCCGTTCCAGTGGTGTTGGTAATGGGGCTCTGTTCTTTCCTCCACCTGTTTTTGCAGCCTGCCTCTGTCTCTCTGCCATCCTTAGTTTTGCTGTCTTCCTGAGGTCATACCACCTCTTCCTGATGTCCTCTATGGTGCGCTGGGTCAAACCTTTTGCATTGATTTTGTCACGAATGCCACTCCAGATTTGCCTCTTTTGTGACTCGGGCACTTGGTGGGACTGGGCTACAAATGGCTTGTGATGTTCTTGGCTGACATCCTGGATCAGTACCTCCAGCTCCTTGTCACTGAACTTCAGTTTTCTTTTCCTGTCACTTCCCTCCTTCTCCCTGTCCTGGCTTGCCATGTCAATGCTTGTTGTTGATTTTTTTTTTCTTGCTGGTAGCTGTGAGGCTCTGTTGCTGCTGGCTCCTCAGCTCACCTGCCTGCCTGCCTGCCTCACAGTGAGCTCCAGGTCCTGTGCAGCTGCCTGGGTGTGGCCACTTCCTGTTTGGGAGGTAATTGGGTGTTACAGGATTGGCTGATTCAACAAATTACGATTTTTTGAATTACCGAATCGGTATTTACCGATTCGGTAATGTATTCTGTAACTCCGAATCGGTATTTGTATTTCGGTATTTTAATTTATTACCGATTCGTCCGCATTCGGTATTTATTACCGAATTTTAACGAATTGGTAATGTTTCGCGATTTTTTATCTACATCGCATTTACCGAATTCTTAATACCGATTCGGTAAAATTCGGTATTAAGGAATCGGTATTCTTCATTTACCTACATATGGCCCTAAATAGGTTGCCATCATGGAAATGTTCTTATTACTCCACACTGGGTCTAGTAATTTACATATTCCTTTCGCACTAATATGAGCTGGCCCATGAGCCATTGTCACCACTGGGAGGACATATGCGTCCGGGAGTAACCATCGTCTTTTGTCTGACACATCCGTCCAACACTCATCCAAGTCCAACCGTCCCCCACCATCCTTCCATGTCCTCAACTCATCCTCAGTCGCTTTTTCTCTTATGTTCCGCATACTTTGTACAGTATTCATGAACATGTCAACGTCCGGTACCCACCTAGTTGGTTCTGCCACAAACATTCGTGGGAGTTTTGTCCTAGCTGTCTCCTTAGCTGTCTGATCTGCAAATGCATTGCCCCGTCCTACATCATCCACCACCGCTTTGTGTGCACTACATTTGATCACAGCCAGTCGTCTGGGAAGCGTCAATGCTGTCAATAGTCGTAATATCAACGGACCAATCTGGATCTTTTGTCCATGTGATGTCAAAAACCCTCTCTCTGCCCACAGTCGCCCATACCTATGAGCCACGCCAAAGGCGTATTGGCTGTCAGTGTAAATATTCACGTCCAGTCCTTCACTCAATTTGCACGCTCGCATCAATGCTATTATTTCTGCAGCCTGTGAGGTACAGGGTTTTTAGGGACCCGGCGGTGCCAGGGGGAACACCCAGAGACCTCTTGAGTTCCTCCTGTTTTGGACCACAGAAACACAGTGTCTTCTAGGTGATGTCAAGGATCGAGTTTTATTGGCTGCAACCAAGTAACAAGCGTCCTAGAAGTACAACAGCACGGTGTGTATATTCTCAGGAGACTGTTCGTTTTTACAGAACCAGCCTTCTCCTTTATACAAAAATATAAGCTTCAGGCAAAAATTCTTTGTTTTACGGTTCAACCATATACATATTTTCACAACAAAGAAAAAGCAAAGTCATGATGGCAAGCCCACATTTTTGTATGCCCAGTTCGTGATAGATTACCCAGCCAGGCCCAGAACTTTCATCAGATATCGATGAACCCCCAATAAAATCGGGCACCTCCTCCTTGTAAAACTAGCCATAAAGAAGAAACAGGGACAGGTGTGTGTATGATAAAGCGTGGTTTGTATTCGGTGAATGGTTTATGACATGTTGTGCCTTGATGCTAATCTCGCTCGGCCATTGGGATGAGGACTGCCCGAATAGGTTTGGCTTGAGGCAGTGGAGTCAGCTCGCCCAGGTCACAGAGGAGTCAGGAAAGGCGGACGTGTCCTTTCAGATCGAATTCGGCCTTAGTCAATTGACTATGTAAGGGCAACCACAAGATGGATGCCGCTCACAAAATGGAACCCGAGGGTTCAAGACAGAAAGTACGATTCTAAGGTGATTGCGTCACTCGATCGTGACGCAAATGCATAGGTATAATGTCCTGATCATTACCGGTCTGTTGATACCAAATTCATCAGGATACAGTGATATTTATCTTACACGAGTGTTGGGCTTCGGTACCACATTATAGCAGGGTCCAGATTTTCAGTACCACAGACCCTCCTTTTGCCCTTATATAGGCAATAACTCATGCTAATCCGAGTCCAAATCTGTATTCATGAAGTCATTGAGATGCTGTTGTAGCATCATCCTGTTACTTAGCTCGTCCCTTGACACAGGCTTCCTTACACATGATGTAGCACAGAGGCCACATATTGCAGGAGCGCACTATACACACAGGCAGAACATGAACAGAACGGCTAAGACCATCCCAATGAATATCAGAATTTTCCATCCCCAGGCAGATATCAGTACCCAGAACCATCCCATCAAAGGCCAGTCCCCTTTGTCCACATGAATGGACTCAGAGATCTTATGCAGTTTGGAGATGGCCTGGTATACTGTCGGAGCATTGTCAGGGATGAAAATGCAGCAACTGGATTGGATCACTTTACATACCCCACCACGGTCTGCAAGTATGACATCTAGGGCAACCCTGTTCTGAAGAGTCATAAGGCGGTCCGACTGGAGCTCCGCAGTCAAGTTACTAAGGGCACCAGCCATTTCAATCACGGCGGATTCAACTACCCTCGTCAATTGGCGAATGTTCCTGCTGTTCACCATAGGCCCCCAAAACAGCAGAAAACCTTTTGCAAAATCTCCAAACTCCTGTTCCGCAGTGTCGTCTTTACTCACAACGCCTCTAACTGTCCTTGTCCGATGGTAATCTGCCTCGGCCGTATAGGTGGGTGGCAACAGGAACGAGATAAAACATGTGCCCGAAAAGTCAGGGGGCAACCATGTGTATGCTCTATCGTGGCAGACGAAGTAGGTACCCTTAGCTGCTAGGAACGAAGGGGAGGTCTGAGACGAGAAAACGTACGTTTCAGTACAGACACTCTTCCCTAACTGAGCTCTAGGGTTGTTGCCATTTCCCTGCAGACATAGGTGACCCTGATGGGGTACTATCCAGATTGGGGAGGATTTCTTTGCTCGCTGGCTCTCACTCAAGGAAATTCCATACTTAGTTATATTCCATCTACTGTACACCTTAAACTCGTCTTTGGGAATCGTTCTATAAGTATCAATATCCCTGCTCATATTTCTGATTCCTGCCACTAGTGCCTTGTTGCTTGAATTTCTTCCTGTGGGACGCGGGGGATATGGTTCTATGGCAAATAGGAACATAGTTTGAAATGCCCACAGAAAACCATAATAGCTGAATGGCAGGACAAAGTATGGGATACCTTTATCTGTCGTGTGTGGCATAAGTCCACATACCCAACAATTTGTTGTGTTCATTACAGACTGGTGCTGGTGTAGGAGCTGAACGAATGAGTTATTTACAAATTCTAATCTTCTGGCAGACTCGTGTTCAGGCAGAGGGTGAAAAGAGTGCGGGGAAACAGTAGGAGGAGGTGTGGCCTGAGTGTCGTGTGTAAATGAAACTCGAAAGGTGAATAAAGCATAGCCAATCAAAAACATCATTATACTGCACAACATAAGGATGCATATTATTAAAAATTGTTTTTTCGCCATTACAGTGTATTTTCTTGTTTCAAAGTTCGCTGATTTGGCAGGTCTCTCTATCTTGGGAAACTCCATCCTCTAAGTTGCTGCCCGCGGTGGGAGATTTATTCTGCTAAGGAGTGCTTCTGTTCAGTCCAGGGTAACTCCCTTAGACCAACCAGAACTGTAGACCTAACCGTCTCCAGCTGCACTCCAAAGACTGTGGCAACCGCGACCCTAGCAGCAGAACCGGATGGCGGTTCGAAAATCAAAAATGAGCAAGTATCCTAGATGAGAGATCTGCACAATCAAAAAGAAAATGTTTTTATTTGTCCTTAGTCATAGGTCTTGGCCTCAAGTTATAGCGGTTTCGACCAGGAGCTGTGTGGTCTAAAAATAGGAGTTCAGGTTCAGTAGTGTCCAACTGCATTGACGGTGGCACAGATCCTTGCAGAATGTTATCGCTCTCCTTTTCTGAAGTAGTTCCTTTCAAACGTGCATCACTGAAGGGTAAGAAGCGAGGCACAGTCTCGGTCTCAGAGTCAGCAATTCCCTCGTGGACCCACCGGTCATATGGAAGGGGCAGTGGGACCCTTTTACAGTGGTTCCCATGCACCCAATGTTTTTTTCCTTCAACTCGAACGGCGGATCTGGTCGAGAAAAGAACTAAATGAGGGCCGGTCCACCGGGGCTGATCATTCCTCGTTCGCTGGAAGTTCTTCACAAGGACATAAGTTCCAGGATCAATAGGGTGTCCTGGAGCTTCAGAGGCATGAGGCAGACTGTTGTGGACCTGTTGGTGTAAAACACGCAATTTAGTCGTCAATTCGTGCAAATAGTCAAGCAGTACAGGATGCTCTATCTCACTGAACTTTGTGGGCCTTGGCACTCCCCATATGTTGGCCAGGTGGCCGAACACGATTTCATGAGGACTAAGTCCCAGTCTAGAATGTACAGTCATTCTTGTCGATAGGAGTGCCAAACGCAGGGCGTCAGGCCATTTAAGACCGGTGCTTGCTTGAATCTTGGCCAATTTCAATTTTAGAGTGCCGTTATAGCACTCTACTAATCCAGCTGATTGGGGGTGATTTGCAGCGTGGAACTTCTGATGTATGCCTAGCCCCTCACACACTCTCTTCATCACTCGTCCCACAAATTCACTCCCATTATCACTCCAGACCATTCTAGGCATTCCAAACCTAGGGAAGAATTCTTTGACAAGGGCTTTCGCTGTGGACAAGGCAGTATTGTCCTTAAGGGGATACGCCTCCACCCACCTGGAAAAGGCACAAACAACAACGAGTACGTATTTCAGATTGTTGCACCTCTCCATGTGGATGAATTCTAGCTGCAAAACCTCGAACGGATACGTTGGAGGCGCAAAATGGCCAGCTGGAGTTGGGGTTCCCCTACCAGGATTGTACTTCAGACACACCATACAGTTCTTGACCACATTCTCTGCACATTTAGGTATTCCGCTATTCTGCCATACTGGAGCCAACAACTTACAGATCCCTTTCACACTGATGTGAGCCATTCCATGAGCCATTGTCACCACTGCAAGCACATACGCATCGGGTAACAACCATCTCTGATGCTCTGACAATTCGACCCAACAACCCTCCGCATCCAATCTACCCTTACTTTCTCTCCATTCATTCACCTCTTTCTCTGTGGCTTCGGATTGGATAGACTTCACACTCTCAATCGTGTCTTCACACATGCCCACATCACCAATCCATCTCGCAGGGCCTGCAACATACATTCGACTCATCCCATTCCTCGCAGTGGATTTCGCAACTTCATCTGCAAACGCATTACCACGACCAACATCATCTTGAATCTTTTTGTGTGCAATCGCAACTTGTAGTGGCAAGGTCAGTGACTCGAGAAGCTCATTTACTAGCTGACCATGCCGGATCTTTGCACCATGCGATGTCAGGAACCCACGTTCACGCCACAATCGTCCAAAACTGTGAGCCACGCCAAAGGCGTATTGGCTGTCCGTGTACACAGTCACTCGTTTTCCTTTTGCCAACACAAATGCTCTTGTAAGTGCAATCAACTCTGCTGCTTGCGCAGAATTGTGTGGGATACGTGCAGCTTCAACAATCGTGTGCAAAGTCGTCACAGCATATGCTGCAGTCGTATCACCATTCGGCAACTTGAAACCAGAACCATCAACCCATAAGGTATCATTACATTTAGGAAGAGGAGTGTCCTGCAAGTCTACTCTCCCTTTTGTCTCTTCTTCTGTCCTAAGACAGAAGTCATGTTGTTCAACCTCATCTGTCTCTACCGGAATGGGCAGTAACGTGGCTGGGTTGAGTGTGTCACACCTCTTTATGTGGACATGACTCGCTAATAGTGTCATAGCTTGACAGTCGAGCACTAGTTAAGTGCTGTGTCTTCGTTCTGTTTAACAAAATGTCTACTGCATGTGGGACCATAACTATTAGAGTATTATTCATTACTAACCCAGCAGACTGTCGAATACAGACAGCTGCTGCCGCAGTGGCCCTCAGGCAACTTGGCAATGCCTTAGCTACCGGATCTAGAGTTGCTGAAAAGTACGCGCATGGACGCTGTTTGCCCCCAAAAGACTGTGCCAGGACTGATAATGCACAACCTTCCTTCTCGTGGACATATAATGTAAAAGGCTTACTGTAGTCGGGGGTACCCAACACAGGAGCCGAACACAATGCATCACGCAATTCGTGAAAACTTTTCTGACAATCTTCAGACCACGGAATGGGTTTCGGTGTATCTTTGCAAGTTAATGCCACCAAAGGTTTGGCCACCAAAGAGAAATTCAGTATCCATTGTCTGCAATATGATGTAATGCCCAAGAAAGCACACACTTCTCTCTGTGTCCTTGGGACACTCAATTTTGCAATTGCCTGTATTCTCTCTGGGGTCAGCTTCCTTCCCTCCTTCCATAAGATGTGACCTAAGTAGGTCACTTCTTGTCAACAAAATTGCAGTTTTGAGAGAGAGACTTTGTGCTTCATATCACATAAATGACGCAACAATGACAAAGTGGCTTGCTTGCAAATCTCCTCAGTATCTGCAGCGACCAGCAAATCATCGATGCACTGAATAAGAGTCGCGCCATCAGGTAGAACAATCGTGTCAAGTTGAGATTTCAGAGCCTGACTGAATATTGATGGACTTTCACAGTAGCCCTGAGGAGCGTGTTTGAAGCGGAAACTTCGGCCTCCTAAATTGAAGCCAAAAATATCTCTGCTCTCCTCAGCAATCGGGATGCTGAAGAAGGCATTCTTCAAGTCCATCACCGAGAACCAAGTGGCTGGCGCTGGAACCATAGTCAATAGGGCGGTAATATCGGGAACAACTGGAAACTGTGGCACAACAATCTTGTTCACTTCTCTAAGATCAATCACGAACCTATAGACGGGTGGTTGGGAAGGATCAGTACGCTTTAAAACCGGCAGAACAGGACTATTACAAATGTTGCCTCTTGTCTCTTCAATGACATCTTTCTCAATCAGATCATAAATGATTGCTAACAACGCCTTTTCGCCTTCGCTAGAGATCTTGTATTGGGGAATGCGTAGCAACCTAACATTGGCTTTCAATGTTATAACATATGGCGCTATTTCCAAAAGACCCACTTCATTAGAGCCAGTAGCCCAAAGTATATCCGGAAGAGAAGACAATTCTGTTGGAATATTTTCCCATGACAAATACATTGGAGAAACCACTTTCTTACCCAGTGTAAGTTGCAATCCAGAAGGAGAAAAGTACAAAGTTGCATATAGTCTCTTTAACAGATCCAATCCCAACAAGTTTTCACCACAACCTGTTGTAAGAATGAGGGGTGCTTCTAATTCACATGGCCCAACAGAAAGGGACATAGGACTAGAGATCGGGTTCCTAACCGGGGTGCCAGAAAAACCTACCGAAACATTCATTTCGCCAGACAAAGGTGCGCCAGGAAGTTTTGAGTGCATCATAGAACTTTTTGTAGCACCAGTATCCAGCAGAAAAGGCTCTGACACACCTGATGTAATCACCTCAACATAAGGTCCATTCTGATCTACTGGAACTGAAACAACTCCCTCTCTTTGTCCATGGCTGTCCTAGCAATCATTACCCTCATTCTCGTTCTCTGCAGAGTAGTCATCAGCATAGTACTGAGCTGTCCTGGAAGACGCATTATTCTGTTGATCAAAGCTATTCATAGAATTCTGAGGCGGAAAAGAAGGAGCATTCTGGGGGAAAGTTCCACGACCCCTACCTCTAGGGGCCTGCTGAACACCTCTACCTCTTGCACCAGAAACACCATTCAAACGCTGTAACAAAGCTGGACAACTATTCTTGAAATGACCCTCTTCCTTGCAATACGCACACTGATTCGGACTATACGGTGAACGCTGTTGAGAATACTTGTTTCTTTGCGAGTTTCTCGAATACTGCTGTGGTTGCTGATAATCGTGCTGATTAGCAGTACGAGGTGGATAAGCTTGCTGTAGAAGCACTTTAGTTTTCAATTCTTTAGTCTTTTTGTCAGCCTTCTCTAGCTC
The DNA here is from genome assembly GCF_964263255.1 of Lissotriton vulgaris. Taxonomy (NCBI): domain Eukaryota; kingdom Metazoa; phylum Chordata; class Amphibia; order Caudata; family Salamandridae; genus Lissotriton; species Lissotriton vulgaris. The sequence continues at coordinate 263,993,214 of NC_141687.1, read as the reverse complement.
ATCTTTGCGTCTATTTTTGTAGTACTGGGCTGTGGCTAAAATCTGCGCTGACGTGGAAACAGCCCAAGCACTCTCTGAATCCTTCAACTTATTACACAGTTCAGGAAGCAAATTATGTACAAATTTGTCTACAAACAATCTTTGGCCACACTCAGTAGCCATATCCTGACCACTATGATCAACGAATGTCTCTTCAAACCTCGTGAAAAGTCAGACACATTCTCATCTTTCTTCTGCTTGCATGCAGACAACGTGTCCCAATTCACACGCAATTCGGCATTAAAGTCTTCATTTATGCAATAATTCTACCAGGGAGTTCTGCTACCAAAGGCTCGGGCTTAGAGCCACCAACTTGTCTAGCATCGGCAGCAGAATATTAACCCATGTGTCACCTAATTCTTGATCATGATCTGCATGACAAATCTTTCCCCATAAAGGCTGTGGAACAACATTTCCAAACAACATGTCTACATCTGCTAGATTCATTATACAGGAGCTGGCAGTTTGTGATAGCTCCTTATAATACCCTGCAGGATTTTTGCGGGGATCAGGCAATGTCTGCTTTAGAGTCAAAACCTCTGATCTTTTCCAAGGGACATGTACCCATACATGCTGGAAATGCGGCGGAATGGCTGGATTCGCATTTGCATCACCTTCCCTCCAAACTGGAGGAACCTCTCTCATGTGATACTGTCGCGCCTTTTTTCTACCTGGCATGTCATGATCGGACAGTGATCTGGAATCGCTTCCCTTACTCCTATAAGACAACAACATTTCTATTGCTTGTTCAACATCGGCACCCACAATCATGCCTTCTGCGAACTTGAATCGCACACAGAATAATTCATTCATGTTGTATTCTCGATCATTTCCCCTTACATCTTCAGAGAGGAATATACACATTTGTTCAAAAACATATCTCTGTGTAGATGCTTCCCACTGACGGAAGACTTCCATAACGGACTGAACATCATACTTTACAGTATCAGTAACCCATTTACGTGCTAACTCATTTAGCAGTTCTCTTTCCTGATAATCAGGCAGTCGACGTCGCAACTGTCAACGTTCTGTGTTAGGGGTCGTCTTAGGCGACCCAAAGAAAGGTGAGAAAAGACCAGTGACAGTGCTTGCCACTCTCTGTCGAACAGACGGGGAAGCTGGCGGAAAGGCAGATGAGCCAGAAAAGACAGGCTGATGTAAAGTAGAAGTCGAGGCAGTAGCAGAAGGGGTATTAGGATAAGCAATTGGAATAGCAGGCGAAGTCATAGAGAAAGCAGATGGAGTATGTAGCAAAGGCGGCGGCCCTTGAGAGGGCTGCGCCGGAGAGGTAGAAACCAGCTAAAGAGGAGCTGGTGCTTGTGGAAGAACTGGTGTTCGTGCGGCGGGGCGCGGTATAATAAAGCGTTGCGGGGGTGCAGTAGCATTTTGTGCATAGGGGGGTGGTGAACTCAGTAAATGAGACATTAAAGGATCCTTCTCAGGTGTCTCTTTTGATCCCTGTCCTCTATTTGGCAAAACTGGATAGCATTTGTCTACTGCTAATTTCCTACTTCTAAGCATTTGTTCACTTTCTTGCTCTTCCTCATTATCCATTAATGCAACGGCAGCTTGTACCATTGACATATTTTGTTTATTCTTCTTTGCTAATTTCATTTCTTTCTGTTTGGCTTCCTTGCGCCATAGGCAAAAAGAGTCAAACATCGCCGGCCGAGCTTTCTTCTTGAAAAGTTTCACCTCTAGATTATCCAAAATTTCTGTATCAAAGCTACCATATTGTGGCCATTTTAAGACACCATCATTTCTGGTGTATCGGATCCAGACTTCATTATATGCAATAGGGCCTACGCCGTGCTTCACATAGAGCTCATATGTTGGAGTTCCAATCGGAGGAACCGGACACGAATCCTCTAATCGGGAGTCCCTACGACAACCAAGACAAAACAAGTTTCCAAGTTTGCTAAAACCAGGCATCTTCGCTCACTAGTCTAGCTTCAAACTTCAAAGGATTATCGAATACGATATTCTCGTGAATACATGAGTCCTTCGGCTTTGGCGCTTGCAAGTTCCAAATCAAAGCATATCTCAAGGATACCAAAACTAAGAATCAAACTAAGGACTGTGAGACGCTCCACTTATACTTAAGTAGCGTATTGAATATCGATGACGTCACTAGAAGACTTGTCTATCGTTTCGCTCTACCAATCATCAATGGGTCCAAAACAGGGCGATAGTCAGGGCAGCAGTCCTTCGTAGCCGTCGGGACGCGGGGAACCTCGCAGCAAACACCTTCGGAACCACGTCGACATACAGGGGTCGCTGAAGTGGCTGGCCGTCCTCTGGAATTTTCACACGAAGCTCCTCACGAACATCTGGCTTGGACCGACACCGCTTGATACCGCCCCGAGTTGGGCGCCAACTGAGGTACCGGGTTTTTAGGGACCCGACGGTGCCAGGGGGAACACCCAGAGACCTCTTGAGTTCTTCCTGTTTTGGACCACAGAAGCACAGAGTCTTCTAGGTGACGTCAAGGATCGAGTTTTATTGGCTGCAACCAAGTAACAAGCGTCCTAGAAGTACAACAGCACGGTGTGTATATTCTCAGGAGACTGTTCGTTTTTACAGAACCAGCCTTCTCCTTTATACAAAAATATAAGCTTCAGGCAAAAATTCTTTGTTTTACGGTTCAACCATATACATATTTTCACAACAAAGAAAAAGCAAAGTCATGATGGCAAGCCCACATTTTCGTATGCCCAGTTCGTGATAGATTACCCAGCCAGGCCCAGAACTTTCATCAGATATCGATGAACCCCCAATAAAATCGGGTACCTCCTCCTTGTAAAACTAGCCATAAAGAAGAAACAGGGACAGGTGTGTGTATGATAAAGCGTGACTTGTATGCGGTGAATGGTTTATGACATGTTGTGCCTTAATGCTAATCTCTCTCGGCCATTGGGATGAGGACTGCCTGAACAGGTTTGGCTTGAGGCAGTGGAGTCAGCTCGCCCAGGTCACAGAGGAGTCAGGAAAGGCGGATGTGTCCTTTCAGATCGAATTCGGCCTTGGTCAATTGACTATGTAAGGGCAACCACAAGATGGATGCCGCTCACAAAATGGAACCCGAGGGTTCAAGACAGAAAGTACGATTCTAAGGTGATTGCGTCACTCGATCGTGACGCAAATGCATAGGTATAATGTCCTGATCATTACCGGTCTGTTGATACCAAATTCGTCAGGATACGATGATATTTTCTGACACAAGTGTTGGGCTCCGGTACCGCAATATAGCAGGGTCCAGATTTTCAGTACCACACTTGGGCTGAGTGGTACGGGACCCTAGAAGTCTCCACCACTGTTTTCAATGTTGTGACTGCGTATGCTGCAGTTGAGGTACCATCCGCAAGTTTAAAACAGGAACCATCAACTTACAGCTCCCCGTCGGGATCATTTAGGGGGGTGTCCATTAAATCTATCCTTCCCTTCGTCTCCTCCTCTGTCCGAAACAATCAATCATGGACTTCATCGTCCTTTTCATCTGAAGGGATGGGTAGCAATGTGGCTGGGTTCAAAGTGGCACATCTTCTAATCGTAACATGGGGTGCGAATAATGTGAGCTCGTAACCAAGTAAGACGAGCACTAGTTAAATGCTGTGTCTGCGTTCTGTTCAATAAAGTGTCCACAGCATGCAGTACCATTACTGTGAGATAAGAACCCAGCACGAGCCCCGCCGATTGTCTAATTGAGACCGCAGCAGCCGCTGTAACCCTTAGACAGCTCGGCAACGCTCTCGCCACATTGTCAAGCATAGCAGAAAAATAAGCGCAAGGTCTCTGTTTCCCTCCAAAACATTGAGTTAGGACAGACAACGCGCAACCTTCCGTCTCATGTACATAAAGCACAAAAGGCTTCCGGTAATCAGGAGTTCCCAAAACAGGTGCAGAACACAAAGCAGTTTTTAGTGACTCAAAAGCTTCTTGACATGCTGGAGTCCAGGGTAGGGGTTTGCGCACCTCCTTAGTAGTCAGATACAGAAGGGGTTTGGTTAGTAAGGCATAATTGGGTATCCTCTGGCAACAATACGAGGTTATGCCCAAAAACGCATGCACCTCTCGCTGCGTGTTAGGTACAGCCATGTTAGTTATCGCCCTGATGCGCTCCGGTGTCAACCTCCTCCCCTCCTTCAATAGGAGATGACCTAAGTAGGTAACCTCCTGTCGACAGTATTGAAATTTAGAAATGGACACTTTGTGTCCATTTCAAGCCAAATGGTGCAACAATTTAACCGTGGCATCTCGACACCCATCTTCGGTGTCAGAAGCTATTAAAAGATCATCTACATATTGCAATAAAACATTGCCCTCGGGGAGTTCCAAATAATCCAATTGAGCCTTCAAAGCCTGTCTATAAATGCTGTGGCTCTCGGTATAGCCTTGAGGAATTCAACAAAATCTGAAGCTGCGGCCAGCCAATGAGAATCCGAAAAGATGACGGCTGTCAGGGTGTACCGGGATACTAAAGAAAGCATTTTTCAAATCCAAAACAGAGAACTATCTGGCGGTGGGAGGGATCATTGTCAAAATCGTTGTAATGTCAGAGACCACCGGATATTGGGGTTCAACCACCTTATTAATGTTGCGTAAATCAATCATGAAACGATAAACATCAGGTGCACCATCACCTGCATCAGCAGAGGGTCTTTTAAGAATCAGGAGAATGGGGATATTACAAATGTTAGAGGCCGTCTCCTCCACTACACCCGACCGTATCAAATCCTGTATTATTTGCAGCAAAGCCGTTTCACCATCCCTAGATATTTTATACTGCGGTATTCGGGGCAATCGAGCTCCCACCTTAACCTTGATAGACACGGGGGCAATATCCACCTTTCCCACATCAGTATCACCACTGGCCCACAAAGTCTCCGGGATCCCCACAAACTCAGCTGGAAGAGGCTCGTCTTTTGAGAAGCACTGTTGCGCACGCACAACAGTAGGACCCAAAGTGACGTACACACCGTCCGGAGAACAGTAAATGGTGGAATGCAATCTCTTCAACAAATCCAAACCCAGCAAATTCTCGCCACAATTCGAAGTCAAAAGGAAAGGAGAGTCAACGGTGAAAGGACCAATCGTAAGTGTAAGAGGCTTCTGCCAGACCGAGCCGCCCCTGGGACTTGAGAATGTGCTACAGAACTTTTCATAGCACCTGTGTCAACCAAACATTTCTGAGGAGACTCCAACAAATCCGCAGTCACATAGGGTCCTCGTTGATCAACATCCACAGAAACTGGTCCCATGCTCTGTCCTACGCTGTCCTAGTTATGGGAGAAGCCAGTCATGTCATCCAATGCGTATGCGTCGTGGTAGTACTGTCTGTCTCTGTCATGGTCACCCTCAGTTTGAAAATGTTGTCGATACCTCTCTCCGTCAAAGCAATTTCTCCCTGGTCACCTTCCTTTATCAAACTGTCTATCATCCCTGCGAAATTCACCACGACCTCTACCTCTGCCTGGTCTAGCATTGGACCGAAGCTCCGGACAATCTTTCCACCAGTGCCCCTCCTTTTTGCAGTCCGCACACCGGATCGGCCCCAGACGCTCTCTCTTCTCCCCCCTTCCATAACTACTTCCACCTCGACCCGCTACCATAGGTGGGGCTCCACTTCCCGACCCTTCGATACCTGCTGCAGCAGCACCCTTGTCTTCAAGTCCTTGGTTTTCTTTTCCTGTCTGTCTTTGTTCTCGTTCTCTCTATGTTCATAATACTGAGCCATACTCAGAATACCAGAGGGGGTGGACGTCGTCCACGTACTCTCCGATGCCTGCAATCTGCCGCTATTTCTGGTAACAAGTTAGTTACAAACCTATTCAGGAAAAGTCGCAAGCCCCCATCCTGAGAGAGATCCTGACCACTAAAATCCAAAAAGGCTTCCTCGAAACGAGTGAAGAAATCCGAAACCGCTTCATCCTTCTTTTGTCTACATGCAGTCAACTTATCCCAATCCACCTTCTTTGGAGGAATAAGAGAGTGCATACATTTTATTATTCGCCCCGGTAATGCTAAGATCTCAGGTTTCGGTTTTTCCCCTGGCTTCCGCTCCTTATCCCAGTCCTTAAATTCCTCCCAAGTACCTCCCAATTCCTCCGCATGATCTGTACCCTTCACCTGCCTCCACACATCCACCGGAACCAGTAATCCAAAGAACAATTCTATGTCAGCTAAAGTTATGACCGTTGAGGAAGCTGCTTCTGTCAATTCTTTGTAATAAGCAGTCGGGTTTTTTCTAGAGTTGGGCAACTCCGCCTTCAGCGCCAACACCTCGCTCCATTTCCAAGGCGTGTATACCCACTGTTCCTGGAAACGAGCCTCTACACGAGCTCTGGTCACATTATTAGTTACTGGGTCTACCACTTCAGGCACTTCAGGATGGAAAATTGGGTGAACTTCGCGCATTGGATGCGCTCCAAAAAAATAGGGCCCTCCTGCTGTCGGCAATTAATTTCTGTATTCCAGCAAAGCCCGCAGATTCTGTAAGACATCCCTCATGCTGGTATTAGCCCTATAGGCTCTGTCCTTAATGTCATAAAGAACCTGGGGCGCCATTCCACCATAACCCTGCGCCCACAACGCTATCAGCATCGTTGACATATGCCATAAAGCAAGCTGCTGCATCAGAGGCTCATAATCCTTCATTGTGGACCAGATGTCTTCCAGTACATAAATAGGACTCCTAGCCCACTGACAAGCCTGATTAGCCACTATCGTTTTTTCATCCAACCCAACAGTAGAGTGTGTAAGCAATTTACGTACTTGGGTAAGTATCCCACTTCCGGCACCTCGAGTCGGGGTCATCAACTCACCTTGGGGGGTAGTGCTAGCAGAAACAGTGGGAAGTACAGAAGAGATCACAGAGGGGGCAGGTGGGCTCGCCGCAAAGAAAGAAACCAAGGGCGCGGTCACGGAATAGGTGACAGAAGACAATGCTTGTTCAACATCTCTCAACAAAGTAGGGGCCGAAACAGAGGAAGTGGGGGTGCCGAACAAGGGAGGAGCAACCGTTTGTGGAACTGAAACCACCGCAGGGGAAGCAGAACCTGTCAACACGGGGTACAATGATTGCGGAGCATACGGTGGAGGGGGCCGAACATTCAAAATGTCCTCCATCTCATCTTGCTCTTCCTCTCTTACTACATAGCTTTTATCCGTCTGTAACCTATGAAGTCTGTCTGCGCGCTCAATCTGTATCTCATTCTCTTTCTTAGTATGTTCTCTCGCCTTTTGTGCCATCGTCTGCTCTGCTGTCTTCTGAGCCACCTTCTCCTCTCTCATCTGTTGTTCCCTTACTTCTTTTTGCCACATCCTCAAGGAATCGAACATACTCTGGCGGCTACGTTTAGCAAATAATCTGTCCTGCAAATAATCTAGTTTTGCCACATCGAAAGAACCAGTCAACGGCCATTGCAAATCTACGTTACCCTTAGTATACTTGTGCCACAAAGTATTAAACAAAATTGGAGTCAGTCCATGCTTAACATACATCTCGAAATTAGGTGAGCCCTCCTCTGGGGCGGGTTGGCTCTCAGCCAATCTAGTGTCCGAGGCGCTGCAGCAGCACCTGAGGCACCGTAGCTTACTGAAACACGGTATCTTCACCCACTCAATCACTCACCAACACAAAATTCACACTCACCCTCTCACCAACACCCAGACCGCACAATCACTACTAAACACACACACATATATTCACGCTTCCTATGCGTCAAATCCCTGCCAAACACGTGTTACCAGGACGACGCAGGATCATGAACCGGGACCTCTCCCGATCAGCAGGGTGGGGCAGCGCAGCGTGAACCAAGCTCGGCATCAACTGGGTACCCGGACCCACCGTGCCGACCAAAGGGTCCCTGGCCTTCTGCTACCCAGTTACGGGTGAAAAAGATCCTTAGTGCGGGGTCCCTGTTCGGGCGCCATCTGATAAGCGTGGCTCAAATCCACCCGAGTGACTTACCGCACTCACCTATAATTACCAAGTAAGAAGTCAGCCGGACAGTGGAGAAGAATAAACAAAGTATTTTATTAGGCCACAAACTCCCATATGAGAGGGCCCTTTCAGACCTCACCCCTAGGAGTGCGCTGAGAGGATTGGCTCATCTCATCACAGCAATACATTATAACATGGTACAGCAAAGTAAAACACACCCATACTGGAAAAGTACTGGACCCCGGAGAGGGTGAACAATGGCCTCACACAAGAGGCATCTGCACTGCAATAGCAACATTTGGTTATCTCTGCCCAAGGCCGCGGAACCGGGCCTCAGTATCTCCAGCGCATGAGAACATTACTGATAGGTTTTTGTTATTAGTTTCGGTCACAGTTAGCTAAGAAACGAAAACTGCTGCGTTCAGGGTGTTTCCTATTCCTACGGGAGGGGGGAATGAGCGAGTGCGACTCGCACGCAGAGAGAAGCACCCCAAAATGGTGGCACACAAGCTAAGCTAAGAAAACTGAATAACATCACACGCATAAATGAATAATGAGATGGAGAATATAAACGTAAATGCATAAATGAATACATCATTCGTTAGACACATTATGCTAACTCATAAATGTAAGTGGGCGGGCATCGGAAAATGAAACCTATCAGCAACAGCAGCACCAAATATCGAGAGGGCTCACGAACGAACAGCACCATGTCGTCCGCATATAATGATATGGCAACTGGGCGATAGTTAAAATTCAAGGCCGTTTCTCTGTGCCTCTGCCGTATAACACACCCTAGTGGTTCTACCACAAGTTTGAAAAGCAATGGGGACAAAGGACAGCCCTGTTGGGTGCCTCGCTCAATATCAAATGGTTCCGACGTCAGACCACCTACATGCACCCGGGCCGACGGCTTCACATAAAGTAACATAACCCACTTTATAAAAATTAACGAGAACCCCATACGCTATAATACAAAAAACATATTTCCACTTGACCGAGTCGAAGGCTTCAGCAGCATCCAGCATCACTGCCGCTGCCGATAGACTCTTCTCCAACACATGGAGCATTGCGAAGATGGTCCTCAGGTTGTGTGATGTAGAGTGTCTGGGTATAAAAACTGACTAGTCCGACAGCACTAGGCATGACATCAAAGGCTGTAATTTAACGGCAAGAATTTTGGCAAGAATCTTCGCATCAATATTGATCAGTGATAACCGCCTGTATGAATCGCATTTAACAGGAGGTTTATCTTTTATGAGCAATGTTCTAATCAGCACCTGCCGGAGCGAAGGTTGGAAGCACACCAGAATTGTGCACTTCAGCGTATACCTCCAGAAGGTATGGGATAAGTAGGTCTGCATATGTTTTATAAAATTCAACTGTGAGGCCGTCAGGCCCTGGTACTTTTGCATTTGGTAGGGCCTTGATTGCGGATTTAATATCCTCTATATCCTCTGCATCAATTGGCTGGCTCAGGTGTTCCCTGTGGACGTACGACAACCAGGTGCACGCCACATCCTCCAGATAATTCTCCATCTCAGTTGTGTCAGCCCCCCCCCCCCCTAGAAGTATAGAGATGAGCATAGAAGTCACGGAAGTGCTCAGTGATTTCGAGTGGGTTATAGTGTTCTCCTCTGTGAGAGTCTGTGATCTTCTCAATGTGAGGTTGGTCCTCGCGATTTGTGATTTTGTAAGCCCGATTATGACCTGGTCGCCCCCCTCTCAATATCTACACGCAGTGTATCTGCGTGAGATGTATCTTATCTCAGACTCAGCCAGAGTATCATATTCCAATATGAGCTTGTGCATGCGAGAAAGGGCAGCGGCTGACAGAGCAGCTGTGTAGCTACGTTCTAGGTTTTGAAGTGTAGTCTCAATTTTTGCAAGCTGAGCTCTGAGGTCCTTCAATATGCCAGCAGTTGTGCCAATGTACACACCCCGGATCGTCACTTTGTAGGCCTCCCATAATGTTGAGGTGCTATCCACTGAGCCTTTATTGAGTTCAAAATATTGTTCAATCAATCAATCAAAGCATTTATAAAGCGCACTACTCACCCGTGAGGGTCTCAAGGTGCTGGTGGGGGGGTGCTGCTACTGCTCGAAGAGCCAGGTCTTGAGGTGCTTCCTGAAGCTGAGATGGTCACGGGTCAGTCGTAGGTGAGTGGGCAGGGAGTTCCAGGTTTTCGCTGCCAAGTAGGAGAATGATCTTCCTCCGGAGGTGGTTCTGCGTATTCGTGGGACGATGGCGAGGGCGAGGCTGGTGGAGGGGAGCTGGTGGGTGGGGGTGTAGAACAAGAGTCGGCTGTTGAGGTAGTCGGGCCCATGTTGTGGAGCGCTTTGTGTGCGTGTGTTAGCATTCTGAACGTGATCCTTTTGTTGACGGGGAGCCAGTGGTGGTTTCTCAGGTGGGTGGTTATGTGGTTGTGGCAAGGGATGTCGAGGACGAGTAATGCGGCGGCGTTTTGCGCTGGAGCCTCGTCTGAAGTTTGGCGGTGGTTCCTCCGTATAGGGCGTTCCCGTAGTCCAGTCGGCTGATAACTAGGGCCTGGGTGACTGTTCTTCTGGTTTCTGTGGGGATCCACCGGAATATCTTTCTGAGCATTCTCAGGGTGTTGAAGCATGAGGATGAGACGGCGTTGACTTGTTTGGTCTCCGTGAGGGAGGAGTCCAGGATAAAGCCCAGGTTGCGTGCGTGGTCCGTGGGTGTCGGTGCGGTTCCCAGTGCCGGTGGCCACCAGGAGTTGTCCCAGGCAGATGGGGACTGTCTGAGGATGAGGACTTCCATCTTGTCCGAGTTGAGCTTGAGACGGCTGTGCTTCATCCAGTCTGCTACTTCTTTCATCCCTTCCTGGAAGTTGGTTCTGGCGGTCACAGGGTCCTTGGTGAGGGATAGTATCAGCTGGGTGTCGTCGGCGTAGGAGATGATGTTGATGTTGTGTTTTCTATGGCAGCACGCACAGTGGCCTCGTATATTGGATCTAGCAAGGCCTCTGACCTCAACCGCCACGTGAAAGGGCGATGTATTGCCGTCGGGATGGTAATATCTAGTTTTACAGGGTTATGATTTGATAACGTGCGTGGGAGGTTAATCCTCTCTGTAACCCATTCAACTGCATCCCTGCCCAGCAGCCAGTAATCCGACCTAGACCAGCTATTGTATAGCGGTGTAGCATGAGTACCCTCCTTCACTGTGGCGTTACGCACTCTCCAGACATCGAGCCAGACAAATTCCAACATGGCACTACGGACACTCTGAGCCACCTTAGGGGTACGATTCTTCAGTGGATCATATTTATCTAGGTCAGGATCCAAATACGTATTAAGATCTCCCTCCGACAAAATGGCTGCTTCCGGCCATTTTCTGAGTTTAGTATACATTCTTAAAAAACACTCTGGATCATCTGCAATAGGGTCATATGTTCTTACTATGGACACTAAAGAGCCACCTAGTTTCCCTTGCACCATTGCACAGCGCCCCTCCCCATCTATGTGTGTTCGCAGTGGGGTAAATGCAATACCTCGCCTGTTCAGGATGAGCACACCCCTGGCATATGATGAGTATGAGGAGGCGAGTCTATATCCAGCCCATTTGAGGGCAATACCACGTTCTGTGTACCTGTTAAATGCGTTTCCTGCAACAGAGCAATATGTGTGCCATGACGAGATAGATAAGCAAACACCTGACAAATTTTCTTTGGCGAGATCAGCCCTCTTACGTTCCAAGTTAATAATCTGTATCTTTCACCCATATACTATACTAACATCTTCAGTCGACCCAGCAGTAAGCATGGGTGGAAAATCCGTTCCGCTCGCGGATTTTGTGGATTTTCGGTAAATTCGCAATCCGTGAGATTCGCGAATTTCCCGCAAAATCTGCGAGCGGACGGATTGGGTCAAAAGTTCAAGCTGACTTTTGTAACTCTTTTAGAATGGCGCCGGCAAGCTGCCAGAGCCATTCAAAATAGTTACAAAAGTCAGCTTCAACAGGAAGCTCTAATAGATAAAGTTAAGCAGGTGCTCGAGTTGAAGCTCAAATTCAGTTACACAATCATCAATCACCCCAAACATCGGGTGATTAATGATTGTGTAATTTAATTTGACCTTCAACTCGAGCACCTGCTTTACTTTATCTATTAGTGCTTCCTGTTGAAGCTCTTTGTAGCTATTTTAGAATGGCGCTGGCAGCTTGCCGGCGCCATTCTAAGTGGGGCTGAGGGCAGAAGGGCACAAAAGTGGGATAGAGGGCAGAAGGGGACAAAAAATGAGTGGGGCAGAGGGCAGAAGGGCACAGAAACGAGTGGTACAAAGGGCAGAAGGGCATAAAAAACGAGAGGGTGGCAGTGATTAACCAGGCAAAAAACCCCCCCACGAACACGCAAAGTGCCCCACGAACACGCAAAGCGCCCCGCAAACACCCAAAAATAAAAAAATCCGCAAATTCGCACGAATCCGCGAATTTTGCGGATCGCAAATTCGTAAATTCGCGGATCGCGAATTCACAAAATTCACCCATCGTGAATTCACAAAATTCGCCCATGCTTACCCAGCAGCCAAGTCAGACCAGAGCAGGATTTTCACAACGATGCCAAACATTAAGTAATTAAGACAGTAATCTCCGTCCCCCAGTTTAGTCAACAAGTTTCCAATAAACAAAACAAATAACAGCACATACCCCATCCCTCTACTCCTCCTCCCTCCACCTTCTCCAACCTCCCAATTAGGTCGAGTCTGTCTCCTTCCCCCTCCCTACCATTCACCCAATCTTCCACGGAGAACTATACAATAGGGGAACACCCACTGGGGGGGAAGGAACGGTGGCAAACACACACCAAATGGTGAGGTGGACAGGCTGTAGCAGTAAGACACACCCTTGCACCAATAAACATGAACAGGATCGTAGCCCGGGATACTCCGGTTTCAATAACAGCGTAACATTATTCAAAAGGCACAATTCTTCTGCAGCAGACTCCAAGCTGAGCCTACACCAACTATAACACATTAAACAGTTACATTTCTAAATATATCCACAAAAGTATAATAACTATTACTAGTGGTCCGAGTCTTCTGGATTCTGCAAGGCAGACGGGCTCCCCAAGCCCTGGTGAGGCCTATTTTTGCATATATGTTTGTGAATTTCAAGGCTGACTTAGAGTCAGTAAAAAAATGCCCCTGACCATTGTGTGTTATTTTCAATTTAGCAGGATACAACATAGCATATGGGACAGATGCAGTTTGTAGAATCTATTTTACCGGTGCAAATTATCTGCGGGCCGCCTGTACAACAGGAGTGTGGTCCGGGAAGAAGGCCACGTTGTTACCCTTGTGATTTATAGGACTCTTGGCTCTGGCCTCCCTCACTATAGCATCTCTGTCCGCATAGTTTAGCAGACGTGCAATGATCGGACGTGGCGGCGCACCTGGTTTGGACCAGGGACCCAGAGATCGGTGTGCTCTCTCAAAAATCATGACCGCAGACAACACAGGGCCAAATAGTTTGTGCAACAGATTATCAATGAATGGCTCCATTTTTGATCTAGCTGTAGATTCTGACAGGCAAATTATACAAAGGTTATTCCATCTGGAGCACGCTTCCAAATCCTCGTTTTTAGCCTTTATGACTTCCAGCACTTTCTCCATATTTAGTATCTGTGTCTGTGATTCCGCCTGCGAGTCCTGCGTGTCCGATAACCTGTTTTCCAAGACGTCAAGTCTGTGTTCGTGCGTGCCTGCCTTCTTTTTTACCACATCTAAGCTAGACGTAAGTGCATCAATCTTACTGCCTATAGTTTTCAGACCTGAGCGCAATTCCAGCAGAATGGTTCTCGTGTCGTCCTCCGGGCTCTCAACAATGTCCGACATGCTCAGTGTCGCAGCATGTTCCGCCATGGTCTCCGTTGCGCGCGTGTTACGCTTACTTTCAAATGGGTTTTTCGACTGCTTGGGATCAGGTTTTCCCATAATGGCAGGGCTTACCAGCGATATCCCTGATTCCATTCTCCCAATGCGCTCTTCTCTCCCAGTATGTAAATACACGGGTACCGCGCAAACAGTGTCTAAGCTGCACGCAAGCAAATTGTACTTCAGAGACCCCACGGGGGTGCACCTGTAGCCCCAGGCACCGAGCGTAAGCTATCGAACAAAATACCGGGGAATGATGTGCTGGCAGTCCACACAGCGGTCTCCCTAACGAAGGCACACAGTCAGCAAGCAGACCAAGTCCGCACATCTGCCAGAACTCCAGGCCTCAACAGTATGTGCTTCACAAGGCCCCCACCCGGCTCCCTCTTGTCTGGTCATCACGCTCTCCTGTTCCCAGTGCTGCACTGTATTAGGGTCTGCTCTGTGGCCCACAGAAGAACACTCTCCACACAGCAGTACAGGCACAAATATAGAGACCTATAGAGCAGGCCCTGTAGTACATTGGTCCCCCAGCTCGCTTGGTCCCAGTGCACAGAGCCCAGCAATAGCACACCACCCAGGCCGGAGGCGCCAGCAATGCCCCAGGTATTCCGGTCTGTCGAAGCAGTCCAGTCGGCCTCCTGGGCCAAACCGCTAGTGCCACCACACCTGTGGCAGCACAGCCAGGCCAAATGCCCCGCGGTTGGGGGAGCAGATGCGGCCTCAACACCCCGCAAGGCCAGCCCGCTCTACAGAGCCGGGAACCAGCAAAGGTGATTACCCAGGGGTACCCTGGCCCACCCGCGCTAGCCTGCCCACACCCGACACAGTAAGAGGCGCCCGCCCCACTCACCGCACTGTTGCAGGACGCCAAAGGGGGCAGATTGCCCAGCAGTATCTCCTCCTCGCTGTGACATCCATAGAACACTTGCAGCTCTTCAGCGTCAAGGCAAGCCCTCTAAGACTCTCTTCCGCTAGTTGACCCCTCGACTCCCGTTGTACCTCGGTTCTGCCATCAGGGACGTGCTTCAGGATGTTCTCAGCAATTCCAGCCTGGCCCGCTACACGAAGAAGCATCAGAACAGCTCGCTAGGATCTCGCACAGTGCCCGCCCAGCGCCTCAGAGCTCCTCACTCCGTCTGCACTCGCGGTTCGGTTGCCATTTTCTGGCTGCCTTGCTCACATCGTCACCTCCAAGTTTGGTGGGTTCCCATCGGCCGACTCACGCCAACTTCCCTCCGATTGTGGCCGAGGCAGTCCCCAGGCGGTTTGTTAGGTTTTTATCTGCGCTGGTGTCCTGTAACAGTGGTATTTGCCGTATTAATTAGCCTGGCGTACGGAGTTCCCTCAAGAGGCAGCCATTCCGTATCGCGCCGAAGCCAAGCCACCAACATTCATGCACACTTTCCATGTTCCCCACCAGGCTGCATTACACTGCCTGGTGGGGAACATGGAAAGGCTCTCTGTCCCTGTCTGAGCGCCAAACCCCGATTCTTAGGCCAATCACAATGCTGCAATGCAGCTTTTTAATTGGCTTAGGGGACCTTAGGGGAACAAATCACAATGCTCCATTTCAGCACTGTCATTGGCTTAGGGAGCTCGGATATTTCCTGTGAGGAGAAGAGGCTGCGGAGAGGCTACAGCTGGCACAAGACCTGCAGGTAAGTTTGCTTTATTCTTTCTTTCTTTTTTTATTTTTTCGGCCTCCCACCCCCCTATTACCGTTCCCAACCAGCAGTGACTGATTAATAAAATATTTTGTCCCAAATTATGCCGGGTTCTTTTAGATAAAGATTCAGCTAATGCCTTTGCCTACTAAGTGGCAGTGGATCAGTAAGTTATCTTCTGCAGGATAAGTGGGAGTGCTCCTACAAACAACACCTGTGTCTGTAGGTATGCAGTCTTTAAAGTGAGGTTATTACTATGCAGGCAAGTAACAGAAGGTTTTTTTGTTGGTTTACAACATGGCACACATGTAAGTCATTTCATAAATGGTTTAAAGTGACAAAATCCAAATTATATACTAGTTTTACCGTATTAGACCCTTAAGATCGTCAGATCTCGATTTGGCTGTGGTCCCGCGCTTTAAGCGAAGCAGGGCCGGTGGTCGCTCATTCCGAGTGCGGGCCGCTGCTCTGTGGAACTCCTTGCCCCCGGCAATTCGCGCCATGAGCGATGTGCTCTCTTTTCGTCGCGCCTTAAAAACATTTTTATTTCCTTAGTTTGTGTGTTCTGTGTTGTTTTATTTAGTTGTGTTGTGTAGCTGCCTTGTCTGGCGCCAAGACGCTCCTTAGCTGGAGCATTTGCGCGCCTAATAAAAACCACATAACATAACATAACATAACATAACATTAGATGTATTTACTTTAGGATTATGTCATTTAAATAGGGGTTGTAAGGAAGTTTTAGGGTTGAGGGTGTGTAGAGTATTGAGGCCAACAGTGTTTTTTAGGTTTCAACGTTGGGCTGCTTTAGAGATAGTAAGGAGTGTTTGAGAATTAGGATTATGGAGGGATACAATATCATTTTACCCTGAAGAAATATGACACGGGGCAACTAGCCTTGTAAATGTAGTCTGCTTATCTGCGAGGCACAGTGTGAGAATTTGCACATCAGCAGGAAAACATGATTTTAAAAAATTGGGTAGGTGTGAGACCCTACTCAAACAGTAGCCACAATCCTTGTCAGGATGAGGCACAAAGCAACCCTAAATTAACCTGTGCTCAACCCTCTGATTGGTACAGAGCAGTCAGGCTTAACTTGGAGGCAGTGTGTAAAATATTTATGCAGCACAGTAAACACACAGCGGTACAAAAGGGGGTGGTGATGGACGGAGCATCTGAACCAATCAAACACTCACACCCAGTCAACATATCTGGGTTTAATCCATCACCGTTCTTTAGCCCACTCTGCCATCCCAGTTCAGACATGGCCATATGCAAATCAGTCTGACCCTGTGCTCACTAAGCCACTGGAGTCCAGCTATCCTGGCTGAAGACGGCTGATAGCCAGAAACCGGTCCTAGAATGCTTGATTCCGGTCCAGGGAAGACATGGCTTGGCAGTTCAGGCTGGACTGTTTGAGGCACAGGGTCAAGACTGATTTGCATATGGCTATGTCTAAACTCGGGTGGCTTGGTGAGCAAAATAACGATGGATTAATCCCAGATCTGTGACTGGGGGTGAATGTTTTGCCATTGTGCAACATTCTGTCCATCATCTTGTGTGTTTTGCTCTTCACCCTATGTGGGAAGGGTATGCCCAGACCTGGGTCCCGTGCTCACTAAGCCACTGGAGTCAAGCTATCCTGGCTAAAGACGGCTGATAGCCAGAAACCGGTCCTAGGTAAGTATGGGCGAATTTTGCGAATCTTGCGTTCGCGAATTTTGCGGATTTGCGAACTCGCAATCCGCAAAATCCGCGAATTCTTGCGAATTTGCAGATTTTTTTTTGTGTTCGCAAGGATTTCTGCCAGTTCGCGAGGGTTTCGTACCAGTTCGCAATTGCGAACTTACATTTCGGCGCGCAACGGTCGCAAATTATGTTGTTTCTACGTCTGGTTCATCATCACAGGTTCCCAGCACCCTCTGTTTCACCACTGCAACCCTCTGTTACATCAATGCCACCCTCTGGTTCATCATTACTGTAGATTATGGGGGGGAAAAGCAAGCACACCAGCCCTGCTTCAAATGAGATGAATTAATTTGGGGTTAGTTTATTAATGTGTCACTGTTTTAAAATTCCAGTCTGGCACCTGCTTCCTTATCTGTAATTTTGCTTTCTGTTGCAGTGCATTTTTTTTCCCCAGGACCTTCTTTGTGGCCTACTTGTAGCTATTGTATGAGCCTGCTGTGAGGGTCAGAGCAGGGTCATACAATTGTTGCAACTAGCAACTGAATTCTGGAGGGGCCCCAGTCAGGAAGCACTACCGGGAATTGTTACTAATGATGAGTTTGAACTCTTGCCCCTGCCGAGTGCTTTCAGTTTTGAAAAACTCATTTTTCTGCAATTTCGCGGGGTTCGCGGGGCGCGAACACGCGCGAGATCGGATTCGGAAGCCGCAAATTCGTGCGAATATGCAATTTGTTTGTTTTGCGGCGTGTTAGTTGGCAAGGTTTTGTGCGTTTTTGCAAGCCGCTCGTAGCGCAAGGCACGAAGTCACCCTCGCGGTCGTTCAAGGGCGCAGCCATCTTGTTTGCCTGACGTATTTCCGTTTCCGGGCGCGAAGTGTAATCTCGCAAAGTCCGCGGCTTGCCAGTACAGTCTAGCGCGTGTTCGCAAGGAAAATCTCACGCGAACTTACCCGCGCGGTCGTGAACGGGCGCGGCCATCTTGTTTCTCATTCATTGCTATGGTTCTGGGCATGGTCTTTGTATCCTCTGTCAATCTCTGCCATCCTTTGCTTGTTTGAAGTTTTTTTTGATCTATTTTACTTATTATCTATCCCTCTATTTTTCTAGCCCTATATTTTTGTGTTTACTGCTACTTTTGGTTAATTTTAAACTACTTTTGTAAACTCTTTTCTTCTCTTCCCTATTCTATTTTCTTTATTCCTTTCCGCCCAGACCATGGTGAAGGGAGCCGGGAAGCATCCAGAGAAGGGGAAGGGTCCCGCACCCCGTGTCTGGCTCCCGTGCGGGCGTTTGAGGGGGGAGCTAGTGATGCCACGGGAGATCTTTACCCCGGAGGAGGTGGCCCAACTCGTTTTTTATGTTCAGTGCCGCCTCCCCAGGACCATCATGGGAGGCGGCAAGATCAGTGCCGGGTACGGGGCCCGGGAGCGCCGGAAGCGGTGGGAGAAGGTGTGTCAGGCCATTTACCACCACTCTCGGGTCTGGCGCACCTACAACCAGGCCACCCACCGCTGGACGGATGTCCTGACCCGTGAGCGAGATCTGCTCGACCTCCTTGGCCTTGAGATCCCCGGGCTTGGTGAGTAGTAGTAGCTATGTCTTTACTACTATGTTTTCTCCTGCTGTGTTATTATTTTGCAAATTTTAGTTTTTTACCAAGAGCAATAATGCTGCTCATTACATTGTAGGTAAATTTTATTTCAAAATCTTCTGTGCATTTCAGGTACACTGCTCTCCTTCTTCTCAGTAGTGTTGCTACTATGCTTATTTGTTTTAGATTTTGTGTTCATTTCATTGGCCTGTGAAATTATGTATGAATGTAGTTGAAAGAACTGCGTAATGCTACACACTAAGGTTCAGATTTTTAATTACCGGCGCATCCCTGCAAAGTTGCAGGGATGTGCCAGTAATTGTGCGTCACGCCACCATCACCCATGGTGCGCCCTATTTACAATGCGGCGCGCCATGGGCCCAAAACGTCACCAAAGCGTTACACATCTGTGCCGTAAAGGCGGCGCATTGCTGGAGTTGCGTCGCAACGATGGTGCAGCTCCATCAATGCTCTGGGGTGCCCTATCTCCCCAATGCTGCGTCAAGCCGTACGTCTGCTTCAAGCAGGCGCAGGGTTTGAGTCACGCATCATTGTCCTCAAAGTGACTGATTGAAATCTTGTAGATTTCCCTCAGCCACTTTTAGGATGCGTTCCTGCGCAGGAACGCCCTCCCTTGCGCCGGAACGCCCCCTATTGGCGCAGGGCTTTACAACGTGATGCATCTCCCATATGCGTCACGTTGTTAATATACGCCGCACCATTGCGCCTCTTTTGTGCTGTCGCTACGTCACAAAAGTCACGCAACAATGGAGCAAAAGAGCCGCAAGGGCCTTCTAAATCAGCCCCTACAGACTCAAGTCCAGTCCTTCCTTTGTACACATGGCCATAAGAAGAAATAGTGGTGGTGGATTAATAGTTTGAGTATTTTAATGACTGATGAATGTAGTAGGAAACTTTAGTGTTGTCGCTGATCTTCAATCACGATGGACTTTGGCTGTCACTTTGCATGCTGCGGACTGCTGCCTGCCAATCCTAGGCAAACCTTTTTAGTACTTTGTTTAGTGAGTTACATAGGGTAGTTTCCAATTCGACGGTCCGCAAATCAAGCAATACTAAAGTAATGACGTAGTCGACCACATGAGATTGGTCAATAATATATCCTGTGGAGTCGTTCCCTATTTGCTATTTCGCAAAAATATTTTGTTACTTTGTTAGTTCTTTTGAAATGTTTGATTTGGTTGAGAAATATCATCCATGTTTTCTGTTTTTCTTTCTTTCATGTTGTACATCAGCTTCCCCCAGTGGCAAGAGGAGGACACAGGAGGAGGAGGGTGCTGTTGTCGATGCAGGCCAGGACCAGGCAGTCGAGGGCTCCTTTGCTGGCCCCAGTAAGTTTTAATTTTAATATAGAGTACTTATTTTTTCCTAGCGTTCCTCATTCGATTTTTTCTAAATCGTTTGATCTCCTTGTAGACAGGATCTAAATTCTTATCCTGCCTCGACTATGACTCCGTGTGGTATTACTAGATTATTCTTATTAGTCTGTCTGTGTAGCTAACTAAGATTGCACATTTGGCATTTCCATTGGACTCCCATTCTAGTCAGCAATAGCTCTATGCACTGAGTGCAGTCCTCTGGGATTGTCCATAATGTCTTTTCAAGTATTCTAAATGTTTATGCTTTGACCATTGCCAACAATAAAAAGGTGAATGACCACCACCAAGAAAGAATAAGATACTACTTTACTTTTGGTTTGGATAGGAGGACAATCCATTCTACTACTGTTGCAGGGACAAATCTGCAGAAACAGAACTATGGACACTAAATAATGCATCGCTTAGCTTATCAATTATAATAGGTGCTGTAACTGTTAGACTTTCCACATACCTCAGTGATAACAGACTTTGTAGTTGAACCCCCAATCTCCTTACTGACTAGATAGTGTGGCAGAGTCATTTAGCTCCCAAAGTCACCGATGGCAGAGGCACGGACTCATGCTTGCAAAAATTCGAAAACCTTTAGCTCATCCACTCTAGTCTGGAGGACCAAAAACCACAGAGTCTATTTAAGTTTAAAAGCTTTATTAAAAGTAAACACATTTATTAAATTCAAGTTTGTCATAAAAGTGAACATGTAACTGAAAATGGAAAAGTGCTTAGTGCTGACGATTAATTGGACACATTTCTTGTGGTCGAGCCGAGCTCTCACCTGGTTTGAACTTGATCCTGCTCGTGTTCTTAGAAGTCAAGGTTCTGTCTGTTAGGAGAAAAAGTGGTGCGTCTTAAAAAGTAAAAAGCAAACATTCATCAGTTGTGCCAAAAAGTGCAGCAAGACAACAGCCTTCCCTGGAAAAAGGGACATTTTTACTCTAGAGTACACAGTCAAAAATTATTAAATTGTACACTTTTTTTTCACATTTCTTTCTTCCTCCTAGACCAAAAATTATATAGTAGTGAGTGGTGTATTCTAACATTATTAAATGTACTTTGTAGGTGGAACATCTGGAGACGGGGCCAGCACGCAGGTGGTGGTGGCATTGGACGAGGAGGACAACTCTGGGGAGGAGGCGGTGCAAGTGCCGGACAAGGACATGCCTGTGAGGGTTCACACGGTGGTGGCGGGCAGAGGTAAGCTATACATTCCTTAGTCATTGAGATTGAAGACTGCAGAGTGTGCTTTCTGCACGGGTGTATTATAAAAAAAGCAGGTAGTAGCCTCCTCTAAATGTACTTCGACTTAGCTGTGAAGTTTTTGGCGAGAAGAATCCCAATCAGATCTGAGGTGAACTTGATGGATGGGATGAACGAAAAGCGAAAGAAGGGTGTAAGTAAGTGTGGAAGCACGAGAAATGTAATGATGACTGGCAAAGAAGAATGATATGTGTTTGCTTGGTCCCCGAGGTGGCTGGGAAGGTAAGAAAATGGTATGGTGCATGGCTGGGTGAATGATGAAGCAAGGATGGGTGGAAGGAGAACAGCCTGGGTGGGTGAGACAGAAACTGTATGTGTGCAATATACTTTGAATGGATGGATGCCTGGATCATTCATGGTACTATCTGACTCTTAGATAGCATATGTGTATCTAGAGAGAGTAGACGGTCACTGGATGAACTAAGTGTTACTTTGAAGAGCATGTAACACCGCACCCGCACGTCCGTTCCAGTGTAGGAAAGGCAAGGAAAAGAAGTTGTAACGTTGTCCAAAGACTACCATGAATAGTAGCAGTAGTTTGTATTGCAACTGCAAGCACAGCATATATCCGGTTATTACGGTGGACACTCCCTACCTCCCTTAATAACTTTAGTTTAGTAGTAGTACGTCATTCATGTGTGGGGGTATCACTGTTCACTCAATAATAAGCAAAGCACCTAAAGTCATCCCATATGTCATCAAATACATCCCATGTGAAGTGATAGATAATCAGATAATTTAGCTTCTTCATTTTCCTTTTCTAATACTCATTTGCACTGTAGGGTGAAAGCTAAATTAATTAAGCAGTAGCCCTTTTAACAGAGTATTCTCAGTGCCACCCGTAATAGAAAAGTAAGAGCTTCACCACCTGCATGTACTGGACCGGTACAGTAACGCAAGTCTGTCTCACTCACCATGGTGTGCGTCTGTTTTTCTCGGGTGCAAGTTCACTGCGCTGGCATTATGCCGGCTTGCATAAGATAACGTACCAATTTTCCTAAACAAGAGAGAAGAAGAAGAATAAGAGTGGTGTACTGTCATAGTCGACTGTAATAGAAGTCCATAGTGCTCGTAGAATTTGTTCCTTAAACTCCCACTAATGTTAGAGCAAGGATGAAGAAGTCGGAGGTTACATAGATACTGTCCTCAATAGTTATGTACTGTGCTTTCAATTTGCTACTTGTACTGTGACAACTTTCTGCTCAATCATTTTGTGTTAATCTTAAGGAGCATTGGTTACAGACTATGTCTTTCTTTTTTCATGTAGTTGCTCCTTCCAAATCCAAGACACCATCAAGGAGGAAGGAGCTGGCTCGAATGGCCCGGCAACGGATCCTGGATGCCACTGTTGCTGAATATCGGCGGCTGGTGGCCCTGGAGGAGGAGGAGACGCAGTCTGGTGCAACAACAACGCCCACTGGGACAGCTGCATCCTCCTCCGTGCGGGCTGCCAGCCAGCGCAGTGCTCCAGCGGTACGGAGCCGGGCTACCAAAGCCAAACGCCACCTCCCAGCAGCAAAGAAAGCAGCTGCCCCTCACAGGATTTGCAAGGCACACCGGCGCCGCTTATCCCTCAGACTGTCCTACCTGGAGCAGGAGGTCCATAACTATAAGAACGTGGTGGAGGGCCTCCGCTTCGAACTTGCCACCCTCCGCAAGGAGCATGATGCCCTGGCTGCTAATTCCAACAGCACCCTGCCATAGTGTCCCTTGCCCCTTTGTTAGAGACTTTTGGGGGGTGGGAATTGGGAGTTGGGATTTTTGGGGACTTTTGAAGGACAATCGTTGGGGTTAGGGAGGGTCTTGCGGGAGATTCTTTTGTTAGGGCTATAAAAATATACTTTTTGAAACTTTATCTGACCATACCTGTTTTTTACTGCTTTTGAGTCTGGTGGGTGGGGGTTTAACATAACAGTAAGTTTGTTTTCCTGAATAGTCCTAGGACTTTAGTAGTACTACCGTCAATCAAATCTCTCGTCTCTCCTAATACTCCATTATACTACCTCCAACCAAACGCCTATCTTACCTGTAATTTCTGTTTGCAAGTAGGGCTAGGCCCAGGGCTGGCTCCACGGGAAACAGCAAATAAGGTTGGCAATCCTGGGCGGATAAAATTTCCTCATAGCAGTGGTACTAGTGGTGTGACACAGTGGCAGTTGCTTGCCTATGAAAAAAAGAAAATGAAATCTGGTTTGTCCTCCTGAGCAATACAACGGTACAATACAGAATATAGCAGGTGACAGAAGTACACTAGAACAGTGCCACATTGTAGCCTAACAAATGTTAAAGTATAACTAATTCGGTTGAAGTTCTTTGACATTAGCCATGGGTCTTTGTCAAGCAGAGTAAGAATATATCCTCGGATTTCTTCACCAGCCTGTTGCTATCACCTTATCCTCCCCAGCAAGTGTGTGGATTTATTGCTGTAATTTAGTCACACATCAATCAAAACCACACAGCCCGGGGGAAGAGGGTTAGGGTTTGAAAAATGGATGGGTACGGGGGTTTTTGGGAAAGGTTTTGGGAGACAAGAAAAAATAGCACAGCATGGACAAACAATTGTGAACATAAACAAATCTTTGGGTACAAACCTATCCATCAATCTTTGAAAGTGCATGCACTACTGCATGCATGTCAGTTAAAAGTAAGTAGTACTTTCGACAACTGTGGAAGAAAGAATGCGACAGTACAGGGCGTGGGTGGAAATATTGATAACTATATTCAACATATGGTCTCTGTAGCCAGATACCTGAGAGCCTTGCTGGTCACTATAAATCCATTCACAACAACACTCAATGGGGTTGGTCTGGAAGGTATAGTAGATAGAAAAGGAGAAATTGCTTTTTTTCTAGGTGTCCCCTCACTCACCAGGGTTGCCCCTTGGTGACATGCTTCATCATTGGGGCCATCCCAGTCCTCTACGGGCTGGGGCGTGCTGCGACTTGCGAATTACGTAGGAGCACTTACAAATGACTATGTGTGGTGCAGATGTGATAGTGGAGTGGACTAAGTGATGTGTTAAGGGATCAATTTAGAAGCAGAGAGAGATCCAAGAAATGCAGTCACAGTCAGAGAAAAAGGCAAGGGATACTGTATCTATGTTGTTGTAGTTGTCCTGTTGGAAGTGGTAAGTAAGTTGCCTGCAGAAAAAAAATCCTCTTATTAGCGGCACTCCTCCATTGCAGCCGACGCTTCGTCCATCGATGTTGGCCACCAGAAGACACCCTGTCCACTGCCTGCCTGATGCTGAATTGTGGTTCGCTAATGTGAAGCCTGACTCCATCCTTTTTTCCCCATTGCAGAGACTGAAACCCGGCCTGTAATTATTCAACGAAAAACAGGAAGTGATATAATATTACAACACCACTGATAAATAAATATAAGGTATGTAGGCTGTGGAGTGCAAAAAGTCACAATTTGATTTTCCTAGTAGACAGTACAATATTTTTGAAAGTGCGTACTCTGTCTGAGTCACCTTTTGAAGGATAAATAAGTAGGGGCAAATTAATGTAGCGGATCTTTCCCCTCAAGCTAGGTGTACTGTAAACTGTGTTTTAGAACAAATTTAGATCTTCCTAGCAGTGCTCCCACCCAGACCCTTACTAAAGCCAGTCGCAAAAATGTAGAAGACCCCCAATCAAATCTCAAAAAACGAGGCCTAGCAGAAAACTGGTGACAAAACTTACTTTGAAAGTAAAAGTAGGCCGAAGTACCCCCTTCCTAATTACCCCTTACCCACCGTGGAT
This sequence comes from Lissotriton vulgaris, assembly GCF_964263255.1. Classification (NCBI taxonomy): domain Eukaryota; kingdom Metazoa; phylum Chordata; class Amphibia; order Caudata; family Salamandridae; genus Lissotriton; species Lissotriton vulgaris. Next base: position 263,967,992 of record NC_141687.1, on the reverse strand, counting down.
TGCATTCAAACCACTTGCAAGCAACCAAGCAAAAGTATCCATAGCCAGCATCGCTCCAAGACTCGAAATCCCTCCCACTCAAACACATGCAATAGAAATACTGCTAACCCTAACGAACCCTAAGTTAAGAATAGTGGCAAAGGCTTTCTTTAACAATGCCAAATCCCCCCTTTCCCACCATGGATTTTCTTCAAATGACTTGCAACCAAAATTAAACATTCTCACGAGTGCTCTAAGACCCCAGAACTCAGTTGCAAAAATCTAGAACACCCCGAAACACATGCAATCCTGCTGCTAGGGCTAACCCTAACGAACCCTAAGTTACAAAAAGTGCCAAAAGGCTTTTCCGCGAGGATTTTGTCCCAACCACTTCTACCCGGTATTAGACCTTCCCAGGAATGCCCCAAGACCCGCCAACCCACCCGCCAAGAAGCATAACACCCCCAAACAGGCCAAAAGCTAAATCTCATACTTGCAATATTTCTCGGCCTTCGGTCCAAACGCGCTGCGTAGCTAGGCCATAAGTCGGGGTTGCCACGACGGATTTCCTGAAAAGCAAATGCAATCAAGATTAGAGTGTCCCAGCAGTGCTCCCAGACCACGAAACTCAGCCACAAACAGACGGAACCCCCCATAAGAGCACCTCAAAGGCAAGCAAGTCATCAAAAACACAAAAAAATTTCCGCCTGGGATTTGGTCCAAACCACTTTTATCCGGTATTAGAGCTTCCCAGCAATGGCTCCAGAGCTGTCAACCCAGGAGAAAACGAGTAGAAGACCCCCAAACAGCCAAAGAGCAAAAGTACAAAAATGGGGACTTTGTCAGTTTTTCACAAATTTCCCAAATCACTCCGCGCGCGCTCTGCAGCTAGGCCCTAACTCCCCTCTGCCACCATGGATTTGCTTCAAACCTCTTGCAAAGTAAAGTATATATAGCCAGCAGTGCGCCCAGACCCCGAAACCCACCCACAAACACCAGGAAGCCCCCCAAACAGGCCCCCGAAAACGCTACATTGAGCAAAATGTCAGAAATAGCCAAAAAAAAATCGGCCTGAATTTTGTCCCAACCACTTCTACCCGGTATTAGACCTTCCAAGGAATGCCCCAAGACCCGCCAACCCACCTGCCAAGAAGCATAACACCCCCAAACAGGCCAAAAGCAAAATCTCATACTTGCAATATTTCTCGGCCTTCGGTCCAAACGCGCTGCGTAGCTAGGCCATAAGTCGGGGTTGCCATGACGGATTTCCTGAAAAGCAAATGCAATCAAGATTAGAGTGTCCCAGCAGTGCTCCCAGACCACGAAACCCAGCCACAAACAGACGGAACCCCCCCTAAGAGCACCTCAAAGGCAAGCAAGTCATCAAAAACACAAAAAATTTTACGCCTGGGATTTGGTCCAAACCACTTTTATCCGGTATTAGAGCTTCCCAGCAATGGCCCCAGAGCCGTCAACCCAGGAGAAAACGAGTAGAAGACCCCCAAACAGCCAAAGAGCAAAAGTACAAAAATGGGGACTTAGTCAGTTTTTCACAAATTTCCCAAATCACTCCGTGCGCGCTCTGCAGCTAGGCCCTAACTCCCCTCTGCCACCATGGATTTGCTTCAAACCTCTTGCAAAGTAAAGTATATATAGCCAGCAGTGCGCCCAGACCCCGAAACCCACCCACAAACACCAGTAAGCCCCCTAAACAGGCCCCCGAAAACGCTACATTGAGCAAAATGTCAGAAATAGCAAATGCAATCAAGATTAGAGTGTCCCAGCAGTGCTCCCAGACCACGAAACTCAGCCACAAACAGACGGAACCCCCCCTAAGAGCACCTCAAAGGCAAGCAAGTCATCAAAAACACAAAACATTTTCCGCCTGGGATTTGGTCCAAACCACTTTTATCCGGTATTAGAGCTTCCCAACAATGGTCCCAGAGCCGTCAACTCACCTGCAAAGAGGTACAACAACACCCCCACAAGTGCTGAGTCTTTCTTCATTGGGCGTAAATCAGCCCTCTGGTTTGATGGAAATAGGAGTCTGGAGGAGGAGGATAGAGGAGCATGTTCTTCTGAACTTGTGAACCTGAGGAATGCAGACTGCGGTAACTTCAAATCAATTAGCAAACCAGTGAAGACAGTTCTGCTGATGGGCTTGTTTTTGTGATTATCTGATTAAAGTTTGAAATATATTAACTGTGCACAACAAAGAAAGACAGACACACAGGAATAAAAGTGAATAAGGACGAAAAAGAAAGTTATTGATTCGTTGTCTCATTTTCAGGGCTCGGTATCACGGTCCAGGAATGAGAATAAGGCTTCGTCATCATATTCTGCGAATTCAGGCAGGGTGAGCTCAGTGTCACCTGACAGAGTAGAAATTCCCTCATCTATGTTGCTGGCCACCTCCTCTTCATCCGGCACGCTTTCTCGTACTCTGAAATCTGGTGGTATGAGGTGCTGATTCATCTTGATCATTGTTAACCTCTCCACATTTTTGGGCGAGAGGCAGCTCCGTTTGGGAGTTACAATGCCACCAGCAGCACTGAAAACCCGTTCAGAAGACACGCTTGCGAGTGGGCAAGACAAGTAGTTTAAAGCCAGGTTGGTGAGCTGTGGCCACAATTCTTTTTTCCCATGCCAATACGCCAATGGGTCAGAATTAACATAGACCTCTGTTGAGTCATTCAGATAATCCTTCACCATCGACTCAAGGTCCTCCTCATCCAAGGTTCCTCCACTTTGCTTAGCTCTTGCTGTGCCTCTGACCTTTTGAGAACCAAACCCACGCAGAGCTAGCCAATCCTCTTCAGCCTCCAATGTTTCTGTTGTGTCTCGTGCAGATGATCCGGTTGCCGGTGTCTTTAACGGCTGAGAGGTCACTTGTGCCACAGCCACAGGTGCAGAAGTGGATTGTTTTGACTGGGGATGGCCTGCTGATGTACTGCCATTTCCTTCAATTTTCAGCCGTTCTCTTTCAAACCTCTTGGCTGACAAGGCTAGCCAATGTTTGTACTTTGGAACATGTTCATCATCAAAAGGAAAGAATGCTTGGCCTGCCAGCGCCTTTTTGTAGCATGGATCCTGAATAGTAGCACAAATGTAATGCTCTTCTGAGTGGATCTTTTTAAGGCTTTCATCACCTTGTAGGAGCTCTAATAATTTCTCAGCCAGAAGAAAAGAGTCTTTGTTTTTTACATCTTTTTGAAACACAGAAAACACCTCCTTCAGTTGGTCCTCCAGCATGTACAACAATGGGATAGCTTTTCCCAAATTACAGTCCTCCTTGCTGACTGCCCGCGTGAAGAACTCAAAAGGACGAAGCATGCGTGTCAGGCTTTGAACTATGTTCCATTGCGCCGCACCCATCCTCAGCTCCTCTGTACCCTCTGTAAGGAAATATTGATCGAGTTCCGTATACTGCTCATACAGACGCTCAAGCATGTAGAAGGTTGAGTTCCAACGTGTTACCACCTCCTGGATGAGTGCTTTCACTGGCATTTTACGTTGATATAGCAGGCTCCTCAGCTGCTTCCGGGCCTTAAAAGAATGGCTGAAATGCTTGCACATTTTTCGGCAGGTGTTCAATACGCTGTACGCTGCACTGCCTTTATTACCCAAGAATTTTTGGACAACCAGGTTTATACAGTGCGCCAAACACGGCACTCTGAAATAGTTACCGTCCCTCATGGCCTTAACTATATTGGCGCCATTGTCCGTGGAAACATAACCAACCTGGCGTTTTAGTGGGGACAGCCAGTTAAGGACCTTTGTGTTAAAGACATCCAAAATGTTTTCTGCTGTGTGACGTTTCTCCAAACCAAACATGGCTAGTGTTGCATGTTTCCGAGCAGCTTTAAAAACAATGTCCGTATCAACACCTGTGTTTAGCTTTGCTTTAGCCCCTGAAAAAGAGACCCAGTGTGCAGTGATGCACATGTAATCAGCGCCTGCGCCACTGGTCCACATGTCTGTTGTCATATGTATAGTGTGAACAGCACTCTTCTGCAAAGCTGCCCCAATCACCTTCAGAACATCTTCATGTAGTGCTGGAACCGCAACTCGGGCAAAATAGAACCGGCTAGGAACCTTCCATTTAGGGCAGAGCGCTGCCACTAATTCTAGAAAATCAACCCCTTCTACAAAAGAAAAAGGGAGAAGGTCCAGAGCTAGCATTTTAGCCAGCTTAGTGTTATACAGACGCGTCAGTGGGTGGTTGCGTTCATATTGCGCTTCTGTAAACAACATCTTTTTAATGTTGCCCTGGACCAAGGATTTACGGGATGATGATGATATCTTTGACCCAGTTACGCTCGCTGATGAACTTTTCCGCATTGATGTCTCACTCTCTCCCACACTCTTAGTGTGCCTCACATGGGGTGTGCTGCTGACAGGGGTACTGGGTGTAAGTGAAGTGTTTGAATCGTCTTCTTCCTCCTCGTCATCATCAGATGAAAAATCAACGTTTTCATTACGTGCAATTCCGGCTTCCTTGACCGCCTCTAGGTGCGGAAACCATTGGACAGGGTGCGCTCTCCTAAGATGACCTCTCTGGCCTCCGGTACCATAGTTAGAACCAAGCTTACCACGACTAACTCGAAGCTTACAAATGGCTACGTTTTCCATTTTTGGGCAAACACTAAAGAAGTCCCAAACTGGAGACTTGAAATGTCTTTGGGGGCCGGAGGAGGCGGCGATACTGGTGGTGGTGGTCCTGCTGCTAATGCCAGATGAAGTGGAGGATGTGGATTGCCGAACTTCAGTACGTTTTGCACTTTCACCACCACGAATTGAGGTCGAGGTGGGTACCTTCTTGAGAGGAAGAAATATGGAAGCGGTAGGTGTTGGTGTACTACTTAACTCCAAATCTAATGATTGTTGTGTTTCCATTTCCATTGCCTCCTCGTCGACATCATCATCACGCTCAGCAGCTTCTCGGGATAGGGTCAAAATGTCTCTTTGCTGCATTCCCGGTGGGGCTGCAGTGACCTTTGTGATGACTGGCTCGTCGTCATCGTGAGAGGCTTCATCACCAGCAGTATCTGTCACTTCTTGTTGAGCCTCATCACAATCCATAGCTATGAGTTTTTCGACGACCTTCCTTTTACGCTTAGGTACCTTTGTCAGATCATGGTGTGCCTCACTGTCAGACCGCAGTGGTGGTTCCCAAGACGGATCACTTGCATCAGAAGGAGGTGGGCTTGAAGAAGATGTAGACACCCCCCTTGATCTTTTCCTTGCTAGGGATGTGGAAGACAATGAATGATCATCAGGAGGAGTGGCTTCCAATGATACCTCGGCTTGATTGTCGATTTCCTGATGTGCCCCTACTTCGGGAGGAACAACTATTGTGGGCACTTGTGACCCTCCATGCACCTCTGCTTGCGCATCTCCTTTTGCTGCCTCTCCTTCCACATGTACTTGGGCGTGTACTTGCACATGGTGTTGTTGTTGCGGCTGTGGTTGTTCAACACTTGTCAGATGAGTTACAACAACCTGTGTTGATTCAGGGACATTGCTGCTACTTTCTTGCGATGAGCCAACATCACTGGTCGATGGTGATTGGAGAAGTACACTGACTGCCTCTGAAGCACTCAAGGGCTTTGACTTAAGTTGGCGTGGTGTTGGAGGCACTGAACCCAATGGAGCAGGGGTGCTGCTCCCAGCTTGGTCCCCAGCAGATCCTGCTGCTGCTGCAGGCGTACTTTTTTTTTTGCTCCCAAAAAACGTGGCGGTTGGCACACCAGCCTCCTTGGTAACTTGCTTCTTCTGCTCCTTACTAGCAACTTTCTTGCTAGAGGAGCTACGGAGAACTTTTTTTGGGGCCATCTTCTTCAGAGCAGGTCAGACAGCAGGCCGCAGTTGCACGAATTGTAGAGTTGTCTGAGGCCAGACGTGACGTCGCGTGACGTTATGCTGCACACACACACCGCTGCAGGACTTCTTCCTGGCACTGGTGGTTCTCTTGAGTCTTGTGCACCTAAAAACAATGGAAGACAGAGGAACATCAGTTCAGTTATACACCACAAAAAAAATCGGGAAAAAACAGAAAAATCAGCACAATCCCATTCCATCCATGCCCTCCATGATGTTTAAGTTCAAGACAGCCCACAGAAAGACTAGGCCCATGCTAGACTCAAATACCCCTGGTGAAAAGGCCACAAGTACAGCCCCAAAAAACGAAAATCACTGAAAAATCAGCACAATCCCAATCCATCCATGCCCTCCATGATGTTTAAATTCAAGACAACCCACAGAAAGACTAGGCCCATGCAAAACTCACTACCCCTGGGCATAAAGGTTGAAAAGTAGGCAAAATGGTTGCAGGCCTAACAACAAAGCCTGCATTCAAAATGGCCACTTGCCTCCCAGCACATGGCCAGTGCCTGTAGCAGCACTCAAAATGGCCACCAGCCACATGGCCTGTCCCTCCCCATGAACACCCCCAAAAATCGAAAAACACTGCAGAATCAGCACAATCCCAGTCCATCTATGCCCTCCATGATGTTTAAGTTCAAGACAGCCCACAGAAAGACTAGGCCCATGCTAGACTCAAAAACCCCTGGTGAAAAGGCCACAAGTACAGCCCCAAAAAACGAAAATCACTGAAAAATCAGCACAATCCCAATCCATCCATGCCCTCCATGATGTTTAAGTTCAAGACAGCCCACAGAAAGACTAGGCCCATGCTAGACTCAAATACCCCTGGTGAAAAGGCCACAAGTACAGCCCCAAAAAACGAAAATCACTGAAAAATCAGCACAATCCCAATCCATCCATGCCCTCCATGGTGTTTAAATTCAAGACAACCCACAGAAAGACTAGGCCCATCCAAGACTCACTACCCCTGGGCATAAAGGTTCAAAAGTAGGCAAAATGGTTGCAGGCCTAACAACAAAGCCTGCATTCAAAATGGCCACTTGCCTCCCAGCACATGGCCAGTGCCTGTAGCAGCACTCAAAATGGCCACCAGCCACATGGCCTGTCCCTCCCCATGAACACCCCCAAAAATCGAAAAACACTGCAAAATCACCACAATCCCAGTCCATCCATGCCCTCCATGATGTTTAAGTTCAAGACAGCCCACAGAAAGACTAGGCCCATGCTAGACTCAAATACCCCTAGTGAAAAGGCCACAAGTACAGCCCCAAAAAACGAAAATCACTGAAAAATCAGCACAATCCCAATCCATCCATGCCTTCCATGATGTTTAACTTCAAGACAACCCACAGAAAGACTAGGCCCATGCAAGCCTCACTACCCCTGGGCATAAAGGTTGAAAAGTAGGCAAAATGGTTGCAGGCCTAACAACAAAGCCTGCATTCAAAATGGCCACTTGCCTCTCCCAGCACATGGCCAGTGCCTGTAGCAGCACTCAAAATGGCCACCAGCAACATGGCCTGTCCCTCCCCATGAACACCCCCAAAAATCGAAAAACACTGCAAAATCAGCACAATCCCATTCCATCCATGGCCTCCATGATGTTTAAGTTCAAGACAGCCCACAGAAAGACTAGGCCCATGCTAGACTCAAATACCCCTGGTGAAAAGGCCACAAGTACAGCCCCAAAAAACGAAAATCACTGAAGAATCAGCACAATCCCAATCCATCCATGCCCTCCATGATGTTTAAGTTCAAGACAGCCCACAGAAAGACTAGGCCCATGCTAGACTCAAATACCCCTGGTGAAAAGGCCACAAGTACAGCCCCAAAAAACAAAAATCACTGAAAAATCAGCACAATCCCAATCCATCCATGCCCTCCATGATGTTTAAATTCAAGACAACCCACAGAAAGACTAGGCCCATGCAAGACTCACTACCCCTGGGCATAAAGGTTGAAAAGTAGGCAAAATGGTTGCAGGCCTAACAACAAAGCCTGCATTCAAAATGGCCACTTGCCTCCCAGCACATGGCCAGTGCTTGTAGCAGCACTCAAAATGGCAACCAGCCACATGGCCTGTCCCTCCCCATGAACACCCCCAAAAATCGAAAAACACTGCAAAATCACCACAATCCCAGTCCATCCATGCCCTCCATGATGTTTAAGTTCAAGACAGCCCACAGAAAGACTAGGCCCATGCTAGACTCAAATACCCCTGGTGAAAAGGCCACAAGTACAGCCCCAAAAAACGAAAATCACTGAAAAATCAGCACAATCCCAATCCATCCATGCCCTCAATGATGTTTAAATTCAAGACAACCCACAGAAAGACTAGGCCCATGCAAGACTCACTACCCCTGGGCATAAAGGTTGAAAAGTAGGCAAAATGGTTGCAGGCCGAACAACAAAGCCTGCATTCAAAATGGCCACTTGCCTCTCCCAGCACATGGCCAGTGCCTGTAGCAGCACTCAAAATGGCCACCAGCCACATGGCCTGTCCCTCCCCATGAACACCCCCAAAAATCGAAAAACACTGCAAAATCAGCACAATCCCATTCCATCCATGCCCTCCATGATGTTTAAGTTCAAGACAGCCCACAGAAAGACTAGGCCCATGCTAGACTCAAATACCCCTGGTGAAAAGGCCACAAGTACAGCCCCAAAAAACGAAAATCACTGAAAAATCAGCACAATCCCATTCCATCCATGGCCTCCATGATGTTTAAGTTCAAGACAGCCCACAGAAAGACTAGGCCCATGCTAGACTCAAATACCCCTGGTGAAAAGGCCACAAGTACAGCCCCAAAAAACGAAAATCACTGAAAAATCAGCACAATCCCAATCCATCCATGCCCTCCATGACGTTTAAGTTCAAGACAACCCACAGAAAGACTCAGTCCACCCACCACTGAGTACCCCTGGGCAAAAGGCCCCAAAACAGCCCAAAAATCGAAAATTCCAAAATTTTAGTTGCAGCAACTGTAATGCCCCAAACAAACTTACTTGTAAAATTTTTAATCCAACAGTGATCCAAAGAAAGTCAAAAAGGCCTCAAATCCAAATATCCAGCAGCATCCACAAAAAGTAATCCTTCCAGCTCCAGATCCAAATGAAAAGTGACCAGGAGATGGACAAAGCACTGGGAGGAGCCTGCTGGACAGGAACAGGAAGTTGAAGACTGTGGGGCACTTCCTTCCTCCCACCCCCCTCCCCCCCCCTCCCCAAAATGGACTCCTCGCTAAAAAAGTGCAGGCAAATGTCAACCTAAGAAGTTATTCAGATAAAAATCATCATTTAAAGAAGGTTTATGCTGCTTGCTGGTGGATTACTTGTGCAGAATTGCAAATTTTATATTTTCGCTTGTGCGAGATTGTTGCTGCTCGCCGCATCTCAAATCTCGCAATTGCGAAGTACCGCGAGACGTGATCTCGCCGTACTCGCGTTGACAAACTCTCGCTGTGCAAGTTGGCAAGCCGCGATGACGTAATCGCGCTCACCAAATTCCCGCGGGATCACACAGCAAGATCCAAAATGGTGCAGCACTCGCAAAATATCGAGAAAAACAACTCGGCAAACGATGATAAACGCCGCGCGCCGCAAAAATTGTATCACCAACGACGCGAGCCGCAAAAAAAATCCGCTGCGTGCGAATTTGCGGATTTTGCGGGAAATTCGCAAATCTCGCGGATTGCGAATTTCCCAAAAATCCGCGAGCGTAACAGATTTTTCCGCCCATGCTTAGTCCTAGGATGCTTGATTCTGGTCCAGGGAAGACATGGCTTGGCAGTTCGGGCTGGACTGTTCCTATGAGGCACAGGGTCAAGACTGATTTGCATATGGCCAAGTCTGAACTGGGGTGGCTTGGTGAGCAAAATAATGATGGATTAAACCCAGATCTGTGACTGGGGGTGAATGTTTTGCCATCATCATGTGTGTTTTGCCCAGTAAACACAAAACACAAGTACTGCCCTACTCAACTTTGTAAAATAGTGTAAATTTAATAAATAAAACAAGACCAAAATGGCAAAAATCCAATCAGTAGAACAGAAGATATGCAGGTTTAAAGATTTTAGTAAATATAGCTCTGATAAAGCACAAAGCGCTAACTATGAATATCTGTTTGCGCCAGACCAGGACAAAATCACAAGTTCAAACCATACACAATGGAGTCTGGGCTTGCTATAGGAACCCAGGTAGGCCCGCTATACAAAAGTTTTTTAAGTCCTGGTTGCGCCTGCAGACGAGGCAATGTGTCGGTTCCAAGTTGCTGCGGAGCTGCCGATGCAAGGCTCTGCGTCATCATAGAGGATCTTGTTGATGCAGACTTGTGATGCAAAGTCTAGCATCAAGAACGGGTCACTCAGTTGAGGGAATGCGTTGGTTCTGAAGAGCTGCGAGACTGCGAGGCGAGAAACAGTGTTGTTGTCGAGGCTGCTGTTGATAGGAGATATGCGATGCGAAGCCAGAATCTGGCAAGCTTGAGACAGGCAGTGGTCCCAAAGCAGACTACGGGGTCAATACAGAGTCCTTGCATCGGGAGATCCCTCACTGCAGAGTTGATGCGTTAGTTCTGCTCGAAGTTGTGCCGTGGAGGAAAGGAGATGCATCGGTTCTGCTGGATCCACAGATGGACTGGCTGAGCACCTTCAGGCCCACATATAAGGGTCCAAGACTGGGGTGGCACCTTTCGGCAGGGTAGGACTCACCAATGACAGAGTCCTAAGTGCTAAGTTCAAGGTTGTTGTAGCCTTCTGCCCTAGAAGCTGCAGTCATAAGGCCTGCCACGTTGCCCTTGGAGACACTCTGTGGTCCTTCGTTCAACAGATGCAGGCCCTGTCCTTCTCACATAGACATGAGGGCAGCAGTCTGCACAGCAGGGCAGCAGTTCCTTCCGAGCACCAGTCCTTTCAGCAGCACAGCAGTCCTTCTTCCCGGCAGAGTATCCACAAGTCCAGAATTGTACTGAACAGTTGGTATCTGGGGTCCAATATTTATACCTGGGCCATCTTTTGAAATGGGAGAAGCGTGTAAAGGTTTTCCTTTCAAGTCCTCAGGTATTCTGCCTTCCCTGCCCTGGCTCCTGACTAACTACAGGGGGTATGCAGATCTTTGTGTGGAGGCATAGCACAGAGTATTCAAGTCTAATATGGCTGTGCCCAGCTCCACCCTCCCATTCTGCAAGTGCTGGCTCAACCAGCTACACCTAAGCTCACTATTGTGTGTGGTTGTCTAGGAGGAATACACAAAGCCCAACAGTTAGCAACACCCAGTCATGTGACCCAGAGACAGGCTGCAAGCACTAAATAGCTAAGGCAGAAAAATGGCAATTTTCTAAAAGTGCCATTTTCAAAATGGTATTTTAAAATTCGACTTCACCGTAAGAGAAGATTTTTCATCACAATTCCGAAGGCACCAAACATGCTCCTATTTGGAAATTATACCTTATTAAATGTAATATGTAATCCCTCTTTCAGGCAAAATTCAGCCCAATGCTTTCACAGCTTCTACCTCAATTTGCCCTGAGTCATGCATCAATCTACAGCCCATTTCTCCCACACTTAAATGCCTCTACCTCAATGCTAGATCTGTTCACAAGTATGCCACTGAAATGTGGGATTTACTTGCATCTGCACAACCAAATCTGTGTTTTAAAACAGAGACCTGGCTACATTCTTCAGCAGTACCTTGTATTCCAATTGCATTTCCTAATAATTACAAACTGGTAAAGCTGGATAGGGAATCCAAACCAGGAGGTGGTGTAGCTATTGCCTTCCGAGATTCTCTTAGGGTACAAATCCTTGATTCGCTACTAACAGACTGGGTAGAGATAGTAATTTTCAAAACAGAAACTCCTGACATAGATAGCTGGAAAGGTGCCCTAGTCAACCGCCCTCCTGGCACAAAAATAGAGTGTAGTCAAACATTAGCGGAACAACTAGCACTGTGTGTACTAGCAACACATAATTGCCACCAACCCTGACGTACTTACTTTGGTGTCCAATCTTGAAATGCTAGACCTTCACCTGACTAAGACCAGTCCTACTTATTTGCCTGGGCACACATTAGACCTCATTTTGTCCACCTTCAGGTCTCTCCAAGGTGACATCCCACTACCTTTAACCTGGAACGCATATTCTTTGATGCGTTTTCAGATTCCCACTATGACTACTTTTGCATAACCTACTAGTCAGAAGCTCGTTAGATCGAGACCATGGAAAAAGATTACTTTGGAATCTTTTCAATGCACTTGCCTTGTTCGTATTATAGATAACTCACAGGACATAAACTTGGCTCTAACTCAGGTTCATGACACTTTCTCCCATGCCCTTGACATTGTTGCCACTCATAAGCAACTTCCTGTCAAAGTTTCTAGACCTAATTCTCCATGGTATTCCTCCGAATTGAAAATCCACTAAGCAAGTTGCGAAAAAATAGAATGCAAATGGAGGGCTTTGAAAACAAACACAGAAAACAGATATACAAACTAGCACTACGTGCCTACCACTGTAAAATAAGATCAGCATGTAGGAATGTTGTTCTCATCTAAATAGAGCAAGCAGGTAATTCCTCAAAGGAATTATTTAAGATCCTAAATGACTTTGCCTAACCGCAAGCCTGCTCCTCAGTCATGCCTGCCTCACAATTACTTTGTGCCACTTTAGGTACCATAGTTTTCATTCTGTGGCTAATTCTTTAGCTCACATCCACACCATTGAATTGCCTCAAAATATTTCTCCAGTATTACTGGAAAGATTTGAGCATATCTCTCAATCTCAGATGCTCGACTTGGCTGAAGGAAAATCTGGATCTCCCTCTGATCTTTGCCCCCCCCACATATCATTGCCACTTTCTTTTCTCCTCCCTTCTTGCACCAGCTATCACATCTTTGTGCAACCAGTTTCTGACCCTAGCTTCTATCCCATGGCTTTGGAAAGCAGCACATTACACCATTCTTGAATAACACGAATGCAGATCGGAGCGATCCAGCTAACTATTGCCCCATATCTCTCCTCCATCTGTTGGGCAAAGTTCTGGAGACCTTTGTCAATAATCAATTCTCCTCTTATCTGGAGACCTATAGTTTGTTGAATGCTTCTCAATTGGGCTTAAAGTCTTCCCACAGTATGGAAACTGCCCTTCTTGCAGCAGTAAATACTGTCAGACTATCCCTTGACACTAGAGATCCTGCCATGCTGGTTCTGCTTGACCTGTCAGTGGCGTATGATACCATCTCTCATTCCGTTCTGATACAATGTCTCCATCTGATAGGAATCCAGGGCATGGCCCTTGACTGGTTTAAAGACTTTCTTAAAGACACGGTTCAGACTGTGTCTATTGGCACCTATCACTCTAAAACCGTCCTTTTAGTAAGGGGGCCCTCAGGGCTCTACCGTGAGCATTTAACATCTATGTGGCCCTCCTAGCCCAGTTGGCCAAGTCCTGTGGGTTTGAAATACTCTCCTAAGCAGACAACACCTAAATGGTTATCTCGTCTAGGAACGACATTGAGAACACCAAACAGCAATTTGTCACATGCATGATGAAAATTGCCATCTGGATGTCCCACAATTGTCTTCAAGTGAATGTGGGTGAAACAGAGATTCCTCTGTTTGTCAAAGCCCAGCTCTATTAGTCAAATGACTGGTAGCCTGCCAAACTTGGTACTCCCCCTGTGCCCAGCAGAACAGCCAGGAATCTGGGTATACTTCTGGACAACACTCTTGTCTATGAAAGACCAGATCACTTCCACCTGCAACATTTTCTTTGGCATACTGCACATTAATAGGAAAATATTTCAGTGACTTTCTTTGAGTTCTCGGAAGACACTTATCCAGGCGTTAATCATCAACCACTTGGATTATGGTAATACCCTGTTCCTTGCTATAAGTGAATCTTTTGTAGCTAAAATGCAGGACCTTCAAAACGCTGCAGCCTGCATAGTCAACAACTTGCCTCCATGCACACTTAGAGCCCCTCCATTGTATCCCCATTAAAAACAAAGCATTGTTTAAACTCCTCTGCCTGACCTACAAATCTCTGTCAAGCTTAGGTTCAAAAAATCTTCAGGAAAACATAGTCCATACCTTCCTGATAGGAACCTAAGATCTAAAAATCAACTTATGCTACATATTTGCCGCATTTGTATGTCAAAATAGGATGGTCGAGCATTTTCCTCTCTCCCCCCAGACCACTGGAATAAGCTCCCTCTGTTTATTAGTACATATCCCGGTTTTTCTTGTTTTAAAAAACATCTTCAAAACATGGCTGGTCTAACTAGTTGCCTCTTTTAGCACCTGCCTGTCAAGGCACTGAGATGTCCCTTTGGGGTCGAGTTGTTGTGCTATAACAAGATACAATTAACATAACATAACAATTAGGTAATTACAATGATAGCCTATGGGAGAAGTAGGCCTTGCAGTTGTGAAAAACAAATATAAGAGTTTTTGACAACCAGGACAATTAACGCTAAAAACATACATGTCCCACTTTTTAAATACATTGCCAATCCAATCCATAAGTTCTTTATTTTGGCCATCAAGGCCATAAAAGATGCAATAAAAACATTAAAATCATCCAATCATTACATTGTTACAAGGAGGTATTTTACAAGAAAATATGCACAACCCTTAAAAACAGTAGATTACATTATATAAGTAAGATCTGTATTTACAGTATAGTATGCACTGGTAAATCATCCTACAGTTAAAAATTAACTAAGCAATAATTTTCACCTTGTCAACCACATAGCTAGCAAATACTTAGAGACCGCAAATACGGTACAGCTTGAAGTGCTGGTCTTTAGGATTCTGAAAGAGTGTGAACAATTTCTGATGCCTAAATTCCTACAAAGTGGTACCAGCCAGTGCTTCATTGATCTGCAGTAAGCGGGGCAAAAAAAGAGCACATGGATTTCATCCTCCGCACTACCGCTACATCCTGGGCAAGATTTGTCATCCGAAGCAGACCATTTACTTGTAAAGACTTTAAGAGGCAAGGTACCATACCTCCATTGAATGAAAAGTTTCCTGGCAATAATAGGAAAAACAATGTCCATAAAATCTTCAAACCTATAGGAACTTTTGGAAACCAAAAATTGTTCAGTTAGGGTACCAGCCTTTGGAGCACGCACAGCCATGCTTAGGCTTTTATCCTTAAAAATCCTGGTCAGGGTTTTGCGAGAGACCTCGGAACAACCCCGTTCGGGGTCCTCCCACATAACAGCCAAGCCCAATCCTAAAAGTTCTTGCTTGACAAAGGCCAGCCAAGGTATTTTATCAGAGCTGTTAAGGCTCAGTACATGCGTGAGCTCTTGCCTATAGTATAACAGTTCTTCGGTTGACCATAGCCTATGCCAAAACCTCAATGGTTTCAGTGCTAACTCATCTCCTATAGATGAGAGGCCCAGATCTAATCTTAAGAGAAAGAGTGGGGTGCCTTGTGGTAACGCCAGCAAGCGTCTAATGAAATTTGTTTCCACTTTGGTGAGTTCAGTGCTACCGTTGTGCCCCACAGCTCTCCGCTATAGAGAGCTGCTGTTCTTGCTTGGGTTTTATACATCTCCAGTGCTGGACTTACTGGCTTGAAGGTTGAGGAGTTTGAGACCTTCAAAACGCCCCCCACCAGTTGCGATAGATTTAGACAGGATTTTACTTGCTGTGGGCCCCAGGAAAGATTTTCATGCAAAGTTACCCCAAGATATTGGAACGTCATAACCCTTTCCAACGTCTCCGACCCTAAAGTCGGATTTGGTCGGGTAGATGCCGAGAGGTTAAATATCATAAACTTTGTTTTCTCTGCATTTGTCTCAAGGCCATGGATTCTGCAGAAGTCCCCAACCCCGTCCAGTATCGGTTGAATCCCCATTGGGGATTTGGAAAGCAGGAGGGTGTCATCGGCAAACATAATTGCCTGAACCCTCCTGCCTGCCAGCCTTGGGGCGTCATTGTTGGGGACACTGTCAAGATGTGATATTACACAGTTGACGTAGAGGCAAAACAGGGTTGGTGCTAGGACGCAACCCTGTCTCACCCCCCTGCCAACTGGAAACCTGGGTGACAGTGCTCCATCCCTTCCACATCTGACCTGAGCGAAGTTCCCTTCGTGGAGCCTGGTCAATACGTGCAAAAGCTGGGGCACCCTACCGTCTGGGATGTCCAGGGCCTACCCCAGGGGTAACTTATATGTATTAAAAAATGACACTTTGGGCCTGGCAAAAGGTTTATTTTACCAGGTTGACAATGCAGTTTTAAAATGGCTCTCCTAGGCTGCAATGGCAGACCCGAGACATGTTTAAAGGTCTACTTCAGTGGGTGGCACAATCAATGCTGCAGGCCCACTAGTAACAAATAATGTATATGCCCTGGGCACGCGTAGTGCCACTTTATTATGGACTTACAATTAAATTAAAAATGCCAAGTGGGTATATGCCAATTCTACTATGTTTTAAGGAGAGATGACAAGTACTTCAGCATTAGTTAGCAGTGTGAAAGGTCGCAGAGTCCTAAAGCCATAAAAAGCGTAGTCAACAAAACAGGCAAAAAGTTAGGGGAAAAAACCATATCAAGGATGCTAGATCTAACAATGATGCTTTTCACAATCATAAAGGTTAAGTCTACCAGCTTTGTTGAGTTGTTCACAATGGAAAATAAGGTTCCTGCAGCCTTTATCACCATGTTTAATATTTATGAAAGCTCTAACTTGTATGTAAACATGAACAAGTGGTCTCTGCGTAGAAACACCCATCAAACAATTTAAGCAAACCCAAAGTATACACTGGCATGAACATTAAATATGTGAGGAAACACCAAGCATTTTTTGTGGCCTGACTTAAAAAGGAATATATATCAACCCCATACTACTGCATTTGTCAGAAATGTGACAATGTAAAACACATTCCTGTTGTATTTGTCAAATAGTCCACAATGTAAAACCCCTTGCGGTTGCATTTGTCAGATTACACACTGTAAAATCTTTTCCTTCTGTATTTCTAAGAGGGTTCGCAATGTGAAGCACCTGCCTACGCTGTTTTGCAATGAGTTTCTGTAAAACTTCTCCCTCTAGTGTTTGTCAGAGTTCACAGTGCAAGAACACTTTGTATGGTTTTTGGCTACAGTTCGATGTAAAACCAATTTTAGAGTGTTCACTGTCACGAGGTTACACCTTAGAAAGTCCTTTGCTGCTCTATTTGACCTGGGGTCTGCATTAACAGTGCCCCTAACAATTAGGAGCAATGGAACTAGATTTTAGGCGGAATAATACAACTATTGTTTAATCAAATGCCTGTGAGAAGAAGATTAACATGGACGGAGCCAAAGCTCCTCCTTTACAAATAAAATAGGGTTTATCACATGGGGAAGCAAAAACCTGGCCTACTACTGAAATCTATGGCAATCCATGTTAGAAAATACTTGCATACAGGCTTTAATTCAGTGTAATAGCAATCCATCCCAAAGGCGCAATGGCTATAACATGTGCTTTTCACGATAAACAGTTCAGGCCTACTGCCTTTGTCATAACTTTTCAAAATGAAAAAAATCAGACCTATGCATCTGATAGGCCTTTTCCCAAAGAACCGTTCAGGCTTCCCAACCTTCAACTTTTGCTCCTCACCGCAACCAACTCATGCCTAACTGAACATAATCTGTGCAATAAAGGTTTTCTTTTTGAGGAAGTACACACATTCTGCACAATTAAATTCCGCAGCCATGCAGCACGCCGTCTGGGTGGAGCCTGTGCCCCCTCTCGGTATTGCTTCTTAAAGCTATTTTTTGTTAATTTACTTAAGATTTGTTGACAGCTTCGCTGTGAAGTCAGCCCTTCAAATCTAGACACCAGCCTGGGTTGCAAACGTTTGTAAAATAAGGCCGCAAAGACTAAAATAATATGGAAAACGATAATAACAAAACTGACAGACTGCATTCTAAAGGAGTACTATAAGGTATGAAAAATAAAATAAAACGTGTTGTAGGGAAGTGAAATCTTACCATAAACGTTTCTTGAAAGTGAGTAGATGTTTTCCTTCCCTTTCAGAAATCCTAATTTTTAGAATGATACACTTGTTTTATAAAAGGTAAGAAGTGTTTTATCATCTTGATTTATTTGAGGATTTTAATAGAAGCTAATGTTAATTTAATGTAACCTCTCTTTGTTGTTTTCTTGTTAACCAATCCAGTCCATCGTAAAACCAGCTGGTTTATTTCTACTTGGAAACAAACGGCATGCCTCTCCCCTCTCTTCTTTAAATGTAAATGTGCACTGACTCGTGGTTTACATCTGTTGGCCCCTCCCTTCGCCCTACCTTGTACACCATCTTGAATAGCCTTCGTTTATTCCTCGATCTGCAGCATACTTTTGCTCTCCGGCTGGTATCTTGTTTCACAAAATACCATACATACATACATGCATACATTCACACACTGGTATGCTTTAGCAAGCATTGGAGAGGAAAACATCCGAGTTTGATCATCTGCTTGTCTCCTACCTCTGTGTGATCTTTGGTAAACTGTTACTCTCTGTGCCAGTTGGTTAATGATGCCCGTGTTTGCTGGTCAGAAATTAGCTGTGCTGCTGGTAGGAACACCCCAGGAGCATGCTGATAGCTGGCCAGTCCTTTTAATTGCATGGTGTGCAAAAATGTACTCCTACCTTCGAGCTGCGGTGTCCAGCTCATACTTCAGTGCTGTTCACCTGTCGACGTTGAGCGGCGCTACTACACAAAGTCCTTGTCGGAGTCATGTATCGTCGCCACTTTGGGGAGCGCGAGGCCTGCCCGAGGTGCTCGGCTGACGGGGAGTTTCAGCAGGGAAATCCTATGGGGCAAGTTTCTAAGAAAAATGTTAGCCACGGTCCGTGCTGACCACTAAAAATGAGTCTTATGGTAAATTGAGTCTGGCAAAACAAGCCGCGCCGCCTCCTTTATGAAAGCGTGTTGTACCATTTTTGTCGCAATAAATGTAAGAGGCGGTAATTTGTTTTCCCGCCATCTATAAACCACGGATCCAAGCAGCTCTTCATAGAGGGTCTTTACCCGAGACACAAAGCTCAAGAGAACGGGCTCATTGGGAAATTCCCAACATTTAGCTTGCCTGACTCCTATCAAAAATCCAGCTTTCCATAATTTAAGACAGTGTCACTTAGAGCTGGGGCTATTTGGCAAAATATTTACCCGTGCTCCAGAGGTCTCAGTAACCCTTTCATATTGTTTTTAGGTCGAGCTGGTGTTAGCAGCGCGAAGCGCTGTGTCCAGCGAAAGATCTTTTGTTATCCGCTTGCTGGGAATGTTGGACAGGGGATGGGCATGCGCAGGCGATTTCACCATATGTGCGCGCACATTCACACACGCGCCGTGCACATCTCCTATCCCAGATTCCCAGCAAGTGGACCACACACACACACACACACCCCCACCTCACCGGGCTCAGGCGCACATACACCCCCCCCCACCGCACTCACCGGGTTCACACGACCACCCACACCCCCCACCCCACTCACCAGGTCTGTCGGACTCCTCTCGTCCCGCGGTGGTGGCGGCTGCACAGGGTTGGTAGGTGGCGCGGGCAGGCACCGGCAATGTGCCTCGAGCCCCCCCCTCTTCTCTTCCCAGACTCCTCATGGCAGCGGTCCAGATCCAGCAGCAGGCGGGGCTCTCCCTTAGCACGGAGCCCCGCTGGGTCACACGCTCGCTCCCTCCTCGTTACAGGAGCGCAGGGTAGCCTCCCGTCCGCTTCCTGTCTGTGCTGGTGGCCCCGCCCTCAAGCAGGCAGTCCCAGGCAGTCCCGCCTTGCTTCCTGTGTCTCGCCCTGTTTCTCCTTCTTTTTTTTTTATTCTACAAGCGCACCGTTACAGCGCTCATAATGCTTCCCTGCAAAGAACACCCCTCCCACCTCCCAAACATCATCGAGCAGCAATCGCCGTGGATGTCATGGCTGGTTTCAGTTTCTTTGTTTAAAGTGCCCCATTGGAGCGCCCGTAATGCTTGTCTGCAAAGAACACCCCACCCCTCCCACTTCCACCACAGCATCGAGCAGCAGTGGCCGTGGCTTTTTATTTAATTTAGCGTCCATAAAAGCGGCTCATTCCGTGCTTTTTTTGTCTTGCAGCACATATATACTGACACCTTATCACCAGGAGAAATTACGTGATTTTCCCAGAATCACAAGATGTTGCGGAGCAAAGACTCGAGTCGGGAACTCCCACTCTCGAGTCAACAGCGCCAAAGCCCCTCCACTAATACTTGTTTAAAGGGAGCCAGTGGTGAGGAAAGAAATAGTGATTCAACTTGTCACCTCCATGCCTCCTGTGCCCTCTTCTTGAAACTTCGCTTGGATACAGTACTTTAGTGACTGCACCAATAGGCATCAAGAGAACCAGTGCGTGTCTAACACATAACAGACTAAACCCTCGGCACAGTTTGAAAGTGGTAGGATTTTACCCCTGCCATCTGCTGTACCTGCTGCAGGTCCCGTGGGGTGCAGTATTCACTAAATAAACTCCGAAGCCTTAGAGGATTCATCTCTGGGTTCTACTGTCTCCTGGTGGGCGTTCCTTGCACTCATTATCAAAGCAGACAAGCCTCGTGCTAACATTTATAACATTCCCTACATCCCAAAACAGAAAAGCTGGCGCCCCGTCTTGCTACACGTTTATATGTGCAGTGCCTCTCAACAGAGAACAAAAACAGAAAGCTATAATGCCTTATTCCCAGGTGTATTCTTCCATCCAATTTGATGAGGAAATAATGGCAAGATAAATGAATGAGCAGCAAAATCTGCACAGATCGTGCCACCTGCATTTTAAGCCTGTGGCCCAGTTTAGGATGAAGTTGGTTAAAAAAATGATGTACAATAGAATGAATTAAAAATAGTGAATTGAATGGTTTTCCAAGTGGTTTGTTTGCCAGTAGTAGTCCGCAATAGCCAATCCTAGAATTTTGAAATATGTTAGTCGAATGTGCCTAAAACATAGGAGCCCCACCTAATGTAAATTGTAAATTGATACTTGTATAGCGCACTACTCACCCGCAAGGGTCTCAATGCGCTTGTACGAATATCGCTATGGAAACCATCCTGGCTTTCCCTGTGTGGCGTCCACTCCTGGGCACCCCCAAGGTGGAGGCCAGGCATCCTTAGCGTTGTGGGGGCCGTTGTGGAGATTAAGCAAGCTATTGCCCAGAGTTGCAGAGTGGGACTCCATGATTGGAATAGGCACTGAGGCAAGAATTATCAGGTCCGTGGAATTTTGAGCCCAAGACCCGCCGAAGCGGGGAATTGAACCCTGGTCCCGGGCCAGACCTCTGCATCAGGGTCTGCCGCTCTAACCATTGAGCCACACTTCTCCAATCCTACCCATAGAAGCTTATGTAATTCGATATATTGCTTTGTTGTGGGCTGCTGCCACACACACTTTTACTGATGTCATCCTGATATTACATCTCTTCATTATCATACACTCTCCCTGTGTTTTCCTGTTTCCCCTTGCTTTTTCCCGGCTCCATCATTCTGTGCTTTGAAACTGAACGCGCTTTGTAGCACTCAACCCTGCGTGTTCTTAGCTTCAGTCTCTGTGCTGCTGCACCACATCACTCAGGGACACCACCACATCACTCAGGGGCACCACCACATCACTCAGGGGCACCAACACATCACTCAGGGACACCACCACATCACTCAGGGACACCACTCAGGGGCACAACCACATCACTCAGGAACACCACCACATTACTCAGGGACACCATCACATCACTCAGGGACACCACCACATCACTCAGGAACACCACCACATCACTCTGGGACACCACCACATCACTCTGGGACACCACCACATCACTCTGGGACACCACCACATCACTCTGGGACACCACCACATCACTCTGGAACACCACCACATCACTCTGGGACACACCACATCACTCTGGGACACCACCACATCACTCAGGAACACCACCACATCACTCAGGGACACCACCACACCACTAAGGGGCCCCACCACATCACTCTGGGACACCACCACATCACTCTGGGACACCACCACATCACTCTGGGACACCACCACATCACTCTGGAACACCACCACATCACTCTGGGACACGCCACATCACTCTGGGACACCACCACATCACTCAGGAACACCACCACATCACTCAGGGACACCACCACACCACTAAGGTGCACCACCACATCACTCTGGGACACCACCACATCACTCTGGGACACCACCACATCACTCTAATACACCACCACATCAGTCAGCCTAACCACATCATCACTGAGCACCACAACAGCACTGTCCTTGCTTGCTACCAATAGGCATTGCCATAGCCAATAGGACTCACATTAGGAAAGAGTAAGCTATTGGCTTTGTGAATAAGAATTATATTAATTTATATATTTTCAAAGCCAACACATATTAAAAAAATTAGTCATTTACAATACCAATAGCTCACACTTTCCTAATGCGAGACCTATTGCATTGCAAATGCTTGTTTTATTAGAAACCTTCCTCTGGACGTGGACAGGGCGAGCTGAAGACGATAATAGTACCACTTCAAAGTGATGTTTGAGGAACCCACTCATACCCAGTCGGTGCTGCCTTAAGTAGACCCCACCAAAACTAAATCACATTAATAAAGAGTATTTCATGTTTTTTGGGACTGGGTGGTCGTTCTAATCACTGCTTCCCCTCAGGTTGGTTTATTTTTCACTCTCCCTTTGACTCTGTCACACTCATGTTGCCACTGTTCTTTATGTACCCACCTCTGCACTGCTCTTCATTCTTCCATGCCACCCGTTCTTGCGCTGGACTGTCTCCCGTTCACTCTGTCTTTGTTCTCCTGGCACTCTTGCTTCCTCAGCCACATTCTCTTGCTTTTAGGAATGACCTGTCACACGTTTCCCTCTGTCTCTAACTCTTTCTATCACTGTCTGACAATCCACTAACTCTCGGTTACTCTACTTTAGCTGTAATAGCCCCCTTTCCTGCCACACTTTCCACTCTTTACCTATTATCCTATCTTGTTTGTCAGTAAATCCCTGCCACCATTACTTGTCTCCCATATGCTCCTGCTCTGTGTTCCTCCTCAGTTCTCTGACACAGATCAGGATTCTGTAGGGGCACAGGAGCACTGTGCTGCTGTTTACTCGACTCAGATTTTAAATGAACAGGCACGCCTTTATTAAAAGGTTATTTTAGAAACGATGTAATTAGTGAGTCCTGCACTGCTTCACTTTACTTTAGAAACACCATCATTTTAAAACACATCATGCTGGGAAAGTGTAAAAAATAGTCTCTTCAAAATTCAAAAAGTGTATTTAATTAACTTTCAGAACCTTTTCAGCTTAGTACAACTGATTATATCAGTGCATTGAGAAGTATTAATTTAAAAGTGATAGGATTTAAACATGAATTTAGAAACATTATTACTTCCCCTTTACCTTGACAAAAATAAATGCCAATAATGAACTAAGGAAGCAAGTCAGTTGTTTTGTGCACTCTTTGGGTGCCCTGGGTTCCTATTATACATGAACAACATTATAGTTTAATAAATCAAAAGCAGTTTTGTACAGTGCACATCCTGCAGCCATGCATTTCAAGGTCTTCTTAAATGTGAAAACGAAGAAAAAAGAGGGAAAGTGAAATAAACAATTACCCAGGATCACACAATCTGGTAAAGTGGGGACGCTGGGAATAATCCCAGGTTTTCTGGATTCACATTGTTTAATTCAGCCACTAGATGTATATGCTACGTTTCCCCTACACCCACCTTATTGCCAATCCCCTCAAACCTCTCGCCAGACCCACACCCTGCTGGCATCAATGTGGCCTTCGGGCACATCACACACACCAAATTATTTGGCTCCTGGAATTTTTTTTGCGTTTACCTATGGTCTAGTTGAATTAGTTCAATGGGTGGAAAATGTACTGGTGTTCAACTTTGAATTCTGGTACTTGTAGTTTTGAGTGTAAAAATATGGAACAACAAGAACTAGAAAGTGAAGGTAAAAACGCCTCCCGAAAAGTGACAACTTGAGATCTGTGCACTATTTGAAATATATGATAAACGAGAACAGGTAAAATTGAGAGTGTGGCAATTATGTGATATGCACCAATTTTGATTGCTTTTAACCCCTTCAGTGCTTTTGACGGCTCCAGGTCGTCATCAGTTACGGTGGGCGTGTGCTGATGACGACCGGGAGCCGTCATGACCACACCCGCGATCGGAATGTACTGCACAGGCACAGAATTCTGGCCACGGCGGAGGGGTTATAAATGTCACACCTAAACACACAGACTTTGTAAAAGTCCTGTGTATTTGTGAAATTGTACATTGAGCCCTGCCATAAAAACCGTTTTTTTTTGTAAAATGCAGTCAGTCTTTGAAAGATTAGACAACTTTGAAGAAAAAGGTTTTAGTTTGTTATTGTTAACAGTAGAGGCAATCAAATATTGAACCTAAAAGGGGCAATTTTCTGTGACATATGGATATTTGCAAACCATAGTGCAGAGGCTTATGCTGTTGTGCAGGCTGTTGCCTAGTGTACTATTGTCATTCTGGGGGGACAGTGTGGGGGAGGAGGGGGAGCATTTAATTCAAAACAGATGACATTTCCTGATGTGGGGTGGGAGGGACGCAGAGTACTGCTATTTAAGGCACACTTCTTCAAATTCATCTTCGTTTTTTTTAGGTTCTGTCTGTATGAATTTCAAAACCTTCACTGTTCTATTGGAAACAGATTTATTTGCCTTCTCTACACCCTCTGCTCAAGTCCAGTCTGTGAATTGAATTGAAGCAACATTTCTAAAGGCGTGGTTACCCGAGGGCATCCCGCTCTAAGGCAGTGTGACAAAGGCTCCAAGCAGTATTTAGGGAAAGAGAAAAGTTTTAATTTGTTTTCGAAAGATCAAACAATTTGGTTCAAGCCGGATCTCAAGAGTAAGGCAATTCCAAAGCTTGGCAACGTTATATGAAAAGAGGCGTCCTCTTCTCCTCGATCTTTTTATTTTTGGTACTACAGATGTTTGCTGTCTGATCTTAGCACGATAGGGCAGAATAGTAGATCGGATGAAGGGGGGGTCCCTTCCCTGCTAGTGCTTTGTGAGCCAGGCACAATGTTTTAAATTGGATCCTATCCAGGATAGGAAGCCAGTAGAGAATTTCAAGGACAGGCTTAGCTAATAGACGATTGGGAATGTTCAATAGCAGGCGTGCTGCGTAGTTTTGCACAATCTGTAATTTTTTATGGTACAGCATGGAGCTCCTAAGTAAAGGGGCTTTGGCATAGTCAAGCCGGAACAGAATCAATGCTTGCACCAGCAATCTTCTGGCTGCAAAAGGTAGCAAAGGTAGGGTTTTCCTTATCATTCGTAGGATCCTATAGCAACTGGCTGCAACCTTCCGTGCTTGCACCTTGAATTCAAGGTTCCGATCAAGACAAATGCCCAGGCTCCTAATCTGGTCTTTGGGAGAGGGGGCTGGACCCAGGCAACTGGGCCAGAATGGTCCTATATTGAGAGAGGGAGAATTGCCGAGGACCATCAGCTCCATCTTTGCTCCGTTAAGTTTCAAATATGAGCATTCCATCCATAATGAAACCTTCTCAAGGCACCTTGTTAGACCATGTCCAGTACTATCTAGCTGATTGAAAGAGAGAACCAGTTGGGTGTCATCGGCATATGTGACAATCTGAATTCCGAAAGGTAAAACCACCTTCCCCAGAGACTTCATGTAGATATTGAATAGTGTGGGGCTTAGGGAAGAGCCCGGTGGAACCCCACATCTAAGTGGCATCCGTTCTGAGGTGATCTCATCCTCGTAGACTCAAAAGATCTATCCTCCAGAAAGGGCTGCAACCATTTCAATGCTGTCCCGACCACTCCTACATGTTTAAGTCTCTGGATCAGCAGCTGGTGATTGACCGTAGCGAAGGCTGCTTAGAGATCTAGAAGAATAATAGCAGCGCAGCCTTCATCATCTAGGATTTTTCTAGACTCTTCTACTATCGCCAAGAGAGCGGTCTCCATACCTCGTAGGGGTCTAAATCCCATCTGTGAAGGGTGGAGACAGTTATTATTTTCCCAAAAAGCAGAAAGATCAGAGTTAAGATGCATCTCTGCAATTTTGCTGATTCCTGGCAGTAGTGAAATGGGGTGGTAATTCCCCACCACTTCCGGATCTAGATTGTTTTTTATTTTAACAGTGCTTTGACCATTGCCTGCTTCCAAGTAGGGGGGACAATTCCCGTCTGGAAAGAGGCATTAATCATGTCAAAGATCACAGGAGCAACGGTCTCCGTGACTAAATTGAGGATGGGGGGTGGGGGGGGTGGATCCATGGGCAAGCCAGATTTTAATTGGCTGAGAATCCCTCGAAGACTGGGCAGATTGAGAAAGGGGATTTTGTCAAATGAGCATTCTCTATCTTGGGGCATAATATCCAGAGATGTTACATTTTGTTGGGATATCTCCTGAGGGAAGGCGGAGAATATATTGTGTATTTTATTGAGTCTGTCTTGCCACTAAAGTCAAATGGAATCTTTTTTATGCCTTCTTGCAGGGTTAAAAAATGTCTCCTTGTAGAGGATGTGCAGGCCTGCGACATGGAGATATCTCACCTACTTTTTGTCGCCCAATTGGTTGCACATTCCTTTTACTGGATTTGAAAAAAAGAGGAGGAGTGGTCATTTTAAGACCATCTATCCTCTACTGTTTACAAGGTCATTTTTGAATGAATGAACGGAATTCCTAAAGTGCAACTGTGACCTTGAAGCGTACCCTGGCGATATAGAAACAAGAAGAGCTCAGCGAGGAAGCCCACGTAAGGACCCAGAGGGAAAACAACCATGATAGGTTTACAGAGGGCCAGATGATTTCTTACGAGGCGAAGGTTAAAAAGGAGTAGCTCTAGAGCCCGCCCACACGAAAAAAGTATCTGCTGCCCTTTCGAGTCCTCTTGATTCTGTGTGAAGAAAACAGAAAGACGAAAGAGGATCTAAGGGTCTGCTTAGGCAAATATGGATACAGTTTCCGTTTTAGGAACAAGGGTCCAATGGGCCACAGCTTTGTGGTAGACACATAGGCATTTAAGAGTGTCAGTTTTCGGATCAGGAGACAGTGAAGATTTAAGTGGTGTGAGATGTGTTTTCTGTAGGAAAGCCTGAGGTCAAGCTAGCTGATGATTTGTGAATTGCTTTAAGATGAAGCAAGATTTAGTCAGGGGGACCTACGTTGGTTATATTACTGGAGTCCGGATGAGATTAAATTTGAAATGAGTGATAATTTTACCTGTCTCTAAGTGTGTCTTTTTGAGCTTATAAGTAGAATAAAGACTCAAAAAGCAGCTTGCTATCTGGAGTTTAAAAGAGAGATCCCTATCATAAATGATTCCTGTTTTTCTAGTGTGGGGGACCTGGGTCAGTGGTGTACCAGTTGGCTATGTTCACCAAGCATTATTCCATGGAGAAGGTGAAAAACCAAACAGAATTGCCATTTTATCTCCATTCACTTTGTAAGCTTCATAAACATCCATTGAAAGATTGCTGACATACAGCATATAAAGTTTGGCAGCCCATTAACTGCCCCCAGTTTAAGAATAAACTGGGTGCCATTTGCGTATGAATAAAATAGATATTCAAAAGAGAAAATGAGAGATGCAAGGTGATATTCATGTACATTAAACAGAACACAAGCATATTTCTGATAAGGAACATCTGTAAAAAAAAAAAAAAGAAATTAATCAATTCTCCCACCCCACTTTGTACACCTGGACATTATTTAGAGCATAGCAAAACGAAAAGGGATGATGGACGGAGTGTTGAACAGTGCAAGCACTCACCCCCAGTCAACTGATCTGGGTTTAATCCATCATCATTCTTTAGCTCACTCTGCCACCCCAGTTCATACATGGCAATATGCAAATCAGTCTGACCCTGTGCCTCATGGGAACAGTCCAGCCCGAACTGCCAAGCCATGTCTTCCCTGGACCGGAAACAAGCATCCTGGGACCTGTTTCTGGCTAATCAGCCGTCATCAGCCAGGCTACCTTGAATCCAGTGGTAAAGTGAGCAAGGGACCAACGGCTGGGCATACCCTACCCTGGCTGAAGAGGGGTGAAACCCCGAAACCGTTCCTAGGAAGCTTGTTTCTGGTCCAGGGAGGACCTAGCTTGGCAGATCGGGATGGACTGTTCCCATGAGGCACAGGGTCAAGACTGATTTGCATATTGCCAAGTCTAAACTGGGGTGGCATCGTGAGCAAAAGAATGATAAATTTAACCCAGATCTTTTGTCTGGGGGTGAATGTTTTGATTTGTTCTCCATTCCGTCCATCAATTGTGTATGTTTTTGCTTTCTCGCTCTAAGTGTGCCAGGAATGCACAGACGTGGGTCCTGGGCTCACTGTGCCACTGGAATCAAGCTATCCTGGCTGAAACTCCGAAACCAATCCTAGGATGCTTGTTTCTGATCCAGAGAGGACCTGGCTTGGCAGATCGGACTGGACGGTTCCCATGAGGCACAGGGTCAAGACTGATTTGCATATTGCCAAGTCTAAACTGGGGTGGCATGGTGAGCAAAAGAATGATGAATTTAACCCAGATTTTTTGACTGGGGGTGCATGTTTTGATTTGTTCTGCATTCCATCCATCAATTGTGTGTCTTTTGCTTTCTCGCTCTAAATGCGCCAGGTAAGCCCAGACGTGGGTCCTGGGCTCACTGTGCCACTGTAATCAAGCTTTCCTGGATGAAGAGGGGTTAAACCCCAAAACCGGTCCTTGGATGCTTGTTTCTGGTCCAGGGAGGACTTGGCTTGGCAGATCGGGCTGGACTGTTCCCATGAGGTACAGGGTCAAGACTGATTTGCATATCGCCAGGTCTAAACTGGGGTGGCATGGTGAGCAAAAGAATGATGGATTTAACCCAGATCTCAGATCTCTTGACTGATGGTGAATGTTTTGATTTGTTCTGCATTCTGTCCATCAATTGTGTGTCTTTTGCTTATTTAGAGCATGGCAGTTAACCTGCCACTTGTCAGGTCTGTGGATACTATGGCCTCCACTTTCCTGGTAAAGGATTGCCCTCCCGTTTTATTAGAGATATGCACCTGTCTGTATACTACGTTTAAGCCTATGGTAGAGCCATCACACTTGTGACTTTATATTGTAGGCTTAGTGAAATGCAGAGCAGGCCTATGTTGTTTTGTCCTGCGCTGCATTTCTATGTATTTTAACAAACACCTGAGTCAATGGACCTGGCGTGCAGGGAGTTACCTTTGTGCATTTGGATACCATTGATTGATTTCCTTGCCAATTACCTTTGGGGTAGCAGGGCAAATATGCAACATTCTACAAAGATTAGTCATTTGATATGCTCTATATTATCCCTTGCCTGCAATTGTTCTTCCTCAGGGCATTGAGGGTAGATCTACACAGGGTCTGGGTGCTTCCTGGGAGGAAGTTCAGGGAGTACCTATGTCCAAGCTTCCCCTCATTCTTTTGTGTGCACATTACCTACTTCAGGGTTTGCAGTCGGATGGACTTTCATTTGACCAGCGTATACTTAGTTCTGCCCTGTCGTGGTCTTGTTTTTCTTTTGAAAGAAGTTTTGGTGGTGCCTCATTAGTGGCTTTTTAAAAACTTTTTATTAGAAGGCATTACTCATGAGTAATGATTGGGACGAGAATGCGGAAGTTGGGAGTAATGTCCGGATTACTTACTAGTTGTCATCACAACCCCTCTGTACACGTTTGACTTGCCGTTAGATAGTTTGGATAGGTCAGGAGGAATGCTGGGAAAGCTAACCTGTCATACCACCTTGAAGGGCGGGGAATTCTTCTGCTTTCCACCATGTTTTCTTCTTGTGTTGAGATAGGGACACCTCATGAGAAATGACTGTGATACCGATGTGTAGGACTAAGTGTAATGAAGATTCCAACAGTGGCCGGCAATATTACTTTTGGGTGGGGCACCATACCCAAAACTCTCCCCATATATACTGGCATACAGGCTCCGAATAAGAACTCCATCCTGGCGTTCTGCCACTCTCCTCAGACTTGGGTGGAAAGGGAGGGACCTTGTGCAACACCAAACCAACCAATCCTAGACCTGCGCTGCGCTGCAGCTCCAGGATTGGTTGGAGCAGGCTAACCCAGCTCTCATTTTGAGGCTGGGGGTCTGCAACTGCAATCCCTCAGCTATTTCTCTGCCCTGGGATTGCTGACTCTTAAGTGTGCATGTAAGACTGGCCAGCTCTAGACAGCCTGCCAATCTGACTTGCGCACAGGCAGGGGAAGAAGTAATAGTGCAATTGCACTAATCAGTCCCGCTCCCTGCACTCGCACTGTAACAAAGCAAGCTGGGGACACAATAATAACATTTTATTTATTACCAGTTCATTAATGTGTGTGCCTGCTGCGCTTGCTGCAGGTGGGGCGACGTTCCTTCACCATAACGGAGGAGCCGCCGCTGGGAGATTACTTGTAAATAATCAGGAAATTAATGCTTGTGCACACAACCCTTTTTCTGACTGTCTTAAAAGGCAATTGTCAGATGTTAGAGCTGCAGACTTTTCTAGTTGTTATAGGCTTTAATTTCATAGAATTCTATTGGCTATCCTCTCTCAAAATTCTCATGACTGTGGTATAAATGCACTGTGATCTTCTTTTTGTCATCTCCTTGAAGGGGACCGACATATTTGGTGGGATTTTTATATCCTTTTGTCCCTGCTGACAAAGCTTTCTTTTTGAGTCCGTGGTCAGGGTCGGACTGGCTTGTAGTGCAATCAAGCAGTGCTCGACAGGCTGATCTGACAGGTCAGTGCAGTGTGTTGGCTGTTTTTTTAGCTGTTTATGGACCTGTTTTATGGTCTGCTGGTTCGGTTTTTACTGTTAATTTCCCTGATATTAAAACAAACATTGCCTGCAGGAACCTCAGATCCATGCAGTCTTCTATACCTTGCAAAACACTTATCAAGCGTGTCTTTACAAGTTCAAAACGGACCCAATTTACAAACATGGGCCATTGATTTTCTAATTCACTAGTGGAGGCCTCTTTTGTTTTGATGCCTGCACTTATTTTCCATCCCAGTCCGACCCTGCCTGTGGTCAGGGCCAGACAGGCCTTTTATTCTACCTGGCATTTCCCCGGTTGAATGGGGGCCCTTGAGGGCTGGTTTTGAAAGCCTAGGGTCAATGCTCTGTCACCTTCCCCAGCTCCCCAGGGTTAAATGCAGAAAACTCAGAGGGCTTTGAGAGAGAGGAGTAAGAGAGAGGGGAGGGAGGAGGTAGAGAGAAAGCCATCGGAGAGAAAAAAGACAGAGATGCATTGGTGGAAAGAGAGAGATTGTGTGAGGTGTTAAAGTCAGCACGGCTAGTTCAATCATCAGAATTGTAAATCGTGACTACTAAACCCGTGAGGGTCTCAAGGTGCTGATTTTGGGGTGTGGATCTGCAGTTCAGTCGAAGAGCCAGGTCTTGAGGCCCTTCCTAAATTGCGATGGTGGCGGCCTGAGGTGCAGAGGCAGGGAGTTCCAGGGTTTCGCAGCGAGGTAGGAGAAGGATCTTCCTCTAGCCGTGGTCTTGCGGATCCACGGGAATGGTGGCAAGGGCCAGTTGGGCAGAGCGGAGGTGTCTGGTAGGAGTGTAGAAGGAAAGGCGGGCTGGTTTGAGCATTTTCACCAGAGCTGCATTTGGTTCCCCAGTTCGTCTGTGCCCTTGGTATCCTTTAACTTTATAATTTTGAACTGCATTTCACTATTCCTGTGAACCGTACTCCAGCTATGAGAGTCAATGAACCTGCAAACCCTTTCCTATTCTGAACTATATGCATATTATTTTAGAAACTCTGTTGTCTTCTGTTTCTGTCCTTTTTTGTGCCCCAGACACTTTAAGAATTCTGCACTGTTTAGGACAGATTGGTCTTTTTTGTGTTTTTCAAAGGTTTCCTTTATTTGAGCTACAGGTACTTTTCAAGTGAAAGGAATCCTGAAATTCCTCTTTAACAGAACCATATATATATATTAAGGTAGTTTCTCACCAACTTTGGGCTCTGGGCTTGTAATAGTCTCTAGTCGAGTCTAGTGAGCGACAGGCTTTATAGGTAAGAATGAGTGATGAAATATATTAAAGCCAGGAGATCGAAATCCGCCAAAATAATCATTAAAGTGCTGAAGAACAAGGACGTCCAGGGGTATAACAAACGCGCTGAAGCCATCAATTGAAACGCAGATATCTCTTTTCATAGCGTCTGCTTCTGTGGGCAGAGTTAGATCTCCTGCTTTCAATTGCACCTGACTCAACTTTACACGTCTGGAAGAAAAAAAAAGATTACTTGCAAATCAAATTATGCACATGAGTGCACTTAACTGTCATCATTTGTCAGATGGTGTGTTTTCCTAAAGACATTAGATGTTGTTGCATGCATTGAATGCCGAAGTGATGCTCCCAATTTATGGTTCCCAGGATTATTCAGTGTAGGAGACGATGAATTTCAAGAGTCCCTTATTGCACAGCAGGTGCACAAAGAGAGCATTGTCCCTGTGTCAGCAGGTCCCTGTGGTGTGTGCAGGCCGAGCCGCCTCCTGCATGCGTCCGCCGCATATTACACTGCAGTGATTGCAGGCACAGTAATGGCCTATTGGTCATTTGTATTGCTTGTATCTCCTCTGCTTGCATCATCTTTAATCCCTGGGTGAGCTCTTTACTGTGACAGGCCTTGGCCATTACTTCTGGATGAGCCTCTAGACAAACTAGAAGTGCAGTATGGAGGAAGAAATATGCATACGTCTTGGGTACTCAAATGCACCTTAAGTTCAGTTCTTTTTCAAAGGATGATATATAACCATCATATAAAACAGCATATATTCGTATGGTAAAAATGTATAGTAAAAATTAAAGGATATAATTTACAGTATTGTAAAAGCCCAAACTCAGTCTATGTGCCATTCTCATAGACTTTTAAAAAATAGAGATCGCTTTCAAATAAACTACAAAAATGGGCTGCTGTATAAAAGTGCATGTAAACAAATTCGGTTCACATTGTGCACACATCATGGTATTCAAATGTGTGGAATTACCCTGGATGTATGTAAGGCAGATAATTAATACAAAATCTATAATATTGTAATTAAAGAATAATATCTTTTAGCGCATTGTAAAGGCCAAAACCCAATTTATGTAAATTGCTTGTTGCCTTTCGAAAATAAAAATGAGGGTTAGCTTAAACAACTACAAAAAAGTTTTAGAAAAAACAAAAAGCTATGACCATCCAGTACCTATAACGAAATTAAGAAAAAGTATTGAATGTATTTTCACTTTATCTATGGCTTAAAATTCTCTTTGCATGTAAGTGACTGTACATCATTTTATTCAACGCGTGCTGTTGCCTTGACTTAAGACAACCTTAGATTTAATACAAAATGTAGAACATGTTTAGTCAATCTCTACCAATCCAAGTCACCTTACAACGTGTTTGAGTTCTTTAAGTAACCTACCCTCCTCACAATATATCCTCCATGTAAAAATGTTAGGTTATTTGACAGGCTGTCGAAAATATAAATGTAATTCGGTAAAAATTCTGATTAGAGTTAAATTAATGTTGGCTCAACTTTTGTATTAATTTGCCTATATGCAGCACTCAAGGAAAACCTTCAGTTTAGCTGTCCTAAGTAACTATGAATCCCATGATCAGGACGGAATGCTTTTTAATATACTATACACAGTCTCAAGATAGCTGGTCAAATCCTCCTGAAGAAAGGGGAGTAGGATTTCTACGGCATAAAAAATTGTCTTTAGTTAAGCCCCTCTCCTCATGGTGCCTTGGTGGTTCATCTGGTCGATTAGGTGATTAACTTTATACAGGCAATAAAGCAACCTCTTCCTTTAGCAGTTAAGATGTTAGCAGCCATCCAAAGAACCTTGTGAAAAATAAAACATACTTCCTTTTTTAATTCGACTGAAACAGCTTAGAGCCCTACAGCAAATCTTATTATAAGTCAAACAGTTGAAAATTATATTTGATAGCTCCAACAGTGTGTTGTTGAAACATTCTCCTCTCCATTGATAGATATCGACAAAACAGAAGAATCTACACACATGATTCTACCCAACAAAGGCCTAACCTAGAGTCAGTTTCAATAAATTGCATGCTTCCAATCAACATTGATTCCTTATTCAAAACGTTGGAAGAGCAACACTTGAAAAAGTCACAACACAATTGTGGAATAAATTGGATCACGCAGATACCACTTTGTATTTGCTATTTTTAATGCTTGGTGAATGTTCTATAAGGTTGGTTATACCTAAAGTTAATGGATTAGCTCAGATTCAAATAACTATGGGGCCGATTATGATCGCGGACGGACTTACGTCCGTCCGCGATCACTGAGGAGGAGGGGACGTCCGCATGGGCTGCGGAGTCCCCTCCTGTGCGATTAGGATGTGACCCCCACCCTGGCAGTCACATCCTCTATTTTTAACATTGCGGCGGGTGCGGCTTCAAGCTGCACCCGCGGCAATGTTAAAAATGCAGTCATTGCATTTGCATGCAGAAAGAGGCAGGCACCGCGCGGTGCCTGCCGCTTTCTGCATACAAATGCAGGGGGGTACCATAGGTACCCCCCATGTGCACCCCCCCACGCCCCCTTCACCTAGGGGGCCCGCAACGCGCAACGGGCCCCCGCAGTGAAGATCCGTATGCTTTTCCACGGCGGAAAACCTGCCGCGGAAAAGCATATTTGACAGCCCATCCTAATATGGCTGACGGTGTCTGAGAGACACCATCACCATATTAGAGCTTTTCCGCCGCGGTTGTAAGCCAACTGCGGCGGAAAAGCTGCGGACGGAAACCAGGACCCACCAGCCATCCTAATGTGGCGGTGGGTCTTTGGTCAGTCTGCTGACGTTTTTCCGCATCCTCTGGGCCGGCGGTGGGTTCCGCCGGCCCCGAGGATGCGGAAAAACCGCAATCCCAATCTGCCCCTATATTTGGATGCAAAATCATCCATTAAAGTACACAATCCAAGAATAAAAGACATACAATAAAAAGACAACGAGTGCAGCTTAAGAATGACAAACAAACTCAAGCAAAGAGACATGTCATGATACATTAAATACATACCATCAAATCAAGTAAGAAGAGATGATACATTACACAAAGTGCATTGTGCTACACGACCTCACAGTGGCTCTCAAAAAGGAGCCAACATAGTAGCATGTCTCTTCATTGGTCAGTTGCTGCACACAAATATAAGCTGGCCTAAATTGCCTAAATTTCATAAAAGGGATTAAAATAATGCAGCAAGTCATATGGTAGATCTAGTTTAAACCTAGTTGTGGTAAATTTCTGTTTACTCTCCAGCGCAGTACAGACAATTAATAATTGATCATACTTTTTGGATGCTGAATTGTGGGCTAGAAGTATGCAGGTCCATATTGCTAAGTCACAAATTTCAGTTCTTTCTTATGTATCAAATAGTTTGTGATTTGTTAGGATTCACATTTGCAATCTACAGATTCTCTAATACCAAATCTGTGAATTGCAAATTGTTTAGGAATCACAAGTTGGTAAGGGCACATTGAGGGACTGTTTGATGACATCACAATGAGGGAGTGATTTAACTTGTGATTTGTGCAGGCCTCTACAACACTAAGGAAGCCATACATTATTGGCTGATCATGCTTTTCGTGTCTATTGGGAGTGTCTAAAGACTTTTTTTTGCTAACATATCCAGAGAGGAATCAGAGAAGGATGGTGCAGGATGCAAAAGAAAACTTACATTTAGTGAAAAGGAACTGGAGGTGTCCCAGGGGATTATGTAGCACATAACGAAGAGATATTTGGGAAAAGTACCTTCAATGTTCCTGAGTCACAGAATGAGAATACGAAGGGCCATTCAGGAGAAAATCAATTTTGTCTCAGCCAGCGTTTCAGACAGGCTCCAATAGAAGACCTTATTGAGTCAGCACTCCAGCATGGGAGCATTGTTTGAGTCACTGACACGGACACTTCCAACCCACCCAACACATCTAAAGGTCGGTGTCAATGTTGTATTCCTAAGTTTGTACCTAGCAGGTCTTAAGATAATACCACACAGTAAAACCCATAACCGTATAACTGACTCATTAATAATAATTACATTTTACATCCTGATGCATTATGGAATATACAGTACTTAAACTGTAGGTTCGTAGAAAAAATAAATTAGCCTTCATATCAGGGAAGTAAACTACTTTTAACCATGTCCAAATGATCAATGTTAAAGTGTATACAGTCTGACCAGAAAAATATAGTTCATGTAAGTTATTGCAAAAAAATTGCTCGTCTATTCAGCATAGTAACATACACATCTATACACCTCAGAGGCACTGTCCCAGAAAGAGCATGAAATAAAGAGGCATCACAAGATAGTACTACTGACATGGAGGAAGCCACTGATGGGCCACCACATCAACTGCACCCGTGCCATCCCCACACAGACCAGCAGTTTCACCAGTGCCAGATTTCCCTGATGTCTCTGAGGAACAAAGCGCAGACAGGGAAACCCCACAACCAACAGATGGGCAGGAGGCTTCTGTAGCGTCGATGCGGTGCTACAGGGCACATACCACCTGGAGACGGTGTTTGGTGGGATAGAAGTCTCAGTATTGTCGGTGCAGCATCTTCAGAATATAAACTACTCCAGCTGCTGGAGTAGTTTGTTACTCACTAGCAAAGCACTTCAACACTCCTTCAGGGGTAACAAGCGCTATATGAATGCAAACCTTTCTCTCCCTTCTATCCCTCTGCTATCCTTCTCACTCCAAATAACTGACTAATATCCAACACTCTAATTACTTTCATATTTCACCATACTAATTCACCAGTAATCCTGTATGGGTTTCTGGAGTAGCGCGCTACTGCCCAACAGGGGTAACAAACGCTATATAAATACAAACCTTTTTTTCATCTTCTATCCTTCTGCTATCCTTCCGAATCCAAATAACTGACTAACCTATCCACCACTTTAATTACTTTCATATTTCGCTATACTAATTGAACACTAATCCTTTATGGGTCCCGGAGTAGCATGCTACTCGCCGCAAAAGCACGTTGATGCCGCGTCAGGGGTAGTAAGTGCCATATAAATGAAATTACAATACAATACAATGTGCAAAGTAGTAAGCACATGGACCAAGCAAATATATATCCCCAAAGTCTCCTCTAGAATGCCGATAATAAATTCCACTGTGGCGGAACATGTAGAGGAGTTGTGTGTTCTGCCTGGGAAACATGTTACAATGTCAGATATAATTCAGGAAGCATCACACATCTTTTTGATTGAGTGAGTAACTATTTCTATGATTGTGGAATAAAGTCTAATTTGCAGATTATGGGTGTATTCCAACATGAGTCCTAACTAACTACATAAGCAATAACATGAGAGAATTGGACAAAACTATATAAATGTTTACTCTGTAGTAAGTTCTGCTGTGAGTGTTGAAAAATATATTGATTCATTTTTACCCACATCCTATTAAAAGAATCGACAATTTGTTTTAACATTTTGTGAAACTTTCCCTGTTACTGCAATTACTCTATGGCAAGTTCCAGTCGCTAACGGGCGTAGGGAACAGAGTACTTGAAACTGTGGTGGAATTGCATTACTTCACTCTGTCTGTCTTTCTTGAAGTGGTTTTTGCTCGGCAATTAGGTCTAAAATAACATGACTATTATGACTACAGTTTTCATAGATTACCTTCTCTGTTTGTTTAAAAAGGATTATCCTAACCCTAAAAGACCTTTCCTGTCTCCTTCTCTGTAGACCAGTCAAAATTCTCATCCTCTTCGCCAACATTCATAGAGCAGCCATTGTGAAAGGATCTGATGCATTTTGGGGCTGTTTATTAGCACAGGATTTCAGTTGGTGCTAAACCGCACATGGAAAAACCACATTCTGCGATCGGTCACACTTAGCAAACGCTTCATACATACAAATAGTGAATTGCTATTAGGAATGCCAACTAGTGATTAGCAATATAGTCGCTAAATTACTTATCCACTCGTTCTGCAATAAAAAGCATCACAATTAGTGGTTCATAACCTGTTTGTGACTGGTTTCTGAATGGCTTAACACTCCTACACCTGGCCATACACCAATACAGTAAACAATACAAGTCCAACACAACACGTTCCTGTTGCAGTGTGGTCCACTTTAGATTTGTGAGCAAATTCTCAGAATGTTATGTGTATTTGTAAAGCACACTCTCACCCATGAGGGCATCCTGGCGCTGAGCAGGTATTTGTACCTGTCCCAGCCTATGGTAGGGTGGCTAATTGAAAAGCCATGTCATTTTCTTGTAGAATTCAAGAAGAGAGGAGGAGACTCTGATGTGGAGTGGAAGGCCGTTCCACCCTATAGGAGCTATGCATGGGATGTGTGCACGTCCTGTGGAGTAGAGATGTCTGGGTGATTGCTGGAAGGAGATGCAACTAGTCAGGCATGTTGAATTAAGTTGCATAGTGTTTTGAGTGTGTGCATGTGCAAAGAGTTTGAAAGGAGCATCTTTGTGTATCAGGAGCCAATAGAGCTCCCTGAGATGGGGTCTTATTTGAGTTCTGTGTGGGAGGTTGAGGATGGCTCACGATTTCTGAATAAGCTCTTGACCCGTCGAGTGAATGGAACTGAAGCTTGGATTGATAATCTGCCTATCCTAGTATGTCCTAGCTCTGCATCACTCACTGATATTGGTGTGGAGCTTTGAGACACAGGAGTAGCTTCTTGCTGCCACAATCCAGTATGAAAGTACCCTGGTTTATGTACTTACACTACAACATATTGAAAAGTAAATACAACTTTTCAGATGTACGTTCTCATGATAGAAGTAAACTTAAACTTTTCATTCAGGGCACTAAACTTTTCCAAGTCCAAAGCTCTTAACATCACCTTCTTTTCTAGCTATTTTACTTACAGTTTACTGGCCTGGTTGGGCGAATGGTGAACCCAAGGAACAATAACTGCTTTCTGTTGCAAGTATAGAGTAGTGTATGGTTATTTCAATTCATATAGATTTTATATTTATATATGTCCACTTACAATTGTTTAATGAAGACAGGAGGGAAGTAGGAATGAGCAGTTCACTGATAGAATATTGATGACAAAAACATTGATGTTAAAATATAAAAAAAATATACAGAATACAAAAATATCGACTCCCATACCTACACAGGTAAGTACAGAGATATCAAATCAAAAATATTGATGTAAAAAATTTAGTTGTAAAAAAGAAATATCAATTTAAATGTATATATAAAATAAAATAATATATATATTTATTAAATATCCATTAAATATTAATTCTAACAAAATAAATAACATTTAATATACATAAAAATAACAAGGGGTCATGGCCATGATAGCGGCGAGATAGGACGTTCTTTCCTATCCCTCCGGTGCCGCCAGCCAACAGCCTTGTACTATCACCCACCCTGATGCCCATCCGCACTTACCGGAGAGGCGGACGTTGCATACCACTGCCCTGGTGCTGATTTCAAGCTTCTTTTGGACTCCACGATGCCTCCAGCCCGAGAAGCAGTCTGCCCGGCCTCCGCCTTGCTGCGGGCTGCCGGATTTAGCGAGGGCCTCTGTCGATTGTGGTCAGCAAGGCTGTTGGACGTGAGCGGCGGTGGATCTGAGGGGTCAGATTCGGCCCCATTAGTGATGTACTGAGCGGTGGCGGTGCCTCGGGCCGTCGTGTCTGCGGGGAGACAAGAGCTGAGGGACGACGTGCAGCGCCCACCATTTTGTCCCTCCCGGAATGGCCTGTCTGCGGCCCTCGGGGCTCCAGGCCTGACCCGTGGACACCGCAGACTCTGAGCAAGTCGGTGTATTGAGAGAGCCAGTGTGAGGGGAGACACTGGTGCAGCTTTGAAGCCCTTCGAGAGTGCTTGGCTTCGGTGAGGCAAGTGAGATCACACCGGACGAGATGACTGCCCCTCTGAAGTGAGCGAGGTGAGGAGTGGAGGGGCGGTGTGTGGTGATCTCCTGCGGTTGTGTCCGGTCTGTGTGTCGATGAACGGAGAGCCTCGCTGGTGGGGTGGCGGGCGGGGACCACTGTGGCGGCTTGCGGGTCCCCGGTGTTTGTGGCTTCCCGTGAAGCAATTGAGGTGAGGTCAGTGGTTGGCCCATGGCTCAGCGGGTGGTGGTGGATCCGCGGTGCTTGGGCCTTGCCTCGCGGCCCAGGACGGCTTCGCCCCCTACTCATATGCATTGAAAGGCGCGTGCCATCAGCGCTGGTGAAGCGGTCATTTGGGGGTACCTTCAGCATCTGTGAGACTTGCGCCTGGACTTTGGGAGACTACAGACTCAGTGGGATAATCCTCGCCTCCTGACTTGGTCTTAGTAGGTGGGGGTGTGCGTGGTGGAGGTGGAGGTGGCATAACAGGCAGATAGAGGCCTGCCCCCCACCCCCTGTTGGAGCGCTACACCCCCAGTTTGGGCACTGCATCACCCCGCTTTTGTCTACCCGGGGCCCCCTACGCTTCCCTCTTGGGTCCTAGGCCATGGGGTGCCACTAAGATGAGTGCTTCGTGGTGCCGCCTCCCCGGCGCTGTTGGGCTGATCTACTGATTACTCCTTTGTATGGCAGCCATACAGAACGCCTGTACCTCCTTTCTGCATCTAGGTTAACTGGGTGGTCGAGGGCCTAGTGGCCGGCACACTTCCACAACTCTGGAGTCTAGTCCCATGTTCTCCACGGCGGCCCACCACAGCGATTAACCTACTTGTCTGCGCCTACCTAGGCTTTTACTTAGTTCTCTGGCTGAGAGGACTCTGAGCCACGTTTAAATAGGTCCTCCCTTTGCTCCGCTAGACGGTATTTCCTAGAAGACCCCGATATTCCGGCCACGCCATGTCATCAGCTAGAGGTCGCAGGGACAAGCCATCGAAAGATTTCCTGCAGAACAGAACAGAATGCTCCACCCCCAGCCAGATGCTAAGGTCTCGCGGGTGGAAGACGAAGATGCGCCGGCAACCAAAGCTTTTATGGTTGAGCTGTTCACAGCCATTAAGGATGATATACAGGAGCTGCGGGCCCAACTCTCCTCAGATCTTAGAGAAGTTCGATGGGATGTCGACGCCACTGGAGAAAGAGTCGCGACCTTGGAGGAGCAAGATTTGAGTAGAGAGGATGATCTGCACCGACTTCAACAAGAGGTGCTTCGGCTTAAAGATCAAAATGTGGACCTTCAAGCACATACAGAGGACCTGGAGCACCGCTCCAGACGTAATAGCATACGGCTACGAGCAGTTCCATGGCGAGAGGAGGGAGATGACCTTCGGGCTTACGTTACTGCCCTATTTTGGCAGATCCTCGGAGAGGACGAGATTTAGGAGAAACAGATGGACTGAGTGCACCGAGTGGGACTGCCACGAGGCTCCAAGGCGCAACCCCCAGATATTCTAGTCTGTGTGCATGATTTCCAACTTAAGGAGAAGATCCTCCACAAGGCCATAGACTTACCTCGGGTGCAGTTCCGGGGTCAGAAACCTGTGCTCTACCAGGACTTGGCTACTTCCACATTAATTAAGCGTAGAGAGTTCAAGCCTATCACTAATCACCTGCGAGACCGGAGCATTCCTTATTTTTGGGGCCATCCATTCCGCCTCATCTTTAAGCTCAACGGCAAGCTTCTGCAGATTCGCTCCCTAGAAGACGCTTCTGATGCCTTGGGTCTGGAAAGGCCCCCTACATCGCCTGAGATCGACCACCCTCTTTCCCGACATCGCCGTCACTCACTGGAGTGGCAACGAGTCGGGAACTCATTGCCTTGCTCCAAACCAGATATCTCTGCTAGTCAACGTGAGAGAGAGGCAGCCCTTGCATCAGTGTCGCAGGTCACTGATAGCTCTGATGTCCTGTGGAGGGCGCAACCCTGGCATCTCACATTTGGATATACAATATTAAGATTAAATACTATTTAAGTTCGAGTGAAACAAGTCACTAATTTATGTATATTCCCATCCCATCTGTGTTGGTTTCCACATCACTGGTGTCCTTTCTTCGCACACAATTCCTTGATTGTGTACAGTGGCGTCACTAGGGTTGGTGTCACCCGGTGAGGGTAACTCATGGTGTCACCCCCTCACGACTTACCGCATGGACCTCCTCCGCCAGTGGACACAGACGGCAAATAACGGGACCATACAGAATCCTTAGTAACGTTTGTGAATTTAGTTCGTATATTTACAAAGGCCGTAGTGCACCGCCCGGGCCAGGACTAGTCTAGGAGGCTGGAAGGGCGGGGCCGGACAGGCTCTTCTATTTATTTATGCGTTTTTATATAGCGCGGACTTTACCCAAAGGTGTCAGAGCGCTTCACAATAAGAACAGTAATGAAACATGAGGAGAAAATTACAAGTGAACAAATTACAAAAGCAAACGTTAATTTACAAGAGGCAAAAGTGACAATTGTGAGCAAACAAAATACATGAGGTTGCAAACGGTGCATTACAGGAGGAAAAAGTGACATGTGTGCAGGTTACAAGTGCTTAAAAGATAAATTATGACTGAAGGAAGGTTTTGAATTTTCCAATCCCTGAATGTAAGAGCTTCACATCCACTGTCTCAATGCCAGATGCATTATTTACACAAGTAATTAAACTAATAACAGTGTATAAAATAATTACTAATGCGCCTTTATTACTAAAGGAACACTTTTGTGAAAAATTTGAATAATGAAATACTGAGCAAAAAGCACGGTTTCTAAACTTATACCTTGCCGTTAGCATTGCAATTCCTTAAAGATGGTTCATAATTCATTAAGCAGGTATATTACAAGGATGGTAACCTGAGACCTATCTCACTCAAGAATGTCTGCAATGAAAGCAGTAACTCGCTGAGCTTCCTACGTAAAATACAAATCTGTGACCTGCATGGTGCATTCTTCACTTTGCAGCTGGGACATCATGACATCACATTAACTCT
Source organism: Lissotriton vulgaris (assembly GCF_964263255.1). Lineage (NCBI taxonomy): Eukaryota > Metazoa > Chordata > Amphibia > Caudata > Salamandridae > Lissotriton > Lissotriton vulgaris. Next base: position 263,925,176 of record NC_141687.1, on the reverse strand, counting down.
GTCTCTTTATACTTTGTATGAGTCAGGCCGGCCTGTAACTAGACTGCACACAGATCTCGCCAGCAAGTGTATTCACTACCAAAGAGTTATCTTACAGCTGTCTACAGCCTAATCCCAATAAACTATTTTAAAGTGAAGTCTGCTTGAGAGAAAACAAAGTACAATTAGAAGAGGTATAATACTGCAATATATGGTAGACACTCAAGCACAAGAACAAACGTTACGTTTGTAGGCAATGGTGGCACCTGTGTAAGTATCAAAGCAAACCAAATGCCATTACCGCGCAGTCCCCAACAACACTCACTCAAAAGATCTGCCAAGGTGCCCTTTTTGTCAACTGGAGAGCATCGTTTATTCCCACCCAGGTAGATTTGTCCACACACCCACTGTGTTAATCTGAAGAGGATCAGGTGCACACAATCTGATAGTCTTTCTGTAGAGCATCACCCCCATTGGGCACACCATGAGATGTGCCTCAGTGCCTGCATTCCTATTGTGCTAGAAGGAGCATGTGTTACACCTTTTGTAAAACAAAACGCCCACTGTACATCCAGACAGAACATGGTCTGTCTAAATAACCACCTTAGACATCCGTACTGCTTTACAAAAGAGACACGATGAACACTGCGGAAACAACACCCTCCGTTTAGCATTATAAACCCATAGAATGTGCGAATACCGGTTGTATTGAATCTGCACAACATTGTGTTCACAACGATTGAAGGGATCGATCAAGTACAGATGGGGGGAGAGAGTTGTTTCTTCACCTAGATATTACAGGGGGCTCCTTCATGTTTAGGCACAGGGAGGGAGATGTGCGATTTGGCCCGAATGAAGCTCCGTGTGTTGGGCCTCCCTGCTGAGACAGCAACCCAGCTCTCCGGCTTCAGGGCAGCGTGAAGCAGACAGGTGTCCGGCAGTGAGCAGTGGCGCTTGATGGTGGCTGAAAGGTGGGCTTCGATGGTTACTGCTTTTCGAGTGGCCCCGACTCAAGACCTTGTGGGGGCTGGGATGGTAAGGTACCCCACATTAGCGTGTCATAGGGTGGTGCCTGTGATACTAACTGTCTGAACCCCCCACCCCTATAACGACTTAAGAAAGGGTGGGGACAGGGGAGACCTTTAGAATTAGCATGCAGGCGGCAGGCCCCGCTCCTGGGGCCTTATTTATGAAAAGTGACGCATCGCTGCGTGAAAACAGCGATGCGGCACTTTTCACTGCGCACTCCTTGCGACACCAATGATACGTCATATTTAATGTATGACGCATCATGTCGCAAGGAGTTACAGATACGTCAGTATTTCTGACGTATCTGTAAGCGCAAAAGTGACGCATTGCTGGAGTGTGTCACAAAAGTGACGCAACTCCAGCAATGCGTCCTTTCACATGGGGAAAGCCCCATGTGAAAGGGCTTGCGTCAGGCTTACGCCTGCTGTGACGCAGGCGCAAGATTTTGACGCAACAGCGTCCTAAAAGTGACGCTGTGAAATCTCATAGATTTCACTGCGTCACTATTACGAGGCTTTTTGCGGGTGAACACCCCCTCTGCATACATTATACCTGACGCAGGTATAATGTGGCGCAGGGGTTTAAAAAGTGACGCATCTACCTAGATGCGTCACTTTTTAAATATGGTGCAACAAGGCGCATGTTTTACGCTGCCGATGCGTCACAAAAAGTGACGCATCAGCAGCGCAAAACTGACGCAAGGCCTCATAAATGAGGCCCCTGGTGTTTGGTATAAACAGGCTCCCTCTGACCGGCTGGCAGGGTACAGTACAGCAGGAAAGCACTTCCTATACATGAGTTGCACCCTTTTCCTTTAGAACAACAGTCTCGACATGGCTGATGGCTGCAATTGTTGGGAGGAAGTGCGCAGCACAGAAAGCCTAGCTGAATGCTAAGAAAGTCCTTATTTTGTCAGTTCTCCCACATGCCAGCCTGGCTGCATCTTGGCGGTCTAAGATTTCATGTCCACATCGAGGGTGCTGATTTAAAAGGATAATCTCTTTCAGAGCCCTGCGCTGATTACTAGGTGGTGATGAGAGCTTGTTTTGTGACTGTCTACACCGTGTTTTCAAATAATCAGCTTTCACAAGTCGCACTTAGCAGGGGGCACATGACATGAGGTGTGGTGGGGGGGCCCGGGCCCAGGCCTATCGTGACTGCCCAACTAAGGAAGGAAGAAAGCTTTAGCCTGGTGGGGCACCCGCCGGAAGAGGGCCGTGTGTTCGTTCGTTTGTGCCAGTAAAAAAAGCATGTGCTAACTGAATTATGATCAGTTCATTTGTGTGCCACTGCACTGCCACATTTTTTACTTAGTAAGTTCATGCAGTATTCTAATAAATAAATATTATTTCTCTCTCCCTCACCGTCCCAAATTTGAAGGGGAGACTGGAGAGACCACGACGGCGCTCGCGAATCCAATCACGATATCATCAAAAGTCAGAAGAACAGAATGATGGTGGTCTCTGGTGATATCGTCGTCGGTATTAATTGTTTATTCTCACGACGATGCACCACTGTACATGTACTCTCGTCTCCGACCTCTGGCGGGCGTGTGACCGCTGTGACGCGTCAGCAGCAGGTTCGCACTGCGCACAGCGCGCGGCGCGGGGGCTGTCCCAGTCCAGGGCCGTCATCATTGGCAGTGCTCATTAGATTGACGGCCCTGGGACTCAAACTGCTGGATACGCGGCGTACGCCGTGCCGGCCGCACGCATCCGCATCGCATCGCACCGCACCACCAGTGACCAGTGATCATCACACACATAGTACATCCCTGGTGCGGTGCGTCGTGCGTTTGGTGCGGGGTGGCGTGCGCGGTGCGCTTGCACTATGCACTAATTAAAGCAGTAGAGGCGGCCAGGCAGGCAGCTAACTTACTAGATTGGTGTCACCCCCGATGGGGTGACACCCGGTGCGGTCCGCACCCCCCGCACCCACCTAGTGACGCCACTGATTGTGTAACATCGCTTTTATCTTATTATATTTTTTCTAGCCCTGAAGAGTCACAGCCACATGCTGTCATGAAACACGTGTAGGCTTGAGTGACCGGTACAGTGATTCCCAAGAGGTGAACACTGCTATGAATAAAACTATTGAAAATTTACGTTTGGTGTGATCTATCCCGAATGAAGGAATACGTTAATATGAAAATATCATTTCTAAATATAGTGTGCTCTGGATCCCTGCCCAATTAGAATAAGAGGGAGGTCCTTGTACCTCTTCTCTTTGCAGAGGTTAAGGTTTTCCTCTGGCCAAGAAGCACCTACCAAGACACTAAGACAAGCTAATACTTTACCGTGAGCAGTTGAGCGCCAAAATTTCTGAACACTTAAAAACCTACTCATAGACTTTTCTGGCATCTTGGTGGGTTCAATCAATGGCGCAGGAGGGAGGGAAGAGTCCGACGTTGACGGGTAACTTCATTCTCTACCGACAGGAACTTGTACAGTCCAATATGGTTTGGTTTGAGTACAGCCCTTGCCCCCTTGAACATTTGGTCAGTGAGACGAACTTTAGTCACATCTTTCAATTTCCTATTTTTGCTGCTTTGTTTTACTGTCTTTGTCCACAATTGAGTTGGGTTTTTTGGGGGTTTGGGGTTTTTTGTTGGGGCTCCGCATCAGTTCATGGGTATGATAGGCAACTGGTTGGTTCAGATGAGGTGGCCCTCTTTGCTCATTCCCCTATGGAGTCTAGGCCAGCATCCACCTTTCCACCCCTGTAGATCGTCCTGGGTAGAGATCTTAAAATTGTGAGCCTGAATGTCCAGGGGTTAAATAATCTGGTTAAGCGATCTGCCATCCTCTTCCTCTCAGAAAATGCTGAGAGCGATATATGTTTGCTTCCCGAAATCCATCATTTTTGCTAGGGACACCAAATGGATGAGAGATAGGCGTTTCCCGCTGCAGCTGTGGTCCTCTGGGGCATCCAAGAAAACGGGGTGGCCATACTCTTTAGTGCATGGTCGCAATGCAAAATACTCTCCACTGTGGCGGATCTCAAAGGCTGGTTCTTGGCGGTACGGGTGCAGCAGGGTGTACTTAACTAACGATAGGGTCTTTATATGCCCCAAATGAGCAGCAGGGACCCATTCTGTGCCTAGCGCTGCCTGAAGCCCTTGCCCCGCCAGATGTAGATCTCTTGGTGGGTGGTGATTTCAATGCAGTGATGGACCCGGAGATGGACAGGTCAGCTCAGAGATCTACTCACACAGGCACATTGACGCCAGGGGGGAAACAATGATTGAATGGCTGTGGGCTGAGTGATGTATGGCGTGTCCAGCACCCTAGCGAACGCGACTACACTTACTTCTCAACGGCACACAAAACATACGCGTGCTTGGACCACTTTTTGGCCTCTTCCTCTGTCTTATTCACACCACAGGGTTCCCACCCGCCGACGTCGGGGTGGCGCCTCCGTGAATCGCTTCTTTACTCAGAGGACGTCACCAAGCGCATTAGAGATACTACAGTACAGTATCTTTTGGAGAATGATCAAGAGGGTACTCCTCTTACCGCAATCTGGGAAGCGCTAAAGCTTGTGGTGCAAGGCAAATGTATTGCAATTGCGGCATCCTATGCGCGGGTGCGCAAAGAGAAACATGCGGAACTAGAGAGGGAGGTGAGGGAACTGGAAGAAGTTCATAAATGAACTGGAGCCCAAGAATCTGGAGAGAACTAGAGACAAGGCAGCACATGTTAAAACATCTGGATCTAGATAGGGAGGAGCATGCTCTCCTAAGGTTGTGCCACAAATTCTATCTCAGTGGGGATAAATGCGGGAGGATGCTTGCACATCGGTTACGGGTGCAGGCTCAGAGGTCCGCCATCCAATCTATCCGGGACCTGCATGTAGTTGAGCTTTGAGCATGCCACGGATGCTATTATTGCTGACGCCTTTCGTCAATTTTATCAACGGCTCTATGCGAAAGTAGACACCCGCTTACACGATCCAGGGGAATATTTAAAGTCTTGCGGTATCACTCCTTTGTTTAAGTCCGCGGCTGACGATTTGGACTCAGCCATACGCATTGAGGAAGTCATCTCGGCGATAGCGCGATTGAAGGTAGCCAAGTCACTAGGCCCGGATGGGTTTCCAGCACTGTTTTATAAGTCATTCTGCGTGGAGCTGGCTCCTCTTTTATTGAAGCTTTTTAACTCCTTCCTTGATACGGGAGCCGTAACACCATCAATGTCTGAGGTTGTTATCTCGGTAATCCCTAAACTCGGGAAAGACCCTAAAGAATGTGGGTCATATCGCCCAATATCGCTTCTTGACATAGACGCAAAGTTATTTGCAAGTGTCTTGGCTGCACGACTTAGCCCGCTTATGGATGGCCTGATAGACCCGGATCAATCCTGTTTTAATCTGACACATCAGGGAGAGGACAATACTAAGAGACTCCTTCACCTCATTGACTTGACACATCGATCTCGCACTCAAGCCTTCTTTCTCTCAACCGATGCAGAGAAAGTCTTCGACCGTGTTGATTGGGAGTTTCTCTTCACAGTTCTATGCTCCTTCGTCTTTGGAGATAACTTTATCCAATGGGTCCGTAGCTTGTACGCCTCCCCCATAGCAGCGGTGTGGGTCAATGGTTGTAGATCAACCCTCTTTCCTATTGCCCGGGGCACGTGGCAAGGCTGCCCCCTTTCCCCACTTCTATTTGCTCTCTACATGGAGCCGTTTGCCCAACGTATTCGATCCAACTCTGACATAACGGGTATCAAATTTGGAGCTGATGTACATAAACTCAGTATGTATGTCATTCTTTTGCTCACGCAGCCCCGGACCACTCTGCGGGACCTGTCCAACGAGCTTACTACTTTTGGCGATGTGGCAGGGTTTAAAGTCAACTTTACAAAATCCCAAATTCTTAATATCTCTGATGGATGACATTCAGGACTTGCAGCAGGACTATGCTTTCCCGTGGGTCCACGCAGACATTACATATTTAGGCATCCGTTTGACCTCGTCCATCACTAAGACAGTCGCCCTCAATTATGCTCTGTTGCTGGAGCAAACCACCAAGGCGCTCTCTGACTGGACGCTCCCTAAATTGGTGTGGTACGGGAGACTGGCAGCGGTAAAGACCTATTTCAGATGCTCCCTGCTAGCCCTCCACCAGGCGTCCTCGGGAAGTTACAAGGGCACCTGAATAAGTTCCTGTGGGAAAATAAAAAGACCCGCCTTGCGTCAGCACTAGTCTCCGCCTCGAAAGAGAAGGAAGGGCTTGGCTTCCCGCTAGTGGGTGCTTATTACCAAGCAGCATGTCTCTGATACATTGTCGAATGGAATAGGTCCCTGTCCAGCAAGCACTGGAATTTTATGGATCAGACAGTAGCTGGGCTTAACATCTGACGCGAATTGCGGCTGCCCTGCAAGCACAGAGCATGGGGTTTGTATTCTTTTTCAGTCACCTCCCGACCCTCAAAGCATGGGATCAGCTTGCGCAACAGAATGGGTGGACTTCGTTTCCCTCTCCACTGTCCCCTATTGTAGACAACCCTGACTTCCAACCCGGCTGCGCGGCCCTGACGTTTCATCGGTGATGGGAGGAGGGGTGCAAGAGGTTGGGTTCCCTTTTTGATCTTGATGGGCTGATTCCCTTTCCTCAGTTATGTGCAGATTATGATTTGCCGGCTTCTGGAGCCTTTCAAATTTGCTCGTAACTTGCGCATTGGGTCCTGAGAATTTTGCTCACATGTCCTGCCCCATGACGACCTATGAAAGATGGCTTAATATGTAAAAAAAGATGATCGTAAGCTCATATCTGAATTATATACTATGATCACTACGTGCCCTAAGAAACATCGTACAAAGGTGCAAGTTAGATGGGAGACTGAGTTGGGGAGACCCCTTACACCGAAGGAGTGGGAACACATTTTTTATCGCACACACCACACTGCTTCCAATACAGCGGGTACGGAATCGGTCTATAAGGTGATCCATTACTGGTTACACACCAGAGCGCATTAAGTCTTGGGACAAGTCCAAATCAGACCTCTGCTGGCGGGGGTGTGGTGGCACTGGTACCCTCGTACACTTGCTTTGGCACTGTCCGAAGCTGGTGCATTTTTGAGCAGCGATTCTCGATGACATTGATGCTGCATTTCAGATTACATTGCCATGAGCGCCTGAGCATACCCTTCTGGGACTACCCCACCCTGGGTCCTTTCCACTGAAGTCTTTGAGGGGCAAGCAGATAGCCCTGGCACTGTTGGCAGCTAGGCAAGTACTCTTAGGGCAATGGGGATCTCAGTTAGTCCCGGACCCGCAAGACTGGATACAGAAGCTTTGACATCTATTAGCAATGGAACGTCTTTCTCTTACTGTAGATGGCCATGGCAAGGAATATGCGAAATTATGGGCCCCCTTTTTACAGCTCCTTTCGAAAGACATGAGGAAAGTAACATGTCCAAAATACATGCAGATTTTACAGCTTATACCCTAAGACCCACCTGGTACAGAGGTTGCCTGCCATGATAAATAACACCCAGTAGTTCATAGTGGGGTTGGTAGTGGTACTGATACGGAGGGAAGGGTGGGGTGGGGCGGAGTGAGGGGAGGGTTTGTTTTCTGTTGTTTCTTGTGTTTTTAAAAGTGGTGTCTTGGTCACGGTGCCTTGAACCTCCAATGAGATTTGCATTATCGCGAGGTCGTCCCCCGGGATGTAGACCTTATACGCTGTGTATTGCTCTCTAGTTCTCGCTCTGCCGGCACCTAGATGTAGGCAGTTAAGCTGTGTATTATACACTTATCACCACACAATAAAATTGATTGATTCTTAAAAAAATAACAAATAAACGTAATTAAAAATAAATCAGCAGACAAACGTAATAATTTATACATATATGTATATTTACTTTAAAATAATTAATAAACTATTATCTTTAATTTATTTTAAAACTTTACAATTATGTAAAAGTAATATATATATAAACATCAATAATTTATAATATACAAACAAATTAAAACATAAAACTATTAGAAAATATTTAAACTTACATTTTCCAATACAATAAACGCAACAGTAGGGAGAGTGTTGGATCGTATAATAATTACATTTTTTATTCCAACTCCAGTGAGTGCAACAGTAGGGAAAGGGTTGGATAGTGAAGGGGTAAGAATTACTTTTCCCGCTGCAGTGAGAACAACAGTTGGGAAAGTGTTGCATAGTGGATGGGAAAAAAATACTATTTCCACTCCAAAGAAAGCAATAGTAGGGAAAGTATTGGATAGTGGAGGAATGAAAATCACTATCTCCACTCCAGAGAATGCAATAATAGGGAAAGTGTTGGATAGCAAAATTACTATTCCCACTCCAGTGAGAGCAACAGTAGGGAAAGTATTTGATAGCAATGGGGAAAAAATCATATTCCCATTCCAAAAGAATGCAACAGTAGGGAAAGTGTTGGATAGCGGAGGGGTAAAAATTACTATTCCCACTCCAGTGAGAGCAACAGAAGGGAAAGTGTTGGATAATGGAGGGGAAAAAATACTATTTTCACTCCAATAACTGTTGGATAGCAGAGGGGTAAAAATGTTTATTCCCACTCCAGTGAATGCAACATAGATAAAGTGTTGGATAGTGTAGCAGTAAAAAATAATATACCCACTCCAGTGAGTGAAACAGTAAGGAAAGTGTAGGTTTGCGGTGGGGTAAACATGACTATTTCCACTCCAGTGAGTGCAACAGTAGGGAAAGTGTTGGATAGCGAAGAAATAAAATTACTATTCAAACTCAAATAGTTAAAACAAAAATAAAAAACATTTAACATTTTATTTTCAAAACCCAATATTTAGAAATGAAAAATCTAATATATTAAATATATAAAAATTACATATATTATAATAGGGATTACAGCCACTTTAACACTATCATATCCACAACACACACCTAAATGAAACTCTAAAATAAAACAAACATAATTAAAATGTATTCACATATGAAAAACTATTAGTATTAACAACTAATAATAAAGAAATTAAAATGTATCTAATATCCACCCTTTACTCCTTTAAAAGTAAAATCATCAGACAAATGACTAAACAATTACCCAAAATACATATCAAATTAACATTAACAACTGTATATTAATTAAATACGAATTACTTCCCACCCATTACTCCTATAAACACCAAAACAAACATCTAAAATTAATTACATGACTACCAAATTAATTACCAATTAATTAATTAAAATTAATTATACAATTACCATAATTAATTACCAATTAATTAATTAAATTTAATTAACATCCAATTATTAGTTAATCAATTAAAAATAAATTACTTTCCATGCTTAACACCTATAAACACCACAACACACACCATAATTCATTACCAATCAAGTAATTAAAATTAACAGTCGATTATTAATTCAATAAAAAAATGACTTCCCACCCTTAACACAACACACACCAAAAATTAATTACATGATTACCATAATTAATTACCAATTTATTAATTTAAATTAATTAACGAATAATTAATTTAATAAATTACTTTACACATTTAGCACTATAACATCTCAATTAAACAAATATTAATACATACAAAATAATCAATACATTTAATATAGTTAAATTACTTCCCACCCTATTCCCCTATAAACCCACAACCACATACGGAACTAAAAACACAAAATTCAAAACAATTATTAAATAATAAACATTTAACACATATATTATAAATACAAACAATTCTTATACAAAAAAACATACAACGCACGCATATAAAATAAATACTAAAATACATAACATTAATAAACAAACAATATTTGTAACTATATTTTTGCAAACGATATTAAACACTTTGATATTTTTAACATCTATATTACTTACCTAAAATCGATATTCTTGACCACGAGAATCTGTATCTCAATATGTCTGACCCACGATATTTGCAACTCGATAGTTATGCAAGTCAATGCTTTTATTCAACATTCTGTGTCTGCACCGGAATGAGCAGAACCATAGAAACATGTCTACCAAGGGTGTAATCACAACCTTTTTTTTTTTTTTTTTTTTTTTTTTTTATTTCAAAAGATTTTTTATTAGGAGCTGCAAAGAGAATCATCAGTACAGGAATAGTCGGTTCAGTACGAATAGTTACAGTCACTTGAATAGGAATACAGAAAATTGTCACCAATAATGCAAATGAGTCCATAAAACATAAAACAATGAGTCCATCACGTTACATAAGATACCCTTAAAATGTCCACATACATTCCGATGATAACTGGTGTCATGTAAAGCCTGACCTTGAAGGAGCTAGGCACCACCCCACTATCGCAGAGGCTACATAAGCTGAACATTTTCGTAACCCAAACCTGTAGTACATGTGGGAGCTGGAGTCATCACTCTGTGGTTAGGAATGTGCAAAAACATAGATTGGCTAACAATCAGTATGAAACATTGTGTGATGACACGCTCTTGGGCCTTGTAAACAAGATTCAAGGAGGTTTGTATGTATCAAAATGAGTGTCCAGCGAGGACCAGATTTTCCTCGATGGGGATCTCCACGGGGAGGAGGTCAAGGATATATTGTCAGCACCTCTCAAGTACGATACCCAGTTCAACCAGTGAGGAAAGGAGGCTTTGTTCGTGCTTTTCCAGTTGTTAAGTATGATTTTAACCCCAGCCGTCAGCAGCAGGTCCAGTAGGGCTCTATCGTTTTCGTTGAGAGTGACGGCTTTGGCAAAACCTAGTACAAGCGACGAGAATTCTCTTGGTAGAGTAATATGGAGGACTTCCTTCACGAAACCAAAGATCTTGTCCCAATACGAGATAACACAGGGGCATTTGAAGACTAGGTGCTCCAGATCTCCACCCACCCCTGAGCAGTTCCAACACGAGTCATCGTCCTTGATTTTATGAAGAAACAACCTCCTGGGAGTCCAGAATGCTTTATGTAGAAGCCAGAACTTGGTTTGAGACAGTGTAGGGCATATTTTGTGGCGGGTGGTGGATTCCCACGTTCTGGCCCAAATCGTGTCCGAGTTCGGTACGGAGGAGAATGAGTCCCAGTATTGTTGGATGGGTGCATTTAGGGAGGACGCTTGCGGACGCATTAATTTATACAAGCTAGAGACTTGGTGTCCTTGTTTGTTAAGGGAGGGGAATAAGTCTAGGAGTGAAGGAGTGGCATCTTTCAGATTAGCCTTTGCTAGAGCTACTTTAATGTGTAGGAAGTTATAAAATTCAATATTATTGAGGTGGAACTTAACCTGAATTTCTTTAAAGGTTAGGGGTAGGGCGTTTCCGACGAGTTGGTGGGGGAATATGACGCCCTTGTCTATCCAGGCTTGGTAATTGAGAGGTTTCCCTTTGTATGTGATGGTTGTGTTGTGCCATAAAGACTCCCACTGTGAATTTCGGAATTGATGTGGTAAATATTTACTGACTTTTAAGAGAGCCATTTTCGTGTTTTTGAAGATTAGACCTGGACCTAGGGTGGGGCTGGGTTTGACAGTGAGTAGGGCGCTTGGGCTGAGCCCCTTCAGAATCGCTTTTTCTACAGACAGCCAAACTGGGCTATAGTCCGGTTGGGAGGATATCCAGTAAGACCCCTGTTTTGCTAAGAATGCTATTTGGTATGTTTTAAAATCCGCCAGATTAACTCCTCCCAGTTTCTTATCCAATCGAAGTTTTTTTAAGCTAATTCTCGCTTTTTTGCCCTGCCATAGAAAAGCCGAGATGTGTTTATCTACTTTAGCATGGAATTCTTTGGAGAGGACGAGTGGGAGCATCGTGACGAGGTAGTTAACCAAGGGTGATATCATCATTTTTATAGTTTCGATACGGCCCCACCAGGTGATGAAACGGGGTGACCAGCCGTCCAGCAGATTTTTGATTTTGTTCTGGATTTTGTTTTCGTTATGTTTAAGGGTACTCAATAACTCATCCGTGAATTCGATTCCCAAATATTTAATCACTCCTGTTTGCCAAAGAAGGCCGGAGTCGCCCAACACCTCTTTCAAAGTGTGGACATTTAGAGGTTTTACTTCGGATTTATCCCTATTTAATTTGTATCCGGAGAGGGAGGAGTATCTGTCTATCGAGGTCATTAGGGCAGCAATGGAGGTAGTAGGGTTTTCGGTCGCAATCAAGATATCGTCTGCATATGCAGCTAACTTGACTCGCGTGTCCCCAAAGGAGATACCCGCGATGTCTCTATTAGATTTTATGTCTGTAATGAGGGGCTCAAGGGCCAAGAGAAAGAGTGCTGGTGAGAGAGGGCAGCCCTGTCTTGTACCCTGGTAGAGACGGAACGGTTCCGAGAGGGTGCCGTTTATAGCAATCCTGGCCAAAGGCGCCGAATAGAGGGCCATCACCATCCTGGTATAGGTATCGCCCAGGTTGAAGGCGTACATACACTGGCGCAGAAAGGACCATGAAACCTTGTCAAATGCCTTTTCCGCGTCCAAGGTTATTGCTACCATTGGCGCGGAGGAGGATTTTGCCTTTTCTAGGATGTGGCATAGTAGTCTAGTGTTGTCGTTGGACGCCCTGTTCTTTAGGAAGCCAACCTGCGAGGGGCTAATTACTTTGTGGAGAATGGAGTTTAGTCTGCTCGCCAAGATTTTAGCATAAATCTTGCAGTCCAGATTTATCAACGATATGGGACGGTAATTTTTAGCGAGTAGTGGGTCCTTCCCCTCTTTTGGCAGTACTATTATTGTGGCTTCGCTCATTGAAGGAGATACACCGCCATTGATTGCAGTGGAGTTAAAGAGTTTTAGGAGTGGGGGGCTAATTTGGTCCGCAAAGGCCTTAAAAAAGGGTGCGGTGAAGCCGTCTGGGCCGGGGGCTTTATTGTTCTTCAGTGTGTTAATCGCTGTTTTGATTTCCGAACTAGAGATTGGGGAGGCCAGATGGGATTTGTCAGATTCCGAAATTTTCGGGAGGTGGAGTGAAGAGAGGTAATTTGCGCAGGCAGTTTCATCTAGTACCTTGTCATTTTTGTAAAGGTCTTCATAGAATTTTTTTAAAGTGTCAAGGATGATAGATTGTTTGGTGTGTGTGACGTTGCCTGAGTCTTTAATGGACGATATGGTAGTCAGTTTCTGTTTGTGTTTGAGATAGGAGGCTAACAGTTTCCCCGCTTTGTTGCCCTCGCACAGTTTCAGGGCCTTGAATCGGTTAACCCATACCCCCGCCCGTTTGCTGGTGATGGTGTTATATTCATATTTTTTCTTGGTCAAAGTATCAAAGACGGTAGAGTCAAGCGGGTTGGCTTTGTGTTGGGTTTCGAGTGAGGTAATCTGCTGCTCTAGATCTACTAGCTCTTTATTGAGTGTCTTGTTTACTCTTGCCCTAATTGTGATGATGGACCCGCGGATTGTGGCCTTCAGAGCATCCCACAGGGTGGTAGGTGTAGTGTCGGGGGTGTCATTGAAAGAGAGATAATCCTCTATGGCCTCCGATATTAATAGTTTGTTTGCGGGATCTGTAAGTGTCTCGTCATTGAATCGCCATCTCCTAGGTGGTAAGATCGATCTGGAACCAGACAGTTTGGTTCTGATACATGCGTGATCAGAGACTAGTTTGGGGGCTATCTCTGTCTCCTCTATAAGGTGAGTGAAGGGGCTTGAAACTAATATGAAGTCGATACGTGAATAGGAATTGTGAGGTGCAGAATAAAACGTGTAATCTCTACCGTCTGGATTTTGTAGGCGCCACGAGTCTTTCAGGTGATATCTGTCACATATGCGAAGGAGGGCGTCATGTGAGCGGGAATGGTGGAAGGCACATTTGGATTGCCTATCGAGGATCGGGTCCAGGGGGAGATTAAAGTCACCTCCCACTATCAACAGATCATCCGTAGGGATAGGTTCTAGGGACTGTGAGACCGATTCCCAGAAATCTGGGTCGTCTGCGTTTGGGCCGTATATATTTAGAACATGAATAGGGTCATCTTCCCTGAGAAGATTAGTAATGGACAGCCGGCCTACTTTGTCGCGTGAGTGTGAGATTAGAGTAAGGTTTGCTTTTTTCGCTAGGATGGTAATAACCCCTCCTTTTTTGTGGGAAGCTGGTGAGGACAGGATGTGTGACGCCCAATGAATATTAAGGAAACGTAGGTCTTCCTCGGACAATTTGGATTCTTGCAGCAAAATAATGTCACCCTTTGACTTGGTGATATAATCAAGAATTTTCCTCCTTTTTACCGGGTGGTTTAGGCCCTTAACATTGAGAGAGACTATTGTGAGGTCGTCGGCCAACGAGTTTGTCTTAGCCATTGGGGATGAGGAACGTCGTTGAGGTAGTGCGCTGTGACCTAAGGCAGGCAGTGGACAAAACCCCCGGCTGCTCAACATGTGGGACAATATGTGGACTCATAGTGGAGTGTAAAAAAATACAAATGACATTTGTGACATAGGTAACCTTAAGGACAAAACAGCATAGAACGTACTGAAAGGACATAGGGGCACTTTGGACCCTTTCAGCTCCATTTTCTCCCCTTCCTACCCCCCCCTCCCCTACTCCCCACCCCCACCCTCTGTCCCTCCCCCCCTCCCCCCAAAACGTATGTTGGGAGTGCGACAGCAGACCTGTGCAAGGCGGAGTTAAGGGATACATAGAAGATAACTAGAAGCTTCCAGTCATAAAGTAAAACACTGTTGGGATAAAGCTTGAAAATGTACATCAGACAACTAGTGCAACCATCCCTGACGGTGAGTTGTGATGCCCTCGAACTTACTCTTGAGCATGGGCGGAATGAATAACTTTATAAATCCATTAATCTATACTCTAGAAATTCAAAACATTGTAACTGTCCTGTGATGGTGAGCACATAGGAGCATTTTCTGAACTATAAGGAACAATATTGTTACATCAACGGAGCCTATAATATGACGGAGTAACGTACATGAGGAGAACACGTAATAATAATAATGCATGGGGAGACATGAGGAGACCTGTAGCCGCAAGTTAATGACTAGCATCAATAAAGCATGACAAATCCATTAACTCTATAGTCTAGAAATCCAAAAAAAACATTGAAACTGTCCTGTGTTGGTGAGCACATAGGAGCATTTTCTGAGCAATAAAGAACAATATTCTTACATCAAAGTAACCTCCTTCTATCTGGGCACAAGCCAACTTGCAAAAACGTAGCCTATAAAATGACGATGCAACGAACGTGATAAGAACACGTAATAATAATAATGATGCATGGGGCTCAAGGCCTACTCACATTACAGATGAGGATACCTGTGGAGACATGTGGAGACCTGAAACCGCGAGATAATGATTAGCACCAATAAAGCACGACAATGACACTTTACATTTGCGCTCGAGACTGAGAATGAGCCTGATTGCATGTGAAAACATATGACATCAAGTTTTCCTCTTGTTCGAGAGGCCTAACGCTAGGTCCATTTCTTGTTCCTGCCGATCTTCCAGAAGAGCTGCAAGGGCTTTGGGGTCTGTGAAATATCTCGGATGGCCGTTGGCGATGATCCTGAATTTCGCTGGTCCAGCAAAAGAAAAAGGAATGCTTTTGGATCTTAGCCTGTCTCTGAGCTCCAGCAACCCTTTGCGGATTGATACCGTGTCTCTAGAGTAGTCTTGTGTGAAGATGATTTTATGACCTTCCCATGTGATGGCGTGGTTTCTTCTCGCGAATTGGAGGATCATCTCTACGTGTTGGAATCTAAGTGGTTTGCAGATCAGCGGTCTAGGGCCATTGGAGTTCTTTGCTGTGAAGGTGGGGATCCTGTGTGCCCTATCCAGTTCAAGGCCGTGTGGGAAGGACAATTTGGTTATCATGGGGATCCATGATTCGAGGAAAGCCACGCAGGAATCCGCATCTTTTTCGGAATTCTCCGGCACACCAAAGATCTTGATGTTGCCTCTTCTATTCCTGTCCTCCAACTCTGCATTGTGGCGCTTCATCTCTTCCGTGATCTTTTCTAGATTTTTGATTTTGGCGACTGATTGTCTCGATATGTCCTCCAGGTCGCTTATTTGTTGCTCAGCTGCGCCCAAGCCAATATTAATCACATTTATATCCGCTCTGATTGCAGTGAGCTCCAGTTGCATCGAGTCGGTGTTGGATTTGGTAGATTTGGAAAGTTCATGTAGATCTGCCATCTTCTTTAGGATCATTTCTATGTTGGCTGCCATGTCGGTCTTACTTTTGATGGGTGAGTCCAACAGACTTCCAGGTTTTACTTTTTTTGGGTTATTCCTGTATATTTGCCATTGTTGCCTGGTTTGAGTTCCCCCTCGTTGGAAGCCTGCTCGAACTTAATCGCTGTAGAAAGGCACTGCTTAGTGACGAGGCCGGGCTCATACGTGCTGAGAGATGGCAGTGGAATCACCGATGCTGATCCCTGATCACGTTAGTGAGGGGCCAGCCAGACCATGTATACTGTAGGAAGACGCTGCTGGCTGTCGTGACTGGCACCCACGCAAAAGGAGGCCGTGTGACCCTGGGTAATGGCTGCTCTTGTAGAACGTGGAAGTAGAACTCCACCTAGGGTGTTAGTGCTGCCTGTGGCTATGTGGTTGGACAGGAACCCCACGGGGTTTTAAAGAAATGGGCCTAGGCATCGGCCACCAACGAGAGAAGTGGCGAAGCAGGTAGGGCTGCACATACCTTCATTTGGCAGTAGATTAGGACATCAGATGGCTGAAGAAGGCCGCAGATTGGCTTGTGGAGGGCTTTGAAGCACATCGAGGTCTGTAGGCGTCTGTAAGCTCGTTCTTTAAGTGGATCTTTAAGTGGATCACTATCACTATCAGCGCCACCGGCAATTAGCACCTTAGCACACAATGGTGCAGACTTGTGGTAGACCTGTAGCAGTGAGTTACTCCCCACATGGGCTTAAACATATAGGCACAGGTACAGGCATAGGCATAGGAGCTCACCATGGGTCGGTGTGTCTTCTCGTGAAGCTCGCTGGTGGCGCCGCCGCCATTTTAGGGTCAGGCGCGAGGAGCTGAAAGACACGATCACCGCCGATCACTCGCTCACCCCCTTCCGACATACAACCGCTGGCTGGGGTCTAACCTGGGCTGTGTGACCTGTAATGCCGGCGGGAGGTCGTAGAATCCAGTGAGAACCCCTCCGGCACACTCGAGGGTCAGGCGCCGTAGTTGAGACAGGGCGCCGCCATTTTGAGCAGAGTCCGGACGAGGGACGCGTGGTCGACCAAAAGGCCCGCAAAGTCACTAAAAAGGGAACATGGCCCGAAATCAGGGCATTGAAATGTGCTGCTAGGGTCCAGTCACCGGATCCTAGGTTTGGCTTGGTATTCGCCGCTGGAAGCGATGTAGGCACCGAGCTCGCTCTCCCTTCTCCGCAGAGCACTCGGTTCAGGCGGCCATTCCTCCTGCCGCCACAACCTTTATTACAGAGTCAGTGTCCACATGCACAGATTTGATTCGGTCTGTGGCACACCCAAAAAGTTAACACTGGCCAAGCAAGTTTTTGTTAACTTAAATAAAATACACTGATAGCAGACAGTGGCTAATTTTAACGGATATAACAGTTACAGGATGCAATAGGTAGACCGTGTACTCATTGACCAATTTTTTATCTATTTTTGTAATGCATTTTTTTGGTGCGTAGTCTCAACCCAGGGGCATTGGAGGACTATTTACATTACACAAGTTCAGATTCATATTTTTTATGTACCTGAGGTTACGTTAATTCGGCCAGAATCACGGGATATTGAGCTAATGCCAGGACTCAAACATGGTTCCCCAGTTCCAAAGCTAACAGCTCTAGCCGTAATGCCATGGACTATCTGCCCTCTTTTAAAATCCCTTTGTATTCCATGAAGAGCCCACTACTAGTGTTGAGACACCTGGTCACTACTGTGTCTCTCCTGCTCCTCAAAAACCACTAGCTCAAGGCTGCACTATGCACCACCCGCGGTTACTCAGGCCAAGATCGACCTAGTGTTATTGTAACAGCCTAGGACCCTACTGAATAAGGGCCGAGGAGATATTTCATAATGCCTCTAGCTTAAGAACACTTTAGGAAGGCATGCTTCGACCCTTGTGGTCAAATGGGCATCTGGATCCATTTTGCAAAGATCTTTCACTGATCTACCATGGATGGGACAGGTCTCCATTTCCATAGGATAGAAGACAGAAATATTTATATTCTCATACCCAACCACCTATTACAGCATATTTTCCAAGTAAAGAAAATCACCTGTCCTGCTAAATGGTGAGACGTGACTACAAACGGCTCATACTACGCCAGGCTATAAATACAAATTACTGACAGAATGTTGGAAAAAGAAATATTGTGTGGACATAAAATCTTGTTCAAAATATCGAGGACCAAAATATTGAGAAGGTAAATGAAAATAGGTATGTATAGATTTACTATTCTTAGCTCCACATCTATGTACGTTGAAGATAAAATTATCTCAAGGTACGTGTATGTGAAGTTATATATAGTAAAACTTTGCTTACCTATAGAAACTAGCCTTCACGATGGTGCTTCCTCCTTCTGTAAAAGTAAGCATAAAGCTTATTTGGAGTTGGGAGGAGGCAAAGATGACTTGTCTATAATCACTTGCGAGTAAGTCCTGCTTAATTCTCCCTCCTTTGTAGGGTGGGGTGGAAATTGAAATATGATCATATATAATTAAGAGCACCGGGGAGTTAAAATTTTATTGTTTGCACCATATATAAATGAGAACAAACAGCCAATACCATTTGGGTCTCTCTATTAGTGATGGCCATGCCATAGTATATAAAAAAGTACAACGGTATTATCATAACCATTCACCTCTTCCCTCCCTTATGCACCCCCATGTACTCATCTACAGTACGATGCTCTGGGCCATTCGTCCCCATGGTCCTCCACCTTTGAGTTAGGAGGCGCTACCCCCCATTTGTGTATCATTTGCCGGGGATGTCCAGTTCAATACCAGTAGATATTTAGGTCATGCAAATTCATTAAACTTCGTGGAGACTAACACGATGTATGGCACCATTAGATCATGGGAGGTTGTCAGATTGTTGGCCATTACAAGAGTCAGTATCTCCATCCCCAGAATGTGCCAAATTCTATGCAGTACAAAGCCACAGGAGTGTAACCCATAGACCGAGTAGAGATCGGGGTGAATATATGCAAAGAAAAAGAGGGAGACTACAAGTAATTTTGCTGTATGTGCTCATGGCATCATATATTTAAAAATCAATGTATACAGCACAGTTATATCAGCACTGTTAGCGTAAATGCTTAGGCAACCCTAAGGAACTTAGTGCACGTTGTGCTCGTGACAAGGGTGACGGCACAAGTGACAAGTGAAGAACACAGCTCTAGGCGCGAAGTGAGAAAAAGTGGCATAAAATATATACAAAGTTGTTGGTTCAACACAAGAATTTCAGCGTAATTAATCAAGGTTTTTGGAACGATTTGGTGAACCAGCGATGAATGTGCGCCACAAATTGCACTGTTAACAATGGTTGATGGCGTTTCGATCCTAGCAAATCCGGATCATCATCAGGACTGGGTAACCAAGATTGCGAGTGCTGAAGCTCATAAGGTGTGAGTTCCAGGAATGGATCAGGTGGGTGTGAGGGTCCTATGCGAAAAATTTGGTGTCAAGGAACGTCTGAGCGTGGTCAAAGGACCAGCGGGGGCATCCTCTTTGGATGTTGCAAAACGAATTACAAGGTGCAGGGTCGGAGCCCCGATCCACTGCACCATGGATTCCTGGAGACTGAGGTATGATGGATTCAATCCGTCTGGCGAGTAAATCCTGGGCCGCCGCTGATGTGTGCGGTGTTCGTCCGGTATCGAGATACCACACTGTATGTGCTCATGGCATCATATATTCAATCCGTCCGGCGAGTAAATCCCGATGATGTGTGCAGTGTCTGTCCGGTATCTCGATACCGGACGAACACCGCACACATCAGTGGCGGCCCGGGATTTACTTGCCGGACGGATTGAACCCATCCTACTTCAGTCTCCAGGAAACCACGGTCTGACACCGATGCAGTGCATCAGGGCTCCGATTCTGCACCTTGTAATTCGTTTTGCAGAAGATTATAGAGAGATCAGATATCAAATATTTAACAGGCAACCACCCATCAAAGCTTTGTACACAACACAGAGAACCTTGAATTGGATACGTTTGTCCGCAGGAAGCCAGTGAAGGTCTCTAAGGTAGGTCGAGATATTGGGATATTAGGGTGAATATCCCAAAAAGCGTTCTGCCGTGTTCTGGATGATCTGAAGACACTGAACAAGGGCCTTATCTACTCCCAAGTAATGAACATTTCCATAGTCCAGACGAAAAATAACAGCCTGAATAACCATTTTCTGGGTCTCAGATGTTTGAGGAAATTTCTCTGCTCTTTCAGAGATGAGAATATCCAAAAAGAGGCTGACAACGTATTAATCTGCTGTTCAAACTTGAGGTGGTTATCCAGCCACAAACCCAGAGGAGAATGTTATTTTATAGAAGCCAAAGCATCTAGTTTACTTTGGCCAAGCAGCGTAATATTTGACAGAGAGATACAGACTTGCCAACTAGAAAACAAAATCGACCTGTGAGGAAGGGGCATGGCCTTGGAGGGGCTGGGCTTTACACCCCAAACTTCCCGGGAGCGCCTTCTTCCCCTGTACCCAGGCCCCATCGACCATTTTCTTCCCCAAAAATAGCAAGATCAAAAGGTTGTTGAGTCTGCTGGTGATGTCATGGAGTGCTTTTACACCCCTTAATGGGCATTGCCTGCTTGCAGCCTCAAAACGAGATGAAAATCCACTCTCTGCAGGGCCGGCCTTAGGCATGAGCAAGCTGTGCACCTGCACAGGGCCACCAAACCCCAGGGGCCACCACATCAATATATATCCTTAATATAATAATCCTCTGAGGATGGATACATATTTGCGTGGTGGGCTGTGGCAGGGATTTGGTGGCCTCTGGCTCTATACAACTTCCAAACACCATGACCCCCCTCTTCACTGGCCTCCGCGCTCCGCCCCACCCGGACCCCCTCTTCCGGGGCCCCCTACCTACGCTCCCTGCCCAGGGCCACCATGAACCTAGAGCCGCCCCTGCTCTCTGCTTTGGTTTCCATCTCTCTTGCCTGCCACCGTCTGATCGTGTGAAGGGGGTTAAAATCGTGCGACAAACGGAGAGACCGTGTGAGTCGGCAAGTTTGAAGTACCCGCCCCCAATTGCTCACTTGTATCCGTTCCCTTTCATCATCGTCTCAGTTACCTGAGAAAGATGTGTAAATATCAGAAATTCATTGAAGAACCAACCCACAAGCTCATTGCATATCTCTTGTGAGAAAGAAAGGATAGGAGAAAGGCGTGTCTTTCCATCATCAAAACAGGAAAGATGCACAGGTTCTATTACCCCGGACCTTTTTGAATTCCTAAAAGCGCTCTCTGCTACGTGCCAAGGTCTGCTGCTTCACTGCCTCGTCAATGCTATACGGTTGCCAATAGATCAACTATAAACACTGGGTCTTTTCTTTCACTGAAGGTAGCTTATGTAAAGGTATCAGGAAGGGACTTTAGGCCATGCAGTTGGCTACCAAGAACTCCAGAGACTGGAATTCTGCATTTTCCTATCTTCCAGTGCTCCAGGTACTAGACGTGCTGTGCAAAGCTGGGACTCATTAAGCCTCCTTGACACTCAGTATAGACATGGATGAGAGGGAAGGCCTATCTAGAGAGAGCTGATGGAGGGCATTCTAGCTACAATACAACACAATGATCACAGTTGCAATGTGATTCACCTTGTACCATGTAAATATGCTCTTTATTTTCAATAAAAAATTACTGAAATTAAAAAAAAAATTATCTTCAATATACACACAAATGTGTTGCAGTACAAACAATAGGTACTGAAAGACTAAATCACATAAAACAATGTGAAGTGAACAATAGTAAGTGAATACAGTAACAAAACAGGCAAAAGGCTAATTTGTATGAGCAATGAAGGAAACTCATAAGAGAAGGAAAAGACGGAAGATACAATAGTTACAAAACAATTATTTTGTAAGAATGTGCGAACATTTAAGTTTCATAAAAAAATTATATATTTATAGAAACACACCAAATCAGCACTTGATATGCCTGCTATCTACAAACGAGGTAGGTCAGTTTGTTAGAATGATGCACAATGGGGAAGACACACTCTGACCCATGACAATGGATGTGAGGCCACAGGATAACAACAGACCAGGAGAGTCTCTTTAGATTTTGCTAGCCAACTAGGTGCTAAATAACAGCAACCACAGGGACAAACAAGAGAAAATAGGAAAGGTGGTGGAAGGAGGATTTCACTTGCCAAGCAGAATCATTGGTCATTGTTACTGCATGTGAAGCAGTTGATATGTCAGCTGCACACTGCTGCCTTTAGTAAGGGGTTTGAGAGGTCTCTTCAGATGCTCGTGCACATCTGCAATTTTCTCTTCAGTCTCTGTTGAGGGGTAAAGAAGTGTTGATCCACATTTCTGGCCACCGTAGACGGGCAATGGCTCTCCAAGCAGGCAAAAGGGCACCAGCAGCAGGCCAGCCCTGCAGAGCTTCAGAAGAGACTTTGTGGTTAATCATTGCCACAAAGAATTGGGTAGCTCTCCCTCTAGATACACCAACTATAGACGGTTGTAGGAAATTGGGTTACTGGTTGAGAGGAGTTAAATCCTACTCAAGCAGCAACCACAATCTCTGTCAGGGTGAAACACAAGCAAACCCCAAATTAAGCTTTGCTCAACCTTCTGGTAGCTTGGAACAAAAGCAGTCATGCTCAACTTAGAGGCAATGTGTAAAGTATTTATGAGCTCTTCAAACAGTAATAAAGAGAAAACATTTACTTGTGATGACCCTGTAGCTCAGAACAGGAGGTCAGTGAGCTGACTCTTCCGGCCACTCCAGCCTGGGGTGAAGGTTGCAGGTCCAGTCTTCCTTCTCAGCAAGCAGGGCAGCAGATTGGCAGGGCAGCAGGGTGGCAGTCCTGACAGCGAAGCAGTCTTTCTTCTGTAGTATCCAGAGGTCCTAAAACTAAACTAAGAAAAACCTAAAAGTTTGGGATTGGAGTTCCTATTTTTACCTGGGGTCTTATTTGAAGGAGATGTTTCTGGAGAATTCCTTTTGAAGTTCTTAAAGTTCCTTGCCTCCCCTTCCCTGGCTGCAAGCTGTATGCATGAACAATGCAATTATGTAAAGTTCTTCGTCTGAAGGTAGGGCACAGCCTATTCAGTTGCAAGTCGATCTGTGCCCAGTTCTGCCTCTGATCCTGCCAATTGATGGCCAAGCCAGCCACAGCTAATCCCTCTATTGTGTGGCTATCTGGGAGGAATAAGCAAAGCCCAACTGTTAACTACACCCAGTCATGTGACCCAAGAACAGTCAGTAAGCACCAAATAGTTAGGGCAGGAAAATGGCAAGTCACAAAAGTGGTATTTTCAGAATTGTAACTTGAAACGCAACTTTACCCATAAAGATTATTTTTAATTACAATATCTCAGACGCCAAATATGAATTGTTTACCTGTTCTCAATCACCAGATAGCTCTTAGTAAATGTAATAAGGCACCTCAATGTTATCATATGGTCAAGGTAGGCCTTGCAGTAGTAAAAAAAACTTTTAAGAGTTTTTCAGTACCAGGACATTTAAAAGGTAAAAGTACTTGTGTAACTTTTTAAACTATGCACCCTGCACAATGGGTTGTTTAGGGCATACTGTAGGGGTGACATATATGTTTTAAAAAGGAAGGTACAGGCCTGGCAATAGGTTTATTTTGGCAGGTCAAAATGGCAGTTTAAAACTACACACACAGGCTGCAATGGCAGGCCTGGGACATATTTAAAGGGATTCATGAGTGGGTGGCACAATCAGTTCCGCAGGCCCACTTGTAGCATTCAATTTATAGGCCTGGGTACATGTAGTAACTCTTTACTACTGCAGGTCAATTAATTGTAGCCTTTGGGCTTAAGCCAATGTCACCATGTTTACACTGATTGGCCCTGTGTGCTGCATGCCTGTGTAAAGCCAGGTAATGAGTTTGCGTGGTGATGGGTTACCTAGGAAGTCTTCCAGGACCTTGTATTTTTGGGGCGCCATTGGGATCGAAGCAAAGTGATCATACAGCGCCGCACAGAGCGGATTAATACGTCATACGTATATAGTTTTTTAACAATATTTCACTCAGTCACTATAAGCACCTTGTCACATGTGTGAGCACCTGAAAAACGAAAAACATAATTGTGAAAGCATAAATAAAGTTTTTTATATGTTTGTTACCTTACCTTACAATACTGTCTCCCAAGATTAATTCATTTACCAAAATTATACCTTACTCTACTAGGACCTTCTTAGGCTACCCAAAACCATTGTTTTTCTTTAACAATACTTTCACCCCAGGTTTTACTAATGGGGTACCCTTGTTCTCCATAACTATTCTATCAAGTAGGCCCATGGTTTCCCCCGCAAGCTCCCTTTCAGGCAGTATAAATGCTCCATCTGGGAACGCATCTCCCATACTGTGTAAATATAGCTTCCTAAGTCTTTGGAATACCCCTGTGTCTTCTGAGAATGGCATTGCAGGGCGTCTCACCAATGGCACAGAAGGGGCAAACAGTTCCTCTAGCTGTGACCTCCGACTCGGCTCTCGCCATGCCTAGACTGTGCATCCAACCATATTTACCACAGAGCGCGGCATAGTCTACTGTCTATAGAGTGCCATTTGTAGCTTTGTTGAAGCTGCTTGGTCATCCTCCAGCGCAGTATGCACCATAAGGTGAGTCGGAAATAGCCCTTAAAACCCCAACTGAGCTTGCGTGCAGTTGTAGTATAGTACCATTTCTGGGGACCCCAGACTCCCCTGTTGAAAAGGCAGTGTCCGTATCTCCCAGAAAACCCTGGGTTGTTTACCGGGCCAGGCAAGGGTGATCAAATTTGCGCGTAGTCTGCACCTAAGGTCTTTGTTAAAGGGGACGGGATCTTTCCTATTGCTAGTCGTCCCGTGAGGGACTGCGGCAGTTCTGTTCAGCGGCCAAGATCGCTGCCAAACCATTCAATGAGTATTCCGTAGTTGTATTGCCAGAGCTCCTCGATGTAACGGCTGAGCCACATTCCCAGATATTTCATTAGGGTCTCCGCCCAGCAGCGTAGTGTAGGTCTAGTTGACCAATGCCTGGACACTAAAATCCAGCTAACATAGGAGACACGCCCTGTGTTTTGACCACCGGGTACTGTTAAATCTTGGGCACATTACTGACTTGGGTAGATCCAGGCTGCCACAGGTATTTCACACCAAATAGGTTAATCCTGTTGTCTTTTACAATAACTGAGTTAACAATAGAATTTTAAGTGTAGATAGTTTTTCTTTTTGGTTCTGAAGAATCGTGAGTATCTACTCAAAACGCGAGAAACATGTTGACACCTGATGAATAAACATGGACTCTCTACCTCGAGACATTACTCTCAGACGAGTGCTGTGTTCATTGTTTTAAATTAGGACAGGAGACCCCCAGAATAAAATTGTTCGATGCCAGGTACTCCCAGTCCGACCTTTCAAAATCACATTTGCACATCTACACGCTTCTGCCCCCATACCCACACTTCACCATACGGCTGTTGGATAAAAGATCTCCGATAAAGTGCCCCTTTTTAAGGTGAGACGTTGGGTATTGCACCGCCGACCCAACGAGGAGCAGCCCATATGATGAAGCATGACACCTGAAAGGGTGTGTGAGGGCATTAAAATCCAACAAATGGATTTCCAACTATAGACCCTTGGTGGGCTTAGTTAGACAGAGCCACACCTTGACTCTGCATTCCACTATTACAGGAACAGTAGAACAACATTTTGTTGAGTATTCCGACTGGACCCGTTTGGTGACTGTGTTCAGCTGAAAGATAACTAATCTCCCCAATTGACAGTAATACCCGATAGTCCGCCAAATCTTCTGAGTTCCCTGATCAGGGGATCTAGATTCTCAGCCAGTTGTTTGACATACAGGGTCACTTTGTCAGCATACAGAGATACCAGAACTACTCTAGGGACAAATGCTAGACCACAGTGCACGTGGTGTTACCTCACGCGAAGAGCCAGAGGGTCCATGGCCAATGCAAAAAGAAGGGAGGAAAGCGGGCAGCCATGTCTCATGCTGCGAGCCAACGAAAAGGGAGGGGAAATTATTCCATTAATCCGGAGCCTCGCCGTCGGTGAGGAATAAATTAAAGCAATCAGTTTTAGAAATGTTGGGCTCCTGCCCAGGTGGGAGAGAAGTGCAAAATAGTATGGCCATTCCAAGGTATCAACGGCCATGGTAGCATCCAAAAAGATCACAGCTGCTGGGAGGCAGGGGTCTATTTCTTGCATAGTTGCACAAAAGGTGTCTAGGCTGTGAGATGTACCCCTGCGGGGGACGAAGCTGCATTGGTCGGGGCGCAGAACAATGGCTATCAGCTGGAGTCATCTTGCTGCAATCAGTTTGGTAAGAATTTTATTGTCCAGGTTAATCATTGATAACGGTCTGTAAGAATCGCACAACAACGGATCTTTATAGGGTTTAAGAATCGTGATGATAAGGGCTTCCTGGAGAGACGGAGGAAGCTTAACCCGCTCCAACAATTCCGCATACATATTGATGAGGTGTGGTGCCAGTACCGGAGTGAATTCTTTGTAAAAAGTGGCTGTCAAACTGTCCAATCCCAAGGTCTTCTCTCCGAGCAAGGCGCAGATCACTCCAATCACCTCCTCCTCTATAAAGATCTAGTTGAACCTTCAGTGACAAATGTATTTCCCAAGCAATTTGATGTGGGTCATATACCAAACCAGCTGCCATGACAAACGGAAATAGATCTTCCCCTAGGACACAATCTGAGACCAGATCACTGGACACACTTGTGAGAAACCTTCCAGCTTTGCTTCCAATTTACAAGTTCATCCATGTAAATGGGTTTCGCAAAAGCTTTCATAAGGCATAAAGAGCGAAAAAAAAGTGCTTCCTAGAACGTTAGAGCACAGGCACCAACCTGTTGGTGCCTGGGGTTTGTTTTTCAGGGTGGGGAAAAAGAGGAATTAGTTTCAAAGGAGAATAAAGCTAGACATTTTTCTTTTTACAAATCCTTATCTTAAATACCATTGGCTTGCCAAACCTTAGCAAAATAATATGCTATTTCTCTTTCCAACTCAATGTAGTGCCCATGTAATTATGCTCTAAGAAACACATGCGCCTGCGCCACAACTGCACCAATGACCTGGCACCATTGACGAACCTTCCCAGCAGACCCGGCAGCAAGAAAACCTCGTGGTTCACCAACAACCTCAAAAACTCCAAGAAAACCTGCCGCACCCTCGAGAACTCCATCCGCAGACACCACCAGCTGATCCGCACAGCCAAAAGGATAACATTCAAAGAACGACTGGACAACAACACCCACAACAGCAAGGAACTCTTCAGCATCGTTAAAGAGCTCTCCAACCCCAGCGCCTGCAACAACGACATCACTCCCTCGCAAGACCTCTGCGACTCACTCGCCTCGTTCTTTCACCGCAAGATCGCCAACATACACAACAGCTTCCGCGTGCAGACCACGCACCCAACCACCGCACCAGTGCCCCCCACCCTCTGCTCCTGGACATCGGTCAGCAGCGAAGACACCACCTGCATGATGAACACCATCCACTCCGGCTCCCCAACCGACCCCTGTCCACACCACATTTTCAACAAAGCCAACTCCATCATCGCACCCCAACTCCGGGACATCATTAACAGCACCTTCACGTCCACCACCTTCCCAGAGAGCTGGAAACATGCCGAGCTCAGCGCCCTCCTGAAGAAACCCACCGCGGACCCCACGGACCTCAAGAACTTCCGCCCCATCTCGCTCCTCCCTTTTCCTGCCAAAGTCATCGAGAAGACTGTCAACAAACAACTCTCCGCCTTCCTCCAGACAAACGGATCCCTCGACCCCTCGCATTCCGACTTCCGAGCAAACCACAGCACCAAGACCGCCCTCATCGTAGCTACCGACGACATCAGGTCCCTGCTCGACAACGGGGAAACAGCTGCCCTCATCCTCCTGGACCTCTCAGCAGCCTTCGACACCGTATGCCACCGGACCCTGAAACAGTGCCTCAGCAACACCGGAATCCAAGGAACGGCCTTGGAATGGATCATCTCGTTCCTCGCCAGAAGAACCCAGAGAGTCTGCCTCCCCCCCTTCTGATCCGCGGCCACCGAAGTCATCTGCGGCATTCCTCAAGGATCCTCACTCAGCCCCACCCTCTTCAATGTCTACATGAGCCCTCTCGCAGCCATCGCACGCCAACACAGCCTAAACATCATCTTCTACGCTGACGACACCCAGCTGATCCTCTCCCTCACCAACGACCCCGCCACCGCCAGAGCCTGCCTCCAGGAAGGAATGAAAGACGTCGCGGAATGGATGAAGCTCAGCCGTCTGAACCTGAACTTAGACAAGACGGAAGTCCTCATCCTGGGACCATCCCTCTCTGCCTGGGACGACTCCTGGTGGCCCTCTGCGCTGGGCACCTCCCCCAAGCTAACGGACCATGCTCGCAACCTAGGCTTTATCCTGGACTCATCCCTCACGATGACCAAGCAAGTCAACGCCATCTCGTCATCCTGTTTCGAAACCCTTCGCATAGTAGTTCCGTAGTTCGAGGGTCTGTGGTTTGGTGGTTCCGAACCCATTCAATAAATAGACGATTTTGGTGTCAGCGGACCGCAAATCACGAGTAGGGTGTGTGCAAGTGTTTTCGTCTTAATCGATCAATGAGAACACTACGTATCCAGGGATTTCAGTTGAACCCTCGGGTTCCATTTTGTGGACGGCAGCCATTTTATGTGGTTGCCCTCACATAGGCCGATGACTGCGGCCGAGCGAGTCCTTGGGACGCGTAGACCTTAGCTGACTTCTGAATGACCTGGCCGAACTGACTCCCTTGCGCGAGGCTGACCTCGCTGAGCCAGTTCCTTGTTAAGCAGCTGGTCAGATAAAGTTCAAAGAGCAGGACATTGCCGAATTTTACAGTACACTGCACCCACCTTTCTATCTCACTTCTCATCTGTTTCTGCTCCTTCCTTTATGACATAATCACTGATTTGGGTTGAGGTTTTATGATGGGTTTGTCTGGCCTGATCCAACAGAATATTGGAATGTGCTTGGTCATTTCTGGTGGGCTGGACAACGGAAAATGGGATTGTCGTCATGCACTACTTTTGAAATGTCACACTGTCATTGGTTAGTTTGTATGTAATCGATGCTACTTTGGAATGTGATTTTTGGCATTAAAGACCATGCTCCGCTCATTGAATTTGTGCAGTCTCTAGCGAACAACCTGTGTTGTGCTTCGTAGATCTCTGTTCCTGGTTGCAGCCAATAAACTTTGGTCTTTGACGTCATCGAGAAGTGTCCCGTGTCTCTGTTTGCCGAGGCAGGGGAATCCGAAGACTTCGAGCATTTTCCCTGGCGCTGCTGGGTTCTAAAACCCGGTTCTTCAGTTGGTGCCCAACGTGGGGTGACTTCAGCGGTACCGGTCCAAGCCCGAAGATCGTGGAGAGCTTTGTGTGGAAATTCTGGAGGAAGGCCTGCCACTTCATTGACCCCTGTATGTTGTGGTGGTCCTAAAGTCTTTGCTGCGAGGTTCCCCGCTTTCCGACGGCTGCGAAGGACTGCTGCCCTGACTGTCGCCCTGTCTTTGAGCCATTAGACGATTTGTAGAGCGAGACGATAGACGGGTCTTCTGGTGACGCCATCGACATTTCAGTTAAGTATGAGTGGAGCGTCTCCCAGTCCTTAGTTTGTTTTGGTATCCCTTCGAGGATCGCTTTGATTTGGTACCTGCAGGCCCCAAAGCCAAGGGACTCGTGTATTCACAAGACTATCGTTTGAGATTTCCCTTGAAGTTTGAAGCTAGACTAGTGAGCGAAGATGCCTGGTCTTAGCAGACTTGGAAAATTATTTAGTTGTGGTTGTTCTAGGGATTCCCGGTTGGAGGATTCGTGTCCGGTTCCTCCGATTGGAACTCCAACTTATGAGCTCTACGTAAAACATGGTGTGGGCCCCATTGGTTATAATGACATCTGGGTTAAATATACGAGAAAAGACGGTGTCCTCTAGTGGCCCTGTTATGGTAGCTTTGAAACAGAGATTTTAGACAGTCTCGAAGTTAAACTGTTCAAAAAGAAAGCCCGGCCAATGTTTGACTCTTTCCGCATATGGCGCAAAGAAGCCAAACAGAAAGAAATTAAATTAGCGAAGAAGAATAAATGAGAACGAGGTTTGTCAATGGTGCAAGCTGCTATAGCGTTTAGGGATAATGAGGAAGAGCAAGAGAGCGAACAGATGCTTAGGGTTAAGAAGTTAGCGGTAGATAAGTGCTACCCAGTTTTGCCATCTAAAGAGCAGGAAGAAAAGAAAGATCTTGCAAAAGATCCTTTAATGTCGCATCTATTGAGTTCGCCACCCCCTTATGCACAGAATGCTACGGCACCACCGCCACCAGTTGTAGTTGCGCAACCTCCGGTTGCTTTGCCACCTGTGATTCCTCCACAGCCAGCTCCTCTTCCATTGGCTACTATTCCTTTGGCGCAGCCTTCTCAAGGGCCGCCAACTTTGCCTCCTTCTTCGTCTGCTACTCCTACGCCTATCTACAATACTCCTTCTGTTCCGACTTTGGATTCTTCTCCTATTGTTCCGTCTTCTCTTATTCTTTCACCTTCTCCTTCTGCTAGACAGAGAATGACTGCTGCAGTTTCTAGTTTCTTTTCTCCTTTGTTGGGATCATTGGGTACGTCTCCTGTTGTCGAGCATAGACAATCGCGTAGTCAGTTGCCTGATGCTAACAAACGGACAGTGTTGGATCACATGGCGCGTAAATGGGTTACGTATTCTACACAGTATGATCTTGAGGGTATTATGGATGTTTTCCATCAATGGGAAGCACCAAAGCAACGGTACGTCTTTGAGATGATGTGTGTGTTCCTTCATGAACAATGGATTGAAAAAGTAGGACAAGCTCCTTCTGAGTTGTACCGAATACGTTCCGAAAATTGCGAAAGGGACCATTGTGGCTCCTCTTGAGATTAAGAAAGCACTTGCGACGTTGTTGTCATTCCGTAGTGCAACTCCTTCTGAGCGACTGTTTGAGCCTGATGCGTCAGTTAGGAGAAAGGCGCATCAATATCCGATGCATGAGGTTCCTCCAGTTTGGAGACCTGCTGATGCAAATGCTGCTCCACCTGTTGTTGCACACTTTCAGCGTGTCTGGGTACATGTTCCTTGGAAGCGTGTTGAAGTTTTGGCTATTAAACAGTCTTTGCCTGATCCGTGCAAAAATCCGGCGGGATATTATAAAGAGCTGACTCAGACTGTGGGTTCATGTATCATGAATTTGGCAGATATAGACATGTTGTTTGGGAATGTTGTTCCACAGCCTATTTGGGGTAAGATTCGTCACACAGATCATGCACAGGAATTAGATGACACATGGGCTCACCTTAGAGATGCTGATAATAGACAAGTAGGTGGCGCTAAGCCTGAGGATTTGATAACTGAACTTCCTGGTAGGATTATTACTTATATGAAGACTTTGATGCCTGAAGTGCATGTCAATTGGGACAAGTTGTCTGCGTGCAAGCAGAAGAAAGACGAAACTGTGCCTGACTTTTTCACGCGGTTCGAAGAGACCTTTGTAGATCATAGTGGTCAGGACATGGCTACTGAGGGTGGCCAGAGATTGTTCGTCGACAAATTCGTACATAATTTACTTCCCAAGTTGTGTAATAAGTTGAAGGATTCTGAGAGTGCTTGGGCTGTTTCCACGTCAGCGCAGATTTTAGCTACGGCCCAGTACTATGAAAATAGGTACAAAGATGAGATAGAGAAAGCGGATAAGAAGACTAAGCTTATCCACCCTGTACTAATAATCAACACGATTATCAGCAAAATCAGCAATATTCGAGAAACTCACAAAGGAACGAGTCTTCTCAACAGTGTTTTCTGTATGGGCCTAATCAGTGTGCGTATTGCAAAGAAGAGGGCCATTTTAAGAGTAGTTGTCCGGTTTTGTTACAGCGCACAAATGGTGTTTCTGGTGTGAGAGGTCGAGGTGCTCAACAAGCGCCTAGAGGTAGAGGTCGTGGTCAGAACGTGCGCTCTTTGCCTCCACAGAATTCTATGAATAGCTTTGATCAGCAGAATGGTGCGTCTGGTAGGACAGCACAGTACTATATGGACGATTATTACGTCGAAGGTGAGGAAGTGGATGGTAATGATTGCTAGGAAAGCCATGGACAGAGAGAGGGAGTTGTTTCAGTTCCAGTAGATCAGAGTGGACCTTATGTTGAAGTGATTGCATCAGGTGTGTCAGAGCCTTTTCTGTTGGATACTGGTGCTGCGAAGAGTTCTATCATGCACTCTAAACTCCCTGGCGCACCTTTGTCTGGCTTTGAGAATGTTTCGGTAGGTTTTTCTGGCGCCCCGGTTACGAATCCAATTTCTACTCCGTTGCCTCTTTCTGTTGGACCTCGTAGATTTGAAGCACCCCTCATTTTGACTACCGGTTGTGGTGAGAACATGTTGGGATTGGATTTGTTAAAGAGATTGTATGCGCGCTGTATTGTCCTCCGACAGGAGTACATCTTACATTGGGTGAGAGAGTGATCTCTCCGATGTATATATCTAAAGATCGACTACCGCCTGAATTGTCTTCCCTCCCTGATTAGCTTTGGGCTACTGGTCCAAACGATGTAGGCCTTTTGGAGATTCCGCCATATGTTGTGACACTGAAGGCGAATGCTAAGGTACCGCGTATTCCACAGTACCGTATCTCGAGTGATGGTGAGGGAGCACTTTTGGCGATCATTTACGATCTGATCGAAAAGGGTGTGATTGAGGAAACGAGAGGTAATGTGTGCAATAGTCCAGTTTTGCCTGTTCTGAAAAGGGCTGATTCTTCACAGCCTCCTGTATATAGGTTTGTGATCGATCTTCGCGAAGTGAATAAGATCGTTGTCCCGCAATTTCCTGTTGTACCTGATATCACCGCTTTGTTGACTTTGATCCCGGCTACAGCCACATGGTTTTCGGTGATTGACTTGAAGAATGCTTTCTTCAGCATCCCGATTGCTGTGGAGAGTAGAGATATTTCTGGATTCTCTTTAGGAGGACGAAGTTTCAGCTTTAAGCTCGCTCCTCAAGGCTACTGCGAGAGTCCATCGATCTATAGCCAAGCTTTGAAGACGCAACTTGATTTGTTGGTTTTACCTGATGGTGCTGCTCTTATTCAATATGTTGACGATTTGCTAGTTGCTGCCGACAATGAAGAGATTTGTAGAGAGGCTACTTTGTCGTTGTTACGCCATCTGTCTAATTGTCATCATAAGGTTTCTCTTTCGAAGTTGCAATATTGTCGATAAGAAGTAACCTACTTAGGTCACCTCTTATCAAGTCAAGTCAAGTCATAGGATTTGTATAGCGCACTACGTACCCAGAGGGTTTCAAGGCGCTTAGGAGGGGGAGGAGGATTATTTGTCAAATATCCACGTTTTAAGTT
This sequence comes from Lissotriton vulgaris, assembly GCF_964263255.1. NCBI lineage: Eukaryota > Metazoa > Chordata > Amphibia > Caudata > Salamandridae > Lissotriton > Lissotriton vulgaris. The sequence continues at coordinate 263,891,635 of NC_141687.1, read as the reverse complement.
GTTTTCTGAACGCTAGGTGGTTCTGGGTAAGGCGAAGGTAAGCGGGGAGTGAGTTCCATGTTTTAGCAGCCAGGTATGAAAAGGATCTGCCTCCCATGGTGGTCTTGTTGATGCGAGGAACAGTGGCGAGGGCTTGGTTGGAAGAACGTAGTTGGCGGGAGGGGGTGTAGAAGGACAGTCGTGAGTTGAGGCAATCTGGTCCGATGTCGTAGAGTGATTTGTGTGCGTGGGTAAGCAGTCGGAAAGTGATCCTCTTATTGACGGGTAGCCAGTGGAGGTCTTTAAGGTGACCAGAGATGTGTTCGTTGCGTGGGAGGTCTAATATGAGCCTGGCTGAGGCGTTTTGGATTCGTTGGAGTTTCTTCTGGAGTTTTGCGGTAGTACCCGCGTAGAGGGTGTTTCCGTAGTCCAGTCGGCTCGTGACCAGAGCGTGGGTGACTGTTTTCCTTGTATCGGAGGGGATCCAGCGAAAAGTTTTTCTGAGCATGCGAAGAATGTTGAAGCAGGAAGAGGATACGGCGCTGACTTGTCTGTTCATTGAGAGTGAGGAATCCAGGATGACGCCTAGGTTCCGTGCGTGGTCTGTCGGGATGGGTGCTTTTCCGAGGGCTTCCGGCCACCAGGAGTCGTCCCATGCAGAGGGGGATGTACCTAAGATGAGGACTTCTGTTTTGTCTGAGTTCAGTTTCAGACGGCTTTGTTTCATCCATTCGGCAACTTCTTTCATTCCTTCGTGTAGGTTAGTTTTGGCGGTGCAGGGGTCATTGGTGAGAGAAAGGATCAGTTGAGTGTCGTCCGCGTAAGAGATGATGTTGAGGTTGTGTTGGCGAGCGATGGCCGCGAGGGGGCTCATGTATACGTTGAAGAGGGTGGGACTGAGTGAGGATCCTTGTGGTACGCCGCAGATGACTTCAGAGGCCTCGGACTTGAATGGAGGAAGGCGGACTCTCTGGGTTCTTCCGGTGAGGAACGTGGTGATCCATTCAAGAGCTTTTCCTTGGATTCCGATGTTATAGAGGCGTTGTAAAAGGGTGTTGTGGCAGACTGTGTCAAAGGCTGCGGAGAGGTCGAGGAGGATGAGGGCGACTGTGTCCCCATTGTCTAGTAGAGTTCGAATGTCGTCTGTTGCTGCGATGAGGGCGGTCTCAGTGCTGTGTTTTGCTCGGAATCCAGATTGTGAGGGGTCGAGGGATTTGTTGGCTTCGAGGAAGGCGGCGAGCTGGTTGTTGACAGCTTTCTCGATGACTTTGGCCGGGAATGGGAGAAGCGAGATGGGGCGGTAATTTTTGAGTTCGGTGGGGTCCGCTGTTGGTTTTTTCAGAAGGGCGGTGAGTTCAGCGTGTTTCCAGTCTTCCGGGAAGGTGGCGGAGTTGAAGGAGCAGTTGATGACGTCTCTGAGGTGCGGAGCTATGACGGAGTCTGCTTTGTTGAAGATGTGGTGAGGGCATGGGTCTGTGGGGGATCCTGAGTGGATTGAATTCATCAGGCGGATGGTGTCCTCAGTGGAGATTGGGTTCCAGTCGTTGAGAATGTTCACGGGGGGAAGATGATCATCAAATGGTAGGGTGGGTTGATTTCCGGGTTGGTTGTCAAAGCTGTTGTGGATGTCTGCAATCTTGTTGTGGAAAAATGATGCTAGGGAGTCGCAGAGGGTTTGAGAGGGAGTGATGTCGTTGGAGTTGGCCGAGGGATTGGAAAATTCCTTGACGATGTTGAAAAGTTCCTTGCTGTTGTGGGCGTTGTTGTCAAGTCGATCCTTGATTGCTGTTTTCTTGGCTTTTCGGATCAGTTGGTGGTGAGTGCGGGTGGCGTTTTTGAAGGCGTCCTTGGTGCTGGTGGTTGGGTCTTTTTTCCAGGCCTTTTCAAGGGAGCGGCAGAGTTTCTTGGATTTCTTGAGATCACCGTTGAACCATGAGGCCTTCTTGCTGCCAGGTTTGCTTTGCCGTTTTTTCAGTGGTGCTAAGGTGTCGGCGGTGTCGGATAGCCATAGGGTGAGGTTGGTGGCGGCTTCGTTAGCGTTAGAAGAGGGGGCTGGGGAGTTTCGAAGGAGCGATGCGGAGATTTGGTCCGTGGTGATTTTGTTCCAGTTTCTTTGCAGGGTAGGTTGGAGGTGGATGTTGGGTTTTGGTTTGTTGTAGGTGAAGTGAACGCAGCTGTGGTCAGTCCAGAGGAGGTCCGTGGTGTGGCTGAAGGAGACATGATTGCTAGATGTGAAGATGGGGTCGAGTGTGTGACCTGCGATGTGGGTGGGGGAAGTGACCAGTTGTTTAAGTCCGAGGTTGGCGAGGTTGTCCACGAGGGTGGCGGTGTTACGGTCGTTGATCTTTTCAAGGTGAAAGTTGAGGTCTCCCAGAAGGATGTATTCTTTGGAGGGGAGCGCGTGTGGAGTGATGAAGTCCGTGATGTCTTCACTGAATTTTGCGCGGGGTCCTGGTGGTCTGTAGAGGAGAGTGCCTCGGAGTGTGGTCTTGGGGTCGATGTGGATCTGGAAGTGAAGGTGTTCGGAGTTGGCGAGGTTGGCGTCAGAGCTGGTTGAGATGCGGATTGATTTCTTATGGACGATAGCAATTCCTTCTCCTGTATGGCTGGTACGGTCTTTGCGAGTGATCTTATAGTCTTCAGGGATGGCAATGGTGATGTCTGGTGCGGAGGAAGCGTTCATCCATGTTTCCGTAAGGAAGGCTATGTCCGGAGAAATGGTGTCTAGTAGATTCCACAGGTCAATGGCGTGCCTGTGGACCGATCGGGTGTTGAGAAGGATGCATTGTAAGTGGTTGGGGTCGGGAGTCTGATGTGTGGTCGTAGCGGAGATGTTGTCGGTGCCGCTGAATTTGCAGGAGTAGCATGAGAAAGGTCCATGGGTGCGTCCGGGAGCGGCTTGGACGCAGTTGGGGGCGCGGCCGGGGTTAAGGGCTAGGAGGGTGGCGGCATCGTAGGTAATGCGGGGGGGCTGGGTAGCGCGAGGGGCAGGGGGTCTGGCGCTGGGCGCGGTCCAGGCGCGGACGGGCGTAGACGGGCTTACCTTTGGCGCACCTTCGGCGCGGGTTGGGCGTGGTCGCTGCGCGTAAACGCTGCGCGCGGGAGCTACTGTCATAAATGGATAGTGGAGGGGGAGGGGCGAGGGCGTCACAGCTGGGAGGCGGGGCGGGCACACGAGGACAACAACAAACAAAATGGAGGCGGAGGGGGGGGCACAGCGTAGCGCTACAGTTAAACGCGCTAACAGGACTGAAAGCAGTGGGGAAATAATTAATAAAGCGCTAACGAAGCAAAGCGGCAATATGCAACACAGCAGATGAAGTGTATCCAAAAGAAATTGCACAATTAAAGCAGTTCAGGCAAGGCAGCGCTACGAAATAGTTAACACAGCAGGCGAAATGTAACAAAGCAGTTCAAGCAAGGCAGCGCTAAGAAATAATTTACACAGCAGGCGAAATGTAACCAAATGGAAAAGGCGCTTTTTAAAATCAAAATTCTATCAGTGCAGCGCGATAATACCAGATGCCTGCAAGAGACACTGGGAGCAACCACTCAGCCTGTAAGCGAGGAGCGAGTCACGGCGCATGTAGGGAGTGGAGCGCTCTTTCTATTCTGTGGGAGGGCGTCACAGCTGGGAGGCGGGGCGGGCACACAAGGACAACAACAAACAAAATGGAGGCGGAGGGGGGGGGCACAGCATAGCGCTACAGTCAAACGCGCTAACAGGACTGAAAGCAGTGGGGAAATAATTAATAAAGCGCTAACGAAGCAAAGCGGCAATATGCAACACAGCAGATGAAGTGTATCCAAAAGAAATTGCACAATTAAAGCAGTTCAGGCAAGGCAGCGCTACGAAATAGTTAACACAGCAGGCGGAATGTAACAAAGCAGTTCAAGCAAGGCAGCGCTAAGAAATAATTTACACAGCAGGCGAAATGTAACCAAATGGAAAAGGCGCTTTTTAAAATCAAAATTCTAGCAGTGCAGCGCGATAATACCAGATGCCTGCAAGAGACACTGGGAGCGACCACTCAGCCTGTAAGCGAGGAGCTAGGGAAGGAAACTGACCCCAGAAAGAATTGAAGCTATTGCGAAAATGAGTGAGCCTACGACACAGAAAGAAGTACGTGCGTTTTTGGGTATTACGTCGTACTGTAGACAGTGGATTCCTAATTTCTCGTTGTTAGCGAAGCCTTTCATACCTCTTACTGTTAAGGATACTCCAAATCCTATTCCTTGGACTGACGAATGTCGAAAGAGCTTTTCCGAATTACGCAACGCGTTGTGTTCGGCTCCTGTGTTGGATACCCCCGACTACAGTAAGCCTTTCACATTGTACGTGCACGAGAGAGAGGGATGTGCATTGTCAGTGTTGACTCAACAGTTTGGCGATAAGCAACGTCCATGTGCTTATTTTTCATTGACCTTTGATCTGGTAGCAAGAGCGTTGCCAATTTGTTTGAGAGCTACAGCAGCAGCGGCTGTTTCGATTCGAAAGTCTGCTGGTTTGTGGACAATACACTGATTGTGATGGTTCCACATTCAGTGGATACCTTGTTGAATCGTACCAAGACACAGCATTTAACTAGTGCTCGGTTGTCGGGTTACGAATTGACCTTGTTAGCGAGTCATGTGCATATAAAGAGATGCAACACGTTGACTCAAGCTACGTTGTTGCCGATTTCAGCTGAGACAGATAATGTTGAAGAACAGCATGATTGTTTCCTTAGAACTGAGGAAGAAACGAAAGGGAGGATAGACCTTAGGGAAACTCCTCTTCCAGAGTGTGATGGTACTTTGTGGGTTGATGGATCGTGCTTCAAGCTTCCGAATGGTGATACGACTGCGGCATATGCTGTTACGACTTTGCATATGGTTGTTGAAGCTGCACGTATCCCACATAATTCAGCGCAAGCAGCAGAGTTGATTGCATTAACGAGAGCATGTGTGTTGGCGAAAGGAAAACGAGTGAATGTGTACACTGACAGCCAGTATGCGTTTGGTGTGGCTCATAGTTTTGGACGTTTGTGGCGTGAACGTGGGTTCCTGACTTCGCATGGGACGAAGATCCAGCATGGACAGTTGGTGAATGAACTCCTTGAATCACTTACTTTGCCATTGCAAGTAGCGATTGTGAAATGCAGTGCGCATAAGAAAGTTACGGATGATGTTAGTCGCGGAAATGCGTTTGCGGATGAAGTTGCGAAAGAAACTGCGAGAAATGTGATGAGCCGAATGTATGTTGCAGGTCCAGCGAGATGGGTTCCAGAGAAAAGTATGTGTGAAGATACGATTGAGAGTGTGAAATCCATCTAATCTTAAGCTACAGAGAAAGAGTTGAATGAATGGAGAGAAAGTAAGGGTTGATTGGACTCGAATGGTTGTTGGACTGATTTGTCTGAGCATCAAAGATGGTTGTTGCCCGACGCGTATGTGCTTCCGGTTGTTACGATGGCTCATGGAATGGCACATATTAGCGTGAAAGGGATTTGCAAGTTGTTGGCCCCGGTTTGGCAGAATGCAGCAATTCCCAAATGTGCAGAGAATCTGGTTAAGAACTGAATGGTGTGTTTGATGTACACTCCTGGTAAGGGAACTCCAACCCCAGCTGGTCATTTTGCTCCTCCAACGTATCCTATTGAGGCTTTGCAGCTAGATTTCATCCACATGGAGAGGTGAAACAACCTGAAATATGTGTTGGTGGCTGTTTGTTCTTTTTCTATATGGGTGGAAGCCTACCCTTTGAAGGACAATACTGCCTTGTCCACAGCGAAAGCCCTAATCAAAGAGTTTTTCCCTAGGTTTGGCTTGCCGAGAAGTATCTGGAGTGACAATGGGAGTGAATTTGTGGGTCAAGTGATGAAGAGAGTTTGTGATGGATTAGGAATTAGGCTGCAAATCACCACCAATCAGCTGGTTTGGTCGAGTGCTATAATGCCACTTTGAAATTAAAATTGGCCAAAATTCAAGCGAGCTCTGGTTTGCAATGGCCAGATGCTTTGCCTTTAGCCCTTCTGTCCACAAGAATGGCTGTGCATTCACAAATGGGTTTGAGTCCGTATGAGGTCGTGTTTGGTCGCCCGGCGAATATTTGGGGCGTGCCAAGACCGACAAAGTTTAGTGAGTTTGAACACCCTGTGTAACTTGATTACTTGCACGAACTGACGGCTAAACTGCGCGTCTTACACCAACAGGTTCACGATAGTCTACGACAGGCTTCTGAAGATCCAGGCCACGCCATTGAACCCGGCGCCTGGGTATTCATGAAGAATTATCAGCGGAGCAAGAACGAGCAGTCCCGCTGGACAGGACCATACTTGGTTTTACTATGTAAATGTATGTAAATGTATTGGCATTTATATAGCGCACTACTTACCCGTAGGGTCCCAAGGCGCTTCGACCGCTGCGAAACCCTTCCTGGCTTCCCTGAGAGATGGTCCCTTAATGGGTATCTCCAGGGTGAGACCAGGCATCCCCGGCGGTCTGGTGGGGCCGTTAGTGAAGATGAGGCAAGCTAATGCCCAGAGTTGCCGAGTGTGATCGCTGATCAGAGTGGGCACCGAGGCGAGAGAATTATTGAGTCCGCTGACCCTGGTCCAGAAACCTGCCGCGCCGGGAATCGAACCCTGGTCCCGGGCCGTCCTCTGCTCTCAGGTCTGCCGCCTCTAACCAGTGAGCCACACTACTTCACGTTCTGCAGTTCGAGTGCAAGGCAAGAAAAACTGGATCCACGGCGTACACTGCAAACGGGCTCCGTTGCCCTTAACGTACGACCGGTGGGTCCAGAAGGGACTTCCAGACTCTGAAACTGAAACTGTGCCTTGTTTTCTGCCATTCAGCGATGCCCGTTTGATTGGAACGAACACTGAGAAAGAAAGTGACGATCTTCTGCAAGAAGCTGCTCCTCATTTCAATCGATTGGACACTACTGAGCCTGAAGTCCTGTTTAGAGAACAGACATTGCCTGGAAAAGACCGTTATAATTTGCGACCGAGAGTCATGGACAAAAATAAATGAAGTTTTTATGATTATTTTTTTGTTTGCAGGTTAACTCTCCTCCGAGGAACTACTCATTTTTGTTTTTTCGAACCGCCAAGGTATTCCGTACTTGGTTTTGCCTTTCAGCCTTAATGGTTCTATTTGGGCATATAAAACGATGTTCATTTATGCCCATAGTGTCTATCCCCTACGTTCACCGAAGGACAATCAGAAGAATAGTGCTTTAGCTAGAGGCATAGTCGACATGGTTAAAGGGATTAATGCAGTTGAGACTATTCCGAAAGATGAGAAACAACCATATAGTGGTTGGGACATTACTGGATATGGAGTTAGTCTGAGTGTCAACCAGCGAGTGAAAAGTTCACCACCGATTTGGATAGTGCCCATCAGGGTCGCTATTGTCTGCAGGGTAATGGCAAGAATCTGAAAGCTCAGTTAGGGAAGAGTGTCTGCACTGAGACTACTGTATTTACGTCTCAGACTTCCCCAGCGTTTCTAGCAGCGAAAGGTGCCTATTTTGTTTGCTACGACAAAGCGTATACATGGTTGCCCCCTGACTTTTCGGGCACATGTTTTGTTTCTTTCCTGGTGCCTCCCACTTTTACAGCTGCGGCAGATTACCATAAGACGAGAGTTGCTAGAGGTGTCTTCAGTCAGGAAGATACCGCAGGGCAAGACTTGGGAGATTTCTTTAAGGGTTTTCTGCTGTTCTGGGGACCGATGGCTAACAATAATAATAATAATAATAATAATAATAATAATAATAATAATAATAATAATAATAATAATAATACTGATTCTTGTAGAGCGCGAACAGCTACCTCTCAAGGAGGTGTCCCGGCGCTAAAAGAGTACTTCAGCAGGGCAGGATGCATGGTGAATTGCTTAGGTTTTCTGCGAAAAGAGCCAGGTCTTTAGAAGCTTCTTAAAGCTAGCTTCTGTCGTAGCAGATTGGATGGCAAAGGGAAGGGTGTTCCAGAGTTTCGCCGTGCCAGCAGAGAAAGACCTGCCCCCAAGTCTAGCTTTCCTAACTCGTGGAACAGCTAACTGAAGCAAGGAGTTAGATCGCAGGTGTCTCTCTTGATGGTAGCGGGGAAGTCTGAGTTTTAGATAGTTAGGGCAGGTCCCTTTTAGTGCTCTGAACGCCAGGGTAAGAGCTTTGAATTTTATTCTGCTCGCCACTGGGAGCCAATGCAGTTCGCGCAGATGCGGAGAGACATGATGTCTGAAAGGGATGTGCTTTATCAGTCTCGCAGCCGCATTCTGCACGATCTGCAGGCGTTGCACCAGAAATTTCGGCAGACCAAGGTAGAGGCCGTTCGAGTAGTCCAGTCTGGATGTGACTGTCGCATGGACAACCATTTTGCGACACTCAACTGGTAGAAAGGAAAGAAATTTTCGGAGGTTTCTGAGTTTATGGAGGCATCCTGTAGTGACCTGTTGTATGTGAGAGGAGAAAGAGAGATTCTCGTCCAATCTTACGCCCAGATTTTTTGCACTGGTTCCGGGGGTTGGTGCTGGGCCCATTTTGGGAGGCCACCATAGGTAGGGGGAGGGGTGTGTACTTTTTCCAAAGAATAGTACCTCCGTTTTGCTTGCATTCAGTTTTAATTTGTTAGTATTCATCCAGCTGGCTACATCTCGAAGGCAGCCCTTTATTTTACTAAAAGCTGCCTCCGACACCTCCGCATAGGGGAAGACTAATTGCGTATCATCTGCATACGAAATCGCCTTGACCCCCCATTTGGCGATCAAGGTGAAGAGAGGGGCTAAATAGACATTAAAAAGTAGCGGGCTGAATGCCGACCCTTCGCAGACACCACACCAAAGGCGTTTTGGCTTAGAGGAGAAGGTACCCAGTGCCACTTCCTGAGAGCGGTCTGTGAGATAAGAGTGCAGCCAGCTCAATGCCTTATCTTCCAGACCTATGTCCTTCATTCTTAGCAGCAGTCTGCCGTGATCCACTGTATCAAATGCGGCAGATATATCCAGGAGCACCAGCATAGCTGATGCTCCTAAATCTAGGGACCACCTGATCGACTCAGCAACCTCGATAAGGGCCGTCTCGGTGCTGAAGCCAGACCTGAAACCTGACTGTGTTTCATGTAGTGTTCCTTTTTTTCGATAAAGCTATTGAGTTGACGTTGAATCAGCTTTTCAAGCATTTTACCTGGGGCTGCTAGTATGGAGATGGGACGGAGATTACTCAGGTCATCGGGAGCACCATTTGGCTTTTTTTCAAAGGGAGAAGTGTAGCATGTTTCCAGCAATCAGGAAACGTGCCGGTCTCGATGGACGTGTTCCAGAAATGTAGGAGTGGTGCAGCAATTGCATCCGACATCATTTTCCAGAGTTTAGGTGGACAGGGGTCATCAGGAGCCCCGGTTTTGCATTTTTGTAATTCTCTCAGTGCCTCATTGAGGGTGATAGGATGAAATTGAGTTAAGGGAGGGGTGGGCAGCTCAGTTTTATCGAGGTCCACCATAGCTGTAGGCTTGGGGCATGTGAAGGAGTCATAGACCTTCATGATTTTATTGTCAAAGAAATCAGAGATGTCTTCACAGAGTCTAGCGGACGGGATGATTTCCGTCTCGATAGCCCTAGGTTTAAAAAAGGATTGAACAATTTAAAAAACTTCTTTGCTAGATTGCTCCGCTTGCTGAATAGAGGACACAATGAATAATTTTTTGGCTTTTTTTACGGATTGATGTAGACCGTGTAGGGCTTTTTTGTAACCGATTTTTGCTGATTCAGAGTAGTTTACCCGCCAGAGGCGCTCTAGCCTTTTGCATTTTCTTAATTTCAGCCATCAGTTCTGTGGAGAACCAAGGGGCGGAAGGGGATTCTCTGCGTGACGTGGCGACTTTAGCAGGAGCAATAGATTCCACTGTGTTGCCTATCCAGTGATTCAGCAGCATTGCATCAGAGTCCACGTCTGAGGTCAGTAGTAGGGGGGCAGCTGCGAGAGCGGGGCATAGGGTCTCAGCTGATAAGTTATCCCATTTTCTCCGCACATAGGAACGTTTCCCTGTTGTCCGAGAGTGGGATGGGAATGAGATTGAGAATGGGATTAGGAAGTGATCCATCCATAACAGTGGCAGCGGGAGTTTAGCTGAAGTATCCAATATGTTGGAGAAAATGAGGTCCAGCATATGGCCTGCCTGGTGCGTTGGTCCAGAAATAATTTGGGTTAGATTAGCGGGTTGCAGCGTGGTAATAAGTTGAGTGGCCTGAGGGCAATCAGGCCTGTCTGCATGAACATTAAAATCACCTACTACAATATAGTGTGGGTGGACTAGAGAGCTTTGGACTATAAAGTCCATAAGTTCACCAGTGTGGGTCGGGGAGCAGTCCGGGGGTCTGTAAATGATCAGGCCGGCTAGAGACAGTTGGGGGTTAATTTGAAGGCAGAAGTGTAGCCCCTCTATACCAGGGAGAATAGTAGGTGTAGAGGACGTCAAGGTGTATTTATCCTTGAAGATAATAGCCACTCCGCCACCCCTTCTGTCCTTCTCTCTGTTTGAGAAGCTTAGTTTGAAACCCGGCGGGACAGACAGAGGAATGAATGCCATATTGTCCTCATTGAGCCAAGTTTCTTTAAGTAATAAGGCGTCCCACTCAGAATCTGCTATTAGCAGATAGATATCGTCAGCATGCTTAGGGAGGGATCTACAGTTCAGTAGCCCAGCTCTAAAAAGAGTGGTAGAGGTGTTAGCTGTCAGACGGTTTGATCTTTTTGAGTATGTGTTTATTTGAGGTGAAGCATCACAAAGTGGTTTGTTACACAGCGAGCAGGAGGGTGGTAGATCAAGATTAGTCAAATCGAGCCTGGACGCTTGACATGGTTTAGCTGCATTCAGCGCCAGTAGTTCAGCGCTGGTCCAAACTATCCTTCTTGTGTGTAGCTGCTCACTGGCAGCATGGCAGGCGCTGGGCGCGGTCCGGTCGCGGACGGGCACAGACTGGCTTGCCTTAGGCGCGCCCGCTGCGCTCGTCCGCTGCGCTTCCAGGGAATACACATTTTTTATAGTGTGAAGGGGACGTGTCCAGAGGGGGGTGGGCGTGGCCACAGTGATTCCACTCTGCTGGCGGCAATATGGGTGTGTTCCCTCATCAGCGCTGAGGTCCGCTGCGCAGGGAGTGCACGTAGGAGAAGTGGTAGGTAGTTTTTAAAAACAATATATTACACACAAAAGTTTTAAAATCCTTAGCGATTCTCCCGGCTTCCGCCTCAGGAGCTTGCAGTTCTCAAGTCACGCTAGCAGTTCAGCGCGTGTTAAGTACAGGATGCAAGGGGGCGTAGCCAGAGGGGGGTGGGCGTGGCCGCAGTGATTCCACTCTGCTGGTGGCAATATGGGTGTGTTCCCTCGTCAGCACTGAGGCCTGCTGTGCAGGGAGTGCACGTAGGAGAAGTGGTAGGTAGTTCTTAAAAACAATATATGACACACAAAAGTTTTTAAATCCTTAGCGATTCTCCCGGCTTCCGCCTCAGGAGCTTGCAGTTCTCAAGTCGCGCTAGCAGTTCAGCACGCGTTAAGTACAGGATGCAAGGGGGCGTAGCCAGAGGGGGTGGGCGTGGCCACAGTGATTCCACTCTGCTGGCGGCAATATGGGTGTGTTCCCTCGTCAGCGCTGAGGTCCGCTGCGCAGGGAGTGCATATAGGAGAAGTGGTAGGTAGTTCTTAAAAACAATATATGATACACAAAAGTTTTAAAATCCTTAGCGATTCTCCTGGCTTCCGCCTCAGGAGCTTGCAGAACAGCAGGAACATTCGCCAGTTGACGAGAGTGGTTGAGTCCACCATAGTCAACACTGCCGGTGCCCTTAGTAACTTGACTGCTGAGCTTCAGTCGGATAGACTTATGACACTTCAGAATAGAGTTGCTCTTGACGTCATACTTGCAGACCGAGGTGGAGTATGTAAACTGATTCAATCGAGCTGCTGTGTTTTCATTCCAGACAACGCTCCATTAGTCTTCCAGGCCATTTCCAAGTTACATAAGATCTCCGATTCTGTACATATACATAAAGGAGATTGGTCGTTGATGGGATGGTTTTGGGGATTGATATTCACGTGGGGATGGAAAATTTTGATGGTCATTGGGATGGTCTTAGCTATCCTTTTCCTGTTCTGTCTCTGTGTACAGTGTGCTTCTGTGATTTGTGGCCTCTGTGCTACTTTGCGTGCAAGGAGACCTGTCCAGAGAGAGGTACTAAGTACTAGGATGATGCTACAGCAACATATCGATGATCTGATGAATATAGACCTAATTACAGACTGACATGGGCTTGGGTTTGTTGCCTATATAAGGGCAAAAGGAGGGTCTGTAGTTCCGTAGTTCGAGGGTCTGTGATTCGGTGGTTCCGAACCCGTTCAATAAAGGTCGTCGGAAATAGACGATTTTGATGTCAGCGGACCACAAATCACGAGTACAGTGTGTACGAGTGTTTTCGTCTTAATCGATCAATGAAAACACTACGTATCCAGAGATTTCAGTTGAACCCTCGGGTTCCATTTTGTGGACGGCAGCCATTTTGTGTGGTTGCCCTCACATAGGCCGATGACTGCGGCCGAGCGAGTCCTTGGGACAGGTACACCTTAGCTGACTTCGGAATGACCTGGCCGAACTGACTCCCTTGCCCGAGGCTGACCTCGCTAAGCCAGTTCCTTGTTAAGCAGCTGGTCAGATAAAGATCAAAGAGCAGGACATTGCCGAATTTTACAGTACACTGCACCCACCTTTCTATCTCACTACTCATCTGTTTCTGCTCCTGCCTTTACGACATAATCACTGATTTGGGTTGAGGTTTTATGATGGGTTTGTCCGGCCTGATCCAACAGGATATTGGAATGTGCTTGGTCATTTCTGGTGGGCTGGACAACAGAAAATGGGATTGTCGTCATGCGCTACTTTTGAAATGTCACACTGTCATTGGTTAGTTTGTATGTAATCGATGCTACTTTGGAATGTGATTTTTGGCATAAAAGACCATGCTCCGCTCATTGAATTTGTGCAGTCTCTAGCGAACCACCTGTGTTGTGCTTCGTAGATCTCTGTTCCTGGTTGCAGCCAATAAACTTTGGTCTTTGACGTCATCGAGAAGTGTCCTGTGTCTCTGTTTGCTGAGGCAGGGGAATCCGAAGACTTCGAGCGTTTTCCCTGACGCTGCTGGGTTCTAAAACCCGGTTCTTCAGTAAGCTCCGAAAGATGTTCCGGTGGATCCCCACCGAAACCAGGAAGACGGTCACCCAGGCCATCGTCACCAGCCGACTGGACTACGGGAACACCCTATACACTGGAACCACAGCCAAACTCCAGAAAAAACTCCAGCGCATACAGAACGCTTCTGCACGACTCATCCTTGACATCCCTCGTCACAGCCACATCTCTGCCCATCTGAGAAACCTGCACTGGCTCCCCGTCAGCAAGAGGCTCATGTTCAGACTCCTCACCCACGCAAACGGCTCTCCACGATATGGGCCCCAAATACCTTAACAGTCGCCTCACATTCTACACACCCACCCACCAGCTCCGATCCACCGGCCTCGCCCTCGCCACAGTCCCACGAATTCGCAGGGCCACCGCCGGAGGAAGATCCTTCTCCTACCTGGCGGCCAAGACATGGAACTCCCTCCCCACCCACCTACGGCTGTCCCAGGACCATGTCTCCTTCAGGAAACAACTCAAGACCTGGCTGTTTGAGCAGTAGCGACTCCCCCCCCCCCCTTCCAGCGCCTTGAGACCCTACGGGTGAGTAGCGCGCTCTACAAATTTGTTTAATTTGATTTGATTTGATATGTTCTTTTTTGTGAACTTGACTGTGTTTATTTCATTGACGGGAGTCCTAAATATAAGATGTCAAATTTTCATTTGCATCTTCTTTATGTAGAGGAGTGACCATTGTCAATAACAGTAGACATATTGAAGGTACATGCTGGGAAAAGTATAAATCTTGAAAAGGGCTGATTAAGTCTATACAAATGTTCGGGTCACACTTGATAATATGGAAGTTGCGATTTTCCCTTTTACTCTGTGTCAACAATTGCGAAGCCCACCACTGGCAATCACCTGCTCAATTTAAACACTTTTGCTGCCTGTCACCCTGGGATGTCGTGAATGCAAAATATCAAATGAACAGCAAGAAAATAGATTAATCGTCACAATCACACAGGATCTGCAAGTAGGTTTGAGACTGAGTGGGTCAATGTTATTGTCTGGGTACAAACACCTGTAGCTAATGATCCAGCGATCTGGGACTAATAAATTTATTACAGACAAGGCCCAATTTCATTACCCACCAAGTCCCTTCACGCTGGATTAGTGAATTTCCATAAACGTATCAAACTTACAAATCACCAACTTGTATCTTCATTCTAGTATACTAATTATAGCAATGCAATATTTTTTATAGTTGACGGGGTTTGGCAGACTAATACTTAGTTCAGAAATAATACTCACAATCTAAACATATACGCCTCTAAATAAAGACAGATTCATATGTATATTTATAATGTTTATCTAAATAATGTGAAATAGTGCCAATCAGTGCCAACATACAGTATGAATCATTGATCGTCACAGAGCAAACAACATCGAAAGAGAAAATGACAAATTCATATCAATTACAATGCATAAAGGAGTGGGAATGCATAGAGACAAATGTTTCGGAGACAAAATACATTTGCAAATGATTATACAAATTCAGGTTTCAGTCTACACTAACCCAAACAAAAATAGGAAATCTACTCTCTGGCCATGAGAGCAGAAAGGCCCCTCCAGAAGACAGGAACAGGACAGCAAATCGACGACAAACAGTCTGATCACCTCAACCATCAGAACGCGCAACGTTAACCCCTCATACCAGGCACCTCAGTTATATCCTAAAACGCAAATGTCCAACCCACATTTGTATCTAACAAAGGGTTATTCTACATTTTATTGGTTAAGGAATGGGGTGTATTGTCACACCACTCTCGGCATGTCCACTACATTAACTGTCCTATTGTTTATTTATTCATCACAACAACTTCCACCCCAGGAAATATGATTCAATCTATTATCAAATGTTCTCTTCCTTCATTCAGGTTATGTAGCAAACTTTGTATAACATTTGTACTGCTCGTGCCTCTCGAGAGGAAGCGTTTCCTCCGCTCGATGAATCAAATCATGTTTTTCATGCAAAGTTCTTGGCAGGCACCTAGGATTTCATGAAGGGCAAACTCTCTGTCCACCTTCCCTTCGCTTTCTGATTTTTAATTTTCATATATTTTTCTTTTATTCCTTTAACCCCATAACTTCATGCAGAGCAGAAATCATGTTTTCTATGGGAAACAAACACAGGCATTATTATTCACTTGTAATGCTTCTTCACTACGCACCAACCCAATTGCTGCATCTATCCAAGCGCAACCCGTGTTAAAATTATTTTCCTAGCAAACAGTAATAACATGCACTGAAGCAACATTAGACTTTCTACTTTTTGTTTTGTCCAAAGCAATTTGCGGTCTAGTTCAGTACTTTAGTACGCGCTTACGCAATGGCATTCTCCCTCATGTTAGACGCTTTTCCGCATAGGTTTTCACAGCACACTATTAGTAAATGTTTCTTAGGGTTCTATCCGAGCAGGTTTTATTTCACGAAAACCCTGCTCCATCACTGTCTGCTGACACGCTAAGTTCCATAGTACCAGAGCCAAGGCCTATCGTGGATGTTTAAATTCTGCGATAGAAAACACCATCCAATGCAGATGAAACAGCTACAGACTCTATTGTTCACAATATTAAATCTGTGGAATAATTGTGCCACCCTGTGCCTAATTAGTGTATTTTTGGCATTTCTGTTGGGATAGTTTTGCCAATTCCTCATTTAATCTTTCTTGTGCTTTTGATAAGGTCTGTACCAATGCATTTTTCATTTTCTTTTTTTTCGGCTCCCTTATTTTAATTGCACCTCAGTTGCTGATAAAAGGTTTAGGGCCAGATGTACGACGTAATTTGGCATGCGCAAACGGGTTTGCTATCCGTTTGCGCATGCAAAATTCCTGTGGGCCATGTACAAACACTGTTTTGTGAGTCACAAATAATTTGTGACTCACAAAATAGTGTTTTGCGACTTGCTATTAGGAAGGAGCTTTCCCTTCCTAATAGCGACCCCTCAAGCCATTTAAGAATGTTTTGCGACCGCAATTGCAGTCACATAACACTCGCAGTTTATCACCCTCTTCAAGAGGGTGGTAAAGCACTCGCAAAAGGGAAGGGGTCCCTTCCCCTTTGCAAATGCAGGGGGAAATATTTTTTAGGGGCAGGCCACTACCTGCAGTTAAAAAAATGAAACAAAAACGTTTCATTTTTTTATTTTAAATGCATCCCATTTTTCTTTAAAAAAGCGGGCTGCATTTGAAAAAAAACCTGCTTAATTTAAAATCTGTCCCAGACCTGGAGGTCTGCTGAGCCCAGCAGGCCACCATCCCTGGGTGGGGCAGCCATTCTTAAAGGGGTCACAAATTGCGAGTGCCTCATTAATATACATGAGGTATGCAATTTGCAACCCCATTGGGAATCGCAAACAGTGTCTCAGACACTGTTGTACATAGGAAATTGCGACTCGCAATTTGGCCAAATTGCGAGTTGCAATTTCCAATGGTCGTACATCTGGCCCCTAAACCCTAAAAACATGGCGGTGTATTTTTGACAGGTGACACGATTATCACATCCAATTCGTCCTGTCTAGTCTATCTGGGAAATCAGTGACCTGCTTTGAGAGTGCCCAAGGTCTCTGATTTATGTGGAGCTAATAATGAAGGACGCTAATGTTATGGTGTTTAGAAAAGTAAAAAGAAATACTTGTAAAGTACATCAGAAACAAATTGTTGCGTGTCCTCCTATTCTTTATTTAGGCATTTCTTCTAAAGCTTCGAAAACGTATCTTAGATAAAAGGCCCAGACAGCACCCACTTGGCTGAATGGGAACTAAGTTGACTAAAATCTTTCTATTTATTCAAAGAAAACAGATATAAAGAAATTTGGTCATATTTCTCTCTATTTTTGACCAACTTAATTTTCTTGGTAATAACCCTCACCGAAACTCAGTTATCACTTGACAATTATGATAATTTAAATGCTATGGTACTACATTAGCATAGCTATTAAGGCCCCTCTTTCATATCGTCCAGGAGTGCATAGGTAGAGACAAGCATTATGTCTTATTTGCGTATTGGATGTGTCTGATTACTAGAAAATTAGGATTTGGAAACGCATGTGAAATGCACACAATGATGACCCCCAAACTGGGCAATACATGTTTGTGATTGGTTAAACTCTTTGAGCAATATCTTTAAACACAATCTAAACCTTTGAATTTGGAGACACATTTAGTAGAACCAAGTGAGAAATGTAGTGACCGTAGACCAGACAATTGGTTTGATCTACCTTTAGAATTTCTAGAACTAATTTTACGCTCTCTTGCTCCAAATGTTATGTTCACAGATACTTGGTGGGTTGCAACACGATGGTTTATTGAGGAAAACAGTGCTTTATTTACATGACTGGACTTGCCTGTTGTGCAATCAGGAAAAGCACCGGGAGGCTGGAGCAAATAAAGGCCGTTTTCCACCCTTAGCGGCTGGTTTTGGCCTACAGGAATGGTGGTGTGAAATATGTGCTCCAGTATCAGCTTTTAATCAGCCGCAGCTCGTCCATATGGGCAAATGGGCCAGGCCATGTGTAATAAATGGGGTTCTTCAGTTGCCAGCTTGTTACCCTGTCCAAGCAGAGACCCTTCTTCCTAGTCAGGATAAGGGGGATAAACTTCTAAAATAACCACTGCTCGCCCGCTTGGTAACTTGGCACAAGCAGTCAGGCGTAGCTCAGAGGCAGTTGTGAAGCATTTGCACATAATTAACAGTAATACAGTGAAAACACTACAAAAGGACACCACAACAGTTTTAGAGAAATTACCAATATTTTATCTCTGCAAACAAAACCAAAAATGATGAAAATTCACTATACAATTCTCAGAAATATCAACAATCGAAAATAGGCTTAAAAAACAGTTCCTTGAAGTTCATTGCTCTGTCTGGGGCTATTACGGCATCGTGAACAACAAATCCATAGTATTCTCGCTGACCGCGGTGTAGCAAGCCGCCTACGGTGTTGAGAAGACCCGCAAAAAAGTACCTTTTAGAAATGCAGGGTGTCGGCAACCTCTTGTTGAGCTCCGAAGAGCCGGCGCCTGCAAGCGTTAGTTCCGGAGGTCAGTGCAGGTGTCATCAGGCCCTTGAAGTCATACGCATTGCAGATAGAACTCCTCGTGGTTGAAATCGGGAGCGCTGGCATTGGCAGGCGCTGGGATGCCGTGTGTAGTGCAGTGGTGCAGCGTGCTTTGCCCTCAGGTCGCAGTGCAGGCAGCGGCTCGGTGACAGTCGTCCAGCTGCGCCAGTGAGACCAGGACTGCGGTGCGAGGTGATGCGGTGCTCGATGCGATTCTAGCAGCTCACGGTACAAGCAGCGTCGTCGTTGTTGCAAGAGCGCTGTGGTCGGCTGATGAACCATAGTCAATGGCATTGGTAGGGCAAGGCTGAAGTGGGCGATGAGGGCGATGCGTCGTGTAACTTACGAGCGGTGCCCTTGAACTGCGGGGCTAGCAGCGGCTTCCATGTCAGCGTGGAGCATCGTCGTGGTGGATACCAGGGCAGCGGTGTCAAGCAGGGCGGTGCCCACAGGTCAAGGTGCAAGCAGCAACTCGCTGGTGGCATCGGACGGCGTCTTCGGTGAGACCCGGGTTGCGGTGCGAAGTGCGGCAGTGCACTATGCGTTGCTTTCAGGACACGGAACCTGTAGCGGTATCGGTGATGGTGTCTTGTTGTTTTTTCCTCTGTTGCAGCACAACTACACAGTTCCCAGTGCTGGCAGCAGATGAACTTGAAGTCTTTGCTGTTCCTGAGACTTCTTGAACAAGGGGCAAGCCCTACCTCAAGCCCTTGGAGAAACTCAAACAAAGAAGTTGCAGAAAGTTCGGTCCAGTCCTTTCTCTGCCTAAGACATAAGCAGCCACTGAAGGCCAACACAGCAAAGTGGTAGTTTCTCCTCGCAGCTTCTCCAGCTCTTCTACTTGGCAAGTTTCTTAGTCCAAAAGAGTTCTAAAGATCTAGGCCCCAATATTTATACCACATTGCCCATTGACTTCTTGTGGCAGAGAGTCTCTGTGCTTAGTCCACACCATCTGTCCTCTCTGGTCCAGCTTATTTGCCTTTTCAGGTGCAAGGAAATATCCTTCCACTACTCTCAATGCTGCCCAGGTCTATTCTGCCAATCGCTGACTCATCCAGAAAACGTAGGTGAAAGTGGCGGTCTACAGGGAATACACATCCCCAAGCCCTGTCACTTCAAAGCCAGTCAATCCCCAACCCAGCAGAGCCACACAGGATGGTTAAGCAAGAAAATGCCTACTTTCAAAAAGTGGCATTTTCTTTCTTTTTTTTTTTTTTAAAACCTTTATTTAACATTTGCAATCAAATACAAACACAGGCCTACAACCCCCCAGGGCTGGCCGCTAAGCATTTCAGTACGTTATTAAAATCCAACTTCAGACCCAGCCTCCCTGGGGAGCATAGGAACTCCATCCACAAAGCACGTCGGTTGCAAAGCAGTTCGATTCGGAAACAGGATAAGAGGTTTTCATTTTACATATAATAAATTGAAAGGATCAGGTGTCGTACAGTGTCTCGGATCACAAATGGGGTCGAGCAAAAGAACAACGTGTCCAAAATAAGTTCGTTATCATGTAGGTCAGGGGCGTTAAGACATACGACATCAGATTAAGTAGCACATTATTATTCGCCTACGCCATCATTATTGTCCGCCCCACAGCACCAAAACCTCAGAAAAGTCAAGGTACAGATGTAGAAACAAGGATGTAAGGAAAGCCGAACCCACTACACTAACCCGGAAAAGAAAAAGGAAAGAGAAGGCGAGGAAGGAGAAGAAAGAAAAGAGGCCATAGAACAAAAATAAAAAATGAAACACCCACCCCCACACCTCCCCACCCTGCACCCCTGCTGATGACTACGGCCACCCCCCTCGCAGCGTGCCTGTCGCCCAGTAACCAGAACCCGAAATATAGTAAAAAGGGAAAGAAAGGAAAAGGCAAAGATTCCCACACAATGAGGGAAATCGGAGGAGGGCATAGTTCTACGGGCTCCCGGTCTCCTTCCCCCGTCGTAGCCAGCCCCGCCCGGACTCCGTTAGGTCAATAAAAACAATCCCGTTAACCATAGTGCCACAATGAGAGACTCGGAGAAAAATCTCAACCCTGGCCCTGTCGATCAAATGCACTGAAGTCATCAATTAAGGAAAGCACTTCCCACAAAGTACTGCCAAAGTCTACCGAACAGGAGTACACAGATGAGAAAAGAACGTCTGCTCCCGATGTAGATGGCTGGTACCAATGTTGACCCTCCCTGCCTCCGAAGCCACACTTTACCCCATCCACCATCTTGAAAGACCGGCAGGGGAGGGGAGTCGACACGGTCCGAAACAACAAAGGATAGAAAGTAGAAGGTTCCAAAATGGGGATGACATGTAAATGTTCCGGGGGATACACAATCGGGGGTTCCAACGGTTCAGTGGGGTGACCAGGCACAGTACAGTCAGGTGGAGCCACTGCAATAGGGGCAAACACTGCTTCCAGCGCCGGGTCAAAATACACCTCCGAGACATCCATTGAAAAGCGGTCTGGCTGCCGGGTCTCGGGCGTTGAGTTAGGATCCGGTCTCATGCCTGGGAGTCCATCCGTCGCAGACAACAAACTGCATGTCTGGACTTCAATAGTTCCCCTAAGTGCCTCGAGTGCCTCCAGCACCGTACGCAGTGACGGACCATTTCGAGCCTGTTCCGCTAGACTCGCTCCGTCCTCCAGCATGGTGGATCCCACGGAGAGGCGCCTTCTCCGGGGCAAAATTAGGCGGAACAGGAGTAAGCCAGGAGGGACTGACGGTTAGCGAGCAGTAGTACGCAGAGAGGCACCGACCCGGGGGAACGGTGATGTGAATACCGGACCCCCGGTCAGGGGCCCCCGCGACACAGCACCGTGCGTCACTCGTCACCTCACCTTCAGTAGGGCACCAGGCAGCTGATGGTAACAAAACAAGCAAAAAAGTCCGAGTGTTCCAAACACCGGACCCAACCACCTTCAGCAGTCCGTTGTTATTCAACTCAGACCCGGCAGAGCCAGCACTCGAGACCCCGGCTTCTTTGCTGGGTTAGGCCTCAATGCGACCATCGACGTAGCTCCGCTCCACAACGGCGGAGAAACTCCGGGATTGCACCACTGGAGTGCGGGTCGGATCACACACACAGATCCGGTGCAGGTAATCAGGATAAGCAACAGGATGATAGAGCAAAGGACGGAGGTCAGCGGAGCCGGGAGACTATGCGGCCATCTTGGTTGGTGTCGTAGCTCCTCCCCCCCCCCCCAAAAAGTGGCATTTTCAAACACCTAATTTAAAAAACATCTTTACTAAAAAAGATGTGTTATTAATTTCTGAGTTCAGAGAGCCCACACTTCATTTCTCTGTCTTGTCCCAATGGGAAGTTATGTTTGTAATATGTTTGGAAAATGAAATGCACTGCATTTCACTACCAGGACATGTCACACACACCAGTGCATGTCCTAACTTTCACATACAGTGCACCCTGCCAATGGGTGTACCATGGGCCTACCTAAGGGGTGCATTACATGTCCATATGACAGTCACAACTGCGCGCAGACACTGCAGTGGCAGGTCTGTGATCCCTTTTGAATGGCTGCTTTTGTGGGTGGCACAACTAGTGCTGCAGACCCACTAGCAAAGCTGGATGCCAGTACTGTGCAAACTGATTACCAAGTTTAAGAAAAATTGAGGTTATTTATCATACTCATAAGACTAGACCATCGAATATAGTTGACTTTTTCAATACAATTTAGTAGTCGATTAGTCTATGTGTTGAAAATAAACACAATAAGCACGGTCAAAACATCAGCAAAGTTGATCAGAATAATATGACAGGGTCACAAAAGTAAATAACATTTTTCACGTATTTAACTAGGTTATCTGCCGACAAAAATCAATTCTGTGCAGGTCCCTTATTTAATTACTCAATTCCCTTTAGTCACGGCCTCCTTTCTTTTCTTTCACTTGTGGTTGTCTACCGTCAATACATGTTCACCAATGTGTGTTTAAAATTGTGATTTGTCCTGTTGTCTAACAGTTTGCACCACGTAGCCCTCTTTGTCTTTGAAATTCTTTAGGGAGCGCAAAAAATTCTCCCCTCCCATTCCCCTTGAATGTCAATTACATAAGTTTTGTATATTCTAAAAATTCTATCGAGTATTTCATTGTGTATACGTTTAAATTCACAAATTCATATGTTGAAAGAAAACAAAAAATAAAAGATTTATTCAAAGAAACGGTTGACTGAAAAATTGGTCTTTGGAATTGAGTGAACTCTACCTCAATTTTTCTTAAACTTGGTAATCAGTTTGCACAGTACTGGCATCCAGCTTTGTTAACTCTTATCTTGGCGCAGCCTTACTGTGCTCTTGCCAAAACCCTTGTTGTTTCCTAGCAGACCCACTAGCAGCATTTGATTTTGAGGTCCTGGGCACACAGTGCACTATTCTAGAGATTTAGTAGTAAATCAAATGAGACAAACATGGAAACACCGATCCATAAACACAATTTACCTGTGAACATATGCACTTTAGCAGTGAATAGCAGAGGTAAAGTGCCCAGAGTTCTAAAACCAACAAAAACAGGGTCTAGAACAGGAGGCCAAAAAGCAAAATTTCTGGGGGTAAACCTGCTATAAAAAGGCAAAGATTTCACCATGTCAACTTTTTCCAGAGAGGAAGTGTGTCTGTCAGGCTGAGCAAAGGTCACTTCTTGTTCAGGTCAGTCAGCCAGGACCTAGATATGCGCTAAATGTGCTGGCTCCAGAATGCCTGAGCTGAAATTTGCCAGGCTGATGATTTCACACACCTGTGGACATGGCCTCCTCAACCTGGCATAATTGCCTTGAGGCCTTCCCCCACATGACAAGTGAGAGCGTCTCTGATTGTCTCGGATAGGGAGATGCAGTTTTAAGCCCTGAAGTACCCAGGGCTGATTGTCAATCAGTGATAGCTCGTCACAGAGTGAGGTGGGGTCAGGAACTCCCACTGAACCCATCCCACTCTTTGATGAGTGTGGGACTGCTGCCTTCCCACATTGGTTGCCCTAAGGTCAGCCAATGAGGGAAGGCAGCAGTCCCAACCATCCTGGGACCTCGGAAGCTTTTGTCTCCCAAAGCTGCAGGACCGGTAATTTTCCTGTTTTGAAAGTTTGGTGTGTGTTAATGTTATTGTTAGGTGGTGTTTTATATAGCGCTGGGCTACTCCGAGGAGTGTCCCGGCAGTTTTATGAACTGTGTGCATGCATGTATATATATAAATGTATGGATTTGTTATTAATGGGTGTGTGTGTGTGTGTGTGCACGTTTGTGAATGAATGGCTGTGAGTGAGCGTATATGTGTGTGAGTGTGGCCCGCCCATTACCAGCCGTCTCCGCTTTTAATAGCTGCTCATTTGATTTTTTTTTAGAGCTGTTTTTAGTACCCATGCACACGTCTGCCCATGCACGCTACTGACCGCTATCTTGGTGGCCATGCGCATTAACAGAGTGACAGTAGGAGAAATGACACAAGAGGGAACAGAAAAGAGCATGCCAGATGAAATAGGTCAAGTCCTGCAGCATGACTTTAGGTCATCAGACGACCTGCACCTCGCCCTCAAGCTGCCTTTAGTGCCAGCATCCGTGGCTCTTTGAATGGGGCCCTCAATATGTATGGGTACTTTACTTTTGGTATTTGCAAGGAACATTTATAAGCTCCCAGCTGAGATATATATATTTGTGGGAGGTCGCCAGTAGGTAATTATAGGAAGGACCTAGTTTCCATAGGAAAAGCGTTTTTTAACTTGCCTGAGTGATGAGTGATGTCACTGACCATGTCATGAGTGATGTAATATGTGACGTCATCAGCAGTGCATTGCACGCGCAAGTTATAGTGAGTCCAACTAACTATAACGTGGGAATTTCAATGGTTTTATGCGAGTAAAATTTCCACCTAACTATAACTGGTGTGAAACCTATGGTTTTTTCAGTGAATTTAATAGGTTTTTTAAATGCTAATTCCTAACTATACCTGGTGTGAAACCTATGTTTTTTTCAGTGAAAAAAAAAAAAAATATATATATATATATATATATATATATAAATATATATATATATATATATATATATATATATATATATATATATATAAAAATTTCTATGGCAAAATGAAACCCCTCATTTTGTTCTTTTTCAAATTAAATGTATTAAGTGTTACCACTTTATTCCAATCAACCAATCAAGATGACTTCAGGTGTGCCATACTTTTGTCATAAGTAAAACTGTTAGCGTTCTAGTTGTTATTTAGAACACTCTGGGACAATCTGTCATTGGGCTATAGTTGGGCTACATCTGGCTGATATTTGGGCTACATTTGGTTTTTCTTGTCTCTAGTGGCCATCTTTGGGCTACATTGGGCTACATTGGGCTACATTTGGGCTCTAACATATATATATATAGCCCAATGTAGCCCAATATATATTTTTTCAAAGTTAATTTTCGTTTAAACCACTGGAGCATATATCTTGAGACATAGCAAAGGCACATCGGGGTACCAGTCCCTACAATTTTGCCAAGTTTGGTGGAAATCCATTCAGCCGTTCGGGCTAAAAGTGAGGTCGACCGCCCTTTTATCTCGGCCCCCGCTTGACGAATCACCCCCAAACTTTTAAGGAAGGACCGGAGCTCCGCGAGGCAAATTTGAGGAAATTTTCAGGCAGATTCGTAAACCGGCGCCAAAGTTATTCACAATAGAATTTTGAGATTTTGCATTGGAAAAAATCCTAACT
Source organism: Lissotriton vulgaris (assembly GCF_964263255.1). NCBI lineage: Eukaryota > Metazoa > Chordata > Amphibia > Caudata > Salamandridae > Lissotriton > Lissotriton vulgaris. Next base: position 263,866,680 of record NC_141687.1, on the reverse strand, counting down.
ATAACTACCTTCTGGCGACCGCCAGTAGGTAATATATATATATATATATTCACTGAAAAAACCATAGGTTTCACACCAGTTATAGTTAGCTGGAAATTTTACTGACATAAAACCATTGAAATTCCTACGTTATAGTTAGTTTGACTCACTATAACTTGCGCGCCTGCAATGCACTGCTGATGACGTCATATATTACATCACTCATGACATGGTCAGTGACATCACTCATGACATCACTGATGACACCATCCAGTGAATAAGTGTCTTTCTGAAAAATAAATATGTTTTATATATGTATTTGTAAAGGTCGATGGAAGAATAAATGTTTAAATAAGTGTGTAAATGGATGTTTTTTTAATAAAATATTGATTGGTTAACTGGCTTATAAAGTGTATCTTAGTGAATACATATATTAGCAAGTAATTTTTAAATATTTAAATATATGTATCAGTGTTTCACTTTGTGTATAAGTGGCTGCATGGGTTGGTGACTGACTCACTGTTTGTATGTGTTTTGAAGACAGCATATGTGCAGGACTGTATGGGTGGATGACTATGTATATGTGTGTGTCACTCGTGTCTTTATGAGTAACTACATATGTTTTAATCTAGTATATGTGAGTATTGATGTATATAAGTGAGTATATGTGAGAGTGAGAGATTGAAAGAGTTCCTGCTTAAATTAGTATGTGTTTCTATAAGTGATTGTTTAAGAGAGTGTGTGTAAGTTTCCTTAGAAGTAATGTGCTAGTGTGTGTATAGTTGTATATGCAAATAAATGGATGTTCAATAGTTAATTTGCATGTGTGAGTATGTGTGTGAGTAACTTTTGGATGACTGTCAGTGTGTAACAGGATGTATATGGGTATCACTGCATATGATGAGTGAGTATGTGTATGAGTGACTATATAGAACTTTTGCTGAATGAGAGGATGTGTATATAGATGGTGGGATTACTGAATTGGTTGTTGTAACTGGTATGGGTATCTCAATTTTTTTGAAAATGTTAGTTTCTATTTTTGAATATGTGTTTCAAGGGTTACATTACACTGAAAGGAGGTCTGTCAGTCTGTCACAAGGATGGTGTCATCAGTGATGTCATGAGTGATGTCACTGACCATGTCATGAGTAATGTAATATGTGACGTCATCAGCAGTGCATTGCAGGCGCGCAAGTTATAACGTGGGAATTTCAATGGTTTTATGTCAGTAAAATTTCCAGCTAACTATAACTGGTGTGAAACCTATGTTTTTTTCAGTGAATTTAATAGTTTTTTAAAATGCTAATTCCTAACTATAACTGGTGTGAAACCTATGGTTTTTTCAGTGAATTTCATAGGTTTTTTAAATGCTAATTCCTAAATATAACTGGTGTAAAACCTATGGTTTTTTCAGTGAATTTCAAAGGTTTTTTAATAGCAAATTTCTATAGCTATGAAATGTAATATTTTTTATAATAAATCCTATATTGTATATTTATGTAATACTATTTTTTTATGTATATTGTTCATGGTTTCTTTTTTTTTGCCCTGGAGCGCTCCCGGTGCGCATCCCGGTGAGCGCACTGGTAAGCGCAGTCTTGCAGCACGCCCCGGGGCGCGTACCAGTGAGCGTCCCGTTAGCGATATTGCCGCGAATGAAAACATCATCGTGACATATCGCATAGCCGCATATGCGTGATACGCACGGCATAAGCGCACCCCGAAGCACTCGAGCGCATACGATCATGCTATGTAACCATCTGACACGCTTACGTAACGTGCCCCTGGGTGCGCCCCGGGGCACGCCCCGGGGCGCGTAGCGTAAGCGCATCGGGTCATGTGACCTAAAAATAACACTTTTTATTGGTTTAGGACAGTTTTGGTTTCCAAATGATGAAAGCCCTGGTCATGTGACCTGAAAATAACACTTTTCATTGGTTCGGGACAGTTTTTTTTCCTAATGATGAAAGCCCCCACCTTTTTTCCTCATTCTCACTTTGTACTTTGAGAGAGGAAGACCTGTTTCCAGAGCTATTACTAATTTGTACTCAGAAATGGCTTCAGTAGCAGCAGCAGCAGGAGCATCTCAGCCACCACCACCACCACCACCACCAAGAAGACCGCCACAAAACCACAGTGGTGGAGATGAAGAAGAGGAGGAGGAGGTGGAGGAGGAGGAGGAGGAGGAGGAGAGGAGGAGGTTCCTGTCAGAAGATAATACCCCATATAGGCCCAAGCAGTACATAATCTAGGAGTTTTTTCAATCCCAAAGGACCAAAAAAAAGTAAATGCGCCAAGGGTTACTTGCCTAATCTGTGGCACTGAACTTTCAAGGGGGAACCCTAACAAAAAATACTCTTTTGGCAATAACACCATGATTCGCCACATGCAACGCCGGCACCCTAACAACTATGCTGCGGCAGAGGTCAGAGAACTGGCCAGAAACCCTCCCCAATCTTCACCCTGCACCTCCAAAAGTAAGCAACCCACTCCATCGGGTCCAGAGACAAGGGAGATGGTCCCAAACATACAACCCCAGTTTGGGCAATACAAAATCAGTTGTATATTTTGTGGTAAAACAATTACCTATGGTGAGCAAAGCATAAAACTCATCAACCGTGCTGGTGACAACCACAATTGCCCCAAAAAACCTTAATTTTTTCCTGATTTTTTTGCTCCAGTTGAGCCGTTTACAATTCCCTGTTTTTTGTTTCTCCCCATAAAAATAACAAAACAATATAAAATTGTTCATAAAAGCCAAAAAAAGTACAAAGTGTTAAAAAAACAATAAAAAGAATATAAAACAACAAAAAGAAGAAAAAAACCAGTTCTTTTTAGAACTACCTCCAATTTATAAAATAAGCTACATTTTTTAAAAACTCTGTCATTCTTTTTTCCCTATGGTACGCTCCCCGGTGCGCGTACCGGGCGCTCCCCCGGCGCAAATCGAAAAAAAAAAATGTTTTGCCCCGCGGGGCCCTTTTATTGCCCCCACATCAAACCTAGGGGGTCAGGGGGGGTCTACTCTGCCCCCTTTTGGCCACCTCTTGTGTCTCGATACTACCGAGACACAAGATGGCGGCCGCTCTGGACTGTTTGGAATGTTGACAGACACCCGAGAGCCAATCAACTTTCCACGCGCGAACTCGCGTAGCGCGCTGGTACGCGCCCCGGTGCGCGTACTGGGGCGCGGTTATAGATATATAAATTTTTTTGAACCTAAATTACTCAAAATCCACTGGAGCACATATCTTGAGACATAGCAAAGGCACACCGGGCTACCAATCCCTACAATTTTGCCAAGTTTGGTGGAAATCCATTCAGCCGTTCGGGCTAAAAGTGAGTTCAACCGCCTTATGGAAATTAACATGGGGAAAACACGTTTTGGGACCACCCTTTTATCTCGGCCCCCGCTTGACGATTCCCCCCCAAAGGAGCGGAGCGCCGCGAGGCAAATTTGAGGACATTTTCAGGCAGATTCCTCAACCGGCGCCAAAGTTATTCCCAATAGAATGTTGCGAATTCCCTATACAAAATAATCCTAACTATAACTACATATATATATAAAATTAATCAGTCTGCATAAAGGATAATTCCTGAATCCGACTCGGTCTCGGGCTGATTGTTTCTAACATTAGTGTGTGTGTATATATATATATATATATATATATATATATATATATATATATATTCACTGAAAAAACCATAGGTTATAGACCATATATAGTTTGGAATTAGCATTTACAAAACCTTGAAAATTCACTGAAAAAAACATGGGTTATAGACCATATATAGTTTGGAATTAGCATTTACAAAACCTTATTTTACTCACACAAAACCATTGAAATTCCATATATAGTTAGTTGCCCTAACTATATATCGCGCACCCGCAATCCACTGCTGATGATGTCACATATTACATCATTCATGACATGGTCAGTGACATCACTGATGACATCACTGATGACATCATCCAGTGACTGTGTGTTTCTGTAAAGTTTAAATATGTTTTACATACTGAAGAATGAGTGGATGTAGAAGTGTCTGGACGAAGGATTTAGTAGGTGCGTGACTGACTGTATGAGTGAGTGATTAAATGTGTCTCACTGAGTGCATGGGTTAGTGACTAAACTGTCTTAATTTGTGCATCATTATGTCTGTTGTTCTGTAAACTGCTGCATGTGTTGATCAGTAGCTATATGAGTAACTATATGGGTTATTCATTGATTGTCCAAGTATTTGTATGGGAGACTGAGTGTGTGTGTGGCTGGCTGGGAGATATGTGACTCTGTGCAGATCAATGTGTTTTTGTATCAATGATTGTATAAGAGAGTAAGTATGTGTTAGTATATGTTTGAAAATGTAAGGTACTCTATGTTTAACTGTATTGATTAGAAAATGGAAGTGTGATTGATTCTTTACAGGACTGACTAGATGTGTGAGTAACTCCATGGATGAGTGGCAGAGTGTGAGTGTCTGTATAGGTGTATGAGTGCATATGATAGTGTTGTAAAGATGAGTGAATGTATGTATGAATGATTGTATGGGTGAATGAGTGAATGTGTGTGTATTTATTTATTTATTTATTTTATAGCTCTTATAAGGCGCGCAGCTACCCACAAAGGGTTTCCCGGCGCCAAGATAACAGAGCCCAAAACACAACAGGAGAGGAGACAGTCAGCAGCCAACTATTTGTCAAACAGCCAAGTTTTAACACTTTTTCTAAATCTCAGATGATTTTCTTCTTTGCGTATGTGGGGGGGGAGTGTGTTCCAGAGGGTGGGCCCTAGGTAGGAAAAGGATCTCCCACCCTCTCTGGCCAGTTTGTACCTGGGAACAGCAAAATTTGCTGCTGTACAAGAGCGAAGGTTGCGGTTGGGGAAATAGGGCTTGGCAAGATCTTGTAAGTACCTGGGGGCAGACCCAGCTTTGATTTTAAACAGATAGTTCAGGGCTTTGAATCGAATCCGATTTTCCACCCTTAGCCAGTGCAGATCCCTAAGATGTTTTGTGATCCTAGCAGATCTAGGGATTCTGCATAGCAGTCTAGCAACAGAGTTTTGCACAAGCTGCAGGCGTCTTATCACTGCTTTGTTGGAGCCCAGGTAGAGGATGTTCCCGTAGTCAAGCCGAGATGTAACTAAGGCATTGACTACGGTCTTCTGGGTAATAGGCGGTAACATCCAGACAATTTTGCGTAGCACATGCCTGCCACTTTGCTGGCTTGCTGCGTCATAGATAGTCCATCATCTATGATAACCCCAAGGTTTCTAACCTGGGTGGCTGGTGGGGGGAGCCTACCCAACGACGTCGGCCAATGGGGATCACTCCAGAGATCCTTGCTTTTCCCTAAGAGGAGGATCTCCATTTTCCCCCCATTAAGTTTTAATTGGTTATCCGACATCCAGTTAAAAACTTCGTGAAGGCCTGTTTTGAGTGCAGATGGGGCAGACGGATCAGATTTGATAAGTGAGAAAAGGATTTGCGAGTCGTCTGCATAGGTCATTAAAGCAAGACCATAACTCTCTGCAAGGTCAGCAAGTGGACGGAGGTACAAGTTGAAAAATAGAGGACTCAAGATTGAGCCCTGTGGCACACCGTGGGGGGAGTAGAGCACATCAGAACATGCCAAGGAAGAGGAGATCTGAAAGGTACGAAGGGATAGGTAAGACCTGATCCAATTCAGTTCCATGCCACGGAGACCATTCTCTTCCAGCCTGACAAGCAGTCTGGAGTGAGAAATGGTGTCAAACGCCGCACTAAGGTCCAGCAGAACCAATGCGGCCGTTTGGCCGTCATCCATTAGCTCCCTGATCTTTTCTGTGACCCCAAGAAGGGCAGTTTCTGTGGAATATCCAGTCCTAAAACCGGACTGGGAAGAATGAAGCAGATCATTATTTTCCACGTAGATTGAGAGGGCATTATGGATGTGCTTCTCCAAAATCTTAGAGAAAGCAGGAAGTAACGATATTGGCCAGTATCGTGGGGTCGGCCGCCGGCTTTTTAAGCAGTGGACTAACCATAGCGTGTTTCCATAGCGCTGGAACTGTGGCCTGTTCTATGGAGGAGTTAAGTGTCTCAGCTATGATGGTCAAAGCAGAGTCCTCCAACTGGCAGATGATGCTAATAGGATTAGGGTCTCGTGGGGAACCCGACTTAATGGATTTTGACAATTCCTTCAGTTTATCCAGAGTAATGGGAGGCCAAGTTTCAAGGCGGTAATCTCCTCTGGGGTCTTGGGGGGTGTCGTCCTGCTTGTATGTATCGGTACAATTTTGGTTGATGTTAGAGATGATAGTCTCAATCTTTCCAACGAAAAAAGACGCCAGATCCTGGCACTGCTGAGTGTTAAGAGGGTTCACCTCAGCTCTCGATTTCTCCCCAGCCAGATCTTTTACGGTATTAAAAAGAGTCTGGGATTTATTTACAGCCGTGTTGATGGAGGTTGTAACATAACACGCTTTGGCTTTCATGCAGGCCGAGTGGTAAATGTTTCAGGCCCTGCGATAAACCTCTTTTTGGTTCAACTCATGTTTCTTGCGCCACTGCCTCTCCAGAGCCTTGCATGTGGATTTTTCCTTCCTGAGGGCCTCAGTATACCAGGGGGCAGGGGGGCGGTGCACTTTCCCTTTACAACGAGAAAGAGGCAAGCAGGCATCAACTGCGTTTTTAAGCCATTTATGTGTAGCGTCCGCTATACTTTCCATATCCCCAACTAAGCATGGGGGATCGTTCCTCAGTACGTTATGTAGCTCCTCCCTGTTAAGGGTTTTCCAGTTCCTCCTGAAAGTTTCAGAGGGAGTCACGGAAGGCAGTGTAGAATGTTTAAGTGAAATGCCAAAACGTGTGAGGAAATGGTCTGACCAGCAGATGAGAGTGGTATTCAACCATGTAAGTTCTCTCATATTAGAAATGATGGGATCTAACAAATGGCCAGCTTTATGGGTGGGGCCCTTGTTGCGCAGCGTCATGTCTAAGGCCGCGAAGTCATCAATGAGATTTATACAGGCAGTATTGTTGTCGTCTTCTAAGTGAAGATTTAGGTCCCCTAGTACTGTGACATTTTGGGCATTAAGATGGTATGGTAGAATGTAGTTAACCAAATTTTCTGACCATAAAGAATTGTTCCCTGGCGAGCGGTAGATCAATAGGCCAGAGAAAGTAAAATTGGGGCTAAGGGTAATCTTAAATGATGCCGCCTCACTGCTGGGAATATCTGCAGGTTCAAGGTTGCACACAAGATCTCTATTGTAAATAATTGCAATCCCCCCACCTACTTGTCCTACTCGGTCCTTTCTTACAATAGCGTAACTCGAGGGGAGGGCAGTTGCAACATCTGGACCTGCACTATCGTGGAGCCACGTCTCCGTCAGAAATACCACACTAGGCTTTTCCTCCATTAGAAGATGGAAGATATCCAGTTTGTGTTGTGGTAATGATCTACAGTTTACCGTATAAAATGTAAAATCACAGGGGCCCTTTCGCAGGGAATAGGCTTTGTTATTAGTACCGTGTTTAGCTTCGGGATAGGGCTGATAGTTAGTCAGAGAGAGGGTGCAATGAGGGCATGCTTGTGCTCCAGCAAGTAATGGATTCAAGGAAATACAGTTATTATCTCTCATGGGGCTAAGAGCCCTGAGTTGCTCACTTGTTGTCATCCCTGAAGTAGGTGGGGCAGACATCCGTGCCCCGTGTCCCGGCCTGGCCCGGACGGGCACAGACGGGACGACTCAGGCTGGACTCTGGCGCTGACGAAGCGCGTCCACAAACGCGTCCGCTAGCGCGGAGAGGAGCCGATTCCTTTTATGCCCGAGACTAGAGCGCTCTCACCGCTCTGTCCCGACCTAAGATGGCCGCCACTAAAGTCCCTGGTGCTCGGTGCCTTGCCCTAGATCGGCAGGTACCGCGCGAAAATGTGCTAGCAAATGAATGCGGGTCAGCTACAGGTATGCTGTCTGCAAATTCAGTGAATAAAATACATTTTTCATACAATTTTAAAATCGCTAAATTTCAGTTTCTAAAATAGTCCGGTTCGTCAAATAATGCTCGCCAACTCAGCTCCTAAGAATTATGTTATGCAGCAGAGTAACGCGCTGCCTGGATGCTCATTCAACTCGCAGCCGATGTCTGGGGGCTCCTTTTATGCCCGAGACTAGAGCGCTCTCACCGCTCTGTCCTGACCTAAGATGGCCGCCACTAAAGTCCCTGGTGCTCGGTGCCTTGCCCTAGATCGGCAGGTACCGGGCGAAAATGTGCTAGCAAATGAATGCGGGTCAGGTACAGGTATGCTGTCTGCAAATTCAGTGAATAAAATACATTTTTCATACAATTTTAAAATCGCTAAATTTCAGTTTCTAAAATAGTCCGGTTCGTCAAATAATGCTCGCCAACTCAGCTCCTAAGAATTATGTTATGCAGCAGAGTAACGCGATGCCTGGATGCTCATTCAACTCGCAGCCGATGTCTGGGGGCTCCTTTTATGCCCGAGACTAGAGCGCTCTCACCACTCTGTCCCGACCTAAGATGGCCGCCACTAAAGTCCCTGGTGCTCGGTGCCTTGCCCTAGATCGGCAGGCACCATGCAAAAATGTGCTAGCAAATGAATGCGGGTCAGCTACAGGTATGCTGTCTGCAAATTCAGTGAGTAAAATACATTTTTCATACAATATTAAAATCGCAAAATTTCAGTTTCTAAAATAGTCCGGTTCGTCAAATAATGCTCGCCAACTCAGCTCCTAAGAATTATGATATGCAGCAGAGTAACGCGCTGCCTGGATGCTCATTCATGTGTAGACATAGGAATCAGTGAGTGCGTATGTGGTAACTAGTATTGGTGTGTCAATGGTTTAAAAAATTATATTCTGTATTTTACACTGGATGTAACAGAGGTTATATTAAAGTGTGAGGAGATGCATTGTATTGTCACATGAATGATATCATCAGTGATGTGACCATTGATGTCAAATGAGATGTCATCAGTGATGTCATCAGTGATGTCATTTGAGATGTCATCAGTGATGTCATCAGTGATGCCATTGAGATGTTATCAGTGATGTCATTTGAGATGTCATCAGTGATGTCATCAGTGATGTCATTTGAGATGTCATCAGTGATGTCATCAGTGATATCACTGACCATGTCATGAATGATGTAATATGTGACATCATCAGCAGTGGATTCAATCAATCAATCAGTGACACTTATAAAGCGCGCTACATACCCGTAGGGTCTCAAGGCGCTGGGGGGGGCGGGGGGGGGGGGGGGGGGGGTGCCGCTACTGCTCGAACAGCCAGGTCTTCAGCTTCTTCCTGAAGGAGAGGTGGTCTTGGGTCAGGCGTAGGTCGGTCGGGAGGGAGTTCCAGGTCTTGGCGGCCAGGTAGGAGAAGGACCTTCCTCCTGTAGTCGCTCTTCGGATGCGGGGGACGGCGGCGAGGGCGTGGTTGGCTGATCGGAGGTGGCGTTTGGGAGCGTAGAAGTTGACTCGGCTGTTGAGGTAGCTCGGGCCTTGGTCGTGTAGGGCTTTGTGTGCGTGGGTGAGGAGGCGGAAGGTGATTCTTTTGTTGACGGGAAGCCAGTGGAGGTCTCTCAGATGTCCGGAGATGTGGCTGGTTCGTGGGATGTCGAGGATGAGTCTGGCTGAGGCGTTCTGGATCCGCTGGAGTCTCTTCTGGAGCTTGGCGGTGGTACCGGCGTAGAGGGCGTTGCCGTAGTCCAGTCGGCTGGTGACGAGGGCCTGGGTGACGGTCTTCCTGGTCTCGGTGGGGATCCACCAGAAGATCTTCCGTAGCATGCGTAGGATGTTGAAGCACGCCGAGGAGACGTTGTTGACTTGCCTGGTCATGGAGAGGGAGGAGTCCAGGATGAAGCCTAGGTTGCGTGCATGGTCTGTCGGTTTGGGTGCGGTGCCCAGGGCGGGAGGCCACCAGGAGTCGTCCCAGGCGGAGGGTGAGGAGCCCAGGATGAGGACCTCCGTCTTGTCCGAGTTCAATTTCAGGCGGCTGGTCGTCATCCACTCGGCTACCTCTTTCATCCCTTCGTGCAGGTTGGCTCTGGCGGCGGCGGGGTCGTTGGTCAGGGAGAGGATCAGTTGGGTGTCGTCGGCGTAGGAGATTATGCTGAGGTTGTGTTTGCGTACGATGGCCGCGAGGGGGCTCATGTAGACGTTGAAGAGGGTGGGGCTCAGGGATGATCCTTGGGGGACGCCGCAGATGACTTCGGAGGTCTCTGACTTGTACGGTGGTAGGCGGACTCTCTGTGTTCTTCCGTCGAGGAAGGAGATGATCCATTCCAGCGCCTTGTCCTGGATTCCGATGTTGCTGAGGCGCCGTACTAGGGTGCGGTGGCAGACCGTGTCGAATGCCGCCGAGAGGTCTAGGAGGATGAGGGCCGCTGTTTCTCCATTGTCCATCAGGGCTCGGATGTCATCGGTGGCGGCGATGAGGGCGGTCTCGGTGCTGTGATTGGCTCGGAAGCCGGACTGAGAGGGGTCGAGCGATCCGTTCGTCTCGAGGAAGGCGGCCATCTGCTTGTTGACGGTCTTCTCGATGACTTTGGCTGGAAACGGGAGGAGCGAGATGGGGCGGTAATTCTTGAGGTCGGTGGGGTCCGCTGTTGGTTTCTTGAGTAGAGCGCTGAGTTCGGCGTGTTTCCAGCTCTCAGGGAAGATGGTGGTGTCGAAGGATGTGTTGATGATGTCTCGCAGGTGGGGTGCGATGACAGCGTCGGCCTTGTTGAAGACGTGGTGAGGGCAGGGGTCGGTCGGTGATCCGGAGTGGATGGAGTTCATCGTGCGGATGGTGTCTTCGGTGCTGATCGGGGTCCAGGCGTGGAGGGTGGTGGTGGGGGGAGGTTGTTCGGTCATGGTGTGCGTTGGTTGGTTGTTGAAGCTGTTGTGTATGTCCGCGATCTTGTTGTGGAAGTATGAAGCAAGGGAGTTGCAGAGGTCTTGCGATGGGGTGATGTCGTTGTTTCCTGCGCTGGGGTTGGAAAGCTCTTTCACGATGTTGAAGAGTTCCTTGCAGTTGTGTGCGTTGTTGTCCAACCGGTCCTTGAATGCTGTTTTCTTGGCGGCGCGGATCAGCGGTGGTGTTTCCGGGTGGCAAGTTTGAAGGAGGTCCTGTTGTCCGGTGTTGGTTCCCTTCTCCAGACTTTCTCGAGGGCTCGGCAGTTCTTCTTGGAGCTCTTGAGTTCGTTCGTGAACCATGGGGCCTTCTTGCTGCCGGGTCTGCTGGGCGGGGTCCTCAGTGGGGCGAGTTCGTCCGCGCAGTTGCTGATCCACTTCGTGAGGTTGTCGGCGGCCTGGCTGGGGTTCGCTGAGCTGGCAGGAGGGTGCTGGCTCAGGGAGGTGGCGAGCTGGTCTGCTGTGATCTTGCTCCAGCTTCTGCGGGCGGCCTGTTGCTGGTGTTGGTGGGTCGTCGTTCTCTTGAAGGTGAAGTGGACGCAGCTGTGGTCCGTCCATTGAAGCTCTGTGGCGTGGCTGAAGTCGATGTCTGTGCTGGAAGAGAAGACTGCGTCGAGTGTGTGTCCGGCGAGGTGGGTGGGGGTGGACACCAGTTGCTTGAGTCCAAGGTTGGCGAGGTTGTCGAGCAGGGTGCTGGTGTTGCGGTCGTTGTTGTTCTCCAGATGGAAGTTGAGGTCTCCCAGGAGGATGTAGTCGGCGGAGGGGAGGGCATGCGGGCTGACGAAGTCGGCGATGTCCTCGCTGAATTGTGTGCGTGGTCCAGGGGGTCGGTAGATCAGGGTGCCTCTGAGGGTGGTGTTCGGGTTGGTGTGGATCTGGAAATGCAGGTGTTCGGCGCTGGTCAGGGTGTTGTCGGTGCTGGTCGTGAGACGGATGGTGTTCCTGTGGATGATGGCGATGCCTCCTCCCATCTGGTTGGCGTTGCGGTCCCTCCGGACGATCTTGTAGCCCTCTGGGATAGCGATGGCGATGTCGGGAGCTGAAGAGGCGTTCATCCAGGTCTCCGTGAGGAAGGCAACGTCAGGGGCTGTGGCGTCTAGAAGGTTCCAGAGTTCGATGGCGTGTCTGTGGACGGAGCGGGTGTTGAGCAGGATGCACTTGAGGTGGGTGCTGCTGGTGTTCGACTTGGCGGGTGCTGGTGCGAGGCTGGTCCGGATGCAGGAGAACTTGCAGGCGTGACAGCAGAAAGGTCCGTGGGTACCTCGTGGCGTGGCTTGATGGCATTCTGGGAGTCGGCCGGTGTTGAGAGCGGTGAGGGTGGCGGCGGAGTACGTCAGGCGGGTAGGACGGGGTCTCCGTGGGCCAGGGGTCCTGGCACTGGGCGCGGTCCAGGCGCGGACGGGCGTAGACGGGCTTACCTTTGGCGCGCCTTCGGCGCACAATCGGCGCGCCCGCTGCGCGTGACCGCTGCGCGTGACCGCTGCGCGTTCGCACGGTCGCCATATAAAGGCGAAGTGCGCGGGTGGGCGGAGCAGCTGGGAGGCGGGAGCGGGGAGGGAACAGAATAGAAAAGGGGCGGGTCTGCGGTGGTGGCGGGAAGCGGGGAGCGGGGAGGGAAGATGGAGGGCGGCGAGGTAGGCGGGCACACAGGAAGGACACAAACTGGAGAAATAAACAGGCACTAATGGAGAACACCGGGGCTAACACGGGCAAAAACTACAATAATAACAAGCACAAATGACGTTCAAAATAAGCAAAACAAACGACAGCAGAGTCTAATGGAAAGCACAGGCGCTAACACGGGCAAGAAGTACAATAAAAACAAGCACAAATGACGTTCAAAATAAAACAAAACAAACGAAAACGGAGTCAGCCGGCGGCGAGGCAGGCAGCGCGGCAGGGACCAGGCTAAGGGGCACACGCAGCAGCTGGTGGCCGTGCGGCGCGGGGGTGTCCCACAAGTTTTGCGGGTGCACGATATATATTTAGTGCAACTAACTATATATGGAATTTCAGTGGTTTTGTGTGAGTAAAATAAGGTTTTGTAAATGCTAATTCCTAACTATATATGGTCTATAACCCATGGTTTTTTCAGTGAATTTTCAAGGTTTTGTAAATGCTAGTTCCTAACTATATATGGTCTATAACCTATGGTTTTTTCAGTGAATTTCAATGGTTTTTTAATAGCAAATATCAAAAGCTGTAAAATGTCAAATACGTGGTATGTAAAAACATTTTCGTGTCTATGCACGCTGATGTGCTTTGAACGCTGCCCCCCCCCCTCTTTTCTTTTAGGAGTATTCTCTCTTTGCAGATATTGAAGTATAGGTAACGCAGGCCTTTGCCCCCGTTGTAATCCGTCGTGCCTGCTTCCCTCTCCATTTGATTGATTGTTATCCAAGCATTTACTGTGTAAAGGTCCCCTCATCATATAAGATTCCAGTTTGCTCCGTGGCCGGCCCACATGGTTGTAGGCCCGTATTTGTATGCTGAAAAAAAAAGAGTTTTCGAAGGAAGTATGGAATCAGCGTCATAACAATCGTCTAGGTTGGTAGGGTTTTAGAATAATGGCTGTTATTCCCAAACAATAGAAGACAGATAATGCCGACCCTTGCCTGAATTTTGGATTGATTGAAATTTGTATCCGTCACACCAGCCCTTTTTCCAGAATTGTTAGAAAATGGTCGACCGTAGCTTAAGGTATCTGCCGAATGTAAGGTGTGGTATTTTTTCCCATAAAATAAGACTAATTGAGAAACAAATACACGAAGAGGGAACTCGAATTTAGAGACAAACAAAATGAAACATTTTTTGGCATCATAAAAAGGGGAGGATATGTTACATAGAAAAATAATGCGAAAGGGATAGCCAAGATCTGTTGTATCACACGTTCCTGCAGCTAGTCTGATACATGGTAAGTAGAAGCTTTTTCGTGTTTGCGCGCGCTGACATCCTCTGAATGCTGTATCCCCCCCTTTCTTTTCTCCTCTGTAGGTTACATCGGAGTTCCGACTGAAGAATGGAGAGGACATGGACCGCACCGTGCTCCATGTAAGGAAAGACATAGACAAGCGCTGTGAGATATTGCATGGAGTGCAGACCATCACTGGGAACGTAAAAAATTGTATGGTGTGACTGTGCGTACATGCCCTGATTGTATGGTATGAATGTGTATATATTCCATATGCCCGGCCGATAAACATTCTGTTTGCGCAACTGCCGCGTTAGAAAACAACATCGTGACGCGTCGCGTAACCGCGACGTATCGCGTTGTCGCGTAATGCGTCATATGACGTGCCGCGTTAGCGCACCCGGAAGTGCTCCGGTGCGCGAGGCGCGAAGCGCAGCTTCCCGGAAGCGATCCGGGGCGTGGCGCGGAGCGCGTAACGTAAGCATAACAGGTCATGTGACTTGTTAATAAAACTTTTCATTGGTTCATTTCACTTTTGGGTTCCTAATGATGTAAGGCTAGGTCATGTGACCTAAAAATAACACTTTTCATTGGTTGAGAACTATTTTTTGTCCCAAATGATGAAAACCCCTCCTTGTTTCCTCACTCTGACTTTCATCTTTGTGAGAGGAAGACCTTGCCTGATTCGGCCAGCTCAATCGATCGAGCATGAGACTCTGTTGTGATCTGAAGAACCGCTGCCTGCGGTGCCTCACTGAGCCGCTTGACGGAGGCCCCCGAGGGGCGGTGTGGTGGCGCGGACTGGGAGGGGGCACTTGGCTCCTGCCCCCTCCCCAAGTTTCGCTCGGCCAGCTGAGTTGCGACCACTCTTGCAGCCTACGACATGGAGAGGCCGGGGCGTTGACTAGGCGGGGCCTCCGGCCGCAACCACAGCACCAACGATTGCTGCTGACGGAGGGGAGCCTTGCCGGTGAGAGCCACTGATCTGAAGAACGGCTGACTGCGGTGCCTCCCTGAACCGCTTGACGGAGGCCCCCCAGGGGCGGTGTGGTGGCGTGGACTGGGAGGGGGCGCTTAGCTCCTGCCCCCTCCCCAAGTCTCTCTCGGCCAGCTGAGTTGCGCCTGCTCTTGCTATTACAGCGTCTCACCCGCCATCCGGCTAAATTGCACCCACTCTTGCGGTAAAGCGACTCTTCCATTCTGGACCTTGTCCCACAATCCGTTTGACCTGAAGACACGTCCTGCGGTGCCCTCGCAATGCGGCCTGGTCCCTGAATGTGTGCAGGGGGACGGTATTTCTCGCTCGGCCAGCAGAGTTGCGCCCACTCTTGCGGCCTACGACATGGAGAGGCCGGGGCGTTGACTAGGCGGGGCCTCCGGCCGCAACCACAGCGCCTACGATCGCTGATAACGGAGGGGAGCCTTGCCGGTGAGAGCCACTGATCTATAGAACCGCTGCCTGCGGTGCCTCCCTGAACCACTTGACGGAGGCCCCCGAGGGGCAGTGTGGTAGTGCGGACTGGGAGGGGGCGCTTGGCTCCTGCCCCCTCCCCAAGTCTTGTTGCCCTGGTGTGGCCTGAGATCGCCCCCGACAAAGGCGGCCGGCTCCCGGGGTCCGGCGGAACTTTTTGCCTTTTGGTGACTCTTCCATTCTGGACCTTGTCCCACAATCCGTTTGATCTGAAGACACGTCCTGCGGCCTGGTCCCTGAATGTGTGCAAGGGGACGGTATTGATTGGATCAAGATGGCGGCTTCACACAAAGCTGACTCAAGTGTTGCTGCTGATGCTATGCAGACAAAAACTGGTTTTCAGTTTGTACATTCTTCAGGATTTTTCCATCCAAGGCTGGTTGAGAGTTTGTAGAACGATGGCTTCAGATTTTCAACATACTACTCTTCAACATTCTTCATAAATGTAATTCTGGTCCTGCCGCTACTTATTGGAGACATTAAACTATACTCTGGACCTGCCTGGCCTCAACCAAAATGGCGCCAGTATGGCAGCGACTTGCAACTCCTTATGACGTTCTAGTTACTTAGCCTTGACGTTATGGGGGATGTATGCGGTCTTTGTGCACATGGCGGGCGGGGAAGGGTACTGACTGGGAATACGGACAACCCTATTGATGTCGATTTTTCATTATTGATTATTGTATTAATAAAGCTTCAAAGTAATGTAACCCATGATACTCGCCCATGGTGTGCGTATGGACGATTTTATTGTAACTGATCCTGTTATACTTTCAATTAAAAAATCAACCTTCACTGATCCTACAACCGTTTATCACGTTTAGTTTTTTCATAATTGATTATTGTATTAATAAAGCTTCGAAGTAATGTTACCCATGATATTCGCCCATGGTGTGCGTATGGACGATTTTATTGCAACTGATCCTGTTATACTTTCAATTAAAAAACCAACCTTCACTGATCCGGCAACCGCTTGTCACGTTTAGTTTTTTCAATTAAATGGCTCGCTTGTTACATACTCCTATACCCCTGGCTTTTCAAAGACACCATCCTGTATAATAAAGGGCTGCGTCAAGGGTGGTATTGCCCAGAATGCCTTGATTTCTAGTGCTCGTAATGATGAAGCCAGAACTGCCGAAAGGGATTCTGGTCCTGCCGCTACTTATTGGAGACATTGAACTATACTCTGCACCTGCCTGGCCTCGACCAAAGTGGCGCCAGTATGGGAGCGACTTGCAACTCCTCATGACGTTCTAGTTACTTAGCCTTGACGTTATGGGGGATGTATGCGGTCTTTGTGCACATGGCGGGCGGGGAAGGGTACTGACTGGGAATACGGACAACCCTATTGATGTCGATTTTTCATTATTGATTATTGTATTAATAAAGCTTCGTAGTAATGTTACCCATGATACTCGCCCATGGTGTGCGTATGGACGATTTTATTGTAACTGATCCTGTTATACTTTCAATTATAAAATCAACCTTCACTGATCCTGCAACCGTTTGTCACGTTTAGTTTTTTCAATTAAATGGCTCGCTTGTTACATACTCCTATACCCCTGGCTTTTGAAAGACACCATCTTGTAGAATAAAGGGCTGCGTCAAGGGTGGTATTGCCCAGAATGTCTTGTTTTCTAGTGCTCGTAATAATGAAGCCAGAACTGCCGAAAGGGATTCTGGTCCTGCCGCTACTTATTGGAGACATTAAACTATACTCTGGACCTGCCTGGCCTCGACCAAAATGGCGCCAGTATGGGAGCGACTTGCATCTCCTTATGACGTTCTAGTTACTTAGCCTTGACGTTATGGGGGATGTATGCGGTCTTTGTGCACATGGCGGGCGGGGAAGGGTACTGACTGGGAATACGGACAACCCTATTGATGTCGATTTTTCATTATTGATTATTGTATTAATAAAGCTTCGAAGTAATGTAACCCATGATACTCGCCCATGGTGTGCGTATGGACGATTTTATTGTAACTGATCCTGTTATACTTTCAATTATAAAATCAACCTTCACTGATCCTGCAACCGTTTGTCACGTTTAGTTTTTTCAATTAAATGGCTTGCTTGTTACATACTCCTATACCCCTGGCTTTTGACCCTTCCCTACGCGCGGTCTGTACTACCGCCCTCGGGCGATCTATGTAATGAACAGACTACCATTGCCGAAACACAAGGGAATGCATCTCAGAGAGATAAGTCAAGTACGTGGTAGATAAAAACATTTTCGTGTTTATGCACGCTGATGTGCTTTGAACGATGCCCCCCACACCCCTCCTCATCATTTAGATTACCACCGCCCATTGCACAAAAGCGTACCGGGCGCTCCCCACGCAAAAAAAAAACGATTTTTGTCTTTTTTTTTTTTTGCCCCACGGGGCCCTTTTAAAGCCTCCACATCAAACCTAGGGGGTCAGGGAGGATCTACTATGCCCCCTTATGGTCATTTCCCCCTTCGTTTCGGCCTCCTCTTGTCTCTCAATCCTACCGAGAGACAAGATGGCGGCCGCTCCGGACTGTTTAGAATGTTGACAGACACCGGAGACCCAATCAGCTTCGCTTTGCGAAGTTCCGTTACGCGTCAAGTACGCGAACCGGAGCGCTACCCGGAGCGCTGTCACAGATATATATATTTTTTTGAACGTTAATTTATCAAAATCCACTGGAGCACATGTATTGAGACCTAGCAAAGGCACATCGGGCTAACAGTCCCTACAATTTTGCCAAGTTTCATGCAAATCCATTCAGCCGTTCGAGCTAAATGTGAGGCCAACCGCCCTATGGAAATTAACAAGGGAAAAACGCGTTTTGGGACCCCCCTTTTTTCTCGGCCCCCCCTTGACGAACCCCCCCAAATTTTCAGGGGCTGCTCAGAAACAAAATGTGCAATTTTCCTGAAAATTTCAGCCAATTCCGTCCACAAACGGCAAAGTTATTAGACATAGAATTTTCAAAAATCCCATAGAGAAAAAATCCTAACTATATATACCTACTGGCGACCGCCAGTAGGTATATATATATATATATATATATATATATATATATATATATATATATATATATATATATATATATATATATATATACACACACACACACTAATGTTAGAAACAATCAGCCCGATTAGTTTATTGTGTGTGTGTATATATATATATATATATAGATATATATATATATATATATATATATACACACACACACTAATGTTAGAAACAATCAGCCCAAGACCGAGTCGGATTCAGAAATTATCCTTTATGCAGACTGATTAATTTTATACAGGACCTCTTGAACCTTGTCCCTTGTCATTCCTATTTCAAATAAGTTGAAAACTGTGTGCTAGTTTTAAATTACATATGATGTTCTTTGAGGGTTGCTTTAATACAAAGGGAATCATTTAGCATTTCAGGTTGTTTTCAGACATGGACATGAAGCTGTGGAAGAGTTGATGGGCCATCCCAGACAGAAGTACTTATGTTAAGACTGTAAACCATATGGCATATCTGAAGGCTAGACAAAGTGTTTGAGATTATCTGCTATGCAGCGGAGATCATACATTTTCACATGAATGCCTCATCTAGTATTGGTTTTGTATTATTTACATCCGGTACTGGTAGTATAAGTGAACAAGACAACAAAATAATAGGGAGAGCCGAGCCAAAAGTCTGACCGAATGCATGAAATGAATTAAAATTGAGCCCAAGACATGTTCAAGTTGGAATGTTCCACCAGCTCTCAGGCAAGAATCTGTTTAGCTGAAAATGTTGTGCAAATGTTTTATTTAGCCTTACTCAAATACACTCTATGACACACTACCAGTCTTGCTGGATTGTTTGAAAATTGACAGACTGTGTAAATAATTTGATCAATAAGTTTCAAGTGTATTTTAAGTCTCTTATGTTGTCCTATATATTAACCTCATAGCTGCTATTACACATTCCTCCCCAGTGCTGCGCTGTCCATTACAACTAGTGCTGAATGGACGTTCAATGGTCGTGCGCAGCACTGGGGAGGTAGCGCTGCTGACGACCATTGGCCGTCAGCAGCACTTAAGGGGTTAAAAAAAAATAATAATAATTGAGAGATTTCCACACGTGCACAACGTGCTCATTTAAGAGCTGTGTTCTCTGGTAATCCATTTTAACTTTGCATTTTTTTCATTGGTCTGACCTTGTAAATGGTAGTAAGCTGCTTGCAGCGCAATATTATGTAAAATAAGAGGACAGTATTATATGTGCTTAGGTCCATTTTCAAATACTGATGAAGTTATGGATGAGAAGAAAGCATCTCGTAATTGTACTGACAAATCCATGTTCTTCTCAGACACACTATTTTCGCACAGGTGCATGCATGCATGCATGATTAGATGGTCTTAGATACAGTGCTACTGGGTACAAAGGCAAACTCTTATGTACTGGAATATTTCAATGGACCCTTCAATCAATATTTAGACTTGAGTGTAGAGAGGAGGAGAGTGATTTTTATCGGGAAGAGCAGGATACGGCCTCTCCATCTACAACTCAACTCACATTCACCAACTCTTACTCGATATTTCAGAATGTTATCATCCTTCCTTTGAAAGAGCCATTCATGGTTATTGTATGGACCTCACGTACCCTATTGGTGTCATGATTCATCATCGAGTCGCACCCTGGTCTCCATAAACCAAGTAGGCTTGGCCTTATTCCATTGAACACTATGAATCTTCTTTGTGATTCTAATGGGAACCCCGGTTAGCCTTTTTTTAGGTGCCAATGGTATGAGTAAAACCTACTACTCCTGTACCCTAGTGTGTCAACATGTTTCAGCCCACCTAAATGGCCTTACAAAGGTTTCCGATTTTCATCAGGGCTACTTCTACTCAATGCCCCATATTTTATAAATAGTATTTCTTCTGTCCATTCCATTTTTGTAAGTTTAGTCAACAGTCCTGCGTCGCACAATGGACACACATTCAGCATGCGGTCTCCAGGGGGAGAAGTAGGTTACTGAACCAGAGGCAGCTTTGACGAAAGTGTGACTACAAGCCCCTCTCGCCTGGCTTTGACCATGATGCAATAATATATCATCTACAGGACACAGATTAAATCACTAGAACCTTATGTATTCAGTGCACATTAGGGGGCAGATTTACAATAACTGGCGGATCCCCAGGGATGCGCCAGTTATTGTGCGCCGCATCTCCGCCACCCATTGTAAATGCGGCGCACCATGGGGCAAAAATGGCACAGATGCGTGACGCATCTGTGCCGTAAAGGTGGCGCATTGCTGGAGTTGCGTCGCAAGCGCGACGCAGCTCGAGCAAGTCTCGGGGGTGCCCTATCTGTCCAATGCTGCGTCAAGCCTTACGCCTGCTTCAACAGGCGCAGGGTTTTGATGCAGCATAGGCCTAAAAGTGACTGAGTGAAATCTTGTAGATTTCACTCAGCCACTTTTGCGAGGCGTACCTGCCCCGGAACGCCCACCCTGCGCCGGAATGCCCACATGTGGCGTAGGGCTTTACAACGTGATGCATCTGCCTAGATGCGTCACGTTGTAAATGGGTCGCAGGGATGCGCCACGTTTACGCCACCGTTGCGTGACGCAACGGCGGCGCAAGTCCGACATTGCCCCTTTCTGTGCATGGTTTGTGTCCTTATTACAGGATTCGCTAGGAGTGGTACACAGTGGGCTGGACCCTGTGAAGTCCTGATGAAGAGCTATTTGGGGAACAGCTCAAAACATATTACTGAGACATCCAGACTCATTAAGGTCAGGTTTCTTCTCAGTAAAAGACGCCTGATTTGTAACCATACCAACTAGGGGCGGGAAGAAAAGAGTGGCCAACTAGTTAGGTATTTTTTGATTTTCTTGCCCTTTCCACTCCACATCAATGCTCTACACATAGCCTACAATAAAATGTGCTCCTTCGTAATTCGCAAGTCGCAGCACCCTTCAATCCGTAGAGGATAGAGAGGAACCCCAATGATGAAGCAAGTCACCTAGGGGCAACCCTGGTGGGTGAGGGGTCTCTAGAAAAAGACGAGGGATTACAACAAATACTTGCTGTATCCTATCTAATTCCCTAAGGGCAGGTTTTCTATGATATACCCGATTTTTGTCTGGCTACACATTCAGCATGCTCATTCTTGAGGCAGGCCTTCTTTCCTGCCCCCCGGTTGGAAGGAAGGGCATATATTAGTGCCAGAACTCCTGTACAAGTTCCTCGTATACAGGCCGGTGAGGCACGTCCCTGTTGTCACACTCGCTCCCAGGGTTTTGTGCCGTTATTAGCTTAAATTTGCCATCGCTGTATCCATGCCGTTCCTTCCACATCAGTCAGTAAATCTATTACCTGTAAACATGAGACATCTATCCATCTCTTACTCGGGGCCTACATATGCTGTGCATAGTTTATTTTGTACTTGTTTTTTGTTTAAGAAACTACATTATGAATGTTGCTTCTTGGATTCGATTTTCTCTCTCTTCTGAATACTTTGTTCTCCTTTATCCTGCAATGAGTGTTTTTCTTTTCAATCTTTGCAATTCTGTGGCTGTTGTGTACCATACATCTTTTCGGGGTAGGCCTCTGGAGAGATTTCCCATTTCTAAATGGAATACTCATTTTATTAGGGAAAGTAGTCTAAGTTTCTTTGTTATTGCTTGACAGCGTGTTTTCATTTTTACTGTTTCTTGGTACAAATCGTTTTAAGTTTGTACTAATGTCTTACAAATATATTTAAACCCATAATACATTTTGAGCATAATTTTAATGGAAAGTCTTTGTATGTTATTGCCTGCAGGTGGCAGTATATACAGTGCTTTTTCCCCATTGTCAGATCCAGGTTTTTATATAATACATCCCTTTAACTAATATATTTTCCATTTTTATACACTTTAGAATTACGCCCGTTTCAATGCTAATTGCGGTTTAGATATTTAATATTCGGTAAATTATATGAACTATGAAAGTACTTGTCGTGTCTTAACAAATTAGGAACTAGTTGGACCAACGCGAGACCTAAAAAAACGTATTCTCAGCTGCATTTCTGAAGGAAAGTATGCAGTGACACTAATTTTCCTACAGGCACCTCGGCCATTTCATTTTTGGACAAACATGAGGTGAATTTGCTTTACAGCCATGCCAGCAGCATGCTGCTGTTAGCATCTCAACTCAGAGCAGGTGCTGTACATAAGGAGCAGAACAGTGTGGTAAGAGGTAACAGCAGCAGGCAGAAATGTATTGCAACAGCATTTTGCAGGAACTGTAAAACAAGGTTTCAAACGAAAAGATGGCTCTCATTGAAAGAATATCTGATTAATTCATCTGCAATACTCCATTGGTCTTTGACTTTACATTTCGTTTTTTGTTTAAATCAAGGAAGCAGCAGTAGACCGCATAGTGTTGGGGAGTGGTACATACCTGGACGCGCTCTATCGAAAGGGTAGACGAAGATTGCCTCCGTTGCCTCAAATGGCGGCGGTGGTTGGAGCTTGGAGGAAGGTGTCAAAATGGCTGGGTTGGGAGGCGAAACTCACGGCTCAGACTCCGTTGTGGGTCGGGGACTATCTTCCCGAGGTCGCGAAACTGAAGGGCCTCCGCAGTTGGAGCCTGATAGGTATTGACGTGCTGGGAGACCTCTGGAAAAGAGAAGATGTGCTGGAGTTCACTGCTTTACAGGAGGAATTCCAGATTGGGGGAGGGGAGTTTCTATACTATCAGCAAGTCCGACATGCAGGGGGATCAGCTACCAGAATATGCCCCGCTAGAAGACCTAATGGACCCGATGATAAACAAGGCCATCTCCCTCAATTACAAGAAGCTCATCAACAACATTCCTGATCCCCTAGAACCGATCCGGGAAAAATGGGAATCTGATGTCGGGTTATTAGAGGAGGATGACTGGCGGGAGGCGCTGCAGAGCCCTAGAGAAGTAGCAATCCGAGCACGGTTTAGATTGGTCCAACTGCGCATCCTGCACCGCTCATACACTCCCCGCACAACACAACATCGTATTGGGTATGCTGACTCTAGGTTCTGTCTGCGTTGCTGTGGGGAAGAGGGCTCCTTTTTCCACAACCTATGGGACTGCGCCAGGATCCGGGCATACTGGTCTAACCTAGCTGCCATAATGTCCGAGGTGATTAGGTCGGAGGTCCCGATGGAGGCTAAATGGCATATTTTAGGAGTCCCGAATTACGTCACCAGGCCGAAATGGGATAAGGCCTGGCTGGCGCTGGCAAGCATGGTCGCCAAGAGAAACATAGCCCGCCTGTGAGGTAGCGACCTTCTACCAACGGTGGAAGAATGGGAACATGACCTGGACTGGTGCCAAAGGGCGGAAAGAGTGATTTATAAGAGCAGAGGGTGTCCTAGGAAATGGGAAAAGATATGGGGGGCGTGGAGGAGGTATAGAGGGGAAGTGTGGGATACCCAGGCTTCCTCATTACAGTCCTGAGGCTTCTGTAGGACTTCCAAACTGTTTCTGTAGAATCATGATGTTCATATTGCTTGGTATGTATTTGTCTGTTATATGCATGTACACCTGCCATTACCTACTATGTATAACGCCATTTTCATGAGAGCCTATATTCTGGTTTTTTTATTTTTTTATTTTTTTTATTACTTTCAGGTTGCAAACACATAGAAATTAACGCAATTACATATTACATATATCAACATAACATAGCCATACAACAGAAATTTTACATAAATGAAAATTTTAAGTCGTTTCCTCTTGGATCCACTGTTGTACCGGAGCCCAAATTTTCATCCCAAATTGTCTTTTCTTCCTTCCCTTGGTTGCATATATAGCTGATTCAAAGTTATATTTTGCTAACAAGCGGGCCCTCCACATAGAAAACGATGGTGGAACTGAGTTGATCCATTCCAGAGTAATGCATGCTCTATATTCAGCTAATAAAATAAAGATCGAGTATTGTTGTTCACTTACTACTGTATCTGATGATAGTCCGAATAAAATCAGTTCTGGTGTAAGAGTTATTGTTTTCCCTGTAATTCTTTCAATGAAAAATTGTATTTGCTGAATAAATCCATGTAATTTGGCGCATTAAAAAAACACGTGTATTGAATCTGCACCCATCTGTGTACATCGATTTCAGTTTATACCAGCAGTACCCCCCTATTTCATGATTTTTGCTGGAGTATGATAAAGATCAAACATAGCCATATAGTGCTGAGTTCTTGATCGTCCTGTAATTAGAATAATATTAGCTATTATAATTGATTCTTTCAACAACGAATCATCTACACACAACTTTTCCTCCCATTTGTGTTGGGTTGCTGAAAGATCATCTGGGAGATAATTTATAAGAAGATTATAAAAATAACCTATTTTTCTTTTAACAAACAGACTCTCTATCAGCAAAATCGATTTTAACCCTTGATATTCAATGGGCCTCGATGAGTTTAAAAAACTAGATATCTGTAAATATTTAAAGTAGTCCTGTGGAGGAATTCTAAATTTTTGTTGAAGTTCAGAAAAGGATGATACAGTATTAGAATTAACTGAATATAAATCACTCAAGTAAAATATACCACTATTATTCCACCTTTTCATCACCGGATCTCTGAATATGGGAGGGAAGCAATGTGGAGAATTTAGGGGAGTGTATCTTGTAATCCTTGGAATCCCCACCAGTTTTTTAATGATTCTCCATGCTTTAAAAGCTGCCGATATAATCTTGAATTTTGATTTTTTGTAGTAGCTTGGTTCTATTATTCTTAGAAATTGATTATTAGAATCCAAACCTAAGACTAATTCATAAATCGAAGGGGAATGTGCGTTTGAGATGGGAGTTTTTTTGCCCATAATTAGTGGCGATATGCTCGGAAATATTGTAGCAAGATAATAAAATAAAAAATGTGGAACAGACCATCCGCCTCTATCCCTTGGTAGTATCATTTTTTTGTAAGCTCTTCTATATGGCTGAGATACCCGCCACCCCCTCTCAACACAATCCCCAAGGATGGGAAACCGGAAACGGTTCTGAACTTTTGGAAGGCGGGAGGGAGTGACCCTCCCGGCCGTATTTATTAAAATATGAAACAAAATCAAAAACATTAAAATAACAGTTTCATATTATGTACAATTTCATTTCCACATTACGATGTTTGGCTAACCTTAACAGATCTCTAATACAAAGGTTCTCCTAGCCGAACTAACATCCTACAAAACATTTGACTTGAAATTGTACATCCTAACGTTAAGGGCCAACGGCAAGGTCGATCCCCTCGACACCGAAGCTAAGGACATCAGGTCTGAACTTCAATCTCTACAGCTTGACCTTATCAACAGCGAACCCACTCACAGACTGGGCCATCTCCTAGACCCAATCTTTATGAATGGTTCCGGAGTACATGCCAATTCCCCCTATTCCGGTCCCTTGGACTGATCACTTTATCATCCCATTCATCATCCAATTATCCGATTCTGATCCTAAACCAGTCTGCAATCATCGCTATTTACGACGGAACTGGAAAAACTTCTCTCATGAGACTTTTAATAAGATACTTGATACAGGAGGTTCCTTGGGAGGCACAGACTGCGAAACAGCCTACAGTCTCTTGCAGAATCACATTTTAAAGGCCCTAGACACCACCGCTCCCATCAGGAAAATGAAAAACCCTAACTATGCGAGAAAATCTAGTCCTTGGTACACGCCTGAACTTCAGGCTCTTAAATCGGCTTGTAAGAAATTGGAGCGTGAATGGCGCACCAACTTCTGTCCTGCAACTAAAACACAGTACAAAAATGCACAAAAACAATACTATAAAATAATCCGCTCCTCCAAAGCTCTCCACTATAAAACTCGCATAGGGGAGGCGGAGAACTCCTCTAAAGAGCTTTACAAAATTTTTAAAGAAATATCGGTGCTTACTACCGACAATCAATCCTGTAATGACTCGGTTGAAACCTGCAATAAAATAGCTCAGTATTTCTCCGGAAAAATCACCAACATTTATGCCAACTTCTCTGAACAGATGACCTCTGGTCACGATTTTAAGGAAAGCTTAGAAACTGATCCTACAATGCAAAATCTCCAACACTTTTCTGTACCTCCCACGGAAACGCTTATAAATATATGTGAAAGCGTTAAATCAGGTTCCCCTCGCGACCCAGCCCCACCTAAAGTGCTAACCACTAGCCTACAAGTACTGGAACCCCATTTCAGGCATGTCATTCAATTATCCTTTTCCTTGGCCTGTCTTCCGGAAGATTGGAAAAAAGCGATAGTATTGCCTATTAAAAAGAAACCTAACATCAGTCAGGATACCTTAGAAAATCTCCGACCTATCTCCCTCCTCCCCTATCTCGCGAAAGTGGCCGAGAAAATTGCAAACAAACAACTGATGGTCCACCTAGAATCCAACTACTCCCTACATGGATCCCAATCTGGTTTCAGAACGAACTACTCCACGGAGACAGCTCTCCTAAGAGCGACTGAAACTCTTCGGGCAGGAGCAGATGAGGGTCACACAATGGCACTCATCATGCTGGACCTCAGCGCTGCGTTTGACACTGTAGCACACTCCATCTTGCTACAGTGTCTAAACAAAGCTGGGGTCACCAAGACAGCACTAGGTTGGCTTAAAGCTTTCCTTTTGGGCCGCAGCTTTCAGGTCCAAAGAGGCTCATTCCTCTCAGACAGCATTGCTCTTGAACAGGGGGTGCCTCAGGGCTCTGCCCTGAGCCCTACCCTGTTCAATCTGTATATGGCCCCTCTGGCAGATGTGGTACAATCGTATGGCATAAAATTAGTATCCTACGCCGACGATACCCAACTGCTCATCTCGCTATCCCAAGCTCCCACTTTAGCTGCAACCAACTTCAAGAACTGCATGCAGGAGCTGGCAGGGTGGATGAGCCAACACTGCCTAAAACTTAACGGCTCCAAAACAGAGGTTCTCGTGATAGGTGGTAGCGATACCAGCTGGACTCAGGATTGGTGGCCCTCCTGTCTAGGACCTTTACCTACCCCTGCCAAGGAAGCCAAGAACTTGGGGGTTTGGGTTGATCCCAAACTCTCCTTTGACAGTCACGTCCACAAAGTGGTAGGGAAGTGCTTCGGGGTGCTAAAAACCTTAAACCGCACTCTAGACCTTCTTCCGCTAGAGGCCAGACGCACCCTGACCCAAGCACTAGTCACTTCCCGTATAGATTACGGAAATGTGCTTCTTTTAGGGACAACTGAAAAGAACAAGAAAAAGCTTCAAGTCCTACAAAATACGGCAGCACGGTTAGTCCTTAAATTACCAAAAAGAGCTCCCTCTAAACCCACCCTGGATGCTCTTCATTGGCTTCCCATAAAAAAAAGGATCCTCTTCAAAGCATTGCTCATATGCTACAGGATCAACTCCATGAAAGCCCCTGAATATCTCAAAGACTTAGCCATACCCTATGAGCCTAATAGAACACTTTGCTCTATGGGAACTGGTCTCCTTAAGATTCCTCGCATAAAGAAGGCCAGGATGGGAGGACGCTCCTTCCGCGTGCTGGCGGCTAAAAATTGGAATGCCCTTCCCATGAACATCAGACTAGCTGAAACAGAAACTATTTTTAGAAAAGTCTTAAAAACCTACCTGTACACCCTATAACTTCTGCCTCTGCATCCTGCTACTCTCTCCACAGCGCGGGGACACGCCGGGATGGCGTCACCAGGCGCTTTATAAGCTCTTTTATTATTATTATTAACCGGTGTCAGATCCCTAAACCAGAAATACCCCCCCCTCACTTGTGAGGAGATCGACCGCACAGAGGCGTACCTCAGGTGCATCTACCAATTTCCCTTGGACTTGACGGGGGCCCCAATGAACTCGACGCCATTTAACGGTCGTCCGAGGACTTGTGTGAGGTGTCTAAAAGGTAGCGTAAACCCCCTCCCGAACCCCACACAACTTACCCATCTGCCGTCGCAGATGTCCTGGCCCCGGGAAATTCCCCAGGAGGGCCCGTAGCCCCTCCTATCCAGGAAGGGGCCTTGACCACCTTTCCTTTCCTTCCGGCGGCCTATCC
This sequence comes from Lissotriton vulgaris, assembly GCF_964263255.1. Taxonomy (NCBI): domain Eukaryota; kingdom Metazoa; phylum Chordata; class Amphibia; order Caudata; family Salamandridae; genus Lissotriton; species Lissotriton vulgaris. The sequence continues at coordinate 263,838,399 of NC_141687.1, read as the reverse complement.
TTAGAAGGGACCGCCTCCCCGTTGAGGGGCCAATGGCCACCTCCCCCGAGCGCTCCCATCCGTAATGGGTGACGCACCCCCATAGGGATCTTCCAATTACTGCTCACCGATCATGACCTTACCGCCCGACCAAAATAAATACGACATTTAACTAAATTACTAAATTGCAAAACAATCATAACTATTACAAGCATGATTACAGATCAACACTAATGCAGAATTACTTTATTTGAAAAACATACTGAAAAATGACCATTCTTTATTGCATACTCAAAATATCACGACAATCATCACAACCTGTAAGAAATAGAGTTACCACATCAAAACTTTATTCAAAACAACTCGCTGTCCTCAGGGGCTGGTGGGTGGGTCAAAATTGGCTCTTCGTTCCGTCTCGAGCTCACGTACAGCGGGGAGGTGCAGCTTCAGAGCACAGGAACAAGAGGATGCTTTCTTGGCTTGTTGCTCCTTTTATCCGTCTTCAGGGCGGGCGTAAACCCGCCCACGCCTGCCTCCGAGGGCGTGGCCAGCTGCGTCGGTGTCTAGGACAACCCACTCCAGGGCGGGAAAAAGGCGCGCCCCGGCCACGCCGCTTCGGGGATACCAGCCGAGACTCGCCTCCCGCCCAAGATGGCTTCCCGGGGGGATCGTGGTACTCCACCATACGTTCGGGGGGACCGAATGGTCGCCCCTTTCCATATGGCTGAGATACCCGCCACCCCCTCTCAACACAATCCCCAAGGATGGGAAACCCGAAACGGTTCTGAACTTTTGGAAGGCGGGAGGGAGTGACCCTCCCGGCCGTATTTATTAAAATATGAAACAAAATCAAAAACATTAAAATAACAGTTTCATATTATGTACAATTTCATTTCCACATTACGATGTTTGGCTAACCTTAACAGATCTCTAATACAAAGGTTCTCCTAGCCGAACTAACATCCTACAAAACATTTGACTTGAAATTGTACATCCTAACGTTAAGGGCCAACGGCAAGGTCGTAACCAGTGTCAGATCCCTAAAACAGAAATACCCCCCCTCACTTGTGAGGAGATCGACCGCACAGAGGCGTACCTCAAGTGCATCTACCAATTTCCCTTGGACTTGACGGGGGCCCCAATGAACTCGACGCCATTTAACGGTCGTCCGAGGACTTGTGTGAGGTGTCTAAAAGGTAGCGTAAACCCCCTCCCGAACCCCACACAACTTACCCATCTGCCGTCGCAGATGTCCTGGCCCCGGGAAATTCCCCAGGAGGGCCCGTAGCCCCTCCTATCCAGGAAGGGGCCTTGACCACCTTTCCTTTCCTTCCGGCGGCCTATCCTTAGAAGGGACCGCCTCCCCGTTGAGGGGCCAATGGCCACCCCCCCCGAGCGCTCCCATCCGTAATGGGTGACGCACCCCCATAGGGATCTTCCAATTACTGCTCACCGATCATGACCTTACCGCCACAGGCCGGATAGCTGACCGGCTATCCGGACCCCCCACAACAACTCCTGCCTAAAGGTCATGTTTTAAACTCTTTAGCCAAGCTATGAAATCTCCTATGAGTAACTCATTCCCCACCCGGGACAAATGAACCCCATCCTCCAAATACATACTGTCACCTTTGATACAACCATGCGAAACAGAATGCAGTGTACCTGACCGAAACAATCTACTCAATTTGTTATTTATTTTCTTTACTGAATGATTCAGAGCAGAAACCGAAATAGCCCCCCGCCACACTTTCCGTGGGATCATATGGGACCATGCAATTGTGCACCCTGGAACTCTTCTTGCCAACCAACTTACTGTGGAAAGCATTGCCTCAAGAAGGAGTCGTCTACCAGTGGCCACCAAGTCATTGCCCCCAAGATGGACTATGATTATAGACGGCGGTGACCTTGTCCGCCCTAACAAACCCTCGAAAAAGGATTGAAACTGATCAACACAGAGCCCGCCCTTTCCGTAGAAGGACACCCAGTACCCGTATTCCCCAGCGACGTGAATCATGTCACCTGCTTTGAATACGTCCGCGGCACGCCTCAAGTATGAGTGGCCCACGACCCACACCTCCTTTTTTGCAGCCGGTGATATCTGACCGCTGGTCCCCAGGTGTCGGGTCGACTGCACAGTCCGCCCCGCCTCGTAAGCTTGTGCAACTGAAAACCAAACAAAAACAAGAAGCGTGAGTACGTCATTACAGCTTCACAACATGTGCAACCGCACATACCTTTTATAACAGTTCGAGGACCAACGCCCCACACGTTTTATTTCATCTACACTCAGACCCCTGGCTGTAGCCTCAGTAGCAGCCCCTATCCGAAAGGAATGGGTCCCGAACTCGCCGGGGTTCAAGCCCGCGGCCGAAATTGACATCGCAAGCACCCGCTGGAACTGAAACCTCGTCAGTGGGGTGGCATCAGCGTGTCTCAACAAGGTCCCCCCCCATGATGCCACCCTCTGTGCTAAATATTCCTCTACGCACACCACAGGGCACATGGACGACCCAGGGATCCTCTGAATGATTATGCAGTCCCCATTTGCACCCTGATCGGTTTTGGACCTAACAAACGAGACTGTCATCGTCTCCCCCCTGACCTGAATGTGCTCCCGGCACAGTCCCCCCATCGTATCCTGCTTGTTCCTCGCCACCAGTTCGCTTACCCGCATAGCCCCATGGAATGCTAGCGCAAATGCAGCTCGGAATAACACTGCTTCGTACTGGGATGAACACGTTGCCGGGAGTACGGACAATAACAGGGTCAACCTATCCAGACCTATCGGGTGCCTCTCATCTACTCTGCGACCCTCAAGGCGTTGCCACCCACGTAGCGCTTTCTGCACCACAAAAGACGCTGTCGGGTCCTGGATCCCATGAGCCCTTGCCATAAAGGAAATGGCGGCCCGATGTCTCTGGGCCATAGCTACAGATTTTCCTGCCTGATGTAACGACAGCAGAAATCTTACGACAAGCTCTTCCTGTCCCCAAAGCTCCCCCCCAGCAGCCCCCAAAAAGGACAAATAGGAACGGAACGCCCCTTCATATGCCTTCCTTGTCCTGGGTGCTAAACTCTCTCCCACGAGGTTTTGTAGTTCGGGGCACCGAGAGACCAGAGAGCTTCGGGAAAGGGTGCTGCCACCAGGTCCGCTGCGGGCAGAAAACCCCAGAAGGCCTGCATACGGAAACGAGAAAGCGCATCAGCCACTTGGTTCAGTACCCCCGGGACATGTCTTGCCCTAAAGAGCACATTCAACTGCATACACAATAACACAATTTCTTTGAGCAGTCTCAGAATCCATTTGCAACGTGCTGCCTGACTATTGATACACTCAACCACAGTCATGTTATCAGACCAGAAAACCACAGAGTGATCACGAAAACCCTCCGGCCATGTTTTCAAGGCCACCAAAATAGGGAAGAGTTCAAGGAAAGCAATGTTACTCGTCAGGCCGCACTCGTGCCACCATGACGGCCATTTCTGCGCCGACCATTGTGTACCAAATATGGCGCCAAAACCTATACTCCCCGCGGAGTCTGTCCAAAGCCCCAGCTCCTCGGAGGACACCGCCGGTTTGTTCCAGACAATTCGACCATTGAAATCCGCTAGAAATGCCAACCAAATGCGCATGTCCTGGCGAACCTCTGCCGAGAGCCTCGTGCGGTGATGTCCTTCCTTCAGGCCGACCATGGCTTGTGAAATCGAGCGGGAAAAGGGGCGCGCCATTGGCATTACTCTCAGGGCAAAATTCAACTGACCCACCACCTGTTGCAATTGATGCAGGTTCACTTTTGTCGCACGTATACATGTTTCAAGGGATGTCCTGAATTTTAACACTTTTTCCTTGGGTAATCTAAAACAACCTTCTTCTGAGTCGAGCTCGATCCCCAGAAATTCGAGCAAAGTTGAGGGACCCACAGTCTTACCTGGCGCCAATGGCACACCGAATTGTTTCATTAAGACACAAAATTCATGCAAAGCCTGTCCACACTCAGGATCCCCGGCTGCCCCCAAAAACAGAAAGTCATCGAGGTAATGCATAACATGCTGAAAACCCGTCTTCCTTGTGAATACCCATTGCCGAAAACAACTGAACTTTTCAAAATAGGCACAGGATATCGAGCACCCCATTGGCATACATCTATCCATGTAATAGCAACCCTGAAACATAAAACCAAGGAGACGCTGATCGTCTGGGTGCACCAGGAGCAACCGGAACGCTGACTGGATGTCTGATTTTGCCATCAGCGCCCCGGGCCCCAGGCGGTTCAACATGGCAACGGCCTCATCGAAAGATGCGTACCGCACCGAACATACTTCCGGGTCTATCGCTTCGTTAACGGAAAGACCCCGTGGGGCTGACAAGTTATGTATCAGCCGAAACTCACCCGGGTCCTTCTTGGGGACCACCCCTAGAGGGGAACAAACAAAGTTCGCAACTGGTGGCAAATCAAATGGACCGGCGACACGACCTCGAGTCACCTCTTTCCCAATCTTTACCTGTACCACCGCCGTATGCTGCAAGACCGACAGTTGATTTTTACAATATGCTACACCCTGAAAATCCCCCACTGGAATGCGAAAACCGTATGAAAACCCGTCTCGCAACACCCCAGCGGAAGCATGATCCGGGTATTCGTTGAGCCAAGGAATCATTGCCATGGTATCAATCGGAGTAGGTAAAGGCGCCCCTCGGACTATTTCAGACCTGTTTGGCGCTTCCCCTACCACCGTTATCACCCGTTTTGGCTCTGCACATGGACTCAGGATGGGATGGCTGCCCACACCCCCCACATTCATGTCTGAACTTGCATGACCCCTGGGGCCTCGTACATTTTCCCCTGTTAAAATTCCAACAAATCCCCTTTTTACCTGCGTTGCCACTCGGCTTCGAGTGGTACTCGTTACCTGCACTCGTCCGAAAGGGTGTCCCCGAGGATTGGCGGGAAGATTCCCCCCCGTTACTCCCTGACAATGGCACTTTTAACATTCCTGAACTCTCCATTTTTTGCCATGAAACGGAGTCGTAACAATCCCAAGTTAGAACTGGGTCGTGCTCCTTAGCTTTTCTAAAAATATTGTCATAACAAAACCACTGATTGCCCCCATATGATACGGCATACTCCATGATACGTGACTGATAGATAGGCAACTCGGTCAGCAACTCGGGCCTGCGCTCACCCATGATGGAGGTAAAAATGCCCCACGCTCTGCCCCAAGTACCTATGTTCTCATCAATCTTAAAGGCGGCCATTTTTGCGCGCCAAACACCCGGATGCATGAGCTCCTTTTGGCTCTTAACATGCTCCATCTCGTAATGGTCAGTAAGCAAAGAAAAAATGTTCACATACTTATTCGCCCAAATCTTTTCCTTAATTTCCAGAGGAACGTGCTGAGCCACCTTCTCCCTTCGTGAAGGTACAGACCCCTCCCCCGCAATCGGCAATGGCCGCTTACCTGAACCAGATGCTGCATTTGCCGCCGAACTTGGGCCTGATGCATTTTCCGCCGCCAGAACTGGCGGGGTAACAGAAGATGGTGCCTTCGCAGCCTCTCTAGATTCCCGCAGTTGTCTCATTACTGCCCGGGCGTCTTCAGCCATGGTGCCCTCACTATCTTTTCCCAACCACGCTGCTAATTGTGCCGCTAACTCGGGAGGCATATCTTCCCCGGTCACGGGGGTCGGGTGCCCCTCCTTCGGAACCGGGGTTGGCTCCTCGAGTGGGGTATCGGGGACCGGGGTTTCCCCCCCAAGCGCCCCCCTTTTGGACCTCTTGCTTCTCCCACCAGGGACTACTCCTGGCAAAGCTGGTCCGATGACTCGCTTCGGTCCTCCCTCCCCGTTCTTAGCCGCCATCTGCTTCTTCAAATCGGCTACCTCCTTTATGAGCATGCGGAGCATCTGATCGGTACCGACCCGCTTTCCGACCTTCTTGCCTGGCATTCTCAACGAAGATATCTGTAAAACAAAAAGAAAGATTACAACGCTCAAAATTGGCTCTTCGTTCCGTCTCGAGCTCACGTACAGCGGGGAGGTGCAGCTTCAGAGCACAGGAACAAGAGGATGCTTTCTTGGCTTGTTGCTCCTTTTATCCGTCTTCAGGGCGGGCGTAAACCCGCCCACGCCTGCCTCCGAGGGCGTGGCCAGCTGCGTCGGTGTCTAGGACAACCCACTCCAGGGCGGGAAAAAGGCGCGCCCCGGCCACGCCGCTTCGGGGATACCAGCCGAGACTCGCCTCCCGCCCAAGATGGCTTCCCGGGGGGGATCGTGGTACTCCACCATACGTTCGGGGGGACCGAATGGTCGCCCCTTTCCAATACCTTTGTACCCCCATAAGAATCTTCCTGTCATTCTTTCAAGTTGTTTAAAGTATTCCAGCGGGAACTCCAAAGGAATTGTTCTAAATAGATATATAAATTTTGGCAATATCAGCATTTTTAACACATTATTCCTGCCATGTAGAGATAGGTGCAGATGGTCTATTCTCTCCAAAGTTGAATTGGCCTTCCTCAGAATCGGGGAAAAATTAAGGTCTGGAATTTTTGATATGGGAGTAGTTAATTTAATTCCCAAGTATGTTGCTTCACAGACTATATTATTAAGGGGCGGGGTATTTTGACCCACATAAATTATTTGCGTCTTAGATAGATTTAATTTGTATCCTGAAAAGGAGCCAAAATGTGTTGCCAGTTCTTCAATTCTAGGGAACGCTCTCTCAATATCACTAGTAAGTACCACTAGATCATCTGCATAGGCGAGGGCTCTATAATTTATACCACCCACGACCACTGGAGAGATATATTCATCTTAATTTAATTGGTTAAGAAAAATATCAATGTACATAGCAAAGAGGAGAGGGGAGGATGGGCAGCCTTGGCGTGTTCCACGTTGGATAGGAAATACACCTGATTTATTAGCCCCAATTTTAACCGATGACATTGGATTTCTATATAAAGCTTTGAAAGCGGTTGTAATCTCCGGACCAAATCCCTTTATTATTAACATCTCCCAGAGATAAGGCCATGTCACCCTATCGAATGCTTTTTCAGCATTCAGTAGGGTGACCCCCATTGATGTCTTAGTACACTCAGCCCAGTCCATAATAGCAACAACCCTCCGTACATGATCTGCTGTATCCCTATTTGGGATAAACCCATGTTGCCAACGGGATACAATTGTTGCTATTATTTTTGATAGTCGTGTTGCTAATATTTTTGAATAAATCTTGCTATCTGTATTTATTAAAGATATTGGTCTATATGACGCGGGGTTTAGTGGATCCTTATCTTTTTTTAAAAATGTCATTATCAGTGACTGGGCCCATGAGTCAGGTGGAAAACCTCTCTGTGCTTCAAGGAAGGTGATAAGTAGGTCTTGCTTTATACCATCTTTAAAAACCCTATAAAATTCCAATGGGATGCCGTCAGGTCCCGTGGCTTTTCCTAATGCTAAAGATGTTATTGCGTTTTCGATTTCCTCCCAAGAGATTACTGCTTCTAGAGATAACCTTTGCTCATAAGACACAAGTGGTAAAGCGTTAGCTCTGGCAAAATTCATACATTCTTGTGATGAATAACAGTCATCATTATATTTATATAGATTTTGATAAAATTGTCGAAAAGTTTCAAGGATCGCTTCAGGATTATTGTGTATATGTCCCATTTCATCTTTAATTGCATCTATTGTATTATATACTTCTTTTTGCCTAGTTCTTTTAGCCAGAATTTTCCCTGCATTCTCCGACGTCTCGGACAATTGAGATCTATGGGTCGCTATTATTCCCGCCAATTTTAAGGCAAAAGATTCGTATAGAGCAGCTTTATAAATTGCTAAATTCGTTTCAATGTCTACAGTTGGTTGTTTTTGAATAATAGCACTTGATAATTTTTTTTTCCCATGATAGTACATTTTTAAAACCTTGATCTACCCTTTCTCGCATTATTTTTTGTTTTTTAATTACATAAAATGACTCCCCTCTGATCCCCGCTTTAAAAGCATCCCATACATTTTAAACCGAGGCCGTTTCTCTATTTATATAAAAAAATTCTTTTATCCATTTTGTCATCATATTTAAGTACTCGGGGTCCGCTAACAGTTTTCTGTCAAAGGTCCAGGATCTAACCTGAGGAGTCGATGAATTGAGTTTAATTTCGATTACTATTGGATTATGATCCGAGATTATTCGCGGGTAGAGATCAAATTTAGTATCACCTCATAATATTTTTTTTATAAAGAAATAACCCAGGCGTACAGATTTTTTATGGGGAAAAGAAAAGTATGTGAATCCGGATATTGGAGGATTTTTTTCATGAGCAACATCAAACAAACCGTGATCCATTATCAAAGTATGTAAGGATTTGAAGGATTTTTTTTTATCACTTGATAATGTAAAATGTTACGTACATTTATCTTAATATCTATATGGAGATTGAAGTCCCCACAGAGTATTAATGATGGAGACCAATTAGCTAATTCTAGATTTAGTAGGTTCAATATATTCGGATCATCTAAATTTGGGGCATATACTGAACAGATGGTCCATATTTTGCTATCAATTTTTAACTCTACTATTGCCCATCTACCATGTTGATCAGCCTTGTTACGAATTGGGATCCCCAAACCTTTTCTGATTAGGATTGCCACTCCTTTCGTCGTTGTGCCTTGTGAAGTGCAAACTAACAATTTCATCCCCAACTCCTCAATCATTTTTCTATCATTCCATGCAATATGGGACTCTTGTATACATAAAATATCCAGTTTCATAGTCTGTATAATCTGTGCGGCAGCTCCCCTCTTTTTTCTATTATTTATCCCACAAATGTTCCAAGAACAAATTCGTAATTTTTCCATTTAATAGATATATTTTTTCCCTTCCATCTAACAAGTATAACCTAAATATAAAAGTAATGAGACCATTGATTACATTGTTCATCTCGAATCTCTCTGTGTGTCTCAAACCTTTCGAAAATTTTGAGCAACAAGCAAATACAACAAATAAAGAACCGAAGATTCCAATATACACAACCTTAAGTAGTTTCTGCTTTTGTTTGCAACCCTTTTTTTCCCCCTTCCCACCCATCCTCCCCACCCAGAGCTCAGCCAGAGCCCACCACCCATTCTCCCTCCCCCAAGCTATCAGGGCAAAGGGACTGATTAGTCCCTCTCATGATGATGTGATAGGCGCTAAGAGGCTCTCATCCCATGGCTCCACATCATATTTGTTACTACCCAAAGATCATAACGAAAAAAAGAAAGAATCACATTACCCCAGCATCTAAGACATTTGTGCTGTCAACATAATATATCCACTTTTATGTTAATCATTGTAGAAAGATTCAGCAAAAAAAAAGAGACCCCCCCAACCAAGTTTGATGCTGATAAGGAGATAAAAAAGAGAGGGCTCAATACAGATACCAAATAAAGCTAATAAGTCACAATTTTCTCGATTAACAAGATATAGTATAGTATCTGTATATACACTGAGCTATATACCCTGAGTTATTTGGTGTAAGTTAAATCCTTATCTTAGAGACCCCCTCTTTTCCCTTTTCCAACTAACATATCAAAAGAGATGATTTTCCCCCCCCTCTCTTTTTTTTTTCCTTCCCCCCCCTACTTTTTAATTTTTTTTTTTAACTCACAGCGAGGTTAGTAACTCTTTAGCCGCCCCCTCTGAAATTAAAAAATAAGTACGCTCTTTATGAATTATTTTAAGTTTTGCAGGATTCAACAAAAAGGCCTGTGCTCCTTTCGCCTGAAATTGGGGTATGAGCTGGCGTAGTTGCCAGCGAACTTGAACTGTAGCGTGACAAAAGTCAGGACGGACAAAAAATTCAACATCTTTGCTTTTGCGCTTTCTATTTGGCCTGGCCAGATCGTAGAGGGCTTCCCTAGCCAGGAAGTTATTCAATGAAATCAGGATAGCTCTAGGTTTTGCAGCCGCATCTTGCCGATTTTTTTGAAAAGGGAATCTATGAGCCCTCTGGATTTCCGTCTCCCATCTCCATTGTTTTAAGTCAGGAAAAGTGTCTGTAAAGAGCTCTATCATATATTGTCTAGGGTTAGAACCTTCATTTCCTTCAGGAACACCAAGGACTCGGAGGTTGTTCCGACGTGATCTATTTTCCAAATCAACCATCTTCCAGTTGATATCTTCCTTTATCCCTTCCATTGCCTTTATTTGTGAATTTTGCTGAGCCATTGAATCTTCTAATTGAGATATCCTAGTTTCTGTCTCAGCAACTCTCCCAACTGTATCATTAGATACCTTCATTACTTTCCTCAGATTATTTTGCAGTTTCCTTACTGCCCCTTGAGTACGGAGGTTTTCTGCTCTTGTCTCCTCCCTATGATGTAGCATAACCTGATACAAAATTTCCAATGTTATTTCTGGTGTTTCTGAAGTTTCAAGACCCTCTTTATTTATACTAGATGGATTAAAGGTAGAGGTAGAGGGTAAAGTGGCTCCATTGGCTCCATTATCATCCTGTCTTAGTTTGTTGGGAGATTCTTCTAGATCTGAGTCTTCAGATTCAAGTCATTCTGCTCCAGATCAGAGAAGGATTTTTCAAAATCCTGCAGCGATTGACTCCTTCTTTCCACCACCAGTTCTTACATACCCTCCGAGTCAAGGGCTTGAGACAAATCGGTCATGGAATAAAAATTTCCAGCAGAATCTATAGATTCCAAATCCTCCCCTAGGTTAGAAGGTCCTGAGCCCATTTGATCTGGTGCGGCCTCCAATTGCACCGATTCATCATTTATCAAAGTATTTATATTGTTATTAACTGATTCCATGACAGGCGCTTTATCTCTAATTACATTCGTGATATCAGGGGCTTTTGAAGAATTAGCTGCACTGCCGATTTTTTTTGTAAACATCCCTGGTATTTTTGGAGTTGAACCCTGCCTACAGCTCCCAGAATTCACCATATTTGAGTCTTGTTCATTTATTACTATTGGTACTTCTGAGGGGGCCGCGTTGCAAAGGGTACCTGTTTCAGTCATATTTTGAGATATATTCCCACACGAGGCTCCAACAGAGACTGTGCCAGTTGTACTCACTGTGCCAGCTGCTGAAGATACTGTAGGTGCTGCTCCCCCCATGGGCTGGATAATCTCCTGTGTTGCCGCTGTAGCTGCCCTTGTTTTTGGCTTCTGCTGCCTTTGTGCGCCAATATTGGGGTTTTTTGGTGCCATTGCTTGTTCTTGTTCAATGGAATGGCGCTCATTCTGCTGTGCTTGTAGCTGCTGCAGAAGCTGGCGTTCTCCGATCACCGGCGTCTCTCGACGTATACTTTGACCAGGTGAGGAAGAAGGGGAGGGGTGAATCCGCCGCTGCCACGCCGAGCGAAGGAAACGCGAGTAGGATTTCCACGGATCTAGCCTCATGCCGGAGCCGGCAGCTGACTGAAAACTGTTCGAAAAGCGTGAGTCTTTGATTTATTTTCTCGCCTCGTCTGAAAAAACAAGAAGCAAGAAGCAAGGTCTCTATCCGAGCATTCACTGCTATAGTCGTGGTGCTTTTGCAGAGCCGGTCGGGAGCCTCCTGCCGCGCTGCTCACTCGGACACACTCGCGTCCGCCATCTTGCCCCTCCGCCATCTTGCCCCTCCGCCATCTTGCCCCGAGAGCCTATATTCTGAATAAAAAGAGTTTAAAAAAAAATCAAGGAAGCAGCAAGATTTGAGATTCACAAAATTTCAAAAAGGTTCCCTAATTGTTTTGCTACGCTTTTTAGAAAACTCAAAATGAGTGAAGAATCGACTTCCTCGCTTGTTGCAAAGGTACTGGGAAATTAAGGTGTAATGTCTCCCTATTTTTGGGCCTGCCATTGTGATGTAATTCACATCCTTTGACAATAAGGAAGCTCAGTGGATGGCAATCACGAATCAATGTCTTCTTAATAGTGCAGAATACACGATATGGACGAAATCACTCAAAATAATGGACATCGAATATTACACAGGATCAGTCTCACACACAAACCTGTTATTTCATAATCCGGGGTTTTCACACCAGCATCAGAGGGATTCAGATTTACATTGAGGACAAAATATTTTCTGCTTTAGAATCCAGCCAACTGTCTGCAGTGATTAAAGTGCCCTCTCTATTCTTTAGTTCTCGTCTCATGGTGCTAAAGTGTGTCAATCTTCAGCCTCCTTTCTCCTGGGTGTCGCTGGAGAGAGAGCTGGACTAGGCCTGTCTCGACTTCAGCAATGTCCTCTACATTGGTCGCCCTCGAGGCTCATTGACTAGCTTCAAAACCAGGCACCCAGGTCGTGCTTAGGCCTCAGACTAACACTAAAGTGACAAGACCGGTTTTACCACCCGGTATTCCCTACAAGCACTGCATTCATTGCGCACCGGCAGGCTTACAGTGAGTATCATAAGATTGTTAGTTCTAATGAATAGGGACCCTTATGCCTCGTTTCCCCACCTACTTTAACTACATTTAGGTCAGCCTAAACACCGGCATCAATGTTGCTTAACAACACAATGACACCTTTTAATATGGTCATTTTCTTTATAATTTGTTTCATGTCCCTACAAAGGTCCAGCTCTGACTAATTCAAATTCATAAGAGGACTACACTTTTCGGGAAGATGTTCCTTGCATCCCGGTTCCTCCGATACTCCCCCGCATAAGCGACGAACCTTAAATCCAAAGGTAAATGAAAATTGAAATGTGACTTTTGTGCAATGATATCATTTTAAGTTAGATGTATTTGGACCCTAGTCCCGCCTGGTCCCCTTTTCCTCCTCTCTGTAACCGTATCGGTTTCAGTGATAAACTGCCAGTATTAAACCCCGCATTAGGAACCGAATATGCTTCAATGATAATTTGCCAATATTTAACTTCCCTCAAGGAATTAGCCCGACCTTTACACAGGGTTCTCTCTTGCTTTGTTCCTCTTACTCTCTCCTCTCTTTCTCTTTACTCACTCTGGTCTCCCCCCCCTTCCTTTCTTGTGCCACATGTACACACATGAGCCTAGCACGTCTTGTGCTGTGTGTACACTTCTGTCTCCCAAATTAATGAAATCAATAGTTGGTAAAGGAACGCAACTCCCGCTTAATAAAATTGCTTGTTAAAAAGCCACACAATCTTTGTTCTGCTCCCCTTTTTAACTGTAAATATCACGTGTTTTTAATTGTATTTTCTGTTCAGACACCTGTACATATCTCTGGGCTTATATGTATTTTCCAACTGACAGAATTTCTGTAGGTTGTTACCTGTAGATCAATGAACACATAAGCTCCATGTCTATCGTTGTGTTGTTTTTAACATGTTAACTGTTGTATATGTTGTTTGATTGGATAAGATTTTGTATATATAGAAGATTGATTGTATATATATGTTTTTTACCGACAGCCCTGAAGAAGTCCCAGCTTGGGACGAAACGCGTCGGCTGTTCATGTCTCATTGATAACTGAAAATAAAGATTTAAAGAAGATCAACAACATCTCTTTGAAAAATAATTCTTTATTGTGCTTACAATTCATCTGCACTGATCTTTCTGTCACCTCTTGTTGTGTGGTGCACCTTTGCGGTAGTTTTTTCTGTATTAAAATCCCTCAGGGATTAGGCATAGTGATGATGGGTGCCATCCAGTGTGCACACAATCCCCCTAATTAATATAAGGGTTAACGAATATCACGGGGAGAAAATCGTTCAGGTGCTGAATTTAAGAAGGGTCCATCATTATATTCTGCTTTTATGTCTAGCAGGACACTACATCCCTCCCAAACATTAATAAAAAAGAAACTAACAAAAGTCCAACCAATGAGGAAAACAATACACAGCACCAATTATTCTCTTCAGGCCGTCTGCTGGGCGGTGCTGGAGTTCTGGACCACACGGTCAAAAAGCTTTGGTCCGCCTCTGCGATGAAGTTCAGACCAATCTGGTCTCACGGTGCTGGAGTCTATTTACAAAGTTCAAATAGCGGTGCATCTGGAGCGGTGCTGGAGTCCACTTTGGAGATCTTGCTGGAGCTCAGGTTCCGGTGGACGACAAACTTACAGTTATTGAGGATGACCTTGGTGGCTGAGGTCCTTCCTTGGAGGCGACGTACTTGATGATCTTCCCAGTTCCCGATAGCCGAGCAGCTTCAAACTTGTCTCTCCTGCTTGGACTCCCCTCTCATTGGAGTATCCTGGAAGGCCTTCCTGCAAGGCTGCCATGGTACTGTGTGGACTGTGCGGGCTACGAGTGGGCCACGCGTAGGCATCGCTGAGGAACCGCCAATAGGACCACAGCCAAGTCGCTTATGTAGCCACAGAGAGTGGTGTCTCAGTCTGGGTATTCTAAGCCTTCCTCAGTTGGTCTTTGGGTGACCAGTCTTCATCTGTAACCTCCATGCTTCACGGTGCCTGTTGTGGAGCTGCCGCTGACACATCTCTCCGATCTGAATTCCCCTCTCACAGGAATTCCGTTGAGGCCCTTGCTCCTGGGTTACCACATGACTGTGTGGGATGTGCAGGTCTTTCATAGGCCTTGCCGAGGGGTCGCTGCGGAACTCCCAACAGGGCCACGGCGAAGCCTTGTGTAACCCCAAGGGTGACTGTCCAATGGTCAGGAAAGCTTTTCTTCAGTAGGCTTCCGGTTCACGGGGACACACAGAATGTTCCTGGGTGGCAAATGTCCCACCATGTGAGGAATGCCTCATTGAATTCCGGCTGTCTCGCGTGATTGGATCCACTCTGGTTGTACGATGCTCCTTTGAAGTTCTTGGTGATGATGCACTTTGTATGATGAACATGGCAATTTCCTTCAGTTGGACAAACAGGCGGCCATCTCTTGCGTTCGGTGACCTCATGAATTGAGGAGGACTGGGGGGACTTCACAGCCTATATCTCTGCATTGCTGAGGCTGTTCTGCACCCGTAGCACCTGCGATTAGGAGAAGGGATGCGGTCTGACTTAGAATGCCGATGCTTGGGCCTGAACGGTTGCACTGGGAAGCGTTGGAAAGAGGTGCAGTTTGCGCTAGCTGCGGCTTACACTTGGCTCTTCCATTGGGCTGTCTCCAGAGACATAGGTCTTGCTTGGTGGCTGTCTGGTGTCTTCTGATGCACTTGTCTTGTGGTGGTACAAGGCCTCAGTCCTGTCGATCTTCTCCTTTCCCTCTTGTGCACCTGTGGTGGTTGTTTGCCCTGTGGCATCGTGCCACTCTCCCTCCATTCTTCGTGGAGTGGCGTCATGCCACGCTCTTCTTCTTCTGACCAGGTACATCACACCGATTGTGGTAGCTTGCCACATGTCTCATATTTGCGCCACACGGGACATTTCGCTGGTTGTGTCTGGGTCTTGGGGCAGCCTTTCCTTTTCTGTGTACCTGTCGCAGGTCTGTCCTGTGGGTAGGACTTGCTTCTTCCTCTTGAGGACCTTTCACAGGCCCCATCCCCTCCTCAGGGATTTCCGCCATGCTCCTCTTCTCTTCACTCGAGGGCGTTGTGCTTGCACCTTGAGGCTGCGCCGTCGTGGTGCTTCATCCTGCCTCCTTTCAGGCATGCGTGGCAGAGTTGGTCACTTCAAGTGATGCCCTCCTTGTTTGCGGTACGATGTGGCATCCGGTCACGTGTTGCCTTTCGTTGGAGCACATGTTGTGGTGGATGCTTGCCATGTGGAGTGTGCAGCTTTTCTCTTGCCTGTTGTGGGCCTCAGGCAACTCCTTCTTGAGGCAGCGTGGGGGAGGACTAAGCATGGGCGGAAAATCTGTTACGCTCGCGGATTTTGCGGATTTTCGGTAAATTCGCAATCCGCGAACGCTCGCGAATTTACCGAAAATCGGCAAATTCGCACGCAGCGGATTTTTTTTTCTTGGTGATACAATTTTGCGGCGCGCGGCGTTTACTTAGCGTTTGCCGAGTTGTTTTTCTCGATATTTTGTGAGTGCTGCGCCATTTTAGATCTTGCTGCGGGATCCCGCGGGAATTTGGCGAGCGCGATTACGTCATCGCGGCTTGCCAACTTACACAGCGAGAGTTTGACAACGCGAGTACGCCGTGATCACGTATCGCGTGACTTCGCAATTGCGAGCTTGTAGATGCGGCGAGCAGCAACAATCTCGCACTCGCGAAAATACAAAATTTGCAATTCTGCACAAGAAATCCACCAGCAAGCAGCATAAACCTTCTGGAAATGATGATTTTTATCTGAATAACTCCTCAGGTTGACATTTGCCTGCACTTTTTTTGCGAGGAGTCCATTTTGGGGAGGGGGCGGGTGGGAGGAAGGAAGTGCCCCACAGTCTTCAACTTCCTGTTCCTGTCCAGCAGGCTCCTCCCAGTGCTTTGTCCATCTCCTGGTCACTTTTCATTTGGATCTGGAGCTGGAAGGATTACTTTTTGTGGATGCTGCTGGATATTTGGATTTGAGGCCTTTTTGACTTTCTTTGGATCACTTTTGGATTAGAAATATCACAAGTAAGTTTGTTTGGGGCATTATAGTTGCTGCAACTACAATTTTGGAATATCGATTTTTGGGCTGTTTTGGGGCCTTTTGCCCAGGGGTACTCAGTGGTGGGTGCACTGAGTCTTTCTGTGGGGTGTTTTGAATTTAAACATCATGAAGGGGCTGGATGGCTTGGGATTGTGCTGATTTTTCTGTGATTTTCGTTTTTTTGGCCTGTTGTTGTGGCCTTTTCACCAGGGGTAGTGAGTGTTGCATGGGCCTAGTCTTTCTGTGGGGTGTCTTGAATTTAAACATCATGGAGGGCCTGGATGGTTTGGGATTGTGCTGATTTTTCTGTGTTTTTCGATATTTTGGGGTGTTCATGGGGACAGGCCATGTGGGTGGGGGGCATTTTGAGTGCTGGTACAGGCAGGCCATGTGCTGGGAGGCAAGTGGCCATTTTGAATGCAGGCAGTGTTGTTAGGCCTGCAACCATTTTGCCTAGTTTTCAACCTTTATGCCCAGGGGTAGTGAGTGTTGCATGGGCCTAGTCTTTCTGTGGGGTGTCTTGAATTTAAACATCATGGAGGGCCTGGATGGTTTGGGATTGTGCTGATTTTTGTGTGATTTTCGTTTTTTTGGCCTGTTGTTGTGGTCTTTTCACCAGGGGTAGTGAGTGTTGCATGGGCCTAGTCTTTCTGTGGGTTGTCTTGAATTTAAACATCATGGAGGGGCTGGATGGCTTGGGATTGTGCTGATTTTTCTGTGATTTTCGTTTTTTTTGGCCTGTTGTTGTGGCCTTTTCACCAGGGGTAGTGAGTGTTGCATGGGCCTAGTCTTTCTGTGGGGTGTCTTGAATTTAAACATCATGGAGGGGCGGGATGGCTTGGGATTGTGCTGATTTTTCTGTGATTTTCGTTTTTTTGGCCTGTTGTTGTGGCCTTTTCACCACGGGTAGTGAGTGTTGCATGGGCCTAGTCTTTCTGTGGGGTGTCTTGAATTTAAACATCATGGAGGGCCTGGATGGTTTGGGATTGTGCTGATTTTTCTGTGTTTTTCGATTTTTTTTGGGGTGTTCATGGGGACAGGCCATGTGGGTGGGGGCCATTTTGAGTGCTGGTACAGGCAGGCCATGTGCTGGGAGGCAAGTGGCCATTTTGAATGCAGGCAGTGTTGTTAGGCCTGCAACCATTTTGCCTAGTTTTCAACCTTTATGCCCAGGGGTAGTGAGTGTTGCATGGGCCTAGTCTTTCTGTGGGGTGTCTTGAATTTAAACATCATGGAGGGGCTGGATGGCTTGGGATTGTGCTGATTTTTCTGTGATTTTCGTTTTTTTGGCCTGTTGTGGCCTTTTCACCAGGGGTAGTGAGTGTTGCATGGGCCTAGTCTTTCTGTGGGGTGTCTTGAATTTAAACATAATGGAGGGCCTGGATGGTTTGGGATTGTGCTGATTTTTCTGTGTTTTTCGATCTTTTGGGGTGTTCATGGGGACAGGCCATGTGGGTGGGGGCCATTTTGAGTGCTGGTACAGGCAGGCCATGTGCTGGGAGGCAAGTGGCCATTTTGAATGCACCAGGGGTAGTGAGTGTTGCATGGGCCTAGTCTTTCTGTGGGGTGTCTTGAATTTAAACATAATGGAGGGCATGGGATTGTGCTGATTTTTCTGTGTTTTTTCGATTTTTTTGGGGTGTATAACTGAACTGATGTTCCTCTGTCTTCCATTGCTTTTAGGTGCACAAGACTCAAGCGAACCACCAGTGCCAGGAAGAAGTCCTGCAGCGGTGTGTGTGTGCAGCATAACGTCACGCGACGTCACATCTGGCCACAGACAACTCTGCAACTCGTGCAACTGCGGCCTGCTGTTCTGACCTGCTCTGAAGAAGATGGCCCCAAAAAAAGTTCTCCGTAGCTCCTCTAGCAAGAAAGTTGCCAGTAAGGAGCAGAAGAAGCAAGTTACCAAGGAGGCTGGTGTGCCGGCCGCCACGTTTTTTGGGAGTAAAAAAAAAAGTACGCAGGCAGCAGCAGCGGGATCTGCTTGGGACCAAGCTGGGAGCAGCACCCCCGCTCCATTAGGCTCAGTGCCTCCACCACCACCACCACGCCAACTTAAGTCCAAGCCCTTGAGTGCTGCAGAGGCAGTCATTGTACTTCTTCAATCACCATCGACCAGTGATGTTGGCTCATCGCAAGAAAGTAGCAGCAATGTCCCTGAATCAACACAGGTTGTTGTAACTCATCTGACAAGTGTTGAACAACCACAGCCGCAACAACAACCACATGTGCAAGTACAAGCTCAAGTACATGTGGAAGGAGAGGCAGCGCAAGGAGATGCGCAAGCAGAGGTGCATGGAGGGTCACAAGTGCCCACAATAGTTGTTCCTCCCGAAGTAGGGGCACATCAGGAAATCGACAATCAAGCAGAGGTATCATTTGAGGAAGCCACTCCTCCTGATGATCATTCATTGTCTTCCACATCCCTAGCAAGGAAAAGATCAAGGGGGGTGTCTACATCTTCTTCAAGCCCACCTCCTTCTGATGAACTGGATGAAAATTGGGAACCACCACGGCCGTCTGAGAGTGAGGCACACCATGATCTGACAAAGGTACTTAAGGGTAAAAGGAAGGTCATCGAAAGACTCATAGTTATGGAGTGTGATGAGGCTCAACAAGAAGTGGCGGATACTCCTGCTGATGAAGACTCTCACGACGACGACGCAGTCATCATAAAGGTCACTGCAGCCCCAGCGGGCATGCAGCAAAAAGACATTTTGACCCTAGCCCGAGAAGCTGCTGAGCGTGATGATGTTGTCGACGAGGAGGCAATGGAAGAAACACCACAATCATTGGAGTTAACTAGTACACCAACACCTACCGCTTCCATATTTCTTAGTCGCCAGAAGGGACCTCCATCCACCTCGACCTCAATTAGTGGTGGTGAAAGTGCAAAACGTACTGAAGTTCGGCAATCCACATCCTCCACTTC
This sequence comes from Lissotriton vulgaris, assembly GCF_964263255.1. NCBI lineage: Eukaryota > Metazoa > Chordata > Amphibia > Caudata > Salamandridae > Lissotriton > Lissotriton vulgaris. The sequence goes on along the minus strand of NC_141687.1, from coordinate 263,819,034 downwards.
ATCTGGCATTAGCAGCAGGACCACCACCACCAGTATCGCCGCCTCCTCCGGCCCCAAAGACATTTCAAGTCCGCAGTTTGGGACTTCTTTAGTGTTTGCCCAAAAAAGGAAAACTTTGCCATTTGTAGCATTTGTAAGTTGGCAGTTAGTCGTGGTAAGTTTGGTTCCAACTATGGTACCGGAGGCCAGAGAGGTCATCTTGAAAGAAAGCACGCTGTCAAATGGTTTGCGCACCTACAGGCGATCAAGGAAGCCCGAATTGCACGTAATGCTGTTTCATCTGATGATGACGAGGAGGAAGAAGACGTGTCAAACACTTCACTTACACCCAGTACCCCTGTTGTGTTTATAGTCCTCAGGATTGGTTTGTCGAATGGTAAGCCCACCGCTAAATCTAGCCAATGTCTGAATAGCCGTGATGGCACAGAACGTTGACCGGATTAAGCGAGGGGATAATAGAAAAGACCAGGGAAGGAAAGGAAGGGGACACCAGGGAGGGAGATCTGAAAGACGGGAACAAACACAGGCATTAGATAAAGTCCTGTACCGTAATGAGGACACACTATATATATATATATATACATTAATAAGTGTCTTGTAACAACCTATACCTGTAAAAGAACATAAGAGGATCTTGTGGATGTGTAGAGGCTACGTAGAGGTCATGAAGGCATAACTAAGTAAAGAAACAAAACAGCAATGTAATATCTGGCAACCAGAATGAAGGTTCATATACCACACACAATATTCACACTATCTTGTAACATACCCAATCATTGAATCCAATAAACATCACAGGGGAAGAGTGTAGCCACACCTCCTGTACCCCTGTTAATAGAAGATTCAGTACACAGTTAAATGCCAAAACAAATATAAGAGAAAATAGCCTTCCCACATGTAATAACAATATCCACAATTCTCCTCAGGGCTCAGAGAGTCCCCAATCACAGCTAATGCTTCTTAGCTGGTAAAGCAAATAGTAATCCAAAATCAAGCACTGTAATCACGAAACCAGAATGGCTATCCAAAGTCTGATAGCGCTGATTCAACACCAGCACCGTTGGCCGTTATACCAACCGAGTCAAATCCAATATTGTCCCCAATAGCAAGCAAAGATTGGGTAACAAGAGTCCATGTTACCACCAACCTCCAAGGCAAAGTCCGATAACCCAGAAGCTCACAACACAGTGTTGGAAGTCCAAAAACGAGTCTCCCACCAACTTGCAACTAAGCGCTGCTAGACTGCAGTGGTGCAAACACCCTTACCGAACTGGAACTCAGGGCAAGGTCAGAAACTCACACCAGGACCGGAATTCCCGATGCTGATCCTCCGACCGCTATTCTCTTAAATGGGATTCTCGCGAGAATGCGGCGCGTCATGGAGGATCATGGGGATTGTAGTCAAACCCCCGAGCATGCCGGGAAACATAGTTCGCGTTGCCGCGAGTACGACAACCCCTGTCAGCAGCACACCCCATGTGAGCCACACTAAGAGTGTGGGAGAGAGTGAGACACCAATGCAAAAAAGTTCATCAGCGAGCGTAACTGGGTCGAAGATATCATCATCATCATCATCCCGTAAATGCTTGGTCCAGGGCAACATTAAAAAGATGTTGTTTACAGAAGCGCAATATGAACGCAACCACCCACTGACGCGTCTGTATAACACTAAGCTGGCTAAAATGCTAGCTCTGGACCTTCTCCCTTTTTTAGAAGGTGTTGGTTTTCTAGAATTAGTGGCAGCGCTCTGCCCTAAATGGAAGGTTCCTAGCCGGTTCTATTTTGCCAGAGTTGCGGTTCCAGCACTACATGCAGATGTGCTGGAGGTGATTGGGGCAGCTTTGCAGAAGAGTGCTGTTCACACTATACATCTCACAACAGACATGTGGTCCAGTGGCGCAGGCGCTGATTACATGTGCATCACTGCACACAAGGTCTCTTTTTCAGGGGTTAAAGCAAAGCTAAACGCAGGTGTTGACCTGGACCAAGTTTTTAAAGCTGCTCGGAAACATGCAACACTAGCCATGTTTGGTTTGGAGAAACGTCACACAGCACAAAACATTTTGGATGAGTTTAACACAAAGGTCCTTGACTGGCTGTCCCCAAAAAAACGCCAGATTGGTTATGTTTCCACGGATAATGGCGCCAATGTAGTTAAGGCCATGGAGCTGGGTCACTATTTCAGAGTGCCGTGTTTGGCGCACTGTATAAACCTGGTTGTGAAAAAAATCTTGAGTGATAAAGACAGTGCAGCGTACGAGGTAGTGGAGACCTGCCGAAAAATGTGCAACCATTTCAGCCATTCTTTTAAGGCCCGGAAGCATCTGAGGAGCCTGCTACATGAACGTCGAATGCCAGTGAAAGCACTCATCCAGGAGGTGGCAACACGTTGGAACTCAACCTTCTACATGCTTGAGCGTCTGTATGAGCAGTATACGGTACTCGATCACTATTTCTTAAAATAGGGTACAGCTCAGAAGGACCTGAGGATGGGTGCGGCGCAATGGGACATAGTTAAAAGCCTGACACGCATGCTTCGTCCTTTTGAGGTCTTCACGCGTGCAGTCAGCAAGGAGGACTGTAATTTGGGAAAAGCTATCCCATTGTTGTACATGCTGGAGCACCAACTGAAGGAGGTGTCTTCTGTGTTTCAAAAAGATGAAAAAAACAAAGACCCTTTTGTTTTGGCGGAGAAATTATTAGAGCGCCTACAAGGTGATGAACGTCTTTTAATGATCCACTCAAACCAGCATTACATTTGTGCTACTATTCTGGATCCATGATACAAAAAGGCCTGGCAGGCCGAGCATTCTTTCCTTTTGCTGATGAAGATGTTACAAAGTACAAACGTTGGCTAGCCTTGTCAGCCAAGAGGTTTGAAAGAGAACGGCAGAAAATTGAAGGAAAAGGCAGTACATCAGCATCAGCAGGCCATCCCCAGTCAAAACAATCCACTTCTGCACCTGTGGCTGTGGCACAAGTGACCTCTCAGCCGTTAAAGACACCGGCAACCGGATCATCTGCACCAGACACAACAGTAACATTGGAGACTGAAGAGGATTGGCTAGCTCGGCTTGGGTTTGGTTCTCAAAAGGTCACAGCAACAGCTAAGCAAAGTGGAGGAACCTTGGAGGAGGACCTTGAATCGATGGTGAAGGACTATCTGAATGACTCAACAGAGGTCTATGTTAATGCTGACCCATTGGCGTATTGGCATGGGAAAAAAGAATTGTGGCCACAGCTCTTCAACCTGGCTTTAAACTACTTGTCTTGCCCACTCGCAAGCGTGTCTTCTGAACGTGTTTTCAGTGCTGCTGGTGGCATTGTAACTCCCAAACGGAGCCGCCTCTCGCCCAAAAATGTGGAGAGGTTAACAATGATCAAGATGAATCAGCACCTCATACCACCAGATTACAGAGTACGAGAAAGCACGCCGGATGAAGACGAGGTGGACAGCAACGTAGATGAGGGAATTTCTTCTCTGTCAGGTGACACTGAGCTCACCCTGCCTGAATTCGCAGAGTATGATGACGAAGCCTTATTCTTATTCCTGGACCCTGACACCGAGCCCTGAAAATGAGACAATGAATCAATAACTTTCTTTTTCGTCCTTATTCACTTTTATTCCTGTGTGTCTGTCTTTCTTTGTTGTGCACAGTTAATATAATTCAAACTTTAATCACCTAATCACAAAAACAAGCCCATCAGCAGAACTGTCTTCACTTGTTTGCTTATTGATTTGAAGGTGCCGCAGTCTGCATTCCTCAGGTTCACAAGTTCAGAAGAACATGCTCCTCTATCCTCCTCCTCCAGACTCCTATTTCCATCAAAGCAGAGGGCTGGATTACTCCCAATGAAGAAAGACTCAGCACTTGTGGGGGTGTTTTACTTCTTTGCGGGTGAGTTGACGGCTCTGGGGCCATTGCTGGGAAGCTCTAATACCGGATAAAAGTGGTTTGGACCAAATCGGAGGCAGATTTGTTTTGTGTTTTTGCTGACTTGCTTGCCTTTGAGGAGCTCTTTGGGGGGTTCCGGTGTTTGTGGGTGAGTTTTGGGGTCTGGGAGCACTGCTGGGACACTCTAATCTTGATTGCATTTGCTTTTCAGGAAATCCGTGCTGGAAAACTGGAGTTATGGCCTAGCTGCACAGCGCGTTTGGACCGAAGGCCGAGAAATATTGTAAGTATGAGATTTTCCTTTTGGGCTGTTTGGGGGTGTTGTGCTTTTTGGCGGGTGGGTTGGCGGGTCTTGGGGCATTCCTGGGAAGGTCTAATACCGGATAGAAGTGATTGGGACAAAATCCACGCTGATTTTTTTTGTGCTATTTCTGACATTTTGCTCAATGTAGTGTTTTCGGGGGCCTGTTTGGGGGGCTTCCTGGTGTTTGTGGGTGGGTTTCGAGGTCTGGGAGCACTGCTGGCTATGGATACTTTAGTTTGCAAGAGGTTTGAAGCAAATCCATGGTGGCAGAGGGGAGTTAGGGCCTAGCTGCAGAGCGCGCGGAGTGATTTGGGAAATTGGCAAAAAAATGTCTCAGTCCCCATTTTTGTACTTTTGCTTTTTGGCTGTTTGGGGGTCTTCTACTCGTTTTCTCCTGGGTTGACGGCTCTGGGGCCATTGCTGGGAAGCTCTAATACCGGATAAAAGTGGTTTGGACCAAATCGGAGGCAGAATTTTTTGTGTGTTTTTGCTGACTTGCTTGCCTTTGAGGAGCTCTTTGGGGGGGTTCCTGGTGTATGTGGGTGGGTTTCGGGGTCTGGGAGTACTGCTGGGACACTCTAATCTTGATTGCATTTGCTTTTCAGGAAATCCGTGGTGGAAAACTGGAGTTATGGCCTAGCTGCACAGCGCGTTTGGACCGAAGGCCGAGAAATAGTATAAGTATGAGATTTTCCTTTTGGGCTGTTTGGGGGTGTTGTGCTTTTTGGCGGGTGGGTTTGCGGGTCTTGGGGCATTCCTGGGAAGGTCTAATACCAGATAGAAGTGGTTGGGACAAAATCCACGCTGATTTTTTTTTTGCTATTTCTGACATTTTGCTCAATGTAGCGTTTTCGGGGGCCTGTTTGGGGGGCTTCCTGGTGTTTGTGGGTGGGTTTCGGGGTCTGGGAGCACTGCTGGCTATGGATACTTTAGTTTGCAAGAGGTTTGAAGCAAATCCATGGTGGCAGAGGAGAGTTAGGGCCTAGCTGCAGAGCGCGCGCGGAGTGATTTGGGAAATTGGTAAAAAAATGACTAAGTCCCCATTTTTGTACTTTTGCTTTTTGGCTGTTTGGGGGTCTTCTACTCGTTTTCTCCTGGGTTGACGGCTCTGGGGCCATTGCTGGGAAGCTCTAATACCGGATAAAATTGGTTTGGACCAAATCGGAGGCAGAATTTTTTGTGTGTTTTTGCTGACTTGCTTGCTTTTGAGGAGCTCTTTGGGGGGGTTCCTGGTGTTTGTGGGTGGGTTTCGGGGTCTGGGAGCACTGCTGGGATACTCTAATCTTGATTGCATTTGCTTTTCAGGAAATCCGTGCTGGAAAACGGGAGTTATGACCTAGCTGCACAGCGCGTTTGGACCGAAGGCCGAGAAATTTTGTAAGTATGAGATTTTCCTTTTAGGCTGTTTGGGGGTGTTGTGCTTTTTGGCGGGTTGGTTGGCGGGTCTTGGGGCATTCCTGGGAAGGTCTAATACCGGATAGAAGTGGTTGGGACAAAATCCATAAGGAAAAGCCTTTTGGCACTTTTTGTAACTTAGGGTTTGTTAGGGTTAGCCCTAGCAGCAGGATTGCATGTGTTTCGGGGTGTTCTAGATTTTTGCAACTGAGTTCTGGGGTCTTAGAGCACTCGTGAGAATGTGTAATTTTGGTTGCAAGTCATTTGAAGAAAATCTATGGTGGGAAAGGGGGGATTTGGCATAGTTAAAGAAAGCTCTGCCACTATTCTTAACTTAGGGCTTGTTAGGGTTAGCAGTATTTCTATTGCATGTGTTTGGGTGGGGGGGTTTTCGAGTCTTGGAGCGATGCTGGCTATGGATACTTTTGCTTGCTTGCAAGTGGTTTGAATACAATCCACGGTGGGTAAGGGAGTATTTGGGCCTACTTTTACTTTTGAAGTACGTTTTGTCACCAGTTTTCTGCTAGGCCTCGTTTTTTGAGATCTGATTGGGGGTCTTCTACATTTTTGCAACTGGCTTTAGTAAGGGTCTGGGTGGAAGCACTGCTGGGAAGGTCTAATTTTGTTCTAAAACACAGTTTACAGTACACCTAGCTTGAGGGGAAAGATCCGCTAAATTAATTTGCCCATACTTATTTATCCTTCAAAAGGTGACTCAGACAGAGTACGCACTTTCAAAAATGTTGTACTGTCTATTAGGAAAATCAAAGTGTGACTTTTTTTGCACTACACAGTGTACATACCTTATATTTATTTATCAGTGCTGTTTTTCGTTCAATAATTACAGGCCGGGTTTCAGTCTGTGCAATGGGGAAAAAAGGATGGAGTCAGGCTTCACATTAGAGAGCCGCAATTCAGCATCCGCCAGGCAGGCAGTGCACAGGGTGTCTTCTGGTCACCAACATTGATGGACGAAGCGTCAGCTGGAATGGAGGAGTGCCGCTAATAGGAGGAATTGTTTGCTGCATGCAACTTACTTACCAAATTCAACAGGACAACTACAACAATACAGATACAGTATCCATTCTTTTCTTCTATGACTGTGTGTGACTGCATTTCTTGGATCTCTCTCTGCTTCTAAATTGATCCCTACAGCCATTCTATAGGTTTTACTTCAGCTATTTTTTAAACCTAATTTAATGTAGCCCTGTACTGTCGCATTCTGTCATTCACGGTTGTCGAAAGTACTACTTACTTTTCAGTAACAATGCATTCAGTAGTGCATGCACTTCCTTTATGTCACGTAAAAGATTTATGGTTAGCTTTGTACCCAAAAATTTCTTTATGTTCAATTATTGTTTGTCAATGCTGTGCTTTTTTTTCTCTCAACAAAACCTACCTAAAAAGAAACCCCCATTCCCATCCATTTTACAAACCCTAACCCTCTTCCCCCGGGCTATGTGGTTTTGCTTGATGTGTGACTAAATGACATCAATAATTCCACACACTTGCTGGGGAGGATAAGGTCATAGCAACAGGCTGGTGAAGGAATCCGAGGATATATTCTAGACTTACTCAGCTTCAATACTATTTCTTGTAGTAGTAGCCAATGTCAAAGAAATCCTACACAAGTACAAGTTATACCTTCAATACTTTACCATTTGTTAGGCTACATTGTGGCACTGTTGTAGTCTAGTGTACTGTCACCTGCTATATTCTCTATCGTACCGTTGTAATGCTACAGTAAGGACAAACCAGGTTTCATTTTCTTTTTTTCCATAGCCATGCAACTGCCACTGTGTCACACCACTAGTACCACTGCAATGAGGAGGAAATTTCATCCGCCCTGGATTGCAACCTAATCGCCATTTCCCGTGGAGCCAGCCCTGGGCCTAACCCTACTTTCAAACTGAAATTACAGGTAAGATAAGCGTTTGGTTGGAAGTAGTATAATGGAGTATTAGGAGAGACGAGAGTTTGACGGTAGTACTACTAAAGTCCTAGGACTATTCAGGAAAACAAACTTACTGTTAAACCCCCACCCACCAGACTCAAAAGCAGTAAAAAACAGGTATGGTCAGATAAAGTTTCAAAAAGTATATTTTTATAGCCCTAACAAAATAATCTCCCGCAAGACCCTCCCTAACCCCAACGATTGTCCTTCAAAAGTCCCCAAAAACCCAAGTCCCAATTCCCACCCCCCAAAAGTCTCTAAAAAAGGGGCAAGGGACACTATGGCAGGGTGCTGTTGACTTTAGCAGCCAGGGCATCATGCTCCTTGCGGAGGGTGGCATGTTCGAAGCGGAGGCCCTCCACCAAGTTCTTATAGCTTAGGACCTCCTGCTCCAGGTCGACAGTCTGAGGCATAAGCGGCGCCGGCGTGCCTTGCAAATCCTGTGGGGGGCAGCTGCTGTCTTTGCTGCTCGGCGTTGGCGTTTGGCTTTGGTAGCCCGGCTCCGTACCGCTGGAGCACTGCGCTGGCTGGCAGCCCGCACGGAGGAGTATGCAGCTGTCCCAGTGGATGTTGTTGTAGTACCAGACTGCGTCTCCTCCTCCTCCAGGGCCACCAGCCGCAGATATTCAGCGACAGTGGCATCCAGCCTCCGTTGCCGGGCCATTCGAGCCAGCTCCCTCCTCCTTGATGGTCTCTTGGATTTGGAAGGAGCAACTATATGAAGAAAGAAAGACATAGTCTGTAACCAATGCTCCTTAAGATTAACACAGGATGATTGAGCAGAAAGTTGTGTCACAGTACAAGTAGCAAATTGAAAGCACAGTACATAACTATTGAGGACAGTATCTATGTAACTTTCGACTTCTTCATCCTTGCTCTAACATTAGTGGGAGTTTAAGGAACAAATTCTACGAGCACTATGGACTTCCATTACAGTCGACTATGACAGTACACCAGTCTTATTCTTCTTCTTCTCTCTTGTTTAGGAAAATTGGTACGTTATCTTATGCAAGCCGGCATAATGCCAGCGCAGTGAACTTCAACCTAAGAAAAACAGACGCACACCATGGTGAGTGAGACAGACTTGCGTTACTGTACCGGTCCAGTACATGCAGGTGGTGAAGCTCTTACTTTTCTATTACGGGTGGCACTGAGAATACTCTGTTAAAAGGGCTACTGCTTAATTAATTTAGCTTTCACCCTACAGTGCAAATGAGTATTAGAAAAGGAAAATGAAGAAGCTAAATAATCTGATTATCTATCACTTCACATGGGATGTATTTGATGACATATGGGATGACTTTAGGTGCTTTTCTTATTATTGAGTGAACAGTGATACACCCACACATGAATGACGTACTACTACTAAACTAAAGTTATTAAGAGAGGTAGGGAGTGTCCACCGTAATAACCGGATATATGCTGTTCTTGCAGTTGCAATACAAACTACTGCTACTATTCATGGTGGTATTTGGACAAAATTACAACTTCTTTTCCTTGCCTTTCCTACACTGGAACGGACGTGCGGGTGCGGTGTTACATGCTCTTCAAAGTAACACTTAGTTCATCCAGTGACCGTCTACTCTCTCTAGATACACATATGCTATCTAAGAGTCAGATAGTACCATGAATGATCCAGGCATCCATCCATTCAAAGTATATGCACACATACAGTTTCTGTTTCACCCACCCAGGCTGTTCTCCTTCCACCCATCCTTGCTTCATCATTCACCCAGCCATGCACCATACCATATTCTTTCCTTCCCAGCCACCTCGGGGACCAAGCAAACACATATCATTCTTCATTGATTGCCAGTCATCATTACATTTCTCGTCCTTCCACACTTACTTACACCCTTCTTTCGCTTTTCGTTCATCCCATCCATCAAGTTCATCTCAGATCTGATTGGGATTCTTCTCGCCAAAAACTTCACAGCTAAGTCGAAGTACATTTAGAGGAGGCTACTACCTGGTTTATTTATAATACACCCGTGCAGAAAGCACACTCTGCAGTCTTCAATCTCAATAAGTAAGGAATATATAGCTTACCTCTGCCCGCCACCACCGTGTCATCCCCCACAGAATTGTCCGGCACTTCCACCGCCTCCTCCCCAGAGTTGTCCTCGTCCAATGCCACCACCACCTCCGCGCTGGCCCCGCCTCCAGATGTTCCACCTACAAAGTAAATTTAATAATGTTAGAATACACCACTCACTACTATATAATATTTGGCCTAGGAGGAAGAAAGAAATGTGAAAAAAACAGTATACAATTTAATAATTTGTGACTGTCTACTCTAAAGTAAAAATGTCCCTTTTTCCAGGGAAGGCTGTTGTCTTGCTGCACTTTTTTGGCACAACTGATGAATGCTTGCTTTTTATTTTTAACACGCACCACTTTTTTTCCTAACAGACAGAAGCTTAACTTCTAAGAACACGAGCAGGATCAAGTTCAAACCAGGTTAGAGCTCGGCTCGACCACAAGAAATGTGTCCAATTATTCGTCAGCACTAAGCACTTTTCCATTTTCAGTTAAACGTTTACTTTTATGACAAACTTGATTTTAATAAATGTGTTTACTTTTAATAAAGCTTTTAAACTTAAATAGACTCTGTGGTTTTTGGTCCTCCAGACTAGAGTGGATGAGCTAAAGGTTTTGCAATTTTTGCAAGCATGATCCGTGCCTCTGACATCATTGGGGATCAATCATCGGTGACTTTGGGAGCTAAATGACTCTGCCACACTATCTAGTCAGTAAGGAGATTGGGGGTTCAACTACAAAGTCTGTTATCACTGAGGTATGTGGAAAGTCTAACAGCACCTATTATAATTGATAAGCTAAGCAATGCATTATTTAGTGTCCATAGTTCTGTTTGTGCAGATTTGTCCCTGCAACAGTAGTAGAATGGATTGTCCTCCTATCCAAACCAAAAGTAAAGTAGTATCTTATTCTTTCTTGGTGGTCATTCACCTTTTTATTGTTGGCAATTGTCAAAGCATACACATTTAGAAGACTTGAGAAGACATTATGGACAATCCCAGAGGACTGCACTCAGTGCATAGAGCTATTGCTGACTAGAATGGGAGTCCAATGGAATTGCCAAATGTGCAATCTTAGTTAGCTACACAGACAGACTAATAAGAATAATCTAGTAATACCACACGGAGTCATAGTCGAGGCAGGATAAGAATTTAGATCCAGTCTACAAGAAGATCAAAGACGATTTAGAAAAAATCGAATGAGGAACACTGGGAAAAAATAAGTACTCTATATTAAAATTAAAACTTACTGGGGCCAGCAAAGGAGCCCTCGCCTGCCCGATCCTGGCCTGCATCCTGAACAGCACCCTCCTCCTCCTCCTCCTCCTCCTCCTGTGTCCTCCTCTTGCCCCTGGGGGAAGCTGATGTACAACATGAAAGAAAGAAAAACAGAAAACATGGATGATATTTGTCAACCAAATCAAACATTTCAAAAGAACTAACAAAATATTTTGGCGAAATAGCAAATAGACAACTATTCCACGGGATATATTATTGACCAATCTCATTTGGTCTACTACGTTATTAGTATTGCTTGATTTGCGGACCGTCGAATTGGAAACTTCTTATGTAACTCACTAAACAAAGTACTAAAAAGGTTTGCCTAGGATTGGCAGGCAGCAGTCCGCAGCACGCGAAGTGACAGCCAAAGTCCATTGTGATTGCAGATCAGCGACAACACTAAAGTTTCCTACTACATTAACCAGTCATTAAAATACTCAAACTATCAATCCACCACCACTATTTCTTCTTATCGGCATGTGTACAAAGGAAGGACTGGACTTGAGTCTGTAGGGGCTGATTTAGAAGCCCCTTGCAGCTCTTTTGCTCCATTGTTGCGTGACTTTTGTGACGCAGCGGCAGCACAAAAGAGGCGCAATGGTGCGGCGTATATTAACAACGTGACGCATATGGGAGATGCATCACGTTGTAAAGCCCTACGCCATCAGGGGGCGTTCCGGCGCAAGGGAGGGCGTTCCTGCGCAGGAGCGCATCCTAAAAGTGGCTGAGGGAAATCTACAAGATTTCAATCACTCACTTTAACGACAATGATGCGTGACTCAAACCCTGCGCCTGCTTGAAGCAGACGTACGGCTTGATGCAGCATTGGGGAGATAGGGCACCCCAGAGCATTGATGGAGCTGCGCCATCGTTGCGACGCAACTCCAGCAATGTGCCGCCTTTGCGGCACAGATGCGTAACGCTTTGGTGACGTTTTGGGCCCATGGAGCGCCGCATTGTAAATACGGCGCACCATGGGTGATGGTGGCGTGGCGCACAATTACTGGAGCATCCCTGCTACTTTGCAGGGATGCGCCGGTAATTAAAAATCTGAACCTTAGTGTGTAGCATTACGCAGTTCTTTAAACTACACTCATACATAATTTCACAGGCCAATGAAATGAACACAAAATCGAAAACAAATAAGCATAGTAGCAACACTACTGAGAAGGAGAGCAGTGCACCTGAAATGCACAGAAGATTTTGAAATATAATTTACCTACAATGTAATGAGCAGCATTATTGCTCTTGGTAAAAAACAAAAATTTGCAATATAATAACACAGCAGGAGAAAACAGAGTAGTAAAGAAATAGCTACTACTACTCACCAAGCCCGGGGATCTCAAGGCCAAGCAGGTCGAGCATATCTCGTTCACAAGTCAGGACATCCGTCCAGCGGTGGGTGGCCTGGTTGTAGGTGCGCCGGACCCGAGAGTGGTGGTACATGGCCCGGCACACCTTATCACACCGCTTCAGGCGCTCCCGGATCCCGTACCCGACACCGATCCTGCCGCCTGCCATGATGGTCCTGGGGAGGCGGCGCTGAACATAAAAAATGAGTGCGGCCACCTCTTCCGGGCTAAAGATCTCCCTGGGTACGACCTGCTCCCCCCTCAAACGCCCGCACGGGAGCCGGGCACGGGGTGCGGGACCCTTCCCCTTCTCGGGATGCTTCCCGGCTCCCTTCACCATGGTCTGGGCGGAAAAGAATAAAGAAAATAGAATAGGGAAGAGAAGAAAAGAAAAGAGTTTAAAAAAGTAGTTTAAAATTAACCGAAAGTAGCAGTAAACACAAAAATATAGGGCTAGAAAAATAGAGGGATAGATAATAAGTAAAATAGATCAAAAAAAACTTCGAACAAGCAAAGGATGGCAGAGATTTAGAGAGGATACAAGAAGCATGCCCAGAACCATACAAATGAATGAGAAACAAGATGGCCGCGCCCGTTCACGACCGCGCGGGTAAGTTCATGCGAGATTTTCCTCGCGAACACTCGCGAAATTGTACTGGCGAGCCGCACACTTTGCGAGATTACACTTCGCGCCCGGAAACGGAAATACTTCATGCAAACAAGATGGCCGCGCCCTTGAATGACCGCGAGGGTAACTTCGCGCCTTGCGCTACAAGCGGCTCGCGAAAACGCACAAAACCTTGCGAACTAACATGCCGCAAAAAAACAAATCGCATATTCGCACAAATTCGCGGCTTCCGAATCCGATCTCGCGCGTGTTTGCGCCCCGCGAATCCCGCGAAATTGCAGAAAAACGAGTTTTGCAAAACTGAAAGCACTCGGCAGGTGCAAGAGTTCAAACTCATCATTAGTAACCATTCCCTGTAGTGCTTCCTGACTTGGGCCCCTCCAGAGTTCAGTTGCTAGTTGCAACAATTGTATGACCCTGCTCTGACCCTCATAGCAGGCTCATAGAATAGCTAAAAGTAGGCCACAAAGGTCCTGGAAAAAAAATTGCACTGCAACAGAAAGCAAATTACTGATAAGGAAGCAGGTGCCAGACCTGGAATTTTAAAACAGTGACACATTAATAAACTAACCCCAAATTAATTCATGTCAGTTGAAGCAGGGCAGGTGTGCTTGCTTTTCCCCCCATAATCTACAGTGATGATAAACCAGAGGGTGGCATTGATGTAACAGAGGGTGGCATGGGTATAACAGAGGGTGGCAGTGGTGAAACAGAGGGTGCTGGGAACCTGTGATGATGAACCAGACGTAGAAACAACATAGTCGCGACCGTTGCGAGCAGACAAGTAAGTTCGCGATTGCGAACTGGTACCAAACCCTCGCGAACTGGCAGAAACCCTTGCGAATACAAAATAAAATCCGAGAATGCGCGGATTTTGCGGATTGCGAGTTCGCAAATTTGCAAAATTCGCAAACGCCAGATTCGCAAAATTCGCCCATGCTTAGGGAGGACACTCTGCTGTCTTCGGTCCAATTTCGGGGCTTCGCTGGTGCAGTGGAGATGTAGATGCTCTCCATGCTGCATTCCGCAGTGCTTCTCTGTGGAGATGTCTCTATCTGCCGGGTGCCTTACTCTTCTGCGCACCTCTGACCTGGTGCGCTTTGTCTTCTTCTTGGGTGCCCTCTTCTGGCACTTGTGTGCCCGGTCCTCTGGCTTGCAGTGGTGACTACTCACAACAGGAGGTTTTGTGCGTGCTGTGCACAGGGGTCCTTGTGGCTTACTAGTTGCGTAGCCAGACTCGTTGTCTTTAGCTGTACTGTTTGGGTGTAGCTAAACTCCTGGCAGCTTTTGTGGATGGGGCAGCTGTGATCTTCTGGTGGTCATCTGATGGGTTCCTGGTCCTTCTCCCCTTGAGCAAACAGACAAACAGGGAGTGGGTGGCACTCTGTTGGCCAGTCTCTGGCTACAGGCGGTGGAACTTGCAGGTGTTAACAGCCTCTGGTGAAGTGCTATTACTTCCTGGGAGACGAGGCGACGTTACAGGCTATGTTGGTTCTTTCCTTCTTCGCTGTGTTGGCGTCCGATATCCACTGGAGGCGCGCATGGAGAGCGTGTTCTCCTTACTCTTTCCCTGCGGCTTGCTTGGCTACCTCCTATTCCATTATCTTGGTCCTCGCATCGACTCTTCTCTCTCTGTGGTTGGACTGTGCAGTGTCATCTTCTCCTATTAACATCCTTGTCCCATTTTGTGTGCAGTGGTGACTGTAGCAGCAGCTTCTGGCCTGCTACGGGTGATGTTCTTGCTACATCCCCTTCTACTTCCTTGCTGCTCAGGTACTTGGCAGCATTCACTTGCTTCCCTGGGGGAGGGGCCATCTAGTTTTGCCACACTTGTAGCTGCAGTCTGGCCACAATGACTTTCCTCATTGTGTGAGCATTCCAGCTCATGTGGGCATGGGATGGTCTCTGCTTCCGGCAGATGGGGTTTGCCGTAGACGGCTGTCACAGCAGGTTCGGCGCCGCTTGGCAGGTCACTCTGTCTCTTTGATGCACAGTGCGGTTCTCAGCAGGCGGGGGGGGAGGTAGTAGGGGGGGAAGGGCTTTTGTGTTGGCTTTTGTGTGGATGCGCTGCCCCTCCCAGCCACTAGGTGACTTTGTGTGCACTTCAACCGGGCCTCTGCCGCTTCACGTTTGCTGCAGACCAGCTTTCGGGATCAGAGGTGTAGCAAGATACACCAGGAGAAGTCCTGGTGCGCAGTCTACTTGCACTGCAGGCAGTCTTCACTCGATGCCAGCCATCTCGCTGCATTCCTGGTGCCTGTCTTGAGTGCCCGCACCGTCTCTCATCTTTGGGTAACAAGCAGCACGTTGCTGGGACTGCTAGGTCTTGCCTCTTAGTGCTGGGCCGGGCTTAGTCACACCTCGCTGCGAGCATTGCTCACTCGCGCAGGTAGCTTGTGGACGATCGCTGGTGCCTTGCAGATGGAGGAGGCACGGGGACACTTGCCACTTTCTCTTCAGTGCCGCTCAGCCTCTGACAGTCACACCGCCTGTTGTGGCAGGTGCGGGCACTCCTCCACCGCGGCAGTGACAGTCTTGACACAGAGTAGCGGTGCCGGTAGCATGGAGAGGTTTGCAGAAGCTCCCCGGTGACTTAGTATTCCGTAGCGCCTCACCTCGATGTGATTTTGGCAGTCTTCGGCCTGCGACGCTGCGGCCACTTCCGAGGCAATAGCCGCTCTCCGTCGCAGCGGGTCGTGCTGGTGCTTGCTTTGGGTGTAGCTGCAGGCCATGTACTTATACCTGCAGGCAGGTCTTCATCATGCCCTGCGCTGGTGCAGTTGTGCTGGCTGGAGCTGCTGACAGTGGCTGGGGCTTTCATCTGTCATGTTGCCGCACTTCACCCTCTTTTTATTATGTGTATTTATTTTTATTGATGACAAGTTTGCATTTTGTTCATCTTACAAACCGTAGCAAACAATCAATCAATCAGAGTACTTGTAAAGCACGCTACTTACCCATGGGGGTCTCAGGGCGCTATGGGTAGGGGGGTGGGGGGTGCTGCTACTGCTCGAAGAGCCAGGTCTTGAGGAATCTTCTGAAGGCGAGTAGGTCTTGGGTCTGCCGTATGTGAGTAGGGAGGGTGTTCCAGGTCTTGGCGGCGAGGTAGGAGAAGGATCTGCCGCCGGAGGTTGTTCGTTGGATGCGGGGGACAGCGGCGAGGGCGAGGCTGGCGGAGCGGAGCTGGCGGGTGGGGGTGTAGAAGCTGAGTCTGCTGTTCAGGTAGGCTGGTCCAGCGTTGTGGAGTGCTTTGTGTGCGTGGGTGAGGAGCTTGGAGGTGATCCTCTTGTCGATGGGGAGCCAGTGTAGGCCTCTCAGGTGGGGGGTGATGTGGCTGCGGCGGGGGACGTTGACGATCAGTCGGGCGGAGGCGTTTTGCATGCGTTGTAGTCATCGTAGGTGTTTTGCTGGGATTCCTGCGTAGAGTGCGTTGCCAAAGTCTAGTCTTGTCTACACATTGCTGACTTTCCTCAACAAGCATTGAAAATGCAATAGGTCTCGCCCTCGTTTAAGTTAAAGCATTTCTGTGTCTTTCAAACTTTCATGTACATAACATGCATATGTATGCATATATGTATGCATGCATTTATATTTGTATTTATATAGATATGCGGATGTTTATATATATATATATGTTTATATATGTCTGTATATACATATACATTAGAGAAGTGTGGCTCAATGGTTAGAGCGGCAGACCCTGATGCAGTAGTCTGGCCGGGACCAGAGTTCAATTCCCGCCTCAGCGGGTCTCGAGCTCAATTTCCTCGGACCTGATAATTCTCGCTTCGGTGCCTATTCTAATCATGAGTCCCACTCTGCACCTCTGGGCAATAGCTTGCTTAATCTTTACAACGGCCCCAACAACGCTGAGGATGCCTGACTTCACCTTGGGGGGTGCCCAGGAGTGGGCTCCTCACAGGGAAAGGCCAGGAAGAGTTCCTCAGCGGTATTCGTACAAGCGCCGAGATGCCAAGGGTAGTCATGCGGTATACAAGTGCGTAATCATTTCATTTCATTTCATATATACACATACATATATATAAATGCATATATCTATATATATATATATATATATATATATATATATTTTTTTTTTTTTCCATAATATGTGTTGATAAAACAAGGCATACACACAAATCGCCCACTTAGCCCATTCAGGGCTATATACAATGTGCTAATCCAACAATCAAATGAATACCAGAATAATTTACATCTTCTGGAAATGGCCAGAATGAATTCATGCTAAGCAAGGTGGACACAAAGACAGAGTAAAACATCTCCTGTATGTGTGTGAATGAATGTTCGTTGATAACTTGCCTTAACAATCAACTAAGTGTTTTTAATATTTTTATCATTATATGCACTTTTGCACGGGCACTTTTTCCAAATGTCATTTTACACCCCATGTTAACATGATGATACAATGCTACAAACGAATTGTAATATTGCACGTTCGAATATGGCCGCCAAAACCACCAAGGCGAGCAATAGTCCACTTTCTATGTTTGGGGAAGTGGTAGGGGATTTAATGACTGTGTACACAAAGAATGGCTGACACTGAAGAAGCCAAATCGGTGAAACGCGTATGTCAGGGGGGCAGGGGGGTCTGCCAATAAACCACTGTTGGTGAAAACAACAACTTGGAGTGCCGTCCTTTCTTGACCTTCGCAAAGACCATGGAGGTGTGTGCTAACATTGAAACGCGTCTCACCAACGCGGGATTGAGCACCCGGGTAATGAGGAGGAGCGACGGCGGTGAAGGGAGCTGTGCGAAAAATTAATTTGGCCGTCGACCCGAGATACGGGGATCATCCAAGGATTATTGGAGGCAGGACGAAGGGTGTGCTGCCGTCTCTACAAGAAGCGAGGGAAATCTGCACACGCTGAACCAACACCGAGACAGACGCGGCAACTGCTTGGGATACGAGCGGCGGATGGGAAGGTCTGGCGGAGGGTAAGCGGTGCGCAAGTACCTACGTTTCTTATTTATTTGCAACAGCTATTGGCAAACACATACCTCTGACCCACAAAATAGCAAGTTACCTGTGGCGGACCCCCCCGCTAACTGCCTTACTGCCCCCATAGACTGTACACTTGAAACGCGGGAACAACGCGGGATTAACAGTGCCTCAAAAGTACCAGTCAATTGCAGTAACATGTCATCCACAGCAGAGAGAGAACGGGAGGCAGAAAGCATATTTAAAAGTGCAAATGCAATCACTGTCACCACCGTAGGGGCCACGAACTTCACAACATCTGCAACAAATTTACAGACACTGTTCCTACAATTGGAGAGAATGACCGAAAGGGAAGTCCGGAAATGGTGGGAGGCAACTTCACTCCAAAATTATGTTGACTGTAATCGGGTCCCAAGAGGTTTGAGAATTTTCACCATTCCCTCTTATGAAAACCCAGACCCACAGTTACTGAAAGATTGGGCACTGTACACGGCCGAAAGTAGTAGGGGAATGCTACTAATGTTAATAAAATATGCCTGGAGTGATAGGGATAAAGCCCTCGCCGAAATCCAGAAACTGGAGGATCTAATCAGCAAGGACAAGGATATCAAGTCAGCTGAGGATTTGCGAAATACCATGTAGAAAAGACTCAAAGACTATGAAAATGGCATCAAAAAGAGAAAACAAACCAAATTCTTAAGAGATGAGCAGGATTATCTAACTGGCAGAATCCTAACCTTTGCAAAAAAATTTGATGCGACAAGGAAAAGACTTGCCCAGGGAGGACCAACACGCTCAGGGGCAATAACATCGGAATCTGAGGCTTCCCAGTCAGAGGATGAATCTGCCAAAGGGAACAAACAAAAGAAGAAAACCAATGTGAATGAGAACGCAGTCCCCGAACCTTTTTTAGACGAATATCAAGTGATGCAGGAGACAAGGTATCGAGCACCATCACAAGCATCACAAAAAACAACATCAAAGAAAGGAAAAGGAAAAGGAAAACAAGGCGCGGCAGGAGAGGACGCTCAAGCCGCACCACCAATGGTGACTCGGAGCAGGGGGAGGAGAGGAAGATGGCAATAGAAGAAGAACATACGATCATCAACCTCTCAGAGAGGACCCTAACAGCACATGAAGAGAGTATCCTCAAAAAAGGACTTACATTTTGCCCCACTGCCAAATTCGATCCAGTCGAAACCAGGATCGATATCTTCAAGTTTGTCCGAAAACTTAAACTACAGAAAATCTTTGCAAACAAGAATCTCTCAGAAAACACAGAGAATATGGCGGCAACTCTAACATCAGAACCATGCCTAGCAAGCAATGATCTCCCAGCCCTCAGAGTGGCCCATGAACTCGCGGACTCAGAAGACATCCCAAGTTCGCTGGAGGTTCTAAGAAGGGAGGAAGTCACACAAATTAGAGACCCAAGTCATTGCAAACGCAAATCCAGATTTTTACCCCATGTAACACATGATGCTATAGATGTGTTTAATGACGCCATCCTACAGGATATGGAAAAAATGACAAAGAAAAGTCCGGAGCTAACCAAGAAAACTTCCAACATTTCAAGATCAGAATGGGAAGCAATAAAGTCCCTCAAAGAAGATACGACCATCGAAATAAAGTCTTCAGACAAAGGGGGCAATATTGTCATTTTCACCAAAGAACAGTACAAAAGAGAGGCATCAAGACAACTGAATGACTCTGACTGCTACAGAATCATGGACAAAAGGGACTTTGGGAACTGTGTCACAGAATATCACAATTTACTTGGGGGTTGGAAGGAGGAGGGTATGCTCAATAAACAAGAATATGAGTATTTACTTTGTGAGCACCCAATCATTCCAACATTTTATCATCTTCCCAAGGTGCACAAGGACATTCTTAACCCCCCAGGCAGACCAATTGTCTCTTCCATAGGAAGTTTACTCGAAAACACGTCGAGATTTATAGATGGATATCTATCTCCATTTGTAAAAGATCTCCCTTCTTATGTTAGAGACACCCAGGACTTTATAAGGCAGATTGATGGGATTGGGTGGGAGGATGATATGCTTCTCATCACCCTAGATGTCACAAGCCTATATACCTGTATTGAACACCAGAATGGGATCTCTGCCGTAAAATGGTTCTTGGGCAAGAAGAGTATGCAGTACCATCAGCATAACAAAATGCTAGTAAAAATGATTGAATTCTGCCTCTACAATAACATGTTCTTATTTGCAGGTAACATGTATCACCAACTCAGAGGGACCGCGATGGGCACGTGCTTTGCCCCCAGCTACGCGAACCTTTTCGTGGGCTGGTGGGAGAAGCACGTGGCCTGGGGGGGGTCCAACGAAAAGTGGTTGGATAACATCATGATCTGGTCGAGATATATAGACGACTTGTTTGTCGTTTGGCGGGGTGCCGTCTCCTCGGCTGAGGAGTACGTGGCAAGGCTAAACGACAACGAGTTAAATCTCAAATTTACCAGCACAATGAGCAAGACATCAATATATTATCTCGACCTAGAGGTCTTTGTCAATGAGAAAACCCTGTGCACTAAACTTTACCGCAAGCCTACGGCTGGCAACACTGTGCTACACGCGGCCAGCCACCACCCGAAGAGTATGGTGAGAAACATCCCCTTTGGAGAATTATTGCGCATTAAAAGGAATTGCTCAGATTCCAATGATTTTAGACAGGCGCAGAAAGGGGCGGTAATTAGATTCAGAGAAAGAGGATACTCTAGATCATTACTCGATGAAACAACCAAGCGAGTAGATATTATTGACAGAAAGGACCTCTTACAGGCTACCGCCAGTAAGAAAACAGATGATGGCACCACTAGGATGATCACCAGTTATAACATGAGATCGAACGAACTGGTGCAAATATTCAATAAGAACTGGCACATCCTAGGCACAGATCCAACACTTAAGGGACTGATACCAGATAGACCACCTATTACTTACAGACGCTGCCAATCCCTGAGTGACCATCTAGTGAGAAGCCACTACACTGACCCCCCCAAGAGTATGAGAAACAAGCCAATCAATGGTTTCTTTCCTTGCATGCATTGCAAGGCTTGCAAATTCAGCAAGAAAAGAACCAAATATGAAGGGAGGATGAACGACCCAAGGCCAATGAGAGAAATCAAGAAATTTCTGAACTGCAATTCAGAATTTGTAGTTTATTGCCTGGTATGCCCATGTACGAAAAGATATATTGGCAGCACCATCAACCAAGCCAAAAAACGTATCCTGGAACATATGCGTGCCATCGCCAATAAGAATAAGAACTACCCGGTGGCACGCCATTTCGAGACCCACCATGATAGCAACAGGGATCTACTATCCTTCTATCTTATAGACCAACTTGATAGAAAGGAACGTGGTGGGGACAGGATAAGACTCCTTAGGGCAATGGAGTCCAGGTACATCATTGACCTCCAGAGTATGCAGCCGAAAGGGCTCAACAATGACGAAGAACTTTGGGTACACTTAGAATAAATTAAAATCCACTCCCAGATTGGTTCAGGAAGAGAAAATCTGAATTGCAAGAAGAATAAGTAAGATCTGCAATCTTAAACATGTATTTTTTGAGTCTGCAGCTCAAAATACTGGTACTATGAATTGACAAATATGGATTCTGGCCCATACAGGGCTCCATAATATGTGTTGATAAAACAAGGCATACACACAAATCGCCCACTTCGCCCATTCAGGGCTATATACAATGTGCTAATCCAACAATCAAATGAATACCAGAATAATTTACATCTTCTGGAAATGGCCAGAATGAATTCATGCTAAGCAAGGTGGACACAAAGACAGAGTAAAACATCTCCTGTATGTGTGTGAATGAATGTTCGTTGATAACTTGCCTTAACAATCAACAAAGTGTTTTTAATATTTTTATCATTATATGCACTTTTGCACGGGCACTTTTTCCAAATGTCATTTTACACCCCATGTTAACATGATGATACAATGCTACAAACGAATTGTAATATTGCACGTTCGAATATGGCCGCCAAAACCACCAAGGCGAGCAATAGTCCACTTTCTATGTTTGGGGAAGTGGTAGGGGATTTAATGACTGTGCACACAAAGAATGGCTGACACTGAAGAAGCCAAATCGGTGAAACGCGTATGTCAGGGGGGCAGGGGGGTCTGCCAATAAACCACTGTTGGTGAAAACAACAACTTGGAGTGCCGTCCTTTCTTGACCTTCGCAAAGACCACGGAGGTGTGTGCTAACATATATATATATATATATATATATATATATATATATATATATATATATATATATATATATATATATATATATATATATATATGTGTGCATATGTCTGCGCGTAGAGAGGTAGAGAGTAGTATAGGGAGGCAGAGAGGGAGGTAGCGCAAGAGGTAGAGAGGTAAGAGGTAGAGAGTAGAGAGTGAGTAGTAGAGAGTAGAGAGTGAGTATTAGAGAATGAGTAGTAGAGAGTAGTAGAGTGAATAGTAGAGAGTAGTAGAGACTGAGTATTAGAGAGTGAGTAGAGAGTAGTAGAGTAGTAGAAAGTGAGTAGTAGAGAGTGAGTAGTAGAGAGTGAGCAGTAGAGAGTAGTAGAGAATGAGTAGAGAGTAGAGTAGTGAAGAGTAGTAGAGAGAGAGTAGCAGGGAGTAGTAGAGTGAGTAGTAGAGAGTGAGTAGTAGAGAGTAGTAGAGAATGAGTAGAGAGTAGAGTAGTAGAGTAGTAGAGAGCAATAGAGAGTGAGTAGTAGAAAGTGAGTAGTAGAGAGTGAGCAGTAGAGAGTAGTAGAGAGTGAGTAGTAGAGAGTAGTAGAGAGTGAGTACAGAGTGAGTAGAGGGTAGTAGAGTGAGTAGAAGAGAGTAGTAGAGAGTGAGTAGTAGAGAGTAGTAGAGATTGAGTAGAGAGTGTCACACACACAGTGTCTCACACATAGTGTGTCACACACAGCGTAACACAGTGTCTCACACATAGTGTTTTACACAAACACAGTGTCTCACACACACAGTGTCTCCCACACACAGTCTCTCCCACACACACGGTGTCTCCCACACACACAGTGTCTCCCACACACACAGTGTCTCACGCACACAGTCTCACACACACACAGTGTCTCACACAGTGTCTCACACACAGTATCACACACACAGTCTTACACACACAGTCTCTCTCACACACAATGTCTCACACACAATGTCTCCCATACAGAGTCTCACACACACAGTATCACAGTCTCACACACACACACAGTGTCTCACACACACATTGTCTCTCTCTCACACACACACACACACAGCATCTCACACACACTGGGTCTCACACACACAGTGTCTCACACACATAAACAGTGTCTCAATCACACACAGTGTCTCAATCACACACAGTGTCTCACACACACAGTGTCTCACACACACAGTGTCTCACACACAGTGTCTCACACACAGTGTCTCACGCACATAGTGTCTCTCACACACAGTGTCTCACACACACACACAGTGTCTCACAGACAGTGTCACACAACTAGAGTCTCACACACAGTGTCTCACACACACAGTCTCATAAACACAGTGTCTCAAACACACACAATGCCTCTCACACACACACCGTGTCTCTCACACATAGTGTCTCTCACACACAGTGTCTCTCACACACACAGTGTCTCACAAACAGTGTCTCTCACACACACAGTGTCTCTCACACACACAGTATCTCACACACAGTGTCTCTCACACACAGTGTCTCTCACACACACACAGTGTCTCACACACAGTCTCACACACAGTCTCACACACAGTGTCTCACACACAGTGTTTCGTAGACACATACACAAAGTGTCTTGCAGACACACACACAGTCTCACACACACAGTCTCACACACACAGTTTAACACAAACAGTCTCACACACAGTCTCACACACAGAGTCTCACACACACAGTATCACAGTGACTCACACAGTGTCTCACACACACAGTGTCTCACACACATAGTGTAACACACAGTGTCTCACATACACAGAAAGTGTCTCACATACACACAGTGTCTCACATACACACACAGTGTCTCACACACACACAGTGTCTCCCACACACAGTATCTCACACACACACAGTGTCTCACACACAGTCTCACACACACGCAGTGTCTCACACACACAGTCTCACACACACAGTGTCTCACACACAGAGTCTCAGACAAAGTCTCACATACACACACAGTATCACAGTCTCACACACACAGTGTCTCACACACACAGTGTCTCACACACACATTGTCACAATGGCTGTGTCTCACACACACATTGTCACACAGGCAGTGTCTCACACACAGTGTCTCACACACACAGTGTCTCACACACAGTCTCACACACACAGTGTCTCTCTCACACACATAGTGTCTTACACACACAGTGCCTCACACACACACAGTGTCTATCACACACACAGTGTCTCTCACACACACAGTGTCTCACACACACAGTATCTCACACACACAGTGTCTCAAACATACAGTGTCTCACACAGTCTCACACACACAGTGTCTCTCTCACACACACAGTGTCTCACACACACAGTGTCTCTCACTCACACAGTGCCTCACACGCACAGTGTCTCACACGCACAGTGTTTCACATGCACAGTGTCTCACATGCACAGTGTCTCACACACACACAGTGGTGTCTCACACGCACAGTGTCTCACACACACAGTGTCTCACATGCACAGTGGCTCATACACACAGTGTCTCTCACACACAGTGTCTCACACACACCCACACAGTATCTCTCACACACACACACACACACACACACCGTGTCTCACACACACATTCTCTCTCACACACACCCAGTCTCACACACACAGTCTCACACACAGTCTCACACATACACAGTCACACACTCATTCTCACACACAGTGTCTCACACACAGTCACACACACAGTATCACACACAGTGTCACACACAGTGACACACACACAGTGTCTCACACACACACAGTGCCTCACACACAGTGTTACACACACAGTGTCTCACACACATAGTGTCTCACACACACACACACAGTGTCTCACACACACACAGTGTCTCACACACACACAGTGTCTCACACACAGTGTCTCACATACACAGTGTCTCACACACACACAGTGTCTCACACACACACACAGTGTCTCACACACACACAGTGTCTCGCACACACACAGTGTCTCACACACACAGTGTCTCAAACACACACAGTGTCTCTCACACAGGCACACACACACACAGTGTCGCACACACACACTGCCTCACACACACACCTACAGTCTCACACACTTTGTCTCTCACACACACACAGTCTCACACACATACAGTGTCACACATTAATTGCAGGTTTGTCCCATGACAAGGCTTGAGCGGCAAAAGGCGACAGCGTCCTCCTGCTGTATTATACCTTCATTGCCTCACCCGCTGGAAAGCGCTCTAATACCTTCGGGTCGACTCTGCGCTATATAAAACTGCATATTAAAACAACCATCATCTGGACCTGGATTCTGAGGTGTCAGCAGAGGACTGAATGTACCCGTCCCCTCACATGCGCTACACGCGCTCTGCCTCACATCCTCTCAGGGGACAGTAGGCCTTCGCTGCCTCCCTCACCAGCCTTCTGCTGCATACCTTCAGAGCTCTCCCTAGTCGGGAGTACTAGGGCTGCGAGCAATCTCGTGTTTAATCAGTGTATTCCTGTCGTTTTTATTCAACTGGAAGCAGCGTTTTTAAGCATCTAAAATTGTATGTTCTAAATTATCTTGGGGGCTTTTAATCATAGATATTTAACTGGGAATTAGACCAGGCACACTGACATTTACTCACGCTCTACCATTCTTCTTTTAGACTCGCCTTGCCGCTTTTGTTTGTGTGGAAGGCGGCGGCGGGCGCCATCTTGGGTGAGGGCTGGGGCTGCGCTCTAGTCGCGCTGGCCTCCCGCCCTCCCCTGACTATTTAGCTGTGCTTTTCTTCGCCGCTCGCTGCCTTCAGAGCTCTCCCTAGTCGGGAGTACTAGGGCTGCGAGCAATCTAGTGTTTAATCAGTGTATTCCTGTCGTTTTTATTCAACTGGAAGCAGCGTTTTTAAGCATCTAAAATTGTATGTTCTAAATTATCTTGGGGGCTTTTAATCATAGATATTTAACTGGGAATTAGACCAGGCACACTGACATTTACTCACGCTCTACCATTCTTCTTTTAGACTCGCCTTGCCGCTTTTGTTTGTGTGGAAGGCGGCGGCGGGCGCCATCTTGGGTGAGGGCTGGGGCTGCGCTCTAGTCGCGCTGGCCTCCCGCCCTCCCCTGACTATTTAGCTGTGCTTTTCTTCGCCGCTTGCTGCCTTCAGAGCTCTCCCTAGTCGGGAGTACTAGGGCTGCGAGCAATCTAGTGTTTAATCAGTGTATTCCTGTCGTTTTTATTCAACTGGAAGCAGCGTTTTTAAGCATCTAAAATTGTATGTTCTAAATTATCTTGGGGGCTTTTAATCATAGATATTTAACTGGGAATTAGACCAGGCACACTGACATTTACACACGCTCTACCATTCTTCTTTTAGACTCGCCTTGCCGCTTTTGTTTGTGTGGAAGGCGGCGGCGGGCGCCATCTTGGGTGAGGGCTGGGGCTGCGCTCTAGTCGCGCTGGCCTCCCACCCTCCTCACGTTCTATATAATGAGTACCATGTTCAGACGGCGCAGCGGGCTGGCGCAGCGGGCGCGCGCCGAAGCCGCGCCAAAGCCAAGCCCGTCTGCGCCCGTCCGCGGCCGGACACGGCCCAGGGCCATAACCCCTGTGCCCCGACTGATGTACTCTTCTCAGTACTTAATAGAGCTGAATGCTGGTAAGATCTGTTCGACTTGTACTATTGCCCCACTGAAAGCTGCGACGGTCACTCGACTATTTGTGTGTCCGGCATGTGGATATCAGCTTCCCAAACCTAGTATTCCAGTCCATCGTGGACTACAGGATGGTGGGCCATATGCTGTAGTGAACAGAGCTTCGCATGGATGTCGAGCTGCGCTCATCAATACGCGCTCACTCCCATGTCATAGCTTTTATATTAATGAATTTATCGTCACCCATGATTTGGATCTACTGTTTGTCACGGAGACCTGGGCAGATGCCGGGTCGGGTCCGGATTTCTGTAATGCTACCCCGGAGGGATACAGTGTCGTTAGACATGATAGGCCTGTAGGGAGAGGTGGCGGTCTTGCCATTATCTTTAAGGATAAATATCGTACCACACTTGATCCTATAAACTCGGCTAACTGTGAATCAGCCGCCTTTGCTATTAGCATCTCCCCTAAGCAGGCACTAAAGGGTGTCATACTTTATCGTCCCCCTGGCTCCCGTAATTCTTTTCTTTCCTCCCTTTCTGACCTAAGTGACTATGTTATATGTTCTGATACATACACCATACTGGGAGATTTTAATTTCCATTTAGAAGAGCAGGACAACTCCGACACTGCTCAACTTATAGCTGACTTTACTAATTTAGGGCTGCACCAACTTGTCAAGGGCATTACGCATCAAGCTGGACATTCCCTCGATGGTCTGTTCACAAATGATCCTGGCATATCTGTATTAGACATCATCCCAATCACTTGGTCTGACCACAGGGCTATCATCTTTCAAATAGACATACGATCCGTTGCCCCTTCAGCTTCCAGGCCTCGAATTAGAATGGGCACTCGTGCCTGGAAAACTGCAGATTTACCTCAGATGCTACACTCTCTGGTTTCCTCCCGTCCTCAGGGTGATAATACTTCGGCACTATCGGCCTCAGCTTTTCAGGACTGGATCCGAAGTGCCGCTGACCTTGTGGCCCCAGAGAAAATCAAGAAGCCCAACAGAGTATCCCCTTCGGCCCCCTGGTACAATGAAGATCTTCGACTACACCGCCAACACTGCAGAAATCTAGAAAGGCGCTGGAGGAAGGTCTACTGCCCCATAGCTAGACAAACTTATAAGGATGCCCTTCAGATCTATAAAAAGGCAATCTTGGCCCGGAAAATTGAATTTTTCTCGGCACAAATCAAGACCGCTGCTAATTCGGCCAGAGAACTGTTCTCTGTTGTCAACACCTTGTCTTCCCCCCCCCGTTGGGCCTGAAGTGGAGCCCTCACAGGTTTTTTGTGACGAATTAGCTGCCTTTTTTATCACGAAGGTTGCAGATATATATGCTTCTTTTGAAGATAATTCCAGAACTGAATGTAGAGGTGGTAGCGGGGAAGAACCATTGTCTCTCCACAACCATGACCATTTTTCCTGCTTTCTACCCGCCCCACATGAGGATGTGATCAAAATCATCTCTACTATCAAATCGGGCTCCCCACTGGAGCCTTGTCCCCCATCTGTGATGTCAAAACTCACAGAAGTGATTTCTCGCCCTCTCATGGAGATCTGCAATATTGCATTTTCGACAGGTCAATTTCCAAGTATATGGAAGAACGCTGTCATAAAACCCCTTCTGAAAAAACCTTCCTTAGATCCCACAGCTGTTGCAAGCTACAGACCGATCGCGTGCCTGCCCTTTCCCGCCAAAGTATGCGAATACCTGATGAACAGACAGCTCTCAGAGTTCGCCGAGACTCACCATCTTCTCGACGACACACAGTTTGGCTTTAGGAAAGGGCATGGAACAGAGACTGCCTTGATAAAGGCCTCTGAGGAGATCAGGGTGATCATGGACCAGGGAGGGGCGGCTGTCCTTATCCTTCTGGATCTGTCAGCAGCTTTTGACACGGTCGACCATGCCACCTTAGTCGACCGTGTCACTGCTTTGGGGATTAACGGTCGTGCCAAGGATCTTATTTCATCTTTCCTGGCAAACCGTACCCAGACAGTAAAGCTGGGAGATTTCTATTCCCCTATCTCTGCACTCCCTTGTGGAGTCCCACAAGGCTCCTCGCTAAGCCCTATGCTTTTCAATATCTATGTAGCGGACTTGGCGAGGATAATAAAGGCCTATGGGATACAGCTTACATCGTATGCAGATGATACCCAGCTGGTGCTGGGTATCCACAAGGATGGTCACACTGTAGCAGCCAACTTCCAGAAAGCTATGCTTGAGGTCAGTAGCTGGATGGCCCTGAACTGCCTTCGCCTCAACTCGGATAAGACCGAGATTATGACCTTCGGAAGACTCTCCCCTGAATGGTCTCATGGTTGGTGGCCAGAAAAGCTTGGCCCCCCACCTGTTCCAGTGGAAAAAACCCGAAATTTGGGAGTGATCTTTGACACTAAGTTGGTTTTCGATCTTCATACCAACAAGGTTGTGTCATCTTCTTTTTTCATTCTGAAAAAAATAAAGAAGTTGCTGCCTTACCTCCCGCCGTCAGCTGGGAAGACTCTGGTTTCTACCCTAGTCTTCTCCAGGATAGACTATGGGAATGCACTCTTCCTTCATACCCAGAAGCGTGTCACAACGAAGCTGCAATCTATTCAGAATGCGGCTGCTAGGATTCTTCTCAACATCCCTCGTCGCAAATCCACCACTTTCGGTATTCGTCAGCTTCATTGGCTGAGAGTCGAGAGCCGTGTTAAGTTTAAGGCCCTCTGTATTGCTTATAAGGCTGTACATGGCACGGGACCTAAGTTCTTGGTTGAAGCCTTTCAACTGTATACTCCCAGCAGGCAATTAAGATCGGCCAATATCAGTCTCCTCCCTGTGCCACGCACAAGATCGGTCACCTGGGGAGACAGGCGCTTTCTTGTGGCCACTCCAAAACTTTGGAACCTCTTGCCACTAGCCATCAAAACCGCCCCGAATCTGATGAGCTTTCGCAGGCTCTTGAAAACATGGCTGTTTAATCAGTAAGAGGATGGCTTGATGATAGACTCCAGTTTGCTCCACAGCGCCGAGACACCTTCGGGTATTTGTCGCGCTATAAAAGTTGCGTAAATAAAATAAAATAAATAAATACCTCCCCATCACTTCTGTTGCCCCTTAGTGGTTTATGGCAGGTTTGTCCCATGACAAGGCTTGAGTGGCGACATGCGAGAGTATCCTCCTGTTGTATTATACCTTTATTGCCTCGCCCGCTGGAAAGCGCTCCAATACCTTCGGGTCTACTTTGCGCTATATAAACTGCACATAAAAACAAGTGTGTGCTGATTGACAGCTACATTGTGATCAACAGCACTGTACGCTGAGCACATTATCGACGACATCTGCCTTTGCGCTGCTTAAGTAAGGGGGGCTTGGAAGACACTTTTGATTAGCATTTTAGCCATTTTAACCTCCTACTGAAATAAAAGAGAATCCCAGTTTTTTTCACCGACATGTGGAAACCACAACATAGCAACGCTTTCGTGGCCGGGCACAATAAAACAAATGGCATCCCCTTTTTGATAAATCTCTTTGGTACAAAGCGTACATGAATTGCATTAGTTAAATGTCAGACAACACGGAGCTGCATCAAGGGAATTCTAATATGTGCATCACACGTGCATGATTAATGAGGATTTAACGACCCAAAGCTCTTACTTCAACAACTTCTTAAAAAAGAACCATATCCCAACAAGCACTGGCATAGCCAGGCGGCTGCAAAACGGAGTCTCGGAAGTCTGGTGGCTGGACCTGAGAGTGCAACCTTACAGGCGGAATGCAGCTGGCTCGCGCCACTGCTCACTCCCGGACTGTTTGTTAACAAGCTGGTAATGTAAACAAGAGCGGTCATGGGAGGGACAGAAGATGTGCACGCGGGACTGGCTTGACTGGTGGCGAAAAACAAAAGTCCACAGAGTATCACGCCGCCAGTAAAGGGGCCAATACCCGCGTGCACATCTTCTGTCTCAGTTTGTCTCCCTGCGTGCATGCTGGAATCGTATCGATTCCAAAAGGCCTCTCATGGCAGAGCAGAGCATGCGCTGCTCTCGCCAGGCCGAGACCTAAAAAGCACGGAGTTTGACTACGACTTCAGATAATACATTTTATTAAGTTGACTCGTTGGTCTACAATAGAATATCAGGAAATTAGGAACAAGGTTATCTTATGGACATGAACTGACATCAGACATAAACGACTATATATTGACAGTGTATGTAATTTTTGTAAATTGTGTATATATGTATATAGTGAGAATGCTTTGTCTATTTCCAGTTTCTCGCCTTGTTTTTAATCACGATCTTGTAAATATTGAAGCACTATATGTTCTTGTAATTCTTATGATTAGGACACTATACTGACACTGACATGGATTTTTTATGTACATTTTTTTGTTTGCATAGGTACATTTGGAAAACACATCATGGCTCCCTGATGAAGGCTTACAGCCGAAACATGCGTAGCATTACCAACAATTTCTAGCCATGTTTTCAGATTAAGATTTAGTATATCTTTTTTGCACTTTTTTGATTAACTGTTTATTGTACAATGAATTATAACATACTGTGACCTAAAAGGAGAAAGAAAGGGGAAAAACAACTATAAATTGTATATCAAAATATTCACAGTTGATTCCAAACAATAAATGTGTACAATATTATGTATTTATAGATCGCACATTATATATATGAAAAAATAAGAAAAAAACAATTTTAAGACTGTTACCTAATAAAATAAATATATATTTTTTGTACCATGCAGATTGTCAATATATAGTCGTTTATGTCTGATGTCAGTTCATGTCCATAAGATAACCTTGTTCCTAATTTCCTGTCTTTCCAAATAATATAGATATCCCGAATTAGGAACTTTAGTTGGGGATACCCCCCTTTTTTCACACACACTACAATAGAATATCCCCATATGTCTGCCGCACTTCACCCTTTCTTCTCTCCCAGGTAGGGTGACCAGATTTCTAGAACCACAAACCGGGACAGTACTAGACAGAAATAGAACTAAACATTGCCACCTATCATCAACTGCTGCAGTATCACGACAACACCGAAACATAGGACTACAAGGGCATAATCTACTAAAAAAGGATATATATATATATATATATATATATATATATATATATATATATATTATATATATATATATGCAAAACAAATCCTTCCCTTCATGATCGCTTTCTCGGCTAAAGAAAAAGCACGGACCAGGTAAATGTTTACTGTTGGCTATTTATTCCTGTTGCTCCCAACAGTCGCCATGACGCATTTCGTCCCTCACAGGGGACTTGTTCACATGACTCGCTACTAGCACAGTGGTTCGTTTATATAGTTACCATTTTTTCAGTTTTTTTCACCAATACACACGTGACTTTGTGCTTAAAGTGATGTGAATAAATTTAGTAACACTTAGAGGTCATGGACATAGAAGAATGGCAACATGTGAAAATACAATTCTGTTGTTTTCTCCTCCCCTCATTGGTCATTCAATTTCTGGCTGCCTTGTCCATTACCTTTTAATTTATGGAGGTAATGTGGAAAATGAGGATTGTTCATTGCATAAATACATATAACTCATTATCTAAACATATACATATATATATAAATATGTATACAGATAAATAGATGAATAACATCTTGTTTGTTATAAATACATACATATTGACTTATGTGCAAGTTTGTGCATGCTAATACCGGTATAAATACCCGATTTCATTTGATACTAGTTTTTTTTAAACTTTCCCAATCCACATTAATTTAATCCATAAAAGAGCAATGATATTATTTTACTATTGCAATTACGTAGTCAACAATCCCCTGTGGTATTTTCACAAAATTAGGACCAAAAAAGTCTATCACCTTTCACTGTATTGCTTTTACTTATCCAATAGTGTTACCATGTGCAAAATTAGATTAAATGAAGTGTCCGGGGCCTATAACTTAACAGTGCTGAAGAATCTTTGAAGCTAAAATTATTAAAAGTATGAGGAGAGCGTTGGCCTTAATATACAGCATATTGCTTTTTAATATCCATTTAATATACATAAAAGTTAATGTAACTAATGCAACTTTTATGCTCAAAAAAATGTGTGAACAATTAGCTATTAGCAAATATAATGTATTTATATTGCAAATATAATGTATTTATATTTTGTTGCCCATGCACTTTCATATTACTTTGTATAACAATTTGATCAAGTATATATTCTTTTGTTTATGTCTATGATCATGTGACCGGAGT
This sequence comes from Lissotriton vulgaris, assembly GCF_964263255.1. Taxonomy (NCBI): domain Eukaryota; kingdom Metazoa; phylum Chordata; class Amphibia; order Caudata; family Salamandridae; genus Lissotriton; species Lissotriton vulgaris. The sequence continues at coordinate 263,786,117 of NC_141687.1, read as the reverse complement.
GTGAAGTGGCGGGAAGGCGGGCTAGCACTGCATTATAAAAATGAAAAAATGACGTTGAATCGATGCATGTGAACAAGGGCTTTGGAAGCCCGAAACGCGTCTTGCCCTCGCTGTTTTCAACCCTTGAATAAAACCATCTGTGTATCCAGTTCGTGGTCCGTCTCCTATTTGCCTGGAGGGTTCTGATTTTCACAAGAACCAGTAGTGGCTGTTGTTGGAGTTTGCGCAGATTAAATTACGGAAGTCAGCTTGCTTCCGTTCATGGACCCCCTCCTCGGAAAGCAGGCATCCAAGTCCAAGCTACCTCGTATCAAGTTTCCGGATGGAATTGTAAGCTGATGACCCCTCTTGCGGCCTAAAAACCAAGGATTCCCGGCGTGTAGAAACGATTCTCGGCGGCCGAGTCGGAAGGCACGGCTGAAGCGTTCTGTGACTACAACGCGGGGAGCACTACCACACGGTGAAAAGCGGCAAAGCAGAGGTGAGGAGGTCAGGTCCCCGGCTGGGGAAAAGGAACACACAGCACGCTGAACCAAGTAAATAGAACGAAGGTGTGTGTTATACAAGCGATTGTTGGGTTGAAAGCGAGGATAATGTCTGAGGAGGAGTTCCGTGTGAGGGAGGAAGAAGCAGAGCAATTGTTTAATCAGGTCATAACGCCTAGCAGCAATATTGATAAAACTGTCAGCAATTTAGAAACGCAAGCTGAAATGGACATTAAAAGTCTCTATAAGGCTTTAGAAAAACAAAAACGGCTTGAAGCAACCAAATGCTGGGAACATTATTCCCTGTCCAAATATGCTGAAGTGAAACGTGTACCAAGAGGTCTAAGAATCATGTTGGCTCCAAGCTTCGAAAATTCAAACCCTTTGATGTTAAAGGAATGGGGCCAAAGTAATCTGGCAGCCTCAATGAATTTGGTCCACATTTTAATTAAATATGCTGCTATTGACAGAGAAGCCATCCTGATTAACATCAGCAAACTTGAAGAGCAAATAAATGCAATAGAAGAAACTGAAACTGTTAAAAAATTGAAAGATGTCATGCAAGAGAGACTGAAAAAGCATACTGATAAAATCAAAGCCAGAAAAGTGAGCAAATTTGCACGTGATGTGGCAGACTATGCCAACGGCCAGATATTCACGTTTGCGCGCTAATTTAATGCCACAAAAAGACAACAATTTAGAGGCAAAGGAGCTGTGGCAACAAAGCAGCCAACAACAACCACAATAACGGAAGAACAACAGCTTGATATGGGGAGTTTAAATTCGGATATCGCTTCTACATCAAGCGAATCAGTAAGTTCAAATGATGATCTCACCACAACTGGCCTCCCATTGCCAATTTTTGAAATAGATGAAGAGATGGGTTTTTAGTGGAAGAGAGTTTGCGCACTTTGCGACCACGCCAAAAGAACACAACAACACCCGTAGAAACAAAAAAAGACGGGAAAGGAGAAGGAAACGCAAAGAAAGGAGGATGGAACAACAACAAGAAAACAAACCAGACATGGAAAAAGAAAAAACAGAATTAAATCAATCCATTGTAAATCTGTCGGATGTAACCTTAACCAAGGCGGAACAACAACTTCTACTACTAGGTCTTAATTTCTGTCCTGAACAGAACTTCAAATATGCTCCCACCAGAGTAGATGTATATCGTTTCATCCGAAAACTCAAATTGAAAAAATTCTTTGTGTTACAGAAACTAAAATCCACCTCTAACAAAGAAACAAATATTGGCATGAATAATATGGAGAACATGGCGCAACTTACTGCCTCTGATGTACCACTATTTCTCGATATGAATGACTTAGACAATGCAACCAGCTCTCAATCTTTGACCAATGATGGCGATACCAGCACACAAAAAAGACTAGAAAAAATTCAAGTGGTTCAAAAAGGTGCCAGTATCACGCCATTTAAAGGAAAATCTGACTTTGTACCGATCATGGCAAAAGATGCAGTAGATGTTTTTCAGGACTGTATAATTGCTGACATCAAAGACTTGTACAAAAGAACCAACAACTATAAGAAAAAGAAGTACAACGTGCAAAGGGCCAAATACTTTGAACTCATGAAAAAGTTAAAAGATAACCCCAATATTGTAATAAAAACTGCAGATAAAGGGGGAAACATCGTGATTTGGCCTAAATCTGAATACTCTGCAGAGGCATTAAGACAATTACAAGATCCTGCTTGCTACATTAAATCAAACAACAAAGAGTATTCTAAAGCTAATGATGTTTTGCACAAATTGCTTCTTAAATACCGCAGAGAAGCTCTCATCTCTCCAGATGAATATAAATTCATGTACAATGAGCATCCCGTACTGCCATCCCTGTACCTAATTCCAAAGGTCCACAAAGGAACAAAACCAATTCCTGGAAGGCCCATTATCTCCGCCATTAACAGCTGTGGAGAAAATGTGGGTCAGTATATAGACTTTTTCTTACAGAGTTGGGTCAACAAACTTCCAACTGTTGTCCGCGATACCACTGACTTTTTGGCCAAAATAGAGGATTTGGAATGGCAGAATGATATGCTTCTCATCACCCTTGATGTCGAACAATTATACACCAGCATCTCCCATGTGGATGGCTTAAATGCAATAACTCACTATCTTGGCCTACGACCTGTTGAAATGTATGAACACAATAAGGTGATATTAAGTTTGATTGATTGGTGTTTAAACAACAACTATTTTTCATTTGGTAAAGAAATCTGGAAACAATTAAGGGGTGTGGCCATGGGGCCTGTTTCTCCCCCAGCTACGCGTGTTTACACGTTGGCTGGTGGGAGGAGCGGGTCCTCAGGGTCTTACACCATACCTGGGTGCGAGAGAAGATTGTAAAATATCTCAGATATATCGATGACATTTTAATTGTTTGGCAAGGGGATGCACAAGAAGCACAATTTTTATTGCTGAAATTAACAACAATCCCCTCAATTTAAGATTCACCTCTAACATCAGCGCCAGGCAAGCAGAATTTTTAGATGTAAAGATATATATAGATGACAATAATCGCATCCAAACTACTTTACATAGGAAAGCCACGGCTGGCAATACCACACTCCATGCCACAAGCCTACATCCCAAACATACTATTCACTGCATACCTTACGGAGAAATCCTAAGGTTAAAAATAATCTGTAGTACTGCTGAGGATTTTAAAAAATGCACTGACGAATTGAGAGTACGGATGAGGGCTCGTGGCTATTCAGACCAGATTTTCAACCAAGCTCTAGCAAAGGCTGAGAAATTGCCTAGAGCAAGCCTACTGGTAAACAAGAATAATATGTCCACAAATGAGATTGAAACAGATGACATAGATTGTCCAAGATTTATTACAGACTACAGTAGCCAGGAAAATAAAATTAGACAGATTATCAACAGACACTGGTCTACTATTCAAACAGATACTGTTTTGGGATGTATGTTACCTGATAAACCCCTGGTCACGTTCAGACGGGCACAAAACATGGGCGCAATTCTAGATCAAAGCAGCCCTGAACTGCAACAAAAGCCCAATTGATTAATATCAGCAGGTTTTCGAAAATGTACTTCTTGCAGGGCTTGCAAGTTCGGAGTTAATAAGACCCATTATAGAACTCCCTTCTCAACTGCTGATATTCCGATCAAGGGGAGCCACACTTGTAAAACTGAATATGCCGTATATGTCCTGACGTGCACTTGTGGCCTCAATTATATTGGCAGTACAAAACAGCAAGTGCACGTCAGGATACTGCAGCATATCAGAGCTATCCTTCATAGCGACCAGGCGTATCCGGTGGCTCGCCATTTTGAGAGTACACATAATAAAGACCTTAATTGTCTCTCTTACTATGTGATAGCTTCTGTCCCAAAACCAAGAAGAGGAGGCAACAGGGAGCTCAAGTTAAGGCGATTAGAGTCGAGCCTGATCCTCGAATTCGACAGCAAATGGCCGAATGGTCTTAACAACACCGAGGATCTACGCCACTTTTTATAATCACTCGCTCTAAATATCTGTTATCTGTAACGAATATAATGAAATTTGGCTTCCTGTTGGCTCCTGAACAGCCCCCTAGATAAGTCAGGTTCCCTGTGATCTAGGGTGGCAATCTGTTTTCATTTATCACCTTAGAAACATCATGTTCATATGTGTAATCATAGTGGCTGGTCAAGTTCCTTGTCAGCCACTTTCATATATATTGCTCTACTTCTTCCACCATGTACATATTTTTCACTGTGTTTTAGGTATTTATTCATGTACCTTCAGATGTGGAAATCTTTTAGCACTTTTTTATATATTTGGTGACTTTTCTACAACTTTCAACATGATGATATATTTATACTGGTATTTATAGGTTTTATGTATGGTTTTAATCAGACCAAAGAAAAGGAGAAAAAGTCTAATTCCTCCTTTATGTCTAGATTGACATACATGCATTACATACACAGAATTTTATCATCATACACTCATAGCACTTTGTCTCCCCCCTTTTGGCTTAATTTCCCTCTATCCTCATTTATGCACTTTATTATCTCCATGAATTGCAGACGGCGATTCAATGACACATTGGTAATTGCACTTTCACCACTTATCCCGTTCCCCCATCGTTTACAGGTCGCAATATTTTGCACATTTTTAACATTTGCTAAGCATGGGCGAATTTTGCGAATCTCGTGTTCGCGAATTTTGCGGATTTGCGAACTCGCAATCCGCAAAATCCGCGAATTTTCGCGAATTTGCAGATTTTTTTTTTTGTGTTTGCGCTGGTTTCTGCCAGTTCGCGAGGGTTTTGTACAATGTCGCAAATTGCGAACTTACCTGTCGGGTCGCAAGTTTTGCGAACTTGTTGTTTCTACGTGTCCAGCCTGTTTGGGACACTCTTCTTCATCACTGCCACTCTCTGTCACCACTGCCACTCTCTGACTACTCATGCCACCCTCTGGCCCACCCATGCCACCCTCTGTTTCATCACAGCACCCTCTGGTTGTCCAGTCAGTGTACATTATTGTGGCAACGCAAGCACACCTTCCCTGCCTCAAGTGACCTGAATTAATTTGGGGCTGATTAATGTGTCACAGAATATTTTTTTAGCTGGCACCTGCTTCCTTAGTGCTTCCTGATTAGTGATCTTTTGCACTTGCTAAGTGCTTTCATTGTTGCAAAATTAGTTACAACACCTGCCCTGCCCCAACTGACAATAATGAATTAGGGGCTGATTAATGGATTTGAACCTCCAGCCTGGCTCCTGCTTGTCTCCCTTAGCTGTAATTCAGGACCTTTGTGGCATATGTGTAACTATTCTGAGGTTCAGAGCAGGGTCACATAATAGTTGCAACTGGCAACTGAACTCTGGAGGGGCCCCTCAGGAAGCACTACAGGAAATGGCTACTAATGATGAGCCTGAACTTTTGAACCTGGTAAGTAGTTTCAGTTTTGCTAAGATCGTATTTCTGCAATTTTGCACTTATTCGCGGGGCGCGAAGTTGTACTGGGAAGCCGCGAACTCACGCGAACAGTGCGAGCAGTGCGAGCAAAATCCGCTGCTCCCGGATTTGCGGATTTTGCGGGAGATTCGCGAATCTCGCGGATTGCGAATTTACCGAAAATCCGCAAAATCCGCTAGCGAAACGGATTTTCCGCCCATGCTTAACATTTGCACAAACAAAGGAAATAGGCATTATTTTAATTGTTCCCTATATATTGCGTAAATTTTGCACATTTGCTTTATTTGCACAGGCATTTGCCATGATTTGCACTGGGACTTATCCCAAATGTTCCATTATTATTGCGTGGTTTTGCACATCTACTATTGCTTGCATAAGCATTTCCTAATATTTGCACAGGGATTTATCCTGAACCATCTTGAATAGGAAATTATATCTGTTTACAATGTTTTGTGTCCATTGCGTAATTTTGCACATTGGCCATTGCCTGTTTAGGGATTCATCCCAGAAAAGTTAATGTAACTAATGCAACTTTTATGCTCAAAAAAATGTGTGAACAATTAGCTATTAGCAAATATAATTTATTTATATTTTGTTGCCCATGCACTTTCATATTACTTTGTATAACAATTTGATCAAGTATATATTCTTTTGTTTATGTCTATGATCATGTGACCGGAGTGTGAAGTGGCGGGAAGGCGGGCTTGCACTGCATTATAAAAATGAAAAAATGACGTTGAATCGATGCATGTGAACAAGGGCTTTGGAAGCCCGAAACGCGTCTTGCCCTCGCTGTTTTCAACCCTTGAATAAAACCATCTGTGTATCCAGTTCGTGGTCCGTCTCCTATTTGCCTGGAGGGTTCTGATTTTCACAAGAACCAATAGTGGCTGTTGTTGGAGTTTGCGCAGATATATATATATATATATATATATATATATATATATATATATATATATATATATATATATATATATATATATATATATATATATGCAAAACAACTCCTTCCCTTCATGCTCGCTTTCTCGGCTAAAGAAAAAGCACGGACCAGGTAAATGTTCACTGTTGGCTATTTATTCCTGTTGCTCCCAACAGTCGCCATGACGCATTTCGTCCCTCACAGGGGACTTGATCACATGACGCACTACTAGCACAGTGGTTCGTTTATATAGTTACCATTCTTTCAGTTTTTTTCACCAATACACACGTGACTTTGTGCTTAAAGTGATGTGAATAAATTTAGTAACACTTAGAGGTCATGGACATAGAAGAATGGCAACATGTGAAAATACAATTCTGTTGTTTTCTCCTCCCCTTATTGGTCATTCAATTTCTGGCTGCCTTGTCCATTACCTTTTAATTTATGGAGGTAATGTGGAAAATGAGGATTGTTCATTGTATAAATACATATAACTCATTATCTAAACATATACATATATATATAAATATGTATACAGATAAATAGATGAATAACATCTTGTTTGTTATAAATACATACATATTGACTTATGTGCAAGTTTGTGTATGCTAATACCGGTATAAATACCCGATTTCATTTGATACTAGTTTTTTTTAAACTTTCACAATCCACATTAATTTAATCCATAAAAAAGCAATGATATTCTTTTACTATTGCAATTACGTAGTCAACAATCCCCTGTGGTATTTCCACAAAATTAGGACCAAAAAAGTCTATCACCTTTCACTGTATTGCTTTTACTTATCCAATAGTGTTACCATGTGCAAAATTAGATTAAATGAAGTGTCCGGGGCCTATAACTTAACAGTGCTGAAGAATCTTTGAAGCTAAAATTATTAAAAGTATGAGGAGAGCGTTGGCCTTAATATACAACATATTGCTTTTTAATATCCATTAATTTTTAATAACGACGTCAAGTCAAGTCAAAACCACTTTATTCGATTAATAAAAATCATAAAAGTATGCTATACAAATTTTGTTTCTTTTAAAAATAGTATCAAAACATATAATTCCATTAAAAACAGTTAAAAAACAATGTCATCGTAAAGCTCAGTTAATCACTATCGAATATCGATAAAATTATATTAACTAGTTTTCCAACTCCTGTTGTGCTACCTGTCTGATCCTCCTAGTTCTAATAGACGCGACAAGAAAGCTTGCAACACTAAAACATGGTTACAGGGGATTCCATTAATTGTAAAAACAATAAAGCAGGTTTAGACTGTATGAATGCATTCTTTCAATACTGGAAAGATAAACCTTTTTCTAGCTTCATGATACAGGGGACAAAAAAACATAAAATGCATGGTATCTTGAGGGGAGAAATCATCACATTACAGCCATATCCCCAGGCCTACTCCAACCCTTTGAATCACCCACTACCAAATGGATCCAGTTAAAACAAAATGTTGTCAGTAGCCATCTTTGAAAAGGGATCGTAACAACGGAAAGATACGATTGCATGGCTAGTGATGAAATGAGCAAGAAATGAGCCCTGACTGTGGGCTTAGTTAACTCTTCAGATTCCCGCTCTAGCTCGCTGAGCTTGATGAAGTTTACTTTAACCCATTTAAGGTCAGCTTTACATAGACCTTCAGGATTGGAGAAAATCTCTGGGCGCCCCAATTTCCTAGTTGTCATTTTAATATAGGACAGCCAACGGATATCCCTCGTTTGATCTAAATTCATACAATCCTTCAGGATCTTGTGGTTCAGGGTGAGGTTCGAATTCAACCAGATTCTAATCCAGAGCAGTATTGGGGCCATGTTTATTATATCTAAAATGTAGCCTATCCCCAACTCAAGGTGGACCGAATGGCTCGCTGTCGATTGTGGAAGGCCGAGGAGGGCACGAAGAAATTTGTTTTCTTCTCTTTGAATAAGATCAGATTTAATATATCCCCATATTGCAGCTCCATACCTAGCAATTGATATTGTTTTTGCTTTATATATTGCTAGGATTGCTTCGCACGGTTTCCCCCCAATCTTTTAGCAAAACCTAGTATTGCCGCTGAGGAGCTTCTCACAGCTTTGACTTTAGTTGAGAGTTGCGGTGCCCAAAGACCTTTATCGTCAAAAACGACACCCAGGTAAGTAAACACTTTCACTCTTGAGATTGCTTCCTTGTTGCAATAAAAGGATTTGATGTTATTTTTTCTCTTGCCTAATGACATAATATGAGATTTACCGTTATTAATCACAAGGTCCAGTGATTTCATAAAATCCCCGAAATAATCTAATAATCTTTGTAAACCAAGGGGGGTCCGAGCCAGTAGAACGGCGTCATCCGCGCATAGGAGTACAGGGATGGGCGTTCCTCCCATACGCAGAATATCTAGTGACGCCGTTAACAGGTTTTCTTCCAGGGTGTTTATATATAAGGTAAATAACATAGGGGCCAAGATACATCCCTGACGCACCCCTCTGCCTGATTTAAAACTTGCAGTGCATTTCCCCTCCTGCGTCATCCTAATTGACGCTCTCAGGTCTCTATGTAGCTCGGCTAAAAAGTACACCAGAGGCTGGTCAAGTCCAAGGTCCAGCAACATGGTGCACAGTCTTGATCTATTGACTAGATCAAAGGCTGTGGACAGATCCATAAAGCCCAGAAAGATTGAACCCTCAGCTGCCTTTGTATATTTAGAAACAATTAAATGTAAATTCAAGCATTGGTCCTCCGCCCCCCTCCCAGATCTACAGCCATACTGGGCGTTACATAAAATGTCTTTGTCCGTAGCCCAGTCTGTGATTTTGGCTAGGATAACCTTCCCTAAGATTTTAATTGAGGAATCTAGTAAAGATATTGGCCTCTGGGATCTCCCCTCTGGCCCTTTTTGAACACGGGGATTATAATTGATTGTGACCATGATTTTGGGAACCCTGTGGCAGTCGATGTGTTGAAAACATTTGTCAATATTTTTGCCCAGTATTTTGGATTAGTCTTATACATGTCCGAAGGCACGGCATCAGGGCCTGGCGCCTTACCCCCTGCCGTTCCCTCTATTGCTTTCTCAACCTCCGTCGTATTAAAGCTGATAGGTAACAGCGGTGGATCAGAAATTGGTGCCTCAAAGGATTCCAGCTCAATGTTACTTCCATAGATTTTTTCAAAGTGGGTTAACCAAGCCTCCTCTGAGATGTTGACTTCTACAGAGTTTTGGGTACCACTAAACAGAGGATTGTTGACAATTGCCCAAAACTTGGAACTATCTTTCATGGTTGCTTTTTCCATTAATGCTGCCCAAGCATCTTGTTTAATTTCATTTTTCCGAGCCTGGACTATTAGTGAGTACTCTTTCCTTAACTGAGCTACCAGACTTTTATTCGTAGGTGTCTTGTTAAGTGCCTCTTTAAGTAGTTTGTGAGCTTTGGTGCATTTGTGATCGAACCAGCCAAAGGCGGATTTTGTTTTAACTCGGGTATTAATTGTAAGTTCTTTAGCCACTTGCTGGCAGATAGCTTCTTATGAAGCTATTACGTCCCCCCCAAAAATGAGAGGGTCTGCACATATTTTTAGTTCCGACCCAACCTTTGTTGTAATGGTGTGAAGAAAATCTTCAGGGGTAACCTTACTCCATTTTAATCTCCTCCCTTGATCTTTTACTTTTAAATCAACTTGCACTAGTACCAAAGGTGTTTTATTCAGGAGGGAAAGACCATTATCCAGTTCGATCACTACCGGGTTGTGGTCGCTAAAAGAAGAGGGTATAGCATTATAAAAAATAATGTGGCTTAAAAGTCCTGGGGATAGAAATATGTAATCTATTATAGATTCACAGTCACTAGCTCTGTACGTTGGAACACGGTTATTCTCATCGATAAACCCCGCCTCAAACAGATCATTATTGGACAAAAGTGCCCCCAATGCTTCCCCCTTGGAGCTATGTTCAAAATGTTGAGGGGTTGTGAAAGCAGGGGCGTCACTGTCGCTATATTGGCAGTTTAGATTACATAAATGTACATTAAAATCACCCATCAGGATATATTGAACAAAAGTGGTTTGATTCTCCTTATAAGTAATTAAAAAATTTGACAACGAATGCAAGTGCTCGTTTGGGGACTCCCCTTGCAATGAATTGTAACAATTAATGAGAATTAGTTTAGTGTTATTTACCAGACTTACTTCTAATATTAGATAGTTATGGGAAGTACAATCAACCTTTTTAACACTTCCTGTTATGTTTACTGAGACCAGAAACATAAGCCCCCCTCTATCTCTCCCTGCTGACGAGCTCAAAGCAGGTACATAGTAAGATGTAAAACCATTAATCCAAAAGACGCAATCCTTAACCCAAGTCTCTTGAAATGCGACAATGTCATATAGTTTCACCAAATTTAACCAGACATTATCATCCCTTTTGGACCGAAGGCCAGCAATATTCCAACTTAACATTTTTACCTTTTCCGCCACGCCCTCAGTGATACTTGCACATTTAGGCTGGGTATTATTATAGGACATTTTTACTTGTGCAGATTCCGTGCGTCCCTGGTCAGCCAGTCTCTCCCCTCCCTGTTCTTCAAAGACCTCATGGACCTCGCGTCAGTCACACGCCTCTAGACCCGAGAGTAAATCGAATCTATTTTGTGTCATGACATTGGGCCCTTCCCTACAGCAATTTTCGACATTATAAAAGTGTGAAACTACAGGGGCTTGAGGCACAGTAGGAGTAAAAGGTCTAGATCTCCCGGGATTAGGGGGAGCTTTAATTAAATGCATGTAAAAGTAACCTAGTGGTCGCACACAAATACTGTTTGAATCATAAACCAAAGAGGCTGCCCTTAACAAAACTGTAGCGGCATGTTGAGGGTATTTAAAATTTACAATGATGCAGTCCCCACTACAAGTCTTTCTGGACGGGCCAATCCAGTTTGCCCTTCTTGTGGACAGTATTTGGTCGGAAAATTTAATTGGGAAGCCGCATCTCCTGTTCAGCCATGCCACTGTTTTGTTTTTTAAAGATTCGTGTGGTTCCTCCTGTGACTGAGCAGAATGGTAATCAGGAGGCCGGACATTGGTTAGGACAACCACATAGGGTGCACAATCAGGAGGAAGATGTGAGAAGCGACTTTTCTTTGGCTGTCTGAATCCCAATGTGCTATCTGGCCCTGGAAGATGTTGTTTAGTAGTACTAGATATTGTAGTAGGGTCAGGGGGCGAAACTACCCTTGCAGTTGTTTACTGGCTTTGTTGCTGCAGGTTAACTTTACTAGTTCCCTGCTCCACACCAACAGGACCCTTAACGACAGCCTTCACTCTCTCGACCGAGGCCAAGTGTGTTCCTAACAGACCTCCCAGCCTCTTAACCTCTGCGGTGACAGAATCTAATTTGAGCACTAGGGGGCTGATGATGTCTTCCATCTTTGCCTAAATCTTAGCTTCTATAGTGCAGACCAGTAAAGCAAATTGCTCTGACCTTATGTTAAAGGTGGCTGCACTATTTCCTTCCTGTAGGTCGGTTCCAACAACACGACCATTTTGGACTGATTGGGTAGTTTCTGCTCTTTTTTTACTGTGCTTACCCCACGTTTGGGTTGTAATTTTCTGCAGGATCTCACTGGTCTAGGAGCTGGCGGGACCTCCTTTATCTCTTCAATGGAAATATCAGGTAATTCCTCCTGCAACTCGGAATGAACCTGAGCTTCAGCCCTTACAACCACCTGATTGCTCAAATCAAACGTATCATCAGTTAGGATTTCAACTGGGGGATTAGGGATATCTTGGGGTAAAACAGGTGGTCTCCCTAAACCTAGCGAGGCTCTCCTGTCTTTATTGATTTTATCTACCACTTTTACCAGGTAATAGTCCATTGTGCCTGCACCAGGTACAGCCTCTAAGTTTTAGCTTTAGACATGGTCAAGACTTAAAAATAATAATGGCTTTGTGATAGATAAAAGAACAAGCGTGCAAAAGAGAGTAATATGCCCTGGTACCAAGGTTACATGTATGTCCAGTATGTTAACTAGAATAGTACCTATAACCCCAGCCAAGTTCAAAGAAGATACAAAGTCTCACTTGGGCCAGAGTATCGTGTGTCGCAGAACCAAGATCCGTGGTCCGGCCCGGCCTCCTTCGGCCCCGGACGGCCACAGACGATCCCGCCCTTGTCCCGGGCTTCTCCCGGTGCGTCCCGTGCGCGTCTCGCGGGGCGAGGATCCCGACAGACCTTTATGCGCCCCTTTATGCGGGCTTGACGTGTGCGGCATCCTCGCCGGTCCCGGGATACTTGGGGGATGTAGTCCGGCCCCTCGGGTCGGTCGGCGGAGCAAAGCCCGGCCCAGCAGCAGCGGCGGAGCAAAGCCCGGCCCAACAGCAGCGGCGGAGCAAAGCCCGGCCCAGCAGCAGCGGCGGAGCAAAGCCTGGCCCAGCAGCACACCAACGGAGCAAAGCCCGGTCAGAGTTCACAGGTTCCCTTAAATGATAAACCTGATGTTGTTAACTATACTCTTCACCATTATGGTTTTTATCCAAGAAGACTGGCATGTAATTCCTCTGTGGCATTCATCCCTTTCGGGTGTTTGGTATCGAGATACAATATGTAAAACATTTCTAGTTTACAAATAATTTTTTCTCGGTCACCTCCCCTTTTAGTTAATTGGACTGATTCTATAAGAAAATATTTAAGATCTTTGGAATTACCCCCATGGACTTCATTAAAATGACGTGCTACTGGGTACGCCTGATCCTTATTCTTGATGGCCCTTAAGTGCTGGAGTACCCTTTTGTGTCCCTGCAGGATGGTGCTTCCTACATATTTTAGCCCACAAGGGCACTCCACCACGATCTGTTTTACAGTTCAAAGACTTTTCAATGTTTCTTGTTTGGCCTCCAAACGGAGTCTCATAAGATGTAGTAGTTACTCCGTGTTGACAGGCTTTGCAAGTCCTGCACTTGTGGAACCCATCTCTGTGATTCAACCATATTGTTCTTTACTGGTGTACCAAAGGGGTAATTTTTGGCTAATACATCTTTCATTGAAGGGGCCTTACTGTAAGTAATGGACGTTTTTTCGAAACCGCTCCCCCAATTACCGAATCAGCACGAATAAGCTGCCAATTCTTGTTAATGATGCTTTTGACTACCTTTTCTTGTTTGCTGAATTTCAAAATAAATCTTAAATTCTCAGTATCATTTGCTGGTTAACTTACACTTAATTTCTGTTTAGTCAATAAATTCTCCCTAGATATTAAATTACTCTTTGGAAGGGCTAGTTCTAAACATATGTTAGTGTAGCCTCTCTCCTTAAATCCGGATATGCAATCATTTTGTGCCAGTTTTAAATCATGGTCATTGCTGCATATTCGTTTTAACCGCCGCAATTCACCGTAGCGAATAATTTGTATGAGGTGACCCGGGTGGGCACTGCTGGCATGCAAAATTACATTGCCAGCAGTGGCCTTTCTGTGAAGTTTATCTCCATTTATGTATAACTCTACATCTAAAAATTGTACTGTAGTTTTACTGATAGATGCAGTGAATTGCAGATTGAGTTGGTTAACATTGAGATCTTTCTCAACTATTTCTGCTTCTTCCTGAGTACCCTGCCACACCAGAAAGAGGTCATCAATAAATCGCCACCAGGCCTTTACATTGTTATTCATATACTTGGTGTATTCCTTCATGAGAACCAGCTCCTCCCACCAGCCCATGTGAAGACATGCGTAACTGGGGGAGAAGCTGGCTCCCATGGCCACACCTCTTGACTGTTGAAATAATGAACCTTGAAAAAGAGAAATGTGTTATATATATATATATATATATATATATATATATATATATATATATATATATATATATATATATATATATATATATATATATATATATATATATATAGTGAATACTAATAGTGTTTCAAAGACTGTATGCTTGGTACATTTAAATAATATTTAAATAATGTTAAACTAGCTCACATTCAGTCTGACGTCTTTGCATTCTGGGACTTGTAGTCTTTTTTTATAATAAAAAAGATTACAAGAACAGAAAGCAAATGCAAAAACAAGACTTGGTAAGGTTGTATTTGTGCTTTTGTATCTTCTGTACCCTAGAACATATCGCCTAAAATTGCCCCCTTCTCACCGTCACCCTGGCCCCCATCCACTGCCTGAATAACTTGGACTACTGCCAACTCTACACTTAGGACCTTACGATCCTACGAGTAGACCAGACTGGGGCTGGTGCCCTAGTGCATTCTGATTCAGGCCTCTTAAATGGCTGCTGTACTGCGAGAATGAGGGGCACAGCAGGTGACTCGAGCAAGTACAGAACTTCTGTCCCTGATGGGAGAAGAGAGCTGGTGAAAATTAAGCGAGCACCAGTGTGTCAGGTTTGCGCTCATCCGACCCTCTTAAAAAAACGGGCCATGTATTTAAATTAGAAACAAGCATTTGCAATGCAATAGGTCTCGCATTAGGAAAGTTTGAGCTATTGGTCTTGTAAATGACACATTTTTTATTTATGTGTTGGTTTTGAAAATAGCGAAATTAATAGCTTTGCCATTTGCAATGCCAATACTTTTATCATTTGCAAATGTGACACCTATAGCATTTGTAATGCAACATGTTTTGTATTTATGTGACTTAGATGTATTGATATTACAAATAACAATGGCTTTTAATTTTTCTAAATAATTAATACTTAAATAAAAGTTATTGTAATTTATAATGGCAATAGCTTAAACTTTTGTAAATAACTTTTGTGAAGATTATGTTCAGTGTATTTTATGGTAACGAAAATCCAAGAACAGAAGTGAAATATTAACATCTGTTTATGACATTTGTAATAAAGCTTGAAACATTGAGAGAAAATATTTGAACCAGTTGTTGTTGAATGGTTGCACAGATTGATGCTGTGTTGGCGCTCAGGGATGTTGTGGTGGCGACGAGTGATGCTGTGGCGTTCAGTGATGCTGTGGTGGCGCATAGTGATGTTGTGGTGCCCCTGAGTGATGCTGTGGTACCCCTGAGTGATGCTGTGATGATGCAATAGATAGTGTGAGTGCGATAGATAGCTAGAGGGAGGGCGAAAGATAGCTAGAGGGAGGGCGATAGATGTAATGTAATGTAAAAATCACTTATATAGCGCAAAAACTGTCACCCTACGGGTACCCTGGCGCTTTTAGAAATGGTGATGGTCAGCACGTTACCAGCCCGTAATAGGCAGTAAAAGAACTAGTTTTCCATCCTAGGAAACAACCAGGTTTTCAGATTCTTTCTGAAACAGGTCCATGAACTGGCCTGTCTGATGGTCTGGGGCAGCTAGAGGGAGGGCGAAAGATAATTAGAGTGAGGGCGAAAGATAGATAGATAGAGTGAGGGCGATAGATAGATAGCTTGAGGGCGATAGGTAGATAGCGTGAGGGCGATAGATAGAGTGAGGGCGATAGATAGATGTGTGTGGTTGTGTGTGGTTGTGTGTGTGGTTGGCTTTGTGTGTGGCTGTGCGTGTGGCTGTGCGTGTGGCTGTGCGTGTGGCTGAGCGTGTGGCTGAGCGTGTGGCTGAGCGTGTGGTTGAGCGTGTGGTTGAGCGTGTGGTGAGCGTGTGATGAGCGTGTGGTGAGCGTGTGGTGAGCGTGTGGTTGAGCGTGTGGTTGAGCGTGTGGTTGAGCGTGTGGTTGAGCGTGTGGTTGTGCGTGTAGTTGTGCGTGTAGTTATGTTTGTGTGTGGGGTGATGTTTGTGTGTGGGGTAATGTTTGTGTGGTTGTGTGTGTTTGTGTGGTTGTGTGTGCAGTTGTATGTGTGTGTGTGCGTGGTTGTATGTATGTGTGTGTGCGGTTACAGAAGGATGTATGTGGAAGAGAGCAGCAGATCAGCACAGCAGAAGAGAACAGGGAGTTAAAGAAGGAGGCGGGTGGAAGAGAATAGCAGATCGGTACAGGAGAAGAGAACAGAACAGGGAGCTAGCGAGGGAGGCGGTGGAAGAGAGCAGCAGATCAGTACGGAAGAATAGAAGAGAACGGGGAATTAGAGAAGGAGGTGGGTGGAAGAGAGCAGCAGATCAGCACAGCAAAAGAGAACAGGGAGTTAAAGAAGGAGGCGGGTGGAAGAGAGCAGCAGATCAGCACAGGAGAAGAGAACAGGGAGTTAAAGAAGGAGGTGGGCTGGAAGAGAGCAGTAGATCAGCACGGTAAAAGAGAACAGTTAGTTAAAGAAGGAGGTGGGGTGGAAGAGAGCAGCAGATCAGCACTGGAAAAGAGAAGAGAACAGGGAGTTAGAGAAGGAGGCACAGTGGAAGAGAGCAGCATATCAGCACGAGCGAAGAGAAGAGAACAAGGAGTTAGAGAAGGAGGTGGGTGGAAGAGAGGAACAGATCAGCACAGCAGAAGAGAACAGGGAGTTAAAGAAGGAGGTGGGGTGGAAGAGAGCAGCAGATCAGCCCAGGAGAAGAGAATAGAACAGGGAGTTAGAGAAGGAGGCGGGTGGAAGAGAGCAGCAGATCAGCACGGGAGAACAGAACAGGGAGTTAAAGTAGGAGGAGGGTGGAAGAGAGTAGGAGATCATCACAGGAGAAGAGAAGAGAACAGGGAGTTAAAGAAGGATGTGGGGTGGAAGAGAGCAGCAGATCAGCACAGGAGAAGAGAACAGGGAGTTAAAGAAGGAGGCGGGTGGAAGAGACAGAAGATTAGCACAGGAGAAAAGAACAGATTTAAATAAGGAGGCGGTGTGGAAGAGAGCAGCAGATCAGCACAGGAGTAGAGAACAGGGAGTTAGAAAAGGAGGCGGGAGGAAGAGAACAGCAGATCAGCATGGGAGAAGAGAACAGGGAGTTAGAGAAGCAGGTGGTGGAAGGAAACAGCAGATCAGCACAGGAGAAAAGAACAGAGTTCAAGAAGGAGGCGGGGTGGAAGAGAGCAGCAGATCAACACAGGTGAAGAGTACATGGATATAAAGAAGGCGGGTGGAAGAGAGCAGCAGATCAGCTTGGGAGATGAGAACAAGGAATTGGAGAGGGAGGTGGGTGGAAGAGAGCAGCATAACAGCGCAGCAGAAGAGAACATAGAGTTAAAGAAGGAGGCGGTTGGAAGAGAGCAGCAGATCAGCAGAAGTTAACAGGGAGTTAAAGAAGGAGGCGGGTTGGAAGAGAGCAGCAGATCAGCACAGGAGAAGAGAAGAGAACAGGGAGTTAGAGAAGGAGGCAGGGTAGGAGAGCGCAGCAGATCAGCACAGGTGAAGAGAACATGGATATAAAGAAGGAGGTGGGGTGGAAGAGAGCAGCAGTTCAGCACAGGAGAAGAGAACAGGGAGTTAGAGAAGGAGGCGGGGTGAAAGAGAACAGCAGATCAGAACAGGAGAAGAGAAGCGAACAGGGAGTTAAAGAAGGAGCTGGGGTGGACGAGAGAAGCAGATCAGCACAGGAGAAGATAACAGGGAGTTACAGAATGAGGCCGGTAGAAGAGAACAGCAGATCAGCACAGGAGAAGAGACCAGGGAGTTAAAGAAGGAGGTGGGGTGGATGAGAGCAGCAGATCAGCACAGGAGAAGAGAACATGGAGTTAAAGAAGGAGGCGGCGTGGAAGAGAGCAGCAGATCAGCACAGGAGAAGAGAAGAGAACAGGGAGTTAGAGAAGGAGGTGGGTGGAAGAGAGGGAGGGCGATAGATAGATAGAGGGAGGGTGGGCGATAGAGTGAGGGCGATAGATAGAGGGAGGGCGATAGATAGAAGGAGGGCGATAGATAGAGGGAGGGCGATAGATAGAGGGAGGGCGATAGATAGAGGAAGGGAGGGCGATAGATAGAGGGAGGGAGGGTGATAGATAGAAGGAGGGCTATCGATATAGAGGGAGGGCGATAGATAGATAGAGTAAGGGAGGACGATAGATAGAGTGAGGGAGGGCAATAGATAGATAGAGTGAGGGAGGGCAATAGATAGATAGAGGTAGGGCGATAGAGTGAGTGAGGGCGGTAGAGTGGTAGAATGAGGGCGGTAAAGTGAGGGCGGTAAAGTGAGGGCGGTAGAGTGAGGGCGGTAGAGTGAGGGCGGGCGGTAGAGGGAGGGCGGTAGAGGGAGGGCGGTAGAGGGAGGGCAGTAGAGTGAGGGCAGTAGAGTGGTGATGGTGTGTGAGAGGGTGAGGGTGTGTGAGAGTGAGGGGGTGTGAGGGTGGGTGAGGGAGTGTGAGGGTGAGGGGTGTGAGGGTGTGAGTGTGTGGGGGTGTGAGTGTGCGGGGATGTGTGTGGTGTGAGGGAGTGGGGGTGTGAGGGAGTTTGAGAGTGAGGGGATGTGAGGGTGAGGGGGTGTGAGGATGAGGGGGTGCAAGGGTGTGTGAGGGTGAGAGGGTGTGTGAGGGTGAGAGGGTGTGTGAGGGTGAGAGGGTGTGTGAGGGTGTGTGAGGGTGAGAGGGGGTGTGAGGGTGAGAGGGGGTGTGAGGGTGAAAGGGGGTGTGAGGGTGAAAGGGTGAAAGGGGGTGTGAGGGTGAGAGGGGGTGTGAGGGGGGTTGAGGGTGAGAGGGGGTGAGAGTGTGTGCGAGGGTGAGAGTGTGAGTGAGGGTGTGTGAGGGTAAGGGTGAGGGGGTGTGAGGATAAGGGTGAGGGGGTGTGAGGGTGAGGGTGAGGGGGTGTAAGGGTGAAGGTATGTGAGGGTGAGGGTGTGTGAGGTTGAGAGGGTGTGTGGGTGAGGGTATGTGAGGGTGAGGATGAGGGGGTGAGTGAGGGTGAGGGGGTGGGAGGGTGGGTGAGGGGGTGAGAGGGTGTGTGAGGGTGAGAGGGTGTGTGAGGGTGAGAGGGTGTGTGAGGGTGAGTGAGGGTGAGAGGGCGGGTGAGGGGCTGTGAGGGCAGGTGAGGGTGAGTGAGGGGCTGTGAGGGTGAGAGGGGGTGTGAGGGTGAGAGGGGGTGAGAGTGAGTGAGAGTGTGAGAGAGTGTGAGTGAGGGTGTGTGAGGGTGAGAGTAACGGTGATGGGGTGTGGGGTTGAGGGGGTGTGGGGTTGAGGGGGTGTGTGGGTGAGGGTATGTGAGGGTGAGGAGGTGTGAGGTTGAGAGGGTGTGAGGTTGAGGGGGTGTGAGGTTGAGGGGTTGTGAGGGTGAGGGGGTGTGAGGTTGAGGGGGTGTGAGGTTGAGGGGGTGTGAGGGTGAGGGGGTGTGAGGGTGGGGTGTGTGAGGGTGAGTGAGGGTGTGTGGGTGTGTGAAGGTGAGGGGGCTGAGGGGATGTGAGGGTGCTGAAGGGACGTGAAATAGCGTGTCCCATCTGTAATGTACTGGTCGGTGAAATAACGTGTTTTGCGAGTGCTGAAGGGGACCTTATAAGTGTTGAGTCACAGATATTGGCAACGTTTGTAAGGTATGTTGTAGAGCAACGTATCTGCTGTGTTCAGTACTGTAAAGTTTGTGTGCAAGTTGTGCTTAGTATAGTGACGTGAGGGCAGTGGCATGGTGTGGAATGTCGTGGTGAGTAGTGATATGATGTGTAATGTTTTTAAAATTAAATACTTTTTTTGTTGTGTGCTATTTTTCTATATTTACTGCTCAATAAAATATTAACCTATGGACGGGCTGGAACATTGTGTATGGTATTTCCACCGAAAACAAAGTGAATGCTCTTTGTTGTACTTACTGTACTGCAAATGCTGGTAAATGAAAGCCAACGTGAATATCTATTTAGCAGTGAAACTTGTATGTGTTTGCGCATTACCTTGCAATCCGCACCTTCCTTTAGCTTGCAAATCCAGTAAGTGAGGAAGGGGGCGGGAGTAAAGACAGCAGGGACAATGGGCGTGAGTGAAGAGATCACGGACAACTTTGTAAAGAGGGCACGGGCAACGGGCGGGAGTAAAGAGATCACAGACAACGGGTGGGGGGCGGGAGTAAATAAGGCACGGACAAAGGGCGGGGGAGGAAGTAAAGAAATGACGGACAACGGGTGGGGGGCGGGAGTAAAGACAGCAGGGACAATGGGAGGGAGGCAGGAGTAAAGAGATCACGGACAACGGGTGGGGGCGGGAGTAAAGACAGCAGGGACAATGGGCGTGAGTGAAGAGATCATGGACAGCTTTGTAAAGAGGGCACCGGCAACGGGCGGGAGTAAAGAGATCACAGACAACGGGTGGGGGGCGGGAGTAAATAGGGCACGGACAACGGGTGGGGGGAGGAAGTAAAGAGATCACGGACAACGGGTGGGGGGCGGGAGTAAAGACAGCAGGGACAATGGGAGGGAGGCAGGAGTAAAGAGATCACGGACAACGGGTGGGGGGCGGGAGTAAAGACAGCAGGGACAATGGGAGGGAGGCAGGAGTAAAGAGATCACGGACAACGGGTGGGTGGCGGGAGTAAAGACAGCAGGGACAATGGGAGGGAGTGAAGAGATCACGGACAACTTTGTAAAGAGGGCACGGGCAACGGGCGGGAGTAAAGAGATCATAGACAACGGGTGGGGGGCGTGAGTAAATAGGGCACAGACAACGGGTGGGGGTCAAGACTGATTTGCATAATGCTGGGTCTGAACTGAGGTGGCATGGGGAGCACAAGAACAATGGATTTAATCCAGATCTGTGACTGGGGGTCAATGTATGAATCATTCAGCATTCCATCCATCATTCAGGTTATAAATGGTCAGCAAAGTTCGTAAAGGTTCGTGCATGAGCAGCATGGAAGCAGAGATACGTATGCTTCATACATGTTCAGAGCAGATGAATGTCAGCAGGTCATACATGGGCTGTTACTCCTGGTTCATACGTGGTCTGGTTTGGAAGCTTGTGGGTTACACATTGTATGGCATGGATGTCCATGGTTTATACATGGTACGACATACATAGCAATCATTTATACTTACTTATAAGCGGTGTCAATTATCCATACGCAGTCACTATGGCTGTTTATGTCTCATGTGGGACCAGCAGAGATGTCCTTTTGTGATACGCAATCAGCAGTGACGTACATTGTCTATACATGATAAGTGGAAGTGATTGTTGGCAGATTATAAGCCGCCACGAAGGTCACGCAGGGTTGATGCACACTGGGCGTTGACGTACATGATGTAGACATTGTAAGTTTGGTTATCCATGGTTTATGAACGCTTACATTGATGTATATGTATTGTTTATACTTAAGGAGCATAGAGGTTTATGGTTTATTAATGGTCATACCCAGGTCCGGTAGCTCAGTGGACTAATGCGTCCCCTCCAGGAGTCTGTGTTTGGGCCAATGGCCAAAGGTCCACTCAACCTTTCATCCTTACAAGATTGATAAAATGAGTACCACTGAGTTGGATAACAAACGCACCTGTTATTTAGTGCCAAGATGTCTCAGGGGATGAATGCGTGATTGATAAATGTATGATATGCTATGGTATGTTATGGCATGTTATGTCATGTAATGTTATGCTATGTTATGTTATGTCATGTTTTGTCATGTAATGTTATGATATGCTCTCATGGAGGGATGTTGTTTATATAGACTTTAAATTAATTTCAACACTTTATATACTTTATACAATGTCAGCCTGGACGCCTGTCACTTACCTTTGTTGGTCCCGCCCATTTCAGCTGGAGGCTCAGCTCACACTCTGTATTTACTGTCTGTGCTAACATGCCATTCACATGACCTTCACATGAGCAAGGGTCCTTCCTGTCCTCTCCCTCCATCAGCACTGGCAGTGACAGTACCAGGTGCCACTGTTGTATTCGCAGCCCCGTCCCAGGGTCATGCTGCAGACCACGTGACATGCACGGGCAACGGGCGGGAGTAAAGACAACGGGTGGGGGGCGGGAGTAAATAGGGCACGGACAACGGGTGGGGGCGGGAGTAAATAGGGCACGGACAACGGGTGGGGGCGGTAGTAAAGACAGCAGGGACAATGGGAGGGAGGCGGGAGTAAAGAGATCACGGACAACGGGTGGGGGCGGAAGTAAAGAGATCACGGACAACGGGGGAGGGCGGGAGTAAAGACAGCAAGGACAATGGGAGGGAGGTGGGAGTAAAGAGATCACGGACAACGGGCAGGGGGAGGAAGTAAAGAGATCACGGACAACGGGTGGGGGGTGGGAGTAAAGACAGCAGGGACAATGGGAGGGAGGCGGGAGTGAAGAGATCACGGACAACGGGCGGGAGGGAGTAAAGAGATCACGGACAAGGGGGAGGGAGTAAAGAGATCACGGACAAGGGGGGGAGGGAGTAAATAGGGCACGGACAACGTTGCATGGAATACAAAAGGAAGAGAAAGCACGCCTGTTCCTCTGGGAAAGGTGTTGTTGCAGCAGGCCTAGGCAAACACACCGCTCATCCACCAAGGCCTGGAAGACATTGGGGCCGAGGTGACAAGGAAAGGGGTCAGAAAAAACACAGAGCTCCTACTGCTCCAGCAACAGGAAGGAAACAACGGACATGCACTGGTAGCCGTGGGCTGTAACGGAGCCCCTAAAAACACAACTAACCACCCTAATACCGATCATCGCTCAGTGCCTGCCTTCCCAGTGCGGCCCTGGTGAAGGGAGGGAGCGAGCGAAGGATAATGTCGTGATCGTGCGAGCATGCGCCTCAGCTGTACGGGCGCACACTCAAAGTCACGCTGTGCGTGGTTCCGTGTACCGTGAGCGTGCACATTGGACGTCTAGGAAACTCGTCATCTGCTAAGCCATCCGGAAGATTTGCAGGTTCGTGATCATGGAGAGCCCCGCCTGCTGCCAAGCCTGAGCCGCTGACACACACCTGAGGAGGAAAGACCGGCCTGGAGAGCAGCGGGGGAGTCCTGAGTCAGCCCGGTGAGTAGGGGGGACGTGTTTTTTGGTGCATCAGGCTAGCAAGACAGAGATGGGCACTTGGAGTGTATGGATGTGCGTGTGTGTGTGTGTGTGCGTGTGAGCAGGTTTGGGGGGTGCGCCTGTGTGTGTGAGCGTGTGTGTGCTTGCGTGTGTGTGGTTATGCGCGCGCACGCGACTGAGAGAGGCATGGCTGGCAATCTGGAGATGTGCACAGCTCCAGGGGGCGGGGCATGCGCGTCAACGCTGTGAAATCGCTGCGCGTGCCCCTGTCTATGTCCCTTGAAAGCCGACTTAATAACAATAGGTCTCGAGCGAGACCTAAAAAGGACCTTGAAACAGTCAGCAAAAAAACAGGTCTGCCCGGGAAAATCCGGGATGTCTGGTCACCCTAGACTGAATGCCAAGAA
The DNA here is from genome assembly GCF_964263255.1 of Lissotriton vulgaris. Lineage (NCBI taxonomy): Eukaryota > Metazoa > Chordata > Amphibia > Caudata > Salamandridae > Lissotriton > Lissotriton vulgaris. The sequence continues at coordinate 263,762,607 of NC_141687.1, read as the reverse complement.
ACTAGAATCATGCAAACACATTTATCCCAAAAGGTTTTAGAATGTTTTGTTGCTCACCTAGCCTTACTTCTCTAATCGTGAGCATGCACACCTCTTTTTAACACCTGCACGCATGCTCAAACCAGACAGTACCCGAAAACCGGGACATTTATGCAATTTAGAGAAAAGTGTCGGGACACCATGACACTTCTCCAAAAACCAGGACCATCCAGGGAAAGCTGGGACGTATGGGCACTCTACTCCCAGGCCACTGAGTGGCGGCTGATAGCTGCAGGGTCACGCTTTGCACGCGACAGGTGCCTGTGTCCAGGCACAGTGCGTCCATTGAAGCGTGGGGGCGTAGCCCCCCCGCCCGCGGCTCACTCGGAGTTTTTGAACTTAACTAAACTGAATCAGTTTACTTAAGTTCAAAGACGCCGAGGGAGAACTGACAATCATGTCAGTTGTGGTATTCTAGTCGGTGGAGTAACCGGCTGAACTCGTCACGCTCACGTGACTCCAGTTAAATAAATAGCATCTACGCACGCACGTACGCCAGTTGGGCGACGGCGTGGAAGACGAGAAGCAACTCATAACGGTGTCCGTGTCTTTATTATACAGGGCCAAAGTGTTAGCCCCACTGCCCCCAGTCCGTCACTTCCTTAACGTTTTGTCTGCCCCACACGACACAACAGCTGGCGATGAGGGTGGGCGTGCCCTTGCTGCTTTGTCGCCACGTCTGCCGTGAGGCGGCCGCGAGCTCTGCCTTTGGCTCCCGGCGCTCGTGCCCGGCAGGCCCCCTAGGTGCGGCTGACTCCGTGCGCCGGAGTGAAGGAAACTACACCGCGGCTGCGTCGGCAGCGCGCGAGGACACCAGGTGAGGCGCGTCGGCCCTCTCACTCGAGGTACTGCATCGGCCTGCATCAGGCCCAGCGCCACGTGGCTCACGGCGAGTGGGGGAGGGGCAATCCCATCTACCGCGCGGATCTTTCCACCACAGTGCTCTCCTCATCTGCGGGTGCGGAAGAACTACATCGAGGTGCCAGGCCCCACAGTGCCTCCCTTCACCAGGGGAACAGTGCTAAGCTCCACCCCAGCACCAGGCCACCCAGACCCACGATGGCAGCAACCAGGGGTGTGCAGAAGGAACAGGTCCCCATATAAACTCAGACACTGGGGATTAATAAGCACAGCAACCACAAGAGTCATGGACAGACACATCGTCTCTTTCACCCACACATCTACAATCAGCCTATTCGCTTCCCAACAAGCATTGGCCACACCAACCTTCCAAAATCTCCACTAGAGGGGCATCTTACTTACGGAGCAGCGCGTTGGGTCAGGACCAGGGAACGGCGCTAATTCCTATCCATACAGTAACGCATCCAGATTCACGTCATGGCCACGATACCCCCCATTGAGCCATTTGTGGTTGAGGGCTCCCCGTCTTCGCTAGCCCCCAAGTGGAAGGACTGGGTGGGCTGATTTGATAATCTTCTTTGAAGCCACCAAAGTTCACAAGGATCAAAAAAGGGCCATGGTCCTTCATCTAGGAGGCAAGGATTTTCACCATATAGCAAAAACCTTAGTGGAAGCTACTCCAAAGAACCACCACACGTTAATCAATGCCTTGAACGCGCATTTCGAGCCCATGGCTAACCAGGACTATGAGAGGTTCATATTCAGGCAGGCGAGACAGTTGCCAGAAGAGTCGCTAGACACCTATCATGCATGCTTAAAGAACCTTGCGTCCACGTGTGGGTTCGCTGACATCACGGAAGAGTATCGCGGCCGGATCATTCAAGGCTGTTCCTCTGCCAAACTGCGGGAACGAATTCTAGAAGAATCCGGCAAGTCGTTGGCGGACATCCTAACTTTGGGGCGTACCAAGGAGCTATCGAAGGTCCGGGCTGCGCACATGGAGGCCGCCCTTCTGGCGCCTGTGAAGGCTGAACCAGTCAACAAAGTGACAGTTAAATCCCCGACGAAATGGGCCAAGAAGGGTTCTGGAGCACCTCCGACGGGATAACCTTAGTCGTGTGGTTACTGTGGGGGAATACCACATCCAGCGGCAGAATGTCCCGCAAAAGGAAAACTGTGTTTGGGCTGCGGATGCTTCAATAACTTCGAAAAAGTCTGTCGAGCGAAGAAGTACCGGAAGCGACACCAGGTTGTAAATGCTGTACCGGAAGGGGACCCGAGCCAAAGCGACATGGATGATGATGAGGAGGAAGAGCGTACGGTGCACAAGGTGCACATGATTGGCTCCGCCACGCGTAAGGCCAGAAGTCTACCTCAGTGTGGCATCCAGGTAGGCACCCAAGACGTCATGGCAGTCGTGGACACAGGAGCGACCATCAACCTGATGGCCTCCGCCCTGCATCAAACTCTAGACCCATCGCCGGTGCTACTTCTGTCAGCCATCACAGTGTTCGCATATGGACAAGATACCCCCTTGAAGATTAGAGGGAAATTCAAGACCTCAATATCACACGGAGACTGGTCCATCACCGCCAATGTGTTTGTATCAGAAGATGGACAGGGCATGCTATTAGGATGCAGGGCGGCTGAAGACCTAGGAGTGGTGTCATTCGCATTCGGAGTCCATCAGGAATCTATTCAACAGCTGTTGATGGAATTCGCCGAGGTATTCAAGGGCATCGGAAGGTTCTGAGGGAAGGAGGTCCACCTTCACATTGACAACACAGTACAACCTGTAGCTCTGAGACACTGCAGGATAGCATTCCACCTGCGACCGTTGGTCGAAGAAGAACTTAAGAAGCTCGACAATGCGGGAATAATAGAGAAGGTAACATGTCCAACCCCATGGGTTTCGCCAATCGTGGTCACGCGGAAACCCAAGCAACCGGGGGCGGTGCGGATCTGCGTGGACATGCGGCTCCCCAACGCCGCTATCAAGCGAGAACGCCATATAACTCCTACCATCGATGACCTCATAGGTGAAATGGTGGGAGCGTGTTGGTTCTCCAAACTGGATCTGCGATCAGGCTACCACCAGCTAGTACCAGATGAGTCCTCCCGCAACATCACCACGTTCTCTACGCATCTAGGGCTCAGGAGATATACCCGCCTGAGTTTTGGGATTTCGAGTGCAGAGGAGGTCTTCCAAAATGTGATACAGGAGCTCATTGCCGACATCCCAGGGGTGATCAATGTCAGTGATGACATCATGATACACGCGAGGACCATACCGGAGCATAACAGACGTCTGACACAAGTACTACGGAGGTTACGAGACGCAGGGCTAACTCTGCATCTGGAAAAATGTGAATTTCTGAAGCGGAAAATACAATTTTTCGGCTACACGTTTTCCATTGATGGGGTGAACCTTGACCCAGAAAAGGTGAAGGACATCAAAGAGGCTGCACCCCACACCACCGTCACAGAAGTCCGAAGTTTCCTTGGGATGGTGATTTATTGTGGAAGGTTCATGCGAGACCTGGCCAACTTGACACTACCTCTGAGGGAGCTAACCAAAGAGGCCACGCCTTGGAGATGGGGCCCGGAACAAGATAAAGCATTTCGGGACATCAAAGAGGCTCTATCAGAAGCCACCACCCTGGCAGTCTTCGACCCAAGGAAATTGACATTGGTGGCTGTAGATGCTGGTCCCGTCGGACTTGGAGCGGTACTTATGCTGCAACAGCGAGCAGACGAGGACTGGGCTCCAGTGGCTTTCGCCAGCCGGTCCCTTACAGAAACAGAGCAGAGATACTCTGATTGAGAAGGAGGTGATTGCAATACACTGGGGGTGCCGGCATTTCCACCTATATGTATATGGAAAACCCTTTGTCGTTGCCACTGACCACAAGCCACTGGTTGCGTTGTTCACAGAAATCTCCACTAAGCCTCCGCCACGCATTGAAAAGTGGATGCTACTGCTCCAAAACTACAACTGCAGGGTGGAGTACCAACCCGGGTCTCGCAACCCTGCAGATTATTTATCACGACACCCGCGAGCAGCCACCCAGGAAGAGATGGAAGATGCAGCCGACACAGAAGAATATGTAAGGTGCATCACTGCCCGATCATGTCCGTTGCCCATATCTATAGAACACATTGCAGATGCCACTAGTAAGGACGACTGCCTTCAAAGAGCCATAGTGGCCGTGCAAAGAGGAAACTGGCACAAGGCAAAAGAGGAGTGGAAGATCCTGACTCCGGGGGCACAACGCATAATGGACAGCTTGTACCACGTGCAAAAGGAGCTGAATGAGGATCACACTGGATGCCTACTACAAGGACACCGGCCGGTGATACCTTCTTCCCTAACGGATCAGGTCGTTCAACTGGCTCATGTAGGCCATCAAGGTATGGTAAAGACGAAATCTCGCCTTCAGACCAAGGTGTGGTTTCCTTTAATGGACGATCTGGTCGAGGCCACCGTTCGGTCCTGCGCAGCATGTCAAGTGACCGGAGAACTTTCCAGACCAGCCCCGATCCTGGCGGAACCACGGCCCAAATCTCCCTGGGCATGTGTCAGTCTTGACTTTTGCAGTCTTCCCGATGGACGCCACACAATGGTGGTAATCGACGATCACTCCAAATATCCGGAGGTGGAGATCATATCCACAACCAGTGCTGCCGAAGTGATTCAGAAGCTAGAGAAAATCATGGCAGCGCATGGGCTAATACAAGAACTAAAGAGTGATAACGGCCCTCCATTTCAAGGCCAGGAACTAGCCAACTACTTGAATGCACTAGGTATCCGACATCGGCGAATCACTCCAAGATGGCCGCAAGCCAATGGCGAAGCCGAAAGATTCATGCGGACTCTTAATAAGGTAATCAGGATTGCACATGACAAGGGCCACTCTATTGAACTGGCTATCTTTACATTCCTAAGGAACTATCAGCAGACACCCCACACCACCACGGGTGTTGCTCCAGGACACCTGCTCATGGGTCGTGTGGTCATGGATTCGATACCTCACCATCCGCGATGGCGGCATGCATCTCCTGATGAATGTCAGGACGAATCCCGACGTCAGAGATCACATGCGCAAGTCAGTCAACGGAGAAGGGCCCAGATGCCCCAGATTGCCCATGGGGACCTAGTATTGCTGAAGAACCGGGTCACCAGTGGTAAATTCCAGCTTCCCTATGAGTCTGACCCCTGGACAGTAGTTAGTGTCAAAGGCACCAGAGTCACTGCTACCAGAGGCAGGGAAATTGTAACCCACAATGTGCCCCACTTTAAAAAATACCAACTTAATGGAGCCAGCGCGACGCACCTCGGTGGCAATGGAAAGTTTGCAGTCCCCGGTCAGTTCACAGTCCCCGGTCAGAGACACTGCCAGCCCTCAGACCCTGATGGATATGTCTCTTCCTAATGAGTATCCAGAAGCCCCTAATGAGACGCCCAGCAGGGGTGGCAGAGTGGAGAGTGAAGGCGTCGACTGCAGTGAAACGGGTCCGGACCAAGCGACTGAAGAAATCGCAGTCGAGGCTGAGTCCGGGGTTGGTGAGACCCAGAGCCGAGGAATGTCCCAGTACCGGCTGCGATGGAATCCGGTGTCCTCCAGTCGCCTGAAAGATTACTTAATGTAAGACTGTTCTTATTTACTTATATTGGATGCAGCCCTGCTATGCAGAAGTAATTTCAGATAACAGACTATGGCAGATATATTGAAAGACTGTGTCACTGTTCGATAATTGTTTTTCATGTTTGTTGGGGAGGAATGTGGTGTTCTAGTTGGTGGACTAACCGGCTGAACACGTCACGCTCACGTGACTCCAGTTAAATAAATAGCATCTACACATGCACGTACGCCAGTTGGGCGACGGCGTGGAAGACGAGAAGCAACTCATAACGGTGTCCGTGCCTTTATTATACAGGGCCAAAGTGTTAGCCCCACTGCCCCCAGTCCGTCACTTCCCTAACGTTGTGTCTGCCCCACACGACACAACATCAGTCAGCATGACGTCGGACCGCCCACCCCTTCAGAGTCTGAAGGGGGTGGGCGGTCTGGCGTCATGTTGACTGACATAATTGTCAGACCAGTGGGGGGCAACAGGCAGCAGCACAGCACAAGTGCGCATGAGTGGGGACGAAGGGCAAATTTTTTGCCCGTGCCCAGTCATACGCACTTGTGTTTTTCACTTGTTTGTGCATGCCCATTAAGAGCCCTTCGGTCCCCTAATAGCCAGGCGGCAGGCGAAAAATAACCGTGCCCTAAGAGGGGCTGCCAGTCCATTCCTGTGCCAACGTGAAGGCGCCAGGGAGAGCAGAGGTGGCACGGACTGGCTGTGAGGTAAGTACTTTTTCCTTTTTATATTTAACTCCCTGCTCCCCCGCGACTGTGACCTCCAGGGCTCAAACGTTCCACTCTAGAGGTCAGCCACAAGTGGCTTAGAAATCAAATGCATGCCATATTTAGTTTATTTCAAGATGTCTACTGCACTTCGACTTTCACTCTCAATGAGTAAAGTTTGTGCTGCACAATGGGGTCACCACCTGCTTAATGGCGATTCCTAATGTTTCTGTACCCTCTGGTTTGCTGCTACTCCTTTATAAATCTATTTGATCAATACAAATAACATCCCCCTCCCTCACAAACCATTATGTGTGTGTGCTTTTTGGGGTCCTCTATACCACACAACACACTAACTATGCCACTGGTCAGATCCTCGACTTGCATATTATGCGTAGATGAGCCCACTGTTAACCCACTGAGCTGGCTAACAGTATCGTCAAGCAAGCCCATCATTTGATGTGGATTGAGTTGTTGTTCTAATTTATTAAACGCTGCATGAAGGAGACCGGCCACAAATTCAATGCAGATCAAAGTGACCAAGTTGTTAACATCAAAAATTCTGTGAATCTGCCTTTTTAAATAATTTTCCTTGTTCACCAGGTCTGTCCCCAAGAGACTACTGAAGCAGGGAGATTCACAAGAGAGCACAAGAGAGATGTTTGCACACAATCTGATCCCGATCACAAAGAAAGGATCAGTGTGTAGCCACAAGTGACACCACTGATTCAGATTTTCAATGACTGACAGTAGTTCTCCACAAAGTACCCCCTACCCCACCCCGTCCCCACCCCCCACCCCAGGATTTATTCTCCAAGCACAAAAACTAACTGAGACCTGAAAACAAGACTCCAACAAGACCGATGTGAGGACGCTGAGCAGCTGAGAAGGGAGTGGGGCAGCTTTGGTGCTCTTTCCTCAACAAGAGTCTTAACGGCACTTTTTGCAGAAACTCCCCTCCAGGGACGAGATGAAAACCAGAGCAGAATATTCTTACCACACAGATTTTTTCCGAAAGAAGGGACACTTTGGTTCCGCGAAGAGATGTTCTCACAAGACTCACCCACCACTACCTTATTTTCCCTCCTCTTTTTCGCCCGTCCTTCCTTCCCCACTCCCTCTCTAAGTTTCATCCCAAAACCTCTGCCTTTCATTTCTGTTTCTCACCCACTTCTTCACCTTTCCTTCCTCGCCTCTCTGCCTCTCACCCACCACATCTGCCTTTAATAATAATAATAATAATAAAAACATTTGTAAAGCGCCTGGCTGCACAAAACTGTGTGTCCCCGCGCTAACTGCTTACACATCAATCTAGAGGAGTAGAGGCAGAAGGATCATCCGTCAAGAATCAATTCGGGAATAAGAGAGTTTTTAGTTTTGCCCTGAATCTCATTTCGGAAGGTTCAATCCGCAGTTGGAGTGGAAGAGCATTCCAATATTTAGTAGCCAAGTAACGGAAGGATTTGCCTCCCATTTTAGCTCTTGTTATTACAGGGGTAGTTTAAATTGCATCATGCCTGATGATCTTAAGTCTCTGGTCGGGCGGTAGATGGTCAGAAGACTTCTAAGATAAATGGGGCCTTTATTGTGAGCTATCCGATGGGCATAGCAGAGACTTTTGAATCTAATTCTCTCCTTAACCGGGAGCCAATGAAGCTTAGCTAAGGCTGCTTTGGTGGATGTTTTTCTCGAAAGACCTAGTACCAGTCGAGCAGCTGCATTTTGTATACATTGAAGCTGGTGAAGGCCTTTCTGGCTGAGACCTATCAGGAGGGCATTTCCATAGTCTAAATGGGGTGTTATTAGAGCATGGACTATTGTTTTTCTAGCCCCGATGGGAATAAGATCAAGAACTTTTCGGAGGACTTTTAGTATGCCAAAGCATTTTCCTGTTATTTTATTAACTTGGGTCTTGCCAGAGAGGTCAGAGTCTAGCATGACTCCTAGATTTCTTACCGTTTCTACAGGACTGGGTAATTTACCCAGTTCACTGGGCCACCATGCGTAAGACCATACGGAGATTTCTTTCCCTAGCACCAATACCTCAGTCTTGTCTCCATTTAAGCGGAGACAATTATTGTCCATCCAGGTGGCTACTGCCGACATACAGTTTGAGAAGTTGGTGGCATATTCTTTGCTGTCCGGTGTTAGTTTGAACATTAATTGTGTGTCGTCAGCATAGCTTTCTCTCCTCGTTCTCTCACCCACCACAAACCTTTTCCTTTCTTTCCCCTCTCCCCTCTCTCTCCTCTCACCCACAACTTGTCTCTCTCCTCACTGCCTCACCCACCACTCCACCTTTCCTTTCTGTCCTCTCGCTGACACTCACACTCCACTTCTCTCCATTCCTCTTTCCCACTGTTTCCTCCTTTCATTCTCTTTCCCTTCTATGCTTGTCACCAACTCCTTCCCCTGCCTTTGAATAGTCTTACACTTCCTTCCTTATTTCTCTCCCTCTCCCTCTCACTCATCTTCTCGACCACCTGCCCCTTCCCCTCTTCTCTCACTTATCACTCCCTCTACCTTTCGATCTCTCTGCCCCAGCATCCCCTTTCCTGCCTCTCCCTTCTCCTCTCATCTAACACTCCCTCTACCTTTCTCTCTGTCCACACAACTCCCCATTCCTTTCTCTGCACACTCTCCTCTAACCCACATCCTTTCTATTCAATTCAATTCAAATTATCTTTATTCTGTACTTAAAAAGATACCATTAAAGAGCATAAAAAATACATACATACAGTTTTTAAAAAACAGTTAAAAGAATTTTTTAAGAAAATTTTCAGATAAAAAGTTCATGTATAAAAAGAGTACATCATTCATTCAGTGGGGGTCTCAAACTGGGTTCGGATCAGAATATACAGTTATTTCCCTGGTGTTCCTCAGTCTTATGGCAACTTTGATAAAACTTATGACACATAACAGAGTGTATGGATCTGATGCTTTTTGCAACTAAAGGAGGGCTGCTTTGGCATGCTTCAGTTTTTGATTTTTCAGAATCCTAACTAAAAACGTCTTTCTTGGCTCTGAGTAAAAAGGGCATAATAAAACAAAGTGAAGGGTATCCTGCGGAGACCTAGTGTCGCAGCCGCAGGAACCCTTCGCCTCTACAGTAAGTGTGAAACCTGCAGGAACTGCCAATAAATGGTGAAGTAGATTCAAACGGAACCTAGTCATATAAAATCTTTCCTGCGCATTATGCATTACCGCTAGGTATGGTTCCATTTTGAAATTTGTAGATACCAATGAGCCATGTGCCACCACCGAGGGTTTTTTGTTTTCAGTGAGGGCCCTCCTTGTTGATGACCATGCACTGAATAAGTTTTTGAACAGTGCTTTATTCTGTGTGGTCATCAGCTCTGGGTCAGAGAACAGGTCTTTGCAGTCAATACAGTCCAAGGTGTCCTTTACATATTTGAGCCATGGGATTTGTTCCCCTTTATCCCGGCTCAGGCAATCCATGATAATCTGTCTGCTGAGGCAAGCCTCTGGGTTTGTCCAAATCCTGATCCAGGCCATGATAGGTCGAATCTTGATTTTGTCCTCATTATAGGGCTCGCCCAGTTCCAAGTGAGTTATATGTACGGGGGTGCTCTGAGGAACTTTAAGTAGTTTTTTGAAGAATTTGTTTTCCTCAGCTTGTATCTGCTGTACATGGTTAGTTTTGCAGCCCCACACTTCTGCTCCATATGACACCTTAGCACGGGATACGGCTCTGTATAGATTTAATATCTGTTCCAGGGACCACCTGCCTAGCCTCCTTCCGAATGCCATTATAGCACCCGTTGAGGCCACCAATTTTGAATGCGTGTTTTTCCGCCAGATTCTTGAATTCCAATTTCTCGTCAAAGAGAACGCCTAGGTAGGAAAATGACTTGACTATTCCCAACTTATGTCTACCTATGCTGTACGAGAAAGTGTTTTTTGGGTTCCGGCCTGTGGTCATAACAAAAGACTTTTCCAGGTTTGCTGAAAGGTCCAATGAGTTCATGAAATTTACAAACCAATCAATTAGCTTTTGTAGTCCGAGTGGGGTACGGGCTAGCAGCACCGCATCGTCCGCATAAAGGAGGACGGGTACCGGACGCTGGCCGATCTTGGGACAATCCACACCCAATTTCATAAGTTTTTTGTCCAGATTGTTTATATACAAAGAGAATAGGAAAGGCGCTAAAATGCAGCCCTGCCACACACCACTTGTGCAGGGAAATGGTTCGGTCTTCATCCCTTCGTTATTGTAACGAACTGTAGCCGTGGTCTCCCAGTGTAATGCCTTCAGGGTATCTACTAGTCCGTAATCCACCCCCAGAGAGATCATCAGGGCCCATAATTTCTGTCTATTAAGGCGATCAAAGGCCGCTGGGAGATCCATAAACCCCATATGGATAGTCCCCTTAGCTGCAATAGTGTATTTGGCTGTAAGGAGATATAGGTTTAAACATTGATCTGTTGTGGATCTCCCTTCTCTGAATCCATACTGTACATCAGTTAAAATATGGTGGTCCTCTGCCCAGGCTTGTAGGCGGTTTAAAATTACACGTCCTAGAACTTTGGCCGTAACGTCTATCAGAGAAATAGGACGATAACATTGGGGGTCGTCCCGGCTGCCCTTCTTGTAGATTGGAACAATGGTTGCGGAGGACCAAGAGCGAGGTAGTCCTGCCACTACTGCCTCATTCAAGACCCTGGTGAGAACGGGTGCCCATAATTCAATGTTACTCAAATAGAGGTCGGGAGGAATGCCGTCGGGGCCGGGCGCTTTATTTTTTGACAGCCCTTGAATAGCTGATTTTGTTTCTCCTAGCGAGAACTTTAAACCTACAGGTGTTGATGGTTTTGTCCCTTTTTCTTGTGGTATGGTCCCCGTGTGATTATAGAGACCACAATAGTGATTGCGCCATTGCTCAGGGAGAATGGTATTTACTATGTCCGGCCCTCTTGGATCTTTAAAACATGGGTCATTTATGATTTTCCAGAAAGCCGACATATCACCCCGCTCTGCTGCTTCCCTTAAGTCCTCCCATGCTCGATTTTGCAGGGATTTCTTGCGTGTTTTCAGGGCTTTTTTATAATTGGATCTCTTTCCTGCAATCTTGGCTTTATCTTTCGGTTGGTCAGTGAGGCTTTTTTTTAGATCTTTCAGTGCCTTGGTGCAGTCGTGGTCAAACCAACGTGGAGTCAGGGACTGTTTGGATCCTGTTCGGGGTGAAGATTTCAGCAGAGTGTCTTCGAGTTTGGCAATTTCCTCAAAGGCCCTAACCACGATTGGGCCGCCCATGTTTTCATCCAGGCATATTTGCAATTGTTTTTGACCCTTCGTCACTAGGTCAAGATAGAATTTGTCTCCATTTATCTTGGCCCATTTCAGCCTTCTCCCTTGTGATGTCGCCTGTTCTATGGCCTCAGGTACACCCACTGCCACTCTGAGATTCATGCATTTAAAATCCAACTTCAGTGGGTTGTGATCACTGAAGGGGCTGAAAATGATGTCAAAGTTTGTGATCCATTTTTTGAGTGTTGGGGACACCATAATAAAGTCTATGCAAGAGTGACAACCTCTTCCTTTGTACGTTGGGTTGGGTTCCTTCTTGTTGTCTATCTTTATGAGATCCATTACGGGCAATAAATTATGCCTCTTAGTGAAACTCCATCCTTTCTAGCTTTCTGTCCCCCCAGCTCCCTTTTCCCGTCTCTACATTCTCTCTCCTCTCACCCACCACTCTCTCTGCTAGACGGATGCCATCTATATTCTATGAGCAAGAAAGAAGCACCCATTCATTGCACACGCGGGAACGTGCGGGCATTATAAAAGTAAAACATGCTTGTTTAAGTGGACAAACATGATGGGCATGTGGCTGGAATTAAAGGAGTATGCTTTTTTAAGCTACCTACACCAGTATCATATAAAATCTCTTTATTTATGTCATAACTACACTTTCACAATTGCTTTATCAATTCTCTTGCTTCCTCAAATGCACATTTGCATGCTATTTTTTCAAACTTTCCTGTGGGGGGGGGTTTGAGGAGAATCTCCCTGAACCCAACCATATGGTGGCTGGACTCGCTCCCTACACTTGCTCGCCACCGGGCACTCATATAAAACTTTTACGCTGTACCACTTTCAAATGTCACCAGCCACCACTGCCCGTGTCTCAGGATCCATTACTCCTCAGATGCAGCTGTCGTGCATGGAGTTTGGACCTGCTCCTCGCCATTGTGGTGACTCGGGCCTTAGGCCCACATGCTGGATAAAAGGACCACACAGACACGGTAGTACCTTACTGGAACTGGCCCAGGGCACGTGCGCCCGGCCCCTTTTATTAGCTGGGTCACTCGACCACGACCAGTGACGCCTATGATGGTGGGTGTATTACACAGGTAGAACACTAGAACGTGTCCAGCAGGACACTACACTCTTGAGTTTCCTCTCCACTGCGGCGACGCGCACAGCTTTGTTGAGTATCCCTCCGCTGCACTCTGTTTCCGCTTCCAGGGCCCTCGAGTGCTAAACCTACCTCTGACAGCTCCGTAAAGAGCGGGTGATGAAAGCCTGCCTCGTTGAATGGCTGCACAGACGGTTCCACCTGAAGCAACGACACCTCTGGGCACCCCGCGCAATCCTCCAGCCGTTCCGTGGTGATAATCTCAGTTTGTAAATGTAATCAACCTTGAGGTCTTGTTGCTTCCACAGGTGCAATTAACATTACCATCTGCTAATCCATGATTAACGATGTTTACAAATATGCTACAACATGTTAAAATACGCCGCTTCGCTTTTCACTTTTTTTTTTATCTCCTTTCCATTAAGAGCGGAATCCAGGAGGTATTTCCCTGCGGAAGTTCGCCGCGCTCCCCCATTAATTCTCCAAACATTTTTTTGTTTTCATTATTTAGGAGTGGCGTTAAACCACACACCAGCTGCCTCGGTGACAGGTTCATATCAGAGGTTGCGGCGACGCGATGCCGTTTAATTACGTAGGGGATGAGGTGTGAGCTGGTAATTAGGGAGGTAAAATGTGTCAGGGAGACACATATGGTGACACGTACGGGGATGTTTGGGTAGTTCACCATTAATGACTCATCGTTTCTCCTCTATTGCTGCACCATTGTGTATATATCATTTTGCCTTCTAAATCGGCGTGCGCCGTTTACATAATGCAGTCTCTATTGTTTACGTCGTTTTTTATATGATCATTTTCTTTCCTTGTTACTATTTGCCGCAAAGTGGCACTCTCTAGGATTTGCACTCATTTTCTTTATTTGCATGTAATTTAGGATTGTTGTACATTTTACAGTAATTTAAAGCGCTAAGCAGGAGTAAAGGAAGTAGTCAGCAAAAGCAGTGACGAAGGAAAGGAAGCCTGTAGTCCATAGATTCACTGTCTGCAGGAAGGGGTCATCTGCCTCGTGAACCCTTTACAACCCTTTCCTAAATCTCATAAAATCTTCCAGTCTGAGGTGAGGAGATTGTCAGAGTACATACACCCTTTATCATTCCAGTCTGCCTGGCCATGTACATTATAAGTCTTCTTTCTAGATTATCAAAATAAAAGCAGCCCCATCGGAACTTTTTTTCAGTTTATGCTAAAGTTAACTATTATCACGATTTGCTTGGTTTGCTCTGTATTGGGCTGCAACTCGGAGAAACCTGTTTTTATACACAATATGTTTTTTCAGGATTTTGTTTGCCATCATGTAACACTGCGAGAGGGAAAAGCGTAGGAAGTTACACAAATGTTGAGGTACTGACTCTGTAGGGTCTGTTGTTTATAAAGGGCATCTTCACAAATTCAACCTTTTTTTACTTCATTTAAAAAGAAACGCCTTAACAGTTTAGGTGGACAGAGCCAAGGACCAACCCAGAGTTCATTATGAAGAGTGGAAACCCTTGTGGAAATTCTAGTTGGCTCGTTTCGAAAGGGTTATAGTGCATTTGGCTGTGGTACCTGGTATATTGGTTTCTGTTGTGGTACCTGTTATTAAAAAAGATGCTCATTTGCACAATGGGCTCCATTCCTCCTGTGCTTAAATCTATATAATGCAATGGATATATCCTGTAGGATACCTGTTTGCAAACTGAAATAAACTCTTAAAAGGAGAGAAGCACATTTTGGAATTAAATTTACCTTTTTGGTGAATTGGCCTCTAGCTGTGTAGTAAATGTAAAAAAAATGAAATTATACTGCTTGAAAACAAATACTAGAGCTGAAATAAGTATACACCAATAAAACGTTCCAATAAATAAATAATATCAGTGTTGAATTAGGAGTTCAAAAGGAACCCAAGTAGGCACTCCACCTGTATACTGTATTCTTGCTATACTTTTTATATTGGACCCCTGAATTTTTTTTGTTGGCGGGTCGAGGGCTTAGCTGTAGGTTTGCCCTATTTATCAGGCCTAAGCTCTGCATGCTTATTTTAAATAGCCTTCTTTTTTGTTCCCGTGTAACCATGTTACAGCAAACCTGGCTTGATTGTGCATCAAGATACTCAGCTGCCAGGCCCAGCATAAGACCAGTGTAGTCGGGTAGATCCTGCTGCCACTGGGGCCTGTCTTGTTGTCCTGGTTTTGTCATGTTATGCCTTCTCAAAGTGTGCAGTACAGAGGCTGTGCATGTCTCATAAAAGTGAAATATAAAATACACCCTAGATCACTGATACGAGCAGATGCCATAGGTAAATTGGCCTAAAAAGGTCAAACCAGTAATATATTTAAAAAATAAAGATTTATACTCCTAAAGGTAATTAAGTAATGTGTGTCTGAACAGCTACCAATGCTTTAGTGAACTTTTGCTGTCATTTTCTCTGAGAAGAGCAGAGTAAGCTGCAGTGATCTAATAGGTCTTTCTTACCTTTGCCTTGGAGGAGCAGAGACCAATTCACGTCTCTGAACAATTCTAGCATGCAGAAAACATCAGCTCAATTCTAGGATGGGTACAGGAGCCAATGGGAGTACTAGAGGTGGAAGCCAAGCAAGACTTAAAAGATTTTAAAGCGAACTGGCCTGGACTGGTTCCTCTTGGATGTAACTTGGGCATGGACGAGACGTCTGCCTTGATTAGTGAGGTGTATACCATGATGCATTTTTGATCTTAGAAGATAGTACTTGTTGAGAAGAGGCCTCTCAATCCAAGAGATTCTGGTGTTGATAGTTGGACACCATAATGTCATGCTACAAGATGCCACATCTGTTCGTGATCACAGATGACTCGGCGGTGAATTTAGCCCAGGAGCGGTCTCGGCAAGAGGAACAACATTTTCTTGGATTGAGGAGCAGGGATATCCTCAGTTGTGTTTCCAGTAGTACCCAAAGACTCACTGACACGTTTTGATCGGGTCTTCCATTTAACTTCAATCTATTGATATCCTGCAAAGGAATTGTATGTGTTGTGTCTCTTACTCCCTCAGAACACTTTGGAAATCACTGGTATTTTTTTAGACTTGCTTTCCCTAAATTAATCACTGGATATCTTATGATGAAAGTATTGTATCAAAAAGTATGGCATGTTTTTTCAACTGTTCTTTAATCCTGTAAAGCAGTGTCCCATCATACCTACTAAACCATACACAGAGACCAAGGGGAAAGCATTTCAGAGTAAAACAAGAGCATGGAATCTCGACAGTGCACCCAAGCGTGCCAGACACATAAAGAAAAAATAAAGCTTTTTCTTTAGCAGATCATCACCCATATCTATCCTCGAAAGAGGCACACGTTTGGTTACTAGGAAGTCGTATTGTCAGCCAATAGATACAAAATCCTCTGCTATACCTGCAGTTTAAAATATTAATTTTAATCTTCATTGTGACTTCTTTGTTGCAAGCGACTCATGACACATCTGCAACATTGTCATGATTTGCTTAGTGTACAGTGTAACAAGGCAGAGAAATTGCACGAAACCTCAATCTTTTGTTTAACAAACTATTACCAAAATTACCTAGAGTTTATTTCTTTCATGTACATTTTAATGTAGCACAGCAAGACAGAATGGTTCCTGCACACTCTACACATAATCAAACAGTTGGGGACGTCTCTCTTACAAATAGAACAACATATTGATGTAGAATCAGTTTTCGAGTCATTACAAATACCTACTTGCTGACATCATCTCTGAAGCAAGAGATTTGAGATAATGCTAGCAAATCGGACCAATCATAATGTGCCAATGAGAGCGCTCACTGACATGAGTACCTCCTTGAAGGTCCTGAGTTTGTGTCTTAGCCTTTAACATTACTCAATTTCTATTGAGTTATGTTCATTTCATGTAAAATACTTCAAGTAAACAGGTTTGGACTGGTCTGTAGGGCAATCTAGCAAAGCCGAAGGGCCTTCTGACAGATCAGGTTTTGGGCCGGCTTTTTTGCTATTTGTGGGCCTGTTTTATGGTCTTGTGGGCTGGGTTTTACTGTTGATGTGACTTCTCATATCTTGCAAGACACCTGTACAGCTTGTCTTTACAAGTTCAAAACTACCCCAGTTTGGAAAAGTTTGGCACTTTTCTGGTTTCTGTTTTGCTAATGGGGGGTCATTTTTATTTTGGTGCCTTAACCTATTTTCTGTCCGCAGCGACCCAGCGTATAAACCATTTTGTACATACAACTCCTCCGATCGCTCCCACCGGTTCCACCCTGGTTCATCATGACCAATGCTCCCCCGGTGCTGCGCCTGTCTTGCCCTCAGCCATCTTTGAGCAATCACACCCCGTGTCCTGCTGAAGTGTGCTATATTGAGAACACCGCACACTCCACTGCAGAGGGGATTACGAATAAATTGGCAGGGAGTGAATGGTTAAAAATGCCTTGGGTGCATGTGGGGTGGTGTGCCAACATGTGTGCCCCACAGAATAAATGAGGCAGTTGTGTCTGTCGTCGTGTTCACAGCTTTGCCCGGCCTCATTAACACCTATCGCCTACTCCCGGAGCCAGACCGGGCTTATTGCAAATATAACACACGAGCTCATCTCCGGATAATATGCGCTTCACCCTAAACAAAAGACCTTTGCATTGCTTTCCAGGTCCGTCTCATCCCTACGTAATCGGCCGCTTTAACACCCAAAGCCCATCGCTTTTTTGCTCCTATTAATTATAGAAAATGCGACTTGTCTTTCGCTCCTCAGATCTGTAAATACGAAGGTGTTGGCACAACAGTGATGTGATGGTCTCTTTGGGGAAGGATCTGAATTGCCGCTTTGGACCCCCTTTGGACGCTCATCTTGCTTTACTGAGCAGCGTCAGGCAGCCAGGCAGGGCAATCTGTTTCAAGTAAACCTTCAAAATATATAAACACAATAAAGAGCGGGTTCATGTATTTGTAATACCTTTCATATCATTGTGCAGTTTCATAGTTCTCTTATATACTTGTCTTACGAAGGGTTCCAATATGTAACTTTGGAAAATGCTTCCTTTCCTGCTAACTTTCTAACGGATTGAGTGTCGTTGCCCTAGTTATGATAGATCTAGACCACTTTAACATCAGTTTTTAGAAACTGACACACAGGTTGCAAAATCCACCAAATAAGGTGGTTAGCATTTGCCTCAATCGTCAAAAGCAGATCCACATAAAACCAGCCCTTGGCTAACTCCACTGGCTCCAGGTGGAAGAAAGTCAGAAAGCCGCTAAACTCTGCACAAAGGCTACTGGGGCTAAAATGCAGCACGTCTACGGAATCTCACAGCTCGTCTCTGACCAGGAACCTGTGATCAACAAATCTCCATTTAAGCCCCCCGGATCTGGAACAGCATCCTTGTATCAACCAGTAACACCCCAACCCTGCTCCACTGCAAGAAAGAGCCAAGGACATGTTTCTTCAAGAAATACTACATCATGACAAAGTAACAGTCCACTTTTATTCTTATAACCCGACGACTTCTCTAATCACTTCTGGACTACATCTTTGCTCTTGGCCTTGTTAGGTCAGTGCTATTCAAACACCACATACATACACACATACATACATACATACACACACACATACATACATACACACATACATACATACACACATACATACATACACACATACATACATACATACATACGTACAACTGCATTCATAAGCAACCAATGTGTGTTCCAATACCATAAAGATGTGTCTGCGATAGTCTAAAGCTCAAACTAGCTCCAAGTAGATGAAACCAGGAGGTGGGTAGGGGAGGTTGTAACAGCATGACTACACAATTGTCAGGAAATGCATATTCACCAAACTATTTATGTTTGCCAACACAGAGTTCTTGAAGAATGTTGGTCATGGGCTCCCGTACACACACAGATGGACTTTAATAGCTCGTCTCTGCCTACACACACATTTTTGTGTTATACTCTGAAGCCAATCCACAACCCTCTAGGAAAGTAGTGAATGAATAATGCCCTGATTACTTACCGGTTATCTTCATTACTCTGAGTCTTAATGTTTCTGGCCACAGTAATTACACAATGAGCTTTAGCCTCCCAGAGAAACTCCCAACTCAAAAGTTAGCATACTAGCTTCCTATCCCTCCAAATGGCTGACTTCCTCTTCCTCCTATAAGGAGAATGTCCACCCACAGCACATCCTGTATCCATAGCCACAACAAATAAACATGAAGCCATACTCAACAGGGCAGGGAGGGATAGGAAACTAGACTGTGACGAGGAAGACTAGGACTCAGATTAATGAAGATTCCCGGCAAGTAACCAGGGAATTACATCCTCATCCGTCTTCCTCCCCACAGTAATTACCCAATGAGCAGATACCAAAGCAAGAATCGGCTTCATCAAGAATGCAGTGAAAACAGAACCCAATGGAAAAAACTGCAGAACACAGTCCAATCCAAAAGAGTACAATATGTTCCCACACATAGATACAACACCAAGGCAGAACGTAGAACAGAAACAGCAAACAACATAGATCACTGCCACCAACCGCCAATGGAAAGAAGACCATAAGGTAGGAGGATACATCCACAGGGCTGCAAAACAGATACCCACCATTGACACCCCCAGAAATGCAGTCCAAGAAGCAACCACAGAACCAGTAGAACCTCCCCAAATCAGATCACAGCGTAGCCCAGGGAAGCAGAAGTCCAACTAAAGAGACTGCATAATCCACCTCCTAAGAGTAGAGTCTGAGAGAATCAACCCAAACAACACTGGGCCAAAAGGCACAAAGAAAACAACCATCAAGCAGAACGGCACCATCTGGGACATAAAAAATAACAACGACAAACCAATTAGATGGAACAAAACCATGACCCCAGAGAGAGGATCAGGACCAATAACACACGGTGCACACCCTTGGAAAGAAAAGGCAACACCTGAAACAAAAGTGGAGGTGAACTGCAAGACCAGTCCAGCAGCCAAAAACAAAAAAAAAGGTCTGACCATTGGAAGAGTGCCCAACACACCAATGTATCAGGCTGACAAGAAGGCCACCAAAACACCACTGCATGGGCCAGGAACTACAGTCCAACTGACAACAGAGGACCACTCTTCTTGCAAAACCCAGAACAATAAAGACAAAACCCAAGGATGCACCGCCACCATAGGTACTGGTTGCCACAGCCCCAAATAGATCAAACAGTGGTACACAAGGGCACCAGAGAACCAACTCATAGACACCCAAATGCCCCCAAGAGGCTCACACAGAGCCCGAAGAGAGAAAGAGGCCAACCTCAACCGAAAACCAGTGGACCAAAGAAGATCCAGCACTCTCATGGGTCTAACACATCAAGCAACCAAACCCATCCAATCACACCAAGCACAAAATCATCCCAAAGTGGGGCAGAAGCACACAAGGCAGAAGTACAGTGGGATGGCTGAAACAAACCAGCCACATCTCAGGCCACCATCCAGCTATCGGGGCCAACCCCTCAACAACCAGGCCAAATGGTGCAATGACAGCAACATGGTGACCGGGAGCCGCAGACCCAGCAGCGGGCACAAGCGACAAGGAAGCACCCAATGGGGCCGGACAGCCAAGACAAACAAGAGGGGAGACAGTGGGAGCCTCCTTCATCCCAGAACCACCAGAAGCACAAAGGCCTAGAAAAAGTACAATCACCTCAACCCACTGGGAAGCATCTGAACTGGGGGAATCTCATACCATAGGCCCATACGGCAAATTACAGACATCATGACCACCATCCAAGGAATCAGGCAAAGAAGAATAGAGCAAAAGTAAGGCAGCCGTGCATATATCACAGAGGTGAATAAGTCAAACCCCAAAAACCAGACCATGCAGAAAACGCAGGAACACAGACACCGGCAAGGGAAAAGAAAACATTGAGGGAAAAATCCGGCATAACCTGGCCGCCACCCAGTCCGCCTTCTAGGGGAAGGAAAATGCGAACAAAGCCCAGAGCAGCAGACCTGCCCAGCAACGTAGATGGAGACAACAGAGGGACTACACCCTGATGGGCACACACCCCAAGACCAAGCTAGAGGCCGACCAGACCCGAACATGACAACACGACGTGGGGGGGCAGATGCTAAGAGCCCCAACTAAACAGCAGGAAGAACAGGCAGGCTCGACCCACAGTCACATTGCGTGAGCAGACAAATCAGACATAGTAGAATTCCCCGTCCAGCAGGTGGGCATCCATTGATGCAATGTCGGATGGTACAAATTACTAAAGATGGCAGAGAAAGGAATCACCTTGTCCAATCACCAACCCAAAATCTCCCCCACCAGCGCCGTCACAGTAAAACCCAGAGGGAAGCCTGAAAACACTGTAACCAGTGGGAAAGGACTGGATTGAGTAACGGACACAGATGGAGACATCTCCAAGGAAGCAGACCAAAGACTCTGGTGATATATTTAATGAGGTACTAGGGGAACATAGCTGTGCAAGCCACCCCTGAACCCCTGTCACCAGGAAAACCCCTCGGACCCCTGAAAGGAAAACCAACCGGACTCGTGAATTAAAAACCACTACAATGAAAGGCAAAGCCTGCATTGGGACCAAACAAGACTACTCCAGGGACATCAAGACACTGTGAAACCATAACACAGTGCAGACCAACCAGACATGGTGTACCACTGTCGTAAACGAAGCACAGACCAGCAAGGCATCCAGATAAGGAAGAACGCAAACCTCTACTTACGGTAAGAAGAAGACAGTGGCTCGAACTACACATGAGGGATGAAGGGGATAATCATTGCAAATCCACCACAGGACAGAACACCAGAATGTCAAACCACCAGAAAGAGATGAGAACATACCTCCCCCTCTCCTTGAGAAGGACGGACAGCAATGAATGCCCCAAGAGCAAAGGAAGTCCATCCATTAATGCTCGTGGCAATTTGCCCGACACCAGACAAGGAGAGCCCTGACAAACAATGGAGGGGAACCACAAACCAGGAATCTTCCCCACCACAAGAATCACCCACTGCGCTGCCACAGTGTCGGCCCAAAACAATGGAAATAAGAGAATACCGACCACCAACCTGGGTGACTACCACTAACACTAATCCAGAGGTTTGGGGTGTAGCAAGAGGCAGCAGCCGCACTCTGAATCCCTAAAAATGTTAATGGCAGGGGCACCCCTGTATCACTCCCTACCACAAAAAAGGTCAAAAGGGCCTACCCGACTGGAGGCACCAAAGGCCCTCATAGAGGTAAGAAACAACTGCCCCTGAACCATCACAGGGGCCAATATCATGCGAACCACACCTGCCCATCAAACCCGACCACCAAAGGGGTGCCCAAACAACCCGACCCCAGAGAACAGAAAGGGCACCAATAATGCCCCTGGGCAGCAGCAGACCACCATAACAAAAACGAACATAGATGCAAGACCTCCATGAACGACCAAGCAGAAGATACAGTTGCACCCATGGAGGCCAAGAAACGCCAGATAACCGCCCAACATGCTGTACAACAAAGCAAGGGCAGAAGAGAAGCTCACACCCCAATCCAACAGTACGGGCTGGGACTGGAGTATTATAGCACCAACAGAAGGCAAAAAGAAAAATAGGCCACTGTCCTAATCAACAAAAGAATGAAAAACTGCCACAGCCACCACAAGAACACCGGGGGGGCTTGGGAGCGGCAGACACAGAAGCAAATGGCACGGCCATCTCCCACTAACACACTTCAACACCGGCAGGGGCAACGGCACATGACACAAGTAACTTGAAGGAACCCACATTCATCTCCTGCAAACCACAGCAGGAAAAGTCGTGCACAGCCCAATGTGTCGAGGACCACTGTAAAAACAGGACCCTGCACACAGCCACAAAATGAAGGTTCTTAACAGGAGCGGCCCCATTAGCTGATAATGCAATTGACAAAAAGCTACAGCAAAATACTCAGACACCATCACTAAGATACAAACCCATGGTCAGGGAGGGCTGTGCCACCAGAGACAAGACATAGCCAATCATATGTCCTGCAACAGAGTCTCTATGTCCCTTGGGGAGGCGGCCAAACAATAGAGCGTGCATACTGAGATGCAAGTAGCCTAAAAGACCCGTTCACAACTGCCTCCTGACAAACAGCATGCTCCCATCCATCAACAGGATACGGTTTCAGACAGTAAGCCCACACTAGCTCAAGCAGAGTGCCCAGAAATAACAAGCATTTGCAATGCAATAGGTCTCACATTTACGCGAGTTTAAGCTACTGGTATTATAAATGACAATGCCTTTAATTTATGTTTTAAAAACAAAAATAAAAGGCATTGTTATTTGCAATGTCAATAGCTCAAACTAGCATAAATGTGAGACCTGGGGCTGGTATTACGTTTTGGCCAAAGAAAGTTATTTGATCCCATCCAGAAAGTCATCAAGACTGGGATTGTGTGAGGGAGTTATTGAAGAGTGACAAGAAATAAAATACAGGATAGACAATGGCGGTCAAAAGATTGTGTAAGGAGTTCACAGAGCAGAGCTAGTGCCACATTAAAGCCAGTGTAAGCGCCTGTCTTCTTGAGCAATCTCAAAAGGCCAAAAGAGAGCACCATAATGGAATAAATGAATGGCCTAAAAGACATTGCTGAAAGGGAGCGTCCGAAAGACCCAATGTCTTTTTGCCTGAGGTTCTGAAATCATTGCATGATATGGAATGCAAGAATGAAAGATGAAATAATCAACAGAGAACCTTGGTCAACATTCCAGTTTACCACTTAAACACATAAATCCATATGGTGGCAGATGTGTCTACTAAAGAACAGCTATATTTCATGTAACGGTTCAATTTGAGCTTTGCCCAGGGAAAGGAGCTGGAAGGTGGAGCAGAGGGTGTGATTAAAGACGTGCGTTTCTGGTCAAGTGAATGCAGGAGACACCGCCCATGAGATTATGGAAAGCGAGGCCATGTGGGGATGCAGCAGATGGGGAATGTACCATAGAGGCGGTAAAGGCGTACAAACTGTCCAAATGCGGAAGCAAAGAAAGCATCCGTGCTGTGCGGATGAACTTTCCCTCACCCCTGTAGGGAGCAGCCCTTCTGCACACGGTACTGCTGGGTAGAGACCAGAAAACAGAGGCGCACAAAAGGGTGGCCTGCGGAGCCGGGCCAGACCTGCTCCCACATCAAAGGCTTCAGCCGGGAGCCTGGGACAAGAACACGCAGGCAAAACAAAGAGCAGGGGAAGGCTTGTTTTTTTGACCAAACGCCATGTGCCACCGAGCCGTGAAGGGGCTGCAGGAAATCTAGTAGGGGCCACTGCTTCTGAAACCGGCGCACTGATCAGAGTAGTGCAGGCGACGCAAAAAAAAACATGGTAGCGTAAGCCAAAAAAACATTTAGAGCAACAGTAAACAAACAATGAGCTGCACGAAGACAAAAGAAGAGAGTGCGTTAAATATCTATAAGTATGTAATAACCCAGCCTAAGCAGGAAGCCTTTTGAGGACAAGCCCAGGAGTTGCGTGTGTGCGCGTGCTAAAAGAAAAAGGATGCAAGTGGTGCGCGCGCTGGGAAAAGTGAAAGCAGGCTGGCGAGTGGTGTGCGATGTGCGCACACCATGACGAGAGAGGAAAGCCAGATGGCGCCTCTGCTCGTCATTGTGCGAGTAGCCGCACGCTCTATGCCACGAGTCGCACTTTTAAAAACCCACTCACTAAATGTCTTGCCAGAGCAGCGCATGCGCTGCCTCGGTGAGACCTAAAAACCCAGTGCTGGATAAAGAGGGGTAGGAACAGACGCAAGTGCCCCAGAACTGCTCAGCAGGACCACAATCATGTAAAGGGCCTGCACGTAGGACAAACCGCCCAAAAATTAAGATAGCACCGTAGTCCGCTAAAACATAACCCCAGAGTCCGCTACAGTAGGACTTCCAGGCAAGACCGCATGGAACGGGCAGTTGGTATCAAACTCTCGGTGCAAGGGCAATGGGTGTCGCTGCTTATAAAAAAGAGAATGCTGCACGCAAGTGCTTTGCTGGGTCTCTCAGTTCCTTGCTGAAGCTGCTAAAGCAAGAGCTCACGGTGGGCAAAGCCAGAGCACACCAGTCATGCTGCAAACTTCCCCGATCCCTTGCTGAGTCTGATAAGAGCAGGACTGCACGGCATGGGAATAAAAGGAAGATGTGCCGCAGCGTTCTAAGCACAAACAATCCTAATAGAAGGAACAAAATATTAAATGAAAAACAGATATGTAGTAATAAATACAAAACCAAATATTAAAATAAAGCAGCATAGTCTGCCATAGCAAGGCTGATAGGCCCTTGGACTGCTGAGGCAAGACGTGCACCCACTCACTGAGCTGCACTTGAAATGGAAAGATTCTCAGAAACTAAAAAACAGGGGGGCAGATTTAAAAGGAAGTGCCGCAGCGCAGCAACGCAAGTCCTTTGGCTGCACCACGCTGCAGCACTTCCAAAGCACAGGAGTGCAACATATTTACAATAATATGTCGCATTCCTGTGCTCTCCCCTGCGCTGGTGCACAAACTGCTCCATGCGCCAGCACCCTTGCACCATTGTGCAAGGATGCCTGCATCATGGGTAGATTGTTTTTGTGCAGGAAGGGACACCTCCCTGCACAAAATTAACCACTACAGGCATTTTCCTCTTTGAATGAGTGCTGTAGAATGGAGCACTCATTGAAAGAGGAAAAAACAAGGAGAAATGAAAACATTTCTCCTCGTTGCGCCTCAACACGCCACCCCTAGGGTGGTGTAGCGTTCAGACGCATTTCCAGATTTGCGATTCCCCGTAAATCTGGAAATGTCTTGTTCCATTGGTGTTGCGGTGGAACACCCATGGAACGCCTCTTTCACGCAAAGTGCTGCATGTAAAGGGGCCACATTTACAAGGACAGGAAAAGCCACGTATGGTGGCTTTTCCTGTCCTTGTAAATATGAAGCAGTAACATGCGCCACCAGTACGTCACAAAAACCGACGTACTGGTGGTGCAGGGGGCTTGTAAATCTGCCCCAGGATGTGCTGTAGGTGGACATCCTCTTTATAGGAGTAAGAGGAAGTTGGCCATATTGAAGGAATGGGAGGCTAGTATACTAACTTTTGACTTGGGAGTTTTTGTGGGAGGCTAAAGTCATTGTGTAATTACTGTGGCGAGGAAGAGGGACGAAGAGGTAATTGGTATTCTGGGTGTTTAAACATTTATAATGATGAATCAACATACTCCTTAGCGCGGTAGACACTTCACCTAGCATTGGAAGAAAGCTTCCTCGAGCAGCCAGTTGTAGGTCACACATATTGACAGCACCCCACAGGTCCTGGAATTGGAGGGCATTTTACTAGTTATTTCGTTGGGAAAGTGGAGTATGGTCACCACTTTCAGCCAGCAATCCCCATTTTCTGGTGACACGTCAAGCATCCCATCACTCATCAGACAGCGTTTCCTCATTTGATAAATGTAGAGCAAAGGCCATTTGTCCATCCTTGTGACATCCTTGTTTGTTTAAGAGATATTCTTCAGTCAGAGGGAAATCTGTGGTGCTGGTGTTTATCACTGTGCTGTGAGATAGAATTGTGCCCAAAAGCTGAATGAGAGTACAACAATCATGAATTAAAAAATGCATTGGCTCAACCTAGAAAGATAACACATTTACATCATTAGCATCCGACACCAGTCAACTGTTTGTAAGTTGCTCCAGAATATTGGCTGGATGAAGATGATGTGAATTTCGAACATTCAAGTTGTGTTCCTTTAAAAGTGTAATACTTATTTTTTGCCTTTAAGCATCCTGGAAAGGTGAATCCTTCCTTCTAAGCAACCTCTACAGATGAGAGAGCTGCATTTGAATCTATTGACCGAATATTATCTTGGGAAAATCGTGGATAAGGATTAGTGTTCTTCATTGTGGAATTGTTTGCTGTTAATCAAGCATGTAATCACATGCAGCAATGATCAAAAACACATGCCCCTTAAATGGCAATAAATACGAGCTGCAGTAGATACATGTATTAGACTCAGTGCTGCATAACTCATACATTTGAATTGAATAGGGGGCTAATTAGCCCTTGGCAAATCGAATGTGTAAAGCCCTCAAGAAAACAAGCATTGGAAATGCAATAGGTCTCGCATTAGGAAAGTTTGAGCTATTTGTCTTGTAAATGACATTTTTTTTATTTGTGTTGGCTTTGAAAATAGCTAAATGAATAGCTTTGTCATTTGCAATGCCAATAGTTATAACTTTCGCAAATGTGACACCGATAGCATTTGTAATGCAATGTGTTGTATTTCCGTGACTTACATGTATTGATATAACAAATAACAATGTCTTTTATTGTTTTTAAATAATTAATACGTAAATAAAAGTTATTGTAATTTCTAATAGCAATAGCTTAAACTTTTGTAGATAACTTTTGTTAAGATTATGTTCAGTGTATTTTATTGTGACGAAAATCCAAGAACAGAAGTGAAATATTAACATGTTTTTGTTACATTTGTAATAAAGCTTGAAACATTGAGAGAACATATTTGAACCAGTTGTTGAATGGTTGCACAGATTGATGCTGTGACCCCAAAAATGAGTTTCGGTGAGCAGTGCAATCAAACGTATTACTAATTGTGCAGCTCTTTAGCAAGAGGGGGCTCCAATTAGCAGCCTTATGGATGGGCGTACACAAAAAGGGGGGGGTTTACTTTTCGGCTCAGGCGTTGGGCTCGGGTTGCCACAGCAATCACACATGTGGGCGAACTTTTCAGGGAATAAAATGCCCCAGGGAGTAGATTTATGGTTCACAGGGAGCCCTGCGTCGAGACCCCTGCCCCAATCGATACTGCGTACACCACCTGCCTCACTGCAAGCAAAGCGCCTGGGAATTTGATACGCCAGCTGGCCTTCTGAACAGCAGAGCTATCTCTCATGCTTATCCCAGCCATCAACATCTCCAAGCTGTTTCTGCTCCTCCGTCATTCCCCCCGCTGATAACGTTGAAAGATATCACACAAACAGGACCCATGCAGGCACTTAACAGCTGTGACAGACGCAAAGGCAAACAACCAGCGACAGAGGGCAAGCCCTGCACTGAACCACATAACAATGACCG
The DNA here is from genome assembly GCF_964263255.1 of Lissotriton vulgaris. NCBI lineage: Eukaryota > Metazoa > Chordata > Amphibia > Caudata > Salamandridae > Lissotriton > Lissotriton vulgaris. The sequence continues at coordinate 263,734,918 of NC_141687.1, read as the reverse complement.
TATTTCTGCAAAAGCCAAAAGGCAACCATAACAGAGGGTGGGGGCTGGGAGGCGCAGTTTCAGCGTTTACTTCCCCAGGGCTTAAAAAAGCTTTCTCACAAGACGTTAAACTACATCCTGTAGGTGCTACAAACGGATGGGGCAGCTGTGCAAACCTCCCTCACTGATGCACGGAGGAGGGGCGGGGTGGATTGTCGGTGGCAACGTTTGAGGAGAAGTCTGGAAAAACAGCGCATTCCTTTAATATGATTGTACTTCCCCATATCACTCTGCACGGGACACATCTGCCAGCCTCGGCCTGCGCTGAAGGGAATTAGTGCCGCAGTTCGAGAAGGGTCTCTCCTTTCACGGGCTGCCCGGGAAGCTGGGGAGATGCTAGGCAGCGGAGCCCTGAAGCTTCACATTATAGCTGAATACAGAAACATATATTAAGGAAAATTTCAGAAGGACAAAAAGTACAACTTCCTCGTTAGTAAGAATTTAAGTGGGCGGGTCCAACTGGTCTGGGCCCCACCCACCACGTCTCGACCTACAGCCCTAGATCGGTCTCTCACTGTGAGACAGTCACATAAGTGGATTTACAGCAGAGAAGTGAAAAAAAGAAGGTTTCTGTTATCGCTGTATTTAATGTCATTCTGCCACACCCTATACCAGCTGCATATCGAGCAACTAAGCACATTGTCAGTGCGTGGGAAACACGGTCTCTCACTGTGAGACAGTTACATAAGTGGATTTACAGCAGAGAAGCGTAAAAAAAAAGGTTTCGGTTATCGCTGTATTTAATGTCATTCAGCCGCACCCTATATCAGCTGCATATCGAGCAACTAAGCACATTGTCAGTGCATGGGAAATAGCCACAATGCTTACTTAGAGAGACATGAAGAAGGGATACCTAGTTAAACTCTCTGAAAAGAAAAATACTGTCTAATTAAATGTGAATAAAATGTCTAAAGAACAACAAGTGAGAAGAAATTGCTGAACGATGATAAAAGAAATTGTTGGAAGTTGTGCTGCATGCTAAACATGAATAGGGGAGAGACCGTGCTTTAAGTGGGTCGGACAGTAAATAAAATAAAACGAGAAACGGCCTACCGGCCGCGAAAGTGAATGTACGGCCGGCCGGTCGTGAATAATTAGAGGAGGAGCAGCCGGGAGAGAGCAGGAGCGGAGGCGGCAAGCTGGGGAACAGATGGCTGGCGATTTGATGCTGTGCACGCGCATTTTAGCTCAATGCGCGTGCGCATTGAGCTAAAAGCGCACGAGCACAACATCAAATCGCCAGTGTAGTTAAAGTCTGTTTAAGCCCCTATAGTCTTGCTCCGCTCAATGCGCATGCGCATTGACAGGCGAGACCTAAATTGGACGCTACAAGCACAAAAAAATCTACAAATACAAGAATGAAACGACTGTCCAACCATAATACAGTGAAGCATTCACATCACGCATTCTTATTCCGTAGCAACAAGTATGTTTCGTGCCTAAACTTTTAACCACAGCGTATAAGTGCCCGACAATTCATTAAGCACAATTCAGTTGCACACTGTACATTACAACCTGATAGCTGTAAATAAATGTTTACAATGTTTATGTATTCTTCTTCAATTCTTCACAAAAAATGTATGAAAGATTGTTAGCTCCCGTTGCATATTATACAAGATAACTACAACCGGGTGAACATCTTTACACCCAAATAGGGATTGGCAAATGAGGACCATATCACACAGTATTATATAGTGAAGTTTTTTACAAGAGCACATTTATACAAGTGACACAACAAACAAAGCTGAAACCGAATAACAGCTCCTTGAGAAATCTTAGTCAATGCCGATATTAATAATGCAGCAACCTATCCAGATGGGGTATCTTTTGATCATTTGAGGGCCGATTATGATGCTGCCCTTAAAGGCTTGGACCGGGCCGCATCGTAATGGACCACTCGGTTTACTTTGCGACAGCCTCATTGTGATGGAGGCAGTCGGAAAGAAAACTGGCTGGTCATTCCGCCTGGCTTCCAACGGGCTTGGAGAGCCCATCCTCCAGTCAGAAGCCAGCTAGTAATCTCAAGGGTGGCATTTACCCCCTTGAGATTACAATGCATGATTTCCGACATGGTTTCCATGCTGGTCTGTCCGACATGGAAACCAAGTCGGAAAACGTGTTTGGGGGCCCACAGCAGGGCTCCCTTTGGTGCACCACCTCCGGTTGGTGGCTGAGGGGGCACTTATGACTGAGTCGGTGTTGGGTGGAAGGAATTCCGCCCGACATCGAAATCCCACCCTAAATGTTGTATTATATCAGATCTGTGTAATATCAATATAAGTACACAATTCAACAAGAGCTCAACAATAGATTTTGCGCATATCCTACCAGCTGGACTTGGTAGAAATACATCTTGCCTTGTCCACATAGGTAAATGCTGACTTCTTCATGATGTAAACAGAACCACAATGTGTCAAATAAGTAAATTATTTCAATTTGAATATTTCAGTCTTACCCTCCTCCTTATTAGTGAGGTTCAGTGCTCAAATAGAAGCTATTTGTGAATTTTAGGAAAAACATTCTATTACAAGCTTCTAACCTTGATATCCTGTATTTAGAACCCAATTTTCAAACTGCATTTTGTATTATGTGAATTAGTACTACAGGAGTACTTCGTACTATGTACTTACTTCGGAATGCAACTTGTAAACCTATGATATTAAATCTCCATCTCACCTATCTTTTCTTTGGGGAGATCCTCACACATGCAAGTTCACAACTTAGTTTGCAAATGTGGGAGTGACCGGGGAGTGGCTGAAAAAAGGGGAACATTCACTACTAAGTGGGAGCGGTTTATGAAGTTGTAAGGAGGGTTTAGAGAGGCCCAGAGGCTAAGAAGTGGCTTAAGGAGAGGCATGCACCCACCCACAAAATAGTAAGCCCATTGCTATTGAAACACTGCACTTTTAAATTTACTACAGTGAAAAAGGATACAAAACAGTTGTAAATGTGCTCCAGCCCAGAACTAGAGTTAGTCTAACACCACACATGGCCAATCATTGGTACTGCAACACCCCCTCTTTTAAAATAATGGTGGTAGGGACTGAAAGTAACATCCCATGCAAAATAATGTTTAATGTATTTAAGCTAGTTACAAATATAAATATATTCAATTTAATGTTAAAAAAATCTAAAGGATAAAACGTATTTTATTTAAACTATTTTGATAAAATGTTATTTAATACATGATGTAAGATGAATTTAAATTAAAATATAATTAAATTACTTTGAACTAATCCTCTACATCACTTTTAATAATTATTAATACATATTGAAAAATATAATTTTAGTACTTTGGGTGGGATGTTTTTACTTTAAACTTCAGAAAATAATTTTAGCTTAAATTAGATTTAATAGTTAATTATTTTGAATATATTATGTTTTTAATGCTATGACAATTTTATTTTAACTTTTAATATTAATACATTAACAAGATTTACATTAATATATAGCATAAGAATAATCAACTTTTTTGCTATTATCCATACTTTACAACAGGGAGATCTCCAGCGCTGGGTCGCAGATCTCCCTATGGTAAAGCGTACAAAAAAAGATAAGATTTTAAATCTGGTTTATGGTCAATTTTTGCTGTTCTGCCCTTTACTATATACCATTCTGATTTTACAATTGTGTTTCCTAGAAAGAAATTGAAAACGGTACAGTGTAATGTTTGTTTGGCTTTTGTAACTAGCCCTAGATGGGTTTGGGGGGCAGCTGACCAAGGGGAGGTCTGATCCGGTGAGCAGATTGGGAGGGTGGCTGGTTAAAAGCCCAATTGTCACCCAACACTTATTGAGGGGCATTTTCGGGCTACCAGCCACCATTTTAGGTACATGTGACATGGTGACTGGTAGCCCAACCTCGTTGTGTTGCTTTGTTGTTTGCGGTTTGTAGGTGCAGGTAGTTTAGAATATCCTACCATGTCCAGCGAGTCATTGGTAGCTGAAGCGATGCACCTCTTAAGGGCAACCGGCAGGATGGACCTGGTTGTCCAGGAGGTGCTGTCTTTTCTGGTGCACGTCCTTCGTAGGGCCTCTGCGGGAGTGGCTGCGGCAGTTCTGGCATGCTCACCGCCATGGTCTGGGCGTACTGAAGGGTCTCGATCCCTCGAGGTAAGCGCCCACGACCGCTCTGGTACACAGGGAGCCTACATTGGTGCGGTCTTCTGTGCATACTGGGACGGTGCATGTCAGGAGGGGGATGGCCACAGGCACCCTTGGGAGGCTTTGGGGGCTGACCGGCCATGCGGAGAGTGAGCGGCGGGCACGGCCAAGCTCGAGATGTCGGGCTGGAGGATTAAACAAAGAAAGGAAGCAGGCGGCGTCTGAGGAGCTGCCCGCTTCCCATGGCAATGTAATGTAGAGGGGTTCCAGGAGGCGTGCGGCCTCTGCGGAACCCTGGGGAGATAGCGTGATACTGTAGGGAGGGCATTAATGAATGAATGAATTAATTCATTCTGCAAGGAAGGCAGGAGGAAGGGGCAGGGTGGGGGGGGCAAGCCGGCCACACGGCCACCAGGTTGGGACAGTGATTAGACAGTCAGTGGGGGGAAAGGGGGAGATGCCACTGGGACTGGAGAATATGAATGAGGTACTGGAGCTTGATTTGGAGTAGGGAGGGAATGAGGAGAGGGTGCATTTCAAGGACTGGGCAGGCTTAGATGTTTTTAATGACTGGAGGGGGCGCAGGAGGAGAGGGGGGGATTTAGTGTCCCACATGGATGCTTATGTGAGTAGAGGGGGGTCAATTGGAGTGGGGGAGAAGTAAGGTGTGCAGGGGGAAGGAGCGCCCCAGGTGGGGGGAGGCGTAACCGGGTCAGCTTCTGCCTTAGTGGCAGCAATGCTAGATTGGAGTGAGGAGGAAGTGGACCCTGGGAGGAGGATTCAGGGATGGAGGACCTGGTTGATGAGGACTAGGGTGACAAGGATTTTGGCATATGCAACGGGGGTGGAAGTAAATGAACACTGGGGTTTGGGGAGTTTAAAGGGAAGTTTTCGGGCCACCAACATGCCAGTTCTATCTTCTTCATTGTAAGGAAAGGAATGGGGCGTGGTAGCGGACTCGGCAGAGCTGGGGACGGCTCCCTCTCGCCGAGGTGAAGAGAGGGCATAGCCCTGCACGGTTCACCTGAACCTGGCGAGGGATCCTGATGCGGCCAAAACACAAGAAGACACAGAGCCATCTTGTTGGCCCCAGCAGTCGGTAGGTCACGCATGACCTCTGGTGCGCGAGAGATGGTGAAGGTGTGTAGAGTAGCAGTGAACCAGCAGGCCAGGGTTGCTTCAGCCCCCCCAGACGCTGGGCGTTGTGGTGCCATGTTGAAGTTGAAGAACTTACCGTATATGAAGGAAATTCAGGTGCTGCTGGGTCACCTCAATTTCGCATGCAGAGTCGGGTGGGGAGGTCCTCTTGCAGGTAGGTAAGGAAGGTCATTGTCGGGGAGGGCTCTCCTCCATCCCCAAGTGCGCATTGCGGTTGGAGTTAAAGAGGATCTGCAGATGTGGTGCGTGTTCTTGCGGGACTTCAACAGCACTCCGCTGGCGAGACGGGAAGACCTGGAGTGGGACGGGCAAATTTTCTCAGATGGGGCCAGAGGCCTGTGCCTCGGCGTATTTGGGTTTTAATGAAAGTTTGTTTCAAGTGACTTGGAAAGGGAAAGGGGGCATGTTGTGGAGGGATCTGTTTCCCACATTGAACGGAATGATGGGAGGGCCTAGGTGCCCAGATGTCTTGATTATTCATTTAGGATAGAATGATTTGGTAAGGGAAAAAGGAGTTGTCTTGACGAGAATCATGAAGAGGGATCTCTTGGAAATTAAAGCACAGTGGTCAGGTACGTTTGTTTTATTGACGGAGTTTGTTCCACGATGGTCATGGAGAGGGGCGGCCAAGCCAGCAGCGATTGACAGGGAAAGGAGGAAGCTGAATAGGGAGATGATTTGTTTCTGTATGGAAACCGTTTTGGTAGGAGCTGTCATTTCGACATTAAGTTCGAGGCGGTAGAGTTTTTCATGGGGAGCGGGGTACATCTCTCTCGTATGGGTATGGACTTGTATCTGTTGGAGATCAGGGAGGTGTTAGGGAAGGTTTTGACGGTGACATGCTAGACGTCAGATCACACGAAGAAAGGGGCAGCTAAGGGGGTGGGGCAGAAAAGGGGGATTAAGGCTAACCCATTTGTCTGGGTGGCGGGGGAGCATGGTAAGTTGCACAGGAGTTTGCGGAAGTTGCTTGGCGTTGTCAGAGGGGGATCGGTATGCAAGGGGAGGGTAGGCAGGTAGTTAAAGGTTCAATTTAGGACATTTGACTACTTACAGGTTCATATAGATACTCATAGGATGTAGGGGGAATTCAATTTGGGAAGGTTGAAATGCAATACAGTTAATGAGTTATCTGCAGGGTTGGCATGTTTGGGGGGATTGTAGGAGTGGGGGTGGGATAGGGGATAGTTCTATGGATGTGTAGTGAGGTTTTAGTTTTGTAAGGCGGTTGGCCAGGAAAGTTTGTGCTGTGCACATGTTTCAATAAAGAGACCTTTTCACACACACAAGTGGTCAGTGTTTGTATGCGCCCCTCCCTCACCAAGAAGGGTTTGGAGGGCAGCTGACCAAGGGGAGGTCTGGCCCCAGGCAGATTGAGAGGGTGGCGCAGTCCAACGACTTCCATTTTGCGTGTGGGCTGGATAACAGCCCAAATGCAGCTGAACACTTATTTAGGGGCATTTTTGGGCTACCAGCCACCATTTTAGGTACAGGTGAATTGGTAACTGATTGCCCAACCTTGTGTTGTTGCTGTGTCCCTCCCTCCCATCCCTTCATTAGGGATTTGGGGGGTGAGAATGCCAGGGCTACCCCTTTTGGGCTGTGCATTGAGACAGGTGGGCTGGGGTAGGTTTTGTATTTTCTGTCGCTTGAGCAGGTGCATAGGCGGAGCATGAAAAGTTGGACAGAAGTTTGCAGAAGTTGCTTGCTTTGCCAGTGGGGGATCCATGTGCAAGGTGAGGGTAGGCAGGTAGGGTTCTCTTTAGGACATTTTGTTACTTATAGGTTCATATAGATATTCATAGGATGTAGGGGGAATTCAATTTGGGAAGGTTGAAATGCAATACAGTTAATGAGTTATCTGCAGGGTGGGCATGTTTGGGGGGATTGTAGAGGTGGGCATGAGATAAGGGATAGTGGTATGGATATATAGTGAGGTTTTTGTTTTGTAAGGCGGTTGGACAGGAAATGTTGTGATGTGCGCTTGTTTCAACAAAGCAGCCTTTTCCACACAAACAAGTGGTCAGTGTCTGCGCCCCTCCCTCCCAAAATCAAACCTTCTTGAGAGACTGCACGGCAGAGCTATGTTATTACATGCCCATATTTATTGGAACGGTAGGCAGGGAAGAGAGCAGTGATCCATGTAGTTGGCAATCCCTGTCGTGTTCTTGTTCCTGTTAAACAGGATGTTTTATTAAGCTAATGATGAAGCTCTCCCGTGCTGTCCCTGCCTGCCAGTAGTCCCCTGGTTCACATGGGTAATGGCCGCTCTGGCACTGCGCAGTCACTGTGCTCATTGTGCAGACTGATAGCATCTGAAAATAAGTGACTACTACTTGCTAATTTTCTTAATGATGACTAATTCTGCACTAATATGAAGGAAGGGTATTCTAGAACAAGATGTGCACGGGCAGTTCAGCAATTAATATATAATGCATTAGCGCTAATCGGAACAAGGAGGAGTAAAAGGACAATCGGGATTGCGGATTTATTGTCGACCTCAACATGGAGCGCGTTTGGAACCTACGCTGACGTGCAACTGGGAACAGAGCTGCCAATGGGAAGTGCAGGTGCGCAACGGCAGAAGCCACAGTCTCTGAACGCAGAGCATGCTGGGAAACAATCTGTATTTAGGATCAATGCAGGTGGATGAAACAATATAAAAATGTTTTGGTGATACGAGGAAGGCAAATACTTTTTCCTTCGCATCAGAGATCGAAGAGGGCAGGGAAACGGGGGAAGAAGTTCCCAAGCAAAATTTTGTTCAAAAGAGTTTCCGTGTTTTTTCTTTGAAAAACAACAAAACCCTGAACGGTTGAGCTGCAGTAGGTTGGAAGGGGAGGAGAAGGGCCTCCTATACCAAACAAGCCTTTCCCCCAGAGTGTCTGTAACTTGAAAAAAAGTAAATGTGACAATTAGTATAAAAAGAGGTTTGCACTGGGTACAATCACAATCCGCGTATTACTGAAAACTTTACTTTTCAAAGTACCTTCAACATTTTAACAAAATGTTTTTTCACATTTTGTGAGAGCCTATTTACACTGTGTGCAACCTATGCATACTGGGTGTAATACATATTTACAGTGCTGTCTGTCACAGGCTTAGACCTCTTAGCACTATAAGTACACAACACTATTTTCCCAGTGCTGTGACTAGGTTTCCAACTAGTGACTGTCCACTTACAGCCACAGACATCTGCAGTAATTACACTTACCAACTGAGATGTCCTAGAAGAAAAATGCGCTTCCCACAGATAAATTTAAGTTGCATTTATTTTTCATTCGAGGTGTGAGCATTATGTTATATGCAGTTACATGTATGTGACATCCTAAAAAAAGTTACTAAATATTTTGTTCTTTTTAGCCACATCGCTAACTCTTTCCCTACACTCGCTGACCAGTTTCATTGCACCCAGGAACACAGTTCCCATATTTTTTGTTATGCACTACGACTGTTGCTTTGCCCAAGGCATTGAGAAACTTCATCCTCCTGGCAAATGCAATTGTAGTTTCATAATTTCACTTAATTTCGGTGAGATAATGATTAGCCTGCCTGCGACCTGCTAACTCTTCACAGGTGCAGAATATTTTGTGCACAAAGGTTGGGCAGGGTTTATAGTGGGATGGGGCAGTGCAAGGGGGCTGGAGGTCTGGAGATGGTGTGGGCGTAGGCAGTTGGGATGTAGAGTAAAGTACTTAAGGTGTGGGGACAGTTTTTAACTTCTGAAAAGGGGCAGCTGCCAGTTGATAGACTTCTAGGGCTGTGTAAAATGATAATTTGGGGTCATTTGCTATGCCTACATGGGTGGTGTAAAATGTGCCCTGCCAACATCACTGATGAAGTTTAGCACATCAAATTAATACACAAAACGGGTCATTTCCATCATATGACTCCGTATTCAGAATTACGCAGTGCCCTGGAAGTCCATATGGGGGCTTATTTGCAGTATCATGCCCTCTCAGAGCTCCTGGAGGCTGGATACATTTTCTCAAATGTTTCCTCCTATCACTCAGTGTGCACATAATACAAAATGGGTAGTGCTCTGTGGTAAATTTTAATTACCTATACGGAATTTATGCGGTAAAGTTCAATAAGAATAACTCAGTCAAAAAATGAAGAGGCAGAGTCCGTGGTATCTGAGTTTCAAAAGGGGTTTTATTCCTTAAAAAGGAATTGGTTCGAACCAGGTTCATTCATATTCCATCACCACGAAGGTTCAGGAAGGGAATTACAATGCTTTATTAACAGTACATCATATATATAGTCAATCCATTACAGTGGTGATGGGTTCAGAAGGCGTAACAGCTGAGAGAAAAGAGATAAGGGCATATGTACGTAACAGAAGGCGTGCATGAGGGCGTACACGGAGGTGTGTGCTAGAAACGTCACATAGAGGTGTCACATGTGGGTGGATCCCTGGAAGAATCCTGCAGAGTCAGCAAAAACATGTGGCAGAGATGCGCGCGCAGCAGCATGACGTGTGATTGACGTGGAACTGGAGGGTGAAGGGGACTTGACATTTAGCCCTACATGTGGAGACAGAAGTCTGGAGTGTCAGAACAACCTAATCCCAAATCATATCTGGTATCTTGTGTTTTAGGAACTGTATTATCTAGAAGGAAAAGTCTCTCGGGCAGAGGCTATTCTATACTGACTGCTAGTGCGTGCATATGCGACTACGTGTCTACATGAGATGTGAGGGGCCATGGGCCTACCATGGTAACGGAAGCTATGAATTATTTGCATGGAGACAGTGAGGCCGGGTCCTTTGCTCTGCAGCTGGGAAGGATGTTTACCTATACTACGAGACAGGAATGTATTTTCGAGGAGCGGAGCAGATAACTTGAAGGCTGAATACAGTCTTGGCAGGCGAGCAGGCCGAGCCAGGCACCGCTAGCCGCGCAGGGAGTAAGGTAAAGGTCATGGATACAGATGCAGATCCAGGCTGCAGCAGAAGGCAGGAAAAGGCTTGAATGGCAGGAATCAGGGCCTAACTCGCCAGAGCTAGAAAAACATGAAAGTGCACCATGAAAAGACGTTGGCAAGGCATACGTAGGAACGGAATATCTGACCCATTCATGGTGGATCTGAAAGAGGACATGTTAACGTTGGACGCAAATGTATTTGCGTCTTCATAGCTAGTTGTGGAGGGAACTTACATGTACTAGAAGCACGTACATGGAGCCGTTGGGGTCTACGATAGGGGACACAATTGACCATAAAATTCATATTATCTCATTCCCTCCTTGTCCCCTACGGACCCTTCATGATATATCAATCCTCATTAATCTATCAATCTGTTCGTGTAACATCATTTGCTCTTCTTTCTTCTTACGGCGTTTTGAGTGAGGACTTGAATGAGGAATACATGATGTGGCGCACAAGCCGCAAACTGCTGGCCCACATTGCAGACATAGGCAACAACTGAATACTATAAGAAGGGCTATACCTAGGAAGGATAGGACTTTCCATCCCCAGGCTGACAACGTGGTCCAGAACCAACCGGACCAAGTCCAGGTGCCTGGATTCTGGTGTATCAAACTTGCAATCTTGTGAAGATGGGTAATGGCTCTATATACTGATGGCGCGTTTTCTGGAATGAAAACACAGCAGCTCGATCCGATGACTCTACAGGCTCCGCCCCTATCGGCCAGGATGACGTCAAGGACGAGACGATTTTGAAGAACAACAATCCGTATAGCAGACTGCTCCTCTGTTAAGTTACCTAGGGCGGAAGTAGCTTCATTCACTACTGCTTCGAGGGTTCTGGTTAGTTTTTATATCAATTTACTATTGGAGACAGTACCTAAGTAGGGAAAGAAACCTTTATTGAAGTCTGTGTATTGCTCCCATGCCGTTTCAGTGTAGTCGACAATCGGGAGATCTCTCTGTGGTCTACTGTGTACTAGATGGGTGTCCCTATGATAATCAGGAGGGGCTAGGAAAACAGGTGGCAGAAGGAATGCAATGTAACAGGTGCCATCCCAATCTAGAGGTAAGCGTATATATGCGGTATGACCACAAACGAAGTAGGAATGACGTGAAGCTTTAAATGTAGACTTGCCCTTATCACTGAATTCAATTATAGTAATACATTTACTATGACCCAGGTGTACTGAACCATTCTTTCTGACACATAATTCACCTTTGACTGGTAGTACGGACATAGCGGGCAAGACTGGTTCGGTTTCTGATTCAACGTTCAAAATCATGAGGTTAAGTGTGAAGTTACCTAATCCATATACTTCGTTTTCTAGATCAGTTCCTGTCCTTTTTGGAAGACCCTCCTTGTCAGGGAAGCATACTTTATGCAGAACTGTGTTCAGATTTCCCCATACCCAGTTGCCCTGGTAAACTACGGAATCAGAGTCTAAGGAATTAATCAAACTAAACCATGCACCACAGGAACCATTGTGCGTGAACGGGTACGGGAAGAGGGGCAAAACTCCCTTGTATTTCTGATAGGGAGGGAGTCGGCCACATATCCAACAATTTGTAGCATTGCTGGTCTGATGGGAATGGTGTAACATACTAATGAATGTATTGTTGCGCAGCGCAAGTCTGTAAGACAATTCATGCGGGGGCAGTTCACTGAAAGAATGCTCGGCAGTAACGTTGAAGGGAGACTGTGCACGCTTGAAAATAGGATAGTACATATGTAAAAGCACACTTGCAGCAATAATCAGAAGACTTAGAAAAAACATAATCAATAGTGTCACAATGCAATGGCTGCGAAGAGATTTACAATATTCACGTTTCTTGAGCTGTTTCTGTCTATCTCTCTCTCTGTTGGGGTCTAGGGGATACATGTCAGAAAACACGTCTAACCGATTCACCTAGGGGAGGACTTAAACAATTAAACTGTCTGACTTGCTAGACCTCAATTTTTCTTTATACTCCTGCTGTGGAGTTTTCTCTATCAAGGGAAGTTTAGAGTCACTGGAATCTGGACAGTCCTTAGAGGGGGAGGGTGAGTCAGTCTCTGGCAGCAATGCATGAAATTTCTTCACGTGACCTGAATGAAGCCATCCCTTGCGGCCCTCCACCTTCACCGCGGTCCTGGTTGTAAGAAGTACCAACTTCGGCGCCTGCCAGCGGGGCTCCAGCGGACTTTTCCTGTCGAAGTTCCTCACTAGGACAATATCTCCTGGAACAAAGTCAAGCGATTTCACCTCGGTGTTGTCGGGAAAGGCTGCAGCGACCTGTGAACGACATGATTGTAGTGCAGACATCAAGGAAGCAAGGTAATCTGTCAGCATATTACAATCGACATCGGTTATTTTTCTAGGCAAAGGCGTCCCCCACATATTTGGTGGCCTACCAAAGACCACCTCGTACGGGGATAGCCCTGTTCTGGAATGTGCGACCATCCTCATATAAAAAAGAGCGACTGGCAAAGCTACTATCCAGTCGACACCTTTCTCTCTACAGATTTTAGCAAGACGAATTTTCAGAGTTTGATTGTGTCTCTCTACGAGACCTGCTGCTTCGGGATGTCGGACACAGTGGAACTTCCACTGATAGCCTAGCAGGAGTGATACCTGCTTCATAAGCTCGGACGAGAATGGCTGACCGTTATCGGAGTATACAATGCGGGGCAAACCGTATCTGGGGAAGAACTCACGAACCAGCTGCTTGGCAGTGGTCGGAGCAGTGTAATCTGGGACTGGATATGCTTCTGTCCAACGGGAGAGTGCACATACAACTACGAGGACATATTTGAAACCTCGACAACGTTCCATCTGGATATAATCCATCTGGAGGACTTCAAAAGGGTGATCGGGAGGATGAAATCCACCTTGCTCTACGGGAATGCTTTTACCTGGATTGAACTGACAACAAATCATGCAAGTACGCACTTTCTGTTTGGCTGCTGCTCGTAAATGTTTATTGAACCAGAGGTGTTGAATACTGTCTAACATGGCTTTTTCTCCTAAATGTGCTGGACTGTGTACTGTGTTAATGATAACTTGAACCATAGAGTCGGGGAGAAACCATGTAGATTTTCCCTTCGTCATCCATCCCTGTTCTGTCTGGACCCCTCCTAGTTCAACCCATTTCTTGATTTCGTCTGGTGTAGCATGTGTCTGTATGTCAATTACATCTAGGGCGGGATCCTTAACTGTCATGCAATGTGTCGGTGTCGCGACTATGGTCTTTGTCAGATCAGTGGTGTGAGTCTGATTTTGAGCTGTATGTTTTGCAGTTCGGTCTGCCAGGTCGTTACCCTGGGAAATAGTATCTGTAACCTTTGTATGTGCCTTGCACGTCATGATGGATATAGCTGTAGGCAGATGTATTGCATCTAACAGAGCTTGAATGAGAGGACCGTGCTGAATTTTGGCACCGTGAGAAGTCAAAAAACCTCTCTCTCGCCAGAGGACACCGAAGTCATGTACGACTCCGAATGCATAACGGGAATCTGTGTAGATGTTAACTCTCTTGTTTTTGGCTTGAATACAGGCTTGTGTCAGAGCGATGAGCTCTGCTGCTTGAGCTGACAGGGTGTCAATACAATTTGTTTCTATGACTTTAGTTTCTGTCGTGACTGCGTAAGCGGCCACTAATTCTCCTGTACTTGTTCTCATGCATGAACCATCCACATAAAGTGTCAGGTCTGGATCTGGTAATGGAGTGTCTGTCAAGTCTTGTCTGGGTTTCGTCGTAATAGTAATAACTTCAATACAATCATGTGCCAATGGGTCTGTCTCATGTAATGGCAAAAGTGTAGCAGGGTTTAATGTGTTGCAACGTCTAATGTCTATGTGTGGCTGAAAAAATTTCAATTCATAACCTGTCAATCTTGCTATAGTCAAGTGTTGAGTCTGTGTTCGGTTTAAAAGAACTTCCATGGAGTGTGGAACCTGTACTGTCAATTGATGTCCTAGCACTATGGAATCACTTTGTCTAATTGCTAGAGCTGTTGCTGCTACTGATTTTAAGCACGCAGGCAAAGCCTGGGCTACTGGATCCAATGTACTAGAAAAGTAAGCACACGGTTTGTGTGAACCTGCTTGTTCTTGCGTGAGTACCGACAATGCAGTACCTTCACGTTCTGTGACAAAAAGTGTAAAAGGCTTGCTGTAACATGGTGTCGCTAAAACTGGTGCTTGGCATAAGGCTTTCTTTAAGTCGTCAAAAGCTTGTGTATGTTCCTGAGTCCAAGGGAGGACAGTCGAAGACGCTGCCTCCTGTGTTGTCAACTGTATGAGTGGTTTTGCTAGAAATGCATACTGAGGGATCCATTGTCTGCAGTAAGAAGTGAGGCCTATAAAAGCTCGTACCTCCTTTTGTGTCTTGGGTGGTAACATGTTTGCAATTAACTGAATGCGGTCGGGTGTTAGCTGTCTCCCCCATTTGGACAGCAAGTGCCCAAGGTACACCACTTGCTAAACACAGAATTGCAGCTTCGAAGGGGACACCTTGTGCCCCTTGTCAGCCAGGAAATGCAAAACCGTCAGTGACGCATGCTCACATTCGGGTTCACTTCGGGCGGTGATCAACAGATCATCGACGTACTGTAACAGGGCAGTGTTGTCAGGCATGTGAATACTGTCTTTTCAATGCTTGGCTATAGATGCTGGGGCTTTCTGTGAATCCTTGAGGTGCGCGTGCAAATTTGAAGCTTCGTCCATTTAAACAGAATCCGAAAAGGTATTGGCTTTCCGGATCAATAGGGACACTAAAGAAGGCGTTCTTCAGATCAATTACAGTAAAGAACGCTGCCTCGGAATCAATAGCTGTCAATAGAGATGAGATATCTGGGACCACAGGGTACTGCGGTACAATGCATTTATTCAATTCGCGCAAGTCGATAACTAATCGATAAACTGGTGGTGCATTTGGATCAGTGCGTTTAAGAATTGGAATGATAGGGGAATTACATACATTGGAGTTGGTTTCTACAACCACTCCTTGTGCAATGAGCTCGTCAATGATTTTCAGTAAAGCCACTACAGCATCTGGGGGTAACTTGTATTGTCGAATTCGTGGTAAAAAAACTCCTGGTTTAAGTGTGACTCGATATGGTGTAATGTGCATACAACCTACATCAGTGGGGCCTTGTGCCCATAAGTGTGCAGGAACATTCCGTAATCTGGGATCAATATCTCTCAACACATAGTGACCTTTAAAGTCACGTAAAAACAGTCTTACTCCTTCCGGAGAACAGCAAATGACAGCTCCTAGAGCTTTCAATGTCTTTATACCTAACAAGTTTTCTGGACATGATTTCGTTAGTAATAAATCTGTAGTACGTGTCAATGGACCAACTGCAAGGGGAAGTGGTTGTGATACTTCATTAATAATAGGCTTTCCTGAAAAACCAAGGGAAACATTCTGTGAGCCTGAGAGGGGTGCCCCTGGAACCTCGTCGTGACTTATAGTTGTCCTGCTTGCCCCTGTATCAATCAGAAACTTTCTGTCTTTCCCTAATACTTGACTATGTACATAAGGACCTTCTTGATCTACAGGAACCTCAATAAGAGGCAAGCCAACTTCCCTCTCTAGGCTGTTTCATGTGTATCGCTGATAATCGGGGTAATCCGTCTGTGCATACTGGTACATCTGCTGAGTTGCATGTTGTGTTGCGGCAATTGGTTGTGGCTGTGGTACCGCTACTGTCTGTTGTGAGGCTTGCATAGGCTGGACATTCTGTGGTACTTGTTGTTGGACCTGGTCCTGTCTAGGAGGACGCGGTCTTTCTTTAGTTTTACCTGTAGCTATATTATGTTTCAAAACTGCACAATCGTTTATATAGTGACCTGGCTGTTTACAATAGTTGCATGTCCCTTTAACAGGAGCTGCTGAATTATTAGACGGTGTCGTGCCCTTTTTCTGACCGTCAGCTGGAACTGACTGAGCAACTAACATCTTCATTTTCGTGTCTTTCATACGTCTTTGTTCGTGATCATGTTCTTCCCTAATTCTGTTCTGGTGGTACTGTAACATTTGTAACATTTGTGCAGGGGTATTAGCTTGCCATGTGCTCTCGACTTTCAGAACACGGTTCTTAACCTGGGGCAGGGAATTCTCGACTAATTTCGTTACAAAAAGATGTGGATATGACTCGCTACTTGCTTTCAGGCCACTATTAATACCAAAACATTTCTCAAATCGAGAATAAAAATCACTAGTGTCTTCATCGGGTTTCTGTTTGCAGGCTGAGATTGCACCCCAGTCTTCCTTTTTCGTTGCTAATAATCGTGGCAATACTTGTACTAACAAACCTGGTAATGCTTTAGTTTTCTCCCCAAGTCCTAGGCCTGCGGTTCGAGTATTTTCTTCGTTCTCTAATTCAGCCCAAATAATCTTTTGCTCGCCCACCTCCCATTCTTTTTCTTTGAGTTTCTCGTAAATACCGGCAGGCAATAATACTTTTAGTATTTTCATGATATCAGGATAGGTGTAATCACCCATGAGTAACATGTCTTTTATTTCACGGTGAAAACCTGCTGGATCTTTGTCATGGCTGGGCACTAATTTCTTCATTTCTAATAGTTCTATTTTAGTTATGGGAGTGTACACAAACACACGTCTAAGGCTATTATCATCATTCCTGACTGGGTGCACTTCTCGCAAGGGATTCTGTCTGTCTATGTAATACATTTTTCTGTCTTTGGGTGTTGCTGGATCAAACTGTGGACACAGGAAGGCACCATATCTGTGCCGATGTTCTAGAATTATTTTAATTAAGTCGGTACCTAGACCTCTCCATCTATTCATAAGTAGTTCTATTAATATATCAGGTAGGGGACCAGGATCAGAGTGTTGGCTCTTATACAATATAAGGAGGTGTTGTATCATGTAGATACCAGCTAAACGCTGTTCATCTGGGGAAAGATTCAAAAACGTTTGTGCTAATGCGTCATCATTATATTTATCAGAACTGTCAGCCCATTGGACTGCTGACCTGGCTAATTCTTGTTCATCCATAGAATTGAGTACGTGATACCCCATTCGTTCTTGAAGTATTTTATCGGTAGCCTGAAATAGGTGTTCAGGCGTTTTCGGGTTTGACATGGCAGCTTGAAAAAGTCTCTTACTTTCTGGGCGTACCGGACGCATTGAATTATTAAAAGGCCTTCCCTTACCAACATATGCTATCATTTCTCTAGCGGGTAATTGTAATGGTCCTGTTGTCGTTTCTTGTTGTTCCTCCTCCTCCGAGGATTCAGTTTTATCTGCATCTATTTCTCTCTCAGGCTGTCCTCTTTCATGTATCTGTTCTACTGCTTTTCGGATCCTTCGGTACATATTTTCTATACTATTCTGTTTATCATGTTTTCCGTCTGCTATATTCTGACCCCATTTGTTGAGTGCTTTCATTTCTTCCGGGTCCACGCCAGGCCTATCTTGGTTTCTTATCAAGCAGTTTATGAAGAAACGTAATATCATTTTCTGAGTGTCAACTTTCTGGTATGCCATGGCCTCGCCAATACTTTCAGGACCTTGCCCTGTTTGGACAAAGTGATATATTTTGTCTAGATGATCAATCATTCCTGGTAATAACATTAAATAGTTTGCAACTCGACGTAGACGTACTGATGATAGCATCATTCTGTCGTCTTTACCGGGTACCGGATCATATCTACAATCTGTAAGAGGCTCTTTAAGTATGTCGTAATTCGCTGATTGAGGTGTACGTTGCTGTGCTAAATCCCTATAGGTCAATCGATGTGCTTGTGGCGGGGTCTGAAAACCTCCTGTGGCACCTCCTGAGGTGCCAGGTCCAAAAGGATTTGTTGGGTGAATGGCAGGGAGAATAGGCGCGGGAAGGAGTGGAGGAACAGGCGGAAAATGTGGAACGGGAGGAGGAGTATGTTGTTGCGGAAGTGGGTGATTATCTCGGGGCGGAGTGCCGTCAGCAGGTGGGGTGCGTGGCGGCGGAATATTAACATATTCGGGGGCTACATCGTCTAAATAGGAGAAGAGAAAAACTTCCTTTGTGGTCTTGTGACGTACTTTAATCGGGACCAATGGAGGGGGCAGATCTTTTGGCATTTCCGGAGTGGCCTTAGGTAAACCCTCGGCCAGAAGAGGATACATACCATTCATAAGAGTGTTTCGTTGTCGATCTACTTGTTCTGCTTTCACTCGTATCCCCTCCTCAACTAATACATTTTCACGGGTTTTGTCTGAATCCTCTCTACTTTTCTCTGCTTTTCTGAGTGCTTTCTCTGTCCGTCTGGGTGATTCTTTCCGCCATAATTCAATGGCATCTTTCTGTGACTGTCTGGCTTTCTTTTTCCATAATGCTTCTTCTACTCTCATGATGCAATCGGCATCCCATGTCCCTGCAGCGGGCCATCTCTGATTTTCTGCTAAATCTTTGGTATAGTCTACCCATAAATCGAGATATAATACAGCATCTAGGCCGTGCTTGTGGTACATAAAGTGCCCTGGAGTGTCCCTAGGTGGAACGGGCACTGCTTCTTCTAGAATCCCTTTTCTAGTTCCTATCTGTCTTAGTTTGGAGAACAGCGGCATGTTTTGTTTCAGCTATACTACTTGGTACTTGATACTAACACAATAAACACAATAATGTAGATCGAACAATCACTCATACCACGACATTAAAACACATTTTAAACATTTTTAAAACGAACAATAATAACTAGGATAAAACTAACTACCTGCATACTCGATATACTGCCAAACAGTACAGATACACCGCTAAACAGTGCAGGCCGGGTCTGTGTACCCAAACCCGTCTTGACCGGCACAAATTAATGCGCACGTCTAGATGCGTCCCCAGCAACGGTACTCACCGGGAAGCACGGAAACAGAAGGCCTCGGAAACTCGACACTGGACTGGACCGGACTGGACTCGACTGGAACTTCGGAACTGGTGGGCCTCTGAATACCTCGGACTTTGCTCTCTCAGCTAGGCTCTGGTCGGGATCCTCCGCACTCCTCACCGCCTCGTCTGGGTGTCGATCGCAGCCTCAGTCACCTCCGTTGGCCTGAGGGAGATACAGGAAATCCTGCGGGTACGCGTAATTGTCCGTCAGCGCTGTGGCAGGGGACCGGGCCTGCAACGCACCTCCGGCGCGTGGGGTGGGGGAGGGGTCCCTGTTCGGGCGCCAATTATGTGGTAAATTTTAATTACCTATACGGAATTTATGCGGTAAAGTTCAATAAGAATAACTCAGTCAAAAAATGAAGAGGCAGAGTCCCTGGTATCTGAGTTTCAAAAGGGGTTTTATTCCTTAAAAAGGAATTGATTCGAACCAGGTTCATTCATATTCCATCACCACGAAGGTTCAGGAAGGGAATTACAATGCTTTATTAACAGTACATCATATATATAGTCAATCCATTACAGTGGTGATGGGTTCAGAAGGCGTAACAGCTGAGAGAAAAGAGATAAGGGCATATGTACGTAACAGAAGTCGTGCATGAGGGCGTACACGGAGGTGTGTGCTAGAAACGTCACATAGAGGTGTCACATGTGGGTGGATCCCTGGAAGAATCCTGCAGAGTCAGCAAAAACATGTGGCAGAGATGCGCGCGCAGCAGCATGACGTGTGATTGAAGTGGAACTGGAGGTTGAAGGGGACTTGACATTTAGCCCTACATGTGGAGACAGAAGTCTGGAGTGTCAGAACAACCTAATCCCAAATCATATCTGGTATCTTGTGTTTTAGGAACTGTATTATCTAGAAGGAAAATGCGACTACGTGTCTACATGAGATGTGAGGGGCCATGGGCCTACCATGGTAACGGAAGCTATGAATTATTTGCATGGAGACAGTAAGGCCGGGTCCTTTGCTCTGCAGCTGGGAAGGATGTTTACCTATACTACGAGACAGGAATGTATTTTCGAGGAGCGGAGCAGATAACTTGAAGGCTGAATACAGTCTTGGCAGGTGAGCAGGCCGAGCCAGGCACCGCTAGCCGCGCAGGGAGTAAGGTAAAGGTCATGGATACAGATGCAGATCCAGGCTGCAGCAGAAGGCAGGAAAAGGCTTGAATGGCAGGAATCAGGGCCTAACTCGCCAGAGCTAGAAAAACATGAAAGTGCACCATGAAAAGACGTTGGCAAGGCATACGTAGGAACGGAATATCTGACCCATTCATGGTGGATCTGAAAGAGGACATGTTAACGTTGGACGCAAATGTATTTGCGTCTTCATAGCTAGTTGTGGAGGGAACTTACATGTACTAGAAGCACGTACATGGAGCCGTTGGGGTCTACGATAGGGGACACAATTGACCATAAAATTCATATTACCTCAGCTCTTGCAGACGAAAGGCCAGGATCCCAGTACCTGTGGTCCATGCACTGGCCCACTGTGTCACAAAGGACCTGTGAAAGGGTTTGGCAGGCAGGGGAAGGGCTACCCTGCTTGGTTGGGTGAAGACTCTGTGACCTGGCCCCAGGTCAGAGCTCCCGTTGACTCCGTGGTGGAAGCCTCTGCTCTGGGCTCCATACTCCAGGCCGCTATGTCGTAAAGTGCCTGAGACAGGGTTTTGTAGGTTCCCTTAGGGCTCCCCTGCTTTGCAGTGTGAAGACTGGCCCCTGATCCAGAGCTCTGGCTGGCCTGGGAGTGGAAGCCCCATGCCCTGAGTTCCATTCTGGGACAGTAGTGTTGTAAAGTGCTTAGAATGGGTTTCAGCAGGCCTGCGAAGGGCTCCATTGCCTGACAGGCCTAAGAAGCTCTGAACTCATCCCTGGGCTCCCTTTTCCAGTCCACTGGTCATTTGGAGTCTCGCCGGGGTCCCTCAGGCTCCCCTGCTTGTCTTGGAGAAAGAGCTCTGACTGGGCCCCAGATCAGAGTTCCATAAGGCCTCTTCACAGCCTTATGCCCTCCCTGGTTCTAAGAACCAGGCCTAGGGAGCCCTTGACCCTCCAAGGGCAAGTGGAAACTGATTCATGAGACATGGTGTGACTAGATGGCCATCCTTGAAGCCCCGCCATCTGGTTGCTATTTACCTGGCTATTGTCCACCTGGTTGCAAATGTCATAGGAATGAGTGGCATGCCCAGAGGGCCAAGCTGCCCAGGAAGTCCTAGTGAGGGCTCATTTGACTCTTTGAGCCCTGCCATGTTTCCAGGATGTCAGATATGTTTTTTTGAATGTCCCTATCTGTCACTCAGTGTGCACGGATTAGAAGAGAGGCAAGTATTCTTCCTCTGATTTAGTAAGAACAAGGTGCTAGGGACCTTTTTGTTGTCTTTTTTGTAGGATGTCCCAGGTGCCCATGCCAGCACCCCTGTGTCTTGCTAAGGTTGTGCCTCTTTTTTCCATTATCACGAAGCAGATGGGCCCTCTGGCACCAGTGTGACTGTCTTGTCCCCTGCACTCTTCAGGCAAGCAGGGGCTGCTGAAGGGAGTGATGGTCAGTCCAGGGTTGACATGATCCTCTGCTTCTATCTAACAGGTGCAGCTACCGAGTTGATGCTGTCAGTAGCATACGCTTGTCACAAAAATGAAGCCCAGCACGTGTATGTACACACAGCCGGTACACAGAAAACTGCAAATGGCTCATTAAGTAAGTTATGGTTTCTTTGCCTACTCCTTCTGTTACTTGGATAAGTGTGGTAATTCTAAAGCAAGTACAAGCTGACAAGTCCTGACCTATCGGGATGCATGCATTTATCAGAACAAGGCCAATCCTGGCTACCCGGCTGATTTGGTGACTCTAGATAAACTTGAACTGATTGCAGTCAGTTCTGCTGTGTTGTGACTGATTGGTTGCCCCCCTGGAAGCTCTATTGGGATGTTCTAGCCTGGACGCTGCATCTCCCTGTAGGTTTGGGCAATGTTGCTGTTCCCCTTCGCATTCCCCTAAGAAACTGCAAGGCTCCCATAGATTGAGCTGTTTCGTTGTTTTTCTTTAGTTGGGTTGAGTGTTTTGTCCTCCTTGCTTGGATGGGGTATTAAGAATGTTGGCCTTCACCTCTAGCTTGAAACCTGAAAATCTTAGTCAAGAATGGCGTGTGAGGGTAATGCCCTTCATCATTTGACAGCTTGATGTGTCTGTCATGTCCAGTGCCAATTTTATGAATGTGTTGACTCTGTTCTTGCCATGTTCAGCCAATTGTGAAGCCCTTTTTCTTTATTTTTCAGGGAGCTGCTTTATTAGTTCTCCTATTTCCTCCCACTGTTAATGGGAATGTCGTTTAAGTAGGGCATTTAAATTTGCCATCCACCACTGGCCACCTGCACTAAGTTTAAACTTTTGACCCATTAGATCCATCCCTTTGCTCACCTTGTCTTGAGGCGGGCCTGATGTAGATGCAATGTTGGCGCTATTCCATGCTGTTGCTGTTCCAACAGAGTCAGCAGGTACCATGTGTGGGGTACCACAGGGCTCCTCCATTAGCCCCACACTGTTTAATGTATACATGGCACCTTGGCAGAGGTAGTGGCCCCCTTCGGAATCCAGCTGGTAAGCTACGCTGATGACACCCAGCTAGTAGTTTCCCTTAACCAGGCAGACTCCCCCCCGAACAATCTTTTCAGCTGCCTGGGTGCGGTCGCAGAGTGGATGGATGCATCCCACCTGAAATTGAAGGGAGGAAAAACCGAGCTGATGCTACTCGGAAGGAAGGCCACCTTTAACATCTTCTCTATGTGGCCTTCTTGCATGGGACCCAGGCCTACCCCAAAAACTGAGATAAAAAGCCTTGGGTTCTGGCTCGACACGGAGTTGTCCTTCAAAATCCAGGCAAGAAAGACAGTGGCTACTTGCTTCGGTCTAATGAAAACCATCCGCAAAATCCTCCCCCAGCTACCCGAAACTGCTAAGAAAACCATAGTCCAGTCTCTCATTTTATCAAGGCTGGACTATGGGAATGCACTCTACCTAGGAGCCCCCACTTCAGTTACCCGTCAACTTCAGATGGCCCAAAACTCCGCAGCAAGGCTACTCACTGGTACCAGCCATCGTACCTCAGCAGCACCTTCACTAAGGACCCTGCATTGGCTCCCAATAAAGGATCGGGTCCATTTCAAAACCCTCTGTCTGGTCCATAAAACTCTCTATGGGAATGTCCCCCCCATCCTGAACGATATGATCAGACCATACATTCCATCTAGGGATCTTCGCTCTAAACAGCAAAACCTCCTCACAATACCCAGGACCAACAGAGCCCGATCTGGGGACCGCCTCTTCTCGCGAAATGCAGCAAGGCTGTGGAATGCCCTCCCGCTCTCACTTCGCCTAGAACCCAGCTTGCTGGCATTTCGAAAACAACTTAAAACAGCACTGTTTCCCAAGACATAGATGAGTTAGCTCCCATATCTCAGATCCTTGTCTATCCCTTCTGTTCAACATCAAGCGCTGGGATGCTTCCGAGTAGCCATGCGCTATACAAGAACCTCTTCAATTCAATTCAATTCATGCCCTTTATATATGCTGGTTCCTTCAAAGAATACTTCTACCTTTCCTCAATCCTTTGAGTCACAGCTTTACAAGTGGCTGGTTCCTTAAATGATTCTCTTCTCTGATCTAGGACGCTAGGGAGCATGGATAGGAATTGATTCCTGGCCTGTGTCGGTACTAGTGTTTCCAGACGGAAACAAGACTGGGGTATTTCTTACTCCAATGTACCCCATACCTGTCAACAGTCTGTTTTATGACTTGGTTGTACATGCCAATGTCATCTGGAGTTGATGGCAGTGATGGATAACTGTCCACTCCTTACTCAGGGGAGTCTGTCTCTAGATCTTGCCACTGGACCTCTGTATAGTCTGATTCCTCAGTACCTTGATACATTCCTCCCAACTGTTCCTCCTTCCTCTTCGTAGAAGAGTTCCTTTTCCTCTTCTTGAGGCACAGGTGTTAAGGGAGGCTCAATTTCCACGACCTGTTTGTTACTCTGGTCTTTTGGTGTCGAATGTTTTAGGCGGTATCCGAAAACCCTTTATACTTTCATCAAAGTCCTTCTTTTTCTGTAGCAGGGTAATGATTTTGGCTACGAGACGCATCTTCTTCTCGATTTCCGATGCCCTTTCTTCAGCATCGAGACTTGCTGTCTTTATCTACAGTGTCGAAGAGCCTTTTGAACATGTTTCATTCATCCAACTTCGATGTACTACTCGCGGCCTGTCTGATTTCGACGTTGAAACATGCTTTGACGACTTGGATTTTTCAGGTGTTTCTCTACCTCCAGTGTCCCCTTCGGATCGTAGGTGCTCCTTATCTCGGGGTGTGCCTGAGTACCAGTTAGTGCATCGATGCTGAGGAGCCCTTTCACACCCTTGAGTCTGCTTTTGTGAATCAAGCATTTTCTTTCAGGACGATGATTCTCTTACCTCAGATTCTCTTACCTCAGATCTCTTTATCTTTTTGGCCAGCTGGCCTTCGATGTCAGTGATCCACCGATCTGCTTTAGATGTTTCACTCTCGGCTTATTTGGCAATGTTCTCCTGCTCTTTTCTTCAGAGACCAAGGTCTCTTGGGGTTGGAGACGTCTGCTGTCCCTGCATGTTGTGATTGGCCCATCTCTGTTTCTCTCTCACTCTGTGCGTCTTTCACGTGAATACAGAGCAGGCTTTGCAATGTTCGCTTTAGTGCTTCGCGGACAGATAGGGTTTGTAGACCGGGTGTTTGTCCTTCTGTGAGAACTTGTGGTGGCAATTCTTGCAGAACTGGAATGGTGCGTTCTCCATTAGGCCGCACCGAGAACACCTTGAACAAGCATTCTCAAAATCCATCAAGGAAATTCTTCCCCTTCTCCTAAATTCTTCTCCAGTACCTCTTCGTCGGTTTTATTATCCGATTTTGGTGAACTTTTTGGCTAACCTTTTCCACACTTCTTCCTTGTATTGGAGACCCTCCAGCAGGCATCCAGACCCAACGACGGAAAAATTATCTGAAGATGGCGAACACAGGTGGGAGCTTCTGAAGGAAGCAGTACGAAGTCAAAAGAAGCACCAAATCGGGGTCCAAACAAAAAATTCAAATTGAAGAAGGACTACTAATGAGTAGAAAATTCAGGACCTAACCACTAAATTGTGGAATAATGCACAGCATTTGAATCCAGAAAATTCTTCAAACTGCAAAACGACACCTACAGGTAAGGAACTATATGTTCTTTTCCACAGGCGAACAGGGCAAGCGCAAAGTCCAGCCTTTGACCACCTGGACCAGCTTCAGAACGGTCGCTCCACCACGCTCCTCCTGTGCATCAGCTGAAACGCTCCCTGGTATCGTTATAGCGCGCTTTACACAGAACTGCTGCTACCTTTGCATTATAGCGCCTCACACGCATAGCGCCACTGTTAATATCTGCCTCATTCAGCGCGACCTCGCTCAGGCTGTTGGGATCATTATTGGCTTGTCTGTGCATTTGATTTTTAGAATACTGCTCACTCGATCGTTTGTAATAGTGTTTAATTTAAACAGCGCATTTGTTCAGATTGGGCTGCTCACTCGTCGTATTTCTGTTTTTGCTGCCCCTGTCTGCCTTTCCCTCTGACCCTCCATTTTGTTGTTGTTGATATCCCCTGGCCCGCCCCTCAGCCACACTACCACCTCCCTGCTGCCCCTCCCACCCACGTTCATCGAGCCTTCCTCTCTCCCAGCCTAACTGTGACCACCTGGACCAGCTTCAGAACGGTCGCTCCACCACGTTCCTCCTGTGCATCAGCTGAAACGCTCCCTGGTATCGTTATAGCGCGCTTTACACAGAACTGCTGCTACCTTTGCATTATAGCGCCTCACACGCATAGCGCCACAGCTAATATCTGCCTCATTCAGCGCGACCTCGCTCAGGCTGTTGGGATCATTATTGGCTTGTCTGTGCATTTGATTTTTAGAATACTGCTCACTCGATCGTTTGTAATAGTGTTTAATTTAAACAGCGCATTTGTTCAGATTGGGCTGCTGACTCGTCGTATTTCTGTTTTTGCTGCCCCTGTCTGCCTTTCCCTCTGACCCTCCATTTTGTTGTTGTTGATATCCCCTGGCCCGCCCCTCAGCCACACTGCCGCCTCCCTGCTGCCCCTCCCACGCTCCGCCCCCTCCTCTCTCCATATATGCCACAACGCGCAGCGTCCACGCGCTGCGGCAGCGCCGAAGGTGCGCCAAAGGTAAGCCCGTCTACGCCCGTCCGCGCCTGGACCGCGCCCAGCGCCAGACCCCCTGGTCTTCGCAATGCCCAGCCCTCCCGCATTACCTACGACGCCTCCACACTCCTAGCCCTTAACCCCGGACGACTCTCCAACTGCGCCCAATCCGCACCTGGACACACCCATGGACCCTTCTCCTGCAATTCCTGCAAGTTCGACGGCACCAAGACCAACTCCTCATCCTCGAACACCAAACAGAGCTCCGACACTAACCACCTTAAATGCATCCTGCTCAACACCCGATCGGTCCACAGACACGCCATCGACCTTGGAATCTACTAGACACCATCTCCCCGGACGTCGCCTTCCTTACAGAAACCTGGATGAACGCCTCCTCAGCCCCAGACATCACCATTGCCATCCCGGAAGGATACAAGATCATCCGTAAGGACCGCACCGACCAAACTGGAGGAGGCATCGCCATCGTTCATAAGAACTCCATCTGCATCTCTACCAGCTCAGACGTCAACCTTAACAGCGCCGAACACCTTCACTTCCAGATCCACACCGACCCCAAGACCACACTCAGAGGCACCCTCCTCTACCGACCTCCAGGATCCCGCGCACAATTCAGTGACGACATCACCGACTTTATCACCCCTCACGCTCTCCCCTCCGAGGATTACATTCTACTTGGAGACCTCAACTTCCACCTGGAAAAGAGCTTCGACTGCAACACCACCACCCTCCTGGACAATCTCGCCAACCTCGGACTCAAACAAATTGTTAATACCCCCACCCACATTGCAGGTCACACACTCGACCCCATCTTCACCTCCAGCAAACATATCTCCTTCAGTCACACCACAACTCTACATTGGACGGACCACAGCTGCGTTCACTTTACCTACAATAAGACCACATCTCACAACCTCCCTCAACCCACTCTACGAAGAAACTGGAACAAAATCACCATCGACCAGATCTCCTCATCGCTCCTCCAAAACCCCCCTGCCCACTCCTCAAACCCCGACCAAGCAGCCACTAACCTCTCCCAATGGCTATCCAACAGCGCCGACATCCTAGCACCGTTGAAAAAACGTCAAACCAAACTAGGCAGCAAAAACGCCTCCTGGTTCAACGATGATCTTAAGAAATCTAAGAAACTCTGTCGCTCCCTCGAGAAAGCCTGTAAAAAAGACCCAAACACCAGCACCAGGAACGCCTTCAAAAACGCCACCCGCATACACCACCAACTGATCCGGACTGCCAAGAAAGCCGCATTCAAAGACCGACTTGACAACAACGCCCACAACAGCAAGGAATTATTCAACATCGTCAAAGAATTTACCAACCCCTCCGCCAACTCCAACGACATCACTCCCTCGCAAAACCTTTGCGATTCCCTAGCTTCGTTCTTCCACGACAAATGTTTTTTTTTTTGCGGACGTCTCAGGGACATCAAAGACCTCCAGTAAGGGACCTTCACCATCTACGTGTTTCACCTGAAGATCAGTGCCATCTCAAGCACTTACTTAGACTGCTGCATCCTGACTGCAGCACAGTGTGAGCGTGTAATTAAGTATTGTACCTGGAGACCTGATTACCTTATGCGGAGGCACCAAACCGTGCCCGGATCTAAGGAGTGTGGGCCCTGCATCATGGGTCCTCTGCGCGCACAAGCATCTCGTTGGTTGTGAGCTGATTCACTGGTTGCAGGAATCATCATGACCCGCTTCGTGCCGCATTTCTCTCGCGCAAAACACCAACTGTATGCTTATTGCTTGCAGTGTCCGATTCACAGGTTGGGATCCTCAGAGGGAGGCACTACTACTCCGTGGTAGTGCCTCAGTCTACCTGGTTCTGTACTACTGAATTTGCAACTGGGTGATGCACTGAATTGTTTATGTGACTTGTATCATTGTGCACTAGACATTGTGCCTCATTCCAGGGAGGTACAGCAAACCTGTATGTGGGTTAATTGTAACCAGATTGTCAGATACAACTTGTATCATTATGCACCAGATGCTGTGCCTCATTTCAGGGAGGTAAGGTGAACCAGACTGTGAATTGATTGTAACCGGATTGTGTGGTGCAACTTGGATTATGGCGCACCAGACATACCTCATTCCAGGAAGGTGCAGTGAACTCGACTGTGGGTTGGTTGGGGTTGGATTGTCTGGTGCGACACGTATCATTGTGCACCAGATGTTGTGCCTTATTTCCAGGGTGGTACGGCAAACATAAGTTTTGTTTATTGTGACTGGATTGTCTGGTGTGACTCGGATCAGTGCAAACCTGATGTTGTGTATCACTTACTGTGGGGTGTGAGGAGGGACAGCTGCATCCCCCATTCACAGAGTATTCTGTCTTGTCCTCCGTGCAGCGAATCAACAGCCCTTTCCTCACCCATCCAGATGACTTTGTGTTGCTAAGTAGTATCATCTGATCACACATGGGTGGTAGAATAAGTGACTGGTCTGAAGAACACTTCTGGAAGCGATCAGAAGTGGTAGAGAGACTGCATGACCCCCTTGTGCTTCACAAAACTGGGCTGGTGCCAGGAGGTGAAATGAGGGACCTCTTGATTGAACTGGTACAGCCTCTAGCCAATTCTGCTCCGCATAAAGTGGGTAAACTTCCATAGTAGTGGCCAAACACCCCCCTTTGTTGACTGTTGCCTGGTTACCCTGATACTTCCTCTAGCCTTCTTCCCTGGGGCAGGCCCCTGACTAAGTGTGATTCTATTTTTCTACCGGTATAGTAAGAAATTGGAGCTTTGCCTCTAAAGTGTGGGCAGAGTAGTGGGGAGGTAACTGAGAGGTGTGGGAGGGATTGAGCCACAGGTTTCGCATTCATATTATCAACGGACTTGCTGGATATCATTTGCACCGCTTTACTGTGCCTAGTATGTGTGTGTGTGCGAGTGTGCTTCATACAGACTTGCCAATATCTTTTGCACTGCAATACAGTGCTGTGTGAATAGCCTACTACTAGTTGCACCGCGCAACGGTGTTGTTTTACTTGCTTGTTTCATCACCTAACAAATACTCTGTTTTTACATGTGTGGATTGGAATTATGTTATTTGCCATGGTGGTCCCAAATCTGACAACGTATCATACTACATAAGGGTGCCGGGGTAAAATAGGATTTTCCCATGTGTGCATATTACTGATGTTATTTAACACAGTTGGGCCTAGTACTGCTGGTAATATTTTCAAGTGTGCTTTATGCCCAGAAATACATGATGTTGATGTTGTGTTAATTAATGTGTGTGTTGAATACAATCTTTATTTACATACACCTTGAGTCAAGTCTCCTTTGTGATGCTCAGTGGATTTATTGTGTGAGAGTGCTGTGCCAATGCTTTACACGTTGACTCTGTGATACGCCTGACTGCTCAGTGCCAAGCTACTCAAGGGTTAGATCAGGTTATACAGTGAATGTAATCACCCACCCCTGATAGGAGTGGTAGGTTCTGCCTGTCTTGTGCACTGCCTCAGCCAACCATACAGTACCAGTTCCAACTTGGGGTCTCAAAACCACAAAACACAACAAACCACTTTCAAATCATAAAACATGAAACACATTCTTCCACCTAAAACAAGCATTAAAAATGCAACAGGTCTCGCCTTTCATTAAGTAAAAACCATTTGCTTTGCTAGACAATACCATTAGCAAAGCAAATGGCTTTAACATAATCAAAGGTGAGACCTATTGCACTTTCAATGCTTGTTCTATTATTGTAACTCTCCCATGTCCTCTCCCCCTACAATCCTTGCGAAACAACCCTTCTACCTGCACCGGCGACTATCCTTAGTGAGGGCCGAGCAGCCTTAATCTGTCACCCGGTAGCACCCCTTGTCGTCCATCTGCTCTATGGAGCTAGTTGTTTCTTTACATCAGAGCTATTGCCTCCTTCTACTCCACTTTTTTTAAGTTGCACCCACCTTCTTATCCCCCGCCCGCGTGACTCCGCTTTGGGATCAAATGGCTTTCGTCCATGTCTTTCATGCACTTGTCTAATGTTCCTCCTATCGTAGCAGCTTCTTGCACTCTGTTCCTTGCCCTGACTCCTTCAGATGATGTGGGTCTGTGCTGTGCATGCCCTCCAAATTTGGCTGCATTCAATTCTGCCTTCATCACTAGGGTGCACAGCCGTGGTGTGTCAGCAGTGGTGTGTCAGCAGTGGTGTGTCAGCAGCGGTGTGTCAGCAGCGGTGTGCCAGCAGTGGTGTCAGCAGCGGCGTGTCAGCAGCGGCGTGTCAGCAGCGGCATGTCAGCAGTGGTGTCTGCCGTGGTGTGTCAGCAGTGGCATGTCAGCAGTAGCATGTCAGCAGCTGCATTTCAGCAGCGGCATGTCAGCAGTGGCGTGTCTGCAGTGATGTGTCAGCAGCGGTGTGTCAGCAGTGGTGTAAGTCGCTGTGTGTCAGCAGTGGTGTGTCAGCAGTGGTGTGTCAGCAGCGGTGTGTCAGCAGCAGTGTGTCAGCAGCGGTGCATCAGCAGCTGTGTGTCAGCAGTGGTGGTGTCTGCAGGGGTGGTGTCTGCAGTGGTATGTCAGCAGCAGTGTGTCAGCAGCAGTGTGTCAGCAGTGGCGTGTCAGCAGTGGTGCGTCAGCAGCGGCGTCAGCAGTGGTATTACAGCAGCGGTGTGTCAGCTGCAGTGTGTCAGCAGATGTGTGTCAGCAGTTGTGTGTCAGAAGCGGCATGTCAGCAGTGGTGTGTCAGCAGTGGTGTCAGCAGTGGCGTGTCAGCTGAGGTGTGTCAGCAGTGGTGTGTCAGCAGTGGTGTGTCAGCAGTGGTGTGTCAGCAAGTGTGTGTCAGCAGCAGAGTGTCAGCAGTGATGTGTCCGCAGCAGTGTGTCAGCAGTGGTGTGTCAGCAACAGAGTGTCAGCAGCAGTGTGTCAGCAGCAGTGTGTCAGCAGCAGTGTGTCAGCAGTGGCGTGTCGGCAGCGGTGTGCCGGCAGCAGTGTGCCAGCAGCGGTGTGTCAGCAGCATCATGTCAGCAGTGGTGTGTCAGCAGTGGTGTGTCAGCAATGGTGTGTCAGCAGCGGTCTGTCAGCAGTGGTGTGTCAGCAGTGGTATCTCAGCAGTGGTGTTTCAGCAGCGGTGTAGTAGCAGCGGCGTGTCAGCAGTGGCGTGTCAGCAGTGGTGAGTCAGCAGTGGTGTCAGCAGTGGCGTGTCAGTAGTGGGTTGTCAGCTGCAGTGTGTCAGCAGTGGTGTCAGCAGCAGCGTGTCAGCAGCGGCATTAGCAGTGATGTATCAGCAGTGGCGTCAGCAGTGACGTGTCAGCAGTGACGTGTCAGCAGTGGTGTGTCAGCAGCAGTGTGTCAGCAGCGGTGTGTCAGCAGTGATGTGTCATCAGCGGCGTGTCAGCAGCGGTGTGTCAGCAGCAGTGTGTTAGCAGTGATGTGTCAGCATCGGTGTGTCAGCAGTAGTGTCAGTAGCGGCGTGTCAGCAGCGGTGTGTCAGCAGCGATGTGTCAGCACTGGTTTGTCAGCACTGGTATGTCAGCAGAGGTGAGCAGTGGTGTGTCAGCAGTGGTGTCTGCAGCGGCATGTCAGTAATGGTGTGTCAGCAGTGGTGCCTGCAGCGGCATGTCAGCAGCGGTGTGTCAGCAGTGGTGTGTCAGCAGCGGTGTGTCAGCAGTAGTGTCAGTAGCGGCGTGTCAGCAGTGGCATGTCAGCAGTGGTGTGTCAGCAATGGTGTGTCAGCAGTGGCATGTCAGCAGTGGCGTGTCAGCAGCGGCGTGTCAGCAGCGGTGTGCCAGCAGTGGTGTGCCAGCAGTGGTGTGTCAGCAGTGTCTCTGCAGCAGCGTGTCTACAGCAGCGTCATGTCAGCAGCAGTGGGTCAGCAGCGGTGTGTCAGCAGTGATGTGTCAGCAGTGGAGTGTCAGCAGCGGCCTGTCAGCAGTGGTGTGTCCTATGGGTTTTGATAATCAAGCTTGCACAGAACGGTAGACCTGCTGGTTATCGGGTCATCCTATCACTAGATTATCAAAGGGTGAGGCCACACTGCTAGAAGACGTCCTAAGGCGCTAGGATGTTTCAGGTGTGCGTCCACATTAAAATATACCAGAAGCTGTGACAGCATTCAGTGCCTGCCAGGATGATTGATTCTGACCAGGGCGCCATCTAAACTGTTGCAGAAACTCAAGAAGTACCTTGGGGGTGTTCTGCCCCATGAAGGTTTCAGAGAACAATAATGTAAAACTGCTTCTGGGACATATGGACTCACCCTGGTTTTAGACAAAGAAGCGGTTCCCTGAGTGGCACTTCATGCTCAAGCAGCTTTTGTCTCATTTTACCTCTGTGGTCTGCAGAAGGGATTGAGACAGACAGTTTTCGGTATAATAAAACACAAGGGGGCTTAGGCAAAAAAAACTATCTTCATGGGGCCATGAGTTTTCCAATTAGCGTGGAGGCGCGCACCGCCCGACCTCTCAAAAGATTTTTTTCCTTTGATAGGCCGGGGCAGTGCGCTCCTCCACGCTAATTAGAAACACATGAAAGTGCAAAGCAGGTGACCCAGTCCAGATCGGAGGCGAAAGGGCATCAACAAAACCCTCATTTCCAATCACAGGCCACCGTTTAGCATAAACGGTGACGCCAGCCAATGAAAATGAGGGGAAGGGCTTCTAGTCCCCTTCTTAAATCTACTCTCTTGCAAAATATCTCACCCAGCGTGCAGCGCTTTGTGCTGCAACCCCAGGCGAGACCTAAAACGCTATTGTAATGGTGTTATGCTCCTCTACAGAGACACATCATATGGCCCCACCACTGAAAAACCAAGGTACAGTAATACTGGTTGTGGATATTCAGTTTGTATTGCATTAAAAAATCTGATGAGAGAGTTTTTCACTTATCGCTTTAAAATGTGTTCCCACTGCTACTTTTAACCCACTCTAGGTTGCTTGCAGTTACAACGGCATTGCAATAGAGGCAGCCAGTCCACTGGGAAGCACCACAGGCCCTCAATGGCCCCAATAGAAGTCTGTGTATTTTCGAGTTTCCTGCTTGTAAAGTAACCACAGGCCTTAGCCCCCACCTCAGAGAGTTCTGAACTGATGACTGGCAGTGGCCATCCCGGGACCCTGAGCTCCCAGTTGCGGGGTAGTTTTTAGGAGGCTGGGGTGTATTTAGGGCTCGGTGGAGAGGGAAGGTGGTGGTGACCGTAGCCACGGATAAAGTTTACCATGCATGCCTCTACCACGAAAAATCATGGTAAAGGAATGCCTGGTAAAGCAATTTGTGGTTAAGACACAGTTGTTGTATAGACCACGTTGTAAAAGTAGGTGGGGTAGAGAAAGTCATTGTTGTGACAAACAACCATCAATAATCCACCAACCCGAGAGCCTTAAAACTATGAACTGATTTTAGCACCAGCCACCTCCTGAGCTGAGCTGATTGCTGGCAGCAGCCCTGTCAACATTTGCCATCCTACGCCTGAGAAAGTTAGTTGGGCCAAGTATATGACTTTGTGGGGTATGTAGTATGCGAACATCGCTTGCAGTAAAGTTAGGGGGAATGCCTAGAGGAAAGATAATAGCAGGGGTATGGGAGAGGGATGAGAGTGAGGAATTCCTCTGTAGGTTTAGGTCAAACAGCAGAAAATGGACTTCGAGAAGAACGAAGGTAGAGTGGGAAAGCCTAAGTGGTACACAACAAGAGGATGATGCATTTTGTTTTTTAGATGTAAGGTAGAAAAAATGAGGGAGTGAGAAAGAGAAATACAATAAGATACGGGTGGAACAAAGAAATGTGGTGCAGAATGTGTTCCTTCTCAATTACAAACCCATTGTTGTTAATTCTGCTGCTGTGCCCAGACCACCATGGGGGGGATAAGAAAGCAAGAGGTAAGCCCGGAGAAGAGGGTCCCAGAGAGTTACACCCATGAGAGTGCAGTCCAGTAACAAAGAGACAGAAATAAACCTAGAAAGAGAGACCCATCGTGAAAGAGATCCTGGGAGATATATCATGACTAAGTGTGAAAGAGAACCATAATTGTTTTAAAATAAATAAAATATCGGAGAATTTAAGCTGTGCTATATTGCTTGTTTGTATAATTCTTCAGCCAACCACAATGCCACCTCAAAACACTTTTAACATGGTTAAAGGGCAGAAGAGAGGGCGTGGCTTGCGCGCCGGGGAGTAATGGAGGCTCCTCTCTGAGCTCCGTTGCGCCGCGGGTCTCCACGGCGAGTTTGGAACCCTTACGAAGCGCCTCAAGAGCCCTACTTCAGTCCTCCTTACATCGGACGATGGGCTGCACGTAAGGATTGCCTCACCTGTTGCCTGCCTGCAGTTTTGGGACCATTTTTGGCGGACAGTAATTTTCTTCGTCTGGGACGCGGGCGGCCGCCATTTTGTGCCGCCGACCCTGCGTCCTTCAAATATCAATGAAGTGAGCCTAATTGCCGATTCTTGACTCCCTTGCTTGTTTATTTTATCGCGTATCCACTCTACTCCACACATTTAGCGCTACGAGGCCTCCGGGTAGTCAGCGCTTTATAAATGGAATTTTTCATTTCATTTCATTTCATTAACACTAATGTGGTGTAAAACCCGATGTTTTCAGCTTTTTATGGCATTTAAGTTTCTCAACTGCTTTTGCCCCTCAGCTTATAATGAATAAACGGACGCCATTTTGTATCAGTGCAAAAGCCCGTTTTTCGGAAGCTTCATCATCTTTGCCATGACTTTTCAACCACATTTTCCTTATTTATGGCTTCCATTTCCCTACAAATAGCCATATTTATTTCTATCTATGTGGGAGACAGCTTATCATTGAAGTCCCTTTTGTTTTTTTGTTTTTTTCCTTTCCTCGTGATATGGTCTTTTGATTCCATGATCGCTCAGGCTCTTGTTTTATCACCCTCATAATATGGAATTAACACACTTTACACATTTTTGAGTATTCTTGCTTTGTGGCTATATTTGAGTGTCAACCTTTTGAGGAGTGTTTTTACTGCTGCAACCAGTTTTTATGGGAAGAATCTCTTCGAGTCCCTTTTCCAGCCTTGTGCCCTTTTTTGTGCTATTTTTTTTCTCTTATACTTACAAAATTGCACACGATTCAACCAATTCAAAGTCTTCTGCAACAAAATCTAAGAGACTGAAAAATGACCCTCCTTCTCCTATTCCTTTACCTACGAATCCTGTTCTGGATTCCATATTGGAAGAAGTGCGAGGTCTCCAACCTTTCATGTCTGCCACCAGCGAGAAACTTAGACAAATTGAGGAAAAATCTGTTGCCATGGAAAGTAAAGTCTCGACCTTAGAACAACGTGTCAGTGATATTCAAGACGTTTCCTCAAAGATTCCTCTATTGGAACAAGAGATCCACAAGCTAAAACTTCATACTGAGGATCTTGAAAATCGTAACCGTAGGAAGAATTTACGCCTTTATGGCCTTATAGAAAATATTGAGGGGACCGACATGGTGTCTTTTTTACAGAAGTTTCTTCCCGAGCTCTTAGATCTCCAACATGTGACGCACCCTCTTTACATTCAAAGAGCTCACCGTTTAGGTCGTCTAAATTCCACTGCCACTAAGCCTCGTGCATTATTATGCTATTTCTTGAATTTACTGACTTAATGACTGTGTTAAAGGCTGCTAAGTTGAAAAGACGTCTCGTATGGTCTGGCCATAATATTTTCATCTCTCAAGACCTATCTAATGCAACGAATGCTCGCCGTAAAGAATTTTTGAACCTTCGTCCTCAGATGCCACAATTAAATATACAATATGGCATCCTGCATCCATGTTTTTGTAAAATTACACACAATTGTCTCACTCGTTCTTTTGATGACCCACAGAAGCTTTCTTCATATTTACAAAATGTGTCTCCCTCAGGAATGGACACTAATGGCTGATATTTTCATTTTTTATTCCTAAATTTGCTCCTCTGTTTGTAATTTACATGCTTCTCTTGTTAATTCCTACGCCTCTGTTATAATTTTATATTATGTGTCTTTTTGTTTCTCTCTGGGTTCTGCTTCTTTTTCTTACCTTAATTATTTTTTTTTAATTGCTTGTTGAAGTCCGTCCACTTCCTGGTGTCCCTACGCTCCTGATGCTTTGGTTTCCTTTCTTATTTCAGATCTGGCTTCTAAGCCATGTTCTGTTCGCTTATTTCTTCTTCCCTTTTTTTCTATCTCTTTCATCTTTTTCTTCTTCTTCATGTTCTATCTTTCTTTGGATTCATCTTCTTTCGCCTATATTCTTCTTGTGCCCTTATTCTGGTCAATCTCTTTCTTTATTCCAATCTTTCTTATTACCCTCTAATATAGCTTTGGGTCTACTATGTTATAACTTTGTGAGCGTTTTAGTTTACTTGTCCACATATAATGTTTGTGTCTATTTTGTTCTTTTTTGTAGTTGTCTTCTTGAAGTGTATCACATCCATTTGTTACCCATCTTCCCTACCTTCCGTCATGTGTAATTTTGTTACGTGGAATGTTCGCGGTCTTGGACATCCTGTCAAGCGTCAAAAGGTATTGTCACACTTATCTAAGCTTAGTTCCCAAATTGTTTGTCTTCAAGAAACTCATTGTACAGATGTCGAATCACTTAAATTGAAAAGGCAATGGGTGGGCCAAATTGTCTACTCTCCTACTGCAAACACAAATATATTGTTTCACAAAGCTTTATCTGTTCAAATACTTTCTACTCAAAATGATGATGATGGGCGATGGGTAATGGCTAAGGTTGTAATTCAAAACAAGACATTGGTTTTATTAAACATCTATGGCCCTGTTCGACCTGATCCAAAGTTTTGGCCTGATATCAAAATCCTTCTATCCTCCATTGATTGTCCCAATATTGTAATTGCGGGTGATTTTAACCAATGGCTGGACCCTTTTTCCGATAGACTTTCTTCTTGTAAATTCCAGCCTGACAAATCCCATAAATCATTCCAATCTGCCATTGCCTCTCGCCTGGTTTATGATGCCTGGAAAATATGTAATCCTGACATTCTCGAATATACTTTTTTCTCTAATGTACATCACGCCCGTTCCAGAATTGATTATATTTTGGTGAGTAAATCGCTCCTTTCCTCTCTTCAAAAATCCGTAATTGGTTCAATTTTTATTTCTGATCATGCACCTGTTTCTGCTGTTTTAGACCTATCTCTCTCCTCCTCTAAATGTAATCATTGGAAATTTAATAGCCACCTTTTGTCTGATAATGTTTTCATAAAAGAGGTTACTAATTTTATTAACAAGTTTTTTGACTTCGACAATCCACTGGACACCTCTGTCTCTAACAATTGGGATGCATTTAAAGCTGCACTTAGAGCTTTTACTATTGCTTATGTCTCCAAAAAAAAACTCAATAGATCTAAATATGAACAACAATTACAACATATTAAAAACCTTGAACATACATACTTCTCTTCTAAATCCTCTACTGCTTTGCTAGATCTGATTGTAGCGAAAACTGAGCTTAATAAAATTGCCACTTTTGAAGCATGTAAAACCCTACTCAAGATAAAATAAAGCTGGGAAAATGTTAGCAAACTATTTAAAAATCAAATCTGAAGTTAAAACTATTGGCCCGATTCTCAATGCTTCTAACAATAAATTGGTCTCGTCAGATGAAGAAATTGCTGAGGTTTTTCATGACTACTATCAATTTCTTTATACTGACGATACACACCCCTCTGATCGGAACTTACATTCTTTTTTCTCTGGTCTC
Source organism: Lissotriton vulgaris (assembly GCF_964263255.1). NCBI lineage: Eukaryota > Metazoa > Chordata > Amphibia > Caudata > Salamandridae > Lissotriton > Lissotriton vulgaris. The sequence continues at coordinate 263,696,897 of NC_141687.1, read as the reverse complement.
CCACCACCGCCATCACTTCCCGAAGAGTTTGAGCAACTAGAAAAAGATATTACTCTTCAGGAAGTGCTTCAGGCTATCAACTCTTTGAAAAAATCAAAGGCACCAGGTCCTGATGGTGTGCCTATTGAATTTTATTCTACTTTTCACTCAATTTTTGCCCCCAAACTATTGCAACTTTTTAATTCATTTATTACTGAGGCTAGAGCCTCTGGGTCTTTTATGGACGCACTGATTGTAATCATTCCTAAACCTGACTAAGACCATTCCCTTTGCAAAAATTATCGCCCTATTTTACTGATTAATTATGATTGTAAAATTTTCGCAAAAATTCTAGCACTTCGCTTTGACTCTATCATCCCCCTTTTGATTAAAACCGACCAAGTTGGATTTGTAAAAGGTAGATTGGCTTCTGACAATGCCCGTATGTTCTCTAATATTATTTGTCATGGCAAAAATTTTAAAGACCCTCTCGTAGCCCTTTCTTTGGATGCTGAGAAGGCCATTGACCGTATCAATTGGCAATTTATGTTTCAAACTCTCCAATGGTTTGGTTTTGGTCCCTCTTTTATTTCATTTGTCAAACTTTTATATTCTTCCCCCAGAGCTAGTATTTTTGTTAATAATCAATTTTCAAAGTTTTTTTCATTGTCTAGGGGTACATGACAAGGCTGTCCTTTGTCCCCGTTATTGTTTATCCTTTGCCTTGAACCTTTTTTAGAACGTATCAGAACTAACTCTCGGATTACTGGCTTTAAGCTCTCCTCTGTTGAAACTAAGATTTCTGCATATGCAGATGACATTTTGATTTATATGACTAACCCGGTTGACTCTCTCCCACATTTTTTGGACGAGGTTCGCCTGTATTCTTCTATATCGGGTTATAAGCTTAACTTATCTAAAACAGAAGTCCTACCCCTAATTTCCATATCCTATCAATATATGTTTAACACTACAGATTTTACTTGGTGTCCCTCCAAGATCAAATACTTGGGAATCTGGTTCTCTTCGTCCTTAACCGATACACTCAAATTTACTTTTAATACACTTTTACTGAAACTTCAATCTCTCCTCCAAATTTGGTCCCCCTTATACCTTTCCTGGTGGGATAGATTAGACACTATCAAAATGATGATAACCCCTCATGTATTATATGCTGTCTCTATGCTACCTTTTAAAATTCCTACTGCATACTTTTCTCGCATAAATTCTATTTGTACCAAATTCCTCTGGAATAATAAACGCCCTTGCATTGCTCTAAGTAAGCTTATTCGTCCTAAAACTGACGGTGGTGTCCGTTTCCCAAATTTCAAAACATACCATTCCGCTTTTTTGATTAAACAATCCTTTTCCTTAGCTTTTGATTTTTTAGATACTCCCTTTCCCAGTTGGGTTCTTCTTGAACGCTCACTGTTCAAGGATTTCTCGTTTCAACATATTGTTTTCATGTCTAATTGTTCTTTTTTGGCCAAAGTTCCCATTCTAAAGTATTCACAAACACAGCTTTATGACACATTCACTAGGAATCTCTCACCCCTGCAATGCTTTCTGTCTTCTATTGTGTGGTACAACAAATTTCTTAAATATAAAGGCAAATCTTTCTACTACAAATACTGGAAGGACATCTCCTTTTCCATCAATTTCTTTCTGACCTTTCTGTCATTCCTTTTCATGACTTGCAAAACACTTACCAACTACCTGATTCCTGTTTAATGAATATAACATCATCACGAATGCCATACAATCTCACTTATCTACACTGGTATTGCCCCCTACTTCTCCACTTATTACCCCCTCCACACTGTTATACCCTTTATTTTCGACTCAACGACCTAAAGCTGCACTTGTTTATAAGTTATTGTTATCAACTGTTATAGTTCGTTCTAAATCTGTTATTGAGACTGCTTGGGAAAATGACCTATCTGTTTCCCTCCCTTTTGTGACATGGGATAAATTATGGTCCAAACTGTTTAAAGTTTCTGCTTCCGCCCGTATTACTCAATCTTTGTTTTTTATTTACCATAGAGTTATTATCACCCCTGTTAGTATTTGTAAGTTCTCCCCATCATCTTACCCACTTTGTTGGTCATGTACTAAGGAAATGGGCACGCTTACACACCAACTGTATGGATGTACTTCTGTTTTATCCTTTTGGAATTCGGTTTGGAATATTTGCATGCCAATGTTTAATTTTACAACTTCTTCATCACTTTTGCAGTTTTTTTTGGTTCTTTATCACCTGATATTGATATTGCATCTTCCACAGCATGTTTGTTTAATCTTTTCATTGCTTTAGCTTTTAAGGTTATTTTATCCTCCTGGAAGGATAATTCTAAATTATCTGTAATTACCTGGTGGAACTTTGTTTGTGATGAACATAGGATTGCTGCTGTTTCCTCTTCTACTGTCTCTGCAAAAATTAAATCTGATCTCCTTTAGCTTCCTTTTACCACCTATCTTTCTTCTAACTCTCCCTTCTGTTGAATCTTATCTCTCTCTTCACTGCAAATATTCCTCACGTATATGGTTTCCATTTCTTTTCCTTTGTCTTTCCTTTCCCCTCTTCTTTCCTCTCTTTTCTTTGCGTTCTTCCTTTCTCTCTTTTTCATTATCTTCATATATATTCTCCTTCCATGTGTCATATATCTTATGTTTTTTATTTAATTAAGTTTAACAATTGTCTTCATATGACTTATGTATTGTAAAACTTTAATAAAAATCTCTTAAACAAAAAAAAGGGCAGAAGAAATAGAAAATAGACCAGGAGAGAAAAGGAAGAGACACAACAGAGAGAATGACAAAGAAGGAAGCTTGAGGATGACGTGATCTTCCCCATAACAGAAGAAACAGCACTTCATGGGTAGCCGGACTTGGGCATCTAACCAATAAATAGAGTGGGAAGAAAAGGAGGGGGTACAGGAGACGATAGAATGAAACAAGAAATTGAAAGAGGTAGATGTGTGTGGTGGCTGTGAGAGAATGTGATAAAAGAGAATTAGAAATTGTAGATATGGCAGGCAGGAGAAATCCCACCTTCTCCATGGTGTCAGAATTGAGATCTTATTTGATCCTCTTGCTATTACTTAAAATTTTCTATATGCCCACAGCCAAATAGGTGCTGTATGTAGGGAATGGGAGCAGCGTTGTTTAAAGGACAAAGGCCCTCCGGCTGGAGATTCCAGGTATTTAATAATGATTTAATAGGCTTAGATGAAGTAGGTAATGTTAGCAGGAGGGCAGGGCATGAAAGAAGTTGGGATTAGAATAGCTGGGCCTACCTATTGTAGCTGCGTCCCTGCTAAATGCAACACTTTGCATTTATTTTTCTTATTTAGTTCTTCCGCATCTCTTAGGTGCCAGTTATGCGTATTTACCACTCTTTTTGCAAGAGCCATTACTGAGCATTCTGCCAAGTAATCTTATTGCATGAACACTTTATTTGCAGAAGAATCGGACTGAAATGCACTCTCTCTCAAAACAGTAAAACATATGCAAGAATTCAAAGACCTGTACGAGTGACGGAGAGTGTTAATATTTTATTATCTGAATACTGATAGTGTTCATTAGGTATTTTGCAAATTTGTATATATTTTCTTTGCTTGGTTCTTTTATGGAGCTTGGACTCTGTGCTTTATGGTATCTTACAGCCCACATCTTTTATAACAAAGATTGTAATCCAAGGATATCAAAACAGGGAATATTCGAGGGAAGCAGGAACTTGTGCTTACCATGAGGTACCAGGAATGACATATTCAGCCCTCTGTGGTACAAAGTCTGAGCCGGAGGCATCCTGCGTTAGACTGTTAGCGCGATCTTATGTACCAACATGCTAACCTGCATATACTATAAAAGTGTTGTTTGCGGGTAAAAGGAGCGTGAACAGAAAATGACTAAAGAAATGTGCTTAAGCTCCACCACTGGACCCCAATTTTCTAAAATATTTGGAGGTGAAGGGAATTTTCCCCAATTATCTTGTACAGTATGTTTCAACCCCGAATCATCTTGGCCCTCTGTGTTGTATGGGTATTCTACCACAACACTGAGTATTTAACATTGTGCTGTAACAATATTGAGTGGAGGGTATTGACTATCACTATATCGTAAAGGTAGCTAAGACAAGAATATATCGGTAAGAAAGATTTACTATTCATAACTCCACACTTATGCACCTTAATAATATATATTCAGGGTACATAAATGTAGAAACAGAGTAGTTAATCTTTACTTACATATAAATACTTATATTCACAATGTAGTAGCAGTAGTCGATATCCGGCACTTGAGATTGGTGCAGTACTTTATTTTGTCACTCAGTACTGTGACTTACAACTATTTTAAAAGATGCCATACACCATTGATTGTCCTAGAAATGCAAGCATGCCATTCTGTATTCTACCAGCATGACTGGCCCAATGAGTATTAAAGTGAAGCATTTAACAGTACTACGAGCCCCCTGAAATTATTATTAGAGTTGGGCATTGAAGATGGCTCCGCCCCCACAATTCAAAATCTTAGCTCCCCACCCCAAATTAAGTTCTAGCTGTTGCCTTGGTGAGTTTCTACCTCCCAAGGAAATACGTTTCACAAAAATGTTCCTTGCACTGCTTGTGACACTGGTGAAGTCTTTGGCTGGAGCTCAACGTTCTTGTTGAAGTTTGTCTTTCAAATGCACAGTTGTGTTTGGGAAGGACATCTTGGGAACTGGTCTGTCAAGGTGCACACGCTGGGTCCGATTCACAAAGGAATGGAATGTTTAAACAATCCCTGGAGAACTTCAGGGAAAGTATGCCAATCCTTATTTTCCTGGACTTCTTGCATTTTTTACACTATACATGCCAGAATCTTCAACAGTTTCATATTCTGCATGTGGTAATGTCATACAAATATCAATTTGAACCTTTCGTTTTTTTGGTAATCCTTCCCAGGGAGAAACCACGGCCCATTTACCAAGCATTGGCAAAGCCAATAGGTCTTGCCTATGCAAGAGCTATTGTCTTTGGCAATGTGTTTTAGCCATGTTGTACACCAGCATGGCAGCTGTTCTGCATGGTTAACAGTTAGTTGCGTAGAGGAGTGTATCGTGGAGTGTCGTAGAGTGGAACGGCGAAGAATGGAGTAGAGTGTTGTAGAGTGGAGTGGCAGAGAGTGTTGTCTATTGGAGTGGCTAAGTGTGGAGTCGCGTCGAGTGGCATACACTTGAGTGACATAGAGTGTAGACTGCATTTGCGTTGAGAATTACAGAGTATAGTAGTGTATGGTGCAGTGGCATTGAATTCAGTGACGTACAATTCAGCATTGTAGAAAGCAGTGGTGTAGATTAGAGTGGTGCATAGTAGAGTGCAGTGGAGTAGAGAATAGTGGCATAGAGTGCTGTGGTGTAGAGTGCAGTGGCATAAAGAAGAGTGGCATGGAGAGGTGCAGAGTGGAGAGGCGGAGCTTTGAGTGAAGACGAGGGCAGTGATGAGTGGCACAGAGTGCAGAGTAGAATCAAGTGGCATAGAGTACAGTGGCATAGAGTTATGCATATTAGAGTGCAGTTGCGCAGAGTGGAGTGACAGAGCAGAGTGGCATAAGTTGCAGTGGTGTAGAGTGCAGTGGCATAGAGTTGTGCAGAGTGGAGAGGCGTAGAGTTGAATGATGCAGAGGGCTGTGGCGTAGAGTACAGTTGAGTGGCATAGAGTGCAGAGTAGAATCAAGTGGCATAGGGTGGTGCAAAGTAGAGTATAGTGCCATAGAGTGCAGTGGAATAGAGCGGAGTAGTGCAGAGTAGAGTTGTGTAGAGTTCAGGGGCCGAGAGTACAGTGTTGCAGAGTACAGCATCATAGTGGAGTGGTGTAGAGTGGCGCAGAGAGCAGTGGCATAGAGTACATATGGAGAATAGAGGGCAGTGGCATAGGGTGCAGTGGTGTAGAGTGCATTGTCGTAGATTGTAGTGCTTAAGAGTAGAGTGCAGTGCTTTCCAGAACTTCAGCCAGTCAGATCTGAGTCAAAGGGGTGGTGGTAGAGATATAACCCCAACATGTATGTACTTTATGTGGTGAACTGCTATAAGATTTTGGGAGGAGGGGGCAAAGGTGGCTAATACAGTCAGAGCAATTGTATGAGGTAGTTGGGAGCATCACCAACATTTTTTTGGGTCAGGCGAAAGGTCCTAAAGTTGATTTACTGTTTCATTAGTAGCCACTGCAAGAGTTGTTGTGATTCTCCTTAGGTTGAAAGAAATGAAGCTGTTCAGTTATGTTCCTGCAACAGCTTGCTCAGAATTGTTGCAAGGAGCACACCGCACAGCAACACGCAGTAGGCCAGGCATGGCATGTAAGGGTCAGCGCAGGCCTGTACAGTCATCAAGAGTGGTACCTTTCCATACAACAATGCTGGATCATATCAGGATGACATCATGGCATTGTTTACATGAGTCACGATTGGCCGTCTGGAAAGGACAGCGACTCCCAGGTTGCCGACTTGATTCCTCTCTGTAGGTGGCTTTGGTTTGAGGCACAGAGATTCGAATTTCAGCTTCACTTTCCTAAAGATAAAATCAACCTTGAGGTATTGCTGGTCCGGAGTTCCCAGTCAGTGCTTAATTTGTATAAAAATAAGTGCCAGGGCTCTCGTGAGAACACCACTGCAACTTGCATCGCACATGGCCCCTGCCATGCTGCCAATGATTGTAACAACACAACTACTAACCATCACAATCCAGCAAGTGTGACATTTCTGACTATTCCGGGCCCCCAAAGCTATAAGAATAGCATGGGTAGCGGGTAAAAGCAACTGTTAATGTAAATTGAATTAATAATTGACGGTTGTTGTGGTTTTCTCAGTCAGCGCCACCATGTGGCAGACTTTCACAAGCGCTGGTGTTGACAATGAAGTGCTGCTACTGGGCACCGGAAACCACTGGCTAAAATTAAGCACTGTTAGAATGTAATAGACAACCAGAGTGAGCTTTCCCTGCTTCTACTTGTATCAAACACAACCTTTCTTTAGTTAGATTTCAGAATTGTACCCATTTTAAACCCCTGGAGTTGCAGCATCGACTACTATCCTTTACTACCCATTCACCAGTGACTGGTCAGGATTTGCGTGTTTTCATCATCTGCATCTTGACCAGAGGAAGAAATATGCCCTTCTACGCAGCATTATGACGAGTATAAAAAAAGATAAAGTACAATCGCTTTGTGGCATGTCAAACCAGAGGCTTCTCAGCAGCATGTTTTTCAAAATATGTTTCATGAAATGAAAATAAGTTAAATTCCGACCTGTTTCATCTATTCCCCCTCCCTCTCCCCCCCACCCCCACAATAAATGAAAAATTAGATAAACCCCGATGTTTCTTCTATCCCCACCCCCGTGCTAAGTGGGCTTATATACAAAGTGAGCCTTGTACTTCTTGAATCAGGCGCGTCTATTTTTAAGCGCCATCTTTGCAGTGAATAAAGCACGAAGCGCAGCTTTGAACTTTTGCCAGGCGCGCGCAGGCTGTCAGTTGTTCAGTCCCCGGCGAGGAGACGGATCACAGAATAGTTGGTGCACAATATGCGAGCTTGCAGCTCCGCGCTCCAAACCTCTTAGTTTAAAAGAAGACGAGTTCTTCCCATCAGAACCTGAAAGAGAATTTGTGCGATGTCGTTATGCCCATCACGAGTTCATTACAATATGCAATTTCTGAAAATGTACTTGACCATCTGCTGCCTTGGTAAGAAATATGTCTTGAAAATTGTTTTTTGCCGGATAGGTTGCAGATATTTAGGACTCATCGCATTGAAATGCGGTGTAACGCGTCTGCTGGGTTTCACTGTGATGGGACCCTGTGATTGCCAAGCCACTTGTAACTTATACATAAGCCTAATCCTGGATCTACGATCACCAGTACTTTTAAAGAGGCCTCTTTAGAAAAGCAGAGGCACTCGTGAGCATTAATAAACATTTGTGGATCAACATTGCAGGGCTACTTTCTGATAAAAACGTCATGCCAGTGTGGTAGCATGCGACTCTACTTAGGCTCCAGAAAAAAATGATTCTGTTTACGTGCTTTTACAAAATGTTTTCTTTCTTGCACAGTGGCCTACATTTTGAAGCCAAAAATACAGAGAAATCCAGTTGGTAATGCCAAAGGTTCTACTATTCTGTGTCTCCGATAAAAACAGTACCCAATTTATGTAGCTGGGCCTAGCATCCCTGACACAAAACATACCAAAACATGGCCTGGAGACATCACATTTCGCCCAGCACAATCAAAGCTTTTTTACAATGTTGTTCGCTGCGGAATTTGGGCCCTAGCTCAGCAACCACCCAGGTAAATCTACCAAACCCTGACATTTCTGAAAACTATATACCCAGGGGAACTGAAGATGGTGTGGCTTGCTTGGATCGCACCGCATTATTTCACCAGAAGGCCTTGCAAACCTCAAACATTGGGTAAAAACACACATTTCCCTCAGGAAAAGTTCTGGAAACTGTGGGGACTCACAAAATCTAGAAAACCCAGCCTTACCACATGTCTCCTGGTAAGAACAGTACTACCATGCTTGTGTGATTAGGCCTGGGGCTTGCAAAGCAATACACCCCAAACGCGACTTGGAAACATCGGATTTCACCAGTCGGAACCAACCCTTTTTGCGTTGTGGAGTAGCACGCCAAGAACGTACATGTGTTTTTGTGCTTTCTGTGCTGCTTCCCACCTCAAACAGACACCACCCACACATGCTCCTTTTTGCTCCCTTTACCTTCTGCATATCTCGTTCATTGCTTTTCCCAACATCCCCTGCCATGGTCTTATTTTGCTTTTGAATTTTATTCTTTACTTTTCTCGCCCTGACTCACGCTTCTCTGTTTTTCCCTTGTCCCCCTTACCTTCGACTTTTCCCTTGCTACTCTGCCCCCGCTCCTCACTGTCTTTAAAAAAAAAAAAATTGCTGCCCTAATGCCTTACCTTGATTTCTACCCCCACCGCTTCTCACCTGCTCCCCTGCTCTTACTTTTGCTGCATTCAAAAATAAAAAAGGCTTTTTTTGACATTTTTGGAGGACTGGCTGCTGCTGGGCCACTCCTTTTGAACCAGTGCTTATGTGCACATTTAATTTACTTATGTTTGCTTATTTTTCTTAGTATCCACCATCATGGAACAAAAAAACAATATGATGACCGCACCATGCCGTATAAACGTGCATGCATGGTGACACATGCATGGATATACATCATCCCGCTGGACCTCCATAGTGTGGTGACAGATGCAAATATAAATGCCTTAGCATTTTGTTCTTTGCTGATGTTGCCCAGCATTCAGCAAAATCAGTTTTTATATTTTTGCCACTGCTGAGCAGCATTGGCAAAAAGCATTACAAACCCAGTGGATCTGCATTTCCTGCCTAAAGGCGACATTTATTGGTTTTGCCATTGCTTGTTATTATTACTACCCGATTCAGGTTTCCTGCTCATAACAAATGACACCCTCACGCTCTCCCTGAACCTCATCTCCACCATACTTATTGAAAGGGCAATAAAAGGTTCTGCCCTTCACCTTACAGAACTCTATTGACTGTTGGTAGTAACTCTTCCGTGGCTGAGCCTGGCTGTTACATCCTAGGTAGAGACAAGTAAATTCTGAGTGGGTTATGGTCACTTTCTATCATGGACACATCGATTATGAGATGCCACGCTTCCATATTAATCAGGATATATTCAATTAAGAGGGTTATTTTAACTGACCTTTCAGTGGTTCTAGCTTAGATATCAGGCTTAGCCCACATTTTCCTGTGTACAGCCCATGCTCTGCCACCAGAGCAGCTAGGTGGCTCCCTTTTCCGCTCATCCTAGCCCATAACATATTTACTCGAGGCAATCCCCATACACGTTTTCATAAATTAGCGAATTATCAAACATTCCCAAGCTGGGTCTAATGTTAAAATCACCACAAACTAAAATTAAGTCATTTTCACAATCTTTGGAATCAGACAAAACATCACTAGATTGAAAAAGTGCTGTTTAAAGGACGGTCAATACCAATTCTTCTCCATTGAATTCTGTAGGCACAGTATAAAGATCACAAGTGCCCATTAGGGCACATTCACTTTCCAGCCTTATTAGCTGGATGTTGAAGTCAAATCAAATGATTGTTTTTACATTGATGGACAAAGGAACTAAAACCTAAGTCATTAGGCTGCCCTAAGGGCTTTCTTTTTGCACTTAAGTACATTTTTCAGCATAGGATTTAAAATCACCCACCGGAATATCCTCTGTGGCCCACATTTCCTGGTAGCAGCAAAAGCTAGTTGCAATAAATAACCTCATTTTTGTTGTGGTCTGCCCATTTCCCCAGTCTGATTTTGCTTGCTCTAGAACTCTGTGCTCTTTACTGCTGCAAGCAAGTGGTGAAGTACCTGTGTTTTCCTTTATAATAAATGCTATGTATTGCAATACCTGGTTTGTCCTATTTAACGTCATTGCTCATGGTGCCTAAAATACAAATATGGAAGGATAAATGTTATATGTTGGATGAAGACGGTGGCCCCACCCAAATATGTGACAAATATATATGTCTACCAGAAGCACCACTGTGCTCTAGCTGGGCTGTCATTAACAGAACTCCAGTAACACAGGGCAAGGACAAGAAACTTTGCCATATAGGAAAAATGATTTGTATATAGTAACATGCCACCCCTAAAAGGTGACATGAACAACCACAAGGAAGGATGCCTAATATATAAAAAAAATTGACACATTGCATATGTAAAAGGTGTGACCTAACAGTGACCGAATGCCTAAAAGCTATTTCAATGTTTGTGTTCAGTTACATTTTCCATACTGCATACCTAAGTGGGATTAAAATATTAGATTTTATATATCCACCTGTGAAAGTGCTAGCAAAGTCATACAAAGTTATTTCCCACTTAATTTTTAAAATCTGATTTAAAGTTGAAATCAGATTTGTGATCATTTGAGTGGAAGAGTAACTTCAGAAAAATTTAATTTTGGCTGTCTAATCTAAAACAGTCTTAAAACCCAGTTGTGCCACTCATCACACCCCTAGTGCTGGAATACGCATCCTTAACTGGGACAGTTAGAAACCTTGGCTTAGAAGACAGTGGCTTGCGTCTGACCATAGCATAGACATGGTGATGTTAACAGCTGACCAGTTAGCAGGGATTATCTATCTGTGAGTAGACATGAACAGCTGCTAGACAAAAGGACAGCCTTAGCACTACTTCTTTTGACTCTGAGATTCTAAGGATGGCTTCTTCTGTTCATTCTCAGGACCCTTGGGGGTGGGGAGGTGGGGGGCGTGGCTAGCAGCAAACATGGCGGCTGTCTTCTAGACAAGCTCCCGACCTGGGCTGCAACATCCTGACGCTAACTTGATGTAAACTGCAGACAGCGGGCCACAACTGTGTAGGAGGCTCGCTGGAAGGGACACCGAGACTCGGAGCCGATTAGCTGGTGCGAACGACAGGCGCATGCAGAGATAACGACCCCAGAGCCTGGGTGCTGGTGTGACGCGTGAGCCCGGGCAGGAGAGCCCGGCTACATCGGACACACTGGACCCGACCGACTCCTCTAAGCAACTGGGCGGTGCACGGTTGGGGTTGAAGCTTGTCTGTGCTGGTGTGGAAGGTGACGTTGTGGATGCTGTCTGTGACATCCTGCAGCAGTGATACGACTGCGGCCGGGAGCGGAAGATCACGCAAGCCCGGGGATGTGCTGTGGCCTACTCCCCCGGTCGTGAACGGGGGAAAGGACAGAGCCCGATGGCAGGGGGCCCGCCCACAGTAGGGATTGCAGTGTAAGGCAATAGTGATATGCGGAGACCCTGGTGGCACGGCTGCAGTGGATTGAAGAGGCCACGCAGCAATTGTAGCGCGCTCTGATGAAAACGGTGGGCAGGTGGAGCCCCGAATGCTGCCTGTGATCTCCCTTGCTCCTCTGATTGCTGCGGAGTTCTCCCATGGGCAGCGTAGAGTGAGGATGGGTGTTTTTCACACTGATGATATCACTAGCAGAGACTCTGTTGCTACAAAAGATAGCCGGCTCTTCCCCACCCACTTGCTGTGCTGACCTGCTGTGTTGAGGGCTTACCCGGAGGTGGAGTAGCAGAGCTGGGATACGCAGAGGCCTGAGATGGACTGGGTTGCATCTAATGGTAATTGGGCCACTGGCAGGTATTAGTGGAAGACGGTGGTGGATGATGGGCTGCTGTATTGAGTGACCACTGCCCAAGTGTTGTGAACCTCTTCACGCCGCCAGTTATTTTGACTATACATAGACTGACCTGCATGATGGGGCACCACAGAGCGAAGCAGCAGGACCAAGGGGATCCCGACCCTGACCCTGTCCCGGACACTGCAGAGAACGCAGATGCCACGCTCACGTCTGGATACGTCCCACTGACAGCTCTGTCCGAACCCGTGGACAAACTGGATCTAATCCTGCAGGAAGTAAGGGACTCTAGGAAGGCGATAGAGCAACAGATTGGGACCTGAACGACTGGCCTCACTTTGCTTAGAGCGGACCACACGAAGCTCGCCGATAAGGTCAAGGACAGCGCAGCGACGCTGAAGGAGATGGTTCCACGCCAGGCACAGAGTGAGACCCACATCAAACAGCTACAGGATCAGGTGGCTACCCTGTTGGACCGAGTGGAGGATGCGGAAGGCAGAGCTCGGCGGAACAACATCCGCATCATTGGCCTGCCGGAAAGAAGCGAAGGAAATGATGCAATGCGCTATATAGAGCAGTGGTTCAAGGAACACGTCACAGCTGAGGGTTTTTCCGTGCAATACTGTATTGAGCGGGTGCACAGAATACCTATCGGACGACCTAAACCGAGGCCCCCCATGCCCTCTCATAGTACGGTTAATGAACTTTTGTTATAGAGGCATGCTTCTGGAAAAGGCTCGTGAATTGCCACAGATAAATGTTGAAAATGCCAAAATATCGCTGTATCCCGACTACACGGCCATGGTCCAGAGACAGCGCTCCTCCTCGATTAAGAGGAAGTTTAGAGATTTAAACTTGAAATATGAGCTTTTCTTCCCCGCCAGGTTAAAAATCTTGCACCAGCAGAATGCATACTTTTGTGAAAGTCCTGGGAATCTCGATGACTGGCTGGAGGTGATGGAGTTGACCGACGCTGCAGCGCCTGTTTCTCAACCTACCGCTAAGAGTCGAAGTGGCGCTGGAATACCGGTGGGGCATGGCAACAGAAGGTCGCGCAGGACTCCTGCCCAGAAGTTCCCTACTTCACAGCAGATGTAGCAGACCAGGTCACAGGCAATTATTGCGACGGCCACCTTCACACACGCTGCAAGACGGGAAGCCAAGACCCCCTCTGAGGAAGAAGATACGCATGACACGGACTCAGAAGGCAGTGTGGCCCATTTTCCTTCTCGAACTCTGCAATTAATTAATGACCTATATGGTTAACTTAGCTCATACACATATTGTGCTTAAGACTGCAGTGTGATTCTGTACCTGATGTGTAAAGTATCTGTATGATTGTTTCAAGTAGTAAAATGCTCTCATGGCCCAGGGTCCTATAGGAGCTTACATGCACTATTGTAACATAGGTCACACCAAATGCGAAGTGTTGGCAATGTCCCCCACATGGCGAAAGCGCTTGACATATTTAACATGCTTTTAGCTGTTCAGTTGTATTACATGGTCCGATATCGTTTTTTGACCAGACCGAGTATTGGAGTTTTTGAGGGGATGGGGGGAGGGGGTACGCGGTAGTATTGTCGGCATGGATCCAGGTAGGCTCTGTAACCTGGGAACTTTACTTTCACTTCAGCAACTACGGACTACACCACAATGCATACACTTGGTAAATACACTATACTGACATGAAATATTCAGGGAATGGGGTTGGTGCAGAAGCGCCACAGAATACATGCACAACTAGAACACTGTAAGGCGCAGATAGTATACTTGCAAGAGTCTCCTATGAAGTGAGGAAGCTTCGTAAAAAATGGAGATTGCAGATTTTTTCCACTACGTGCTCCAGCTTTGCGAGGGGGACCACAATTTGGGTGAGACATGTAGTGCCGTTCTTAGTTCTGGAGCAAAGGATAGACAAACTAGGGTGGTACATCTTTGTGAGAGGAACGCTAGATGGGCAACCTGGGTTGTTGGGCAAGATCTATGCTCCAAATTGTGACCAAGGTGAGCACTGGGGTATGCTAAATATTGCATTGACGGGGTGGGAATCGCATCCATGGATTATGGGAGGTGATTGTAATGCAATAATGGATGTTACTTTAGACAGATCGCACCCGCCCCTTCATGGAGCCAGAGTGTTTAAACAGACAGAAGCACTTGCCAGGTGGGCTGAGGGATGGGAACTATGTGATGTCTGGAGAATGCGACACCCGACACATAGGGAATACTCTTTTTACTCCCCTGTTCACGTACTCCACACAAGAATAGATAGAATACATTGCTCCAACAGGATCGCAATGCAAGTGCTCCAAGCCACACACCTACCGAAGACCTTCTTGGATCATAACCAATTGGAGATTGTCCTCACTTGGGTCAGGGTGCCTACCCCGTTACCCACTTGGCGTATGTGGCCGCATTTATTGGAAGACTCAGTATTCTGCACTGATATGCTCACTACTATTGAGCATTATTATGCAGAAAATAGTGACACAGCATCTAATAGGCTGATTGAATGGAATGCATTCAAAGTGGTTGTCAGGGGAAGGGCAATCAGTACGAATGTGGGAGCCAGACAAGAATTCTATAAGTCCCTAGTGAAGATGGAACACTATATGGGTAGGCTAGTACAAGATGCAATAACTGATAAGGACATAAGGGCCCCACTACAGGAAGCTAGAATCAAACATGCGGAACTAGTCGAATCTCTGTGAGTCATAGATTATCAGGCATACTCGCGGCGGAACCACACTGAGGCAGATAAGTCGGGGACTCTGCTTGCCAGGCTAATCCAAGATGCTCCTCCAGCGGGTGTTATAAATGACGTTCATACCTTGGAAGGTGTTAGGGCCATCACTCAAGGAGATATAAATGCTGCCTTCTGATAATATTATACCTCTCTATACTATGCATCTGATACCAGTACGGAGGTCCACAGAGAGGCTTGTCTTTCCACCCTCACTTATCCGCAAATCACGACAGCAGCCCAGAAAGAACTGACAGGGCCCATCACCCAGTCTGAGATTAGAGCAGCCCTGAAGGGACTCCCACATAACAAAACCCCGAGCCTGGACGGTCTGCCAATCGAATTCTACGCTGCTTATGCAGATTCCCCGGTGCCCCACTTAGAGGTATTATATAACACAGCATTAGAGAAGGGCTCACTAACACTCACCACAGCGCAAGCATTGGTGATACCACTCAAGAAAGCGGGTAGAGATTCTACAGATATGTCTAGCTGTCGCCCTCTGTCCCTATTACCTTCAGAATTTAAAATACTGAGTTAGGTGCTGGCCAATAGACTACTGCCCTCTCTGGTCGAACTCATCCATATAGACCAAACGGGGTTCTTACCTGCCCTTAGCACATCGCTGAACACTAAAAAACTTCACTACCTGCTGATGGAAGCCCCAAATCGATATACTCATACAGGGTGCATATCTCTGGATCTACGGCAGGCATTTGATTCTATTAAATGGAAGTTTATGTTCCGGGCGCTGGAGAAATGTGGGATTCCAGAGGGCTACATTGCATGGTTGCGGCTCCTGTATAATGCCCCCACAGCACGTGCCAGTATTGGTAGTAATATCTCAGCCGAATATTCCATACACAGGGGAACTAGGCAGGGTTGCCCTCTATCGCCCCTTGTCTTCAAATTGGCCCTTGAACCCTTGGCAATAAGAGTGCATTAGGATCTCCTAGATAGGTGTATACCATTGGGAAATACGACACATCTTTTTTCTGTATAAGCCGATGATATTATTCTTTACCTTCAAGATTTCCGTTTACCCCTAGTTCCGATATATGAGGTTTTTCACCATTTTGAAGCAGTGTCAGGCCTAGCCATTAATGTTACAATGTCGCATGCTTTGTTCTTCACAGACCATGCGGAGATCACGGACATTGAATTTGGAGATACCAGGCTCCAGGTAGCACAGCATACATTCAAATATCTAGGTATACAAGTATATCGGACCCATGCGGACATGCTGGACTGAAATTTGAACAAAGCGCTTAGAGCCTTGCGTTCCAGTATCGCTTTCTGGACTGCGCTGCCACTATCCGTAATGGGCACGGTGGCCCTGGCAACAATTGTAGTGCTACTGGGCCTGCTGTATTATTTCACTAACCTACTACTTATGATACCACACACTACGTTTAAATTGATGGACACCTTACTCGCTGATCTTATCTGGGGTTCAGGCAGGAAACGCATTAGTCTTAAGAAATTGCAACTGGATACGTGTAGAGGGGGTTCCAGACCTGTGCGCATACTACTACGCATGCCAATTACAATGGCTTTCATATTGGACGGCGGGGCGTAATTTGCACGAGATAGGGTATACAGAGGCAGACATAGATCGTGATATCTTACATACCCTGTTACTGCCTGGTGGTAAAATCCGGAAGGGTTTCCCCCATCTGCTGGGCATGGCGCTCCAGTGTTGGAAAGCAGCACTGCAATATACACATGGGCCCCCGGTTTACCCAGGTAAAATTCCATTACTGGGCATCCCACTGACGGATGGCCGGCTCACTTAGCATAGATTAACACCATGGCTGGATGCAGGGATTTGTACAGTGACTGACTTGTTTGGGGATGGGATGCTACTGGATCATGACACTTTTGTCAATGAAACAGGAGCCCCGGCACACTTATATCTATTGCACGCTGCATTGTTCCCATATATAAAAAGGCACTGTGCCCCAGAGAGACAAGAACCCCCGCACATGAACTGGTCAAGATGCTGTATTAAATGGGCAGGGGCATACACCTTATTAAATGGCTCTACACATCCTTGCGCTCCCATACATTGGTTGCTTTGGATTCATTACGGGCCGCATGGGCTGGGGATATAGATAGGGAATTAGAAGATAAAGAATGGGTGAGGGCTCTTGAACACCCTAAGAAAACTTCCAGGAATGCGAAGTTCAAATTTATTCAGACCATGGTCCTCCATCAGGCCTACCTTACTCCCCATAAATTTGATGATTTGTTCCCACAGATGCAGCATTGTTGTCCGATTTGTTTATTGGAGAGCGTGGACCTGCTTCATATGCAATGGTCATGCCCAAAAGTGCAGGGATTCTGGGACAATGATAGGCACATAGTCGGAGAGGTCACACACCGTGGAGGAATGTAAATTAGGCCTACATAAACAGGTGTCCAAACATAGAGTACAATACCGATTTATGGATCTGGCACTTATTTTAGCGATACGTCCCATCATTAAGCAATGGCAGATGCGGAAACTCCCCACTATATTTACTTGGCACGGCGAACTACATCGGTGGGGCAGTGCAGAGAGGGCTGCCTTGCGCAGAGAGGAACTTCTGGGATTACATAAGACTCCAATAGCATTGGACTTAGATGTTATGCTGGAAGCCCTCAAATCAGTAGAGATTAATCAAACAGCCCTTGGGCCCACACAGTCGACCGCACAGTAGGACGAACATTCCCCGAATGATACATACCATGTAACGACTCGGTATACCACTATATAATTATTACTAGACCCTGCAATGTTAGTAATAATGTATTTATATTTTTTCTGAATGTACATGGCACCAGAGGGAGGGAGGTAGCACTAGTTGGGGATGTATTCTTACAATCATTATTTATGTTTGCAGTCATACTATACTGTATACTGTTACTATTGCTTCTATAGGATATATACACTAACAATAACTTCTCAGTAGTGCTGAAGTTGAAGTTGATAACAAAGTTTATTTAGACAATAGTCTATAAACCATACATAGACAATGGATTACACATAGTGATAAAAGATCTTTAAAACTACAATTCATTTTACACATTTACAACACTTGTAAAACCATAGCATAAAATTGGGAAACACTGTACTTTTTAATCTCTCTCGCCCTCCTTTGCTACCTCCATTACATATTCTCTAGTTGCTTTCAGAAATTTCCCCAATGCAATTGTAATATCCAAGAAAGACATTTCTGTAAGGAGGTCAATCGCATCTGCACGGGAGGTCACCTGATATTTTAAAAAAATTGGACGTAAAATGGTTTTCCGAATTGCTAAAATCCATGTACAATCAAACAATATATGTAAAATATCATTTCTTACTCCTAGACCACATTTACAGGTTCCGTCCGGGTGGATCAGGGCCATTCTTATTTTTCTTTCAATCTTCCATGGGTTTAGGCCCACCCGAGCCTTTAAGATTTCGTGTCTTAGCCATCTATTGGGCAGTAAATCCAAATATGGGAACCGGACCTCCTTTTCCCATTCATTCCTTACCCAATTCACTGATTTTTTTAACCTCAGATAATCCATGTCTTGTGATCTTGAAAATTCAAGCCCTTTGTCTCTAAGCATTTTTTTAGTGCAGACTATATTCCACAATGGTGGAGAGAGGCTCAATTTCAAGCGCGCAGCTACCGTCTGGAGAGTTTTCTTCACATCTCGCGCCCAGCGTAAGCTGCTCGCTTGAATTTCCTCTCTACACCAAATCGATACCTTCTCTTCACCACCAGACTCCTGTTGGTTCCAAAATCTTATTAAGGACGTTTGAGTCTTTACATCCCATGATGTCAATCCCACCTCCATTCTGATAGATTGGATCATGGAGCTATTTGGTAAGGCCAACAACATTTTTAAAATTTTACCTTCTTCCCGATCCCACCCTCTTTTACCACTCAGGTAAAGCACCTCTGCACCATAAAGCACTTGTGGGGGGATCATCACTTCAAATGCCTTTAAAAGCGGTCTGTGTGACATGTCACCGTAATCTTTATTGAATTTTTTCAGACCACAGACCGAGGAATAAGCCTTAGCCGTCTGTGCCTCCACTTGGGTATTCCACTTTAGTAAGCTATTAAACCAGAGGCCTAAATATTTGTATTCACCTACAACGTCTAGTTTTTCCTGTCCTAAAAACCAATTAAAATTATTTACCCTCTTTCCAAAGCATAGGATCTTAGTTTTTTCCATATTTACAGTTAAAAACTTTTTATCACAATATTCTTTAAAAACATTTAATTTCCTTTGGAGGCCCATTTCGGTTTGATCCAAGATCACAAGGTCATCGGCATATAAAAGGCATGACACTTTATTGCAATTCATACGTGGACTCGCACTTCTTTCAACTTCCAGGGCAGCGGGGAGATCTGCCAAGAAAATTGAAAAAAGCAAGGGTGCCAAAACGCACCCTTGTCTCAAACCATTCCTTACTGGGATTTTATGTGTTAATGAGCCCTTTGTGTCTTTAATGACCTGGGCCCAATTGCCACTATGTAAATCTTTTAAGATGTTTAATATACCCTGTGGCATTCCATAGTTTTCTAATACTTCCCAGAGGCTATTTCGGTCCACCGTGTCGAACGCAGCCCAGAAATCGACGAAACAGCAAAATAATTTGCCATTTTGTTCCATCGATTTCCTAGCCAATGCCCACAGTGCAAAGCAATGATCTATCGTCGAGTGGCCTTCTTTGAAGCCACCTTGTTCAACGGGGACGATAGACCTATGTTCCACCCAAACTTTTAGCTTTCCAAGGATTATTTTAGAGAAAAATTTTTCACCTATATCCAATAGGTTTATTAGTCTATAATTCTTCGCAGCATATACATCCCCCTTCTTATGTAGTGGTCTTATTATTGCTCCCTTCCAGTTTAGAGGCATAATCCCTTGATCTAAAATTAAGGTAAACATTTTCGCAAAGAATTCCGTCCACCAGGTCTGGTTTAGGTTTAGTATCAGGGCTGGTAAATTGTCTGGGCCGGCAGCTCTAGTTAAATTTAGTGTCCTTATTATCTTATGGACATTAATTATTGAGCATTCTTGTTTTAGGTCCTCTACTAGGCCTTTCCAATCCCCTGGTACCTCATTTCCAGTCCCCCTCCCAGGGGTGTATAATTGCTCTATGTACTCTACCCACGCCTCTTCTTCCACAACGCAAGACATAGGAGCAACCGAAGGTCCCGATGCTGACTGAATTAGCTTCCAGAACTGCCCTGTGTTCTTGGTTTCGATTGCTTCTAATAGCCTGCTCCAACACATTTCTTTATGGGATCTTTTAGCATTGCGTATTAGGGCGATATAATCTCTTTTTATTTTTACTAGGTTATCCGCCCTTGATTTCTCAAATTTTTTCCGTAGTCTACGTTCTTCTCTTCTAACTTCTCTTTTCTTTAGTAAGCAGTCCTGGTTAAACCAAGATCCTTGCTTTGCTTGTGCCCTTCCATTGTTCTTATTGGTGCTTTCGTCATGCCTTAATTCTACGCTTATGCTTTTCACTACTTGAGTTATTTTCTCAATGTACCAACATAAATTTTGGCCACACAAGAGACCTAGTTGCACCTTATGTTGTAGACTAGTTAGCCTCTCGATATATTTTTCTGTTAACCTAGTGGTTATCCGCTTAGGATAATCCATCTCTTGGGGCATAACTCTATCGCATACTGTATGTTGGGCACATACAAGCTCTAGTTTTAATATTTTGTGATCGCTGCAATCCGCAGGGTCAATCCTGAAAAGTTTTACCAACTCAAAATTCCAAGCCAACATAAAAATATAATCTATCGGGCAATTTTGAGATCCATATTTAAAAGTTTTCTTCGCCGGGCAATCCTGAGTTGTCCTTCCATTTAGACAAAATAAACTTTTTGTTGCCAAAAAATTGCCCAAGTTGGCCGCGTTAGGTGGTATTTTATTTTCCAGAAATACGGCTTTTTTTTACTTCACATGCCTCTAGGATTTCTGTATACAACAGATCTGACAATTTTGGGTTTAGTTTGTGATTAAAATCTCCCAATAACAATGACAAGTCATTTCCATACTTATCAGATAGTGTATCCATATCATTCTTAAAATATAACAATTCAATTCCATATTCCTTTCGTGAACTCCACTGTATATATACATTTAGAATCAACATATTTTCATATTTTTTATCTATAATTGATGTTTGAATTCTACAAGCCAAGAGCCACTTAGATGTCACGGGTATCTGATGGGCCGTACGTAGTAAACAAGTTGAGATCAAAGTCAACAAGCCACCGGCTGGGCGGCCCGAAGTAGATTTTTCTGCTGGGCGATAAATTTGTTTAAACCCTTCCACAACCGGGGGTTCACCACAGAGCCAGGTCTCTTGTATACAAATAATTTCACATTTTTTTGCGAGATCATTCAAAGCTTCCCGTTTTACTTGGGTACCCATCCCATTTATGTTCCAAGAGACCATGCATATGCTCCGTGGCTGCCCCTTAACCTATTCTACATCACTTAGGTGGTCATAGATTACAGATTCCTCCCTATAACTTTGTGAGGGGCCTGCCGGACTTTCAATATTGCTCCAATTTTTCCAAGACTCCACTAGGTCTGAATTATTTATCACTATATTAAGATTTTCCCGCCCTTGTTCCCTATCCCTTCCTGGTAGCTTCACTTGTCTCTTAAGTAACCCCGCATGGTGCTTTAGGAAAGAACTCTGCTGAGGCACCATCCAATCTTGTACTAACTCTTCTTTGGGCACTAGCCTGATCCCCTCTTTTCGGATCTCCTGCTCTGCATTTATTATTGCCGTTAAGGCCAGAGCAGAATAAAACTGTACCTTAGTACCTTCCCTACCATCACCATTTGCCTGAAATCCCACCTGTCTCAGATCCTCTGTGCCTATGCTTTTTAGATTTGGGCAGTGCGCAAAAATGTTAAGGAGGTGAGACCTATTTAGATGGGCGCTCTTTTTTACTTTTTTTCCACCCCTTCCCCATTTTACTTGTTCAAAGTAGAGTAACTTGTTTCCTTGATCCATCTCTTCTCCCAACTTAGCTTTCCCCTGTTTTTGTTCATTGTTAATTTTTCGAACCTCCACCGGGCTACTTTCCCAATATACCTTCTTTTTTGCTGGGACCTTTCGGGCGGGTGTACTCATTTGCTCAGTGGCCGTCTGTCTTATATTATTTTCCACCTTTTCCTGGTGCGATTGCTTCTTACCACTGCTTCCCTCATTTGCTAACTTCCTGCCACAAATTTCTGAGCTTGTTCCAATTAATCTGGATTCCTTAATCTTTTTATGAGTCTGGGACTTGGGGTCTTTTCCTACTGCTTCTGTTATCTCATACCTTTCTTGGTAATTTTTTGTCACACTTTTACTCATCTTTTCTTTCCCTCCCCTTCTTACCACTTTTCCTCTCTTTAATACGCAATAGTTCCTATGCTCACCTCTTCTTTTTACCAGCATTGGCCATCTTGACACATAGACTTGTTGTTCCCTCAAGTGGGCTATTTCAACTTGACTTGCTGATTGGGGATTTAGGATTCCAACTTCCTCACCCCCTTCCCTCCCTTGACCCGTAACCCCCGGTTCTACGACGGGTCTTAGCATTGCGGGCATTTGTTCCCTAATGCCATGTAATTCCCCCTCAATTTTAGACAGGTGCATTTTTTGGCTTTTCAGAACATCATGGTTTAACATTGTTACTTCTAATAGTCCTTGTAGTGATTTTTGCACCATTATCATCAGTTCCAAGATTGAAGATGCTGGAGTTTCTGATGTCTCCAAATTTATCTCCGAGTGCTGGTTTTCACCATTTGTGTCAACATTTTTATCCATTCCTACAAGGTCATTGCCTCTTGAAAAAAACAGCTTTTCTGAACCCGCAAAACTTCCGACTAGGCTTGGGGATCTTTCATCAGTATGCCTTGTGCCCAAGCTAACTACCTCCTCCAATGTCTGTTTTAATAATTGCGGGGAAGAAGAAAGTGGTGGTGACATTTTATTTATTTATTTATTTGCGTGTTTGTACCGCGCTAGGATCACTTCCCGAAGGAGTATCTCCGCGCCTTTGGCAGCCAAAAAAGCAACTAGCGGACCCTAACCATAAACATAAGTCAATTTTGAAAAAGGAATGTCTTTAATTGCTTCCTAAAAGGAAGGTGGTCCTTGCACTGTCTCAAATACAGTGGGAGGCTGTTCCACAAAGTTGGACCAGCAACCGTAAGAGATCTTCCCCCTTGTCTCACTTTGCTAAATTTTGGAATCTGTAACAATGCCTGCTCACTGGATCTCAAAGAGCGTGTCGGTGTATACCAGGAGAATTTATTAATCAGATATGCTGGACCATTTCCCTGTAGACACTTATGCATTGTACAGCAGATCTTAAACTTCACCCTCTGTTTGATGGGTAACCAATGCAACTTCTCCAAAAGGGGTTTAGAAGGGGTGCGAGAGGGCTTGTTCAGGACCAGACGGGCAGCAGTATTCTGGACTACCTGGAGTCTAGAGATTACCGCTTCATTTGTTGACAACAACAGCCCATTGCAGTAGTAATTAATGTCCCATTTTGAATTAATAGGGACTGCACTGAGCGGTCAACCAGACCTATGGAGTTTACCAAACCGTCGTCAAATATCAAGGACGTGCCCTCTTTCCATAGATCCTCGTCTTCTTCGGTAGACAAGACTTTAGCCGGTGAGAAAACCTTTTTAAAATGCTTTCCCACAAATTCTTTGATTGTATGGGACGCTACGCTCCCCTTACTTCCTCCCTGTGGGGTTTCATTGGGGGTTTTCTCTTTGATCCTTTGCGAACGCTTAGATTTTTCCTTGACTCCTGGTGATGTCAAGCTCTCTTGGTCCTCTTGTCTATCATCGCTGTTAGATTTAGCTTTCCTTATTGCTCCTACTGTGCTTTTATTTTTCCGTGGGGCCATTTTAGTCTTTAAGCACTTCCCCTTAGGCGCTTCTGGTCAAAACAATTTAGTTTAGATAGATCTCTAGTTTTAATATAAAATTTACTTCCACTTACCTCTGTTGTGCCTTGAACCTTTTCTCGTGACCCGTGCCCTTCTCAACTCCTCCTTGAAATGTTATTTGTCCATGGATGATTAGAATATGCACCAAATTGTTCAAAATTCCTACCTCCACACCCTCAGCTTATATGAGGGTTCATAGGATTTAGTGAAGAAGTAACGAAAGGCTTTCTCCTGTTGCTATTTACAAGCAAGCTGCTCTCTTAGCCACCTCTTATATCAGGCGTGGGGGGGGGGTGTCAGTCAATTCTCCAACTCTCCCAGCCGCAGCTGCTTTGCTACAAGAGGCCTCACCAAGTCTCACGCGAAGGGGGGTGGGGCCGCTGCCTGGACTCACGGGTCACACAGGCGCTCTCCTGTCACCACGCTCCACGCTCCTTTTCACTTTCCTCTTGCCCCCCTCGCAGAGAGGGATTTACACTCAGCTCGCGGCTCCACCGCGACCCTGCCGCAATTTCACAGTTCAGCGGGTCGCCTCAGCCCGCAGCCGCCGCTTCTCCTCGCTCCTCGTAGCGCAGTGTAACGTCGGGCTGTCCGCCGCGATTCTACTGCGATTTCGCGATTTCAGTGTGTCGCTTCAGCCCGCAGCTGCTGCTTCTCCTCGCTCCTCGTGCAGCGTAACGTCGGGGTCACGGGGTCACTGGCGTACGGCAACAACAGAGGCGAAAAACTGCAATAGTGCTGAATTATACCAAGATGCCAGGCTCCAATATGTTAGCAGCATAGATATTGCCATACGATATCCGAAACATGTATATGGCTGTATATGATATGTAACATTGTATTGAAATGTATACGTACTCTCCAGAAAAATCAATAAAACTATACTTCATTCTCAGGACCCTTGTCACAATGGAGGAGAGTGCCACTTTGGAACCTGTCAGTTAGGACAGCTCGTCTAAACAGGGGATTGGCTAAGGACTGAAGCCAGGCCTGTCTGGTTAATTTGACAAAACAACAGGAGGAAGTACTGAAAAATGTGGTGGGAAGACTGTAAGACAGTAGTCATTCTTTGTCCTACGGGTTGTGGGTCAGCCCAGCTACATTTCAATTTAAAATGTGACAAGGAGAGTGTATTGTGGTAATACGTTGGCTTCCCTTCCCCCAAATGATCTCATTGGCAGACAGCTTGCTTAACAAATTTCCGAAGGTGAAGCATACGATGCACCCTTTAGTGGCCCAGATACACATTTTGTTTGGACTGCCCAGCTTGAAACCTCCTTACCAGTTCTAGATAATTAATTGATTGGGGAAAATCATTCATATCTGCATGCTCCGAATGTGATGCTGTTGGACAACAATTTAGAATTGTGTGGCACACAATCACACCTGGTGGGCGAGGGATTGTATTACCTTGAACACCGTGTGAAAGCAGTCTTTGGTGTGTTCCCAACATGCTCCTTATATAAGCAACGTGACAAACAATTGCCTCTCACTGAAGAAGTCACAATTAGTTCCAGTTTACCTTTTTAACAGGTATCTCTTCTAAAATGACTGCAATGGTACTTGGGTGGTCTTTCAAAATAGATATACAGTGTAGGAAAGGGCCCCTTTTTGCATGTTTTCCCCCCACTTTTAGCCTGACCTTTGATGTAACCAGACTTGATGTGCCCCGGGGTCTCTGCCAATCAGGTTCCCGGGGTCAGTGTACTGTACCTTTGCACCCCCAATTGGCACATCTCTGGCCACAGGTAAGCCCCTTGTTAAAGGTACCATGAGTAGCAAGGGCACTGTGACCAGAGAAGGCCTCTTAGGATTGTAGCACCTATTGTGCCACCCTTAGAGGTCCTGTACCTTAACAGCCACACATTGCCATTGCAGGCTGCTTGTTTTGATGAAGAGAAACGTAAAGAGTCGACATGGCACCATTCCCTGTGTGCCATGCCTACAGCCCACTTCCTGAGGCCTAGGTAAGTCATCCCTCTAGCAGAGTGCACTAGCCCTCAAGTGAGACTACAGTGGCATGAACCCTGCACCCTGCCTATTTCGCTGCATGGTAATTCTAATCTGCTGGCTTTTAGAAAAAGTCTGAAATCTTGGCTTTTTGTGCAGAAGGTCTTTTTTTCTTCTCTTTCTCGCCTGCCCTGTTGTTTCTACTGTCGGTCATAAAGCGCCGGGACACTTCTCGGAGTAGCCGCGCGCTATATAAAACATACCTAACATAACATAACACCCCTACAGTGTCTAAGTCCATTCTTAGACATTGTAAATGTAGTAAAACCATATAGAGTATATGGCATGGGAGTTGGTCATTACAAACTTAACAGCTCCATAGTGGCTTTACTAAAACCTGAAGAAGGTTGGTAGCAAACATCTCAGCATATTAAGCCCGCACTGATGCCAGTGTGGGATTTAATGTAAAATGCACTCAGAGGGCATCTTAGAGATGCCGCCTGAAAACCGACCAGCCTTTGTGTGGTTCCTGAATGGCTCCCCACCATTTGCCACCACCAGACAGGTTTATGGACCCCTGGGTAGAGAGCCTCTATTCTCTGGGTCCAGAAACACAGTTCATCCTGGGCAGAGGTGTCATACCTCCTCCACTAAAATGGGCTGGATCAATGATGGAGAAAGCTTTAAATGGCTGCTGCCTTTGGAAACTGTCCCTGCTTTTCGATTCCCCAGCAACTGGCTCTCACTAGTTCTGCCCCCACTTTGAGTGAGAGAATTGGCTGGCAAACCAAGCTAGGAAGAGAGGTGTGCCCACCTTTGCCAACCCCAAACCTCAGGTGGGGGAGGCGAGGTGAAACACACATCTCAGTCCCCTCTATCTTGAATGGGAAAGGCTCATCCCCCCCTCCCACTGGAGGGTGGCATATTAGGAGTGTACCTACCCAAGGAAGGGACCCATAACGCCCCTAAATCTAGTATTTAGGGGCCACCCTGAACCTTGCCTCCTCAGTTTCGAGGAAAAAAGAAGAAGAGCCAAAAAGCTGTTCTGACCCAGGAAGAAGAAGAGGACACCAACGGCTTTGGCCCCAGCCCTACCGCTCTGTCTTGTCTACGACCTGCCTACAGCAAGAACCCCAGTGAGCCCAGCAGCCAGTAACCCCTAGAGCCCAGAGGACCTGCCCTGAAACCATCTTACAGACTCTGTCTCCAGAGAGCACCGAATTTGCTCTAGCAAAGACTCACCCACAGAACACCATGAGGTGGTCTCCCAGCGATCCTGATCTAGGATCTGGTGATCCCCGAAGCTTCAAGATGACGCCTGCAGCCTCAACCTGAAGAGTCCGCCGACCGCGACCGGAGTTGGTAAGACATCAGAAGACACTCCTGTATCAACGTCCCACGGCTTTCGGTGGCCCAACCAGTGGTGTCCAGGTATCCCCCAAGAACCCAAATTACCTCTCCAGCTGGTGGTCCCCTTCAGGAAGTCTCCTGTAGCAACTCTGCCAAACCAAAGGTCTCCATTGAGAATCACAGAGTCCCTGACATCCCCTTGGCGCCCTGCACCCGGCTGCCCCTGTGCCACTGGTGGTGCAGCTGCTGTGCTGATTTTGGGCCCCTGCAGTGCTGACCTTAACCTAAGGAGCTTTTCTCCCCACACCCAAGTGGCCTGCTCGTAAGCAGTCCTAACCGTAGGCCCCCTTGGCCCCACTGGCTAATATTCAGCTCCTGTACTCTGCACCCGGCAACCCCTGTGCCGCTGGTGGTGCAACTCGAGTGCCCATATAGATCTCGGCAAACACAAAGAGATGATGGACGGAGCACTGAAACTTTCCAAACAGTCACCCTTAGTCACAGATCTGGGTTGAATCCATCATCATTCTTTAGCTCACTTCAACACCTCCGTTCAGACCCAGCCATATGCAAATCAGACTTGACCCTGCTCCTGATGCGAACAGTCCAGCCCGAACTGCCAAGAAAGGTCTTCCATGGACCATAAACCAGCATCCTGGGACCGGTTTCGGGGAAACACACCTCATCAGCCAGGCTAGCTTGAGTCCAGTGGCAAAGTGAGCAAGGAACCCACATCCGGGCAAACTCTGCCAACTTAAGGCAAAGAAAGCAAACTCAAAGTAACTAAAAAAATAATCCAAGAGTAATGACAAGTAATTTCTATGTAATTTAAACTGTTTCTAAAGCACATACAAACCTGTAATTATTGCCACTTTAACCACCACTTCATTTCCTTGAAAGGTCTGGTATTTGAGAGTATTTTTACCTGCTTGTGGCAAGTCCTGCTTAGTTCTAAAATAAAACATAAGTATACCTTTTTTATACTTACCTAATTGTTCTGGATTCTGTCTCTGAGTGTGTGTAACCAGTTCTTGATTGAGTGAATAGAATAAATGCTTAACACCCCCTCTGGATAAACCTAACTGCTCGTCCACACTACCACAAAGAGAGCAGTTATTACTTACCTAATTTAGCCTCTGCTATACCTCTGGGGACTCCCTGGACCTTACTTTGGTATAGTATATACAGAGCCTGCGAACTACATCCAGGCTACCTTGCTGGAAGAATTAACAACTCATAAACATGGGACCTGTGGTAAGAGCAAATTTGCTCTTGGTCACATACATAAAACATCTCCTTGCCTCACTCTCACTTTTATGGACTTTTATGGACTTATGGGAAACCACATGCAAATGGTGTATGCACTCCTACTGTATTTGGGGTGCAGTTAGCTCACAGGGATAACAGCGGCCTCAGAGACTTACCTCTAAACAAGAGATGATTCTGGGAGGACAATATTTTCTCCATTAGCAAGGGGTCAAAATGATCTAACGTGCTGGCTAAAAAAGTTAATGTCCTACACAGTTGTAAAAAATGATAAATTAAGTGGCAATGTTGTTTAGATGTGAAAATCCTGGGGCATCTGGTCTTGAGGGCCATATGTCACGATATTCGGGAGGTACATGGATGACTAAAAATGGGTGGCAGTCTTTCTATAAACTAACAATAAAGAGACAACCTGAAAAAAACTAAAAATTAAAAGAAGGGGCATTTATGCCTGGCAGAAATAAAGAACCTATCTACCCCTGATTTAGCCACAGTCGCAAAATCGGGTTGCACATTCAAACTCTTTTAGCAAAGATAATACACTCATGGGTAGCAGTTTAAATTCTATATACATATGTCTAACTTGAAGAACAAGAGCAGATTTGGGCAGGTACATATTGTATCTGTTTGCCTGGAAAAAGTCCCTACTAGGGGCCGTATTACAATAAGTGCCCCGGGGGCGTAACAGGAGTTTACGCCCACTTTGCGGGCCCCCGGGGCACTTTGGTATTATAGAAGGGGGCGCACAAGTGCCTGAGCCCCCTTCTATAATACGGATAGCACTGGTGCACTTAAAGCGCCAGCTCTATCAACAGAGGGTGTTCCCGCATTTGCATAGGGGCGTGCCCAATGCAAATGAGGGGATTCCTTTGACTCTGCGCCCACGCCATATTACAGAAGCGGGCGCAGAGGTAAAGAAGCCCTCAGGAGGCGCACTGACAGTGCGCCATTTAAAAGGTGACACACTGTCAGTGCCCCACCTGACAGCAGCCCTCTGCAGGGGTTAAAGGGGTCCCATGGCCCTCCAGACATCCCCAAGCAGGCGACTGCACCTGCCTGCAAGGGGATCTCTATTACCCTGTAAAAGTGCAGGCAGGTGCCGCCTGCAGAGTGAAAACGCCGAAGAGCTGCTCCGTGTTTCACATGAATGCGCTGCCAGCGCAAGTTAAGTGGTTGCCCTGCGGGAAGCGCATACATTATAATAGGGCGCATTATGATTGTTTGCGCCTGGCGCACCTTTTGAAAGGTGTGCCGGGCGCAAACAATCCCAATGCATAATACGGCCCTAGATCTGTTGGCTCTTCTGATCACTCCTCTTGCTGTCTGCAAGATTTATACACATGAACTAATTCAGGTAGCACTGGCTACATAGATACTAGAACAACAGCCTGTGGTGGATGAATGGGGATCCTGAAACCTTGGTTCCAGCTGGTCCCTCAATCCCTTCAACACAACCAGTCAGTCTGATAACTCTGGACAGAGGCAGAGGCATTTAAGAGGGAACCAACCTCATTGCACATCCTCACCCTCCGGCCCCACTGCAGCTTTGTTCACTGTGGACCATTGTGCAAATTGCTCACCTTAGCTGTCGGGATACGAGTTCATGCTAGGACAAGCTCTTTTTTGCTCCTCTTTATTTCCCAGACAGCTTCCACCATTTCACGAACTGGGGTAATTTGGTTAAAAAATGAAAATATCTGTCTACTTCATATTTTGCGAATGTCTTTTGCCTGTCAATTAGGCAAGTAGAATTTATTGAGGCTAAGAAGAGTCCACAAAAAAAAACAATGTTCGTTTTTGCTTCATCATTGCTCATAGCTTTGAGGGTATTCACGGACCTACCTTTTACAAAATGAGTATATGGTTTGAATTAACGATACCCACCCCTTACTCCTCCCACGCCTGAATCTGCTCTCGAACGCCTGCAAACCTGAATGCCTACGTAAACCTGCCCTGAGGCTGCTATGTGATAATTTTACTGCTCTAACTAAATAGATCTCTAAAGGAACACGTTTTGTGCAAGTGGTGCTGCTTTAACTGTCCAGATTAGTATGAATGGGAAGATCTGACGTTTAAAAGCAGAAGCAATTGCATCCCTGTCACAGAAGGCCTCAGGATTGAGTCAGAGAGTTTCCTGAATTGAGAAGTGTCGAAACTGAGGGGCATATTATCAAGGGGGTTTATCTCTGCTTTTTTGGCTTTAAAAGCCAAGAAAGCGGAGATAAAATTATCTCCCTATTACCAAGCTGTCGCTAACACCAGTTAGTGACAGCTAATAGGAGATAGCGACCATCTTGGGCCCCGCTTTGCATGTCAGTGATATTTATCACTAATGACATGCAAAGTGGGCGTGCCAAGATGTTAGCTACTGGAAACAGTCCCTAACATCGCTATCTCCTATTACCAACTTTTGGAGATATTTGCGCTAAGCGCGAATACCTCCAAAAGCTAACACCTGCCCTGAGCAGTTCTTAGCCATGTTATCCAATGGGAGGTGGATAACATGGCTAAGAGCATTTGCTCGATATGCATGAATATCGCTGACTTTTCAGCGATATTCATGCATTGCGGCCGTTTTTTATCGCATTTGCGATAAACCTTGCTAATAGCAAGGTTTATCTGCGATAAAAATCGCCGATGTGCGGCGATAATTTTTGTCTCTAAACAAGTTAGAGACAAAAATTATCGCTAGTTGTTGGTAATATGCCCCTGTGTTCTGCTGCTGGCCTTCATGAGGGGTTATAAAACGAATATCGAAACGGGACACTGTTGTTCCTGCTGCAGCTCTCGAGATAATGTGTGGATTTGGAAAGAGGCCCTGGGTGGGGAATGAGGTGGTTACTTTCTACCTTTCTTTTCATTTGTCTGATTGCAGGATTCTTGGGTATGGCATCTGGCGGGTATGTATTGCATGGTTATATTGTTTATTGTATTGTATTGTAATTGCATTTATATGGTGCTTACTACCCATGAAGAGGCGTCAAATCGTAATTAGTATAGTGAAATATGAAAGTAATTTGAGTGGTGGATATGTTAGTCAGTTATTTGGATTCAGAAGGATAGTGGAGGAATAGAAGAGGGAAGGATTTAGGCCATATGTATCAAAAACGATTCTTGCGGTTTTCAAATTTCGATTTTTAGCAAATTGCAATTAGAGAATCGCAAAATGCAATGTATGTAGTATTTGCTAAAAATTAGGAAAATCCTACATATTCCTTCTTTGCGAATCGCAAATTGAGATTCGCAAATAAGGATGTCCTTTCCATTCATTCCTATGGGCTAGGAGGCCCATAGAAATGAATGGGAAGACATTCTCAATTTGCTATTCTCAATTGGAGACTCGCAAATTAGGAATGCAATTTCAAGGGTGCCAGGGTGTCAAAAGGACACCCTGTTGCTGCCCTGAAATATGAATGTGTGCACTTGTGATGAACGTATGTGCGCCACTTGGCACTTTGAAAGATGCAAAAAAGTGAATTTTTCAAAGAAATTGCGAATTTCCACCAACTTGCGATTCCTTATGGCCAAATCGCACTTTTCCTGTGCTTTCTACGTTGCATTTAAGGAATTGCAATTTGCGATTCCTTAAATGCAATTGCAAAATAGGGAATCGCAAATTATGCAATTCCTTATTTTGCGAGTGGTTTTCTTTCTCATACATTGCACAAAGCTAAATTGCGATTGCAAACGCTACAATTCTGCGAATTTGAGCGTGTGCGATTGCAATTTAGCTTGATACATATGCCCCTTTGACTTTTTTTGTTTGTTTGTTTTGGAGGTCATAGCATGGAGGTATGGGATGATGCAAGGAGGAGTAGAGTAGGGATGAGTCTACAAAGGGTTATTTTTGGGATCATTATATATATATGAGCTCAAGAGACTAAAAGAGCTGCATGGTTGCCAAAGCGTTTTTGTAGACGCTGGAGGAGAACTGCGCTCCGCCCGCGGAGTGTGCGGAGATTTGAGTAGTAATTAAGTTAATAAAAGATGATAGCATGCATATATATTAAATGTAAGTAGCTTTATTCTTCAGAACAACCAGTTTATCCTTCATCTATTAAGTCTGGACCAAACCGTCTCTCCTTGGAATCTGGAACACGGCCTGTATTCCAGATTCCAAGTGAACAGGAAGACACCACACATTCCCCTTCGTAGACAGAGAAGTAACACAACAATATAATATTGAATAGTAAAAATAACAGTAAGAAACAGAATATAATACAACAATTAAATAGGTATAAACTTTTTTTATCTAGTACAGAAAATCTAAGAAAAATAGATTCATTCAAATGATAATCTTTGAACCATACAGGACGTTGACGTTGTCTTTGAACAGGGTATTTAATTGGAATATCAGACGGTTGAGGAACAGATTTGCGCCAGTTTGTTTCATTGTGAGAAATTCTAGGAGATATGGCAGTTGACGAATCAGCAGTATTTTCAACAGGCCACAACCACTGAGTAATTTTCACCACTTTGGACAAACTCCAAACATTCCCATCTGAAAGTTCAACTACTTGATGACCAAATCTGACCACCTTTAAAGGCAAAGAAAAACGGGATCCACCAGACCTCACGATTCTACCTTTCTTAACTAAACCCAATCATTAATCATCACAGGAGAATTCACATCTTTTCTCTCTTGATCTTGATCAGGTCGATAATTATATAATAAATCTCTCATCCATGCTTGACTCATGTTATTATTATTATTATTAATATTGCATTTATTGAGTGCACAGCTACCCGGAGGTTTCCCGGCGCTTGCCTTGGGAACCCGTCCTGGCTTTTCCCTGTGAGATAGCCCCTACAGGGCATCCCCAAGGTGAAAGCTAGGCATCCCGCCGCAGGGGGGCCGTTGTGGAGATTAAGCAAGCTTAATGCCCAGAGTTGCAGAGTGAGAACCCATGATTAGAGCAGGCACCGAAGCGAGAATTATCGAGTCCGTGGACATTTGAGCTCAAGACCCTGCCGCGTCGGGAATTGAACCCTGGTCCCGGGTCTGACCTCAGCTTCCGGGTCTGCCTGCTCTACACCGTGAGCCACACTTCTTACATACACACTTTCTTCCTCTCATCTTTTCAAAAGGTTAAGAATCTCCACCAGATCTTGGGGTATTTCTATAACTCCAAAGAACCTCTTTGATGGCTTGATTGCAATTTTTATGAATTGAATTCCCGAAGGTAAAGCACCCGCACTCAGTGGTATGTTAGAGTAAACACTGTGATAAAGGTGAATTGGTGCAGTTTGGTGACTCCTCCTGAGTAAGAGGATAATGAAATCAATTCCGAAGTGTTGTTCCAATAGTGAACAACGTACCCAAACACACTCAGAATAAAGAATGTTGAAAGTAGGTGATTGACAGATTAGTTATCAGTTCATATGAATAAAGTTTTATAAAATTTTGTTGAAAATCTTTTAACTTTCCATGATGTTATCATCACATCAGTAATTTCCACAATTATACATTCCTTGCCCAATGCTTTTCGGGCCCTTAACCCTTCTTCAGGGGCTTCATCTGCTGTCAAGAAAGAAATCCACAACTAAGACAAAGTGTAGCAAACCTATAAGCATGGTAAAACCATTACAAAGAAACTGTATGTCATGCTGGCTGATCTGGTAAAGTCAACCATATATTCCCAACAATGAACACGGGAAAACAAGAATGGTGATAAACAGTTAAAGGGGTGTGTGTGAAAATTTCAAAAGCGAAAACAAACAGTGAATGTTTCGAATAAAAACCAGTGTTTTAAAATAATGAAAAAGAGGGCATATATCGGTATGGAGTCGAGGTCAGAATGTGTTAGCGTCAACTTCGTGATAGGAAAGATGCAAGTGACGGTGTGAGCGTTCATGACAGACAGTGTTATCGTACCTTAGACTGATTATTATAATGCGTTCAAAGTCGCTGCTAATAACGCAGTATGGATCTCAAAAACGTCCCGAGGTTCTTGTATCTGACAAAATGTGCCGGAGAAATAGTTACGGTGGTGAAAGTCACGTTTAGAATCGATGGTGAAACGTGTTTTTAAGAATCAATCTTACGGGCATATAAAAGAAGCATTTGTGTCCCGGAAATCAAAGGCCGGTCTCGTAATCTGCCAAATAGTAATACGGAACCTTAATTAATGTGCTATGACATTGACTTTCGAATAGGATTGGAAAATATAAGGAATACAGCTTACCCCGAGGGTACGGCATGAACTTTCCTCCGACGTGTTCAATGTCTTCTGTGAAAAACCCAGAAGTTCGAAACATTCGCAGTGAAGTAACGCGTTAAAAGAGCGTGTGAATCAGTGTAAACATAAATGAAATACTACGCGCCCAGTGAAAACCGATAGAAAAGGTCTTCTTGAATCAGAATGGAAAAAAATATAAAAACAACGGGGGTGAATAACGAAAAATCAAAAATGATAAAGCATGCAACTAGCAATGAATGAAAATGTCCGGAAATTTAAAAACATGTAATCCAGCAGATCTCAAATTCAAGAACAATTAAGCATGAAAATTTAATTACATTGAACAACCACTATACATGTCAACGAATAGTAATGAGTACATAAGTACTGAGGTGAATCACATAATCTCTGTGACTGTTTGTGCACAACATCAATAAAACCTGTTCCATAGAAATCGATAGTTTCATCTTTTGCTGTTACAAATGGTGCTATCAATATCTGTAATCACAGAAAGCAATTAAAGTCCATCCGATCATTGAGTCCTTTAGGGTGGACGGTATTGAGAAAGTTCATCCAGAATATTTTGTGTCTTAAGAGGTGTTGTGAGTTGTCTTTACCCGGGAGGATCTGTGGTGGTTCTAATACCAAAAAAACGGATTTGAAGTATGATTGAAAGTATTGCAATGTGATGCCAATGCTGATTTAGAACTTTTAATACAAATGTTGCTTTTATGATCTGTCATTCTGGTTTTTATTTTTCGCACAGTTTTGCCCACATAGGCGAGCCCACATGGGCATTTGATCATATAGATTAAATTTCGACTGTCGCATGTTGCAGTCACTCTTAATTTGATGGTGGTTCCTCGACTCGGATGTTGAAATTCTTTGCCTTTTATGATAGCATTGCAATTTGCGCAATTCAGGCATGGTAAAGTTCCTTTGTATGAATGTTGTTTCTGTTCATTCTTTTGGTTGAGCAGTTCTTTGATGTTTTTACTACGTTGATATGCGAATCTGGGTGTGCTGGAAAATATCCCATTAAAATCATCCTCCAAAGTTAAAAACGACAAATGTTTTAAGATGATTCTTTTGATTTTTTGACTCTCTGTTGAGTATTTATAGATGAAAATCATTCTTTGCTGCTCTTTATGTTTGGCTTGTGTTTTTAATAAACTTGTACGATCTAAGTTTTGTACTTTTGATGCTGCCTCATCAAGGATACCTGTTGGGTAACCACATTCTCTGAATTTGATCGTGATAGTTTGTATGCTGTCTTCACAAGCTCTCTCAGTTGAAGAAATTCTTTTTAATCTCAACATTTGAGAATAGGGAAGGTGTCACTTGAGTGAATGTTGGTGAAAACTTTGGAAATGTAATAGATTGTTTCTGTCTGTGCTTTTAGAGTAAACCATGGTTTCCAATTTTCCGTTGGTGTGATGTACCATAACATCCAAAAATGTTATTTGACTTTTCTTTATGGTGTGAGTGAAACTGATCCTTTCATTTATCTGGTTCAACTTTGAGATGGCTGCGGTTAATTCTGATTCAGTCCCTTTCCATAAAATGAAAATGTTGTCAACGTACCTATTGTACAAAAGAAGATTCTTCGACCATTCCTGATTGTTCAGGATGTTGTCAAGTTCAAAACGGTACATGAAAATGTTCGCATACGCGGGAGCCGCGCAATTTCCCATTGATTTTCCAGAAGATTGAATGAAGAATTCCTTGTTCCAACTGAAATAACTGTGATAAAGGGTGAAATGGAGTAAATCCAAGAGGAAAGTTTTAAAATCTTCATCCATATCTGCCATTGCTAAAAAGGATGCTACTGCTTCTAATCCGAGGTTATGGGGAATTGAAGTATATAGCGATTTTACATCGATGGTACACAAAATCATCTCTTCGGTGTATGTAGCTGTGTGGTCCTCTAAAATTGTAAGGAAGTTGGTTGGACATGGTTTGAACGATCGGTTGTAGATGTTTGTCTAAATATTTTCCAACGGGCTCATGAATGGAATTAACGGTAGACACTATAGGCCTACAAGGTGAATGGGTGGGATGTTTATGCACTTTGGGGATCATATAGATGTAAGGCAGTGCTGGATTTTGTTTAATCAAGAAATCCTTTTCTTTCTTTCCAATAGTTCCACAGCTCATTGCTTGGTCGATGATAGTGGTGAGTATTCTGGTGAATTCCATTGTAGGATCCTGGTCAATTTTGTAATATGTGTTGGCATCAGACACGTGTTCATTCACACTGTCCTCGTAATATTATGTGTCCATGATGACAAGGGCTCCTCCTCTGTCAGCCTGTCTTATGGAGATGTTGGGATCATTTGCCAGATTATTTAAGGTCTGTTTTTCTTTGACTGAGAGATTCGTGGATTTGGATTTGGGTTGCTTGTAAATAGATTCAATGTCTTTAGAAATGACTTTCTCAAAGGCGTCTAAAACTTTGTGACTGGTGGGTAGTATAAACTTGCTCTTTGTTCTTAGTCCCATGAGGGTATCTTTTGATGGTGTTTGTTCAGATGCGGGAATACCATTGGTGAATTTGTTTTATAATCTTAGTGATCTCATGAATTTGTAAATGCAAACTTGAGAATCCAACGAGTTTGAATGATATGTGGATACAAATGTGGTACCCTTCTGTAACATTCATGTTTCAAAGTGAGAGATCTTGTGTTTGGACAAATTAATAACTACGTTTTTTGACTACTCGTATTTTTCGCTATGAAATCCTCTGGGATTAATTCTTTGGCTCCTCCTGGTTCTTCTATTGGGGTCTGGCCTTTCTCTAAAAAAGCCACATTTGAGAGGTTTGATTGTGTCGTTCCACCAGATGTGGATGGTCTTTCACTACTCTTGCTTTGATCTTGTTTTCCAAAAGGCAGATGCCTCCTGTGTTGTGGCTCATCCGATGATGATGTACCTTCAGGGCCCGAAATGCATTGGGCAAGGAATGTATAGTTGTGGAAATTACTGATGTGAAGATAACATCATGGAAAGCTAAAAGATTTTCAACAAAATTTAATAAAACTTTATTCGTATGAACTGATAACTAATCTGTTATGTTGAGTATGATATAAACACAAACTTGCATCATTAATGTGAAGATAGATGTGAAGCTAACATCTGGTACAAAACATTGATCAATAAACAGAATTATTGATAAGACATACTAAGTACTTTTTTCATAATTTTTTTCAAAAAAACAGCTGGTAATTCTGCATATACAGTGCCCAGGGAGACAGACCAAGGTGTTGTGTCTGCTTATAACGATATTATTCTCACTCTCCAGAGTAGGGAGTGATACCCGGGAGCACGTAAAACGTGAAGGAACATCACCAAAATAAACGCGCAGTGCACGTCCGTCATCTATTAATATACGTTTATGAACTATACCATGACTGTCTAGAAAAAGTTTCATTTCGGATGATGTCAATTGTACTCCGTTGTCGGTATGAAATGATTCAGGAAATCCTTCTCTTTCAAAAATATCATTCAAAAATTGAATTACAATTTTTGATGTAACATGAGGAACAAATTTAATCTCAGGCCATTGAGATAACTGATCAATAAGAATTATGGTAAAGACTGGATTATGACCCAAAGAAATCGGACCAGCTATGTCAAGAGATATACATTGCCATACACATGACGGTCTGGAAATAGGCAGATGTTCATAAGAAAGAGTTTTTTGTGATTTATCACTAATGGAACACTCTAAATAATTTCTGACTTTACGTTCTACACACGTATCCATTGCTGGCCACCAAAATTCACTTCTAATTCTCCATTTCATACCAGTCATTCCAGGATGCCCTTCATGCGCCATATCAAGAATAGTTTGTTGCAATTCAATCGGTACCACCAGTTGTAAACCTCTCCTTAAAATATCATTATGTACTGATAATTCATGGGCAACATGAAAGAAAGGAAGAATATATTCTGAAATATCAACCTTTCTAGGCAATGCCGAATGAATGTAGCCAATTACTTCTTTCATGACGAGATCATTGTCAGATGCAACTCTCCATTGATTCTCTTGTATGCATCCCTTGGACACCTCGCAAATAGAAACAACTTTTTCTAAATCATAATCTTCTGTGACAACATTGTCATCAGCAACAGGTAGTCTCAACAAGCAATCAGCAAGGATATTTTTTACTCCTGGAATGTACTCAACTTTGAAATGAAATTCTTGCAATTTGTATTGCCATCTTGCCACTCTAGAAGTGGCTCTACTACAACCTTTTGTTGTAAATAAATCACTTAAAGACGGTGGTCAGTCCTTACCTTGAACAGAGTGCCATATACATATTTACGAAAATATTCAATACCCCACCAACATGCTAGAGTTTCTTTTTCAAGAGTGGAATATTTACACTCTGCACCACTTAACAGTCTCGATGCAAAGGCAATTGTCACTAAAGGACTATTTTGATTTTGCATGAGTACAGCTCCAATTCCAACATTGCTAGCATGAGAAATAATTACAGAGTCTAAAGCTGTATTTAACGTGGCTAAAGCAGGTGCAGAAGAAATACATAATTTCAAATGATTCAATTCATTGGCACAGTTGTCATCCCACAAAAATGATTGATTCTTTTTCATTAAGGATCTTATGTGTACAGTTTTGTCAGAAAAAACAGGAATGAACTTTGCATAATATTCCGCGAGACCGAGAAAAGACCTAAGTTGGTCTTTATTTTGGGGTTCTGGAGCTTGTTCAATAGATCTGACAAGATTTTGTTTAGAAGAAATATCATTTATGATTATAGAGTGACCTAAATAGTCAACAGAAAATACACCAAACTTATATTTTTCTTTTGTCAATGTCAAACCATTATCTTGTAAAATACACAAAACGTGGTGAAGTATATTGTATGTTCTTGTGAATTAGATGCAAAGACAAGAATGTAATCTTGAAAATATAATACATTCTCTATATCCTTAAAATAGTTTATGCATTAATCTCTGGAATACAGATGATGCAGATATTAGCCCAAAAGGCATTCTTTTGTACCTGAAAGCCCCATCTGATGTAATAAACGAGACAAGATGTTTGCTATCCTCATGGAGAGCTATCTGGTGATAGGCATTCAAAAGATCAAGTGTAGAGAACACTGAGGCACCTTTAAGTTTAGCAAAAATTTCATTTGTGTTGGGTAGAGGAGTGTCTGTCCACCCTGACACTGTTGTTTAGATCTCTAAAATCCACACATAATCTCACTTGACCATTAAGTGTGTGTGCGACAATAAAAGTATGGGCAGAATTTGCGTTCCACGAATTTGTGCGAAATCAAATTCGCAATCCGCAAAATCCGCAAATTCGTGCAAATTTGTGCTTTTTTGTTTTTTGCGTGTTCGCAGGGTTTTTTGCGTGTTCGCCGGGCTTTTTGCGTGTTCGCGGGCCGCTTGCATGGCGAAGTTACCCATGCGGCCGTGTATGGGCACAGCACCCTCTGGTTCACCCCTGCCACCCTCTGGTTAATCACTGCCACCCTCTGGTTCACCACTGCCACCCTCTGGTTCACCCCTGCCACCATCTGGTTCACCCATGCCACCC
Organism: Lissotriton vulgaris; assembly: GCF_964263255.1. Taxonomy (NCBI): domain Eukaryota; kingdom Metazoa; phylum Chordata; class Amphibia; order Caudata; family Salamandridae; genus Lissotriton; species Lissotriton vulgaris. The sequence continues at coordinate 263,656,706 of NC_141687.1, read as the reverse complement.
TCTGGTTCACCACTGTCACCCTCTGGTTTACTATTGCCACCCTCTGGTTCATCACAGCACCTCTGGTTCACCACTGCCACCCTCTGGTTACCCACTGTCACCCTCTGGTTCAGCACTGCCACCCTCTGGTTCACCACTGCGACTCTCTGGTTCACCACTGCCACCCTCTGGTTCACCCATGCCACCCTCTGGTTCTTCACTGCCACCCTCTGGTTCACCTCTGCCACCCTCTGGTTCAGCACTGCCACCCTCTGGTTCAGCACTGTCACCCTCTGGTTCACCCCTGCCACCCTCTCGTTCATCAGTGCCACCCTCTGGTTCATCACTGCCACCCTCTGGTTCACCACTCCCACCCTCTACCAAGAGCTTTTGTGATGCAGCGGCAGCACAAAAGATGCGCCGTGGTGCTGGGTATTAACAACGTGACGCATCTGATAGATGCATCACGTTGTAAAGCCCTGCGCCATCAGGAGGCGTTCCGGCGCAAGGGAGGGCGTTCCTGCGCAGGAACGCCTCCTAAAAGTGGCTGAGTGAAATCTACAAGAATTCACTCAGTCACTTTTAGGCCAATGCTGCGTCAAAACCCTGCGCCTGCTTGAAGCAGGCGATGTCATGATTCCCAACCCTATTTAGCCTTACATGCACATACATGCAGGCGTAGTTTCCCACTCAGAAAACCCACCCCTGTCCCGTGCAACCAGCACGCCAGAGTTGTGTAAATATGTTATTGTGTATTGTGACTCTGAGACTTGTACTTTTAATGGTATTATGTATGTTCGAGCTTTATTTGTATTGTCAAGGGCTTGTTGGAAATCATTACTGAGTGATGGCATTATGAGCCAAGCAAAGTTGTATCAATGGCCAGAGAATTGCAGGTAACATTGCAGAGAAGGACTTTGAGTTGAGGTCAAAGCGGGAAACAATTCAGGAACTGAACGGAGATGCCGGTTCAGCGCGCACGCTGAAAAAACGGCACGTTCAGAAACACACGCACGCATTTGGCGCGCGATGCGCCAGCCTTCCTTGGGTGTGGCTGGGTGTGGCCCCTCTATAAAAGGCCACACCCAGAGTAAACCGGCGCTTTGCCTTCTGCCTTCGCCGCCCTCCAGAGGTGTCTCCTGAACCAGCAGGAATTCCGAAGACGTCGGATGTCATCTTGGGATTCCGAAGGTCTGCATCATCCTTCGCGTGCACAACCTGCAGGAAAGAAAGGACATTTTTAAGCTAAGTTACAGTTTTCTTTTTTGTTTGTTTTATTTGGCGCCCGACGCAAGCAAGCTACCAGCAAATTACAGATCCAAAAGACTTTCTTGGAAAGAATTTAACCCTTTGAGATCAGTGGAGACTTTAAGAGAAAAGAGCAAATTACAAGAACTACTGAAAGAAGGAATTAGAGACTTTGAGAAGTATCAAAGTGAAAAGTGTAAATGTTATTGTTGTATGCCAATTTGTTTTCTTGATTTATAAATGTGAATACTAGGGAGTGGAGGCGAGGAACGACGTGGTGAAAATACAGAGTAAGTGAAAGCAGATTTAGGGGAAGCGCTGAGTAATGCAAACAATATAGTAAGACAGTAACTCATCATTCTCTTTGAATAATTGTTTACAGAAGATAACACTGTTCAACCAATCTTCAACACCATCAATGCTCTCGCCCAGACTACCCCCTTCACGACGACAACACGGACGCGACGCCACATCTTACCCAGTCGCAGGTAGGACTCTTTTAAGAGCATAGTGAAAACTTAGAAAACTAGATAGGGATAAATATACAGCGTTAGAAAACAGTTTTTACAATAGTTCTCCTTATTGCTTCGCAGGTCGACAATCAAGGAAGCAGGTAGCGTCCACGATCCGGCCTACCTCCCTGTTTTCTATCTAATTACCTTAGTGTGATAATACAGTCACTAGGTGTTGCCTAGAATTTGGGGAAGTGGGTCCATAACGTCTCTGCGAAATCACCTACAAGCAATCTACAGGTAAGAAAGCTTGTAACCTTGTCAGGCGAAAGGCTTGATGCAGCATTAGGGAGATAGGGCCCCCCAGAGCATTGCTGGAGCTGCGTCGCAAGCTCGCGCAGCTCCAGCAATGCGCTGCTTTTACGGCACAGATGCGTGACACATCTGTGCCGTTTTTGCCACTTGGTGCGCAGCATTGTAAATGCGGCGCACCATGGGTGGCGGAGCTGCAGCGCACAATAACTGGCACATCCCTGGGGATGCGCCAGTTATTGTAAATCTGCCCCTATACATTTAGCCAACGAGGGAGCACTTACTGATTAGACAGTAGAAAGTACTCCAGTTGAGTAGAGGTATTGCACAAATAGGTGGCATCTTCGTGGACAAACATGCAGGGCGGGATTCATTCTGCCCCCTGTTAGACTAGTTTTTTGTGCCCTTCTGCCCTCCGTGAGACTCGTTTTTTCCCTTGTTTTTCTGCCCTTCTGCCCCCTGTTAGACTCGTTTTTTGTGCCCTTCTGTCCTCTGTTAGACTCATTTTTCTCTTGTTTTTCTGCCCTTCTGCCCTCTGTTAGACTCGTTTTTTGTGCCCTTCTGCCCTCTGTTAGACTCGTTTTCCCTTGTTTTTCTGCCCTTCTGTCCTCTGTTAGACTGTTTTTTTGTGCCCTTCTGCCCTCTGTTAGACTTGTTTTTTCCCTTGTTTTTCTGCCCTTCTGCCCTTTGTTAGACTGCTTTTTGTGCCTTTCTGCCCTCTGCATCACCTCATTATCACTCAGCGCTACCCCCACATCACTCAGCACCACCACATTATCACTCAGCACCACCACAGCACCACTGAGCGCCACCACAGCATCACTCAGCGCCACCACAGCATCACTCAGTGCCACCACATTATCACTCAGCACCACCACAGCATCACTCAGCACCACCACAGTACCAATCAGCACCACCACAGCACCACTCAGCGCCACCACAGCATCACTCAGCACCACCACAGCATCACTCAGCACCACCACATTATCACTCAGCACCACCACAGCACCACTCAGCACCACCACAGCATCACTCAGCACCACCACAGCATCACTCAGCACACATCATCACTCAGCACACATCATCACTCAGCACCACCACAGCACCACTCAGCACCACCCCAGCATCACTCAGCACCATCCCAGTATCACTCAGCACCACCACAGCACCACTCAGCATCACCACAGCACCACTCAGCACCACCAGAGCACCACTCAGCGCCACCCCAGCATCAATCTGGGCAACCATTCAACAACAACTGGTTCAAATATGTTCTCTCAATGTTTCAAACTTTATTACAAATGTCACAAAAAGATGTTAATATTTCACTTCTGTTCTTGGATTTTCGTCAAAATAAAATACACTGAACATAATCTTCACAAAAGTTATTTACAAAAGTTTAAGCTATTGCCATTATAAATTAAAATCACTTTTATTTAAGTATTAATTATTTAAAAAAATTAAAAGCCATTGTAATTTGTAATATCAATACAGCTAAGTTACGTAAATACAAAGCATGTTGCATTACAAATGCTATAGGTGTCACATTTGCGAAAGTTATAACTATTGGCATTGTAAATGACAAAGCTATTAATTTAGCTATTTTCAAAACCAACACATAAAGAAAAAAAATTGTCATTTACAAGAGCAATAGCTCAAACTTTCCTAATGCGAGACCTATTGCATTGCAAATGCTTGTTTTTATATCTGTCAGTGCTTCCTGTTGAGGTTTAATTTTCGTGACAGGCGCCTCATTGCCTACTTGTAACTATTCTCTGACCCTGCTTCAAGGGTCAGAGCAGGGTCAGAGAATAGTTGCAAGTGGGCAACGAGACGCCAGGAAGCACTTACAGGCTTACAGCAGCAGGTGCCCAAGTTGAAGTTAATTTCTTTGTAACCCTTTTGTAAAATTCGTCCCCGCTGATTCGCGGATTTTACCGCGATTTCGTGAGATGTAATCTGCACTTGAGGTGTGCAAATCACGTGCACAATTGAACTAGATTAATAAAGTCCTTGAAATAATTTACTGTATATGTTTTACATAAGGTGTGCAGATCATCGTGAAAATAATTGAAACAATGACTGCAAACTAAATGTAATCTGCACCTGAAGTGGGCAAATCACTGTGGGTCGTAGAATTAATTTTAATCAAAAACTTTGAAGACATTCAAATAAGTGCTTTGCAATATGGTATGCAGATCACCGTGAAATTAATTTAAACAGTGACTACAACAGCATAAATCCGTCAGTAACTCCACTCGACTTATGCCAGGTTAGCATACCAGTCCAACTTGAAGATTACAACACATGCGCAAAACACGGAGACAAGTGTTGTAAAATCCTATGCAGGCAGCGTACCAGTCTTTCTCCGTATTTCCAGCACATGCGCAAATCACATGGGCGAACTCCTACGCCAGCAGGGATCAAATGCGCGGCGGACAGGAAGCGACTTTCAGGCTGGGAAGTGAAGCGTAAATTAAACTCACTATAACTGATATGATAAGGAGAGTTTAACCCCGTGAGCCTATAACCGCTGGAGCCTTTAAATTGTGCGTGTGTATCTTTGAAGTTCTATGTGCGAGCAACAGCGCGTGTAGTGTGTTTCTTTGAAGTTCTATGTGCGTGCAGTAATTGTTTCATGCGGTGGGCCGCGCATGCGAAGATTCGTTGAGAGTTTCAAAAGACGGGAAACAAATAAAAATTAATTGAACCTCACCAGTACATTTCTTGAAGATGAGGTTTTGAGGAACACAAAACTCTTTTTCCTCAGAATGTATCGTTCATAGCCAGAAGTCTTCTCATAACTTCTATTTTGAATCGGACGCATGATCTGCAGGGCTCCAGGCTTGAATGAATGGATGAATGAGAAATGTGTATTGCGCGACTTAGCCCGGAGGTGTCAAGGCACATAGGATGGAAAAACAGATGAGTGAGAATGTGAACACAGATGAGGGGTTACAGGTAGGCTTCTGCAAATAGCCAAGTTGTTAGACCTTTACGGAACAGATCTAGGGACGCCAGGCCCTTGAGTACTGCAGGAAGCAGGTTCCAGATTTTCGGGGCCAGGGAAGAAAAAGCCTTCCCTCCCCATCTGACCCTGGCAGTTCGAGGAACAGACAGAAGGTTTTTATTGGCGGAACGCAAGGCCCTGCCCGGGGTGTAGAATGATACAAGAGATCTAATGTCTTCTGCACCAGATCCGTGAAGAGTACGAAAAGTCAGTACTAGAACCTTGACGTTTATCCTGGCCTGCACAGGAATCCAGGGAAGGTTCTTTCTGATCAAGGATCCTGAGGACCGCCTGGAAGCATCAACAACAAACCTTGCTGCTGCATTCTGGACAACCTGTAAGCGATGGACCAGTCTTTTACTAATGCCCAGATACAGGGCGTTACAATAGTCCAGGCGGGGGGAGATGAGCCACAGAGACTTGTTTATGTGCTGCCGGGGAGAGATAGTGTGTAAGTTTTCTCAAAATCCTTAGGACACCACAGCAAGTAGAGACAGTCCTATTAACTTGCTTATCAAAAGAGAGAGTGTTGTCAAGGATAACACCCAGATTACGGGCAACAGAGGAGGGCTTGGGACATGTTCCAAGGGCAGTGGGCCACCAGTCGACCGACCAGACATCTTGTTTGCCTCCAAAGATGAGGACCTCGGTCTTTTCCCCATTTAATTTGAGGAAATTGGAGGTCATCCAACCTGCCACTGCTTCCATACATTTCCTGAAGTTAGAGGCCGTGTTCTCCACAGATTGTGAGAGGGAGACCATGATCTGGGTGTCGTCAGCGTACGGCAAGACTTCCAGTCCAAAGGATCTTACAAGCCTGGCAAGTGGGGCCACATATATATTAAAGAGTGTAGGGCTCAAAGAAGAGTCCTGAAGGACCCCACATTGCAGAGGCTTGGCAGAGGAGAGGAAGTCGCCCAGTCTTACCCTTTGTTCACGCTGACTAAGAAAGGAAGTTAGAAGGCTCAGAGCGGACCCATCCACTCCTATCTCACTGAGACGGGAGGCTAGAATGGTGGACGACAGGGTGTCAAAGGCGGCTGTAAGGTCGAGCAGGATCAGAAGAGTCGTCTGACCACTGTCGACCTTAGCACGGATGTTATTGACTACCACTGTAAGCGCTGATTCTGTGCTGTGTGCCTTCCGAAAGCCATGCTGAGATGGATCTAGCAGGTTGGAATTATCAAGGAAGGCACTGAGATGGTGATTTAGATGGGCCTCGAGCATTTTAGCGGGAGCAGGGAGAAGGGAAATAGGGTGGAAGTTCTTTAGTATCCCAGGATCCATGGTGGCCTTCTTCAGAAGGTGAAAGGGTAAAAGTGCCTTCAAGGGACTTTATTTAATCTGTATTCGTTGATTCAAATTATTTTAATTTAAGAAGGACCAATCGATCGTCCTTAGAAGGATCTAATCCAATATCAGTTGTCTTAATACAGAATATAAATACTTCGTATTGTCAACATATAACATATAAACAAAGACACAAGGTGTATACGAAAAAATAGTTTTATCGAATAGTTCATTAAAGTAAGCAACTTCATATACAGATAAATAAACAAATAAGATTTAGGACTGTGGGTACACACATAAGTAAATTACTAAGTGACTCAACAGAACCTAAAAAACACCTATCCCAAAATACATTGAATAAAACAAAGAAAGGGATAAGATGTACTGTCGACGTTTCGGTTTCTTAAGAATCAATTGCTGAAACCATCCTCAGGACTGTTATCAATTGTAATCTGTATAGAGGTATTGTAATCTGAACATTAAAAGATATTAACAGTTACAATTCTACACTGACTATATTCGTTACACCCTGGTGACCAAACAATAGAGCTTCACAATGATGACAAGGGACAATACCATAATATATACAACATAAACACAATGTGGACATGTGGTTCATTTACGTAAAAACAGAAAGCATTTCAATAATTTCTACAGCCTTGCCTGAATCAAAAGAGATATTTTCATGTATGATATTTTATATACAGTTTACCCATACGAACTCAGGCCCATATTTTTTGGTTCAATGGGAACAAAACAACTGAGATTATTTAACCGTTAAGAGAGATAACCTCCATTTCATCAAGGTCCATCACTATATATCAGATAACTCAATTAAGTCAGATGTGATCATTTCCATCAACATTTAAAGTATCAGTCTTATTGTTGCAGAACACAAGTCAAAGGGTTTTTTGATATATAATGACTTCATGATTATTCATATCTGTTTTTAGAACATGATGATGGCAATTTTTAATTATTTAAATAATGGTGTTGCCAAGCGGATGTTATATGAAACCATGTTAAGCCAAATGCTATATTTTTCATTTCAATCTGTATTGTCAAGAAAACTAGATACCTGTTAACAGAAATACTGCCACTTCGTCACATAAAGGATTCGTTGGGGATCGGGCTGTCTTTATAAATTGACTACAACATAAAAAGTCAAACATGTTGAGTCTGCATTTCAAAGGTAGGCATAGAAAGATCTATTTGGCCATTAGAGAACATACCTTTTGGTTGTTTGAAATCTGCGTTCACAATTTAATCAAAAGCAGACGTGAAGTCGGGTCTTCACTCATAGAGGACAATTAATTTGTCAAGCGAAGATCATCTGAAAAATTATAGATATTCTTAGCATTTGTCCATATCTTGATAGACTAGCCATAAAGTGCTGTCAAGTTATTCTTACCCGGTATGGATGGGGTGGAGTCTTGTCCATCACCGGGATCGATATGGAATAATTTGAAGCAGTTTAAGTCGAATTAAGTGGAAGGAGTTGTATAGGGAGCAGTCGTCAATCCTGCATCACCTATCTGAAAATTAAAGAAAGATGTATGCACGCGTTAGGGACACGAGTGTCTAAACGCTTCAGAGGTTGCTTAAGGCAAAACACATTATGGCAGTGCGCAGAGCATGCGACAGTGACATCCTTGTCCTGAACGCATGTGGATCTATTTCTAGTTCGGTTCCAATGTTCTTACCTAATTTCAAAGCGGAGTGGAGTCACAGAGCGTCTCGTCGGTACGGAGCAAAAAGTTGTTACTGATCGCTCTCTCGTTTTAAGGGCAGCGTTTAGAAATCGAAATGGGACTGCACCTGGCGGCCATATTGAACTAGTCAGCAGAATGGCGAGTGCAGCAGGCATTATGCCATTAATGCACATGAGAGTCCGAGTCATGTTTATAAACAATTTAATGATAAAGTGGAGAGCTGCCCTTCGAGGGTAAGGGGAGGGAAATTGGGAAGGTTTCCACAGGGAACAGAAGTCGGCTCCTGGCATGGGGGTAAAGCGGGGGTACGATTAAGGGCTTCTAAAGTAGTATAGATGTCCGCAATTTTTGTGTGAAAAAATGTGGAGATCTGGGCGCAGAGCTCTTGGGATGCAACAATGGGATACGGGTATTGCGCGGAGGATAAGGAGTCTACAATTTTAAATAATTCCCTGGGAGAGCTGAGAGAGGAAGTGAGCTTAGTAAAATGTGACTGTTTTTCGGCCAGGACTGCGGTTTTATATTCTTTAATCAGGACTTTGTGTTTAGTCCTTTCATCGGGGTCAAGCTGGGTCCTCCAGACCCTTTCTTGCCTTCTACACCCCTGCCTGAGCAGTCCGAGGGAGTCTGAGTACCAGGGGGCCGTCAGTGGTTTCCTGGCACAATAATAAGGCTTATCTGGGGCTAAGATGTTGACAGCCTTCAAGATGGTAGTGGCAAGCTCAGAGGCAGAAAGATGAGTATAAGAATTGGAGGAGAGCTTGAGGTTGGGGATAAGAGGGCCAAGGGACTCATTATTCAGGCATCTGTAGTTCCTTTTCAAAGCCCAATTATTCTTGTCCTTAAGAGGTACATGGGGTAGACAAAATGTAAAATCTATAGGGACTGCCATATGGTCTGACCAGGAGAGAGGAAGGGGAAGATCTGCTTTCAACCTAGAATCATTGTTAAATACTCCATCCAGAGTATGGCCGGCAGAATGGGTGGGACTTCGCACTATTTGTAAGAACCTGTAGGAGGCCAGCGAGTCCGCCAAGGAAGTAGTGTCGGCTGAGATGGAGTTTTCCAAAAGGAAATTGAAATCACCAAGGATGGTGAGGTTGGGCTTATCAATAAAGGGTTCCAATATTTCAAGGAGCTCGGCGGTGAAAGCGGACCTGGGACCGGGGGTCTGTAGATAAGGATACCTGCAAAGGATACTATAGGAGAGGGGCTAAGAGAGAAATGTAATGCCTGAAGGAATTTTGAGGAGATGGAAGGCACTCGATGCGGCAGTTTACTGAGGTTTTGTGTAGAATGCCAATTCCCTCCCCCCCCTTTACGTCCCTCTCTGTCCAGTCTCACTAAGGCATAATCGTCAGGGATGGCATTAACCAGTTCGGGTCCAGAGGATTCGGAACCCCAAGTTTCGGTGACAAAAGCCCATAAGGGCTTCCTCTCAGAGATAAAATCTCAAAAAGCTAAATTGTTTTTAACAAGGGAGCGGGCATTGATTAGAAAGCCTGTTTCCCTAGAAGGAAGGGGCAGATGTTGCTCCTTAAGGTCCGTAATCCGCTTGTCTCCAATGTAGTAATTAAGTTAATAAAAGATGATAGCACGCATATATATTAAATGTAAGTTGCTTTATTCTTCAGAGCAACCAGTTTATCCTTCATCTATTAAGCCTGGGCCAAACCGTCTCTCCTTGGAATCTGGAACACGGCCTGTATGCCAGATTCCAAGTGAACAGGAAGACACCACAATTTGCCTTATCCTTTGTGTTCCAGAGCAGCGTGCTACTCACCAAAAACGTAACCCTAGGTGGAGCTGGCAGAACAGGACTAAGCAGAGGTCCACAGAGTTGGGAACAAACTCTGTGGAACTCCGCTCCGCCACCCGCCTCCAACCCCTATTAAAAATGAATTAGAAATTGATTAAAACAAAAACAAAAACCACTTACCTGTACTGCAGCGTCCCCGAGCTGCCCTCCTCCTCTTCCTCGCCGTCTCTTGGTGATCATTGTGAAAACTGCCCATGCGTGCATGCCCGCGAGGCCCACGCATGCACATTTCTCTTAAGAAATGTGCATGTGCGGGCGTGTGCGCATGCGCAGTTTTCGCAATGATCACAAGAGACGGCAAGGAAGAGGAGGAGGGCAGCCTGGGGACGCAGCAGTACAGGTAGGTGTATTTTGTTTTTGTATTAATTAATTTCGTATACATTTTTAATAGGGGGGGTGGAGGCGGGTGGCGGAGCGGAGTTCCACAGAGTTTGTTCCCAACTCTGTGGACCTCTGCTTAGTCCTGTTCTGCCAGCTCCACCTAGGGTTACGTTTTTGGTGAGTAGCACGCTGCTCTGGAACACAAAGGATTAGTGGTGAATTAGTATAGTGAAATATGATATTAATTTGAGAGGTGGACAAGTTAGTCTGTTATTTGCATTGAAAAGGATAGTGGAGGGATAGAAGAGGGAAGGATTTAGACTTTTTTTGTTTGTTTCATTTGGAGGTCATAGCTAGGAGATATGGGATGATGCAAGGAGGAGAAGCGTAGGAAAGAGTCTACAAAGGGTTATTTTGGGGATCATATATACGAGCTCAAGACACTAAAAGAGATGCATGGTCACCAAAGCATTTGTTGGTGAGTAGCATGCTACTCTGGAACACAAAGGCTTAGTGGTGAATTAGTATAGTGAAATATGAAATTAATTTGAGAGGTGGACATGTTAGTCTGTTATTTGCATTGAAATGGATAGTGGAGGGATAGAAGAGAGAAGGATTTAGACTTTTTTTGTTTGTTTGTTTTGGAGGTCATACCAAGGAAGTATGGGTTGATGCAAGGAGGAGTAGTGTAGGGAAGAGTATACAAAGGGTCATTTTGGGGATCATACATGCGAGCTCAAGAGACTAAAAGAGTTCATGGTTGCCAAATGGGCTGCTCACTTTGGTACATCACTAGTGTTTTGGAGGCAGAGATCATGAAGGATAAGACTGATAGTATGCTAATATTCAGTGTAAAATTGCAAATTGATGACAAGACTTTTATTTTATTATTTGTGTAATGCAGGTCTTCCTCCAATGCAACAAACACCAACTCATGTGATCTTTCGTCGATGACCTCCACCCAGCGATGGAGGCTCATTGTAATTAATTATTTTATCTGGTGATATTTGGGAGAATTACTTGTATTGCTCTCTCTGCGACGAGCTGTGGGGTACACACTTGTCCACATGTTATGCTGTTAAAGGGAACACTAGCGATGAGTGGGTGTTTGATAAATTCATTGTATTCCAATTTAGGAATTTCAATGGCTGAGTCGTTGAGGACAAATTAACAAAGATTACTCTGGTAGTGACTATAGCATTTAACACCTTGGAATATACATTTGTTAAAGGAAAATTAATTGATCTAGTTGGCAACATGAATCCTTGAAGCCATGAAGGAATGGTGTGCTGCGTTTGATTTGACTCACATGACACGTTTAGACCCCTCGCCTTTTAAGACTTGGAATTTATTAAGAGCAATAATATGTATTCATATCTGTTTTAAAATTCCTTCAGAGTGTTTGCAGCCCACAACATCCAGCACAAGCAACAATTCGTTATTACCGAGTGGAAGATTGGGAAAAAATCACATTTAAGCAGCTGTTTAAGACTATTTAACAAGGCCCCTAAGGCTAAGACAAACTTACTTACTCGTAGCAGGGGTGCAAGAATTATAAAGCAGAAATTACAAGAGCTAATAAGGCATTTCAAAATTAAAATTAGCTGTGTTATTGGAATTCTGTAGGGCTAATAACCATAAGCATTTTGGTCTGTAGTAAATTCTTTTCAATGTAGAAATCAGACCAGAACAAGTTTGGCCATTAGTGACCTGGACTACAAGGCAAATGTAGATGCTTTGTGGGGGTATTGAGTAGGCAGGTCTTTTACCCTGAGTGCCAGAGGAATTCTCTGAATTCTGTAATAAATCATGGGACAACAATGAAACTGATTCAGGCTATGAAGAACTCCAGTATCACAGGAACAAATAGGATTCCAGTTGCTGCACTGAAAATGGTTATCAGTTTCTGGACAGGGGTCATCCTTTCTGTCTTCTAAACAGTCTTGAAACCAGGGACAATCCCTCATTCTTGGTGTATTAGTGTGCTGTCGCTCATTTACTAATTTTCACCTGCCTTACTACTGGACAAGGTAGACAAATATTTGCTAAATAAATACTACAATTTTTGAGTAACGAGGCATTTTCAGACTACCGGGTGATGCAGTGGTTAATTTACCCACAGACGTTGTGTTCTGAGTTACTTGTATTTGATTAATTTTAAAAGGCTTGATAACCAATGAATTTTGGGATCAATACATATCCCTTTGACAGGGTGTATGCCTTTTATGTGGTAATTGAAAATAATTTCATCATCTCTTTGTGTTTGCCCTCGTTGGCAGGGTATGCCCAGACGTGGGTCCCTTGCTCACTTTGCCACTGGATTCAAGCTAGCCTGGCTGAAGAGGGGTGTTACCCCAAAACCGGTCCCAGGTTGCTTGTTGCCAGCCAGGAAAGACATGGCTTAGCAGTTTGGGCACCACTGTTCCCATGAGGCACAGGGTCAAGACTGATTATATAGCCAGGTTTGAACTGGGGTGGCAATGTGAGCTAAAGAACGATGATGGATTCAACCCAGATCTGTGACTGGGAGTGAGTGTCTGAACACTTTCAGCACTCTGTCTATTATCTCTTTGTGTTTGCTTTGTTTGCCCTAAGTTGGCAGGGTATGCCCAGACGTGGGTCCCTTGCTCACTTTGCCACTGGATTCAAGCTAGTGTGGCTGATGAGGGGTGTTACCCCGAAACTGGTCCCAGGTTGCTTGTTTCCAGACCAGGAAAGACATGACATGAGTTTGGGTTGGACTGTTCCCGTGAGGCACAGGGTCAAGACTGATGTGCATATAGCCAGTTTTGAACTGGGGTGGCAAAGTGAGCTAAAGAACTATGATGGATTGAACCTAGATCTGTGACGGGGTGAGGGTCTGAAAAAATTCAGCGCTCTGTTCATCTTTTTGTGTTTGCTATATTAACAAATAATTATTATTTATTGGTCAATTGATTTTATATGCTTCTAGTAATGGCCAGTGCTTGGCTATTGTTGTTTTAACAGATGTGAAGAATATTGTGATTATTATTTGGTCTTCATTTTGTTGAGGAGGAATTCTTGATGTTTGAGGGTTGTTGCATTCTATTATGCCCTTTGGAAAATGCCTTCATTAAATTGAAGTGCTGTAAGATGTGGCAGTAAAGTATTTTGTGCTTGTAATAAATTCTTTGGGGATAACCTGTTTTAAATGAAGTATTCGGTAATACGCAATCCCTGGGACTATGCATTTGGAACTGAAGCTAGTAGTAAAGAGTTGAGCATTACAGTTTGTGGGTTTGCTATAAATATTGGTTTAAGTTGCCATTCCACCAATTCTGTGCATATATCTACCTAGTGTACTTGCTGATCTCGAATAATTAATGTAAACTTCAAACAATTATTTACCAAAATTAATTTGTGGAAGAATGTCATCTTTACTTCTTGCCTGATTTGAAAACATCAATATTGCGGGTGCAGTGGGCCAACTTAATTTTGGATTTATGTTTAAAATGGTACTTATTTGTTAAGCCCACAGCGAGAAATACATTACTCCATTACGACAGTTTTCATCCCACCATACAGAAAAACAGTGTTCCCTTTGGTGAATTCCTCCGGTTACGACGTAACTGTACAAATCTATCAGATTACGATAACAAATCCATAATCATGAAGTCTAAATTCCTGTCTAGAGGGTACCCAAACAAGATAGTTTGCGATTCATATAAGCGGGCTCGATTTTATGATCGACAACTATTGTTGGCACCAAGTAAAGAGAAAATTAACCCCAACTTAGTGTTTATCACTAAACACTCAGTACTAAATGAACGAATTCGACAGACTGTTTGTGCCCACTGGCCCATATTAAATGTGAACATACCAAAAGAGAATCAGCTATCAAAACCAATGTTCGCTTATAAAAGGAACAAATCTTTAAAAGATCACATAGTACGTTCCCGTATGGCACAAGGCACCCCCAGTAGACAACAATCCATAGTGAATACACTTCCAGTTACTGGTACCTTTAAATGCTCAAATTGTAAATCTTGTGCAACAGTATTGCAAGGCCCGACTCTGACATTTAACAAACAACTAATCAAACCTATAGATCTAAATAATTGTAAGAGCTCCAACGTGATCTATTTAATTATTTGTCCTTGTCTTAAAGGCTATGTGGGACAAACAGGTCGAGCGTTGCATGTAAGACTGACAGAACACAGGTCGGCAATTAGGACACACAAACTTACAGCTCCTATGGTTTCCCACTACTTAACACAGAATCATGAACCAGACCAAATGTCTTGGTACATCCTCGAAAGGATACATCCCAAAATAGGCATAGATACAGATAAAATAAGAAAACTTAGAGAAGTCTATTGGATCTTTCTGTTGGGAACAGCTGTGACAGGATTAAATGCTGAGATACCTTGGGAACAGGCTATTGTGTAATGGCAACTGTTGATGTATATGTGAAAATATGTTTTTGACTTTATATATATACTATGATTCTGTCATTAATGATGAATGTCATTCCTAATACATATTGACTATAGAGTATATATTATAATCCCCCTTTTTCTTCCTAGAAGATTCCTACACATGTGTGCCAGTATAGGGACTTTTCACGGCCCCCCACCAACTAATTGGGTCGATTCCAGTTTCATTTTATCCAGTCCCATTCATATGATAGACTACTGTATACAGAGGACATCCTCGTTTCTGTCAATTCATTCTGTACATTAAATATACCTCACGTTAAACAAAAATAATAAGTATAAGGCTTTTGTATTTTATACCGCTGCTTTTCCCATTCTAAGATGGCGCCCATGTTAGTAAGGTCCGCTACATATGACACATAGATATATCAGGCTTTCCAGGCCGCTAATGGGTTCATTACCAATCGCGCATTTGGACAGTGAATAATTCCAAGCTACTATGGTGTCTTGTCAGATAAATGCACATAGAGGGCTTTCTCTATTTTATTGAAAAAATCGGCATGTCGTAATCTGTTCTAATATCATAATATTACAATATTAGAATACAACCAAGTCAACAACATTATCGTCTCTGCGCGGAATCTTTTCAATTTTCAGTTTTTCTATACTTAGCACCAGACACTAGCTCTTTTGATAGGATTTGTTGACTATTCCAAAATGGCGTTCTCGTTTGCTAGATTCAATCATTACGCGACACACGCTCTCTAATATCCGGTCCACTCATCTTCTCGCGAGAATTGTGGACTTCCGCAGTACCGCTAAACTTTAAAAAACTGCATTTCACAATCACTCTTACTGTCGGAACCTGAGGATGGTCGAACGGGCGACGGACGGAATTCCAGGAATATCGGTAAGCACCTCCATCAGTCCGAGCCCCCCCCTCTTTTTTTTGCCGTGCGAATAGATTGCTTCCACGCTGCGTTAAGGACTTAAACAACGTCCTTTCATCGCTCATGTCCAAATCTTCGGTTTCAGACTAAAGTTAATACCTTCATAGCCTCGAAGGGGCCCTTTATCCTTGTCACTCGTTACGCATGCGTTTTACCTAGTTGTCAGTCCGATATGAGGATTTACCTTTCAGGAGGGAATATGTAGTTAATCACGATTGTGACAGTATCTTACCATACAATGAGTTGTTAAGGAGAAGGTAGGGACAGAGAAGCACGCTATTCACTTCATAACCCAGAAGCAGATGGAGTGTCTTTGTTTTGTCAGTATATTTGTCAAAGCTGACATACAATAATTATTGCAGATGGAGTCCCCATTGGAACCATGATGGTTTACATCGCTCCCTTATAAAACCGGCGCCCTCTGATGGGTGAAACCATACACTCCTATACAGGTAAGAAACTCTGTTAGACCAGATCAGACCTGATTTAAGTTCACATAAACAATTGGTATACTAAACAGAAGCCTTTGTTTTCTCCTGGCCCTATAGTCAATTCGAGTGGAGTGAATACCACGTTATTTATTAATGTAATCGGCGAACCTAGGAGAATTTATCGACTGCGAATCTACAGACCATCCCCAGGTACACAAATTTATCATCAGTAGATCTAGTCTAGAGTAGTGTCTCCCTGCCTAGTCTAATTATAGTATTCGTTTTGTTGCATCTATGTTATCCAGAATACTTACCCGGCATCTATAAACCAGTTGGTGGACTGATTCCCAGATTATACTTCAGATTGCAAGCAATCGTTCGTGCTTCATCCGCCAGTAGGTATCACTTGAGTTACATGCTTTCTTGTTTCTGGACACCAGACCTAGGCCATAGGTAGTTTCCTTCTGCGCTCTCACTACATGTGCCTTGTATTATGGTAGGAGAAGTGTCTTTAGCCACCTTATGCCATTTCACAATAGTTTAATTGATCCCCTTCTGTCTGGTGCTTACAATCTAAACCCCCCCCCCCTCGCCCCCCCTCTGCCTCCCCCGCCCCCTTCTTTCTTCCCCCCTCAGACATGATCTTGTAGTCACTCTGTATAAATTAGTTAAATATGTATTGGAGGATGTGTTCATCCATGAACTTGAATCACTAGTCCCATGGTGCTGCACTATCAGTCAATAACATGTATAAACTGAATGTGTATAAATGTATATAGAGTACATAGCGCTCACAGTTGTATAAACCAGTTGCTGAGTTTTTCAAATTACAATATGCACTAATAGAATGTATATAGTGTAGATAGCACCTATAGTTTTAAAGAATCTAATTTCAGATTTTGCTGACAAACCTTGACTTTGTATATAAAATATGTGATTATATGTGTCAATTTTAAAATGTGTGTATATATAGGGAATCCTGGGTTTAGTTCAGCTGCCACTACGGGGTGTTACTAGAGAGATCTATTCAGAGCGAACAAATCATCAATGAAATGTATTTGAAAAACATGTGAGGAATGAAAACGATGTATCATACTAATGACATATAATCTCTGTTTCTCAGTTTAAGATATTAGTGCATGAATACAGACTTCCTGAAGAAGGCTTACGCCGAAACGCGTTGAAAAAGGAATGCACTTCTGTATTTTTTTTATAATAATTGATTCAATTGTTTATTATTTCACCGTTTGCACATGTATGGTCCTTTTTATATATAGTAAATTGTATTTATAATGAATCAAGAAAAATAATTGCCATGAAAAAAAGATGTTATAAAAATAAAATATCATAATAAATTAGCACTAGAGTGTTTCTAGTCATTAGTTGGTTAGTTTTCTCTCCCTTCTTCAACCAGGCACATAACCCGATGCACACTTGCTCTCCCTTTACCCCCATACAGCCCTGTATACCTCCATTCCCCATCATTTGGGCATCGAAGCAATTAGATTTTTTCTGCTACAATGCAGTCTAGATGAGGATTTAAAAGTCTTCTTATTGGAACTCCTTTAATTCATCCTATACCACAGCTATTTTGTCCACAAAGATACATTTTTCATTCAATTAATGGGAACTTCCATGGGGAATTGTGCAGCTCCCAGCTACGCAAATCTCTTCATGCACAAATTCGAACTTAACAACATTCTCAATAATGAAGCCTGGAAAAAATACCTAGTGACGTATTTAAGGTACATCGATGTCATCTTCATAATGTGGCAAGGACCCAAAGAAGACCTAGTTTCGGCTCTTAAATCAAGTCAATGACCGGATCAAAGTCACGTATAACATAGACAATCAGAAGATAAACTTTTTGGATGTTCTGTAACCAACAACTGGAAACAATGCTGCATAGGAAAGACACAGACCACAATAATCTATTGCACTTCGGCAGGTTTGATCAGCACGCTCTCAAGGCTCATCTACCCTATTCCCAACTACTAAGGGTAAAGAGAATCGTTTCAGACCAGGAACAACTGTTTATGAACATCTCAAACATGGTGGATTGTTTTCATGACAGAGGTTATCCTACAGAAATTTTAAAAACTGCCACCAATTGGGTAGCTGCGGTTTCTCGCACTCAATTATTGACTACACAAAACAAAACAACACACTCAAAAAGGATAGTAATGGTGTCCAAATTCTCAACAGAAAGAAGTGGATTCAAAAAGATTATATTGAAACACTGGCCAATGCTCCAAGTGGAGCCAGATTTCAAACAAACCTTTGTGAACAAACCTCTTTCTGCATATGAAAGAAGCAAAAATATAGCCGAGCTGTTGAGAACAAAAAGACCAGAGACCTACATTGGGACTTACAAAGGCACAATTCCATGCCACAACTGCGGGAACTGCAATAACATCATTAAATGCAACACCATAAATCACCCAACCAAGGGGTACGAAATCAAACTGTTTACTACAGCCACATGAGATTAAACAATTCAGGTATATTTGCCTAAATGCCCATGTGCATTGGCATACATCGGTAAAACCGAAAGGAAGATTGAGATAAGACTTAATGAACATATAAGTAATATTCGAAATAAAAACCCCAAATCAGTCGTGGCCAAATATTTTGCAACCCACAAACACAACATTAGTCAACTGCGCTTCCTAGTATGTCAAGGGGTTAGTATTAAAGAAGGCAGAGACAATCGCAAGTTTCTAATACAGCGTGAAACATTTTGGATTAAAAAGATGAACACGTTGATGCATTACGGCCTCAATGACCGTATTGAGTACAGTTGTTACCTGTGATTCACGCTGTATTGCTCTTGTCACTGTTTTTTTAGCTACTTGTAATGTTTTATATGTGCATGTACCCAGCATCTAGATTTTCAATGTTTAGTGAGACTCTCTTGCACATTTAAGTGTTCATGGATTTTGGGTACATCAGACTTTTTCTCTCAGTGGTCAGACAGTTATTCAGTATTTCAATCAAGTAAGTAGTCACATTCCGCATGTACTATTTTTTTTTTTTTACTAATTCTCATTTTTAAGCATCACATCCTTAATCAGCATACTGTGTCACAAGGTTCTAGTCAAGTCATCTCTCCTTCTGCACCACTTCAAGATGACTTTAACCACAACTTTCCCAACAACTTATCAATTGCATATCCCAAACTGTACAATTCCGAACCATTGTTTTTCTCTTCATTCTTTTTCCCCTTTGCCATTTTACCCCATACCTCCCCCCACCCCCAGAGGGAAAGGATAAGCCCGCAATAGACTATCCTAGCCCCCCCAACAAGTCGCCACCCAGGAAAACCAGAGTTTTCCTGCCCCACCCAAAATGTGAAAGAAATAGAAATGTTGTTGACCTTGCTATCACACCATAAATCAACACCCCAAAAACGCGCCAACAAATCACGTAATTCCATTAGGTAATAGGCCTGTCCCATCTGAGACAGATGCACTCCATTCGCTCGAAACAAATGAAGTTCCTTACCCGAAATATGTTCGTGGGCCAGAACACTAATTCCAATTGCCGTGCAATATATTTTCATGGCTCTATTTAACTTCCTGCAAGCCTTCTCCACTGCAGAATGAGTACGAGCCCCCCTCCAATGTTGTCGATAAATGAATTCTGTCCGAACCACAGAAGTACCTACCCAGTTGTCTTTAACAACAGCTAAATCTAATTTCATCTGTTTAATTAGCGATAGACCTGAGAGCTTAACAAGATCATTCTCGCCTAAATGTATAATTAATAGATCTGGAAATCCCCTCTCTCTTGACAATTTGGACAACAAAGGAAAAAGATCTCTCCACTTCATCCCACCCACCCCCTTCCAAAATACTTCATGGTCTTTGCTGTGTAACCCCAAAGCTCTTCCACAAATGTGTTGTTCTGCAAATACAGCTGACCATTTTACAAAAGAATGTCCTACAATCCATGTTCTCTTTTTTCTTGGGAAAGATAAAACTCGACCTAAGATAAGAAACAAAATATTAAACCAGCATATTGAACAAACTTAATGCATTCATTGGCGAACATATCTAGAACAACAATCAGATTTCCAACAACCTATTTGTTGTATCTCCTCCCGCCCCCAACCCAACCTGGACGCTTCAGTGGCAGCACCAATTCTAAAGGAATGTGTCCCAAATAGCAATGGGTTTTCCCCCGCCAAAAATAACACTTTCCTCAAAACTGCTAACAACTGGAAACATGTAATAGTATCCCCATTAAGGTGACAAAATATAACTCCAGGATGAAACGTATGAGACTTCAAAAAGGAGTCCCATTCTCCCAACGGACAACAACCCACCACTCCACTCCCACCCAACTGAATCCATGTCCCTTTTCCCATTTGATCTGTTTTTGACTGTCGCAACCAAATTCTTAAAACCAAACTATTCAAAACTTGTATGTCAGTCGTTTGGATGCCCTTCTGAACCCTTAAACCAAGCAATTCCGAAACACGAAACGCTCCAAAAAACAGCCATATCATATCAAGCCTAAACCTAACCACCTCCCACTCATTAAAACAGCAACTGGGCAACAACTCTAACAGCTGTTGTAGAAGAGCAAAACGTAATTGGTTCCCGTAAAGGCAATGAATGAGCCCTACTTCTACTGAAACTTTTCAACATCCTGCGTAACAAAACCCCACCCTGTAACTCTATCCCAAAAAACAACTGGCTATAAAAGGAAATCCCAGTAAGTTTGCCCGCAATAGTCGTGTGTGACAAACCTTTGTCCATCAAGGACAGAACGAAACTTAAAATGAACTCCTCATTACCAACCGCTGCACCGCCCTGATTCTGTGAGGAAGCATAGCTTAAAAACTCGAACCACGCCTGGCGGTAACTGCGTCTTGTTGACGGAGCAATGGATTGGCCCACCAATTCAGCAATCCTCTATCCCCCAGGGCCCAGATGTCCGAAGGAATCTCCGTTTTGCAGCTGTCCGCCCTTGGCGCCAAAGAACGAAATGTCTGCCATTTACAACGAGATAGAGCATCTGCTATTGTGTTATTGACATCCGGTATGTGTTTTGCTCTAAATACAATGTTCAAGTTAAGAGTTTGTAACATAAATGATCGCAACAATTGCAAAACACGCACATCTCTAGCTCTCTGCCAATTGACTAGGTTCACAACGGACATGTTGTCAATGTGAAAAAGGACACAGCGATCTCGGAACTCCTCACCCCACATCCTGAGAGCCACCAGTAGGGGAAAAAACTCCAGGAAGGCAATGCTACGGCCCTGATGTAACCACTGCTGCGGCCAACGCTCAGCACACCAACATCCAAAATGGATAGAAACGCCATTAAAATCCTCCAAAAACCGTAGCCAAATTACCAGGTCATCTTTCACAGCTTTAGTCAGTCTTATTCGATGATGGGGAAGTGAAGCTCCTGACATGGCGAATCCCAGCCTTCTGCAGAAAGTTCTGCCCGCCCTCACATTTCTACAGGCAAATTTTAATACCCAAGCAAACGCTGCACCTGTCTGAGCTCGATCTTCTGCTTGCTGAGCACTTCTCGCAAAAAGGTCCTAATTTCATTCACTTTATCTGCTGGCAAGCGAGCCATCATCAATCTCTGTGCCCAAGAATGTCAGTCGGGTAGATGGGCCCTCAGTCTTATCGGGAGCCAATGGCACCCCAAAATCCATCGCCATCTCCTGGAAACACTCCAACACTTTACTACATTGTTCAAGTTTTGCCTGACAAATAAATAAGAAATCATCTACAGATGTATGTCCAGATTTCCACACCAAACACCATTGTAAAAATGTGCTAAATGTTTCAAACAAAGTACAAGAAATGGAGAAATGGAGCAACCCATAGGCAAAACACGATCAACATAGAAAGCGTCCTCAAAAAACATACCCAACAGCTCGAAATCTAAGGGGTGGATGGGCAATAAGCGAAAAGCGGCCTGTACATCACATTTGGCCCGCTCCGCACCAGTGCCCACCAAACGAACTAACCGCAAGGCGTCATCCACCGATGTATGAGATACAGCCGCATCCTCTGATGAAATGAAGTCATTTACTGACTGACCCTTGGGCCAAGACAAGTGATGAATTAGTCAAAACTCACCCTCTGCCTTCTTCGGAATCACCCCTAGAGGAGAGACCATCAAATTCGGTAAAGGGCACTGAGGAAAGGGTCCCACTATTCTGCCCAACTGCAATTCTTTGTTCAGTTTCAAACGTACAACATGAGGTAAATCCCTAGCCGACTTCAAGTTGTCTGCCCAACGCTGAGAACGAGGGCCTTGATATCCAATGCGAAAGCCTACCTTAAAAACCCATAATAACTTAGAGGCTGCATCCGCATCTGCATACTCATCCAAATACCTCAGCATAGCCTGTAAATTAACCGGGGTAGGAGCCTTTTGGGATACCAGGTGGATTGGCCCCTCTGCCTCTCTGTCCCCTCCCATGATCCACAAATTGTTGGTTGGGGAAGCACTGTGAGATTGGATGCCTACCCCCACATTGCGAGCACTCGTGTTTAAATTTGCAGAATTGTCTGATGCAGGAGCCGTGGTTAAAATTCCAACAAGCTCCTGCTGCAGGCAACTGTGCTCTTCCCACTCCACCCACCCCAATGGAGCAGGACGCTGCAGAAGGGGCTGATAAGTTATAGGGAGGCCACTTGCGGTATGGATGGTTGTCGATGCCTGATTAACAGACATCCATTGCAGCCAAAGCTCTTGGTCTACTTCCCCCCAAGGTTTGTCATTGTAAATACCTACTCTGGCCCGAAACTCCTCATCTTAGTTGAGCCAGGCATAACCACCCACTTGCAAGTGCGCCTTCCTAATAATGTCGATATATTTAAACATTGCTACCGCCCATTCAGGATGCCTCCCACAGTACACGCTAGCGTATATGAGAAAGGCAGCCGTCCAGTTTTCAATGGTCTTAGGTACTCTAGGGCAACGGGACAGTTCCCACTCTTCTTCCTTTGAACCTTCCTTGGCCTGAATGCCCTGTGCAATAGTCTAAAAACATCCACAAATTTGTGGTTCCAAATCTTTTGTCTAGTCTTGTCGGAGAGAGATGTGTGCCTAAAGGCATGGCCAATCCCATATACGGCAGTTTCGTCCGACTAGGACCCGAAACTACACTCTGTTGCGCACTAGCAACATTCAGAACCGGCCTTGCACTGTCTAAACACACATCAGTGCTTCGTGGCACTGTACCTGATATTGGAGTTACCTGTGAAAAATGATCAGAAACTGCTGAACTATTTGCACCCCCTACAGATACACCCCCTTGAACGACAACTTTGCCGCCCGTCAAAGGGCGGGACCACGCAGCCCACCAGTTGCTCTTACCTGAAGTTAACTGCATAGCCCTCTTTTGAAATTCCTGAGGATCATCACGCCTATTATGTCCGCCGCGCTGACTGTGATCCGTTGAGAAATCCGCTCCAGATCTCTGTAAAGAACTAGCAGACGTGAATTGACCCCTTTCCCCGCTCCCAACTCCTGATTGACAAAAACAGGAGCCGCTTCTTGAACCAAAAGATCCACATTAATATCATTATTTTCTTTATCATGCCCATAAAATGTATCACTTTGACTCAAATTGAAATTGTTTCTGTCAACACTTGTACTTGGCATTTCGCCATCTCCAATACCACCATCATAATTCACCCAAGAGGTCACAGGTCTCTGCTGAGAGAACCCGACCGTTGCCCCAAAATCCGCCAGAGATCCGCCTCGGGCATACTTTGACTTACCAAAAGCCGCACCTTGCTTCGCCCTAGTTGAAAAAGAACTCTGAGAACCAGAACGATCCCCAGAGTCCGCTAAAGAGTTCTTGCCGCTTCAGCCAGAAACCGCCGAGAACTTACCCGTCACCGCCTCTCCGTTGACACCAGGCACCTCATCAATGGGCATGCCCGAGTGTTCCACCCACACCCATTGGCCACATTGAGGACCCATCGAAGAGTCAAAGTCAACTTGTGGGTGGCAAGGTGGATGTCTAGGTTCTGGAAAAACAGCCACCACCTCTGCTTCAGGACCACCCTCAATCAAATACCCGTGACTGAAATCCCCTATAGACCCAGGAACAATCCCTTGATCCAAAAGAATCCTCTCTTCGTAATATTGTCTGTGAAAAACAAATCAGCATTGCAAACCACCTGTGGTTGTACAGCGGTAGGTTTCGGTCTTGGGGGGGCCCTAGACTTGGGAGTCAATACAGCCTGAAAAGTAGAAAATCCCTCTGTTGCTTCCTGCCACCTGGCGAAGCCGGCTCCACCTGAGGGGAGATAAAATCCACAGAGCTATCCCTGTGCCCCTCAGCATCATCTTCACTGTCTGTTGAATAGTCCACCAACAACATACTGCGACCAACCTCCACAAAATTAGGGGTTATATCAATGCTGGCAGCAGCTCCTTGAAACGAATAAATCTGAGGGGGGGTTATACCTGAAAAGGCTGTCTCTTTCTGCAAAAGTATAGCACCTGTAGACCCACTGACAATCATATCCCCAACCAGAGCTCCACTGAAGTCATCTCCCGCCATCAAGGAAAGGGCCTGGGTTGTATCCATGCCACTAACCCTGCCCTTGCCCCCTTTTGCACTAGCCTTCTTGCCGCCGCGTGGCACTAAAAGGCCAGGGCGCCCCTGAGCAAAGTCCGGTGCAGAGGCAGAACGAAACTGTGCACGTTTTCCTCCTGCGCTCCTTACCTCCGAACGCTCTCTCCTAAGCAACAGAGTCAAGCTGGGGGCAGGAAAAGGAGTGTGCGAAGCGCGGCAAGCAGATGGCATACAGGCCGATATCGCCTGACTCACCCCTCGAGCCGCCACACGCCTTGGGCATTTGCACCATCAGTGCACTCCAACGATGCTCCCGGCCGCAGCAGGGCACCTCTACCCGCTTCCATCAAGGCACGAACAGCGTCCCTCACGACGGCGTCGTCCATCATGGCAACCTGCGCCTCAGCCCCGTCGTCAAGCCGCACTCCCGTATTTCGACACAAAAAACACCTCAGCTGTCAGGAAAGGAGCAGCGCAACACAAACAAATCTGCGCCACACCGCTCCTGCCTTCCCAGTGACGTCACTCCCTCCCAAATCCCCACAACACCCACTAAACCCTCCCCTTTCCTACCCTTGACCAATCGCGCTGAGTGGATCGTTCCCCCCCCGTGAATTTTCCCAGGGGGACATCGGCTTGTGCCAAGTCGCCCTGGGACCCATTGTTTGACTGCAGAATGCCAGTTTTGTGAACGCTATAAGGTAATTGTTATCCCAACTAACACACTGTTATTATGAATGTATGAACGAATTCACTGAACTCTGCATGATTGAATGCTGACACCGCCAGCAAAAGCTTTACAATTTAAAGGCACGCTTCGAGCAGGAACACCGAAAACATTGTGCTGCATCTACGTATTTATGAATGTGTGAATGAAATCAATGAACTCTGTAGGATTAAACACTGACACCGCCAGTGAAAGTTTCATGATTTAAATGCAGGCATCGAGAATGAACACTGATAACTCCTTGTTGTGTCGATTTATTTATCCATTTACTTACAACGCATGTACACTAGCAGTCAGTCTGCTAATTTATGAGTGGCACATGGCACATTAACACTTGAGTTGAACTTACAGGTTCCTCCATAAACTTGCACTCTGCGCTTACCTCCGTTTGATTTTGGACTATCGCGCTTTGAGCACAACTTTTTTCACTTTTCACTTTTTCACTGATCATTGCATATTTTCACTGCGGTAATGTCGTATATCCTTTGAATTGTTTCTGCCACCATACGGATATTTTAAGTCACAAGCATGTTACATATATATAATGGAAACAATATTTTCCTTTCCTTTTTCTTGAATTTGTTGTCTCATTCGCCCATTTTTGTTTTTATTTTAGGCAAACCCCCTTACGAAGGGTGGTTCACCTACCCGAAATGCATCGGGGTCAATAAAACGCTTATCTTATTGATTATGGATTTATCCTCCAATGAAGCATTGAATTACTCATGAATTAAATGAGATCACATCTACACCGTTTACAATAAACAAAGTGTTTGGATCATTTTATTTGAAATTTGGATTTCTTTGATCAAATTTGTTTGAATTGATATTTGGCAGTGCACTCAGAGGGACACTTACCGAAGGGGAAGTGCAACTGCATTTATTTCTACACGCCCAGGTTTAGGGGACAATGCTTCGGTGCATGCCCCTGAGTTTATTCACACTTGGCAAAGATTCTTATTGGAACTTTATTGCAATTGTCACGGAGTGCGAGATCCAATACCTGTTGATTTATTCATTGTGGCTTAGCCATCTAGGCCTCTTTGGTGATCAGGCAGTGCTTTCAGAGGCATCATATTGTTCCGGTAAGAGTCTTGAGGATGAGGAGGCTGTTGAAGTGTGTCCGCTACGGTGGTGTTTCAGGAATGCCACTGCTTTGTGTACATCAATGAAAACACGAGCTTTGCCGTTGATCATGAACGGTATTCACACTGGATATAGCATGTTTGCTGTATCTGTATATTAGCTTGCTGAAATTTCTTCTTGATTGGGATAAATGCACATCTGGCTGCCTATACTGATTGAGTAAATTCAGGGAAGTGGGCCAGTGAGGCTCCATGATATGAAAAATCTTTCTTTTCATGGGCCAGACATTGAGCCAGGTCTGTATCGTGATAGTTGAGGACTTTTGCGATTCTGGTCTAGGCTGCGTGCCTGGAGGCAGACAGGGTATGAGGGACATATGTGCTCTTTCTGCGTTGAATACATCCAAAAAGGTGGATCATTCAAACAAAGAAATCAGACAATACAGTCTCAACAATTGTTTCCTTCAAGACTATATTGGTAGTTCCCACAATGCCCATTATATGAAGATTATTCCTCCTGGATCTGGCCTCCATATCCTTGTTTTTGACTTTGGCCTTGGTTAACTCTCTGGCCAATTTAGTCAGGTATGTATAGCGTGTAGTTACTAAGCGCCTTCTGCTTCGAAGATTCTACATTCTGCCATGTCAAATCTCGCAGCTTGTTTAACCAGTTGTTCTTTCATTTTGTCGACTCGAAGTGTAAGGGATTCCATTTTTCCGTCAATTGGAGCTAAACTGTGTTTCATCTCGGCAAGCAAGATCTTGATAACTTGTTTCTCTATCCTGCCTATGGGGTCGTTTGTGTTAAATTGTTCGAAAGGCTTGTTCCAGCTGTCTTTTTGCTTTTCTCTGATCAAATGACAATTCATATTGTTTTTGGGAGATTTTTCACATGGCTGATATTGTAGTGTGGCCAGGCGTCTGCTAGTTTCGAGTAGGAGTGTTCAGCTGCAAGACATGCTATGCGAAGCGAGTATGTTGTAAAAGTTGGCTAGTTTATAATGCTTCTGGCTTCTATATGTACCAGGCGTTCTAGATCAGGTCTATCAGCGGTGGTGTGTAAACTCTCCCAGCTCGTGCCACTCATGCGACTTGTATCACCCATTCCTCCATATTGGGTATGCCAGAGGGGCCCTGAGGAGCCAAAATAGAGCCTCCAATATAGTTGACCTTTTGCTATAAGTGCTTAAAAGTGCACTATCTAGTTAGTCCTGTCTCACATACGTCCGCTAAATTTGCAGTACTAGCAAAGTCTCTTTTAGCGTTGATTTCCTATTTACAGTACCTGATGCCTAATATTAGTTACTGATCTATTCCAGGGCCCTTCATTGAAGAAACCACGCAGCATGGTCCCTGCTGCTGTCTGTGGATGTCTTTGTTTCTGCACCTCACTCAGTGCTTGCTAGCCACCTAGCTCCATACCATGGGAGTTCCTCCCTGCCACGGCTCACACAGGACACCCTCTGGTTGCGTTGTATTGGTTTTCTGCTTCACCTGGCATTTGTATTTCCACTTTCTAACATGCTGCTCAATGGTCTGCTGTGTCTCAGAAAGGGGCCGCTAGGTTCAGGTGTATTGTACGGTCTTTCTATTGTGAGTCACAGTTTACAATATTTCCAGCTCTTTCATGTCCTGCTCCTGAATTGCATCAGCCTCATCCGTTTTCTACTTTATTAGAGGGCGGAACCGCATTAGTCTGCGGCTATGATTTCCTGGCCAGCTGCATAGCCTCCGCTGACATCAAGAGATTGCAGCCGGGTTTGGTGTCTGTAGCAGCCACAAACTGGCTTATCGGCTGTAGCCATGGGTGAGTAGTGTGTTTGTAGTTCGATCAGCTGAATTCAATCAGGCCTTCCATACAATTTTGCTGTTTTATGGGCCCCATGTACGGGAGCTCCTAACTATGCGGCTATCATGAGCTGCAGCGCCCTCCTGAGAGGCTTTTTTAACATGTACTATAACTGTTGTAGTATTTTCTAGCTAACTCGCTGGGCATATTTTACTTGTATCTATCATGGAAGAAATAAAACCATAAGACATCAAGCAAATAACTGTAAAAGAGAATTGGAAATACATGTTTAGGAGACAAACACATAGAATGCATTGTTTTCTTTTTTAGCATAAAAAAAATTCTGCTTTTACAGAAAGCACTAACAAATGTACCTAAGAACAATTAAAGATACTAAAGATGTCAGGGTGTGGTTGGTAACCTTCAGCCTTGCCATTGGAAAACGTGGAAATATAGGGCCTGATTCACAAAGATAAACTTACACTTTTTTGGAATTTTATGATTGTTTTCTAGTCACAAAGGGATTTACAAGTAGTATCTTTACAAGTGTGGAGTCTCTGCACATATAAATATAGGTCTTTTTATGTGCGGAGTCTCCGCACTCTTAAAGATACTCATTTTCAACTATTCATTGGCTTTGACGTATACATCTGGGTACTTGAAACAACTGCTGCATCTTACATGTTCTGCTTGACCTTTTTATTAAGGTTCAAAGATGGATGCATTAGAGCCAGCTTTAATTGAACATCTTTCTACAGGATAACGTTTTAGGGAACCCCAGGCCACTGCACATTCCTGCAGCCTAGTTTAGCCTCCAAGGTGAAGAATTTCGGCTATATACTCGATGGTGGGATATCTATTGGGTCACTAATAGGTGAGATGGTGGGAAATTTCTTGCAGCACTTAGGAAAGTTAAACCTGTCCTTCCTTTACTTTCCTCAAAACACAAGGTCTTGGTAATGTGGACTTTGCTTGACTACTTCAATTGTCTTGGCACCATGCTCCTGCTGGCTGCAGTAGCAAATAGTCCAATATGCATCTGTGCATGTCATAGTTGGGCTCAGATGGAGAGTACAGGTCTTTCTGATGAGAAGGTCCCTGCATGGCTTTCAAATGCCAGGTGGGAGGGAACCATAGACTGAACTACATCTTTGAGGTATTGTTCTGCTAAAAAGTATTGTTCTATTCCTTGGATCAGTTCAAATTGGAATTTGTGGCCATATTATTGATATGTTTCTCCATCCAGTGTGAAAGAGAAAAGGGCTGAGATGAGTAGGAAC
The DNA here is from genome assembly GCF_964263255.1 of Lissotriton vulgaris. Lineage (NCBI taxonomy): Eukaryota > Metazoa > Chordata > Amphibia > Caudata > Salamandridae > Lissotriton > Lissotriton vulgaris. The sequence goes on along the minus strand of NC_141687.1, from coordinate 263,627,335 downwards.
TTAGGGCCTGATTTAGGGTTTGGCAGCTGGAGTAAAGGTAGACAGGGTCACCGAGGACAAACATGACGGCCAGCCGCCAGCTTCTCAAAACATTTTATTTCTCAAAAACAAACCCCCAAAGCAGGAGTTTGTTTTTGCATAATAAAAAATGAATGACCCCAGCACCATGGGAAATGTATTCTTTGGTGTGGAGATAATTTTTCTTCTTTCTCTTTTATTTACTGTCTCCCACTCCCAGGATATAATTGTCAGTGACTGTCAGTAAAAAAAAAAGAATCCATCTGATAACCCACTCTACACAGGATGGATGGTCCATCAACAGAAAGTGTATGCAGACTGTATACATTTAACTCCTTCGGCTTACAACCTGGCTCTCCACCCAACTCTAATTCAGGCGAGCAGACAAAATGCTTGGCGGGAGGATACTCTCTTTGCTGCTGCAAAAGGGTACCCCCGCTGCCAAACTCTAAATCTTCCCCTCAATTTTGATAGGCTTGACTTTAAGGTGACAGGCAGCCAGAAAGAAGAATTGTCAGGGAAGGAGATCATGGATTCAAAGTATGGAATGCAGGTGACTTTTGGGGAACTACTTGTCGGATGCGATTTGGAGTGGGGGGCGAGCTGCCAGCTTTAATTTGTTGCGAATCAAGGTAGGATTCAAACCAACAAGAAAAATACGGTAACTGTTTGAGTTTGAGCGCACAGCAGGTAAAGGTATGTCACAATACAGAATTGTAAATATGGTGCTCCAGATGAAACAAGTCGGTTACCACAACAAGATCCATGTGCTATAAAGATAGCTCAAACAAGGCAATTATTTTCACTGAGTCCACAAAATTCTTTTTCAAATGAGGTAGTTATAGTTTTATTCTTGATATGTTTCAATTCGCATCTTCATTGAAAACATTCTTCAGTACAATCTTCAAACCAAGTGCAGCCAACACGTGTTTCGTCTGGTCAAGTTCGACCAAAGACTTCCTCAGAGCTGCAACCCAAACAGAGTATAATAACCATTATATTCTAGTTATTGCCTTCACTATGCCTAAAATAATTAAGGAGTTAAATTTATACCTAAAGTCATAAGGGATACATCCCGAAAACACAAATGTGCTCAAAAGTAGAAATATAGATCATAGTTTTCTGCTTACCACCAAGTTATAGCTGGAATCACCAAGGTGTAATACTAGTATTAAGTGGGATAGGTAGCCTCCACCTATTTGATTCGTTCTATATCCATTGAGCCTAGTCACTAATTAGTGGGTTAGTATAAAGTAAAAGTTGCAACCATGCTGCAGGACTTCATACCTATATGCCTCCATGATGCTCAATTCTAATTTTCAAATTAATCCCATGTTCATATTGCACTTTAATCTGTAAAGATTGACATAATCAATAATATCTAATTAAATGGTATTCTTGACTTATGATCTTTATTCGTACCACTAAGTAAATGTTCGATGGTGTTGAGCCATTCGTCTCTCTTACCTACTTCCTTTAGAATTTTCCTAAGTGTAATGGGCCGTAGTGTCAAGGTGTCGCTTTCCGTCACCTAAAAAGTCGAGAACCCGAGTTATAATGCTATTCCTTACGTTTTATGTGCGGTTACATGTTACCGTATTGTAGCTTCTAGGGATCTCACCTCGTAGGAGTTATCTCGTGCTTCGGATCGCATATCTCCGTGTCAGCGTCCTACTATAGCGCCATCTTGCTAGTCCTTTTTATATATGAATGAAGGCGGGAGGCGCCATCTTAGTAAAGCTCATAGATACTGTTTACACTGTTGTTAATGTTTCGTACTAGTAATCACTTGTCTATTGTAAGTATCTCTAATTTCAAAGTTATTTTGAGATAAGAAAATGCATTAATATATGTAATTCTTCTTTACATTTTACGAATCGTTCAAAAGTGAAGTATTTAAACGCAATAAGCGTGGTAGCGTACATCGCTGTAAATAGGAGTCGCCATCTTGTGATGGTAAAATAAAAATCAATCTAAAGTGGGCTCACGGCTATTTCGACCATGTCTCGTATCATAATGCATAGTCGAACAGTAATGAGGATCGTATTGTTAAAATTAGTAATTTTAATGTAGTATAGATTTTATCTACACTCAATTATTAAATTTAATTTACCTCATAGTAACCGTACCTATTTCAATTCACTGGTTACGGTATATTTATAAATAAAACAAATCGAGGTCGCCATCTGAAGATGGTAGAAGGTAGAAGCAATCTCTAGTGGAGTCTAGGCTCTGTATAGCCACGCTTAAAGGAAGTTCTATTATTAAATTTAATTCACCACATGGTAACCGTACCTGTCATTATTCACTGGTTACGGTGTATTTATGAATGAAATGAGGTCGCCATCTTAAGATGGTAGAAAGTAGAAATGATCTCTAGTAGAGTCTAGGCTCTGTATAACCACGCTTATAAGGATGTTCAGTTTTAATATGAGACTAGGGGCCAGATGTAGGTAAATGAGATTTACAGATTTTTAATTACCGAATTTTACCGATTCGGTAATTAAAAATCGGTAAATCTGAGGGGTGGATATGTAGGAACATCCAGATGTTCCTTTTACCGAATCGGTAAATATCTGTATTTACCGATTCGGTAAATACCGACCGGTAATGCCCCATTCATTCCTATGGGCTTTGAAGCCCATAGGAATGAATGGGGCATTACCGGTCGGTATTTACCGAATCGGTAAATACCGATTCTGACAAGGGTGCAGGGGGTGTCACTTTGACACCCTCTAGCACCCCCAAAAAAGGTTCGGGGGCCATGTGGCAGGCATACCTGCCCTAAGGGCAGGTCTGCCTGTCATATGGCACAGGTGTGCATGCACACATGTGCATGCACACCAGAATCGTTATTTTACCATCAAATAGTATTTGATGGTAAAATACCGATTCTGTAATGCTTGTGGGACTCAGAAGAGTCCCACCTACATATCAATTTTACCGAATCTGAAAAAATACCGATTCGGTATTTTACAGAATCGGTAAATTCTGTAAAGTACAGGGCCCTACATCTCAAATTGCATTTACCGGTCGGTAACGGCCGAATTCGGGCGTTACCGACCGGTAAATGCCTACCTACATCTGGCCCTATATTGCGGTAAATATATCAGTAACGGGCTATACCCCGTTCAAGTTGATACTTCATATTATTAAAGAAATTTCATACTACACGCATACACAAGATGGAGCATCCCTAACTATTTCTTCACATGATTATTATTTAGTGAGATAAGTTGATATCTATTCTTCATTTATATGGTTTTAGAATTAAGCATGGCGAGGGACACCAGTAGTCTGTCCTGTTGTTCAGTCGCTAGAAATCAGATTTAGGGAATACATGCAAGAATGCCGGAAATTCCAGTTAGGAGGTAGAGAGTTCAGATATCTTTGATTAAATACGATTCATCTTGTACCATATTCAGAACGTGTTAGATACATTAGATGTAGACAAACGGTTCCATATGAAAGTTATACAGTATAGCCAACAACATTTAACAGCTATTTAAAAGCAATTCCATAATTCTGATATAAAGATGCCAAATTATCACTGTTTTATAACATGTTACATTCGTTGATAGGCATTACGACATGTAAACCATCTTACACCTTACATATAATTGATGCTGATTCAAAAGCATTACAGTAGGTACGTCATCTCATAAGAAATACACAGTTATTCGTTCCCTAAAAAAAATTCATATTCATGGTCAACATTAAGACCCTTTTCTACAGCTTTTAGTTTAATTAACCATGTTACTTCCTTCCTCCTAAGTGTAATAATCCTATTACCCCCTCTGGGATCTGGATCAGCATGATCTATACCATGATAGCTGAAAGTATGTTTTGTTCTGTCAAGCGAGATCCTTATCAAATGAGCTGCGGTTGGGTACAGGGTATCCCCCTGTTTGATTGCTCTAAAGTGCTCTGACATCCTATCTTTGAGCCTCCTCTTAGTGCTCCCAACATATATCATTCCGCAGCTACAAACAATAACATAAACAACAAAAGTTGTATCACAGTTGATGAACTTGTCTATGGTATTTTCACCTGTACCATTATAGTTGAAATTTACTACTTTTTTCTTTGCCCATCTGCATGAGGAACATTTTCCACATTTGTGGAAACCTCTAAATCTAGATAACCGATCTTTATTCACAGGTTTCTTAGGGCAACTAGGGCTAAGTATGTTGGCCAGTGTCAGCCCTTTCTTAAACGTTACCGAAGGATATCTAGTAATGTATGGTGTAATGTCATGATCTAACATCAATAGATGCCAGTGTCTCCTAAGAATTGAGTACAATTTGGTGCTCTCTGTACTGTAGTGTGTGATCATTCTCACTTTAACTTCTGTGTCCTCTTTTGCTTTTTCTGACTTAACTTTTAAAGTATCTTTACGTTTAAGTTTTTTGGCTCTAGTAGCTGCTATGTCAATCACTTTTTTCTCGTACCCTCTCCTCATGAAAAGCAATGAAATGTCTTTCAAATTTTCTTTAAAGTCACAGTCTAGGGAGCAGTTTCGCCTAGCTCTCACCATTTCGCCATATGGTATTGCTTTCAGTTGATTGGTCGGGTGACAGCTTTTGGCGTGAAGTACTGCATTACAGCTTGTCGGTTTCTAAACATCCGACTTCTGAGATGACCTTCTTCTACAAATAGCTCAATATCTAAAAAGGTAATTTTGTTATAATCATACTGAGTTGTAAACTGTAGATTATACAAATTACCATTTAGATAGTCAAAGAATCCTTTTAGTTGCTCAACAGATCCCGTCCAGATTAGGAGACAATCGTCGATGAATCGACCCCAGTAATGAATATACTGGATCCATTCACTGTTGCCCGGGCACCAGATTCGCTCCTATATACATATTCACTTAAAAAGGTATCTATGTATTCTAATAGGTGTTCCGTAGATTAAAGTGCAATATGAACATGGGATTAATTTGAAAATTAGAATTGAGCATCGTGGAGGCATATAGGTATGAAGTCCTGCAGCATGGTCGCAACTTTTACTTAATACTAACCCACTAATTAGTGACTAGGCTCAATGGATATAGAACGAATCAAATAGGTGGAGGCTACCTATCCCACTTAATACTAGTATTACACCTTGGTGATTCCAGCTATAACTTGGTGGTAAGCAGAGTACTATGATCTATATTTCTACTTTTGAGCACATTTGTGTTTTCGGGATGTATCCCTTATGACTTTAGGTATAAATTTAACTCCTTAATTATTTTAGGCATAGTGAAGGCAATAACTAGAATATAATGGTTATTATACTCTGTTTGGGTTGCAGCCCTGAGGAAGTCTTTGGTCGAACTTGACCAGACGAAACACGTGTTGGCTGCACTTGGTTTGAAGATTGTACTGAAGAATGTTTTCAATGAAGATGCGAATTGAAACATATCAAGAATAAAACTATAACTACCTCATTTGAAAAAGAATTTTGTGGACTTTGAGTTGCTCGGTGAAAATAATTGCCTTGTTTGAGCTATCTTTAAAGCACATAGATCTTGTCGTGGTAACCGACTTGTTTCATCTGGAGCACCATACTTACAATTCTGTATTGTGACATACCTTTACCTGCTGTGCGCTCAAACCCAAACAGTTACCGTATTTTTCTTGTTGAATTGTTGTTTTTTGAGCAGCCGCAAAGGAAATATGAATAGAGATAAGGAAGCAGAAGAACTCTTTAGCAACTTAATGGCAGGTGGATCTATAGGATCATCAGTTAGACCATCTGGAAGTACTAAGAAAGAAGGACTTAGTGCTAAGTTTAGAAAGCTTGAATCATTGAAGAGGCAGGAGTTAAATAAGTGGTGGGATGCTGCCACTCTCAAGCAGTACATTACATTGAATAGGATACCTTGTGGCCTACGCTCACAGATAATAACTGCATATGAAGATTTAGAAACTGATTTATACAATATTTGGGAAAAAGAACTTAGTGATAGCTCATGTAACTTAATGAAAATACTGATAGATAATGCAGATAGGAAAATGGCAAAACTCCTTATTGAAATTCAGAAAGTTGAAGACGAGATCAAACTAATGAACCTTCCAGAAGCTATAGTAAAAAATTATACTATAATGGATGAGATTTTGAATGAGGTACAATTAGATATTAAGAGAAGGAAGGCTCGTAAAATTAAAAGAGGTGAAAATGATTATCGTTCAGGGAGAGTATATACATATGCAAAGAGATTTGACTATTTGATTAAAAAAACACCGAGCAATAGACAGACAGGCAGCACTACACCACTCAGTGAGATAGACGCATCCTCTAGTAATATATCAAGTGATGAGAATGAGGAGATACCGGTGACAACAACAACTACCCCCACACCAGAAACTAATTTATTAGAAGAGGTTCAACGCTTACGGAGGGGGAATCGAGATACAGGAAGAAATCGGAATACAATTGCAAGAGGACCAGGAGAGGCAGGAGAGGAAGTGGGAGATCCAGGGTCAAGGATAAAAAGTAGTCTGAGATCCTGGAAGCAACAACCTTAAGAGATGAGGGTGAAGTAAGTGATATTGAAGTTATCAATTTATCAGACTATTTCTAATGATATGATTTGTATACTTAAAAGGGGCCTTGGATTCTGTCCACCTAGAAGACAAGATTGGGTGATGACCAAAATTGATCTTTTTAAATTTACCAGGAGGCTGAAACTTAAAAATTTTTTTATTAACACCCCAGAGAAAAAGATAACATCTGCAACTAAAGGGCTTAGTAACCTCACGATACAGGAATTGAAAGAGACGCAGCTCCTATTGTCTTTGACAGAAAGCGAAGATGACCCTGTAACAATATCCAGATTAATGGAAGATCTAGAAATAGAACGTTACTTGACGAAGGGAAGTGGTCTTAAGTTACGATCAGCATAGACATTGACAAGGAATTAGATCGTCAACAACAGAGGTACTTAAACCCTAGAGAGGATAATCTATCACTAGGAGAAAGGAAAGCCCTTAAAGAGCTTATGAATAATAAGGAAATTATAATACGTAGAGCTGACAAAGGTGGTAACCTTGTAATACAAAACACAATAGACTACAAGAATGAAGTTCTATCACAGCTTAATGATAGACGATATTATGTCAAACTAGAGACGAATCCTATGAAAGAATTAATGGAGACCATTAACATTAAGGTCAAGGATTGGTATGACTTATCTCTAATAGATTGTGACGAATACCTTTACCTTCAGACTACCTTTCCTAAATCACCATGTCTTTACACTCTTCCTAAGGTCCACAAATGCCGGGACAGACCGCCAGGCAGGCCGATTGTCTCCGGCATTGGTGGGCCTACGGAACACCTATTAGAATACATAGATATCTTTTTAAGAGAATATGTATATAACTTACCATCCTTTATTGAGGACACTAAGTTTATTTTGAATCTACTTAATGACATGATTTGGGAGGACGGGATGATACTAGCTACGCTAGACGTAGTATCCCTATACTCCAATATAGACCACGATCTGGGTATCAAAGCACTAGAATTCTTTTTGAGTAGAAGATCTGCTGAACTATATGACCACTCACAAATGCTACTTCAAATGACTGAATTGGTACTGAAAAACAATGTCTTTCTTTTTGATGGAATTTGGTACCGACAACAACTCGGGACTGCGATGGGAGCCAGATTTGCTCCGTCTTTTGCTAACCTCTTCATGGGCTGGTACGAGGCGGAGCGAATCTGGGGCCCGGGCAACAGTGAATTGATCCAGTATATTCACTACTGGGGTCGATTCATCGACGATTGTCTCCTAATCTGGACGGGATCTGTTGAGCAACTAAAAGGATTCTTTGACTATCTAAATGATAATTTGTATAATCTACATTTTACAACTCAGTATGATTATAACAAAATTACCTTTTTAGATATTGAGTTATTTGTAGAAGAAGGTCATCTCAGAAGTTGGATGTTTAGAAAACCGACAAGCTGTAATGCAGTACTTCACGCCAAAAGCTGTCACCCGACCAATCAACTGAAAGCAATACCATATGGCGAAATGGTGAGAGCTAGGCGAAACTGCTCCCTAGATTGTGACTTTAAAGAAAATTTGAAAGACATTTCATTGCGTTTCATGAGGAGAGGGTACGAGAAAAAAGTGATTGACATAGCAGCTACTAGAGCCAAAAAACTTAAACGTAAAGATACTTTAAAAGTTAAGTCAGAGAAAGTAAAATAGGACACAGAAGTTAAAGTGAGAATGATCACACACTACAGTACAGAGAGCCCCAAATTGTACTCAATTCTTAGGAGACACTGGCATCTATTGATGTTAGATCATGACATTACACCATACATTACTAGATATCCTTCGGTAATGTTTAAGAAAGGGCTGACACTGGCCAACATACTTAGCCCCTGTTACCCTAAGAAACCTGTGAATAAAGATTGGTTATCTAGATTTAGAGGTTTCCACAAATGTGGAAAATGTTCCTCGTGCAGATGGGCAAAGAAAAAAGTAGTACATTTCAACTATAATGGTACAGGTGAAAATACCATAGACAAGTTCATCAACTGTGATACAACTTTTGTTGTTTATGTTAATGTTTGTAGCTGCGGAATGATATATGTTGGGAGCACTAAGAGGAGGCTCAAAGATAGGATGTCAGAGCACTTTAGAGCAATCAAACAGGGGGATACCCGGTACCCAAACGCAGCTCATTTGATAAGGAACTCGCTTGACAGAACAAAACATACTTTCAGCTATCATGGTATAGATCATGTTGATCCAGATCCCAGAGGGGGTAATAGGATTCTTACACTTAGGAGGAAGGAAGTAACATGGTTAATTAAACTAAAAGCTGTAGAAAAGGGTCTTAATGTTGACCATGAATATGAATTTTTCTTAGGGAACGAATAACTGTGTATTTCTTATGAGATGACCGTACCTACTGTAATGCTTTTGAATCAGCATCAATCATATGTAACGTGTAAGATGGTTTACATGTCGTAATGCCTATCAACGAATGTAACATGTTATAAGACAGTGATAATTTGGCATCTTTATATAAGAATTTTGGAATTGCTATTAAATAGCTGTTAAATGTTGTTGGCTATACTGTATAACCTTCATATGGAACCTTTTGTCTACATCTAATGTATCTAACACGTTCTGAATATGGTACAAGATTAATCGTATTTAATCAAAGAACTGAACTCTCTGCCTCCTGACTGGAATTTCCTGCATTCTTGCATGTATTGCCTAAATCTGATTTCTTACGACTGGACAACAGGACAGACTACTGGTGTCCCTCACCATGCTTAATTCTAAAACCATATAAATGAAGAATAGATATCAACTTATCTCAGTAAATAATAATCATGTGAAGAAATAGTTAGAGATGCTCCATCTTGTGTATGCGTGTAGTATGAAATTTCTTTAATAATATGAAGTATCAATTTTCAATTTGTAAAGCTTTATTCGACAATTGTCATAAAAGCATCCTTCCTATCCCTAATACAATAAATACTATATTTAAAAATAATTTTAAAACACATATTAAACATTTTGACAGCCGAATATTACATAATAAATACTATAAGGTTAAAATTCAATTAATTTCTATAAAAAAGAACAGTTCATACAATGCAATAGGATAATTTGGTAGACAACACTAAATCATAATATATTCACATTTGTCTTTAAAGTGCGTGTGCGTATTGACCATGCCCAGGCAAGAAATTTAGCTACGGCAACTACAAGAGGTGTGGAGCAATCCGTTTCAAGTATTCTCAAGGCTGTTGATTGACTACGTGTGCCAATATTTTGGCACACTGGCTTCAGCCATTTACGTCTAGGGGTAGCATATAGTGGACAACAAAACAGCAGATGGGAAATATGTTCAATTTGGTCCTTACAAAAATAGCAATGGTCATCCCACATTGGAGACCAATGTTTTTTAAAAGCATTTACTGGTAAGGTTCCAATGCGGAATTGGAAATACAATTTCCTATCGTAAGGGCGTTCTATAATATCCCAATATATTTCACATGTCGGATACATTTTAATGTCCCAGAAGCGAGTTGTCAATGCAGATTGGGAACCTTTACAAAACATTTCTGCGTACACCATTTCCCAGTACAGTTCTTTCAATTTTGTTTTCGATGGAAAGCTAGCCACATCATAGTTTCCCCATAGATGATCCAATTTTAACAATACAAGAAGCCACTTGATTTCTTTTAACCATTTAATACAATGGAAGCGGTCAAACTCAATGACATCCTTCAAAGCTTCAGCATAATGGCCCAGCTCTGGGGTCACCATCAAGCGCCTCCAGTATAGGAGTGGCCGTAGTCTGGCTATATCCTCAATATTTTTCTTGCCAAGGTCCAACCTTTCTTGCCAAGGTCCAAGTATCAACTTGAACGGGGTAACAGTTGACCTATAGCCCGTTACTGATATATTTACAGCAATATAGTCTCATATTAAAACTGAACATCCTTATAAGCGTGGTTATACAGAGCCTAGACTCTACTAGAGATCATTTCTACTTTCTACCATCTTAAGATGGCGACCTCATTTTATTCATAAATACACCGTAACCAGTGAATAGAGACAGGTACGGTTACCATGTGGTGAATTAAATGTAATAATAGAACTTCCTTTAAGCGTGGCTATACAGAGCCTAGATTCCAATAGAGATTTCTTCTCCCTTCTACCATCTTCAGATGGCGACCTCGATTTATTTATAAATATACCGTAACCAGTAAATTGAAATAGGTACTGTTACTATGAGGTAAATTAAATGTAGTAATTGAGTGTAGATAAAATCTACACTACATTAAAATTACTAATTTTAACAATACGAACCACATTACTGTTCGACTATGCATTATGATACGAGACATGGTCGAAATAGCCGTGAGCCCACTTTAGATTGATTTTGATTTTAGCATCACAAGATGGCGACTCCTATTTACAGCGATGTACGCTACCACGCTTATCGCGTTTAAATACTTCACTTTTGAACGATTCGTAAAATGTAAAGAAGAATTACATATATTAATGCATTTTCTTATCTCAGAATAACTTTGAAATTAGAGATACTTACAATAGACAAGGGATTACTAGTACGAAACATTAACAACAGTGTAAACAGTATTTATGAGCTTTACTAAGATGGCGCCTCCCGCCTTCATTCATATATAAAAAGTACTAGCAAGACGGCGCTATACTAGGACGCTGACATGGAGATACGCGATCCGAAGCACGAGATAACTCCTATGAGGTGAGATCCCTAGAAGCTACAATACGGTAACATGTAACCGCGCATAAAACGTAAGGAATAGCATTATAACTCGGGTTCTCAACTTTTTAGGTGACGGAAAGCGACACCTTGACACTACGGCCCATAACACTTGGGAAAATTCTAAAGGAAGTAGGTAAGAGAGACGAATGGCTCAACACCATCGAACATTTACTTAGTGGTACGAATAAAGATCATAAGTCGAGAATACCATTTAATTAGATATTATTGATTATGTCAATCTTTACAGATTAAAGTGCAATATGAACATGGGATTAATTTGAAAATTAGAATTGAGCATCGTGGAGGCATATAGGTATGAAGTCCTGCAGCATGGTCGCAACTTTTACTTTATACTAACCCACTAATTAGTGACTAGGCTCAATGGATATAGAACGAATCAAATAGGTGGAGGCTACCTATCCCACTTAATACTAGTATTACACCTTGGTGATGCCAGCTATAACTTGGTGGTAAGCAGAATAATATGATCTATATTTCTACTTTTGAGCACATTTGTGTTTTCGGGATGTATCCCTTATGACTTTAGGTATAAATTTAACTCCTTAATTATTTTAGGCATAATGAAGGCAATAACTAGAATATAATGGTTATTATACTCTGTTTGGGTTGCAGCCCTGAGGAAGTCTTTGTTCGAACTTGACCAGACGAAACACGTGTTGGCTGCACTTGGTTTGAAGATTGTACTGAAGAATGTTTTCAATGAAGATGCGAATTGAAACATATCAAGAATAAAACGATAACTACCTCATTTGAAAAAGAATTTTGTGGACTTTGAGTTGCTCGGTGAAAATAATTGCCTAGGATTCAAACCAGTTCAGACCGCTGTCTTCTAAACCCATGATGCCTCTTAATATTTGAATAAAGATGCGTAGTCAAAGGTATAAAAGACAGTCCAATCAATCGAGTGGCATCAGCAAGCGGGAGTCATCACTGTGTGAGATACAAAAAGAATTGGCAATCATTTATGGAATAGCTATTTTGCTCCAATCCCGATTGTAGATAGTCAGGAGATTTATTTTCATTTACAAACTGTTTCAGTTTATTGTTAGTATAACGTCAAAGACTATTGCAACGAATGTGATAACAGAGAATGGGCAGACATTATTAAGGGAGTTCAGGGCAGCAGAAGGATTTTTAGTAGAAAAAACATTGGTCTCTGGCTTGACTTTGAGACAATTGGCAAGACAGGCCGTGGGTGAGGGAGTGATTGATAAGGTTAGTCCGGGTGGTGCTAGATGTGTAAGAAGGCAGTTGCATGTAGGGTAGCACGGGGCTTTAAGTGGGCTGGGTCCTACTGGTGCTCATCACTGGCAGCTCTAAATAGCTGGTACTGAGATGGATCCATAGCAGGCTCTCAATTATTACCCTCACCCTGAAGATTAAAAAATCAAAGATATTAACTATACAGCCTTACCACCCTTCACTGCTTTTGATGTAACTTCAACGAGATTCTATAGTTCTTTCACAGTCTCTTTCTTTCAGGACTCGACCTGAAGGTGTGCACCAATTACTTCACACAAGGACATTTCATGTTTTGAATTACAAGATATTGAGCCGACGCAGATGCTCGAACCTGCTTCCTGAGCTCCGAAGTCGGCAGCTCTGGCTGTTACGCCACAATCACTCCCAACGAGAGCTAAAGCATTTTCAATACTATATGCAACGAAGCCATAGTCATATGCAACTAACAACCATTGCCAAATCCATTAGATCTGGCTTGTTGTCAGTTTAATGTTACTTGTTGTTTTATATATCTGGAAGTATTGATTGAAGCAGCAAAATGCCAGTCATGTGGCACACACTGCTAATCCCAGATTTTTAGCTGTGTTTTAAGCCACGCCCTTAATAACATCGACCACGCCCCTTTGGGAGATTGTCCAGCTTTTTCATCCCACTTAATGCACTAGACTAGCTGCTATCAGATCTGAAAAACGGGCAAAAATGTTTCAATTTGGAGATAGTATTTAAAAGTACATTCTGAGATATCTCTGACAAGAGACCAGTTGCTCCGTGACTTTCCATACAAAGCAGGATGTTTGAAGGAAGCTTCCTTCTGTTTTTAGGTTTCGCCCTGGCCATAGCACTGCGAAGCAGTGCTCCGCCCAGGGCGAAATCTTATGTCCTACAGTATGGGGCTTCGTCCCGCCTCTGTCTTCCATTGGCTAGCTCCATAAATGGAGGCTAGTCATTGGAAGAGATTGGCTGTCAGTCACTATTTCCCCATCGGAACGCGATTCGGGGGCGTTTCCGTGTCTTTTTTTAAGTCCCTCCCTCTCCTCTTCCCATTGGCTGGAATTTTACCTTCCAGCCAATGGGAAGGGGAGACCATTAATTAGCGTGGTGAAGTTGTAAACTCCGCACATATAATTTTTTTTTTCTCGTCCTGTTTTGGTCAGTTTCAAAGTGTCCTTTGCAGGAGTGGGCTGCGAGATTGAAGTTGCCAGGATGCGGTGGGCTGCGCGATTTATTTCCTTGCAGGTAAGCTGCATTTTTAAATATTTTTTTTATCCAGTTTTCGCCCCCCCTCCCGCTGTCCGTGTGCCTGTTCCCGCCCCCTCCCGTTGTCTGTGTGCCCGTTCCGGCACCCCCCTCCCGCTGTCCGTGCTTTTCCCGCCCCCCCTCCCACTGTCTGTGCCTTTACCGCCCCCCCTCCCGCTGTCCGTGCCTTTCCAGCCCCCCTCCGCCTGGCTGCTTTCACTGCCGCGCCACTTGTAAATAAACTGAACGTTTCACTATAAAAGCCGAGCTAAGGTTCGCGGGCTTTGACCGTATGTGCACGGTGCAGACCTTCACATGCTGCTTTGCCCCGCAGCCCCCAGCTGTTCTATCTCATAGGAGCTGGTCTGCAGTGCTGAGGCGGGCAGGGCGTAGAGTGCGTATCTGCAGCATGCAGGGGCGAAGTTACCGTTGGTGCAGCGGGTGCAGTGCACCGGCATCCATTGAACCTGATAATTGCTGTCCTTTTTACTACCTCAACAGCAGCCAAAGTGGCTTTTTTCCTTCCTTGCACCAGGGCTTATTCCAGCCAAGCCACGCTACTGGTAGCATCCAGATATGTATATGATTCGGCAATTGCATGCCTTCTGAATTCACTTATGATGAACCCATCGTCTTTTCCTGCTTCACCAGCAGGGGCCTCCGAGCTCCAGCCCCCCACCCCCCCTCAGCACAGTACCCTGGCCTGAGGGCTCCGGAGGGGGACCCCTCAGGCTTCGTTGCACCACTGAAGCATAGCTCTCCTAGCAGCAAGTACCGGGCACAGGATCCCAGGAGTGTGACGGGTGCCCCCAAACCAAATGATAGCATTTTTACTGCCTAATTACAGTGCATGCGGTAATATTGTTCCATGCTTAGGTCCCTGTCCCCATTAACAGAGTCTTAACGTTATCTGGAAATGAGCGAACATGTGTCACGGTCATGTTAGTTTCCATGCAGTCCCACGTACGTCATCAGGGTTACTCTGGCCACTGACGAGCCAGTCGCAATGTCCAGAACTGTAGGACTGGTCACTACTAGTTCCATCTCCTATTCTATAATTCTCACGACAGGTGATTGCAGACACTTCTAGCTTGTCTCAAAGTTGAGCGTGCTACCTTTAAGGTCACAGGTTAAAATCCTTTTGAAGTCAGTTCATGTTTGCAAAGTATAAGAAGTGAGTGTATGGAGTGGGGTAGTAGAAGTTGTGTGTTTTTTCAGCAGGAAGGGTTGGTCGGATAATTGATTAATGCGTAGGCCAGATGTCCCCTCTCACCCCTAACCCCCCCGCTCCTATGACTATATGAAAGGAATCGGTAACCAGAGCAATTAATAAATAGAAATCAGTAGCTCTCTCGGCCTATTGGGTTTGACTAAAGGTTTCATAATCAATATGCCACTTACTTTAGGCTTTCACAATGGGTTGACACAATCGTTAAACTTCTGCCTATGTGCTTCAACAATAGGATTTTCAATAAACACTCCCTGCCTTCAGACTCTGAAATAGAGGATTTCACAATCAATAAGCTTCTGCCTACTGGCTTTATCAAGATGTTCTCCACTGGCTATGTGCATTGACAACAGTTGTTTATATGACAGCACTGTTAAAGGCAGGGGAAACCCAATAAACCCTTGTAGGCTTGGGCACAGAGTAGTTGAGGTCAGGGGGTGCTACAAGGGACTTATTCCAAACAGATTTAAAATCATTAATGAGTTGTACATACGTAACAAACTCTTATGTATCCACAGGATAACCGTCTTGTTTCAACTGCAACAAATATGTTGGTGGAAGGTGAAAGGAACATATAGAGCAAAAATCGTATTAAATGTTCAAAATTTTCTCTTTACTGAAAACAGAAGTAGGGAGACAAATACAAATAAAGTGAAGCAAAGAAGGTCATGAAAAGAGATCAATCAAATTTACACTACAATTCATAACTGAGAACATCAACTCCAGGTATTTGAAGACACAACCAAAATTAATTAATAAAGAAGGGTTGCGAATTGGTGACAAGGCAACCAAACAGGAGATGATGGAGTGTCGACGTTTCGGTCTAGGTAGCATTCGTCAGATAGACCATCATCAGGACGGTGTTTTTTATGCAGGAAAAAACTCCCTATACAAAATGATAAATACAACATAATCAACAAATGTCTTTAAAATAAGAAGTACATTAGAAAAAAATACATTAATAGAGAAATACATGCTCTATACGTCAGATAAAATTCATGTAACCATCTTATATCCCACAGGTCACTCCTTCCTAGTAACCCCTGAGAAGCAGTTTCTAAAATGAAACTAAGGCAGTATAGACAAAATCATAAATCTGCTTGTCTTAGTCTAATAAATCTAATGCGTTAAAAAATCATGAAAATATATACAGTTATTTGACAATTAATCAAAAGAGGAACAAATGTTCATTTAAAAAAAGGGCGGCTTGTCAACAATTTCATTAGATTTCAACATAGAATATTTACAAACATTTCTAAATTCCCATAAGCTTGAAGTAGCCATTTACTTTGCATTGCAGAAAATAATGCATATATCCGAACATCAATCATAAAAACAGAAAAACTTAATTTGGTTTGTCACCTTGAATCCTACAGTGGATTATTTATGAGCACGGAAACAGCAGTGGCATATGGCAAAGATGTCGCATATGAGTGCATGAACAACAATGACGTGTGGCCAGAATGTCCGACACGGAGCTTCAGCTGAAAATAAATAGGTGGAGTTCTATAAGAAGTCGGATTCAATGACCATGAATTGAATTCGTATGATAAGTTAAACCAGATATCATACCTTAAATTTGAAAGAATACGCGTTGAAGCTGGTTGCCAGATTTCACGTAAGGATCTACTTTCCAAAGTTCCTGTTGGAAGTTAATAGTAAGTTGTTTGAATGGTCTATGGCATATAAGGTAGTTTAATTACCAAAATGCAGCAATAAGTTGTAGTACCGATCTGGCTGCATATTGCTACTGACACCGATCTGTGTTAAAGGTATCACATGGCAGAGATCGGGTATCAATTAGCACTAGTCCGAGTATAATCGGGTTCAAAAAACTTATAGTGCTGAAGAGTTACTAGTGTCAAATAGTGTCACGTGGCATATAAACCTAATAGAGTAAAATTGCATTTTTTAAAAGAACATTTGGAGCAGCGTTGTCATCTTATTACAAGTAAGGGTTGCTAGTATCGAATGTCAGATGAAACTTCATTTTAAAAAGCAAACTAAGGGGCAGCGTTATCTTATTGCTAAAAAGTTAGAAAAACTTTAGACTTAACGAGGGCTTAGAATACCTCGCATCAGTTGTGTTCAACCAGACCCCACGAAGGCACTTACTTGAAACAGACTTGAGAGCCAGCAAAAAGACGCGTCGTCGTCAGTTGTTTAGTAAACAATGACAACCTTCGATAAAGCGAGTTTTATGTCCGTGAACCGGAAGCATTCAAGATGGAAACCGGAAATGTACCAATTTACAATCGTAACATTAGTCATCGATATTTTTTATTTTTTAAACCTTGGTTCTATATAATAGCTGCCATGTTGCTTAGGATAGGTAAATGGCAGATATGTGTCTGTAGAAATATCGTTGAATTAGTAATGCTGTTAACACGATAAGACATAAACAGTCGCCATCTTGGATTGGGATAAATTACCGAAACGTAACCCTATTGTGAATGGGTTCAATTAGCCATATGCTGCAATGTATGTATTCGAAATAGTCAGAAAGGAATAATAAGTTGCCAAAGTATTCAAAAAGAGGCATTAGTAGTGCTGAATTCATTGTGACAAAACCAACAGTATCAGTCATAGTGTAAATCTATGATCGTAATTGATACAGAAGTTATACAGCAGTAACACCAGTGGTATAGTCATTGATACCACTGGTGTTACTGCTGTATAACTTCTGTATCAATTACGATCATAGATTTACACTATGACTGATACTGTTGGTTTTGTCACAATGAATTCAGCACTATTAATGCCTCTTTTTGAATACTTTGGCAACTTATTATTCCTTTCTGACTATTTCGAATACATACATTGCAGCATATGGCTAATTGAACCCATTCACAATAGGGTTACGTTTCGGTAATTTATCCCAATCCAAGATGGCGACTGTTTATGTCTTATCGTGTTAACAGCATTACTAATTCAACGATATTTCTACAGACACATATCTGCCATTTACCTATCCTAAGCAACATGGCAGCTATTATATAGAACCAAGGTTTAAAAAATAAAAAATATCGATGACTAATGTTACGATTGTAAATTGGTACATTTCCGGTTTCCATCTTGAATGCTTCCGGTTCACGGACATAAAACTCGCTTTATCGAAGGTTGTCATTGTTTACTAAACAACTGACGACGACGCGTCTTTTTGCTGGCTCTCAAGTCTGTTTCAAGTAAGTGCCTTCGTGGGGTCTGGTTGAACACAACTGATGCGAGGTATTCTAAGCCCTCGTTAAGTCTAACGTTTTTCTAACTTTTTAGCAATAAGATAACGCTGCCCCTTAGTTTGCTTTTTAAAATGAAGTTTCATCTGACATTCGATACTAGCAACCCTTACTTGTAATAAGATGACAACGCTGCTCCAAATGTTCTTTTAAAAAATGCAATTTTACTCTATTAGGTTTATATGCCACGTGACACTATTTGACACTAGTAACTCTTCAGCACTATAAGTTTTTTGAACCCGATTATACTCGGACTAGTGCTAATTGATACCCGATCTCTGCCATGTGATACCTTTAACACAGATCGGTGTCAGTAGCAATATGCAGCCAGATCGGTACTACAACTTATTGCTGCATTTTGGTAATTAAACTACCTTATATGCCATAGACCATTCAAACAACTTACTATTAACTTCCAACAGGAACTTTGGAAAGTAGATCCTTACGTGAAATCTGGCAACCAGCTTCAACGCGTATTCTTTCAAATTTAAGGTATGATATCTGGTTTAACTTATCATACGAATTCAATTCATGGTCATTGAATCCGACTTCTTATAGAACTCCACCTATTTATTTTCAGCTGAAGCTCCGTGTCGGACATTCTGGCCACACGTCATTGTTGTTCATGCACTCATATGCGACATCTTTGCCATATGCCACTGCTGTTTCCGTGCTCATAAATAATCCACTGTAGGATTCAAGGTGACAAACCAAATTAAGTTTTTCTGTTTTTATGATTGATGTTCGGATATATGCATTATTTTCTGCAATGCAAAGTAAATGGCTACTTCAAGCATATAGGAATTTAGAAATGTTTGTAAATATTCTATGTTGAAATCTAATGAAATTGTTGACAAGCCGCCCTTCTTTTAAATGAACATTTGTTCCTCTTTTGATTAAGGAATAACTGTATATATTTTCATGATTTTTTAACGCATTAGATTTATTAGACTAAGACAAGCAGATTTATGATTTTGTCTATACTGCCTTAGTTTCATTTTAGAAACTGCTTCTCAGGGGTTACTAGGAAGGAGTGACCTGTGGGATATAAGATGGTTACATGAATTTTATCTGACGTATAGAGCATGTATTTCTCTATTAATGTATTTTTTTCTAATGTACTTCTTATTTTAAAGACATTTGTTGATTATGTTGTATTTATCATTTTGTATAGGGAGTTTTTTCCTGCATAAAAAACACCGTCCTGATGATGGTCTATCTGACGAATGCTACCTAGACCGAAACGTCGACACTCCATCATCTCCTGTTTGGTTGCCTTGTCACCAATTCGCAACCCTTCTTTATTAATTAATTTTGGTTGTGTCTTCAAATACCTGGAGTTGATGTTCTCAGTTATGAATTGTAGTGTAAATTTTATTGATCTCTTTTCATGACCTTCTTTGCTTCACTTTATTTGTATTTGTCTCCCTACTTCTGTTTTCAGTAAAGAGAAAATTTTGAACATTTAATACGATTTTTGCTCTATATGTTCCTTTCACCTTCCACCAACATATTTGTTGCAGCTGAAACAAGACGGTTATCCTGTGGATACATAAGAGTTTGTTACGTATGTACAACTCATTACTTATTATATGACAGCAGGCAATTACAGAGTTAGTATTAACAATTCTTAAACGCTACTCGCGCACAAGGGCTAGAAGCACAGGTCTTAGTTACCAGACAGCTGGGCAAGTATGCATAAGGACAAGGGTGCACAAAGGGTGACTTGTGCCAGACAACAGACAATTTTAGGGCACAGTTTTTAAAAATATTTGGAAAAAAGCATAGTACTCAGTGTGTCGTGGGCCCTAGTGCAAGGAAGGAATGGACCCCGCTGGAAGCAGTTTCAACGGTGAAAGATAGGGTTAATCAGGGTTGAATGCACCCTCTCCCCCGACACACCCCCCAGTCCAGGTGCCACTGCACCTGGTAAACAATTGGAAGCTACGTCCTTGGCTTTGGATAAAAGCCACCTTTTTTCCCACCGTGTCTGGAGACAAACTTTCCGTGGCCGCAGGATCTGGCACCGTCCAATGCATCGCAAAATATTTGCACTTATAAGAACATTGGGTGCTGCTCGCTGTCAGCTGGAGAGTCACACAAACAAGACCCCAGGGGTTCATCTTTTATTTCCCTGCACACTAAACTCACTAAGGAGCTGTGCTTGCTTCCCTGCCCCCTGGCTGTGCTTGCTTCCCTGCCCCCTGGCTGTGCTTGCTTTCCTGCCCCCTTGCTGTGCTTGCTTCCCTGCCCCCTTGCTGTGCTTGCTCTCCTGAGTGTGTGTGTGGCTTTGGGTGTGTGTGTGTGGCTTTGGGTGGGTTTGTGTGGCTTTGGGTGGGTGTGTGTGGCTCTGGGTGGGAGTGTGTGGCTCTGGGTGTGTGTGTGTGGCTCTGGGTGTGTGTGTGTGTCTCTGGGTGTGTGTGTGTGGCTCTGGGTGTGGCTCTGTGTGTGGCTCTCTGTGTGTGTGTGGGTCTGTGTGTGGGTCTGTGTGTGTGTGGGTCTGTGTGTGTGTGTGGGTCTGTGTGTGTGTGTGGGTCTGTGTGTGTGTGGGTCTGTGTGTGTGGCTGTGTGTGTGGCTGTGTGTGTGTGTGTGTGGGGGTGGGGCTCTGTTGGTGTGTGTGGGTCTGTGTGTGGGTCTGTGTGTGTGTAGGGGTCTGTGTGTTTTTGTGTGGCATTTGCCAGAGATTAAACGATTGGCATTGTAAATGACAATGGCATTTATTTATCTGTTTTCAAAACCAACACATAAATACAAATTGTGTCATTTACAATGCCAATAGCTCAAACTTTTCAAAAGGCGAAACCATTGCATTGTAAATGCTTGTTAATTGTTGTAGTCAGCAACAGGGGAAAATGATTTAAAATTTCAGACTTAGTGTCATTGTAGTTGGCGATGGCACCTTTTACATAATGTTCATCAGCATGGCCAAGGAGACTGAGGCAAGGCTGCTGAAATTGATATCCTTCATGTTGATTTTTTTTATATTTTAATGTTTTCCCATGAACACATAACAACCAGCTACCATTATCAGAACTGTTGAGAAATGCAAGTCCTTTTGTGAGAGACTTTTATCCTCATGGCCTTCTTAGATCCTAGTACAAATTACAATCCAAGAATTCTCCTGGGGACAAAGACATCGCAAGCATATTTGGATACAGTTGGAAACATTGGGTCCCGCATGGGCTAAAGGGGAAATAATTTTCCTCCATGATATTCAAGTCATAGTAATTCTACCAAGAACTCACAATGTGAATAATATAAGTAAGCTTTCTTACCAATATGTGCCAATACAACACATTGGGAAGACCCCATAGTGATATCTCTTGTTACAGTAAATTTACTCATGAACTGTAACAATCCATTCTGTCAAGGATGTTGGGGGTGAAATAATAAATGTGTGAATTAGCCTGCGTTGAAGACTACGCTATCCTTCGCGCGCCTGCTTTGAGGGTGAGGGCATCAAATGATTTCTATAGCCTTTGGTAGAATGGCTTAAATGTTTTTATTTTTACAACAATTCAAACAGTTTGGGCAAAATGGAGCAATGTAAACAGAGAAAAGATAATAACTGCACAGTTGTGGGGAAATCTATGCCAACATTTATGGCTCTTGTCTTCCATGGAACTCCCAACATTCAGTATTTTTGCTACTACACAATAAGCCAATGCTGACAAACATGCCACAGAGCAGAATTGTATGTTAGGGGGTTGTGTTGTGCAGTTTTTTTTAACTAACATGGAATCCTATAAATTAATTTTGGATGACACTGGGTTCCTTTAGCACTGTGAGGGCATGCCAGTGGCACAGTGCGTGGTATACCAGTACACACAGTATGACACAAGCACAACTGACACAGAATTAGAGCAGAGAGCAGCTATTTAAACCATATTTGCCCATCAGTCAGGAGGATGGTTCAGTGAATGGAATGTCGACTCTCAATGTTGACTCAGATTTCCATTCCTTCAAGGATGTTAAATAAAGTACCATTAAAATGAGTAACAATAGCACTTTGAAAACAGCAGAGTGGATGGCAATGCGCTGTTATTGCATTATGCAGTGCTTTAAATTGAAAACTTAAAGTTCTGGTACTCACTATTTAGAATACCTCTTTGCTCCTGGGAAGTACTAGCACTGTCCCATTAAATGTATTGCAGCAGTGCTGAGAAGTGCACGTACTCTCCCTTTCAAATTAAAGTAGTGCCTGTACTTAGTACCGGATAGTGTCTATCCATTTAAAACACTGATATTATGAAAACGTGAGCACGATGACTTGCGTTCTAACACGCTGTGTGGCAAAGAAGACGGAGCGTGGTTAGCTGTGAAGCGAAGTATCACTCAACCAGTGCGCATGCGTGGCAGTCCCCACCCGGGGGAAATGAAGAATCCAGAGGGTCATCGGGCACGCGGGCCCGGCTGGCTGCCTATTGATTCGGATGGAAGCAGAAGCACTGACGCTCGGAGCGCAATGTGCTCGTTCTCCCGTCACGCTGATTGCTCGGGGTATTGACAGCCTGAATTGGCGATCAGGATCCTATTATGAGAACTAACGTCTGCTCCCTGCGAATGGCACTGGGCCGAGGAGGGGGATGGGGAGACGGCGGCCTTTCAGGATGGGACTGGCTTAAACAAAACATCACCCCGAGCGTCAATAGTTGGTGTTTGAATGGGATGGTGCAGCACTTTGTAAATGTGACGCAGATGCCTCGAGCTCTTGGCGGGCTGCTTCTCACTGAAACAATTCATTTACCTGACAGCAAAGATAGTTAGCGGAAGAAGACGGATCTCTTGTTAGTAAAAGAGAAACAAATGCTGCTTTTTTGTTCCGCAGTAATTTGCAAAGCAGATACCTAACAGACTCCTCTTCCGTGAACTTGCTGTAACCCAGGATTTTTTTCCCTTGGGCTGTGTTAGGATGGGACCGATTCCCGCATTGCTGCATAGTATCTCAGAACAACACAGTGCCATTAAATCACCAAAAGCCCGTTTTCTGCCCTAAACGCGTCTATCGCCTTATCGTACCTTATTGTAGTGCCTAGTCTGTAAAATATGTTTAATGTTCAAAATGTATTTTATGGAATTAAGTAAAACGGAATCGGCTTTCAACTCTGCCCTTTCCCATTCTTGATTACGACTCTGCTTTTATTTTCAAATGCTTTGCTCCATAATTTTTTTTAAATGAACAGCAGCACAACAGCACCACATTTACTTTGGTATGTGTTGATGGAGCTTGGTCGGACTGTGTTCCTTTAAAAAAATTAAGATTCCAAATGTTTTGCCAAATTAGTGTAAAAGATATATAGGGAAAAGTCCAAGACCTGATTTGGCGGAAGGAGGTAATGAAGATTCTGCTGTACAACTAGTGGAAATACAGTCTCTGCCTTCAGTAATATATCTGCAATATTTGTGGTTGGATCGATGGTGGATATTCCACCGGCGGAAAACTTTTTTAAGCTCCACCATCCAATGTGCAAGTAGTCCTACCAGGAATGGTGGCAGATCAACCACTTGATATATCAAGTGGCCACCCCTACTCTCCATTTATGGCAGAGTGCACGCGTCCGCGCAGCGAGCGCGCCGATTGCGCGCCAAAGGTAAGCCCGCCTGCGCCCGTCCGCGCCAGAACCGCGACCAGCGCCAGACCCCCTGGCCCCCGAAGATGCCAGCCCACCCGCCGGACCTACGACTACGCCACCCTCAACGTACTTGACACCGGCCGAATCCCCGGCTGTCACCAAGCCACCCCAGGACGCACCCACGGCCCCTTCACCTGCCAATCCTACAAGTTCTCCTGCATCCGGACCTACACCGCTCCCGCCAAGACGAACACCAGCAGCAACCACCTGAAGTGCATCTTGCTCAACACCCGCTCCGTCCACAGACACGCCGTGGAACTCTGGAACCTCCTTGACACCACATCCCCAGACGTCGCCTTCCTCACGGAAACCTGGATGAACGCCTCCTCAGCACACAACATCGCCATCGCCATCCCGACGGATACAAGATCACCCGGAGGGACCGCGTCAACCAGACTGGAGGAGGCATCGCCATCGTCCACAGGAACACCATTCGCATCACGACCAACTCCGAAGACACCCTCACAGCCGCCGAACACCTGCACTTCCAGATACACACCGACCCCAAGACCACCCTCAGAGGCACCCTCATCTACAGACCCCCGGGACCACGCACACTATTCAGCAAAGACATCGCCGACTTCATCAGCCCGCACGCCCTCCCCTCCGCTGACTACATCCTCCTCGGGGACCTCAACTTCCACCTGGAGAACAACAACGACCACAACACCACCACCCTGCTGGACAACCTCGCAAACCTCGGACTCAAGCAACTGGTGACCACCCCCACCCACTACGCTGGCCACACGCTTGACCCCGCCTTCTCCTCCAGCAAGGATGTCTCCTTCTGCCACACCACCGGACTCCACTGGACAGACCACAGCTGCGTCCACTTCAGCTTCAGAAGGACCACGCTACACCACCACCCGCAACAGGTCCCCCGCAGAAGCTGGAACAAGATCACAGCCGACCAGCTCGCCACATCCCTGAGCCAGAACCCTCCCGCCAGCTCAGCAAACCCCAACCAAGCCGCCAACAACCTCACGAGGTGGACCAGCAACTGCGCAGACGACCTCGCCCCACTGAAGACCCCCCCGCCAGACCCGGGACCAAGAAAGCATCCTGGTTTACCGACGAACTCAAGAGCTCCAAGAAGAACTGCCGGGCCCTCGAGAAAGCCTGGTGCAAAGACCCAGCTACAGACAACAGGACTACCCTCAAGCTCGCCACTCAAAAACATCACCAGCTGATCCACACCACCAAGAAAACCGCATTCAAGGAACGACTAGACAACAACGCCCACAACAGCAAAGAACTCTTCAACATCGTCAAAGAGCTCTCGAACCCTAGCGCCGGAAACAACGACATAACTCCCTCACAAGACCTCTGCAACTCGCTCGCCTCGTTCTTCCACAGCAAGATCGCAGACATACACAACAGCTTCAGCACACAGCCGACGCACCCTACGACCGTACCAACGCCCCCCACCACCACCCTCTGCGCCTGGACCCCGGTCAACACCGAAGACACCATCCGCACGATGAACTCCATCCACTCCGGATCACCAACCGACCCCTGCCCTCACCACGTCTTCAACAAGGCCGACTCCGTCATCGCACCTCATCTACGGGACATCATCAACGCCTACTTCGACACCGCCACCTTCCCAGAGAGCTGGAAGCACGCTGAACTCTTCGCCCTACTGAAGAAACCATCAGCGGACCCCACTGACCTCAAAAACTACCGCCCCATCTCGCTCCTTCCTTTTCCTGCCAAAGTCATTGAGAAGACCGTCAACAGACAGCTGGCCGCCTTCCTCGAGACGAACGGATCCCTCGACCACTCGCAGTCCGGCTTCCGGGCCAACCACAGCACCGAGACTGCCCTCATCGCAGCCACCGACGACATCCGAGCCCTGCTCGACAACGGGGAAACAGCTGCCCTCATCCTCCTGGACCTCTCCGCGGCGTTCGACACGGTCTGCCACCGCACCCTAGTGGAGCGCCTCAACATCATCGGAATCCAGGAGAAGGCACTGGAGTGGATCATCTCCTTCCTCGCCGGAAAAACACAGAGAGTGTTCAGATCCGAGGCCACCGAAGTCATCTGCGGCGTACCACAAGGATCATCACTCAGCCCCTCGCTGTTCAACATATACATGAGCCCCCTGGCGGCCATCGCACGCCAACACAACCTCAACATCATCTCCTACGCCGACGACACCCAGCTGATCCTTTCCCTCACCAACGACCCGGCCACCGCCAGAACCAACCTACACGAAGGGATGAAAGACGTAGCCGAGTGGATGAGGAACAGCTGCCTGAAACTGAACTCAGATAAGACAGAAGTCCGCATCCTGGGATCTTCGCCCTCCGCCTGGGACGACTCCTGGTGGCCCCCCGCCCTGGGCAGCGCACCCAAGCCAACAGACCACGCACGCGACCTGGGCTTCATCCTGGACTCCTTCCTCTCCATGACCAGACAAGTCAACGCCATCTCCTCGTCATGCTTCAGCATCCTTCACATGCTACGTAAGATCTTCCGGTGGATCCCCACCGAAACCAGGAAGACGGTCACCCAGGCCCTCGGCACCAGCCGACTGGACTACGGCAACTCCCTTTACGCCGGAACCACAACCAAACTCCAGAAAAGACTCCAGCGCATTCAGAACGCCTCAGCACGCCTCATTCTGGACATTCCCCGACACAACCACATCTCCGAACACCTGAGAAACCTGCACTGGCTCCCCGTCAGCAAGAGAATCACGTTCCATCTCCTCACCCACACACACAAAGCTCTCCACAACCAAGGCCCAAGATACCTCAACGACCGCCTGACCTTCTACACTCCCACCCGCCAGCTACGATCAACCAGCCATGCCCTCGCCACCGCCCCCCCGCATCTGAAGAGCCACAACGGGAGGAAGATCCTTCTCCTAGCTGGCTGCCAAGATGTGGAACTCCCTCCCCATCCACCTCCGCCTGACCCAAGACCACCTCGCCTTCAGGAAGCAACTCAAGACCTGGCTGTTCGAGCAGTAGCGGACCCCCTCCCCCAAGCGCCTTGAGACCCTCCGGGTGAGTAGCGCGCTATACAAATGTCTTGATTGATTGATTGATTGATTATATTCGCCACCATGCCTGGCAGTGTTTCCTCTATGAAAGATCAGCATGGAAATGGGGCGGACCAGAACGGAAAGGTAGATAGCGTCCCATGGATGTTCAATATTGCTCACTCCCCTACATACTTAGTAGATTAATCACTTGGTCCTAAAAATGTAGTCCCATTTTGGAGGTATGTTTCCATGGCCTACATTTGATAAAATTCCACCAGCAGAAATGTGCATTGACTTATTTCCTGCCAGAAGAAGGTTTCTCTTTCAAATGTCTCACTCGATGGCAGAGCAGCCATTTTAGTGATGAAACCTCTGATGCCCCTTTAAATATGTCTAAGTCTAATTTCATGGCACCATTCTGGAAGGGAGAGGACAAACTTTCAAAATTACATCATTTTTGATGATAAGAAAATTTGGTTAGGGGAAATTGTGGTTGGTTACCAAAATGAGTTGCTAATCAATATAAGAAAATTAGTGTGAGAGAGTGCCTCTTTTTGCGTGGTCACCCCTTTTTCGTGGACTGATGCTGCTTGTTTTATGCTTGTGCATTGGGGTAATGCTGACCAGTGCCCAATGTATGTACACTGGCCCCATAAACATAGCCACATTTGTTCATCCCCATTGGCTTATTTAACTTTCCAGTAAGGCTCCAGTATATGGTGTAAGAAAGTACCCCAATGGTATTGAAAATGAGATGCCACCTGTGGACTGCTCACCTATTGTTCCATTCAGTAGACTGACAAGGAAAACATGGCTTTAGGCCTACTTGTGTAGCCTGACGCCTGCAACATTTAAACCTGCAGGCAGACCTGCCAAAATAAACCTTTTGGCAGGAGGGAAACCCTACTTTTAAGGATTAATTATGTCATCGCTAAGTTGGCCTTGTAGACTCATATTAGGGTGCTTGGTATTTAGGAGTGGAACATATAAGAAATTAATGTTTGCATGGTCCTGCACTGCCTTGCCTCCAAAAGCTATTTTGGTTTTAGGGCTGTAAAGCCAAAGTGCAGTGAAAATGTTAATTCTCTACATTTGGTATGGAATAATCTACAGAAATGGTTGACTACTGTTTTGAATATTTATTGAAAATCCAATTCAATGGTGAAGTTGGATTTATGATATATATACAGGAAAAGTAACTTTTAAAAAGTGATTCTTTCCCTGCCTGAAGCCCCCCAGGCTAATTAGCATTGGCCTGCCTGCAGCTGACCTGTCAAGGCTGCTTTGATGAGGTGTGTACTACTGCTCTGAGAGCAGAAACAATGGCTGGTTGCAGGATGGCTGCAGGGAGGAATGTGACCATCAGTGTCCCAAGCAGGAAAGTTTAGGAGTGTCCAAAACTCCACTATCTTAAAAGGGACTAGGGGGAGACCTGCATTTTTATAGTTTCTCATCCAAAACATACTTTAGCCTCCGGGCTTTAGTGGCAGTGTAGAGAAAGGAGCTGGACCCAGAAGCCTGTTTAGAGTGGATGAATGAGAGGCGACTGACTGCTTATTACCAGTACCTTACACACACCCATAGGTGTGTCACAAGCTCCAGTAAGGGGCAGAAAGATTTTGCTGTGCTGGAGTTTACTGAAAATGGTGCACCTTCTGATTTGTTGCAGTGTGGCAAACAGAATGTGCTACAATAGTGGGAAAGTTTGTCCATGGAAACTTATTGGCCCATTGGTCAGTGAGAACCCAGGAGTCAACCCAACCACTAGTTAGTGAATTGAACAAAATTAGCACCTCACTCCCATCTCCACAGAACAGAAGAGGACTAGACCTGCTGTCTGTAACCTGTAGAGAGACTCGAAGGGCTGGACCTGTGCCTACATGTAAACAGGTCTAAGATGTGGACTCCAAGTGTCAGTAGACTGACATCCTGTGTGGCTACAGAGATGGAACAAGCTGCAAGATGCTTTTTCATGGAGTGATCAGTGGGCCAGTTATAACTGAAACTTGACTGGACCTTGTTGGTGGCAACTAAGCAATTGTCATGACATCATAGGTAGTGAAATAAAGTAAATACTTATGGGTTGCACACATCATAAAAACACCACCCCAAAGCACACAAGGCGAATCCTGAAATAATGATCATTATCCTGATCATACAAGGCAAAAACAACATAAACCATAAATTAGGGCATAAAATGCAGCAGGTAGGTTAGGGACAGAAACTCATAGAGCACCATACTTCACAGCAGGACATCAATCACCATATGTTGTTGTGTAGTTCCTATAAACCTACATAAGATCTGCGTGTGTAGACAACATACACTGTAGGATTGGAGTCCAGACTGATTCTAGACACCCCTACCGGGTATAAGAAAAGAAGAGTATGTACTCCAAAAGAGATCAACAAGTACTTATTTGGATTAATATCCGTTCTTTAAGGTTGCCATACAAGACCAGAACTCCTTTAGAATGCAGTGCGACATCTTTATTGTTTGATGAGAAACATGGACAGCCGACACGTGTTTCGCCCCCTATTGGCGATTTGCGCCGGGGCTTCCTCAAGGCTATTTTCACATGTACAGCATATATTATTTCACGCCTGGTTCCAAATTAACAAGTTCCAAAATATCAGAGTTTAAATACTCAGGGAGCGGAGTTCTTCTGCGTCAGGCTGCGCGGGGACACTCTTCTTTTCTTAAACCTGTCTTCTTATATGAAGCTCAAGAGGTCCAGAGCTTCGAGTGTGTCTCCAACCACCTAAAAAAGGAGCTTATATAAGCGTTGTTTAAACTTGGGAATTTATGGACCTTTCTGTTTTGCTGATCACCCCTACCGAGTATGTTAGCCTGTATACCAGCTAGCTCACAATGCCACTAGAAACCCCTCTTACCAAGGAGAGAATAGTTCTTGGCAACTATCGAACGTGACAACCCTGATCACTCAGGATGGTGGAAACAGTGCAATACTTTTCGCTCAGTCATTCATGCTCACTTTGTCTCAGAAAGATACACAGAATGAATCACTGACAAAATATTGAGACACATAATATCGAATTACATTTTTATCGACACACAAATATAGATAACACTAATATCGCTACTCAATACTTAATTACAAAAATACATATCGACCCAAAAATATCATACATCAAAATTATCGATAACAGTGTTATCGAACACATTATATCATTTCAAATATTATCGACAATGCATCAAAAATATACATGTCCAATATATCGAACACAAAAATATAGACAGCAATGGTATCGTTTTCTTTCAAATATCGACATTTTTAAAACGTATATAATAAATTCAAGCACCAAAAATATTTTTAAATACATAAACATACACTGCAGAAAATATAAAACCATATATAATACAATTCTTAAGTAGGAAAAATATTCTTAAACATTACCTAAAAAAGTTTTTCGACTGTGCACAGGCGTGTGTATAATTTAAACAAGATGTAGCGTGCCTCAGAGGTATCACCTCCTCGTCCTAGAGGTGTTCAAGTAAAATAATCACCAATGCGCCCTTTACGATTAAGGGGCGACCCTCTGGGCGCTGCTTTAAATTGAGATCGAAACTGCGATATTGGTCTGGTGTTGTAAATTACAATCCAAAGTTTGTTTTCAATAAAACATCACCATTAGGTTTCCATTGAAAATTTTCTATATTTATTTCATATAATTCTGTTTCAAATGGTAATGTTGTATGTCACATTCAACTTGTCCATTATTCATAAATCACAAGGTCCCAATGCATTTCGTGCTGTGAGGCACTTCATCAGGGGAATCTGAAAATCAATAGGTATAATGAAGACCCACATTCATATCATTAATATAGCAAAAGTCTAACAATAATACATCTCTGAAGGTGAAAGTCAGTACCACTCTTTAGTATATGCATAAAACCAACAAATAGCGTATATTAAGCATCGGTGATTTAAACGGTAGTGACAGTGAAAAAACGATAATGCGCATAATCATCATCAACAAAATAGCATGCTGCTAAACGGTTAAGACCCCCTAAGGTCTTTCAACAGCTCGTGGTGAATATAAAGTGCTCGAGGAATTATTAAAGAGTGATCTGAGCGCCGAACAATAGTAACGCTGCATTATCAAAGCGTGTGCGTGTTTAAGTTCAAGTTCAAGTTCGGGCATTGATATATCGCACTGCTCACCCAGAGGGTCTCAAGGCGCTTGGGAAGGGGTTCATTATTTGTTGAATAGCCAGGTTTTAAGTTCTTTTCTGAAGGAGGTGTGGTTTTGAGTAAGGCGGAGGCGAGTGGGGAGTGAGTTCCAGGTTTTGGCCGCCAAGAAGGAGATGGATCTTCCTCCCATGGTGGATTTTCGGGTGCGCGGGACCACGCCGAGGGCTTGATTGGAAGATCTTAGTTGGCGGGTGGGTTTGTAGAAGGACAGTCGAGTGTTGAGGCATTCGGGACCTAGATTGTAGAGGGCTTTGTGTGCGTGGGTGAGAAGACGGAATGTAATTCTTTTGTTGACGGGAAGCCAGTGGAGGTCTTTTAGGTGTCCGGTGATGTGATCTTGGCGAGGGATGTCCAATATGATTCTCGCTGATGCGTTTTGGATGCGTTGGAGTTTTTTCTGTAATTTTGCTGTGATTCCGGCGTACAGTGTGTTGCCATAATCCAGTCGGCTCGTGACTAGTGCGTGGGTGACAGTCTTTCTTGTCTCGAGGGGGATCCAGCGGAAGATCTTTTTGAGAATTCGAAGTATGTTGAAGCAGGAGGATGAGACTGCGTTGACCTGTCTGGACATCGAGAGAGAGGAGTCTAGGATGAAGCCAAGGTTACGTGCATGGTCTGTGGGTGTGGGTGCTGTGCCCAGAGCGGAAGGCCACCAAGAGTCGTCCCAGGCAGAGGGGGAAGATCCTAGGATGAGCACCTCAGTTTTGTCTGAGTTGAGTTTTAGGCGGCTATGTTTCATCCATTCGGCTACTTCTTTCATGCCTTTGTGAAGATTGATTTTGGCGGTGTTGGGGTCTTTGGTGAGGGAAAGGATTAATTGGGTGTCGTCGGTGTAAGATATGATGTTGAGGTTGTGTTGGCGCGCGATTGATGCGAGTGGGCTCATGTAAACGTTGAAGAGGGTGGGACCGAGTGAAGATCCTTGTGGTACTCCGCAGATGACTTCGGTGGCCTCTGAGATGAATGAGGGAAGTCGGACTCTCTGAGTTCTCCCAGCTAGGAAAGAGTGCTGTTTCTATCAAAGCGATGCTGTTGCTTTACGTTGTGCTGCCGCGTTTATGCAAAAAGATTTGTGGACATTGAAATATGCCCCTACTTACCGGACTAGCCGCGAGGCTGTCTCGTAATGTGAAAAACCACTCCGTTACACACTAAACCTGTTGACGATGATCTTACATTTAAAAATGTGTAGTTTACGCTCGTCTAGAAACAAATGATGTCACGCTTGAAAGAGTGAAAACCTCCGTGAAAGCGGTGGCCATCTTAAGATATGTGAATCAACTAAAAATTTATGAATGAACTATGCTTGTGATGATCTTATGCTCGAAAAATAAATGAATCAAAGGTGAAGAAAACAACAAGTGTAAGATTAATAATCCAACTGGAAAAAACGTGGTTAGAAAAATCTGAATATATATGCATCACATATGCTTAATCATAAAGTGAGAGACCTCCAAAAGAGTCCCTCCTAATACAAGATACATTCTACAGTGAGTACATCACCATCACAAGTAGCACAAGAATTCCGTGCGGTCATTGAGCCCATAAGGCTTTAAAGCATTAAGTTTAAAAATCCATTCATTTTCTTTCTGTAATAATTTGCGGTACAGGTCTATGTGTTTAGTGATCTCAAGTGTCTTTAACACCATGAATTGTAGTTGTGAAACGTTGTGTCTGCATTCATGAAAGTGTGATGCCACAGTGGATTTTTCATCATTCCTTCTGATGCTACTCTTATGTTCCACTAGCCTCGTTTGAATTTTTCTGATAGTTTTTCCAACATAAACGAGGCCACAAGGGCATTTCAATAAATACACTGAGTTCTTGGACTCGCAGGTGGCCGTTACTTTCAGCTCAATGGCTCTCCCACTACGTGGGTGATTGATCTTGGTTCCTTTTATAATGGCATTACAATTATTGCAATTGTGACAAGGCTGTGTTCCTTTGTATTGGGTGGCAGACGTTGTTATATTTGTGGTCTTTAGTATATCCAAAATGTTCCGGCTCCTGGTGAAAGCAGAATCTGCCAATGTTTGAGTATTGTGCGTTTGAAAATATGGCTCTTTGTAGAGTACTTTGAGACAACTACCATGCGTTTAGTATCCACTTTCTGAACAGTTTGTAGTAAATCAGACTGTGTTTTTACTTAACATGTTGCCTCTGCTTTTTTTAGGATCTCATGAGGGTACTCCCGTTCTTGGAATCTTTCCAACATCACCATCACTTGTTTTTCGGACTCGCCAGGGTCTGAGACTATCCTTTTGGTTCTGTACAGTTGAGAGATTGGAAGATTATTTCTCAGGGATGGTTGGTGGAAACTGTTGTAATGTAACATGTTGTTGCGATTGGTTGGTTTCTTGAATAGTGTGGTCGTGATTTTGTTGTGCTCGATCTTCAGTAAAACATCCAAATATGCTATAGTTGTTTTATCCACCTGGTAAGTAAATTGTATCCAGTCATTGATATTGTTGAAGTTGTTTAGTTCTTGTATTAAAATGTCATGCGGGCCCTGCCATAACACAAAAATGTCATCAATGAATTGTAAAGAAATGCGTGCATATTGTTTCCACTGTTCTCCAGTCAGGATGTGATTTGTTTCAAAGTTGGTCATAAAGATATTAGCGTAGCTGGGAGCTGCACAATTACCCATTGAGGTTCCAGTGAGTTGTAGATAAAAATCATCCTTCCATTTAAAGTAACTTTGATAAAGTGAGAAGTTCAATAATTGTATAAGAAATACTTGAAAATCATGATCAAGTTCTGACTGTAATAACATGGATTCTACTGCTTCAATGCCTGAATCATGTGGGATGTAGGTGTAAAGCGTTTTCACGTCTATGGTGCATAGCCATACTTTTTGATTTTCGGATAGTGTAATTTGAGCCATCTTATTCAAAAAATCGGTTGTGTCCTTGATATATGACGTAGCTTTGGTGACAAATTCTTTAAGGTATAAGTCCAAAAATTGACCTATTGGTTCATGGATGCTGTCCCTAGTATTGACAATGGGGCGTAAAGGTGGATGCTGTAAATTCTTATGGACCTTTGGGAGCATATAAATAGACGGTGTCCTGGGATGAATTTTTGTAAGATTTTTTTTGTTTTTTCTGTGATGACTCCCTCTTTGCATGCTTGTTTGAAAATTAATTGTAGGAACTCCTGAAATTTGATTATAGGATCAAACCCTAAAGGGGCAAACGTTTCTTGATCCATAACGTCAGCGTCCACTTCTGTGATGTAAAATTCAGTGTCCATCAGGACAATTGCCCCTCCTTTATCTGCTTTCTGGACTGTGATTTTGGGATTGTTGGAGATGTTTCTTAGAACATTTAGTTCTTTCTTTGATAGGTTGTAAAATTTGGTACTATGTTTGTAATCCAATCGGTTTATGTCATGTCTAACCAAAGACTCAAACGTATCAATTGACTTGTGGCTAATTGGTGCTTGATAAGTGCTTTTGGGTCTTAGATGTTTCAATTGAGTATCTTGTTCTCTATCATCACTCGGTGATAACACATTCTCAAAAAAATGACATAATTTTAAATTATGTGTCAGTTTGAAGAGACTGATGTGAAACTACAGTTTGTTTGCGTTATGCGTGGGAACAAAAGATGCTCCTTTCTGCAATGTTTGTATTTCTTTTTTGGTAAGTTGATGAGATGAATTATTGATCACTAGTTGATTCTCCTCCATTATCTGTTTTTCTGTTTGGTCTTGACTGCCGGTTCCTTTATCACCGAGGTTGACGGTTCGTCTCCTTTTGCCCTGCCTGGGTCTACGGTATCTTTTTGGCCTAATTCTAAAAAAGGCCCACTTTAGGAGTTTGAATCGTTGGGCGTGCAATAGATGTTTCTGTAGTTGGTCTTTGTTGCGTGGGGCGTGATTCACCTTCCGACGATGAAGTCTCTGTTTCAGAGGTATTTGTTGGCAGTTTGTTTTGACGTCTCCTCGCATATATTTCGGCCCATGAATAAACCTCTCCCAACTTCTAATCTATCGTGTCCCTTTTATACTTTCGAACCTTGCGTTCATTGATCTCTTCCCT
Organism: Lissotriton vulgaris; assembly: GCF_964263255.1. NCBI lineage: Eukaryota > Metazoa > Chordata > Amphibia > Caudata > Salamandridae > Lissotriton > Lissotriton vulgaris. The sequence goes on along the minus strand of NC_141687.1, from coordinate 263,592,184 downwards.
GTATTTGTCAAGTTGTTTATTAATATCAAGTATCACTTGGTCCCAATCTTCCTTTTCTAAAGTTTCTTGTAATTCACTTTTGGCTTGAATTATTTCTTTGTTCAGCTCTTCCAATACCTTAGAAAGTTCTTCGATAATGAGTAAAATTATGTCTAACGAGCACTTGTTAAGTATAGCAAAACCACTGTTCAACGAACTTCTGATTATTCTTGCATAGTAAAGGCTTTAACAGAACTCTTAGACCTCTAGGTATCCTCTGCACCCTGTGGTATCTTATTAGGGTGCTTGCATGCAGTTGTTAGTTTATTTCACGTTTTGTTAGATATAACAATTGCTTGATGTTATCCTCTTTACTTTTTTTTATTCAGGATGGGTGTGGTGTCTTCATCTATTAGTGCATAGATTTTTGAAACGTCTTCTGCAACAAATGCAAATGTGTCTGCACGTGCATCCGTGATCTTCGTTATATCATCATATGTCAACGAAATGATTTTTGTTTATTTCACAGGGAGTTCTGGCCGTGCCACCGTCTGTCTGGAGCGACTCAGTCTGTATGAGCTCAAATAGTTTTTCGACTGTGCACAGGCATGTTTATAAATTAAACAAGATGTAGAGTGCCTCAGAGGTATCACCTCGTCGTCCTAGAGGTGTTAAAGTAAAATAATCACCAATGCGCCCTTTGCGATTAAGGGGCGACTGTCTGGGTGCTGCTTTAAATTGAGATCGCAACTGCGATATTGGTCTGGTGTTGTAAATTACAATCCAAAGTTTGTTTTCAATAAAACATCACCATTAGGTTTCCATTGACATTTTTTAAATATTTATTTCATATAATTCTGTTTCAAATTGTAATGTTGTATGTCACATTCAACTTGTCCATTATTCATAAATCACAAGGTCCCAATGCATTTCGTGCCGTGAGGCACTTCATCAGGGGAATCTGAAAATCAATAGGTATAATGAAGACCCACACTCATATCATTAATATAGCAACAGTCTAACAATAATACATCTCTAAAGGTGAAAGTCAGTACCACTCTTTAGTATATGCATAACACCAACAAATAGTGTATATTAAGCATCGGTGATTTAAACGGTGGTGACAGTGAAAAAACGATAATGCGCATATTCATCATCAACAAAATAGCGTGCTGCTAAACGGTTGAGACCCCCTAAGGTCTGTCAGCAGCTCGTGGTGAGTATAAAGTGCTTGAGGAATTATTAAAGAGTGATCTGAGCGCTGACCAGTAGTAATGCTGCATTATCAAAGCGTGTGCGTGTTTAGGTCTATTATGCGTGCTGTTTCTATCAAAGCGATACTGTTGCTTTACGTTGTACTGCCGCGTTTATGCAAAAAGATTTGTGGACATTGAAATATGCCCCTACTTACCGGACTAGCCGCGAGGCTGTCTCGTAATGTGAATAACCACTCCGTTACACACTAAACGTGTTGACGATGATCTTACATTTAAAAATGTGTGGTTTACGCTCGTCTAGAAACAAATGATGTCACGCTTGAAAGAGTGAAAACCTCCGTGAAAGCGGTGGCCATCTTAAGATATGTGAATCAACAAAAAATTTATGAATGAACTATGCTTGTGATGATCTTATGCTCGAAAAATAAATGAATCAAAGGTGAAGAAAACAACAAGTGTAAGATTAATAATCCAACTGGAAAAAACGTGGTTAGAAAAGACTAAATATAAATGCATCACATATGCTTAATCATAAAGTGAGAGACCTCCAAAAGAGTCCATCCTAATACAAGATACATTCTACAGTGAGTACATCACCATCACAAGTAGCACGAGAATTCTGTGCGGTCATTGAGCCCATAAGGCTTTAAAGCATTAAGTTTAAAAATCCATTCATTTTCTTTCTGTAATAATTTGCGGTACAAGTCTATGTGTTTAGTGATCTCAAGTGTCTTTAACACCATGAATTGTAGTTGTGAAACGTTGTGTCTGCATTCATGAAAGTGTGATGCCACAGTGGATTTTTCATCATTCCTTCTGATGCTACTCTTATGTTCCACTAGCCTCGTTTTAATTTTTCTGATAGTTTTCCAACATAAACGAGGCCACAAGGGCATTTCAATAAATACACTGAGTTCTTGGACTCGCAGGTGGCCGTTACTTTCAGCTCAATGGCTCTCCCACTACGTGGGTGATTGATCTTGGTTCCTTTTATAATGGCATTACAATTATTGCAATTGTGACAAGGCTGTGTTCCTTTGTATTGGGTGGCAGACGTTGTTATATTTGTGGTCTTTAGTATATCCAAAATGTTCCGGCTCCTGGTGAAAGCAGAATCTGCCAATGTTTGAGTATTGTGCGTTTGAAAATATGGCTCTTTGTAGAGTACTTTGAGACAACTACCATGCGTTTAGTATCCACTTTCTGAACAGTTTGTAGTAAATCAGACTTTGTTTTTACTTAACATGTTGCCTCTCCTTTTTTTAGGATCTAAGGAGGGTACCCCCGTTCTTGGAATCTTTCCAACATCACCATCACTTGTTTTTCGGACTCGCCAGGGTCTGAGACTATCCTTTTGGTTCTGTACAGTTGAGAGATTGGAAGATTATTTCTCAGGGATGGTTGGTGGAAACTGTTGTAATGGTAACATGTTGTTGCGATCGGTTGGTTTCTTGAATAGTGTGGTCGTGATTTTGTTGTGTTCGATCTTCAGTAAAACATCCAAATATGCTATAGTTGTTTTATCCACCTGGTAAGTAAATTGTATCCGGTCATTGATATTGTTGAAGTTGTTTAGTTCTTGTATTAAAATGTCATGCGGGCCCTGCCATAACACAAAAATGTCATCGATGAATTATAAAGAAATGCGTGCATATTGTTTCCACTGTTCTCCAGTCAGGATGTGATTTGTTTCAAAGTTGGTCATAAAGATATTAGCGTAGCTGGGAGCTGCACAATTACCCATTGAGGTTCCAGTGAGTTGTAGATAAAAATCATCCTTCCATTTAAAGTAACTTTGATAAAGTGAGAAGTTCAATAATTGTATAAGAAATACTTGAAAATCATGATCAAGTTCTGACTGTAATAACATGGATTCTACTGCTTCAATGCCTGAATCATGTGGGATGGAGGTGTAAAGCGTTTTCACGTCTATGGTGCATAGCCATACTTTTTGATTTTCGGATAGTGTAATTTGAGCCATCTTATTCAAAAAATCGGTTGTGTCCTTGATATATGACGTAGCTTTGGTGACAAATTCTTTAAGGTATAAGTCCAAATATTGACCTATTGGTTCATGGATGCTGTCCCTAGTATTGACAATGGGGCGTAAAGGTGGATGCTGTAAATTCTTATGGACCTTTGGGAGCATATAAATAGACGGTGTCCTGGGATGAATTTTTGTAAGAATTTTTTTTTGTTTTTTCTGTGATGACTCCCTCTTTGCATGCTTGTTTGAAAATTAATTGTAGGAACTCCTGAAATTTGATTATAGGATCAAACCCTAAAGGGGCAAACGTTTCTTGATCCATAACGTCAGCGTCCACTTCTGTGATGTAAAATTCAGTGTCCATCAGAACAATTGCCCCTCCTTTATCTGCTTTCTGGACTGTGATTTTGGGATTGTTGGAGATATTTCTTAGAACATTTAGTTCTTTCTTTAATAGGTTGTAAAATTTGGTACTATGTTTGTAATCCAATCGGTTTATGTCATGTCTAACCAAAGACTCAAACGTATCAATTGACTTGTGGCTAATTGGTGCTTGATAAGTGCTTTTGTGTCTTAGATGTTTCAATTGAGTATCTTGTTCTCTATCATCACTCGGTGATAACACATTCTCAAAAAATGACGTAATTTTAAATTATGTGTCAGTTTGAAGAGACTGATGTGAAACTACAGTTTGTTTGCGTTATGCGTGGGAACAAAAGATGTTCCTTTCTGCAATGTTTGTATTTCTTTTTTGGTAAGTTGATGAGATGAATTATTGATCACTAGTTGATTCTCCTCCATTATCTGTTTTTCTGTTTGGTCTTGACTGCCGGTTCCTTTATCACCGAGGTTGACGGTTCGTCTCCTTTTGCCCTGCCTGGGTCTACGGTATCTTTTTGGCCTAATTCTAAAAAAGGCCCACTTTAGGAGTTTGAATCGTTGGGCGTGCAATAGATGTTTCTGTAGTTGGTCTTTGTTGCGTGGGGCGTGATTCACCTTCCGACGATGATGTCTCTGTTTCAGAGGTATTTGTTGGCAGTTTGTTTTGACGTCTCCTCGCATATATTTCGGCCCATTAATAAACCTCTCCCAACTTCTAATCTATCGTGTCCCTTTTATACTTTCGAACCTTGCGTTCATTGATCTCTTCCCTGTATTTGTCAAGTTGTTTATTAATATCAAGTATCACTTGGTCCCAATCTTCCTTTTCTAAAGTTTCTTGTAATTCACTTTTGGCTTGAATTATTTCTTTGTTCAGCTCTTCCAATACCTTAGAAAGTTCTTCGATAATGAGTAAAATTATGTCTAACGAGCACTTGTTAAGTATAGCAAACCACTGTTCAACGAACTTCTGATTATTCTTGCATAGTAAAGGCTTTAACAGAACTCTTAGAACTCTAGGTATCCTCTGCACCCTGTGGTATCTTATTAGGGTGCTTGCATGCAGTTGTTGGTTTATGTCACGTTTTGTTAGATATAACAATTGCTTGATGTTATTCTCTTTACTTTTTTTATTCAGGATGGGTGTGGTGTCTTCATCTATTAGTGCATAGATTTTTGAAACGTCTTCTGCAACAAATGCAAATGTGTCTGCACGGGCATCCGTGATCTTCGTTATATCATCATATGTCAACGAAATGATTTTTGATTATTTCACAGCGAGTTCTGGCCGTGCCACAGTCTGTCTGGAGCGACTCAGTCTGTATGAGCTCAAATAGTTTTTCGACTGTGCACAGGCATGTTTATAAATTAAGCAAGATGTAGCATGGCTCAGAGGTATCACCTCGTCGTCCTAGAGGTGTTAAAGTAAAATAATCACCAATGCGCCCTTTGCGATTAAGGGGCGACTGTCTGGGCGCTGCTTTAAATTGAGATCGCAACTGCGATATTGGTCTGGTGTTGTAAATTACAATCCAAAGTTTGTTTTCAATAAAACATCACCAATAGGTTTCCATTGACATTTTTTAAATATTTATTTCATATAATTCTATTTCAAATTGTAATGTTGTATGTCACATTCAACTTGTCCATTATTCATAAATCACAAGGTCCCAATGCATTTCGTGCCGTGAGGCACTTCATCAGGGAAATCTGAAAATCAATAGGTATAATGAAGACCCACACTCATATCATTAATATAGCAACAGTCTAACAATAATACATCTCTAAAGGTGAAAGTCAGTACCACTCTTTAGTATATGCATAACACCAACAAATAGCGTATATTAAGCATCGGTGATTTAAACGGTGGTGACAGTGAAAAAACGATAATGCGCATATTCATCATCAACAAAATAGCGTGCTGCTAAACGGTTAAGACCCCCTAAGGTCTTTCAGCAGCTCGTGGTGAGTATAAAGTGCTTGAGGAATTATTAAAGAGTGATCTGAGCGCTGACCAGTAGTAATGCTGCATTATCAAAGCGTGTGCGTGTTTAGGTCTATTATGCGTGCTGTTTCTATCAAAGCGATGCTGTTGCTTTACGTTGTGCTGCCGCGTTTATGCAAAAAGATTTGTGGACATTGAAATATGCCCCTACTTACCGGACTAGCCGCGAGGCTGTCTCGTAATGTGAATAACCACTCCGTTACACACTAAACGTGTTGACGGTGATCTTACATTTAAAAATGCGTGGTTTACGCGCGTCTAGAAACAAATTATGTCACGCTTGAAAGAGTGAAAACCTCCGTGAAATCACAGTCCAGAAACCAGATAAAGGAGGGGCAATTGTCCTGATGGACACTGAATTTTACGTCACAGAAGTGGACGCTCACGTTATGGATCAAGAAACTTATGCCCCTTTAGGGTTTGATCCTATAATCAAATTTCAGGAGTTCCTACAATTAATTTTGGAACAAGCATGCAAAGATGGAGTCATCACAGAAAAAAAAAAAATTCTGTACAAAAAATCATCCCAGGACACCGTCTATTTATATGCTCCCAAGAACTTACAGCATCCACCTTTACGCCCCATTGTCAATACTAGGGACAGCATCCATGAACCAATAGGTCAATTTTTGGATTTATACCTTAAAGAATTTGTCACCAAAGCTACGTCATATATTAAGGACACAACCGATTCTTTTAATAAGATGGCTCAAATTACACTATTCGAAAATGAAGAAGTATGGCTATGCACCATAGACGTGAAAACGCTTTACACCTCCGTCCCACATGATTCAGGCATTGAAGCAGTAGAATCCATGTTCTTACAGTCAGAACTTGATCATTATTTTAAAGTATTTCTTATACAATTATTGAACTTCTCACTTTATCAAAGTTACTTTAAATGGAAGGATGATTTTTATCTACAACTCACTGGAACCTCAATGGGTAATTGTGCAGCTCCCAGTTACGCTAATATCTTCATGACCAACTTTGAAACAAATCAACACATCCTGACTGGAGAACAGTGGAAACAATATGCACGCATTTATTTACGATTCATCTATGACATTTTTGTGTTATGGCAGGGCCCGCATGACATTTTAATACAAAAACTAAACAACCTCAACAATATCAATGACTGGATACAATTTACTTACCAGGTGGATAAAACAACTATAGCATATTTGGATGTTTTACTGAAGATCGAACACAACAAAATCACGACCACACTATTCAAGAAACCAACCGATCGCAACAACCTGTTACATTACAACAGTTTCCACCAACCATCCCTGAGAAATAATCTTCCAATCTCTCAACTGTACAGAACCAAAAGGATAGTCTCAGACCCTGGCGAGTCCGAAAAACAAGGGAAGGTGATGTTGGAAAGATTCCAAGAACGGGGGTACCCTCTTGAGATCCTAAAAAAAGCAGAGGCAACATGTTCAGCAAAAACACGGTCTGATTTACTACAAACTGTTCAGAAAGTGGAAACTAAACACATGGTAGTCTCTACAAAGAGCCATATTTTCAAACGCACAATACTCAAACATTGGCAGATTCTGGCGTTGGAACCGGATTTCAAAGTTATTTTTGAAGAGAATCCAAGATTTGCTTTCACCAGGAGCCGGAACATTTTGGATATACTAAAGACCACAAATAAAACAACGTCTGCCACCCAATACAAAGGAACACAGCCTTGTCACAATTGCAATAATTGTAATGCCATTATAAAAGGTACCAAGATCAATCACCCACGTAGTGGGAGAGCCATTGAGCTGAAAGTAACGGCCACCTGCGATTCCAGGCCTCGTGGCCTCGTTTATGTTGGAAAAACTATCAGAAAAATTTAAACGAGGCTAGTGGAACATAAGAGTAGCATCAGAAGGAATGATGAAAAATCCACTGTGGCATCACACTTTCATGAACGCAGACACAATGTTTCACAACTACAATTCATGGTGTTAGAGACACTTGAGATCACTGAACACATAGACTTGAACCGCAAATTATTACAGAAAGAAAATGAATGGATTTTTAAACTTGATGCTTTAAAGCCTTATGGGCTCAATGACTGCACAGAATTCTCGTGCTACCTGTGATGGTGATGTAATCCCTGTAGAATGTATCTTGTATTAGAAAGGACCCTTTCGGAGGTCTCTCACTTTATGATTAAGCATATGTGATGCATTTTTATTTAGATTTTTCTAACCACGTTTTTTCCAGTTGGATTATTAATCTTACAATTGTTGTTTTCTTCACCTTTGATTCTTTTTTTTTTCGAGCATAAGATCATCACAAGCATAGTTCATTCACACTTTTTTTGTTGATTCACATATCTTAAGATTGCCGCCTCTTTAACGGAGGTTTTAACTCTTTCAAGCGTGACATCATTTGTTTCTAGACGCGCGTAAACCACACATTTTTAAATGTAAGATCACCGTCAACACGTTTAGTGTGTAACGGAGTGGTTATTCACATTACGAGACAGCCTTGCGGCTAGTCCGGTAAGTAGGGGCATATTTCAATGTCTCAAATCTTTTTGCATAAACGCGGCAGCACAACGTAAAGCAACAGCATCGCTTTGATAGAAACAGCACGCGTAATAGACCTAAACACGCACACGCTTTGATAATGCAGCGTTACTACTAGTCGGCGCTCAGATCACTCTTTAATAATTCATCGAGCACTTTATACTCACCACGAGCTGTTGAAAGACCTTAGGGGGTCTTAACCGTTTAGCAGCACGCTATTTTGTTGATGATGAATATGCGCATTATCGTTTTTTCACTTTCACCACCGTTTAATTCACCGATGCTTAATATACGCTATTTGTTGGTGTTATGCATATACTAAAGAGTGGTACTGACTTTCACCTTTACAGATGTATTATTGTTAGACTTTGCTATATTAATGATATGAGTGTGGGTCTTCATTATACCTATTGATTTTCAAATTCCCCTGATGAAGTGCCTCACAGCACGAAATGCATTGGGACCTTGTAATTTATGAAGAATGGACAAGTTGAATGTGACATACAACATTACAATTTGAAACGGAATTATATGAAATAAATATAGAAAATTTTCAATGGAAACCTAATGGTGATGTTTTATTGAAAACAAACTTTGGATTGTAATTTACAACACCAGACCAAAATCGCAGTCGCCCAGAGGGTTGCCCCTTAATCGTAAAGGGCGCATGGGTGATTATTAAACATTACCTAATAAATTAACCACTAATAACATTTTATAATATATGTGTTAATTATAAACTCATATATTTTAATATTACATTTATGCTTATACACAATTAAATCACTGAACAAGTGCAAATAAAAAAAAATTACAACTAATTCTTAATAAGCATTACCCAATGAAAAACAAACATTGCTCAAATAAACCAATGAGAACAAAGAAAAATTGATTAAACACTATATAAACAAGGAAAAGTTATTCTTATTTTACACCTCAAATCTACACAGATCAACAAGTCCAAACTCTGCCGGATTTCCACCACAAGAAAGAACTTCATCAAAGAAAAATCTATTACATACTGCCCAGAGTAAGTAAATTACCATTTAAAAAAAAACTGTTAAATCCTAAATCGCGCAAACTACAGTTTACCATACTGAAATATATCTTTTTCAATGTTATGTTTTCCCTACAGTTAATTTTCAAACCATCCAGAAAATTACAGCACTGCTTCTAAACTCATCAAACTAATAAAGTATTTATCTCAATGCTTAAAAAATTGTAAAACAGCCAAAAAAAAACAAAATCAATCCCAACCACCCACCCAAGATACTTATTTAACAAAATTACTAAAATTATGTTTTATTCTACCAACAGAAATATCAACAACCTAACAGATTTCAAGAAAGAAAGAAATAACATCACCACCAAAACAGTGAATTAAAATCAACATTGTAAGTATATTAATAACAGTGCATTTTTCTTAAAACAAAATAATTACAAATGTTCTTAATATTATTATGAATGTAATTTTTAATGGAATTGAATCCATCACAATGACAGAAGGCACCCAATTTATCACCTCCCAAAAAGGAAAATTCTTGTTAGGCTACATAGGGTATGTTTATACCCAGGAAAAGCAAAGTGGACTTAAAAGTTAATTGGAAGTGTAGCAAGTACTATTCCAACTAATGTTATGGTCGGTCAACAAGCAGGGAAATAACTGTTTTGTATACCAGGGAGCATAATCACACTCCAAATGTCACTGAGATGAAAGTAAGAAATGTCCTTGATGACATTAGAGAAGCAACCACTAGCTCACAAAAACCTACAACTCAAATTCTTAAAGAAATGCTGCCTAGAGTACCCAAACATGCTAGAAGGCAAATGCCCACTATTGCCTCATTAAAAAGAACTATAGCTTGCACCAAAAAAGCTACAACGACTACACCTACTCCAAAAACATTTCAAGAGGTGGTAATTCCCCCAGAACTAGCTATTACTCACAATGAAGAGCCCTTTGTCTTTTTCGACGATAAAAGCAATGACAAAAGAATAATTATGTTTGCTACTGCAAACAATTTAATAAAACTACAGAAATCAGAAACATGGATGATGGATGGGACATTTAAAATCTGTCCCAAACCATTCTACCAACTATACACTGTACATGCCCTATATCAGAACACCATCATATATGAAAAAACATTGATAAGGACAAATTAATCTATTGATTTTATTTTATGGTACAGGACATTTAATTACTCTAATTTTAGTCTTTAGTGCTACAAAAATATATTGCCTGAATTAGCATAAGGCACACATACACAATTGGACTGATCTTCCAATCAACTTAATGACAATAAATTGCACAAAGACATACAAAAATACATAAAAAATGTATATACCAAACAAACAATAATGCAATCAAATCTATGTTGCCAATACCCTAAAGTACTTATTCTTATTCTTGCAGGGCCGGTCGCTCCACACACAGCGCGTCTCCCCCACGTGAGTGCCCAGGACCCCTGACCCCTCCGCTGCTGCCACGAGCCCTCAGCTGCTGTCTCGCTCCAGAGCGGCGCTGATCGCCCCTGTGTTCGTGTCCCCCGCACTCTCGCCAGCTGAGTGCCAGTATCTGCTGTTGTTTGCGTTGTGACCAGTAATTTAGTGCCAATTTGTTTGTTTTTGTTCTTGTTCTGTTGGCCCCTGCAATCTTTGCCGTTCCGTGTTGCCCGTGACTGTCCCCGCCGCATCTCCCCCTCCCAGCTCCCTGCTGCTGCTCCCCTGCGGCCCGCCCCCTTTTTTCTTCTGTACCCCTCCCTCGCCCACCCATTGGCCACCCTGCTCCCCCCTCCCAGCTGCTCCTCCCTCCCACTTCGCCACTTATGGAGGTCGCCGCACGGAAGCGCAGCAGACGAGCGCAGCCAAAGGCAAGCCCGTCAGCGCCCGTCCACGCCTGGACCACGCCCAGTACCAGAACCCCAGGTCCTCGTCGATGCCAGCGCACCCGACGAACTTACGACGCCGCAACCCTCCACGCACTCAATGCCGGCCGGAACCCCACCTGCTACAGAGCCACCCCGAAACACACCCACGGACCCTTCACCTGCCAAGCCTGCCAATTCACCTGCCTCTGAACCTGCACCGCACCCGCCAAGCCGAGCCCCAGCAACAACCACCTCAAGTGCATCCTGCTCAACACCCGCTCCGTCCACAGGCACGCCGTCGAACTATGGAACCTCCTCGACTCAACATCACCAGACGTCGCCTTCTTCACAGAAAGATGGATGAACGCCTCCTCAGCCCCCGACATCGCCATAGCCATCCTGGAAGGCTGCAACATCACCCGGAGGGACGCGTCAACCATCGTCCACAGAAACAGCATCCGCATCACGACCAATTCTGACGACACCCTCACCGCCGCCGAGCACCTTCACTTCCAGATACACACCGACCCCAAGACCACCCTCAGAGGCACCCTCATATACAGACCCCTGGGCGCACGCACACAATTCAGCGAAGCCATCGCTGACTTCGTCAGTCCACACGCCCTCACCTCCACAGACTACATCCTCCTAGGGGACCTCAACTTCCACCTGGAGAACAACAAGGACTGCAACACCGCCGCCCTGCTGGATACTCGCCAACCTCAGACTCAAGCAACTGGTGAACACCCCCACCCACTACGCCGGCCACACGCTCGACCCCATCTTCTCCTCCAGCAAGCACATCTCCTTCAGCTACTTCAGCCACTCAACCGGACTACACTGGACAGACCACAGCTGCGTCCACTTCAGCTTCAGGAGAACCACGACCCACCACCACCCACAACAGGTTCCCCGCAGAAGCTGGAGCAAGATCACCGCCGACCAGCTCACCACCACCCTCAGCCAGAACCCGCCCACCAACACGACGGACCCCAACAAAGCAGCCCGCAACCTCACACAGTGGCTCATCAACTGCGCCGACGAACTCGCACCACTGAAGAATCCACCCAGCAGACCCGGCAGCAGGAAAGCCTCGTGGTTTACCAACGAACTCAAAAACTCCAAGAAAACCTACCGCACCCTCGAGAAAGCCTGGCGCCACGACCAGACAGCAGAACACATGACCGCCCTCAAGAACGCCACCTGCAAACACCACCAGCCGATCCGCACCACCAAGAAGACAACATTCAAAGAACGACTGGACCACAACACCCACAACAGCAAGGAACTCTTAAGCATCGTTAAAGAGCTCTCCAACCCCAGCGCCTGCAACAACAACATCACACCCTCGCAAGACCTCTGCGACTCGCCTCGTTCTTCCACCGCAAGATCACAGACATACACAACAGCTTTGGCGCGCAGACCACGGACCCAACCACCGAACCGATGCCCCCCACCACCACCCTCTGCACCTGGACCCCGGTCAGCACTGAATACACCAGCAGCCTGATGAACACCATCCACTCCGGCTCCCCTACCGACCCTTGCCCACACCACATCTTCAACAAAGCCGACTCCATCATCGCACCCCAACTCCGGAACATCATCAACAGATCCTTCGCATCCGCCACCTTCCCGGAGAGCTGGAAACATGCCGAGCCGAGCGCCCTCCTGAAGAAACCCACCGCGGACCCCACGGACCTCAAGAACTTCCGCCCCATCTCGCTCCTCCCCTTTCCAGCCAAAGTCATCGAGAAGACCGTCAACAGACAACTCTCCACCTTCCTCGAGACCAACGGATCCCTCCACCCCTCACAGTCCGGGTTCCGAGTAAACCACAGCACCGAGACCGCCCTCATCGCAGCCACCAACGACATCAGGTCCCTGCTCGACAACAGGGAAACTGCTGCCCTCTCAGCAGCCTTCGACACCGTATGCCACCGTACCCTGATACAGCGCCTCAGCAACACCGGAATCCAAGGAGCGGCTCTGGAGTGGATCATCTCGTTCCTCGACGGAAGAACCCAGAGAGTCCGCCTCCCCCCGTTCCGCTCCTCGGCCACCAAAGTCATCTGCGGCGTTCCGCAAGGATCCTCACTCAGCCCCACCCTCTTCAATGTCTACATGAGCCCTCTCGCAGCCATCGCACGCCAAAACAACCTCAACATCATCCCCTATGCCGACGACACCCAGCTGATCCTCTCCCTCACCAACGACCCCGCCTCCGCCAAAGCCAACCTCCAGGAAAGAATGAAAGACGTTGCGGAATGGATGAAGATCAGCCGTCTGAAACTGAACTCAGACAAGACGGAAGTCCTCATCCTCGAACCATCTCCCTCCGCCTGGGACGACTCCTGGTGGCCCCCTGCCCTGGGCACGGCATCCAAGCCAACGGACCACGCACCCCACCTGCTCTTCATCCTGGACTCCTCCCTCACGATGACCAAGCAAGTCAACGCTGTCTCGTCATCCTGCTTCAACACCCTGCGCATGCTCGGAAAGATCTTCCGATGGATATCCACTGAAACCAGGAAGACGGTCACCAGCCCTCTGGACTACAGGAACACCCTCTACGCTGGAACCACAGCCAAAATCCAGAAAAGACTCCAGCGCATTCAGAATGCCTCAGCACAACTCATCCTGGACATCCCTCGCCACAGCCACATCTCTGCCCACCTGAAAGACCTGCATTGGCTCCCCGTCAACAAGAGGATCACGTTCAGACTCCTCACCCACATACACAAGGCTCTCCACGACACGGGCCCGAAGTACCTCAACAGCTGACTCACATTCTACACACCCACCCACCAGCTCCGTTCCGCCAGCCTTGCCCTCGCCTCCAACCCACGAATCCGCAAATCCACCATCGGAGGAAGATCCTTCTCCTACCTGGCAGCGAAGACAGGGAATTCCCTCCCCACCCACCTACGGCTGACCCTGGACCATCTCTCCTTCAGGAAACAACTCAAGACCTGGCTGTTCGAGCAGCAGCTACCCCCCTCAGCGCCTTGAGACCCTAACGGGTGAGTAGCGCGCTATACAAATTCTGTCGATCGATTGATTGATTGATATAACTAGTGTCTACCCATTTATTCTGGGCGATACACTCAGAGGTAGTCAAAGTCTGCACAGAGGCAAAAGTGCCTTTTATATAGCTCTCTTGTGTCACGCATTTTTGTTTTATAAATCACTCATTATTAATTTAGTGAAGACTCCTCCAAAGTGAAGGTCGTCGACGTGGACACCTATCATCCTTTGGATTCTTCTCAGCCTCCTCAGGACAAGGGCAAAGGAACAATGATCATAAGGTCCTCTAATGGTCGTACATATCGTACCCCGAGTCTTAAGCGCCCAATGGTGCCCACAAGGCCGAGCATAACAAGCTGAAGCAGATACATTAGTACCCTCTGTGAGTCTCTTCAAGCATAGGTTAGCACCAGCGCACAAAAATGCTTGTGACAGGCCTAGAGAATGCATCCAGTGCCTACATTGACACTGCAAGCAGTAACTCTCGCACAAGACATACGTGCATGGCACTGATCTTGAGCTCAGGCTTATTGCGCACTCCCATACAATGTTATCGCCCTGCCCCAGCACATATCATAAACACGGAGTCCCAGAGAGGTACCTTGCAGTGGCAGGGAATTTAGGATGATAAACGCTGCACCAAGCGGTTTCCATCTTTCGCTTCTTCTGACTTTTAGGGCGTCTTGGTGAGAGCAGTAGAGCATGTTTCCATGGGTACGATGTCACCTGGCAGGCTTAATGGGCCGGCAGCTGGTCACCAAAATGTTGGAATATACTGGTCCAGACAGAGTTAGTTTTAGAAAGTCTATATTCAGTCGGCCTGAGTGTGACTTATATGAACCAGCCACAGCTTCTAACTGCCACACATCGAACCCCATGCTTTAGGAATCAACATCAGAACATTAAAATCAAGGATTCCAAAGCATGTCTTAAAGCCTCAACAATCTACAGTTGTTCAAATATTGAGAGGGTGAAAATAAAATAAAAGACTGTACTTGCAGGCAATGTTCCCTCTAATTTTTTTCCTCTGTGTGCGGCAGTGGAGGGTCTCTGTGCGCTGCAACCATGGCTGTGTGCGCCAGGAACCAAACCGCGCGTGTATGTGGCGCCAAATGGCACTCAAAATGTTTACTTTAAAAAGTGAAAAGATGGTGCATTTTCACACATACAGGTCCACAATAAGGGTCTTAAGGGCAGTTTGCAAATTGGATAAGCAGGCCATGACATGAATTGGTTACACTGGCAAGTACACTTCAAGTTTAGAAAAGCACAAGACTTCAATGGTGGTACCGTCATAAGATTTAATAAATATTATTAACTGGAGCACAATTCATTGGGTGGGGAAATGTTGTGAGCCTATACAATATCACATATACACAAGAAAGGAGAGGGCTGTTCAGACACGTCAAGTGGTGTCACTAGAGTGGTACGCAAGGGCTTGTGGAAAGTGAGCAATCAGACAGCAGCACGAAAATCTGTGCCCCTTTTTCTTCCCTCTGTTCCCCTCACTGTCCCCATTCTCTCTCTGCCCGGTCTTTCCTTCTGTACCCCTCGCTGCCCGTGTCTCTGCCCAGTTTTCCCTTCTGTTCCCCTCGCTGCCCCGTGCCTCTCTGTCCGTTCTGCCTTCTGTTCTTAGCTGCCCCAATATTTCTGTATTCTTTATTTTGCCTCTGTGCCATTAGTTTTTTGTGCCCGTCTGCCCTCTGTGCCACTCGTTTTTCTGCCCCTTTTGCCTTCTGTTCCACTCGTTTTTTCCTCGTTTTTTGTGCCTTCCTGTCCTCTGTTCCACTCGTTTTTGTGCCTTTCTGCCCTCTATCTCACTTGTTTTTTGTGCCTTTCTATCCTGTGTTCCACTAGTTTTCTGTGCCTTTATGCCCTTTGTCCCACTCGTTTTTGGTGCCTTTCTGCCCTCTGTCCCACTTGTTTTTTGTGCCTTTATGCCCTCTGTCCCACTTTTTTTTGTGCCTTTCTGTCCTGATAGCCAGTCCTGTCCTGTGTTCCACTCGTTTGTTGTGCCTTTATGCCTTTTGTCCCACTTATGCCCTCTGACCCACTCGTTTTATGTGCCTTTCTGCCCTCTGTCCCACTCGCTTTTTGTGCCTTTCTGTCCTGTGTTCCACTCGTTTTTTGTGCCTATATGCCCTCTGTGATCCCACTCGTTTTTTGTGCCTTTCTGCCCTCTGTCCCACTCGTTTTTTGTACCTTTCTGCGCTCTGTCCCACTCGTTTTTTGTGCCTTTATGCCCTCTGTCATCCCACTCGTTTTTTGTGCCTTTCTGCCCTCTGTCCCACTCGTTTTTTGTACCTTTCTGCGCTCTGTCCCACTCGTTTTTTTGTGCCTTTATGCCCTCTGTCACACTTGTTTTTTTGTGCCTTTATGCCCTCTGTCCCACTCGTTTTTTGTGCCTTTCTGCCCTCTTGACTTCTGTTCCGCTTGTTTCCCCAGCCGCTGTTGCCTTTTGTTTAAGTATTGCTGTTAATCAGAGCCCCTTCATGGGCTCCAATTAACAGCAATACTTAAACAAAAGGCCACAGTCTGCCCCGCGCTTTACTAACAAAAGCGTAGAGACAGTTTCCAAACACAGCGTGTGCTAAAGTACGCGCTGTGTTTGGAAAATGCAAAAACAACTGTTGAAGGACAGAATGCAGAACAATGTCATACATTTACCCAAATGAGGCACAGGGTCAGGCTCATTTGCATTTGGCGATGTCTGAACTGGGGTGGTGTGGAGTGCAAAAAAATATGGATTTAGGCCCAGATCTATGTACTGGGGTGAATGTATGACATTGTTCTGCATTCTGTCCATCAACTGTTGTTTTTAGATTTGTCACCCCGAGTGGGATGGGTATGCTCAGACGTGAGTCCCATGCTCTCCACACCACTGGAGTCAAGCTATCCTGGCTGAAGACGGCTGATAGCCAGAAACCGGTCCTAGGATGCTTGATTCCGGTCCAGGAAAGACATGGCTTGGCAGTTCGGGCTGGACTGTTCCCATGAGGCACAGGATCAAGGCTGATTTGCATATGGCCATGTCTGAACTGGGGTGGTGTGGAGTGCAAAAAAACTGATTTAGGCCCAGATCTCTTTACTGGGGTGAATGTATGACATTGTTCTGCATTCTGCACATCAACTGTTGTTTTTGCAATTTTCACCCCGAGTGGGATAGGTATGCTCAGATGTGAGTCCCATGCTCTCCACACCACTGGAGTCAAGCTATCCTGGCTGAAGACGACTGATAGCCAGAAACCGATCCTAAGATGCTTGATTCCGGTCCAGGAAAGACATGGCTTGGCAGTTCGGGCTGGACTGTTCCCATGAGGCACAGCATCAAGGCTGATTTGCTTATGTCCATGTCTGAACTGGGGTGGTGTGGAGTGCAAAAAAACGATGGATTTAGGTCCAGATCTCTGTACTAGGGTGAATGTATGACATTGTTCTGCATTCTGTCCATCAACTGTTGTTTTTGTACTTGTACACTAATACTAAACATTAGAATATGTTTTCTAATTTCTTGCAAAATGTGACAATCCTTTTTTAATTTTCTCTATAAATTACCACATGAAGATCTCCACCTGACTGTGCAGTATTCCTATGGTATGAAAAATCTTTGTATGTTAAATGTTCTTTGTTATTTAAAATTAAATTATATATATATATATTTTCAACTATTTTAAAGAATTTAATTTCGTTCAACATTATTTGCTATGAGGTTTATTTTAGTCCCAACCTCCATTATTAGCTATTGGAGGGTGTAACAGTAGCAGGGGTTGGCCATGAGTGGTTCTGGACTTACTCCAGCTCTGAGCTGGAGTAATTTACTATGGTTTTGCATCTTTTTTGGCTGCAGCACTTTAAAAGTGCAGTTTCAAAATGTCAATGGGCTTACTCTTTTGTGGGTAGGTGCATGTCCTTCTCGAATCCCCGCCCTAAACTTTTCCTAAAATCCTCTTTACATCTTCCTAAACTCCTCCTATTTAGCAGTAGGTGTGCCCCCTTCCAAGCCAGTCCCCCTGTTCCTTTCAAATTTAGCACTAAGGGGGCGATGCCGATGCGGTCTGAAACGGCTCCGACCTTCGGTTGGAGCTGTTCCCACCACATCATAATCTGCTGTTCAGATTCCTTTCCGACCAACCCATTTTTATGGGGTTGGTCGGAAAGGAATCCAAACCATGTTTCGGAATGGCTTGCTCAGGCTCAGAGAGCCCAGCTGTATTCGGAAACCCTCCATCAATCCCTCGGGCGGCTCTTTCTGGCCAAGGGATTCCGATGGAATATTTCTACTGCCTTTCTGTGCCAGCCTTTACGACACAGAAAGGCTGTCGGAATCCTACTTTGGGGGCCCCCAGCAGGACCCCCATCGGTGCAAGGCCACCGGATGGTGACCTAGGGGGCACCTATGTTGCCCCCCTGTTGATCCCTGCACCCCATGGCAGGACCTTGAGGTGCCTTCCAAGGGGGTGCAGGGATGAATTGCACCTCTGCTCTTTGCAATGAGAGCATACATTCCGGTCGGAATACATGCTCCCATTGTAAAGAATAGGATTGTGACTGAACAGGGTTTGGTCATATCCTACGTACGGGGCTGGAACTGAGAACAGGAGGTCGTTTGAGTCCAGTTCCCAACCGATGTCAGAAGGAGTGTGGTCCGTCCGACATCAGAATCGGCCCCCGAGTAGTAAAGTTACATGTGTGAGGGCCTAACATAAAAAAGATAGGAGAGGTGGAGTTGGCGATTTACACTAGTAGGTTTGTGAATACCTTTTTGTAGCACTGCAATAGTATTATTGTAGTGCTACTAAACTTACTGCAAAGTACAGTTTGTAAATAGGCTCCTTCGTCTCTGCAAATTTTCTAAAATCGAAGTAATTGTATGACAGATTATGTCATCAGCAATGCCCTTCAAGATGTCTTCAGCAATATTATCAATTATGTCATCCATCATGTCGTGAGCAATGTAATATTTGATTTCATAAGCAGTGTAAGGCATGGGTGAGCTCAGTAATGATAACTGGTATCAGTGAGTGTTTTTCATTTTTTAAACATAAGTGTTTATCTCATTCCAACAACTAACTATAACAAGCATTGGCATAGCCAATAGGTCTTGCCTTCGGGACCTTATAAATGTTTAGTTATCCAGCACAATATGCTTGGTGCAACAACATCAACTGGTGCATGGCTAAACACTTATAAGGTCCCAAAGACGAGACCTATTGGCTATGCCAATGCTTGTTGCTTCCTAGGGCTGTCAACACACCTTTCTCTAGAAATCTGACTACTCATTGAAGAACTTGCTTTCTGTTATTCCAAGGCACCTTTGAGGGTTTTAACTAAAAAAAATCTACTGAATGATATTTGCCTTGGGGTATAATTATTGGCCTGCCACAAAGTCACAAGGCTCCCTGCAATGTTGTATTCATGTTTCTTTTCATCTTACTTAAGCTATTTAGCTTGGTTTAGGGTGAAAAGCAGAGTGCAGTTTACGTTGCACACAAATGTGACTGACAGCAAACCAATAAATAATTAAAACAAGCAGTCACAAAGCCAACAGCTTCAGCTCTTAAAGGCAGAGATATTGGCTTTCTCAATGTTTTTTCCTAAATGCCCGTGTGCACGTATCAAGACACATGCACACGCATGGCTGGCTGCCTTTGACAGACCTCATGAAGACAGACGACCACAGAGACCAATGCTCTAGTTCCTGATAGACTGTTCTATAGCCAAACTAGAACATATCAATATGACCACAGAGGCAGCTACAACCCTTCTAAGGACCGGCTCCATATGAAACTCCCAACATCAAAAGTGCAGGTTAAGAACCCAAATTCTCCATATAAAACCGGAATTCTACTGAACGCAAGGACAAACAATACATCTACCGTAATACAGGCCCAATACGGAGGAGTACTGGTAATGACGACTGACATGATAACCACTTTGTCACTTCCCAAGCCATGAAAAAGCCTAGGCTTGCATGCCATAAAACGCGAAACATGTATTGGGTGTTGAGATACCTACAATTGCAAGAAACAAAGGGTGATTTATTGCTCATAAACCAGAGGAGCAGTCACTTCTTTTGCATAAATGTGCTACAAGTGATTCATTGAGGGGAACCTGCCATACAATGTATTGTAAAGACCAGTAGATTGCATGCATTCCTGTTTACTATGCATAACTATAAGAGCCGTAGTAGACCCAACTCCCCCGAATGTGTTTTGACTCATCCATTCATATGCCATATGTATTTAGCCTGCATATATAACACAATACCTGCTGGGATTTGCACACTATACAACATTGCAATGGGTTTTCTATTAAAGAAAGCCCATACTAAAACTGCTGCCAATGTGCATGCACGTGGTACATAAATTTTTTATTTACTGCTCTTATGCATAGCGATGTTAGAAGAGTAAATTGAAATGTTAAAAAACAAGGAGGTGCACGTGAGGTTCAGTAAGGGAAGCGAGCTACTCTGCAACCATTTGCAGCTGATGGCTCTCAAAGAGATAAACAAAGTGACGCAGCCGCGAAAGTGACAGTGATCGCGGGCGAAATGGCGCCTGTGCTCATAAGCGCACGCCCGGGCGTGTACCAGCAAGCTCTAGGCCGCCACAAGCAAAAGAGTGTGGTAGCATATTCTGGAGCCACACACTAAAAGTCTCGCAGAGCAGAGCATGCGCTGGCTCAGCGAGACCTACATAAGTAGTCTAATTTCCATACCTAACTATAACGTCACTTTAACTCAAGACATATTTTGTGTCAGATGAAAATTTGCTCACTAAGGTTGTATTACTAATATGATAAAAATTAAGTTAACAATAGTATGGTTTCTATGTGTATGAATGTATTACGTGTTGGGCATCAGAAAGATGCCACCTGGTATGGCATTCAGGTTTGAAATAAGTTTGTAGACTAAAACGCGTCATCTGCCAAATTAAATTTCATTTGAACAAAGCCTTTCATTGTGCCAAATTGCCTTTTTTAGTTTTGCACAGTGAAAATATTGCTCGATGTGTGATTATGGCTTTCTTTGCCCCGCACTCCTAACACTCACCAGACAGTTGTGATCAGTTTAATGGGGAAAACTGTAGCCTCAGTATAGATTTATCTTACCATTGGTTGACTTTCTTATGACTGTCATTTGGCTGCTTCATATTCAGTGGCCTTTTTTGTCATTCTTGTGTTTGTTCCTCAAATGACACATCACCGCTTTGCCCATCTCTGTGATTGTCTGAATTCTAAGCTTCCTCTACTTGATTTTAGGAAACTACTTTTTACTTTATGTTTGAAAACTTCATGAGGGTGCATGTCTTTTCCAGCAGTCTCCCTAATGTTCTTTTCTCCACCCACCCATACTTGTGTCGCTCTCTTTTGCACGTGTGCTTCTTCTCCCCCAGACTACAGACAGGGCTGCTTTCCTGTGTTCTCTCTGTCTTATTGCTTCTCCCTGCCTGCCATGTTGCTTCTCCCCCTCAATCTGTGTTGCCTCCTCCGTACCCCACCCTAACTCATAGTGCCCACACTGTCACTCGCTCTTCCCCGCACTTGAAAACATTTTTACCCATGAATGATACACCAGACACTTTGTTTATGGGTAAAGAACTTCTGCAGGTTTATTATCATACAACCATAGTATGACATTAGTGGGTCATCTTACGGGTGATCCAGGGCAGGCAGCCCCTCGCTGCCCCGCCCGCCTGTAGAGCCAGCCAGCACTGTGGGTCGACGCCCGGACAGCAGTGCCGCACCTTGTAGATCTTTATCTTGGACTCCCGCCCCTTTCAGGGCGGATGGCGGAATGGCACACCCCCGGTTGGTTCAGGCCCCCCAACCGCCCGAAGGACTAATGGGGCGCCGTTGTGGTTTCCGGAACCTCCTGCGGCTCACGGTCTTAGGCTCGGGCACCCTTACTGTGCCGGGCAGAGGTACCCTTACTGTACCCGTCTGCCTCCAGATCGCCCTGTAACTCCGCCATTCTAAGCTTCCTCTACTTGATTTTAGGGCACTACTTTTTACTTTATGTTAAAAAACTTCATGAGGGTGCATGTCTTTTCCAGCAGTCTCCCTCATATTCTTTTCTCCCCCCACCCATACTTGTGTCGCTCTCTTTTGCACGTGTGCTTCTTCTCCCCCACACTACAGACAGGGCTGTCTTGCCTGTGTTCTCTCTGTCTTATTGCTTCTCCCTGCCTGCCATGTTGCTTCTCCCCCTCAATCTGTGTTGCCTCCTCCGTACCCCACCCTAACCCACTCTCTCAACTCACTCAAACAGTATTTATGTATTTATTTAAAAAAAGCTCTTTCATGCTATGCTTTAAAGCATTGCTTTCGCGCTACTTTTCTAAAGTTACCAATCCATCTCAAATCAGTTTTAAAAAGTGTCGTATACTAGGCAAACGCATACGTGTTGACCACTTGTGTGGGCCCACAATTAACGTGGCAGCGGTTGCATTATCGTGCCTTTTTAAAATGTTTTTGCTGTACTGCACAGCAGCCAGTATTAAAGCTAATCCTTGTTTCTAGATTTTGTCTGCTTTATTTTTCTATCACTGCCCTTCCAATGTTAGGTGCAAGTGCAGTGATTATCAGCCTGATTCATCAAGCTGAATTGCGCTCGCAAAGGGCCAGATTCTGAGAATGTGGCCCTTTGCGAGTGCGATTTTTGCATTTGGGATTCATCATCCCAAATGCAAAAATCGGTAATAGCGATTTCGCTATTTTGCGAGGAATTACATTTAAGGAATCTCTATTTGAGATTTCTTAAATGCAATTCATCATCCATTTTTAAATAGCGAATTCGCAATTTCGGCCCGCTATTTACCGCGAAGTCAAACCTCGTGGTAAATAGCGAAAACTTAGAAAAATGCTTTTAAAAGCATTTTTCTAAGTTGCATGTTGCACACACACATGTCCTTTGGACATGTGTGTGCGCAACACCTGTTTAAATTTGCATTTAAGGGGTACTACAGGGTGTCCTTTGGACACCCCTGGCACACTTTAAATCGCTATCTTATTTGCGATTAGCAAATTGCTAATCGCAAATAAGGAATATGTAGGAATCGCATTTTTTTTGCGATTCCTACATGAATCCCGTTTTGCGAGCCTGTAATAGCGATTCCTTATGAATCGCTATTATAGACTCGCAAAACGGGTCGTTGAGGAATCAGGCTGTTAGTGACTTACTGCAGGGGATAAAACTGAAAAAAAAATTCCTGAGAAGAGGCAACAATATGAAAAGGAAACCCTGCGCTGTGAATCCTGAGACATACGTATGCATAACGCACTGTACATTGCACAGCTGACTGCTCTGCGAGTTTGTGGATTTATTACTGCGCAGGCTGCGATGCTGCCGAAGCAGTTTCAAATATTTCCAAGTTCGATCACCCGGCACCGCCTGGGGAATTTGGTGAACTAATTATGAAGCGTTGACGACAACCACCAACACGTGCTTTCTATTTAAATACACACTGCATCCCCTCAACAGCTGAGTAGCTAATTAGGCCTGATTGTGCTTCGTGTGTTCAATAACTCCTCATTAGAACTGGGAAGTTCCCGCCTTGGAGCCACTCACGCCTGGAGTGCCAAGCACCGGGGGCTTCCTAATTAAAGATCATATTAATTTGTGAAAGCCTCGCCTGGAGCAGGCAGTGCTTAAGGTTAGATTTTTATGGTCATAGGACAGCCGGGCGCAAAATGGCCTGTTTTAGGAGGCGGTGTCGTGAGGGATGTCCAGCAGTAACACTATGTAATTTATATGCTTGTATTTACCATCAAGGTTTATCGGCGCCTGCAATAAATACAGCGCCTAACGAATAAAAGGATTATTGATAAGACGAATGTTGGGGCATATTATCAAGGGGGTTTATCTCCGCTTTTTTGGCTTTAAAAGCCAAGAAAGCGGAGATAAAATTATCTCCCTATTACCTAGCTGTCGCTAACACCAGTTAGCGACAGCTGATATGAGATAGCGACCATCTTGGGCCCCACTTTGCATGTCAGTGATATTTATCACTAATGACATGCAAAGTGGGCGTGCCAAGATGTTAGCGACTGGAAACAGTCGCTAACATCGCTATCTCCTATTACCAACTTATGGAGATTTTCGCGCTAAGCGCAAATATCTCCAAAAGCTAACACCTGCCCTGAGCAGTTCTTAGCCATGTTATCCAATGGGAGGTGGATAACATGGGTAAGAGCATTAGCTCAGTAATGCATGATTATCGCGTCAGAATTTGCACCGCGGTTAAGGAGTTTACGGCGATTTGCTCTAATAAAAGTAGTTCTCCTTGTTGCGCCAATCTAACTCCTGTTCTATTGCATGGTGTTAGTTTTTGGCGCTGCGTCAGATTTACACATCCTTGTGAATCTGGGCCAGCGTCAAAAAGCAATGGGTGTTGTGATTTAACAGCAACACCATTCCACACCCCTTTCATGCAAAAAAACTGCATGAAAGGGTACCATATTTACAAAGCAGTGTTAAGTCACACAAAGAGGCTAGCGCTGCTTTGTAATATGGTCCAGGGCATTGCACCACTGGAACGTCGAATAAAGTGACTTTCCGATGGATAATCTCCTTGTAAATATGGCTCTGAGTGTCTGAACAGCAGCCATCTTGGATGCCACTGTTCAGTGTAAATGATCAAGAACGGCTGGTGCAGGGAAGAGCGGTTGGGGGCGGGTGTGGGGGCAATCAACAGACTACTCCGCAAGGTAAGTGGTTTTCTTTTTTTAATGTTATTTTCCCTCGTCGTTATCTGTCGACTCCGCATCACACCCCCCCACCCCCACTCCACTTTCCTGCACCGGCCACTCCTGTAAATGAGCTATCTAATTGTAATGAATATAAAGCTTTAGTTTGATTTCTGTTCTGAGATACCCTATTGGAAGCTTGTATGAAAAGATAAATAGAATAATTCCTATGTTGTCATTCTTATTTCTCATCATTGTTTTTGAGGCACCGTCATACCATTTTTTTCGTGAGAGAAATAGATATTGACAGCAGGACATAGTGATTTTTATTTTCACATAAACGTGAGGTAGGCAAGTTTTTGCCCAAATTAGGTTTTCCTCCATATCTCTGAAATACGATCAATGTTAGCAGATAGTTAAGAGTTAATATATTTTTAGCATGAAAGTAATACATTTTCCAATTAGAATCGAGGGAAACAGGTGCCCCTGATTTCCAGTTTTGCGAATCCATTTATTTGCACCGTTTCACCTTACCACTCATTTAAAACTTCTCCACACTTAAAAATATAGCATTGTACATTGCTTTGTCAGTGGCCAATAAACTGGTTGCCTGTCTGAATGGTTTAGCCTTAGTACCCTCCCAGGTATTTCATATCCTTCTCTGCCGAACTATCGTTTTCTCATCCTCCTAATCTGAACATTTATGGTGGCATTTCTTCCACGCACTAGACACCTCGTTCTGAAACACACCTCTTCATCCATAGACATTGTGAATAGACTTCTTGAAATTCAGAAGAAGCCTGCTGGCTTACTTATATTGCTTCTCCTGTGAGATAGCCTTTGATGAGCTTGTCCAACTTCCAGTTTGATTCATTACAACATTTAAGACATCTGTTAAGGCACAAACCAGAATCAGGCACGTCTCACTTATGGTGGTTATGCCGGTCCACAACACCTTTGAGGGGTGGGGCTGGTGGCAGCAGATGGTGACGCAGCCGGCACCAGTCCAGACTTGTTCGCCTTTGGGTTAAGCGGAGTGGGAGCACGACCCGGGCATGCTGATGCGGGTCTAAATCTGGATCCTGCTGGTTTTCCTGGAGGCCCCCCCATCAAAGAGGGTGCGAAGCAGGGCTGGCGCTAGGCATAGGCAGTGTGGGCAGCAGGGGCCCCTCTAAACTGTTCAACGCCACACTTTCACAGCTTGCCCACCTGCTCATCCAGGGCCTCCTACCCTCCCCACACAATCACAATACACATGAAAGACGTCTGTTGGCATTCCTGGGGGTGCAGGAGTGGGGGGGGAAAACAAACAGAGTGGGGAAGGCACAGCAGCCAGGCCAGCAATTATGGCTCACAGTGTCAGGGGTGGGGCGGCACCTCTGGTAAGTACTGGTCATTCCCTTTTTGCATTTTGTTGCTAGGTGACAGAAGGCCCCTTTGTTTCCAGGACCAGCCGGACACAGGTAAGGCGAGGTGGGTGAGGGAAGTAGGGAGTAGCGCTGCTTTGCCTTGGTGAGACTATTGTTGTTGGTTTTGCTAGCGAAGGGAGATAAACCATGTGCACGCAGGACAGGCGATGTGCACGGGCATGGCATCTCCTCTCTGCCTCATACGCTCCCACCGCTCGCATGCTCACAGCGTCTCTGAGTTTCGTCCCGGACAGGCCATGTGCACGCTCACGGCGTGTCAAGCTCCATCACTCTGCTGGTGCGAGGTCAAAGAGCCGTGGGGGGAATGTGGTGGAACAGTAAGCTCGGGCCATGGCGAGGGAATTAGGGAGTAAGGGAGGCACCACCTCTCCCCCCGTGGCTGCTGAGTGTGGCGATGCTACTGGTAAGGAGAAGGGGTGAGGCCGCGCCACATGGCCCACTGGGATAACTCCGGGTGTGGCCAGTGTACGGTCACTGGTGGGGTGGCTCCCGGACACCCTAATTCTGTGCGTTTTGAAGAACCGGGTTTTCAAGTACCCAGCGGCGTCAGGGACACGCCCAGAGTCCTCTAGGTTCCCTTGCCTTGGTATACAGTGACACGGAATACTTCTAGTTGGCGTCAGAGATCAAATTTATTAGCTGCAGCTAGTAGCAGAAATCCCAGCAATACAACACGGTGTACAACTCAAGAAACTGCTCAATTTTACGAAGGCGAGACATCCCTATTTATACACAAAAAGGTACATTTAAAATGCACACTCCTGCACCAAAATTCAAACAATAGAAAGTACATGACATCACACAGCATCATACAGTAAAGCTCATTTTACAGTGTCCCAACCCGCAAGTTAATATTTAGGCATATCTAAATAATAATATGGAAGGCCCGCACAAACCCTTAATTGAAATCATAACCCATGAAATGGAGAAATAGTTAGGAAAAGTAGTTTCAGATAATGTGCCAGATAACAAATACCTAAAGAAACTTTAAAAGTTAACAAATGTCTTGAATAGTGATTGGAAAAGGTAAATAACGATCGTGCAGGGAAATTGGCTTGGCAGGGTCAATTCTTAGGTGAAAGGCCAGCTTCTAAAATTAACTCCAGCGCACAAAGAAATCCCTGGTTAATGTGTATATATGATTCACAACAGGTCAGACTGCTTTGCTCACAAACTAACTTCTGAGGCCTACATAAAAAGTAACACTAGATGGCAGTCACAACACATAGCGAAAACCCATGTTTCAGAAAAGAAAGTCTTTAAGGAAAGAAGCCATTTAGATATTGTTTAAGATAACATATGTGCAAGGAAACTAATGGTTAACAAGGTCCTGAACAGTGATTGAAAAACTCAGACAACGATCAGCTAGCGAAACTGGTTTTGCAAAAGGTCAGCTTCAGGTGAAAAGGGTTACTCTCTCTGCAGTTCATTCAGAGTCAGAGAAACCCAAGTTAATATATGCACGAACTCAGAAGGCAAAGCCACTTGTTCGTTGGGCCCACTTCACTGGCCTACGTGAGGGCAAGATTAAAATGCAGGCAGGTTTGAGAATTTCAGAACCATAGTTCCTGGAGATGGAGCGGTCAGCCAAAGGAGTGCAGGTCGCAGCACTTACTTCATTCCGCTGCCGCCGCTCCGTCTCCAATCTGCAAGTCACTGCCCCCTTCATTCCGCTGCCGCCGTTCCATCGCCTATCTTCACGTCACTGCCCCCTTCATTCCGCTGCTGCTGATCCGTCTCCTATCTGCACGTCACTGCCCCCTTCATTCCGGTGCTGCTGCTGCTCCGTCTCCTATCTGCACGTCCCTGCCCCCGGGCCGCACCACTGCCTGAATCCGGGCCGCAGGACTCGTGGGAGAGATCCGGGAGCTCACCAGGTTGCCCGGTCAGCTCTAGCTGGGGCCTAGATTCCTCATTTATATGGGCCACGAGCCCCCCGCCACACAGTCACTCGTCCTCTCCAGAGGACGACACAGCCCGTGTTGGGGGTACGCCTCGTGCCAGTGTGCCTCCTCACTATTCCTCAGGGCGCTCCGCTCGGGACTCCGGGACGGTCGCCTCAGGCTTCGGAGCCTCGTGCTCCTCCCCCATGGATTTTGCTAAAAAGTCTTGCAAACGAAGCAAAAAAAACAAACAAACAAATAAACAAAAAAGCATTTTGATTGCAATAGATCTTGCATTTACACATATTTGAGCTATTGTCAATGTATATGACAATGCCTTTTATTTACGTTTTGGTTTTTCAAACATAAATAAAAGGCATTGTCATTTACAATGCTAACAGCTCAAACTCTCACAAATGCGAGACCTACTGCATTGCAAATGGTTGTTTTTTATGGGAATGTGTAATTAAAATCTATGTAGGACTGCCAGTGCTAGGGCAGTGTTTTACGGAATGCCTCATTACTGCTTAGAAGGCCCAAGGGAGGGGGCCCCCTTTCCCAGGGCGTCTAAGCACTATAGCGAGCTGCAAGGTCCAGGTGTGAGGGGCCACCTTCCCTGGGCCTTGTAGCCAGTACTCCCTCTTTCCTTTCCTCTATTTGTTCCCCTGTGAAATTAATCCAAAAGATAAAAACACTTTTGCTGGAAAGTTTCAAAAAACAAGAAAGACAGTGGAAACTTCCTAATTTTAGCACTTAACACAAGTCACCCCCCAAATTTTGAATCGCCCCTGGTAGTATATATGGGCGAGGTGTGTGCACACTGGTTAACACCCACTGTCACAATGATATTCATCCAAGAACTTATAGAGTAAATACATAAATGCAAAGGTGCACCACACAGTGGTAAAACTACAATGTTAATAAACACAGACGTAGGTTTTCTTAGTCGTGATTTTTCTTTTATTCCCAAAAAAGTGTACAGGCAAAACACGGGTGTTCGCAGCCGACTTGTTTCGTCCTAAAGGGACTTCTTCAGGGCAAGTTGCTTAGAGTATTTACAATCGTCGTACTGGATAGTGAGTTCTTTGTAGAAGGGTGTTTCAAGCGATCTCTTAGTTAGTGGTATTAGGAAGCCCTAGGATTATCAGTACATGCGAATAAGTAGTCAGAATGTCAGTCGTCTTTGAGAGTTTTATTGCACTATATTGTTCTTTTTGCAGTATAGATTAGTATTCGAAGGAGGATGAATAGGAAAACGAACGTAGTTTTACAATTGTGTGGTGCACCTTTGCATTTATGTATTTTCTTTTGCTGGAAAGGTCGTCTTTTTTCTGACATTTTTCACTTCCAAAGTGCAGCCTTGGGATGGAGAGAAATAAAAGGTTCAAAATGTAAAACAATAACTAAAGCAAGACAGAGTGGGTCGAAAAAGGGGCCAGTTTGATTTTATTCACACCAAAAACACATTACAGAGTTTGCCAGTGAAGCGCTTCTTTTGTTTTCTTGTCTTTCTTTGAACAGCATTGTTTTCCCCGCGTGGGGAAGTGCACCATTCCTGGATACACTGCAATACCTGGTTGATGCATGGAGTGGAAAACTAAATGCATACCGCTTCTCTGCATTCACAAATGTGGTCTTTTTAAACCATATTGCTTACGCTTTGTAAGGATATAAGCAATGGACATTGAAACTGGTCCCTTCCATCCCTGTAGTCATGGCCTTAACTTTTCATGCAAAAGCACTCATTGATTACTGAATAATAAGTGCAAAAGCGTTAAGTGTTCTTCCTGCTTACATTTCACATGCTTTTACTTAATCTTAAATTACTTATGAGTGCTTGCTTTTTCCAGGATGTTGTCACTTTTTTTTAGGCAGCATATTGCTCATGTCTAGTGCCTAATTTGAATTGAGTCACCTCCAGGTGTTTATAGCGGACGCAATTGGGTTGTAGTAGAAGGCAGTGCAAGTTTCTCTCAGTGGGGCAGTATGGTGTTCAGTGGGGGAGATGATGTGGCACTATGGTCAGAGCTGCCAAATTTGGAACTGGTGAACCAGATTCAGCCTTCATGACCAGTCCACCAGACCACTCTCATGAGAGAGCACATTTCCATGCTAGACCTTAGAAGGCCCCGAAAGACCTTAGAAGAATGGTATCTGAGCACCTGCAGGTGGACCATAGCGGTGTGGGTTAACCTTGAAGGTCTGTCCATTACAACCCCAATTGAAGCTCACCTCAAGTCTTTTGGGCAGGCCTAAGAAGCAGCACACCCTAGAGCAACAGTGACTCTGTCATTGAGGTCACTGGACCCTTGAGCAGGAAGGCTCTAGGGAAGTGCGACCAATGAGATCGCACTGAGTGCTGACTTTGGGTGGAGGAGTCATGTTTGCGAGTATATTATGTTTCTAAAAGCACTTGCTACCTCCTTCCTGGCCTCCAGTAATTTTCGGCAACAATAAAAATGTCATGATAACTCCGGTGATTAATGTTCTTCCTAGATTGAGATGGAGTTTTGTCAAGTGGAAGTTTTAACTTGTGGAAAGGTAGCACAGAGGTTTAATGTGCCTGCTGCAAAGAACATGTACTATGCAGATCACTAAGTCCACGTCATGTAAATAGGCCAGTGGGTTACTGCTTTTTTCAGAGAGATCCTATTGTTACTTGCCGTGTATAAATCAAAATCCTAACACAAAACAATGAGCTATTAACTGTCATCTAAGAGCTCTATGCAAACTGCAAGGTATAAATTACAGCGTTATGGTTTTTTCTCCAGTCTTTGATTATTCTAATGTTGCAAAAAGGGTTCATTTGGACAGAAATACATTCTGGTTATTAAAGAGAACCCCCAAACATGGTATTATGTTCTAACTTCAGAGTTTGCGTTTCCCCAGATCAATCACTATTAAACTATACTGCCTACTAGTATGATTGTCATGTGAGGCCTACTCCTTTGTCTCATGTAACATTACCTATTTCACACGTATGATTGATTTTCTCTGTGTAATGTGTGATATAAAGTTCTCTGACACCCTACACTGGTATCGGTGGCGCTGTAAATCAAATTAAATACTTGTGAGCGAGAATGTGGTTATGGAGACTGGAGGGGCACTGTAAAAGGGTAGAAGTGAGGGAATCCATGACAGAGCAAGTCATTTGGGGGGCACCAACATTGTCGCACAGGGCTCCACCAGCGCTAATGGCGGCCACTTCTACTTCCTACAGTCTAACACCAAATCAAAAACGTTGATTTGAAAACCCCTTGAATTTGCAGAATTCCTCCAAGTCAATGTATGATTTAACAGTGGTCTCGGTTGATCTAAGTCTATTTTTATTTATGTACTATCTTTATTTGTTTGCAATGGTGTCTTGTAATTTTGTACTACATGTGTTGTGTTTTTGCACTTAACATATTTCTGGTGAGTAAAGAGCCTGCACACAAAAAAGATTGTCCTACGTCTCTTAGCAAGTGCGTGTGGGATACTGATGAGAGGATTTACGTTAAAACAAATTACAAAGCGTTAATGTCATCTTAAGGTAGCACAATAATGGCACAGAAAGATAAGGGAGCCTTTTGAAATGTGCAATTAAACCCATGGTGTGAGAGGTTTTCTCTTGTGTCATTTTATATTTTGAATGACCCTCCCTCATTTCCTAATAGGATCTCCCCCCTTTATGAGGCAGAGCTGGAAATTTTATCATGCACTCATCTGGAAACAATCAGTTAACGAGGAGTAAATAATATACATCTTTGTGAGACTTGCACCTAGCTTTTCCATCCAATGTGACAAATGTAATCCATTTAATACAGTTTTAAAATATATGGACTTATTTCATTTGTATATTAATCTTTTTGTCCATGTTACTGATATCCACAGGTCTCTTCAGGGATGCCAAATAAGATCAATAGTCATGTGATGTCACTTTCTGTAATGTCACTTCTAGTGATGTTACCAAGGGCGGCTCCTCCACTAGGGCGGAGGAGCGTCAACCCACTGCTTTCTCACAGTGCGAGAAGCAGAAACACAAAATGCTAAAACCACCATCATATGTTTCTGCTTCTCACACTGCAAAAAAGCAGAAATGTTTGGTTGGGGGCGGGTGGGTCTGCTTTGGGGCAGTGGAAGACGTGCCTTGCCCACTGCTTAGGGCGTCGACGTTTTGGTCAGCCCTCTGGAGCCGACCAAACCAGTCATGCGCACTCTGGCCTTTCTCCATAAAGTCTGTAATGCACCCTACATGGAGAAAATGGCCTCCCCATAGGTGCCTGGCTGGTTGACGTCCCAACCAATCACAATGCTGCCATTGCAGCGTTGTGATTGGTTTAGAGGAGGGAGGCTGCCTGAGGCAGGAAAGTAGGAAAGCAGGTCAGGAGCAGAGACGACGCAAGACCTGGGAAGGTAAGTTTATTATATTTTTAAATTACCCCCCCCCCCCCCCCTGTGAGACCCCCTCCACCCGCGAGTCATGCCGGCTGCGACTGGATGTTACATGCAAATTATAGGGGCCTCACATCTTCCCTTTTGCCTGGGGCCCAGAAGTTCTAGGAGAGGCCCTGGTGTGGAGCAGTGGGACGGTCTTTTCCCTAGTCGCTCCACGTCGCTGCCTCAACTGAAGCCGTCTACCGACTGAGATCGCCTTTTTCGGATCAGCAGCAGTGGGCCGTTTAGGCTGAGAACCGCACGGGTTGGAGTTTACTCACCTGACCCGCGTTGTGTCGCGCTTGGGAGCGGTTCCAGTCCGGGAGGCCCAGGTGGGAGGGGGCATGTGTGGCGGGGGGAGTCGGGTAATAAATGTTTGGCAGACTAAAACTACTGGTTTGCATTTCTGAGTCCCAGGAAGTTCGAGGAAGCTGTTAATGTAATCATTAAAGTGGAAAGCCAGGCACTGCAGCACAAGGCATTTAAAATCACCTTGTAGGGTTGTTTGTTAATGGCTGTTTCAATTCCATCCGAGTTGGGGCTAACTTTGAGAGGCTTGGCATGCTCACCCGTACGATTCTGCTCAGGCGCAAGGGATAGGGATGTGGTCTCACATTATGGTTCTTAGTATAGCCAAGAACGCAAATGTAGAAATGGAGAGTGGGGAAGTTCTGGGATAGAGTACCATCCAAAGTCGGGGGAAATCTGTCAAGGCTGGTGGTACCCAGACAGGAGGGGCATGCATCTGTACGTGATGCAGCTCAGCTGGCAAGGGTCAGAGGTCAGGGGGCTCAGTTATCCATTTAGTATAAATATTGAGCAAGAAGGGGAGGCATGCTGGTAACAAGAGTAACCGGATCTCTTTGATGAGGAGCAAAGGGGCATTTTTACTGCACCGTGCGAGCTGCCAGAGAGTACATACACTACGTCAACAGGCTTTATTTCACTAAGCCGCTTTTTATGTTACCTTCTAAATACGCACCGCACCAGGGGTGTCGCTATAGTTGTGTATTGCCAGCTGGCTCAGCTGTGAGACCCACATGTCAAGACACCTACTCACAGAGTGTGATTGGAGCTATGTTGTGCAAGGTAGATGTGTAAAGCTTTAGCAGCATAGGGGAGGATCATTGCAATCACTTGTTGGGCCTGGATATTTGCCCTTCCTGTACTAATAAGATACTTCAAGTTAAACAACGCCTGTTCCCCCACGGAGGCGGATTACAATAGTGATGGGCCTGAGGCCTGCTATTATGACTTTAATTAGGGTGGAGGGGGGCAAGAGCCCTATATGTTTTTTTCAGGGTCTGCGGGTAGGTGGGGAAAACCTCTAGAGGTTGCGCGATGAAAGGAAAGGGGGGGGGGCACTCGGTCCCCCCGCACGTATGCCAGGGTGCTGGCCTCACCTCCCTGCAGCATCCTCAATGGTGGGGCTTGCCCTGGAGCCGTATCTTGATGATGCGACGGTCGCGCCACACCACCGATTGGTGACGGTTCCGACCTTGACCCGGAAGCTGTGTAATTGCTTCCGGGGCCAAGGGGGCGGTCCCAGGGGGGGTGGACCAGTGTAAACTGGTCAGCCCCTAGACTGGGTTTATAAGCGGGGGGAGCGTGGGAGGCGCCCTCTTGTTCCCGCGCTCCCCAGGCTGTACCCTCGCCCCGTGAGGACGCAATAATCTTTTGGTTTTATCTTGCAGGTCCCGTATGTGATACAGAGTCCTTGCGCGAGGCGGTCGCGGTAAACAAGAGGCCAGTTGGACCGTGTGGGAGCTGAGAGGCCGCGAGGCAGGCAAAAGGGGCCATCTAGTTGCGGCGTACAAGGACGGTACCTTTGTAAGGCAAGCGGGGACAGGAGCGCAGCAAGGTAACGTGATCGGAGGAGGTGGTCTAGGGGCGGTTGTTCTCCTCTCCTGCTAAATCTATTGTTCTTCTCAGACACGGTCACCTTTTCCTCGAGTGCAGCGTGCCTGCCTGAGCCCTAGCAGCGTGTCCTTCCGTCCGTGTAGCGGTTCGAGGCTGCTGTCTGTCCTTCAGTTGTTCTCCTCTCCCGTTAAATCTATTGTTCTTCTCAGACGCGCGCACCTTTTCCTCTAGAGCAGCGCGCCTGCTGGAGCCCTCGCAGTGTGGCCTCCCGTCCGAGTAGCGGTTTGAGGCTGCTGTCTGTCCTTTGTTTCCGCCCCTACGGACAGTTTATTCTTCTCGCTTCTGTGTCCCTGCTCTCCCCGCATATTATCCCGCGTGGTGCCCGGAGAGTGCTGAGGCTTAGCGGGAGAAGTAGTAAAGTGAAACATAGGCGAAGCAGGATCCAGCCTGGTTAGTACATGGATGGGAAACTGATTTGTTCCTTGTGATTATTTGAAACCCGGATAGAAATTGAACGTGCTGTTCGTGATAAGGGGAATCTTGGGGGATTTTTGTTTATGCAATATATGGTCTATTTTAGTTAATTTACTCAAAGATATTGTACAATTGCGCAACTCAGTGACACATCTTTGATTGGCACTTCTTATTGTACATTTGGGCCCACTGGTGTGGTACATTATTAGAACCAGTGGCCCATACTTGTGTGCGACTTTTGCGTTGCGTGGGTTTGAAGTTTAATTCTTTTTTGACTAATACTAGGGCGCTGATTTAATTTTCATAGGAGCCTGCCACCAATTCAGGGTTTTCTCAAGTCAAATAGGGGTAACATTGCATAACTGAACAGAGAGGGTCCAAGGAGTGATCGGACTGTTTTGTGTTATTAAAGTACGGTGTATTAATATTCTTCTCATCGTAGATACGTATACGGGTGTGTTCAATGGTTTGCCGGTGGACAGAGCGGACATACCAAAGCACGGAGGACAGCACCAACAGAGGGACACGGGTAGGCCTGCACTGCACTTCACTGCTTCTGGCGGGCCGCTGGGCTTGAGCACACTCGCCCAAGCACTCAGGCTAGCTGGTGTTTGCGGTCACAGTTGCGTGGTGCTTACGGCCTGCCTGTGTTCCTCCAACTATACAGGTACTGGGGACATAAGGTTGATAAGTGGCCAGCAGGTGTCAGCGTGTACGTTAAGAGTAGCATAGAATGGCCAGTGGTCGTGGTGTGAAGTGGTCCCATATGGAGACGATGCTGCAGAGTATGATGAGAAAAATGTCAGCTATGGACAGGAGATTGGGGAAGGTGGATCAGTTGGGAAGGAATGTAGCCGAATTGCGGCAGAGGTTGGAAGATCAGGCGGGGACATCAGGGAGACCAGAGCGGACGATAGTGCCCCCCCAGCCCAGGGGTGACTTAGATGCATTAACTGGTCGGGGCAGGGGAAAGAGGGGTAAGGGCCGGGCCATTAAGTCTCGAGTAGTAGGGGGTCCACCTGCAGGGGTGCCCACCCCGCCGGTGACCACACCACAAATTCCAGGAGGCTTACCAGCAATACCGGCCCCGGTGAGTCCAGCACCAGCAACGAATGGAGCTCCAGTGAGGGTCCCCCCTGTCCCCCCAGCATTACCAGTTCCGGATTCAGCACCTACCCCGGGACAGGGTTTAGGCTTGCCCATTCCTGTTGTAATTACACCCCCCAGGGATGGGCAAGTTCCTCCAGAGCTGGCATCTCAGATAGCGGCGGTACTCCCCTGGTTAAAGATAGGGGAAATGTTACCATCCTCCGTGGAGGATCCCACTGTAGAAGCGCAGAGGATGGTGGCAAAGATCAGGATGGCAAATAGTGCTGGGGGAGTGGTGGGCCCTCCTATTCTTCCTCAGGCAACAAGTGCGGCCGGCGACGGGAGGACAGACATGATAGTTGACCCTGCGCGTGTCGCGGAGAATGGAAAGGATGTGGCATTGCCTGTATTGGGGGTAGGTACAATACCATCCAGGAGGGAACCTCTAGCACAACATGTGACTCAAAGTGTTAAAGAACTGATTTGGGCAGGCAAATATGTTAAGATGTTTTCCCTATTGATTGATAACAGGGAAATGGAGTATGCTAAGACTCAGAAGGAGTGGATGTTGCCTAGTGAATGGCGGGCAAAAATGGCTATATTTAGGGTAGAAGAGACACTGATCAATTGGATTAGGGCATTTTCAGTGTTCGTGGCAATCATTACTGAGCGTTCTCCAAATTTGCAGGCTGAATTGGCATGTTACCAGACTAGGATCACCAAGTTCAGTGAGAAATATGGCGGAGATGGGTGGTGAGAGTATGATGTCTCATTTAGGAAAGCAAAGGAGTTTGACTCCACATTAACGAGGGATAGGATGGATGCAGTGTCATGGTATGGGCAGTTCGCTACCGTGTAGGCAGCGAGTGCAGGTCCTAGCACTGGCTGGTCCAAGAGCTACCCTGCAAAACCACAGCAGCCCATTCAGTCAGCACAGAGTGGCGAAATGCCAAATAGAGCAGGGGGCGGCGGGGCCGTAAGGGGGTCTGCTGGGATTTTAACAAACGATCTTGCACCAGACCGCAAGGCAATTGCAGATTCAGGCATGCATGTGCCCTATGTGGCCACCCTTCCCATCCGCAAACAAGCTGCCGCTCCAAGGGTAATGCCTCTGGGAACAGGGGAAGGAAGAAGCAGGAATAGAACAGTGGAGCGGGGGGTGTCCCAGTCACCCAATGATTTTATGGCTATGACCCCTTGGCTGAATAGATATCCAGATCATGTGTTCGCTAGAATGTTACAGGAAGGTTTGTCTTGGGGTTTCAGAATCCCAGCGGGAGGTTTTAAAGGGACACCAAACTGTAGAAATCAATTGTTAGTGAAGCACAATCCAGTGGTGGTGGTGTTGGACAGGCCACATGAAGGGCCACTCTCCCCCGGCCCGACCAGGCCCGAGCCCGGTCACGCAGGTACCACACACCACCATTACACGTCCTCCGTCCCCTCCGGGACCCCTACCCTCGAACATGTCGACCTCGTGGGCCTGATCCACTGCCGGCCTGCGCGCCCATCCTGGGCGCCATCTTGGACACTCCACCACGAGGCCGCCTGGCCCCAGATCGACCTCAACCCTGGGCCTGGCCAGGTCTCAGACATCCCGGCACCACCATCCACCCAGGAGGTGAGCGGGCTACTTGGCAAGTCACTGGGGGAAAGAGGTGTCGATGGCTCTCCCCCGCCAGGTGCCGCTCGCCCATCGCCTCCCCGGGCGCTGGCTCCACCCCCCTGCTGGGTGTCTGGACTCCCTCATCCCGGACCTCCCGACCTCCAAGTGCGAGGGTCCGGACATCAAAGGGCACCAGCCCTATAACTGGGGCAGCTCCAGAGCAGGAAGGCAGTTGTATCTTGGAGTCGAGAGACGCAGAGAAGAACTCATCCTTGACGGACTACTGGCGCTGCCATAGCTCTGTCTCGTGCACCATCGTCTTGCCTGCTGGCGCTGCCGCAACCTTCGTAACCTTCATATCCTTCATCGTCGTCGGGACCTGCTGGCGTGGCCGCGGACCGTTTGCATTCACCATCTTCATCGGGACCTGCTGGCTCCGCCGCGGACCGTCGTTTCCTTCGTCCATCTCGGGACCTGCTGGCTCCGCCGCGGCCCGATCATCTAGAACGCCGAGCTCGAGGATTGAGAGCTAGTTTCATCTTTTGGTAACAAGACTGTCCCGCTACTCTTTTCCCAAGCCAGAGACCAGAACCGAGGGGACCCCTGAGTCCAGACCTCCTTGTACCATTCCATCGTAATCTTAAAGAATTGCCTATAAAGTCTCGTTGAACTTTACCCTTGTGTGGTGTCCGTCTGTGGGGGGGAAGTTACTTGTCTGTACGATCGCTGGAGACGGCTCTCCCCGGAGACCTCTCCCCTTATCCTCGGCCGACCCTCCCGGTCCGTCTAACATTGGTGGCCAGCGGCGCGATCCGAATCACCGCATAACCGTACAGAGAGTAGCTCACCCCACGGCGAATCACGATGTCAACTAAAGAAAGCGGATCAACGGAGAAATTCCAGATGGAGAAATTGGACGAGTACAGCCATCGTGAACTAAAACAGTTCTGCATCGAACTAGGTATCGCTACCACCGGACTAAGTACCAAAGACGATTTTAAGCAGGCCCTAGAATCTTGGGCAGAAACCGGGGCTGCCGGAACCTCGGATCAAAGCATCGCAGCAAAAACCACCACGGCCCCCGAGGAGCAAAGAAAGGGTCTCTCGCAAGACGAGATCCAGGAACGAGAGAAAACCCGACTACACGAGCTGGAAATGGCCCGGCTCAAAATGGACATTGAACTTAAATTGGCCGAACAAAAAATCAACTTAGAGCACCTGCGTCTCCGAGAAGAAAGAGAGGAGAAACAGAGACAAAGGGAGCTCGAGGAAAAGAAACTGGCATATGAGCATGAGCGGAAACTAGCGGAGATCGACCTACGCAAGCAGAATAAAGAAGTAGGGGTGTCCGAGCAACCCCACACCCCAGGGGCAACAGAGAAAAAGGTACACATCCCCAAGGATGTCGTCCGAGAGTACTTCCGAGAGGACGACATCCAGCAATGGTTTAAGGCCTATGAAATCGCTATGACTGCACACCGGATCGATAGAAGCGATTGGGGAGCCGGTCTATGGGGGAGATTCCTCAATGAGGGCCGCGACGCCCTGCTGCAACTCCCGGACCACCAGATGACCTCCTATGACCATATGAAAGCTGCACTCCTCACCCACTATGGCCTCACACCCGAGATGTACCGTCAGAGGTTCCGAGACTGCACCCGCATCCCGGGTACAACTTGGGTGGACTATGTAAACTACTTTAGCCGAGCCTTCGAAGGCTGGATCAAAGGAAGCAAGGTCACAACCTACGAACAACTGTTCAATCTTATGGTCTGGGAGCATCTGTCGAACAATTGCTTCATTGAACTCCGCCAGCACCTCCTCGACAGCAAGTTAACGGATCCCCGGCAGCTCGCAGCCGAAGCTGACCGGTGGGAAATCACCAGAGTGGGTCGAAATGGGTCCTACGAACAAAACCGGAACAACAGTGGTCAACACCGTCCCCGAGGAGGAGGAGGAGGCCAAGGACGCGGAAGAGACAATGTTCCGGTCGCCCCCGCTACCAGCACCACCCCCCCGGCCAACCGGGGCAGCACCCCGGCGCGACCGGGATATCGAGCCAATGTTACGTGCCATCGATGCCAACGAATCGGACACTATGCAAACGACCCAAACTGCCCCCAGTACCAGAGCCCAAGACCCCGCCAAGTAGCCGCTGCTGCTCTGGGGGAGGAACAGATCTCAGAGGAACAGGAGGAATATGAACAGGAACACCAAGAATGGGAGCCAGCCGCCATGGCTCTAGCCTGCTTAGGGGGGAGAGACATGGTTCCGCGGGTCCCCCTACCCGCTAACACCCAGAAGTACAGCCAATGGGTGAGCATCAATGGACGCCGGGCCGAAGCCCTTCGTGACACTGGGGCCAGTGTAACAGCCGTCCGCTGTCACCTGGTGACCCCAGAACAATATCTACCGAACATTCTCTGCCCTGTACGTTCAGCCGATAACTCGGAAAGTCTGTGTCGGATGGCCTGTGTCCCCTTCGAATGGGGAGGGGTCTCCGGCATGTTAAAGGTAACGGTCCGAGACGATGCCCCCGTAGACTGCCTCCTGGGGAATGACCTTGAAAGCTCTCCGTGGGCAGCCGTAGAACGAAGAGAACACCTGGGGATGTTAGGCGTCCCGGACTGGGCGTGCGTCACCACCCGGTCCATGGCCGCCCGTGCCAACCCCCGCCCAGAGGAACCCGAATGGCCGGCGCCACCGCCTCCGGTCGCCCCAGCCGAAACCACCGACCGTGACGTCCCCCCAGAACCAGCTCAACCTCCAGACCTCGCTAACATCGACCAGTGGCCTCAAGAGGGGGGGCCCACGCAAGAACAATTTCGCCAAGAACAGAAGACCTGTCCCTCCCTCGAGGGACTCCGCCAACAAGCGCTCGCCCAAAGTGCAGGGGATACCTCCGGAACGCACTGGGTCTACTGGGACAATGAACTGCTGTACAGTGAGCAAAGAATCGCGGAGCTGGGGGCTAGCCGAGTACTGGTGGTGCCCCTCCGTTTTAGAGACTTTCTGCTAAACCTGGCCCACGATGTCCCCCTGGCGGGACACCTGGGTCAAGATAAAACCTATAGTCGTCTGGTGACCCACTTCTTCTGGCCCAAAATGAGGAACGATGTACACCAGCATTGCCGATCTTGCCCC
Source organism: Lissotriton vulgaris (assembly GCF_964263255.1). Taxonomy (NCBI): domain Eukaryota; kingdom Metazoa; phylum Chordata; class Amphibia; order Caudata; family Salamandridae; genus Lissotriton; species Lissotriton vulgaris. The sequence continues at coordinate 263,551,596 of NC_141687.1, read as the reverse complement.
ACGTGCCAAGCCAGTGGAAAGAGCGGCCGCAAACTAAAAGCCCCCCTGCAACCTTTTCCCGTGGTCACCACCCCGTTCAAGAGGGTCGGGATAGACATCGTGGGACCCCTGGACCCGCGCACCAAACAAGGCCATCGATTCATCCTGGTGCTAGTGGACCACGCCACCCGCTACCCCGAGGCTGTTCCCCTGCGAACTGTGACAGCCCCGGTAGTCGGCCGGGCTCTGTTGGGGATCTTCTCCCGTGTGGGCTTCCCCCGAGAAGTCGTCAGCGACAGAGGCACGAACTTTATTTCTAAATATATGAAGTCCCTCTGGCAACAGTGCGGGGTTACCTACCGATTCACGACCCCCTATCACCCTCAAGGAAACGGACTCGTTGAGCGGTTCAACCGCACACTCAAAGGGATGATCGGGGGGTTGGAAGAGCCCCTCTGTCGCCAGTGGGACGTGCTGCTGCCGTGCCTCCTCTTCGCCTATCGAGAGGTTCCCCAGAAGTCCCTGGGCTTCAGCCCGTTTGAACTACTATATGGACACCCAGTGCGGGGGCCGCTCAGCCTAGTCAAGGAAGGCTGGGAGATGCCCCTTCTAAAGAACCCACCAGATGTTTTCCGATACCTCCTAACCCTCCGCAACCAGACCCGGCGGTTCAGAGAGCTGGCAAAAGCCAACCTAGAGGCCAGTCAAGAGGACATGAAAAAGTGGTATGACCGGAATGCCTCCTCCATCGAATTTGAACCTGGGCAACAGGTATGGGTGATGTCCCCCACCGAACCCTGCGCCCTGCAAGACAAGTGGACAGGGCCCTTCAAAGTAGTCGAGCGCAAGGGTCCTGCCACCTATCTCATCGACATGGAATCTCCCCGGAACCCCCTCCGGGTCCTCCACGCTAACAGACTGAAACCCCACTTTGTGCGTTCAGAACTCAGCCTCCTGATGGCCACAGACAATGGGGCTGAAGAGGACTCCGAGCCCCTCCCTGACCTCCTACGGACTCAGGAGAAAGACGGCTCCGTGGATGGGGTCCGACTCTCGGAGGCCCTCACCCGAGAGCAACACCAGGAGTGTCGAGTCCTCCTGTCACAGTTCGCCAGCCTGTTCTCCCTCGCCCCAGGTGTCACTTCCTGGTGTGTGCACGATGTGGACACAGGGGACAGCCCCCCTATCCGCCACCGGGCCTACCGCTTGCCAGATCGGGTACGGGCCTGCATCCAGGAAGAGGTAGCAAGAATGCTCACGCTCGGGGTCATCGAGCCCTCAGATAGCCCCTGGGCCAGTCCTGTAGTACTGGTCCCCAAAGCAGCCGCCCCTGGCACCACGCCGGAACTCCGGTTCTGCGTCGACTACCGGGGCTTAAATGCGGTCACCAGAACAGACGCACATCCCATCCCCCGGGCAGATGAACTAATCGACCGCATGGGAGCTGCCCGCTACCTCAGTATTTTCGACCTGACGGCGGGCTACTGGCAAATCGGCCTCACACCCCGGGCCCAAGAACGTTCTGCCTTTTCCACCCCCGATGGCCATTACCATTTCAAGGTCATGCCCTTTGGCATGAAGAATGCCCCAGCAACCTTTCAGCGGCTCGTCAATCAAGTCCTGGCGGGGCTCGAAGGGTTCAGCGCCGCCTACCTAGATGACATCGCTGTATACAGCCACCATTGGACCGAGCACCTCCGCCACCTCCGAGCCGTGCTACAAGCCCTTCAGCGAGCTGGCCTCACGATCAAGGCCAGCAAATGTCAAATTGGTCAAGGGTCTGTAACCTACCTCGGACACCAGGTGGGAAGCGGCCTGGTGGCCCCTCTGCAGCTCAAAATTGCCGCCATCCAGTCCTGGCAGCCCCCCATCACCCAGACCGAGGTACGAGCCTTCCTGGGCCTCACGGGCTACTACCGAAGGTTCGTGAAAGACTATGGTACTATAGTGGGTCCCCTCACGGAACTCACGTCAAAAAATCAACCCAAGGCAGTCAACTGGACCCCAGAGTGTCAAACAGCATTCGAACAATTGAAAGCCGCCATGTGTTCCGCCCCTGTGCTCCAGGCCCCCGACTACAGCCGGGAGTTCGTCGTCCAGACGGATGCCTCCGACCATGGCATCGGGGCAGTCCTGTCTCAAGTGAACACCGAAGGCCTTGATCAGCCAGTGGCCTTCATCAGCAGGCGACTCCTACCACGAGAACAACGCTGGAGCACCATTGAGAGGGAGGCCTTCGCCGTGGTATGGGCCCTCAAGAAACTCCGGCCCTACCTCTTTGGCACACACTTTCGGGTGCAGACCGACCACCGACCCCTGCAGTGGCTGATGCAGATGCGGGGAGAAAACCCGAAGTTACTACGTTGGTCCATCTCCCTCCAAGGGATGGACTTCACAGTTGAACATCGGCCTGGGCCAGATCACGCCAACGCGGATGGCCTGTCCCGGTTCTTCCGCCTCGACGAGGAGAGTCCCCAAGAGGATGGGTAACTCTCCCCGCCTTCAGCTGGGGGGGACGCATGTTGGACAGGCCACATGAAGGGCCACTCTCCCCCGGCCCGACCAGGCCCGAGCCCGGTCACGCAGGTACCACACACCACCATTACACGTCCTCCGTCCCCTCCAGGACCCCTACCCTCGAACATGTCGACCTCGTGGGCCTGATCCACTGCCGGCCGGCGCGCCCATCCTGGGCGCCATCTTGGACACTCCACCACGAGGCCGCCTGGCCCCAGATCGACCTCAACCCTGGGCCTGGCCAGGTCTCAGACATCCCGGCACCATCATCCACCCAGGAGGTGAGCGGGCTACTTGGCAAGTCACTGGGGGAAAGAGGTGTCGATGGCTCTCCCCCGCCAGGTGCCGCTCGCCCATCGCCTCCCCGGGCGCTGGCTCCACCCCCCTGCTGGGTGTCTGGACTCCCTCATCCCGGACCTCCCGACCTCCAAGTGCGAGGGTCCGGACATCAAAGGGCACCAGCCCTATAACTGGGGCAGCTCCAGAGCAGGAAGGCAGTTGTATCTTGGAGTCGAGAGACGCAGAGAAGAACTCATCCTTGACGGACTACTGGCGCTGCCATAGCTCTGTCTCGTGCACCATCGTCTTGCCTGCTGGCGCTGCCGCAACCTTCGTAACCTTCATATCCTTCATCGTCGTCGGGACCTGCTGGCGTGGCCGCGGACCGTTTGCATTCACCATCTTAATCGGGACCTGCTGGCTCCGCCGCGGACCGTCGTTTCCTTCGTCCATCTCGGGACCTGCTGGCTCCGCCGCGGCCCGATCATCTAGAACGCCGAGCTCGAGGATTGAGAGCTAGTTTCATCTTTTGGTAACAAGACTGTCCCGCTACCCTTTTCCCAAGCCAGAGACCAGAACCGAGGGGACCCCTGAGTCCAGACCTCCTTGTACCATTCCATCGTAATCTTAAAGAATTGCCTATAAAGTCTCGTTGAACTTTACCCTTGTGTGGTGTCCGTCTGTGGGGGGGAAGTTACTTGTCTGTACGATCGCTGGAGACGGCTCTCCCCGGAGACCTCTCCCCTTATCCTCGGCCGACCCTCCCTCCAAAAGAACTGCGTTTAGGAAGGATAGCTGGCCCATTTTCAGATGTCCCGGTACATGATTTTGTGTGTTCCCCCCTGGGGGTGGTCCCAAAGAAAGAAGAAGGCGAGTACAGATTTATACACAACTTATCAGTTAAACTGTTGCTCAAGAAATCAAATCTCGATATGGAAGAATTAAAAAGCTATCGTCCTATCGCTAGCCTCCCAGCCTTGGCGAAAATAGCAGAAAAAGTTCTGAATCTTCAACTATTAGCCTTTATCAAGGAACATAATCTACTTGATGAATCTCAGTTTGGCTTTCGCCAATACCACGGAACGGAGACGGCCTTGGTTAAAGCTGCGGACGATATTAGATGCATCCGTGATGTTGAAGGAACAGCAGTTCTGATACTGCTTGACTTATCGGCGGCTATCGACACGGTCGACCATACCATCTTGATCGACCGTGTCGAAAGCATGGGTATCCAACAAAATGCCAAGAAACTTCTAGCATCCTTTCTGGCGGACAGGTCCCAGGTGGTCACTATTGGATCTTTTCACTCATCCTCCTTGTCACTGCCATGTGGAGTCCCTCAAGGCTCATCCCTTAGTCCGACACTATTTAACATTTATGTGTCGGACCTTGCCAAGGTCATTCTTGCACATGGGATGAGCCTTACCTCCTATGCAGATGACACCCAGCTGGTCCTCGCCGTCAGGAACGATGGCCATAAAATAGCAAATAACTTCAATCTGGGCATGCTGGCAATAGGGAATTGGATGGCCTCCAATTGTCTGAAATTAAATTCCGACAAGTCGGAAGTGGTCATTTTCGGACATCTGACCCCGCAATGGTCCTCCCTTTGGTGGCCGCTATCACTGGGTCCTCCGCCGGTACCGGTCAGTAAGGTGAGGAATCTGGGAGTCATGTTCGACGATCGCCTTACTTTCCTTCCTCACGCAAATCAGATCTCCTCTTCTGCTTTTCATAAACTACGATTGATCAAAAAAAATTGCCATTCCTTCCTGACACAGCTGGCAAAACCTTGGTTAGCTCCTTGGTACTGTCCACATTAGATTATTGTAACACACTGTTTCTAAATGCCCAAGAAAGAGTACTAAATAAAATGCAAACTATCCAAAACGCAGCCGCCAGGATTCTTGGAAGAATGCCTAAACATCAATCTGCGTCAGAAACTATCAGAAAGTTACATTGGCTTCCAATTAGAAACAGAATCAAATTCAAGGCCCTCTGCATAGTGTACAAGGCTCTGCTCAACTTGGGACCAGCCTTTTTCACTCAAAATCTTATCCTCTACCGTCCCTCTAGAACACTACGCTCCTCTAGCTCACATGAACTTGTGGTACCCCGTACCAAATCTGTTTATGGGGAGACAGAAGATTTCTTGTAGCAGCGCCCAAACTATGGAACACTCTGCCGCACTCGATTAAAACAAGCCCCTCACTTTGGTCTTTTCGAAAACAACTTAAGACCTGGCTTTTTAATCTGTAAACTCAGGCTCCCCTTCTATGGTTAAATCCTGCAGATATTTTTAGCGCCGAGATGCCTATGGGCCTTCGTTCGCGCTCTATAAATGCTGTTAATAAATAAATAAATAAATAAATAAATCAGCACCAAGGGGTGCTTCAGTGAATGACGTGATAGATGAGAGCATTTGTAGTGTGAGATATGCATCCTTTGATCAAGCTGTAGCCATTTTGAGATGTCTGGGCCCTGGTGCGCTGCTAGCAAAATCTGACATTGAATCTGCATTTAGACTGCTGCCGGTGCACCCTGGTGACAAACACTTACTGGGTTTTTCATTCCAGGGCAAATTCTATATGGATATGTGTATGCCTATAGGGTGCTCTATCTCTTGCGCCTACTTCGAGAAATTCAGTTCATTTCTGGAATGGGTTTTTATGCACTATCTGGATGACTTCCTTTTTCTGGGCGCAGCGGGGTCGCAGGATTGCGCGAATGCATTGCAGGAATTTTGCGTGCCAATGCGGGGTTTTGTGGTCCCGCTAGCGCCCGGGAAGACGGTTAGGCCGGAAACACCCTTAGAATTTCTGGGAATAGAGTTAGACTCCATTGAAGGTTATTTCAGATTGCCCACGGAAAAAATCCTGAAATTCAAGACAACTTTGCAGCAATGCCTTAGGAATGAGAAAGTAATGCTCCACCAGCTACAACAGACAGTGGGTCAGCTGAACTTCTCGCTAAGAGTAATACCAATGGTGCGTCCCTTCTCGCGCTCCATAGCCCAGGCTATGACTGGCCTAAGGGAGGGGCACCACTGCACCAGGTTGTCGGCGGAGGTTCGCCAGGACATGCGTATTTGGTTGGCCTTCCTGGAGGACTTCAATGGCAGAGTGGTGTGGAGTGGGCCCCCCACCACGTCAGCAGAGTTAGGTTTAAGGACGGACGCTGCTGGCAGTGTGGGGTTTGGCGCCATACTTGGTAACAGATGGGTGGCCCAACGTTGGCCGACTTGGTGGGACGAGAACAGGTTAAACAGTAACATAGGCTTTTTGGAACTGTTCCCAATCTGGGTGGCATTGACTGTGTGGCCCGAGCAGCTGCGCAATCAATTGGTAATATTTTGGTCAGACAAAATGACAGTGGACGAGTGTATCAATCAGCAGGCGGCACGGTGTAAATGGATATTACACCTGTTGAAAGAAATTGTGTTTTGTTTAAAGCTGAATGTTCAGTTCAGGGCAAAACATGTTCCAGGGGTACTGAATAACGCAACGAGGCACTTTCTCATTTTAAGATGCAGGTGTTCAGGGAGCATTTACCATCTGCATAAGCTACACCAACACACTTCTCAACGACATTCTGGGTAATTGGTGCCCCGAGTTACAAAACCTCGTGGCAGCCAGTCTAGCACCCAGGACAAGGACAGCTTATGAAGGGGCGTTTCTGCCTTATTGCAACTTTTTGGGTCCGGACTGGGGTGAAAAGTGGTGTCAGGAAGGGAGTTTTACCCAGTACCTGGTTAGGTTACATGGGGAAGGGTGCTCCGCTGTAACAGTCAGCAGGCATAAGGCGGCAGTGTCTTTCGTGGCACAATTAAGAGGGGTCAGGGATCCAATGGACTCTTTCTTAGTCAGGAAGGCACTTAAGGGTTGGCGACGGTTGCAATGTAAAGGACTCTAGACACCCGATTGGCCTATAGCGGTTGTCAGCCCTGCTGAAAGCTTTGGAGGACATATGTAGTTCGCCTGGAGAAGTACTGCTGTTTAGGGCTTCCTTTGTGCTGGCCTTCTATGGGGCCTTACTGGTGGGCGAACTGGTGGCTGCAAGTAAGAAAGATAACAATGGTGGCCTTCGCGAAGAACACACAAAAGTACTTGGTGACACATTATTGATCACTATACACAGATCAAAGACTGATCAGGAAGCCAGAGGGAATAGCCTGGTTCTTTACCGGGCACAGGCTAATCCTTGCTGCCTGGTGAGGAATGTAGAGTCCTTCCTTAGTCAGCGGACACCGACAAGGGGGTGGGGGGGGCACTGTTGGTGCATGCGGATGGTACACCCTTAACAAAATTTCAGTGTCAAAGGGTGTTGGCAATGACGATTTCCAAGGCTGGCTTTAATCCCAAGGATTTTGACACACATTCATTCAGGATAGGGGCGGCCACTGAAGCAACAGCCAGAGGGTTGCAAGCGAACAATGTCAAGCGCATTGGGTGATGGTCTTCCGATTGTTATAAACGCTATGTGCGGCTGCACATGTTGTAAGTGCCTGGTAAGTTCGCGCTGACGCTTATTGTTTTTTGTTTCGCTTGCAGTTTCACGAGCCTGTCACGTAAGGCGGAAACTGGGACCGGATCAGCAACAGCAAGCAACTTCATCGCAATGGACGGAACAAGGGAACAGGACTCGAGTAGCATGGGTTGTAGGTCATTCTTATGTAAGGCGTTTTGCTTCTATTTTCGTTTTAGGTGATTTTGTACGAAAGGCAGAACAGTGCGGCTTCAGGGTATCCTTCCATGGGAAGGGAGGTCTGGGTATCAATCAGTTTAGAAGGTACTTTGGGGAGTTTCTTGATCAACACACTTCACCTCCATCAGTAGTCATGGTGCACGTGGGGGGCAATGATTTGGCTAAACTAGGTAGACAGGTTTTACTGGAGGAGATCATTTCAGTTGCAAGCTGGAAAGCAAAGATACTCCTAGGCTGTACGATCGCTTGGTCGCAAATGATCCCTAGGATGGAGTGGAGAGGGGGGGTTTCTGTTAGGGCGTTGAATCACTCGGTAAAGAGGGTCAACAACAAGATAAAGAAGCTGTTTAGGTCACCTCAATTACAGAATATCTCTCATGGGTGCATTTGGGGCGATCAATTCTACGTCCAGGACGGGGTACACTTGTCCAGGTCAGGGAATGAATTACTGACAGCGAACATTGTAGCATGGTTAGTGGGGTTGTCAAGGGGGGCATGACGTTTAGGAGGAGGAGATTGTGGGGGGGGGCCAGATAGTTGGTCAACTATGCTGGCCTGTGGCGGTAAGGTCATGATTGGTGAGCAGTCAATTGAAGGTCCTTAGGGGCGGCACCATTACGAATGGGCTCGCCCGGGGGAGGGACCATTGGCCTCTCCTAGAACTCCAGGGGCGGGATATCCGCTTGGTTGGATGGGTGCGGGGGAGTGGGGAGTCACGCTTTCCTCTTTCGGCTGCGTAGTCACCCTGCACGGACACTATGACGTCATTAAACGGCATAGAGTGAAAGGGCCCCCTTTTTGAGCAATGGAGTTTAGGGAGCGTCCATGGGTAACCAGGAGGGGGGGAAATACTCTCCTGGTAAACGGGCCCTCTGCGCATGCGCACTCATACATGAGGGCGTAGCTGGTTAATAAGGATCTGACACCGGTTAAGACCTTGCCGTAGGCCCAAATTGTTAGGATATTGAAAATTCATACGTAGGATGTTAAATTCGGTTAGGAAAATCGTTGTATTAGACATTTGTTAAGGCTAGCCTTTGGATACCTGTCTTCATCACTTGTAATCTAATGTCTGAATTTTGTATATTTTTTATGTCAATGTAAATATTGTTTATTTCACAACAATTTTTAATTTGTTTTCATATTTTTAATAAATACGGCCGGGGGGTAGCGAGGCCCCCTGCCTTCCAAAGAATCCCATGTAAGGCTATTGCCTTGGGGGTTTGGTGGTGGCGGTGCGGAAAAAGGGAGGGAGTGGTCGGCGTCACACACCATATCGGGGTTACAGAGCAAAGTGCTTATTCCCGGTGCAGTCAGATGAATCCTGAAGGGGTACTAGGTGGGGGAGAGATCCTGAAGCTTTTTTCGCCCTAGAAGTAGGGAGCTAGTACCGATAATAATCCGATTCCAGTGGTGATTTTCCTTTTGTGGTTGCACGGTTATTCCAGTTCACACATTGGAGTGCTTAACTTGCATGAGCGACAGGATGCATGTTATAAGTTCCACTTCCATTAAGACTCTTTTGTCACTGAGATAGTTTGTGGGTCTAGACCCCCAGCTTAATTTGCAGTGCATATGTCCCAAGATCAGTAAGTGATATTGATGCGCGGTGGCTGTAACTTTGTGCTGGACAAGTGGGGATTCTCACGTCTTTTATTATTGATTTTCAGATGGATGCCAGCATTCAATGGCTCACAGGGGTATGTGAGTCGCTCACCAGTGGGGCAAGCGGATCAGCCATCTGGTGTCACTCGAACAGGAGGGGTGCTAATAAAGCATGGAAGTGCTCTCCAGCAAGGTTTCGCTTTCAGGTCCTGTGCCGCAGGAAGGAGGCTCACTGATGTGCGCTGGTCGCTGGAGCCCCGTCCACAGGGCCGGACGGCCCATAGCAGGCACCGGGCAATACCCCGGTGCGCCACATGGGTGGGGGCCGGTTCTGGGCCCCTGGGGGCCGTTTTTGTTACAGGGCCGTTTTTGCAGCATAGCTGCAAACTCGGCACTGTAACAAAATCGGCCGTAAACCGGCCCTGTCAAAGAGCTCCGCGGCACCTCCAACCCCCCAGAGTGGGGAGGGGGGGGCTCGGCCGGGCACTTTGCCGGGGCCGGTTTTGCTTCCCAGGCCAGCCCTGCCCCTCCATCTCAGGTCCCCGCTTGAAGGGCCTGGTGAAATGGAAGTGGGAATAACAGCAAAAAGCCTCAATCGCCTCCAGGTACTTCAAAATGCCACAGCCCGGCTGGTGCTGAGGCTCCCAAGAAGAACTGCCTCTAGAGTCGCTTTGAAATCCCTCCATTGACTTCCGGTAAAGGAGAGGATCACTTTTAAAGCACTATGCGTCTGTCATCGTATCATCAATGGCAAGGCACCTAACCCCCTACAATCCCTCATCACTCCCTATAGTCCAGGACGCAGGCTTAGATCCTATGGTACCGGGCTACTAGTAGTCCCAAAAATTCATAAAACCCGAATGGGAGGCAGATCCTTCATGCTACTGGTGGCCAAGAGCTGGAATACGCTTCCGATGGAGTTGTGTCTCGAATCCTCTGAAGCAAAGTTCCGCAGAGCTCTAAAAACACATCTTTTTCGCTCAGTTCTGATGTAATCTCCCTGTTTTGTCTCTTCACTCTCTCTCTCAGCGCGGGGACACGCCGGTGCGCGCTTTATAAAACTCCAAAATAAATAGTCATCCATTTGTTAACAGGGTGAAACATTGTTTTCGCTGCCAGATATGCCGAGTGGGCCGGTGGGCTGATTTCAATGTTCTTTGCATGGGCAAGGAGTTTTTCTTGGGGTAGTTGAGGAACTCGCTTTGGAGGTTCTGCTGGGTAAGACTCACATGCCCACGCAGCTGCATTTGTGTATCTGCGGGCTAAAGACCTGGAGCACCTGGGTTGGAAGAGCATTGTTGGGGCTCTGATCACCAACATCAGATGGTTGGCAAGGAGGTGCCCACAAACACTTTTGGCATGGTCCCACATAATTCCCAGTGGCACCGGGAGGGCCCTGAGCCACTCTGTGTAGATAATAGATATAAGCAGGGTGATAAGTTGTTCAGGTTCCCAACACTACGAATCATTTCACATGGATGCATCAAAGGGGTGAGGTTCTTTCTACAGGATAGTGTTCACCTCTTGAAATTGGGCAATGGGATGGTCATTGAACTTATTAGCACTGTTGGCAGGGACAAGGGACAGGGCTTGACCAAAGGACGTGGGGTGGGGGGGGCAATAGTTGGTCAACTATGCTGCCCTGTGGTGGGAAGGTCATGATTGGTGGGGCATTTTACGGTTCTTAGTAAGCATCACCATTGTCAATAAGAACGCTTGAGGGGGGTGGGGCAGTAGTCTCTCATGGAACTACAGGGGTGTTTACAGCAGGTAGGCTGAAGGGTGCGGAGGTAGAAAAATTCTGCTTTTGGTAGGCCTTTGGGCCAATTCCTGCACAGGTGTATGGGCGCCAAGTTGGCATAACAGCACCGCCCATGGGAAGTAGTATTGGGGACATACACTGGAGGGTGGGGGGATAGAGAAGTTCACCTTCTGGCAGGCCTTTGGGCAAATACCCGCACAGGCGCCAAGTTTGCTTAACAGCACAGCCCCTGGGAGATAGTATGGAGGGCGTAGGGGGTGTCCGAAGGAGGTAACCTTCTGGGTAACCGGGCCTCCTGCACAAGGTCACTCCAGTAGGAGGGGGGACCTAGCACGTAGTTGGACCAGTCATGACCTTGTCCGTAGGCTCAATTTGGGATTCCCAGAAAAATAATAATATAATAATTCAGTTAGGTTAGGAATGGCTATGTATTAAATAATATGTTACGGTTAGCCATACGAAATAACGTAAATACATTGTATAAAAATTGGTATGTGAATATTCTGGACTGATGGACTAATTTTCTGCATATTGTAAAAATGTTTTTCATATATATTGTTTCTTTTTTAATAAAATACGACCGGGGTTATTCCGACCCCTGATCCAAGACAATTGTGTTGATATCTGTCTATGCCTCGGGGGAGAGTGGAGGAGTTGTGGTACCCATGGGCTCATGGTTGGGAGGGGACGTTTGCATTGGGGTGGGGACTCGGCTATACCTGGCCATATTTCCACCAGTAAGATACCTACGATTTGGCATTGTTCACCTTCACTTTCAAGGTTTTTCCATCATCTGAGACATTATATTCCACTACAGGAATTCATGCCTTTGTTTTTTCTGCATGACCTAGATGTTATTGAACCGCTGTCTTAGCTCAAAGTCTCTTCCCAGACCGATCCCTCTAAGATGGCAATTTGTGGTTTAATCACTTTACAAAAACTCTAAATTCATGAAATAAAGTATTTTGAAAGTGTTTTAATGCTGATACAAATGAAGGCTTCCAAATGTTAGAGCACGAAGGCTCAGACAAACAGCGAAAAAATAAAATGGGGGTCACGTTTTAATTGTTATAAACATATCTATTAATGCTTTATAGAGGTACATTTTAGAGTTGTGTTTGCACGTCATGACAGCTTCTGAGACCTACATTTAAAACAAACTCGCTGTAGCCATGGAGCTGCTTTCACTTTTAGTTGGAATCTTAGTAACTATTTTGAAAACAGATAGCCTTTTCATGAATTTTTCTTGTAAAAAAGACAAGGGGTGGGGGAGATGTGATTTCCCATTCTAGCTTTCAAAGGACATGTTGCATGTCTACAACGAAAACAGTTGAACGGATTTCTGACAAACTAGCCATGAAGGTTGAAATGTACTAAGATAGAGTGCTTTCGTTTCTTTGGAAACATTATCTAATAATCGTGAGAAGAGAAAAATAGTACAATGACCGACTTGTATGTTTTAATTGGATGATTGATGACCATTTGGACAACAATCAGGAAATTAAAGAGCCTAATTGAAAGATGTCTCACAATGCACAAGCAGGTGAGACGTTTAGTTACTGAATGCATAATTATTAAATCATTTTTCATGAAAAAATATTTGTTCATATTTGAGAGTTATTTTGTGTAAGACTGAAGCTTGACCACCAGGGCTTTATTAATACGTCGAAATGAAGTTAACAATAGTTTATTTTTAATATTCATGGATATATTGTGAATGGGACATTAATAATATGTCACCTGATATCACATTTAAGGTTGTGGTGAAAAGTATACTTTGGCTTAGACAATCTTTATAAAGATGTTTTATGTTTTACAAGCTCGTTGCGTTCAAGCTACTTCAGATCATGTAAACAAAATTGGAATTCAGAAAATACAGATAGTTGTGGTACACACAGCATAAGCATTGTGCATTTAAGGGCCGGTAACGCCAGTGTCATTTGGTGGAAATACGTTGCAGAGAGATCTGAATTTTCTTGGTGAAACCAGATAGACACCTGCTCAGTAGTAACAATGTGTTGTGTTGGATGGTGACAAAGATGTGCTTCCAAATATTGGAAGCATCCCTTATTGAGGCAATCCTCAGGTTCTCTACAAAAGACTCCTCAAGTTATTATTCAAGTTGAGTTCCATTTATTTATTTAATTCAATATTGTTTTATCGAACACTTCAGTTTGAAATAAGGATTATATTTCATTCCATTTCCGTGTTGTTCGTTATCGTACAATACATTGTATCTTTGCACAATTGCTCCAATGCATTTCGGGCTCAACGCCCTTCTTCTGGGAGCTTATCTGTAAACAAAAGAATATAGCATCTTAGCGTTTTACATGTGTAGCTATCACAACATGTCACCAATAGTTTCTCAAAAATCTACTGTTTCACCCTGTGCGTCAAAGTTTGTGTGTACCCGTTATTGCCATGTTTTGCGGTATACCAACAAAGTGTTTACACTCACGTGTTTTCAAAGATCTAGCGTCTTGGTCACTGTAAAAAAACGAAATGAATAACGAAAAAATTACCGGGATCCAATTTCAAAGAGACGCTAAGCATCTCGTGGCTAATGCGATGAGTATCGGCTTACTTTCAAAATAAGCGCCAGCTCGTTGCGCGTTCTCCTGTTTTCAGAAAGGTTTCGGATCGAGTCTGTGGTCTCAGTGTCAATAAAGAACACAAGACCACGTGATACTATGAGTGCCGAAAAATGAAAAGGGGACTGCGCTATACTGAAGGGTGGCGGCCATATTGGAATGGTCACCTCGCTTAAGGATCGTTAAAAAACGATCAAAAGTAGTATCAAACGGTAAAAAAATTTTGAAAAATGTTGGCAAACTATGAAACTTATGAAAGTGAGTGATGTGGTATATCTAGTGTTTTGTATGTGATTCATTACCTTATTAGACAGCTGTGATTGGTGCATGGTAATTATAAACTACAGCAAAGGAACATTACATCACATGTCCATCTGGACATTAATACCATTTCATTATTATAAGAAGCAAGTAAATTCCAAACGGTCGTTCAGTCCAAACGGTTTTATGGAATTTAACTTAAATATCCAATAGTTTTCTCTCTGTAATAAGGATTTGTTATTGTCTCTCCCTTCTTGTTTTGAGTCTTGTTCCAAGATTAGAAACTTCAATTGAGATATCTGATGTTTTAGTTCATTGAAATGCAATGCGATGGATGATTTCTCATTTTTGGTTCTTATGTTGGATTTGTGTTCGTTAATACGAGTCTTTATTTTCCTCTCAGTTTTCCCAACATAGAAATTCCCACACAGGCATTTTACGAGAAAAATAACATTTGCAGAATCACATGTAGCAATGGTTTTTAATTTGATTTCAAAACCTTTCATAGGGTGGGTTATGATATTTTCCTTAATACCGTTGTTACAATTATTACAATTCATACAAGCCTGAGTGCCCCTGTATATTTCCGGATTCGATGATTCCTTTTTGAGTAGTTCTCCTAGGTTTTTGTTTCTTGTATACGCAAAGATTGAGGGTAGTTTAAATAATGTTTTGAAGTCGGGTTCCATACTAAGGACCAGCCAATGTTTCAGAATGATTTTTTTGAACGCTGGGCTCAATGTAGAAAATTTTGAAACCATGACCATTCTCTGGTCTTGTGATTTATCTGTGCTTCGTAATAAATCAATTCTGGGCATGAGTGCTACCAGTTCCTTAGCTTGTTCCAAGATCTTTTTTGGGTAACCGCTCTTTTCAAATCTTTGTGACATTTCATCGATCCTAATAATGGCTTGTGCTTCATTTGATGTGATTCTCTTAGCTGGTAGCGTTTGGGAGAACGGTAAATGATTTTTTTAGAGACATTTGATGGAAACTAGAGTAGTGTAAGGAATTGTTTCTATCCGTGGATTTTCTGAACAAATCCGTCTCTATGCCAGTGTTGGTTAGTGTGATTTCCACATCTAAAAACTTTATTTTCTCATTTTGTATGTCCCAAGTCAATTGAAGTCTGTCGTTGGTGGAATTGAGTGCTGAGAGGGCTTCCTGTAGTTTCTATCTGGTGTTATTCCACAGTATAAAAACTTTGTCAATGTACCTTACTAAGAGTTTTGTGTTGTTTTTCCAGATTGGATTGGAATATATGTGCATCTCTTCATATTGCTTCATGTATATATTGGCATATATGTGTCTTTGTCCATGATATGCTCTTTTACCTCTCGCTCATACATTTCCATGTTGAGAATCGCTAGTGCTCCTTCTTTGTCTGCCTTGATACATTTGATATTTCTATTATTGGCGATCTTTCTCAAGGTGTCCATGTCTTTCTGAGTGATGTTTCTTTAACATTTTTATGATAATTCAGTTTGGTCAAGTCCTGCTTCACTAGGTTTTCATAGAGATCTAGGCATTTATGGCTCGTGGGAGCTTGATAAGTACTGCTCGGTCTTAAACTCAGAAGTTGATCAGTAGGTTGTTGATCTTGACTCAGTATCACATTTTCAAAAAAGTGTCTTAGTTTTAGCCTGCGTATGAATTTAAAAGTGCTTACTTCCAATTCTAGTTGCTGCATGTTTGTGGTGGGAATAAATGACATACCTTTCTCGAGTAATTTGATCTCGTGGGGTTTAAGTGTGGTATCTAAAATATTTATAACTAAGTGTTTTTCTTCTTGTCCTTCTTTGGGAGGATCGTGCTCCTTGTATTCGGGTGTTTCTTTTCTTTTTCTTTTGGTTTTGCTCCTCCGGGGTCTCCTCTTTCGTCCTAGCCTTGTACCAAAAGAGAACTTGTGGTTTGTTCTGAGATATTAGCATCGTATGGTTGTTGTTGGGTAGTTGGACCGGTCACTTCCAGTGGATGAAGTATCCATGTTTGGTGTACATGGTCTGTTGCGCCGTCTCTGGGCATAGACTTCCGCCCATGTGTAGACCTCCCCGAGTTTGCAATCCAGGGTGTCCCGTCGATATTTCCTCACCCTTCTTTCATTGATCTCTTTTGAATGCTTTTCCAATTGCGCTTTTATGTCCTCTAATATGTTGGACCAATCTTCTGGGGATGTCATATCCTTTAGTTGTGTTTCCAAATCCTTAATTTCTTTATTGAGGTCGATTAGAATGCTAGACAACTCTTCAACAATAAGTAAAATCAGGTCAAGACTGCATTTATTTAATATTGCATACCATTTATCTTGGAAGGGTTTTGAGTTTCTACATAAGGACGGCTTAAGAGCGATGCGCAGGCCTCTGGGGATTCGTAAGGCGCAATGATATTTCACGAGAGTGCTTGCGTGCACTTTTTGGTTTATTTCGCGTGTAGATAAATAGAGTAATTGTTTGATGTTTTGTTCCTTTGTGCGGCTTGAGCTAGTTTGGGCTATATCCTCATTGATTAAAGTGTATATTCGGGATGCCTCATCCGCCCCGAATGCGAAGGTGTCGGCTTTTTCTGTAGTGGATTTGGTGATTTCCTCTAATTGCCTTTTTGTGATTAGGCGTGCTACCTTCCTTTGAGACGGTAGGGATATCTGAATACAAGTTAGTGTGGCGGTGCACAGCCTGTGGGTTTAAAGTTGATTTCATATGAGTTTGCGGTGCGATATATGCATATATGTTTCTCAAATTGGGTGCTCTCAAGGTCGGGTGTCCGTCCAACACGTCAAGCGAAATATGACAAAGATGTGCTTCCAAATATTGGAAGCATCCCTTATTGAGGCACTCCTCAGGTTCTCTACAAAAGACTCCTCAAGTTATTATTCAAGTTGAGTTCCATTCATTTATTTCATTCAATATTGTTTTATCGAACACTTCCGTTTGAAATTAGAATTATATTTCATTCCATTTCCATGTTTTTCATTATCGTACAATACATTGTATCTTTGCACAATTGCTCCAATGCATTTCAGGCTCAACGCCCTTCTTCTGGGAGCTAATCTGTAAATAAAAGGGTATAGCATCTTAGCGTTATACTGATCCTTCTCGACCTCTCCGCGGCCTTTGATACTATCTCCCATACAAGGCTCGCAGATAGGTTAACCTCCTGTGGCATTCAGGGAGTAGCCCTTAAATGGCTTCAGAACGTTCTGGCTGACAGAACCCAAATAGTCATCTTGGGCCCATTTTAATCCGATAAAATACTACTGGACAAGGGTGTTCCTCAGTGCTCCTGCTTAAGCCCAACCCTTTTTAACATTTATATGGCCCCTTTGGCAAAAGCAGTAGAAGCCCTGGGTTTTGAAACGATCTCATATGCTGACGACACCCAGATGCTGTTTACCATCGTCCCCAATCCAGAATCGGACAAATCCCGTTTCTCCAAGGGTATATTGGCGATATCCAACTGGATGACTAACAACTGTCTCCAGTTGAACCCAGGTAAAACGGAAGTCATGTTACTGGGAAATGCCTCGGCAGTCTGGTCTAATGATTTGTGGCCCCCGCAGTTGGGCATCGCCCCCGTCCCCAAGCAGAGTATTAAAAATCGGGGCATAAAGCTGTATCAATCGTTGTCAATGAAGGATCACGTAGTAGCCACAATGAGTTCCTGCTATTACAGTTTACGATTACTTTGTAAAATCCTCCCTTATATGCCGACTGCCCATCGTTGAACGCTGGTCCAAGCGATGGTGATCAGCCGCTTGGACTACGGAAATGCCTTGCTGGCCGAGGTGGGTGTGACACTACTAAATAAATTACAGGTCATTCAAAATACCGCCGCCAGAATGATCTTGAATATGCCAGCAGGCTCCCCCTCCTTACCTCTGCTAAAAGAACTGCACTGGTTACCGGTAAAAAACGATCCATCTTTAAAATTTGCTGTTTGTCATTCAACGGTCTAAATGGCTGAGGCCTGCACTATTTACAAAAGAAATTGAAAAAACACATTCCAGGCCGTAATCTGAGATCTGGCTCTCTGCAATTGCTTCAGATCCCCCGCATCCGTCTGAATCGTACTGGAGGCAAAGCTTTTTCCTACCTAGCGCCCAAGTACTGGAACAGCTTGCCTAAGGCCCGGATGGATACTCCGTCATATGGAACCTTCAGGAAACACCTAAAGGCCTTCTTGTATTAGATTACTACAGTATGTCACAATATAACGTCCCCTTTGGACCAATTATAAGCAGTCAAGCAAACATACATCTATAACCATACAAGTCAGTACAATCTTTCAAATTTTGAGCAACACTAAAGATGATGTCAAAATAGTCAGAAATCATAAAAAAGTACACAATTTATTATACTATTTAAAATTCACATTAAAAGGGATAAACAATATATCCTGATATAATACATGCAGGTAATAACCACAGAGTGGGAACAAAACAACACAATGGTTTAAAAAACTGGAAAGGGATACTGTGGTCCAATTTTAGTTAATCATATTCCAATTTTGTATGAATATCTATCGAATTGGAAACGTTGTATAGTCCAATGATTTAGTGTATCCCAATACACAAGGGCATCGACGCGTTTCGGTTTTGGCAAATTAAATTCCAGGCCAACACCTTCATCAGGATAAAAATTTAACATTCCCACAATATAAGGAAAATCTGCAAGAATATAGAAATACAATATCAAACACGTTGGCACTGATATATTGTTACTAACTACTTATTACAACATCACAAAATAGTTGCTCCTATAGAAACATATACTTATACATTTAACACAATCATAACACATTCACCATTGCAATTAAACATAATTGTTCAGCATGAAAAACATATTTTAAAATTCCCAAATGCTTGGACTAAAAATCGGTGTCATAATACTGTCCTTTTCCAAGACTGAAATGGGGAGCGAGATTGTAATTACGCTCATATATATAGGTAGACCAGACATTTTTTGCAGCCTATAGGGTAAAATAAGGTCACCACAAAGGTGTACTTTCTTATCTCATTAATCTCTCACCGTTATGTTTGGAAATTAATTACCTCGTTCTTTTGATAATACCAGGCCAATTAGGTCCTTCCAGTATTTGATCTCGAGTTAGGAGATAGGTAAACGCACCACCCACTGCTGTCGTCTATGAAATTTATATATAAATTTAGTTAGCTGATTGTCGAGGAGGGCAGTACATTTGCGAACACACTGTATTTTTGTGTAAATAGGGCTCACCCGTAAGGACTGTGGTATGGGTTCCGTCTCTCGGACTTTGCCGATAATAAATTGTAGACACTTTTTCGTAAGTCTAAAGGTAAATTACGAAATCCGGAATAAGATATTCAAGTACAGAAATAATAGCTCGAGCAGCGTATACATGACATAATTCATTGTAAAATACGCGATCGGTAGTAGCCTGATATTCACAGCGTATAGCTAAATCATATAATGTTTCATTGTCTTCTCTACAGAGTGTGTTTTATCTTGATTAAAACTCCATAAAACACATAAATGCATGAATAGCATATTCGCATTAATTTAACCAAACCTATGTGAGCTTGAGGGACATTCCCCTGATTGAGACACTCACTCTCGTTATAGTATTGTAACTTGAATAACATAACTAAGGGGTTTGTGTAAATTAAAAACAGCTCGTGTGCACTTAAAAGACACTACTCTAGATAGAATACCCACGGTCTGGTATATTACCCTCAAAAAACATTTATATAATAACGTGACACTTAATATGTTTCAGATTAGACGGGCATGCAATAAACAGGCAGTGTACCTTAAAGTATTGGTAATCGCACACAGGTTGGCGTTTAATACTGGTAGCTTCTCTTTTCCGATAAAGCTTACACCCGGGATGCAAGACCGCCTGCAGTCTGTAATATAAACAAGGCCGTCAGTATATATAGCCCGTGTGTGCCGTCCGCTATTCGATTTAATCTAGGGACACCTCACAAACATACCTGCTCACGCGTGGCGTGCCTTCATATGATGGGGTTCTGTAACTCGAAATCAATATGGTCCATGGTTTGTTCATATAAATACCCGGAGTGCGCGCGCATTTTCCTAGCAAACTCGGAGATCCTCTTCCGGGTTGCTAGTAGACAGAAGATAAAAAACGGACTAGCAAACCCAGTCCGTATAAAGGGAATAGCTTCTTTCCTACATTTTATTAACGGTCTATAATTGTGTGTATTATTACACAATCGCGATAATTTGCAGTGTTTATAAGGCAAAGAGATAAAATAGTATTTATGCCAATGAAGTTTAAATCGGATAAACAGGCCATATCTATGCCACATATTAAAATCGTAATTCACGTTTCAATAAGAGATGGAGACTCAAAACCCGGCTATAAGATGTACATAATATCCACATATTGTGGCATACTTATTAATTTGGGTTTCAACATGCCACTTATTATGAGCTGTAAATTCCAACATGGCGTTCATTGTTGTAATTGTGACTATTGGTGTCTTACTAGGCAATTGATTAAGCCCCAGAATTTCAATATTCACTTAGTTCTAATACAATTTTTTATATTCCGCTGAGCATGCCTACTAGTTATTTCAGTTTATTCAACCATCAATTAGTAACACGAGTCTGCATTTTGTCACATATCTATACATCACAGAGATATGCATAGTAGATTCCAAGCGCTAATTCCTATCATAACATTGTTACATAGTGATATTGTTATAACATGTAGGGTTAGATAGTACAAATAAATACATGTATTCATTTCAATAGGACCTATAATAGCTTTTCTAATATAACACGAAGTCTTTGTACATATTCAACACGAGTAACAGTAGATGCATCTAGATAATTCCAGCATTAATATTGTCTCTAGAACAATTTGTATTGTCTAACCTTAAAACATACTATACTGTCCCCTCTCAGCCCAATCCTCACATATTAACATGAATTACAATTCGGGCATCATATATATAGTGTTCAATATCACAAAAGACTCAATACTGGGTAATTTTACCTTTGGGGAGTAGGTCGAATTGTTATGGTTTTATTAAACGTTCCCATTCCTCTTTTGAATTTAATCCTGCTCTGACAGTATTGAGAAGGGAGATATGCCATTGTTCCCGGGCTTTACGTTTGAGCATTATGTTACCTTTCCGTTTGCCTATTTTTATTTTTTTTATGATAAACCACTTGAAATCATTCTCACTGTGGCCCATCTTGAGGAAATGTTCAACGAGGGGTGCGGTTATCTTTTTTGTTGTAATGGCTGACCTATGTTCTTGAAACCGTGTCCTAGCTTCTCTGCCGGTTTCCCCGACATAACAGAGGCCACAAGGGCACTGTAAGAGATACACAATATTTTTGCTTTTGCAATTGGTCAAACTATTGCTTTTCAATGTTATACCATTTGTTTTCATCTCGCTCATCTGTAGGCATTGTGGACATATATTACAGGTTCCACAACGAAAATTACCAACCACTATACTATTGTCAATTGTTCTCTGAGTGATCTTGGAATCTTCACGGTACGTATTCACTAGTAAATCTCTAAGATTTTTGTTTTTTTTAAAAGCAAACAGCGGTTTTTCTAATTTAGTGGATTCTTCATGGTTAAGATTTCTATTGACCACGTTTTTGATTTGGTTGCTGATTGTAGAGAACTGACTAACAAAAACAATCTTAGTCATAGGTTCCTTGTTTTTTTCTTGTTTATGGACAAGAGCTTCACGATCGTAAAATCTAGCTCTTTTCATTAAATGAGATAGTAACTTCTTAGGATAGCCCTTATCTTTAAATTTTTTCTTTAAAACTTACAAGTGTTTGTAAAAGTCATTCAAGTCAGAACAATTCCTTCGCAGGCGGAGAAATTGGCTAAACAGAATGCTTTCTCGCTGAGTTTTTGGGTGGAAGCTTGAGAAATGCAAAAGTGTATTTTTTGCAGTTGGCTTTGTGAAAAGCTCAACTTCAAGGGAGCCATTAACGTTTTTGATGGTAATATCCAGAAAATCTACACTCGTAGTACTGTATGTAGAGCTAAATTTTAAATTGGGATCACCCAGGTTGAGCCAAACTAAAAAATCTTCCAAATTGTCTTGTGGGCCATCCCAAATGAAAAAAATGTCATCAATGTAGCGGTACCAGCCCGCTACATTTTCAAAAAAGGGTGCTAGTTCATTATATATATGTTTCTTCTCGAACTCACCTACATAAAGGCAAGCCAGACTAGGGGCACATGTAGCCCCCATGCTGGGACCCTTTAGTTGTTTAAAATACTCATCCCTAAACATAAAGACATTATTAAAAAGGATGAGTTCAATACCTCTTACAATGAATTCCTTACTAGCTCCAGCTAAATCATAGGAGTCAAGGATACGATCAATGACCAAAACTGTATCGGTCTGAGGTATGTTAGTGTAGAGAGACTCAATGTCCAGGGTGACTAGACACTGAGTCTCTCCACAAAAACATTTCACCTCAATTAATGATATCATATGAGCCGAATCTCTCACGTATGATTTCAGTTGACTAACAATTGGTTTCAAAAAATGGTCCACATATTTACTGATGGGCTCCAGTAATGAGCCAATGCTGCTTACAATTGGACGCATGGGTGGGTTTTCTAGACTTTTAAGGGTCTTGGGAAGGCCATAAATGGCGGGAGTTCTCGGTTCAGTGTTGTTCAGATAGTTAAACTCCTAATCACATATCCAATTGGATTCCTTAGCTATATTTAACAGTTCAATGCAGTCTTTAGATATTTTTAGTAGACTGCTAGCTTTGGTGCGGGTACAGTGTTCACCTACCTTCAAAAGACTTAACATACGATTTTCATAATCAGCGGTATCAAATACCACTATCCCGCCACCCTTATCTGCGGGTTTTATGGGCAGGGAGATGTCTTCTTTAAGGGAATTAAGCGAGGCTCTTTCTTCTCTACTAATATTGTGAATATTAGGTTTATTGGCCCTACCCAAGACGTTAAATATGCCACTTTCTACAGCTGTTTCGAAAGCCTCTATGTTTTTCCCTACCATGGATAAAGTTGAGGTAAATGAGGACTTAGGTTTTAGGCCTGAGATGTTACAACGTTCCCTAGGTTCGCTGTTCTCAAAAAATTTGTTTAATCTGATTTTTCTGAAAAAGGACCTCATGTCCTTTTCTAATTGAAACTGGTCAACATTAGTAGATGGGACAAAACTTAAACCCCTACTAAGGACTCTGATCTCTATCTCACTCAGGGCTCGGCTACACAGGTTTATGACTGGTACTCTGTCGGCCTCCAATAGCGCTTGTTCCTTGTGTTTATGTACTCCTGTTATTGTGGAGGGGCCCGGTTGAAATTGCCCCTCCTGGAGTTCCCATTGAAGCGTTGACCCCTCTTCGGTCGTTGTCCTAAAAAATGTCCCTGATCATTAGGGTAGTTTCTACCTGTCTGTTCTTCTCTTTCTGGGCCTTCTTCCTCACTACTAGAACCTGACGATTCTGAGAAGGTGATATGTTTTTTGCCCCCTTTAGTAAACATTTGTCTATGTTGTGGTCTGTCCCAGTTGGATTCATTTTTTTGTTGTTGGTAATAATTCTCTTTCAACAATGGGTAGACTCTCTCATCCGAGAATTTTTCAATATCTTTTTTGAGTTTATTGGTTTTCTTATTTGTTAAGTACTCACTATATCCATCCACATCCCTATTTATATCTTCTAGTTTCTTTTTGGCTTCTTCCAAGGCTGGACAGTTTTTAAGTTCTAATTCCAACTTATCAATGGCCTCTTTTTCAATAATAAGAAGTGACTGGGCTGTTTCAATTATAAGTAGCATCCAGTCACTGCTGCATCTATTTGAAATCATGGTCCATGTTTCTAGGAATGTTCTATTGTCAACAAATAGCCCAGGTTCATTGCGTACCTGTAAGCCAATGGGGATCGTTCCTGACTTAACATATTCAACCAAAAAGTCTGCATGGGCTTCAGTCCGAACCAATTTTTTTTTTAGATTTAAAAGTTTACCCCAATTTTCACCTTTCCCAGTTAAGACTGTGATTTTATTGCCATTCTTAGTGTTTATAATTTTATGTGGTTTATCCTCGCTAAACCCAAAGGTTTTAAACTGATCTATTTTGTTTATGACCTGGAATAAATATTCCTAATTACCTCTCCAGCCACGGGGGCCGTGCTCAGAATCTCTAATTAAAGAGAGGGACCCCAAACGCCAAAGGGGTAGGGTTCCAAAAGACAATATGTCACAATATAACGTCCCCTTTGGACCAATTAAAAGCAGTCAAGCAAACATACATCTATAACCATACAAGTCAGTACATTCTTTCAAATTTTGAGCAAAACTAAAGATGATGTAAAAATAGTCAGAAATCATCAAAAAGTACACAATTTATTATACTATTAAAAATTCACATTAAAAGGGATAAACAATATATCCTAATATAATACATGCAGGTAATAATCACAGAGTGGGAACAAAACAACACAATGGTTTAAAAAATGGAAAGGGATACTGTGGTCCAATTTTAGTAAATCATATTCCAATTTTGTATGAATATCTATCGAATTGGAAACGTTGTATAGTCCAATGATTAAGTGTATCCCAATACACAAGGGCATCGACGCGTTTCGGTTTTGGCAAATTAAATTCCAGGCCAACACCTTCATCAGGATAAAATTTTTACATTCCCACAATATAAGGAAAATCTGCAAGAATATAGAAATACAATATCAAACACGTTGGCACTGATATATTGTTACTAACTACTTATTACAACATCACAAAATAGTTGCTCCTATAGAAACATATACTTATACATTTAACACAATCATAACACATTCACCATTGCAATTAAACATAATTGTTCAGCATGAAAAACATACTTTAAAATTCCCAAATGCTTGGACTAAAAATCGGTGTCATAATACTGTCCAGTTCCAAGACTGAAATGGGGAGCGAGATTGTAATAACGCTCATATATATATAGGTAGACCAGACATTTTTTGCAGTCTATAGGGTAAAATAAGGTCACCACAAAGGTGTACTTTCTTATCTCATTAATCCCTCACCGTTATGTTTGGAAATTAATTACCTCGTTCTTTTGATAATACCAGGCCAATTAGGTTCTTCCAATATTTGATCTTGAGTTAGGAGATAGGTAAACGCACCACCCACTGCTGTCGCCTATGAAATTTATACATAAATTTAGTTCGCTGATAGTCGAGGAGGACAGTAGATTTGCGAACACACTGTATTTTTGTGTAAATAGGGCTCACCCGTAAGTACTGTGGTATGGGTTCCGTCTCTCGGACTTTGCCGATAATAAATTGTAGACACTTTTTCGTAAGTCTAAAGGTAAATTATGAAATCCGGAATAAGATATTCAAGTACAGAAATAATAGATCGAGCAGCGTATACATGACATAATTCATTGTAAAATACGCGATCGGTAGTAGCCTGATATTCACAGCGTATAGCTAAATCATATAATGTTTCATTGTCTTCTCTACAGAGTGCGTTTTATCTTGATTAAAACTCCATAAAACACATCCATGCATGAATAGCATATTCGCATTAATTTAACCAAACCTATGTGAGCTTGAGGGACATTCCCCTGATTGAGACATTCACTCTCGATATAGTATTGTAACTTGAATAACATAACTAAGGGGTTTGCGTAAATTAAAAACAGCTTGTGTGCACTTAAAAGACACTACTCTAGATAGAATACCCACGGTCTGGTATATTACCCTCAAAAAACATTTATATAATAACGTGAAACACTTAATATGTTTCAGATTAGACGGGCATGCAATAAACATGCAGTGTACATTAAAGTATTGGTAATCGAACACAGGTTGGTGTTTAATACAGGTAGCTTCTCTTTTCCGATAAAGCTTACACCCGGGATGCAAGACCGCCTGCAGTCTGTAATATAAACATGGCGGTCAGTATATATAGCCCGTGTGTGCCGTCCGCTATTCGATTTAATCTAGGGACACCTTACAAACATACCTGCTCACGCATGGCGTGCCTTCATACGATGGGGTTCTGTAACTCGAAATCAATATGGTCCGTGGTTTGTTCATATAAATACCCGGAGTGCGCGCACATTTTCCTAGCAATCTCGGAGATCCTCTTCCGGGTTGCTATTAGACAGAAGATAAAAAACGGACTAGCAAACCCAGTCCGTATAAAGGGAATAGCTTCTTTACTACATTTTATTAACAGTCTATAATCGTGTGTATTATTACACAATCGCGATAATTTGCAATGTTTATAAGGCAAAGAGATAAAATAGTATTTATGCCAATGAAGTTTAATTCGGATAAACAGGCCATATCTATGCCACATATTAAAATCGTAATTCACGTTTCAATAAGAGATGGAGACTCAAAACCCGGCTATAAGATGTACATAATATCCACATATTGTGGCATACTTATTAATTTGGGTTTCAACATGCCACTTATTATGAGCTGTAGATTCCAACATGGCGTTCATTGTTGTAATTGTGACTATCGGTGTCTTACTAGGCAATTGATTAAGCCCCAGAATTTCAATATTCACTCGGTTCTAATACAGTTTTTTATATTCCGCTGAGCATGCCTACTAGTTATTTCAGTTTATTCAACCATCAGTTAGTAACACGAGTCTGCATTTTGTCACATATCCATACATCACAGAGATAAGCATAGTCGATTCCAAGCGCTAATTCCTATCATAACATTGTTACATAGCAATATTGTTATAACATGTAGGGTTACATAGGACAAATAAATGCATTTATTCAGTTCAATAGGAACTATAATAGCTTTTCTAATATAACACGAAGTCTTTGTTTATATTCAACACGAGTAACAGTAGATGCATCTAGATAACAATGATTACAACAGTCCAGCATTAATATTGTCTCTAGAACAATTTGTATTGTCTAACCTTAAAACATACTAAACTGTCCTCTCTCAGCCCATCCTCACATATTAACATGAATTACAATTCGGGCATCATATATATAGTGTTCGATATCACAAAAGACTCAATACTGGGTAATTTTACATTTGGGGAGTAGGTCAAATTTTTATGGTTTTATTAAACGTTCCCATTCCCCTTAGTAATGTTATTCAAGTTACAATACTATATCGAGAGTGAGTGTCTCAATCAGGGGAATGTCCCTCAAGCTCACATAGGTTTGGTTAAATTAATGCGAATGGAAAGGGGCGACCGCTCGGTCCCCCCGAACGTATGGTGGAGTACCCCGATCCCCCCGGGAAGCCATTTTGGGTGGGAGGCGAGTCTCGGCTGGTATGCCCGAAGTGGCGTAGCCGGGGCGTGCCTTTTCCCGCCCAAGAGGGGGCTGTCCTAGACACCTACGCCGATGGCCACGCCCCGTAGGCGGATTGGAGGAGGGTCCACGCCCGCCCGAAGAAGGATAAAAGGAGCAACAAGCCAAGGAAGCATCCTCTTGTTCCTGTGCTCTGAAGCTGCACCTCCCCGTTGCACGTGAGCTCGAGACGGAACGAAGAGCCAATTTTGAGAAATTGAGATCCTTGTGTTTTGTCTTTTAGCACTTCGAAACTTTGGTTCCAGGATCTTTCGGTCGACTATCGTTAGAAAATGCCGGGCAAAAGGGTCGGAAAGAAGGTTAGCACCGACCAAATGCTTCGTATGCTGGTGAAGGACATGGCGAACATGAAGAAGCAGATGGCGGCCATGAATGGTACGGGCCGGCCTAAGAAAGTCATCGGACCAGCATTGCCGGGGATAGTCCCTGCCGGGAGAGGTAAAAGGGTCAGGAACAGGGCGGCAGGGGGTGAGGCTCCGGTTCCAGAGTCACCTCCGACGAGCCCGGTTAGGCCAGTGGAGGCCCCAGTTCCGATTCCGGATGCAGGACAGCCGATCCCTGTCGTAGTTACACCGGTGAACGAGGGGGATATGCCACCCGAGTTGACCGCCCAGTTGGCGGCGTGGTTGGGCAAGAATAATGAGGGTGCCATGGCTCCAGGGGATACGGCCGAAGAGGCCAAACTGATAATGAAGCAGTTGAGGCAGTCGCGAGATGCTGCGAAGGCACCTTGTCCTTTTGTTCCCCCTCAGGTTCCCGCGGAACAACCGTCTTCAGGCGTTGGAACAGTGGCAGCAACGAGTTCAGCTACTGATTCGGGTAAGAAGCCGTTGCCAATGGCTGGGGAGGGGTCAGTACCCTCAAGAAGTGAAAAAGTGGTACAACATATACCGTTGGCCACGAAGGAAATGATATGGGCGGATAAATACGTGAACATATTTTCACTATTGACTGATCATTATGAAATAGAACACGTAAAAAATCAGAAGGAATTGTTGCATCCAAGTGTATGGCGAGCAAAAATGGCGGGTTTCAGAGTTGATGAGACAATCGCGAATTGGGCCAGGGCTTTTGGGATGTTCACTGCAATCATGGGGGAACATAGGCCTGAGGTATTGACTGAGTTGGCTTGTTACCAGACACGAATAATGGAGTTTTATGAATCGTACGATGGTGATCAATGGTTGGGTTATGATAACAAATTTCGTAAGGCCAAGGAGCACGACTCATCCCTGACGTGGGATTGTTTCGACTCCATTTGCTGGCAGAAACAGGTCAGGTCAAACTCGACAAAGCCGTCTTCGTTTGGCGGGAATGGGGCGGAGCCTTCCCGCCATTCCCCGGCGGTGCCCTTTCGAGCAGGCACCGGTAATGACCAGCACGCAAGGAGTAATGGGAACTCTGGCAAGAAAGGGGTCTGTTGGAGCTTCAACAGGGGCAAGTGCACTAGACCACAGGGGACGTGCAAGTTCAGGCATGAGTGTGCAGGGTGCGGTCAGTCTTCACACCCCGAGAGGGGGCAGAGGCGGCGCCAAACAGGTCTAATGACGGCCGAGGGGCGCTGCTACCTACTCCCATCGACATCATGGCAATGATCCCCTGGCTGAACGAATACCCTGATCATGTCTCCGCTGGGGTGTTGAGGGACGGTTTCTCATGTGGTTTCCGCATCCCGGCGGGGGATTTTCGGGGGAAGCACTGTGTAAAAACCAACTGTCTGTTCAACAGAATGCGGTTGTAGTACAGGCAAAGATTGCAAAAGAGGTGGCCCGAGGTCGGGTTGCGGGTCCTTATGCGAACCCGCCTGTTCATAATTTTGTTTGTTCACCATTGGGAGTGGTCCCCAAGAAGGACCCAGGTGAGTTTCGGTTAATACACAATCTGTCCGCTCCTAAGGGTCTTTCCGTGAATTATGCGATTTACCCGGGAGTTTGTTCGGTGCGGTATGCTTCCTTTGATGAGGCTGTCGCCATGTTGAATTGCCTGGGGCCCGAAGCGCTGATGGCAAAATCGGATATCGAGTCAGCGTTCCGGTTGCTCCCGGTACACCCACAGGATCAGCGTCTGCTAGGCTTTGTGTTCCAGGGACGCTATTACATGGATAAATGTATGCCAATGGGTTGCTCCATCTCTTGTGCGTATTTTGAAAAATTCAGTAGTTTTTTACAATGGGCGTTCACCAGAGCCACAGGCTTTACGCAGGTTATGCATTACCTAGATGATTTTCTGTTTCTGGGGACAGCTGGGGACACGGAATGTGCACAGGCTTTGAGTAAATTTTGTGATCTCATGAGAATATTTGGCGTGCCCCTAGCACCGGGCAAAACAGTGGGGCCATCTACTTCACTCGAGTTTCTAGGAATTGAGCTCGATTCTGAAGAGGGGTGCTTCCGTTTGCCTAAGGAGAAGGTATTGAAATTTATGGCCTCACTCGAGGCATGTATTGACGAGACGAAAGTAACTTTGCATCAGTTGCAGCAGGCTGTGGGTCAGCTTAATTTTGCCCTTGGAGTGATACCAATGGCTCGCCCCTTTTCTCGCTCTATTGCTCAAGCCATGGTTGGCCTTAAGGAAGGGCATCACCGCACAAGACTCTCGGCAGAGGTTCGCCAGGACATGCGCATATGGTTGGCATTCCTGGCGGATTTCAACGGTCGTGTCCTGTGGAACAAACCAGCGGTTTCCTCCGAGGAGCTGGGTTTGTGGACCGACTCGGCAGGGAGTGTGGGTTTTGGCGCCATCTTCGGTAACCATTGGTCGGCACAAACATGGCCGGCATGGTGGCACAAGAGTGGGCTCACAGGTAACATTGGGTTTCTTGAACTGTTCCCTATTCTAGTGGCCTTGAAGACATGGCCGGAGGGGTTTCGTGATCACTCTGTGGTGTTCTGGTCAGATAATATGACCGTGGTAGAATGTGTCAATAACCAGGCAGCACGCTGCAAATTGATCTTGAGACTGATGAAAGAAATTGTCCTGCTATGTATGAAATTAAACGTCCACTTTAGAGCAAAACATGTGCCTGGGGTACTGACCCAGGCGGCTGATGCACTCTCTCGTTCTCACATGCAGGCCTTCCGGGGCCATCTGCCCTCTGCGGACTTGGTGGCGGCACCATTTCCCGAACTTCTCTGGTCTCTCGGTGCCCCGGATTACAAAACCTCGTGGGAGAGAGTCTAGCCCCCAGGACAAGGAAGGCATATGAAGGGGCGTTCCGTTCCTATTGGGCATTTTTGGGTCCAGCTAGGGGGGAGCATTGGGGGCAAAAAGAACATGTCCTGAAATTTCTAGTTTCATTGCATCAGGCAGGCCGATCAGTGGCAACAGCCAATAGACACCGAGCCGCCATTGCATTCATGGCGCAGGCTCATGGCATTCAGGACCCCACAGCGTCCTTTCTGGTGAAAAAGGCGCTGCGCGGGTGGCAACGCCTTGAGGGTCGTAGAGAGGACGAGAGGCGCCCGATAGGGCTAGCAAGGTTGTCCCAGTTAATGTCCGTACTCCCTGCGACTTGTTCATCTCAGTCAGAGACGGTGCTATTCCGGGCCGCCTTTGCATTAGCGTTCCATGGGGCTATGCGGATAAGCGAACTGGTAGCAAGGAACAAGCAGGATACGGGGGGAGGTCTGTGTCGAGAACACATCCAGATTAAAGGTGACACAATGGTAGTCACTATAGCCAAGTCCAAAACCGATCAGGGAGCGATCGGAGACAGTGTGGTTGTTCAGCACATGCTAGGGTCCCACATGTGCCCAGTGAAATGCGTAGAGGAGTATTTAGCGCAGAGGGCGGCATCATGGGGGGGGGAGCTTGCTGAGACATACCGACGCCACCCCACTGACCAGGTTTCAGTTTCAGCGGGTGTTGACAATGGCAATCGCGGCAGCGGGCTTGAACCCGGGCGATTTTGGGACCCACTCATTCCGGATAGGTGCTGCTACAGAAGCTACAGCCAGGGGTTTGAGTGTGGATAAAGTGAAACAGTTGGGGCGTTGGTCCTCGAATTGTTATAAGAGGTATGTGCGGTTGCACATGTTGTGAAGCTAATGTCATGCACTCACGCTTCTTGTTTTCTGTTTGGTTTTCAGTTTCGCGAGCAGGCTTTGCGGGGCGGACTGTGCAGTTGACCCGACACCTGGGGACCAGCGGTCAGAGATCACCGGCTGAGGGAAGAGTGGTGTGGGTCGTCGGCCACTCATACGTGAGGCGTGCCGCAGACGTATTCAAAGCAGGTGACATGATTCACATGGCTGGGGAATACGGGTACAGGGTGACCTTCTACGGAAGGGGCGGGCTCTGTATTGACCAGTTTCAAAATTTTATGGAGGGTCTGTTAGGGCGGACAAGGTCACCGCCATCTGTAATCATAGTGCATCTTGGGGGCAATGATTTGGTGACCACGGGTCGACGAGTACTTCTCGAATTAATCTTATCCACAGTAAGTTGGTTGGCGAGAAGGGTTCCGGGGTGCACGATTGCATGGTCCCACATGATTCCACGGAAGGTGTGGCGGGGGGCTATTTCTGTGTCAGCTTTAAATCAGTCGGTGAAGAAAGTGAATAACAAACCTGGTAGGTTGTTCCGTACATGTACATTGCATTCTATTCCTCATGGATGTATCAGGGGGGACCATATGTACCTGGAGGATGGGGTCCATTTGTCCTGGGAGGGGAATGCTTTACTCATAGGAGACTTCGTAGCTTGGTTAAAGAGTTTGTGCAGCCATGACCTTTAAGTAGGAGTTTTTGTGGGGGGTCCGGATAGCCGGTCAACTATCCGGCATGTGGCGGTAAGGTCATGATCGGTGAGCAGTAATTGGAAGATCCCTAGAGGTGGGGCGTCACCCATTATGGATGGGAGCGCCCGGGGGGAGGTGGCCATTGGCCCCTCAAACTGGGAGGCGGTCCCCTACTAAGGATGGGGACGCCGAAAGGGAAGGCGGTCAAGGCCCCTCCCTGGGGAGGAGGGGCTACGGGCCCCTCCTGGGAATTTCCCGGGGCCAGGACATCTGCGACGGCAGATGTGGTAAGCAGTGTGGGGTGGGAGGGGGGTCTACGCTACCTTCTAGACACCTCACACGAGTCCTCAGACGACCACTAAGATGGCGTCGAGTAAACAGGGGCCCCCGTTAAGACAAGGGAAATTGGAAGTTGGCACAGAGGTACAGTCCTCTGTGCGCCCGCCCCTCACAAGTGAGGAGGGAGTTCTGGTATTAGGGATCTGACACCGGTTACGACCTTGCCGTTGGCCCGTAATGTTAGGATGTACAATTTCAATTTTGAGAAATGCATTTACAGGATGTTTTAGTATCGGCTAGGAGAACCTTTGTATTAGAGATGTGTTAAGGTTAGCCAAGAACATCGTAATGTGTAAATGAAATTGTACATGATATGAAACTGTTATTTTAATGTTTTAATTTTGTTTCATATTTTTAATAAATACGGCCGGGAGGGTAACTCCCTCCCGCCTTCCAAAAGTTCAGAACCGTTTCTGTCTTCCCATTCTTGGGGATTGTGTTGAGAGGGGGTGTCGGGTATCCCAACCATATATGCTATTCATGCATTTATGTGTTTTATGGAGTTTTAATCAAGATAAAATGCACTCTGTAGAGAAGACAATGAAACATTATATGATTTAGCTATACGCTGTGAATATCAGTCTACTACCGATCGCGTATTTTACAATGAATTATGTCATGTATACGCTGCTCGATCTATTATTTCTGTACTTGAATATCTTATTCCGGATTTCGTAATTTACCTTTAGACTTACGAAAAATTGTCTACCATTTATTATCGGCAAAGTCTGAGAGACGGAACCCATACCACAGTCCTTACGGGTGAGCCCTATTTACACAAAAATACAGTGTGTTCGCAAATGTACTCCCCTCCTCGACTATCAACGAACTAAATTTATATATAAATTTCATAGGCGACAGCAGTGGGTGGTGCGTTTACCTATCTCCTAACTCGAGATCAAATACTGGAAGGACCTAATTGGCCTGGTATTATCAAAAGAACAAGGTAATTAATTTCCAAACATAACGGTGAGGGATTAATGAGATAAGAAAGTACACCTTTGTGGTGACCTTATTTTACCCTATAGACTGCAAAAAATGTCTGGTCTACCTATATATATGAGGGTAATTACAATCTCGCTCCCCATTTCAGTCTTGGAACTGGACAGTATTATGACACCGATTTTTAGTCCAAGCATTTGGGAATTTTAAAGTATGTTTTTGATGCTGAACAATTATGTTTAATTGCAATGGTGAATGTGTTATGATTGTGTTAAATGTATAAGTATATGTTTTTATAGGAGCAACTATTTTGTGATGTTGTAATAAGTAGTTAGTAACAATATATCAGTGCCAACGTGTTTGATATTGTATTTCTATATTCTTGCAGATTTTCCTTATATTGTGGGAATGTTAAAATTTTTATCCTGATGAAGGTGTTGGCCTGGAATTTAATTTGCCAAAACCGAAACGTGTCGATGCCCTTGTGTATTGGGATACACCAAATCATTGGACTATACAACGTTTCCAATTCGATAGATATTCATACAAAATTGGAATATGATTTACTAAAATTGGACCACAGTATCCCTTTCCATTTTTTAAACCATTGTGTTGTTTTGTTCCCACTCTGTGATTATTACCTGCATGTATTATATTAGGATATATTGTTTAATTCTTTTAATGTGAATTTTTAATTGTATAATAATTTGTGTACTTTTTTATGATTTCTGACTATTTTTACATCATATTTAGTGTTGCTCAAAATTTGAAAGAATGTACTGACTTGTATGGTTATAGATGTATGTTTGCTTGACTGCTTATAATTGGTCCAAAGGGGACGTTATATTGTGACATATTGTCTTTTGGAACCCTACCCCTTTGGCGTCCCTCTCTTTAATTAGAGATACTGTGCACGGCCCCCGTGGCTGGAGATGTAATTAGGAATATTTATTCCAGGTCATAAACAAAATGGATCAGTTTAAAACCTTTGGGTTTAGCGAGGATCAACTACATAAAATTATAAACACTAAGAATGGCAATAAAATCACAGTCTTAACTGGGAAAGGTGAAAATTGGGGTAAACCTTTAAATCTAAAAAAGAAATTGGTTCGGACTGAAGCCCATGCAGACTTTTTGGTTGAATATGTTAAGTCAGGAACCATCCCCATTGGCCTACAGGTACGCAATGAACCTGGGCTATTTGTTGACAATAGAAAATTCTTAGAAACATGGACCATGATTTGAAATAGATGCAGCCGTGACTGGATGCTACTTCTAATTGAAACAGCCCAGTCACTTATTATTATTGAAAAAGAGGCCATCGATAAGTTGGAATTAGAACTTAAAAACTGTCCAGCCTTGGAAGAAGCCAAAAAGAAACTAGAAGATATAAATAGGGATGTGGATGGATATAGTGAGTACTTAACAAATAAAAAAAACAATAAACTCAAAAAAGATATTGAAAAATTCTCGGATGAGAGAGTCTACCCATTCTTAAAAGAGAATTATTACCAACAACAAAAAAATGAATCCAACTGGGACAGACCACAACATAGACAAATGTTTAC
Source organism: Lissotriton vulgaris (assembly GCF_964263255.1). Classification (NCBI taxonomy): domain Eukaryota; kingdom Metazoa; phylum Chordata; class Amphibia; order Caudata; family Salamandridae; genus Lissotriton; species Lissotriton vulgaris. The sequence goes on along the minus strand of NC_141687.1, from coordinate 263,516,987 downwards.
TAAATGGGGCAAAAAACATATCACCTTCTCAGAATCGTCAGGTTCTAGTAGCGAGGAAGAATGCCCAGAAAGAGTAGAACAGACAGGTAGAAACTACCCTAATGATCAGGGACATTTTTTAGGACAACGACCGAAGAGTGGTCAACGCTACAATGGGAACTCCGGGAGAGGCAATTTCAACCGGGCCCCTCCACAACAACAGGAGTACATAAACACAAGGAACAAGCGCTATTGGAGGCCGACAGAATACCAGTCATAAACCGGTCTAGCCGAGCCCTGAGTGAGATAGAGATCAGAGTCCTTAGTAGGGGTTTAAGTTTTGTCCCATCTACTAATGTTGACCAGTTTCAATTAGAAAAGCACATGAGGTCCTTTTTTAGAAAAATCAGATTAAACAAATTTTTTGAGAACAGAGAACCTAGGGAACGTTGTAACATCTCATGCCTAAAACCTAAGTCCTCATATACCCCAACTTTATCCATGGTAGTGAAAAACATAGAGGCTTTCAAAACAGCTGTAGAAAGTGGCATATTTAACATCTTGGGTAGGGCCAATAAGCCTAATATTCACAATATTAGTAGAGAAGAAAGAGCCTCGCTTAATTCCCTTAAAGAAGACATCATCCTGACCATAAAACCCGCAGATAAGGGTGGCGGGATCGTGGTATTTGATACAGCTGATTATGAAAATCGTATGTTAAGTCTTTTGGAGGTAGGTGAACACTACAACCGCACCAAAGCTAGCAGTCTACTAAAAATATCTAAAGACTGCATTGAACTGTTAAATATAGCTAAGGAATCCAATTGGATATGTGATGAAGAGTTTAACTATCTGAACAACACTGAACCGAAAACTCCCGCCATTTATGGCCTTCCCAAGACCCATAAAAGTCTTGAAAACCCACCCATGCGTCCAATTGTAAGCAGCATTGGATCGTTACTGGAGCCCATCAGTAAATATGTTGACCATTTTTTGAAACCAATTGTTAGTCAACTGAAATCATACGTGAGAGATTCGGCTCATATGATATCATTAATTGAGGGACAATGTTTTTGTGGAGAGACTCAGTGTCTAGTCACCCTGGACATTGAGTCTCTCTACACTAACATACCTCAGACCGATACAGTTTTGGTCATTGACGTATCCTTGACTCCTATGATTTAGCTGGAGCTAGTAAGGAATTCATTGTAAGAGGTATTGAACTCATCCTTTTTAATAATGTCTTTTTGTTTAGGGATGAGTATTTTAAACAACTAGGTGAGTTCGAGAAGAAACATATATATGATGAACTAGCACCCTTTTTTGAAAATGTAGCGGGCTGGTACCGCTACATTGATGACATTTTTTTCATTTGGGATGGCCCACAAGACAATTTGGAAGATTTTTTAGTTTAGCTCAACCTGGGTGATCCCAATTTAAAATTTAGCTCTACATACAGTACTACGAGTGTTGATTTTCTGGATATTACCATCAAAAACGTTAATGGCTCCCTTGAAGTTGAGCTTTTCACAAAGCCAACTGCAAAAAATACACTTTTGCATTTCTCAAGCTTCCACCCAAAAACTCAGCGAGAAAGCATTCCGTTTAGCCAATTTCTCCGCCTGCGAAGGAATTGTTCTGACTTGAATGACTTTTACAAACACTCGGAATTTTTAAAGAAATAATTTAAAGATAGGGGCTATCCTAAGAAGTTACTATCTCATTCAATGAAAAGAGCTAGATTTTACGATCGTGAAGCTCTTGTCCATAAACAAGAAAAAAACAAGGAACCCATGACTAAGATTGTTTTTGTTAGTCAGTTCTCTACAATCAGCAACCAAATCAAAAACATGGGCAATAGAAATTGGCACATTCTTAACCATGACGAATCCACTAAATTAGAAAAAACGCTGTTTGCTTTAAAAAAAACAAATATCTTAGAGATTTACTAGTGAATATGTACCGTGAAGATTCCAAGATCACTCAGAGAACAATTGACAATAGTGTAGTGGTTGGTAATTTTCGTTGTGGAACCTGTAATATATGTCCGCAATGCCTCCAGATGAGCGAGATGAAAACAAATGGTATAACATTGAAAAGCAATTGTTTGACCAATTGCAAAAGCAAAAATATCGTGTATCTCTTACAGTGCCCTTGTGACCTCTGTTATGTCGGGGAAACCGGCAGAGAAGCTAGGACAGGGTTTCAAGAACATAGGTCAGCCATTAAAACAAAAAAGATAACCGCACCCCTCGTTGAACATTTCCTCAAGATGGGCCACAGTGAGAATGATTTCAAGAGGTTTATCATTGAAAAAATTAAAATAGGCAAACGAGGAGGTAACATAATGCTCAAACGTAAAGCCCGGGAACAATGGCATATCTCCCTTCTCAATACTGTCAGAGCAGGATTAAATTCAAAAGAGGAATGGGAACGTTTAATAAAACTATAAAAATTTGACCTGCTCCCCAAATGTAAAATTACCCAGTATTGAGTCTTTTGTGATATTGAACACTATATATATGATGCCCGAATTGTAATTCATGTTAATATGTGAGGATTGGGCTGAGAGGGGACAGTATAGTATGTTTTAAGGTTAGACAATACAAATTGTTCTAGAGACAATATTAATGCTGGACTGTTGTAATCATTGTTATCTAGATGCATCTACTGTTACTTGTGTTGAATATGTACAAAGACCTCGTGTTATATTAGAAAAGCTATTATAGGTCCTATTGAAATGAATAAATGTATTTATTTGTACTATGTAACCCTACATGTTATAACAATATCGCTATGTAACAATGTTATGATAGGAATTAGCGCTTGGAATCTACTATGCATATCTCTGTGATGTATAGATATGTGACAAAATGTAGACTCTTGTTACTAACTGATGGTTGAATAAACTGAAATAACTAGTAGGCATGCTCAGCCGAATATAAAAAACTGTATTAGAACTGAGTGAATATTGAAATTCTGGGGCTTAATCAATTGCCTAGTAAGACACCGATAGTCACAATTACAACAATGAACGCCATGTTGGAATCTACAGCTCATAATAAGTGGCATGTTGAAACCCAAATTAATAAGTATGCCACAATATGAGGATAATATGTACATCGTATAGCCGGGTTTTGAGTCTCCATCTCTTATTGAAACGTGAATTACGATTTTAATATGTGGCATAGATATGGCCTGTTTATCCGATTTAAACTTCATTGGCATAAATGCTATTTTATCTCTTTGCCTTATAAACATTGCAAATTATCGCGATTGTGTAATAATACACACGATTATAGACCGTTAATAAAATGTAGGAAAGAAGCTATTCCCTTTATACGGACTGGGCTTGCTAGTCCTTTTTTTATCTTCTGTCTACTAACAACCCGGAAGAGGATCTCCGAGTTTGCTAGGAAAATGCGTGCGCACTCCGGGTATTTGTATGAACAAACCACGGACCATATTGGTTTCGAGTTTCAGAACCCTATCGTATGAAGGCACGCCACGCGTGAGCAGGTATGTTTGTGAGGTGTCCCTAGATTAAATCGAATAGCGGACGGCACACACGGGCTATATATACTGATCGCCATGTTTATATTACAGACTGCAGGCGGTCTTGCATCCCGGGTGTAAGCTTTATCGGAAAAGAGAAGCTACCTGTATTAAACGCCAACCTGTGTGCGATTACCAATACTTTAAGGTACACTGCCTGTTTATTGCATGCCCGTCTAATCTGAAACATATTAAGTGTTTCACGTTATTATATAAATGTTTTTTGAGGGTAATATACCAGACCGTGGGTATTCTATCTAGAGTAGTGTCTTTTAAGTGCACACAAGCTGTTTTTAATTTACGCAAACCCCTTAGTTATGTTATTCAAGTTACAATACTATATCGAGAGTGACTGTCTCAATCAGGGGAATGTCCCTCAAGCTCACATAGGTTTGGTTAAATTAATGCGAATATGCTATTCATGCATTTATGTATTTTATGGAGTTTTAATCAAGATAAAACGCACTCTGTAGAGAAGACAATGAAACATTATATGATTTAGCTATACGCTGTGAATATCAGGCTACTACCGATCGCGTATTTTACAATGAATTATGTCATGTATACGCTGCTCGATCTATTATTTCTCTAATTGAATATCTTATTCCGGATTTCGTAATTTACCTTTAGACTTACGAAAAAGTGTCTACAATTTATTATCGGCAAAGTCAGAGAGACGGAACCCATACAACAGTCCTTACGGGTGAGCCCTATTTACACAAAAATACAGTGTGTTCGCAAATGTACTGCCCTCCTCGACTATCAGCTAACTAAATTTATATATAAATTTCATAGGCGACAGCAGTGGGTGGTGCGTTTACCTATCTACTAACTCAAGATCAAATACTGGACCTAATTGGCCGGGTATTATTAAAAGAACGAGGTAATTAATTTCCAAACATAACGGTGAGGGATTAATGAGATAAGAAAGTACACCTTTGTGGTGACCTTATTTTACCCTATAGACTGCAAAAAATGTCTGGTCTACCTATATATATGAGCGTAATTACAATCTCGCTTCCCATTTCAGTCTTGGAACTGGACAGTATTATGACACCGATTTTAATCCAAGCATTTGGGAATTCTAAAGTATGTTTTTCATGCTGAACAATTATGTTTAATTGCAATGGTGAATGTGTTATGATTGTGTTACATGTATAAGTACATGTTTCTATAGGAGCAACTATTTTGTGATGTAGTAATATGTAGTTAGTAACAATATATCAGTGCCAACATGTTTGATATTGCATTTCTATATTCTTGCAGATTTTCCTTATATTGTGGGAATGTTAAAATTTCATCCTGATGAAGGTGTTGGCCTGGAATTTAATTTGCCAAAACCGAAACGCGTCGATACCCTTGTGTATTGGGATACAATAAATCATTGGACTATACAACGTTTCCAATTCGATAGATATTCATACAAAATTGGAATATGATTTACTAAAATTGGACCACAGTATCCCTTTCCATTTTTTAAACCATTGTGTTGTTTTGTTCCCACTCTGTGATTATTACCTGCATGTATTATATTAGGATATATTGTTTATCCCTTTTAATGTGAACTTTTAATAGTATAATAAATTATGTACTTTTTTATGATTTCTGACTATTTTGACATCATCTTTAGTGTTGCTCAAAATTTGAAAGAATGTACTGACTTGTATGGTTATAGATGTATGTTTGCTTGACTGCTTATAATTGGTCCAAAGGGGACGTTATATTGTGACATATTGTCTTTTGAAACCCTACCCCTTTGGCGTTTGCGGTCCCTCTCTTTAATTAGAGTTAGATTACTACAGCCCAGGACTCCGCTACCAGTGACGTTTCTCTAGGCAGCACCGAGATGCCCCAGGGTGATTTGCGCGCTATAAAAGAGTAACTAACTAACTAACTATTTAAAGAGCAGCTTGCGGGTGCTCGTTGTTGCGCTTGCTCTCCTGCCCCCTCGTTGTGCGTCTGCCCCCTCGTTGTTGTGCTTGCTCTCCTGCTCCCTCGTTGTGCGTCTTCCCCCTCGTTGTGTGTCTGCCCCCTCGCTGTTGTGCTTGCTCTCCTGCCCCCTTGTTGTGCGTCTGCCCCCTCGTTGTTGTGCTTGCTCTCCTGCCCCCTCGTTGTTGTGCTTGCTCTCCGGCCCCCTAGTGGTTGTGCTTGCTCTCCGGCAACCTCGTTGTTGTTCTTGCTCTCCAGCCCCCTCGTGGTTGTGCTTGCTCTCCTGCCCCCTCATTGTGCGTCTGCCCCTTTGTTGTGCCTCTGCCCCCTCGTTCTTGTGCTTGCTCTCTGGCCCCCTCGTGGTTGTGCTTGCTCTCCGGCCCCCTCGTGGTTGTGCTTGCTCTCCGGCCCCCTCGTTGGTGTGCTTACTCTCCTGCCCCGTCATTGTGCATCTGCCCCCTCGTTCTTGTGCTTGCTCTCTGGCCCCCTCGTGGTTGTTCTTGCTCTCCAGCCCCCTCGTGGTTGTGCTTGCTCTCCGGCCCCCTCGTTGTGCGTCTGCCCCCTCGTTGTTGTGCTTGCTCTCCGGCACCCTCGTTGTACGTCTGCCCCCTCATTGTGCATCTGCTCCCTCGTTGTTGTGCTTGCTCTCCTGCCACCTTGTTGTGCGTTCTGCCCCCTCGTTGTGCTTCTGCCCCCTCATTCTTGAGCTTGCTCTCCGGCCCCCTCGTTGATGTGCTTGCTCTCCAGCCCCCTCGTTGTGCGTCTTCCCCCTCGTTGTGCGTCTGCCCCCTCGCTGTTGTGCTTGCTCTCCTGCCCCCTTGTTTTGCGTCTGCCCCCTCATTGTTGTGCTTGCTCTCCTGCCCCCTCGTTGTGCGTCTGCCCCCTCGTTGTTGTGCTTGCTCTCCGGCCCCCTAGTGGTTGTGCTTGCTCTCCGGCAATCTCGTTGTTGTTCTTGCTCTCCAGCCCCCTCGTGGTTGTGCTTGCTCTCCTGCCCCCTCATTGTGCGTCTGCCCCTTTGTTGTGCATCTGCCCCCTCGTTCTTGTGCTTGCTCTCTGGCCCCCTCGTGGTTGTGCTTGCTCTCCGGCCCCCTCGTGGTTGTGCTTGCTCTCCGGCCCCCTCGTTGTGCGTCTGCCCCCTCGTTGTTGTGCTTGCTCTCCGGCCCCCTCGTTGTACGTCTGCCCCCTCATTGTGCATCTGCCCCCACGTTGTTGTGCTTGCTCTCCTGCCCCCTCGTTGTGCGTCTGCCCCCTCGTTGTGCTTCTGCCCCCTCATTCTTGAGCTTGCTCTCCGGCCCCCTCGTTGATGTGCTTGCTCTCCGGCCCCCTTGTTGTGCGTCTGCCCCCTCGTGGTTGTCCTTGCTCTCCGGCCCCATCGTTGTGTGTCTGCCCCCTCGTTGTGCATCTGCCCCCTTGTTGTTGTGCTTGCTCTCCTGCCCCCTAGTTGTGCGTCTGCCCCCTCGTTGTTGTGCTTGCTCTCCTGACCCCTCGTTGTGCGTCTGCCCCCTCATTGTGCATCTGCCCCCTCGTTGTGCTTGCTCTCCGGCCCCCTCGTGGTTGTGCTTGCTCTCCGGCCCCCTCCTTGTTGTGCTTGGTCTCCGGCCCCCTCGTTGTGCGTCTGCCCCCTCGTTCTTGTGCTTGTTCTCCTGCCCCCTCGTTCTTGTGCTTGCTCTCCTGCCCCCTCGTTCTTGTGCTTGCTCTCCGGCCCCCTCGTTGTTGTGCTTGCTCTCCGGCCCCCTCGTTGTTGTGCTTGCTCTCCGGCCCCCTCGCTGTGCGTCTGCCCCTTCGTTGTTGTGCTTGCTCTCCGGCCCCCTCGGTGTGCGTCTGCCCCTCGTTTTTGTGCTTGCTCTCTGGCCCCCTCGTTGTAGTGCTTGCTCTCCTGCCCCCTTGTTGTGTTGTGCTTGCTCTCCGGCCCCCTCGTTGTTGTGCTTGCTCTCCAGCCCCCTCGTTGTAGTGCTTGCTCGCCTGCCCCCTGCCCCCTCGTTGTGCTTGTTTTTCTGGCCTCTGTTCCCTCGTTGTGAGCGTTTTTTCTGGCCTCTGTTCCCTGTGTGTGGCTCTGTGTGTGTGGCTCTGTGTTTGTGGCTCTGTGTGTGTGTGTGTGTGTGTGTGGGTGGGTGGCTCTGTGTGGGTGGCTCTGTGTGGGTGGCTCACTGTGGGCTGCTCTCTGTGGGTGGCTCTGTGTGTGTGTAGGTGGCTCTGTGTGGGTAGCTCTGTGTGGATGGCTCTACATGTTTGTGTGGGTGGCTTTGTGTGGGTGGCTGTGTGTGTGTGTGGGTGGCTCTGTGTGTGGGTGGCTCTGTGTGTGTGTGGGTAGCTCTGTGTGTGGGTGGGTGGCTGTGTGTGTGGCTCTGTGTGTGTGGGTGGTTCTGTGTGTGTGTGGGTGGCTCTCTGTGTGTGTGGGTGGCTCTGTGTGTGTCTGGGTGGCTCTGTGTGTGTCTGTGTGGCTCTGTGTGTGTGTGGGTGGCTCTGTGTGTGTGGGTGGCTCTGTGTGTGTGTGGGTGGCTGTGTGTGTGTGGGGGTAGCTCTTTGTGTTTGTTGGTGGCTCAGTGTGGGTGGCTATGTGTGTATGGGTGGCTTTGTGTGTGTGGCTCTGTCTGTGTGTGAGTGGCTCTGTCTGTGTGCGTGTGTGGCTCTGTGGGTAGCTTTTTTGTAGGTGACTCTATGTGTGAGTGCGTGGCTCGGTGTGTGTGTGTGGGTGGCTCTGGGTGTGTGTGAGTGGGTCTGTGTGTGGGTGGGTGGCTCTGTGGGTGTCTCTGTGTGTGTGGGGGTGGCTCTGTGTGTGGGTGGGTGGCTCTATGTGAATGACTCTGTGTGGGTGGCTCTCTGTATGTTGTGGGTGGCTTTGTGTGTATGGCTCTGTCTGGGTGCAAAAAGGTCTCGCATTTGCGATCGATTAAGCTATTGGCATTGTAAATGGCAATGCCATTTATTCATGTTTATAAAACAAAAACATAAATAAAAATAATGTCATGAGCAATGCTAATAGCTCTAACTTTAACAATGCTGAGACCATTGCATTGTAAATGCCTGTTTCTTATGGCGAGTGGTTGGGCAACACAGACATCAGAAATATGGGGTATGGGAGGAATTAAGCAATATGGACAATGGGTGGGTGGCAAGAGAAGAAGCAACATAGACAAAAGGGGGTGGGAGCGGCTATCTCACAGGGGAATACCAGGACGGGTTCCCTAAGCAAGCGCCGGGACACCCACTGCGGGTAGCTGTGCGCTATATAAGCTCAAATACAAGAAGAAGCAACACAAGAAGCAACATGCACGGGCGTGGGGTGGAAAAAGCAACACGGCCACTGGAGGGTGAACGGGAAGAAGTTGCACAGACAATGGAGCGATGGAAAGTGGAGAAGCAACATGGATAACAGGTGTGGTAGGGTATGAAGCAACACAGACACTTGTGGGGTAGGAGAGGAAGAAGCAACACAGACAATGGGGATGGCAGGAAAGAAGCAACACGGACAAGGAGGATAGGGGAAGAAGAAAGAAAATAGTACCTTAATCTCAGAGCAAGCAGCCTAAGCAGGGCTCGAGTCGGGGTACCACGCGGGTGGACGGCGTCCCCCCACTTATTTTACCAGGTTTTACCGGGTGGACGCCGTCCCCCCTGCCTGCTGCCATTTCTCCATTTCAAATGTGGTGGTGCGTGCTCAGTGTGCAGGCGCTAGCATATAGCAAAACAAGACCAGACAAGATAGCTACACCGGATCCCCAGGAGTGCACGTCTTCTGTACTCAGCAGGCTCTGTCCAATATCTGTGCTGATTGTCATCCACTAAAATGCACGTTTAATTTGTCTCGGGGAAACTCTCAATTCTGGGGCGAGATTGGAACCCATTTAGAACGCTGCTTACGCTGGCTTCTCTGATGCAGTCGCATATAATGGGTGAGAGAGGGGAGCCAATGAGTCTGATGGTGCAAGCCACCTTTCGTGACGTCACTTCCTGTTGTGACGTCACTTTCGGTAACACCACCTAACTTGGAGCGTCCCCCCACTTATTTTTTTAGGACTTGTGCCCTGAGCCTAAGGACCGTGATCAAGATAAAGCAATCAGTACTTGTTTCATGCTCTAAAAGAAGAGGAAAGGAAGCCAGCACACACTGGCCAATTAGAAGGCCGCAAATAAGAGTGACAATGTGCAAACGAATAGTAAGCAATTGGCTAGCTACAAGCCCTTTGTTGTATACAATATCGCTCACATGTGACATTGCATGCTCGCTGTCCTAGGTGAGAACTAAAAATATACATATTTAATTATGCTTGCAAGGTCTTTTACTGAAACAAGAAAGAGAAGAATATGCCATAATGCAATATTTACTTTATATTTTTGCTGTACTGGATCATATATGTAAACTCCTCCAACAGTTTATCATCTACGCTGTTTATAGCAAGTTTAGTTCTGGCTTATCAGCAAAATGCTGAAGCTAGCGGAAGTTCTCGACACTCTCTCTGTTCCCTCTATTACCTGATACTAAATTATATCAGCCACCTTTGACTCTCTAATAACGGGCCTTTGTAGGTTTTTGCGACCAGTCTTAATTGGAAATGTGGGACTGAAGCATGTTAACAAACACTGATTGATAACAGACACAGCCAGATAAAACCCTTACCTGTAAAAGCTGCAGGCATCAGCAGTAAAATATGCTTAATCACAAAAGTAGCAAAATAACTAACAGAGGTCTCAGCCCACAGAATGGGGGTCGTCGAAGGTGCTGCTCCTTGCTCCCCTTACCCTGGCAGCTGGCAGGTTTATGGCACAGGGCTTGCGGAGGACAGCGGAACCTCTTTCAGGCCTTTGAACTTGTGGCGGGAACGGCTTGTGCTCCTTCCAGTTACTGATGATTCGCCGCTGCCCTTTCTTGCTGCTGACTGGACTCTTTTACAGAGGGGGGGTGAAAAGAGGGGGGTAGGGAGCTTGAGGGGCGGGCGTACTGGAGAGTCTATTGCAAAAGTCTCGCAGTAAACCTTTTGCTTCTCAGCGGTTTCCCCTCGCGCGCGCTCCGCGCTCCTGACAGCCCTGATGGAACTGTCACGCTTTGGTACCCACAGTCTTATAATCAGATATGTTCCCTCCACTCGCATCTCACGCGCCTTCCACACTGATTCTATATATAAACCTCAGACATACGAAATAGGAGGAAAATCAAATCTCATTACAGCCCATTGATTTCTACTCTAAATTTGCTACTAATGCAGTGTTTGACTATTCAACGTAAGTTTCATTTTTTATCCCCTTTGGTGCATTTGGGCGCATTCTTCCTCAGAAAATGTGTGGGTACGTTGTATGAGACCTGCTGGGCGCAGAGTGACATTTTGGTTCGCTTGGGGCATCTGTAGAGCATCGCGGGACCCCCTCCGATAACAGGCAGGTAAGGCCCCCCCCACCTTTCTATTTCCCGCTTTTGCTTCAATGTCCTATCCCAGCCTATCTTTAAGAGCGTCAGCCTGGGTTCTGCCGGGGCGCAGTGGGATTTTCTCCAGTGTGCATCGTATACATGCCTCTACAGACGTCACTCAGCCACTGGGCGCATAGGTGGATTCTGACACATCTATGTGAGACAGCTACTTGGAGCTATTCAGACCTGTTGCTAATACCCTTTCCTTATGTCTAATAAGATAAAATGCCATTGTAGGTCATATTAATATTTATTTATTTATTTTATTTTAAAAGTTTTATATAGCGCTGGCTAGATCCAGAGGTATCAGAGCGCTTTACATGATCAGAGTAGTATAAGGCAAACATGATATACAAGCATAATATCAGAGTAAAAAAAAAAAAAAAAAAAAAAAAAAATTACAAATCAGGACGGACTAAAGCAGGAGCTGGAGCAATACAATACAGTTGATATAGGTAAAGTGGAGTACAGGAAGATGGACATAAATTACTGCAGCAGGTATGGTCTGGTGAAAAGAGATTACTTCATTTTCACCATGTATAAAGCAGTAATATTTATCTAATGCAATAGGTGTTGACATTTGTGCTCTTTGATAGGTGGTTCCTAGTTTGTATTTAGTCATGATGTACATTTGTTTATGTTAAGTAGGGATGCAGCTATAATGAGGCAAGGAAGCTAATTTCTATTTTTCGGAAAATAGACAAATCCTCATTAGACACGTACTGCCCATGTCTGACAATCTGTGTATCTTCACAGAAGAGTTTTGGGTTCACAGGAAAAAGGTGTGAACTCGAGTTGTTTTCGGGTGCACATGTTTGCTCAATGCCACGCCTCCCCGGCTCCACGGCCCACCTGCCACCCCCGGGGAATATTTCCACCTTCTTTACTTAATTTTAGTATGTTCTAATGAAGGACAGTTAGTTGTGTGCGCTTCACAAAGTCCAGATAGCATTAGTTCCTATGTGTGAATGGATGAATTAACAGAATATCTTTGCCGGATTTACCCCATTGGCTGTAAAATAGCCTTGTTATCTGATAGCATACAAAAAGAGGCCGCCCTCCAGTAGCAAGCCCCACAGAGAAACACTGATCAGCTCCAACCCCTGCTTTCAATTCCCTTTTCTTGTTTCCATTATTCTCTGAGTACTTCCTGGAAATCGCATGACCACTTTCACTTTTCAGAGGAAAGTGAGTTCACTCTTGAAACCTCCGGCTCTGGTGAATATTTGTTTATAGTGTATTTTAAATCCAACGAGAATGACTTATTTGAGCAGATCTTGGTCTTAAATGGTACCTCAGTATTTCCACTAGGAACCTCAAAGTCCAACAATGGTATATTGTGATCAGAAGAAATATACATGGCTGCTTTGCATTTTAATGGTTAAAGACAAGGTTGGAGCCAGAGGTCACAAATGTAGTCTTGGGTTTGCAATGACAGCATTCACATGCTTGATAATATCTCCATATGTATTGTCCCTGGGCTTCCCGGACTCAGCCTATAGCTGGGGAAATATTCTTGTAACCTGGGGAACAATGTTCAAGCTCTTGGGTTTCCCTTCAGAGCCTCATAAATTGCTGGACTTGTAGTCTTGGCTTAAGTCAACCACCCAGTAGGAGTGAATAAATTCTGGACACGTTGCAAATTGCCTCTTTCGTTTTCCTAAAGTTGTAATGTAGGTGTTCAGGAAGAAGTAGGAATTAAATCCACTTCTCCCTTCTGTAATGCCTGGGCTTTTTTGTTCATCCTTACTGAAAAATAGGAGATTGGTTTATCTTGTTCCATCTTATGTCTTATTTTAGTAAGTCTAATTTTCTACCTATGAGTTGACGCGAATAGGGGAAACATCATTTGCAATGAATTCTTAACCACTTATTGCCTTTTCCACATAGCCTTTACAACACAAGTCTTTACCACGGATATGCTTTTACAATGCATGCCTTTACCACTATGCATGGCAAGTATAGTTACGGTAAGTATATGCGTGCGTGTATCTACTATCTATCTATCTATCTATCTATCTATCTATCTATCTATCTATCTATCTATCTATCTATCTATCTATCTATCTATCTATCTATCTATCTATCTATCTATCTATCTATCTATCTATCTATCTATCTATCTATCTATCTATCTATCTATCTATCTATCTATCTATCTATCTATCTATCTATCTATCTAACTATCTATCTATCTATCTATCTATCTATCTATCTATCTATCTATCTATCTATCTATCTATCTATCTATCTATCTATCTATCTATATACATGTATATTTGTATATATATATATATATATATACATATATATATACATATTGTGCTTCAGCGTCTCTTCAAGGATAGTAAGCGCTATATAAATGCAATTATCATTATCATCAGCTTTATTTCGACAATACATGTCATTAAACCAAAGTAATATATAAAAATGTTGAATATAAAAAGTTAAAACAATAAAATATCATACAAACATATGCACATATAAGTGAAGCATCAGCTCAGCATAGTTTGAGCAGGACAGAATCCTCAACATAACTCCATCAAACCGCATGGATCCAGTTAGAGTCCTATATCATTTTCTTGCTGTGGTGGAAAGGGAGGCATCAATTTTGATCTTATGATCCACATCCAGCTCAAAAACTTGGCAATGGGGATTGGATATTTTAAAGAGGAGTCTGAGCTCAGTAGTCTCAAGGCAACACTGCAATCTTTGATGCCTAGATTCGTACAGGTCTGTTTGAGCCATTTTTTGCGCTAGCCCACATAGGCTGGGCAGACAAATAGCCAGTAGCAGCTCGTGGAGGGAGTGCCGTGGGACGGTGGGGCAGGGTGGGAGATAGTCAACTTCGGCGGACCGGAGTAATGTAAATAAATAAAACAAATTTCATTGCGCGCGCTGAAACACCAAATGCCGAATCCATTGGGTGCTTTTATTTATTAATGTGCCCTCATGTTCTTTGATTAGGTTAGGCGATGGTTTTGGTTCATTTACTAAATGCACTATACACTTTTTATCTAGTGCCCGCACTGTTTCTCTTGGGATTTGTATCAACCTTGTCTCATGAGGGAATGATCTTAGTGGAATCCCATGGGTAGCAATGAATTTCCCCGACTGTGAATGTGCTACAGTTTTTTGCACTGCCTTATTGAAAGGAGTAACTAGTTGTTGATCTGTATATGTATGAATAATGTAGAGTCCATACATGATGCATTCGGAAACGGCCTAGGAGAACCCCCTGTAAGCCCAATAGCCAGCCTTTCATGGTGTGCCTGCTTTCGTTCAAGCGGTATACGATCTGTGCCTTGTCTCCCAGATAATAGTGAGGATTAGTGCCAACATGGGTTTTTGAAGATGACGAGCATCAACATCGGTATCTTCTGCTGGTAGAACCTCTCCAAAACAATGGTACCAATAGCAGGGCTAGTTGCGGGCTCCACACAGAGATTCCAGATTAGTATCAGACTCTTTCTAGTAGCCCAGAGGGTTTGCTTGTGTGTGGTTCAAAGCACAAGACCCAACCTTAACTGTAGGGAGATGGCCCCTGATGGTGATTTTCCACTGGCAAGGGGAAGTCCCCGTCCCGCCTCCTGCTGTCACCGGACAGGCGCAGGATGGGCCTGCCCTTGGCCCGGGCTTTGCCCGTTTGCGCTCCCTGCTGCGGGATGGATGAAAACGCTTTATAGCGCTGATCAAGTATGAGGAAAGAAAGGAGGGCTTCCTGAGCCCCGGGCTGCTGGTACATGTAGTTCCCAGTGCCTCCGAGGATCGTTACAGCTTTCCCGAATCCCACACTGTGGGACGGATGAACATGCTACATAGTGCTGATCAGGTGTGTGGGCAGCCGGGACCGCCTCCTGGGGCCCTGGGCTACTGGTCCATGTAGTCCTCAATGCCTCTGAGGATAATTAGAGCTTTCTCGAATCCCACGCTGTGGGACGGATGAATGCGATATATAGAGCTGATCAGGATGTGTGGACATCAGGGACCGCCTCCTGGGGTCCTGTGCTGCTGGTCCGTGTAGTCCTCAATGCCTCCAAGGATAATTACAGCTTTCTCGAATCCAATATATAGTAAATGTTATTACTATATATTTATATCAAAAGTCACCAATTGCTTCTCACTCCGTAAGGAAGAAGACGCTCACTCAGGAATATGTGCAGTATTAATAAAAATCTTTACTCCAAAGCAAGGCACGTTTCGGCCATTGCTGGCCTTGAAAACATGGCCGTAACGCATCTTGCTATGGAATAAAGCTTTTTGTTGATACTGCACATATTCCTGAGTGAGCGTCTTCTTCCTTACGGAGTGAGAAGCAATTGTTGACTTTTGAAGTTGAAAAGCCAGTGATCTCATCCGGCTTGGCGCTCCACCCCTCTTACAGGAAATCACGGAGCACTTTGCGGTTCACGGTCTTCACTTTAATTTGGCAGACGCGTATCAGCAATTATGCCTTTCTCAATGCCATAATGTACCCATTAACCATTTCACCACATTCTAAACACTCCTGTCTGCTCTTCATTGGACAGGAAACAGTCCTGTAACAAAAAACGGACTGCATTATGCTCAATGTTCTCTATTTACTCAGTCCGCCGTTTTGACATGCATAGTTCATTCATAATCTGTCAGCGAGTGTGCCTTAATACTCATAAATTTCATTTCAGTAATGATAGTTACTTAATAGAAACGAGTTATTCAGGGCACCAATCCATCCAATTCCATGTCTGATATTTCACTAACAAATGTGGCACATTGAGGACCTAGTCCATCGTCCAATGAATAGGAGACAGGAGTGTTTTAAATGTGGTGAAGGTAGTTATAGTTAGGACCTAGTTTCCAGAGGAAAATCGTTTTTTTGTTTTGACAATAATTTTGGTGCCGTTTGACAAATCTTCACAAAATGTTCAAACCTAGTTTGCCATTCACTTCAGTTGCTGTCTTGAAAGTTTCGGGTGAACCGTCAAGCGGGGGTAGAGAAAAAGGGGGTCCCAAAATGCACTTTTCCCATGCAATTTCTCATAGGGATTTTGAACACAACTACAGACCAAACCGCAAGACGGAATTACACCAAATTTGGCAGAAAGCTAGCTCTTGTTCCAGAAAGAGCCCATGTTGTGATTTGGTGTAAAACCGTTCAGTAGTTTTGGAGTCATTAAAGAAAAAATAAATATAGATATCTAGGGACGTAGATCCATTGCCATCCGTGGGGGAATCACCTATCCATGCACCAAAAGCAAGGCCCTGATTGGATGGCACGACCTGAGAGAAAAGTTGTGGATGCCATTTTGTTTATCAACTGGGTGCGGGGGAAAAATAAAAGTGTAAAGTGAAATAGGGGGTCAGGAAAGAGATATCCTGACCTCACTGGATTGATGGAGGGGTCATTAAGGTACCACTCATGGGCCAACAATTGCCCAAAATGTTATATTGTCTGGATCTACAGATCCCCAAATCCAACACTGGGTTCTGCATGACCCCAGTGTAAATCTGTGATGAATCGGTAGATCCAGAGCTGAATGAAAACAAAAATAAGACTCACTCACTCAACCAACCCCATATGGGGTTGCCAGCATGTAGGGCCTTGCACCAATCCCCCAATGTTTTTGTCCAAAGCTTATGGTTGGCAGCACAAGGGGGATTGGCCATAGGCCTTGTGGGCAACCCCCCCACTGCGTTAATAAAAACCATGGAAATTCACAAAAAAAAGCATGGTTACAGTGAAGTTATAGTTAGGAATTAGCATTTATAAAACCTTTAAAATTCACTGGAAAATTCAACGGTTATAGGGACGTTATAGGTAGCTTCTGAATTTACACAAAAAAACTGTAGAAATTCACCAGTTATTGTTAGAGTTATTTCAAGTTACTATTACTCGTGCCCCAATGTAACTGTAACTTGCACCCTCCCCATGCACAGCTTATTCCCCCACATATTAAATCATTCATTTTTATTAAAAAAAAAAATCTTTTTATTGTTTCAAAATACAAACAAGACATGAGGAGGGACCATCATAAATACAAAGAATCCGACATTTCGTATTGAGAGAAGACTCAACAGTAATTCAACAATTTAACAAGGCACATGAACCCTATTCCAAGTCTAGCGCTGCTGTGTCAATCCCCTCAATCAGCGTAGTATGTGAACCCAAGGCTCTAGGTCATTAATCAGTACCCTATGCATGGCCACCCTCAAGATCTATCAACTCCCAAACCCCACACCCCTGCCGCCGGCGCTATTATCTAAATAAGGAGTGTCATCAAGGTACTACCCTAGTGTGTGAAATGTATACAGGCCATCTCATCCACTATATTAAGAATCATCGTAATCACCTGGAAGTCGGGGATCTCCCTCTGCGCTAATCTCCCCAAGTCCACCGGAAGCGGCCTGTGCTTGCTCCTCCTCCATCGATGAGCCGGACTCCGAATCAATATCCACATCCAGCATCCGGAGCTCCACCACCAAGGCCTCCCACGCCGCCTCCAGCGCCCTATCGCTATGGGATCTATGGGCTTGTTACATTCGAACAGAACTCTCGCTGCCTGCCCACATAAGTAAAGCTGCTTTCCATCTAACATAGCTAGGACCAGCTGCTGCCTTCCAGTGTGATGTAATTTCTCTTTTAGCCAGAATGAGTCCCAAGTCCATAAACTTGCTAGTTATCTTATTTTTGCTAGTGTGCGTGAACCAGTGTAATAGGCACGTCCCTTTATCCATACCAACCTGCCGCTCAGTTACCCTACAGAGCGACGTGGTTATCTCCTCCCAATATATTCCCAGCAGAGGACAGTCCCACATCATATGGCTCAGGTCCACGCCCTGCAACCGGCAACGGGGGCAGGTCGCAGTATCGATCCGAAAATACTGATTAATTTTAGCTGGCGTGAGGTATGCCCTATGTAATACAAAGAATTGGATTCGCTGGAACCTAGCGTTCCTGGTGCTCTTCCATGCTCTTTTAATTATCTGTGACCAGGCCGCATCTGGGATAGCTTTGTCTAAGTCTGTCGCCCATTGCTCCTGTAGTTTTTGTAATGGGTTAAGCCCTTCCCCTAGCATTCGTTTATACAGGCAGGTAACCGCCTTATACGTACCCGCTGCCATCACTAAGTATTGACATGCTCCGCTTATTGGTGGTTCAGAGAGTCCAGCACCCCAATGTTTCTGTATGGCTGCAATCAATGCCGCGTGTATCAGGTAATGGCCATGTGGAAGACCGAAGGTCTCCTGCAACGTGCTATAGGGCAACAGTACGTCGTCTGTACATGTCATCCACTATCTGCAGGCCCAGCTTCTCCCATTCTGCCAGGCTGGACCAATCACCACCGTGTGGTAATGCCGTGCACATGCCCAACGGTATCTCGGGCGCATAAGGACGCTGCACCTCAATTCTATTGTGGAACCGTTTCCAACAATGCCTCATGGTGCCCTCCACCATCGATAAGTCGGCAGTCCTCAGTCGCTGCTGCAAGATCACAAAGGACAGAACATGCCTTAACACTTCCGGCACAGTCCCCCCCCTACGGTCCCTGAAACTCCAGCGCCACCGCCTGAGTAAGTCCCCCAAAACCGCATGCTACCCCTCAAGCCCCTCATTGCTCTCCCAATGTTGCCCTCAAGGAGATCCTCCTGAGCATGATACACCTGCATTCCCAGATAGGGAAGGCACCTCGGCTCCCACGCCAGATCGGGCGGTAACGTGGGCGGTCGCATGTACTAGACACTGGGAAAACGCAAGTCTTTGCCCAGTTAACTGCAGGCCCGAGATGTCCCCAAAACTGTCAAGGAGAGTGCACGCCCCATCCAGGGCGTCCCCCGCATCTTCCAGAAACATTAGGAGGTCGTCCGCGTAGAGCCAGATATAATGCTCATGACCTCAGAGCTGTAGGCAACAGTACGCCCCCCCCTTCTAGCGCGTGCTGCCAATGGGTCTATCGCAAGGGCAAATAGCAGCGGGGAGAGTGGGCAGCCCTGCCTAGTGCCCCTCCCCACCGGGTAGAAAGAAGAAACAGCCCTACCCACGCGAACCCTAGCCGTTGCCGACAAATACAGTATTTCAGTCCAACGGACATATCCGGCACCCAGCCCAAATGCTGTCATAACTGAAAACAGATAGGGCTATTCCAGGCTGTCAAACGCCTTAGCAATGTCAACCGAGAGGAATATCGCTTGCCTCTCCCTTCCACAACCTCCATCTAATATTCCTATCAACTAACGTATGCTATTGGTGGTATTGCTCGTCGGGATGAAGCCAGCTTGATCTGAATGCACCAGCCGTGTCATTAAGGGAAGGAGCCTGGTGGCCAGCACTCGGCTCAGTATTTTATAGTCAGTAGTGAGCATAGAGAGAGGCCTTTATGCAGCTGGGTTAGTCGGTGGCTTACCTGGCTTGAGGAGCGGAACAATGATGGCCTCCCTAGTAGAAGCCGGTAGTATCCCCGTCTGCCTAGCCTTCTGGTACATCACCAATAATCTGGGAGCCAGGAGGTCAATATACGTCAGATAGAATTCCATAGGCAAGCCATCGCTGCCCGTGTTTTGTTGCACGCCAATTGCTTAATGGGGCAGCGAATCTCAGCCAGTTTAATATCTTGACCAAGAGCCTTTGCCTCTTCCTCCTCAATTGCAGGTAGCTCCAAGCCCTCCAGAAACACTTGAGTATCCACCTCGCCAGTTTGCAACTTGCTGGTGTAGAGACTCGCATAAAAGGATCGGAATCGGTCATTGATATGATGTTGCTCATATTCCAACTGTCCCGAAGAGGAAGCTAACGCCAAAATAGACACGCATCTAGGGGCAGGGTCAGCCAGTCAGGCAAGTAGTGTGCCCACCTTGTCCCGCTCCGCATGCGCACCAGCCATGAAAGCCTTAGCGGCAGACCCTGATGCAGAGGTCTAGCCCGGGACCAGGGTTCAATTCCTTGCCTCGGCGGGTCTTGGGCTCAAAATTCCACGGACCTGATAATTCTCGCCTCGGTGCCTATTCCAATCATGGAGTCCCACTCTGCAACTCTGGGCAATAGCTTGCTTAATCTCCACAACGGCCCCCACAACGCTAAGGATGCCTGGCCTCCACCTTGGGGGTGCCCAGGAGTGGATGCCTCAGAGGGAAAGCCAGGATGGGTTCCACAGCGGTATTCGTACAAGCGCCTTGAGACCCTTGCGGTGAGTAGTGCGCTATACAAGTATCAATTTTACACCCCGCCGCTACCGCCTCCTTCTGGGACAGAACCTCGTCACGCGTCCCAGAGCCATCCGAATGAGCCCTCTCAGCTTCACGTAGGGCCAGTTCACCCGTCTCGATTTCCTGCAAAAGCAGCTTCCTAACTCCCACCCACTTGGCGATACAGATCCCCTGGACCACCACTTTGAAGGCATCCCATTCTAGGGCCACTGTCGTGGCAGTGCCCGCATTCTACGCAAAGTAGTGTTCCACCCCATCTCTCAGCTCCGCACGAAAGACCTGATCCTCCAGCATCTTGGGGCGCCACCTCCAGTTAGGGATCCTGGGGCGCTCTACCATCTAACAGAAGTTCACCAATAGCGGATTGTGGTCCGATAGGGTGCGTGTTAAATACTCGCTGCTGGCCACCAGAGATGCCAAACCAGAACTACACAAAATGGCGTCCAATTGAACATGCAGGTTATGCAAGGCCGAATAATATGAGTAATCTCTGTCGGCCGGATGCTGCGCTCGCCAAATGTCAAAGAGCCCCCAATTTTCTTGCCAGTGGGCCCGAACGCCAGCCAACTTATTAATCGGCCGTGGGTAGTGGAGGATGGGACCTGTCCATGGTTACATCAACACTGAGTTAAAGTCTCCCCCCATCAATACCGGTGTCGGGATTTAATCCGCGAGGACAGAAGACAAAGTCTCCAAGAAGGACGCCTGTTCTACATTAGGAGCATAGACACTGCAGAGGGTCACCTCACGCTCATAAAGGCGACCTCTAACCGTGACGTATCGGCCATAAGGATCTATTAGTTGGTCTAACATTTGAAAAGGGACCCCAGCCCTAATCCAGATCAGGACCCCCACGCAAAGGCTGAGTAAGTGGTGTAATAAAGCTGTCTGCGCCACCTGCGCTGCAAAGCAAGCCCCTCAGTTTTAGTCAGATGTGTCTCCTGTAGGAAAAACTTGACATGTGTGCTCTGCGTACACAGGACCCACTCCTTCCTTGCACTCCTTTCACTTTCATTCAATGTTTACTCCATACGTTTAAATGCTTGTTTGTAAATTTTATTCTCATTTCCAAACATGATTCTGTAGCGAGTTTTTCAGTCAATGTAATTCATATTTCATTCGTCGTTTTTACATAATCGTATTTGTTCCCAATGCATTTCAAGCATTACGCTCTTCATCAGGGTTAATCTGAAAATATAATACACGTTGTTAAGTACTAAGGTCTGTTCTTACCAAATGCTCTACCTTGAGCTAAATCATATGTACTACCATTGGTATATATCTCCTAACACTGCGGCGTATGTCTGCCTCACAACAAATGCGTAATATCCATTATTCAGTAAACCGTGCACTTTTTGCACCTTATAACCCGTGGCCACATATTAACATAAGTCGCACTAACCTTGACTGCTTCACGTAAAGTTTCAAAACTGTAAACAAAAGGGGAAAAAGGGGCTTCTCAGTAACTTTGCTCTGTATGTTGCGCGCTTGAACGCTCTGTGTTACAAAGCCGTGCTCTTACCCGGTATGCGATCATGCTCATCTTCCCTCGCTACCTCGGCGTGCATCGCTCTATCCCTGCGTTAGTCTACAACTCTATATTCTTGTTCCGATCACGTGACTATGTGTGAGTCCATATATTCTAAGGAAATTTAAAGTGACATACTCTTAAACAAGAGTTTACGTATCTGCATATGTGTACACTGGATTTAAACCTGAATTAGGGATTTAAGGTGACCTATGCTTATCACTCTTGAATTTTGTGTTTACTACCGCTATTTGTGCATACACACACATTGATTTATGTTTATCAAAATTTTACATGAAAATACATATATACATATCAGAACAAAACGTAAATCTGATGATACATGTGTCTTTATAGAAAACAATTAAGGTCCATCCGTTCATTCAGACCTTTTGGCTGCATGGTGCATAAAAAGTTTATCCAAAAGACTTCTCTCCTCAATAAATGATTGTTATTGTCTCTTCCTGGAATGGTTGCCACTTTTTCCAGTATACAAAATTTCAGCTGACTTGCGTTATGGTTAACTTGATTGAAGTGGGCAGCCACTGTGGATTTTTGATTCTTCAGTCTGATGTTGCTCTTATGTTCTATTATACGTGTTTTTATTTTTCTTTGCGTTTTGCCCACATAGGATAGCCCGCATGGACAACGTAGCATGTATACTACATTTTCTGTGTTGCATGTTCCAGATACCTTTAAAGTGATAGGGGTGCCTTTAGTAGGGTGGTTAATGACATTTCCCTTAATGATGGCTGAGCAGTTACCACAATTGTAGCATGGTAGTGTTCCACTATGTTTGGTTGATTCTTGCATTTTAGGTTGTTTTAACAGTTCTTTTAGATTTCTTGTTCTTTCATAAGCAAAAATCGGAGGTTTAGAAAAGATTCCTTTGAAGTCTTCCTCTAATGCGAGTAATGGCCAATGTTTTCTGATGGTCTTTTTTATCTTGACACTTCTGGTGGAGAATTTTGACACAAATACACTTCTTTTTTCTTCCGGTCTTGTTACAGATCTTAGTAAATGTTGGCGCTGTAATTTATCTGCTCTATTTGCTGCTGATTCCAAGATGGGATCAGGATATCCCCTCTTTTTGAATTTCTGTAATGTCTCCTGTTTATGTTTTGTGTATAGTTCGTCCGTAGATGCTATTCGTTTTATTCTAAGAATTTGCGAAAATGGCAGATGATATTTTAGCGAAGTTTGATGGAAGCTATTGTAGTGTAGTAAGTTGTATCTGTCCGTGTTTTTAGTGTACACACTTGTTGTAATTTTTCCATCTATATTGGTTAACAGCACATCCAAAAATGACAATTCTTTGTTGCTCATTGTGCTCGTGAACTGGATTCTCTCATCTATTGCGTTTAATTCATGTAACACGTCTTTCAACGTGGTTTCATTACCTTTCCAAAGAACAAAGATATCGTCAATATATCTTTTAAATACAATTAAATTATTTTTCCATGTGCGTTTTCCAATATATGGTCCACCTCAAATTTGTGCATAAATATATTCGCATAGGTCGGTGCGGCACAATTGCCCATTGAAGTACCAGATGCTTGTATGTAGAATTTATCTTCCCACTTGAAATAGCTGTGGAACAGCGTAAAGTGCAACAACTTCATTATGAATATTTTTAGATCTTCCGTTTTGTCTTCCTGTATTAACAAGCTTTCAACTACGGATATACCCAGGTCGTGAGGAATTGAAGTGTATAGCGACTTCACATCTATACTTGTCATGATCATATCTTTAGTAAAATTACCTTGCTCTTCTTCCAAGATGTTTAGAAAGTGGGTTGTATCCTTTAAGTAGGTATATGTTTTTTGAACTATATTCTGCAGATGTTTATCGATGTATTTCCCAATGGGTTCATGTATCGAACCAACGGTGGATACAATTGGCCTTAGTGGTGGGTGGTACAGATCTTTATGTATCTTCGGGGTCATGTATAATATGGAACCGTAGGATTGTTTTTGATAAGATAGTCTTTCTCTTTTTGACCAATGGTTCCTTTGCTGACGGCGTTGTCAATTATTATCTTCAAAGTTTTTATGAATTCTTTAATTGGATTCGTTGTCATGATGGTATAGGTGTTTGGATCTTGGACGTGTTCTTCAAGTTTATTTTGGTAGTAGCTGGTATCCATAATAACTAAAGCTCCACCTTTATCTGCTTGCCTGATTGTAATTTGCGTGTTATTCGCAAATTTTTGCAAAATGTTTTTTTCTTGGATAGTCATGTTTGATTGTTTTGTCTTTGGTGATTTGAACGTTTCTTCAATTTCTGTGACTACAACCTTTTCAAATGCATCTAACACTTTATGGCTCACAGGAGCCATATATTTTCTTTTGCTTCTCAGACCTAATAATGTGTTTTCTTTAGTAGGAGTAGTCATTGATTCAATTACGTTGTCAAAAAATGCCTTAGTCTCAATGATCTCAAAAATTTGTATAGACAAACTTTGGTTTCCAACAGGTTCGCATGGTACGTCGGAACGTAAGACGATCCTTTTTGCAATGTTTTTACTTCTTGCTCTGATAGAGATTGATTGGATATATTTATGACTAGATTTTCAGGACTTGGCTCCTGGTGTTTTGAGATACCGTTTCTCGACTTATTTGTTTTTTTGCTCCTCCTGGTTCTGCTTGTGGTTCTTGGCCTACTTCTAAAAAATTATCTTGTGCTTGTGCAGATGTGCTTGCGCCTGATTGTTTTTCTGGGTTTTGAATGCTAGGTTGAGTTGATGGACCTGGTCTGGGTCTTCTTTCATATGTAGAGCGCTTTTGTTGAGAATCATCAGATGATGTGTCATCTGTCGACACATTTGGTTTTTGTTGTCGTCTTTTTGCATAAATGTCGGCCCAAGAGTAGACTTCCCCAAGTCGGTAATCTGTAGTATCCCTTTTGAACTTCCTTAATTTTCTGTCATTTATTTCTTTTGTATACTCATCCAATTTTTTGTTTGTCTCGTCCAATATTTTATCCCATTCCTCTTTCGTTGTTATTTTTACTAGTTCATCTTTAACTTGGTTTATTTCCTTTGTTAAATCCTCTATTAATTTTGCCAATTCCTCAACAATGAGTAGTATAAGGTCTAATGAGCATTTGTTTAATATTGCTTGCCAACGTTCAGTGAACCTTGCATTATTTTTGCATAATGTACATTTAAGGGCGATCCTTAGACCACGTGGAATGCGTTCCGCTTTGTGATATTTAATGAGGGTACTTGCATGCAATTTTTGATTTACGATTCTTTTTGATATGTATAAAAATATTCATAATGGAGTTGTTGCACTTTACGCTGTTCCACAGCTATTCCAAGTGGGAAGATAAATTCTACATACAAGCATCTGGTACTTCCATGGCCAATTGTGCGCACCGACCTATGCGAATATATTCATGCACAAATTTGAGGTGGAACATATATTGGAAAACGAAACATGGAAAAATAATTTAATTGTATATAAAAGATATATTGACAATATCTTTGTTCTTTGGAAAGGTAATGAAACCACGTTGAAAGAAGCGTTACATGAATTAAACGCAATAGATGAGAGAATCCAGTTCACGAGCACAATGAGAAACAAAGAAGTGTCATTTTTGGATGTGCTGTTAACCAATATAGATGGAAAAAGTACAACAAGTGTGTACACTAAAAACACGGACAGAAACAACTTACTACACTACAATAGCTTCCATCAAACTTCGCTAAAATATCATCTGCCATTTTCGCAAATTCTTAGAATAAAACGAATAGTATCTACGGACGAACTATACACAAAACATAAACAGGAGACATTACAGAAATTCAAAAAGAGGGGATATCCTGATCCCATCTTGGAATCAGCAGCAAATAGAGCAGATAAATTACAGCGCCAACATTTACTAAGATCTGTAACAAGACCGGAAGAAAAAAGAAGTGTATTTGTGTCAAAATTCTCCACCAGAAGTGTCAAGATAAAAAAGACCATCAGAAAACATTGGCCATTACTCGCATTAGAGGAAGACTTCAAAGGAATCTTTTCTAAACCTCCGATTTTTGCTTATGAAAGAACAAGAAATCTAAAAGAACTGTTAAAACAACCTAAAATGCAAGAATCAACCAAACATAGTGGAACACTACCATGCTACAATTGTGGTAACTGCTCAGCCATCATTAAGGGAAATGTCATTAACCACCCTACTAAAGGCACCCCTATCACTTTAAAGGTATCTGGTACATGCAACACAGAAAATGTAGTATACATGCTACGTTGTCCATGCGGGCTATCCTATGTGGGCAAAACGCAAAGAAAAATAAAAACACTTATAATAGAACATATGAGCAACATCAGACTAAAGAATCAAAAATCCACAGTGGCTGCCCACTTCAATCAAGTTAACCATAACGCAAGTCAGCTGAAATTTTGTATACTGGAAAAAGTGGCAACCATTCCAGGAAGAGACAATAACAATCATTTATTAAGGAGAGAAGTCTTTTGGATAAACGTTTTATGCACCATGCAGCCAAAAGGTCTTAATAAACGGATGGACCTTAATTGTTTTCTATAAAGACACGTGTATCATCAGATTTATGTTTTGTTCTGATATGTATATATGTATTTTCATGTAAAATTTTGATAAACATAAATCAATGTGTGTGTATGCACAAATAGCGATAGTAAACACAAAGTTCAAGAGGGATAAGCATAGGTCACCTTAAATCCCTAATTCAGGTTTTAATCCAGTGTACACATATGCAGATACGTAAACTCTCGTTTAAGAGTATGTCACTTTAAATTTCCTTAGAATATATGGACTCACACATAGTCACGTGATCGGAACAAGAATATAGAGTTGTAGACTAACGCAGGGATAGAGCGACGCACGCCAAGGTAGCGAGGGAAGATGAGCATGATCGCATACCGGGTAAGAGCACGGCTTTGTAACAACGAGCGTTCAAGCGCGCAACATACAGATCAAAGTTACTGAGAAGCCCCTTTTTTCCCCTTTTGTTTACAGTTTTGAAACTTTACGTGAAGCAGTCAAGGTTAGTGCAACTTATGTTAATATGTGGCCACGGGTTATAAGGTGCAAAAAGTGCACGGTTTACTGAATAATGGATATTACGCATTTGTTGTGAGGCAGACATACACCGCAGTGTTAGGAGATATATACCAATGGTAGTACATATGATTTAGCTCAAGGTAGAGTGTTTGGTAAGAACAGACCTTAGTACTTAACAACGTGTATTATATTTTCAGATTAACAATCCCCTGATGAAGAGCGTAATGCTTGAAATGCATTGGGAACAAATACGATTATGTAAAAACTACGAATGAAATATGAATTACATTGACTGAAAAACTTGCTACAGAATCATGTTTGGAAATGAGAATAACATTTACAAACAAGCATTTAAACGTATGGAGTAAACATTGAATGAAAGTGAAAGGAGTGCAAGGAAGGAGTGGGTCCTGTGCACGCAGAGCACACATGTCAAGTTTGTCTATGCATACCCTAATTGCTCAGTAGGGTACCGACCTTTGCACCAACGACAAATACGAAAATATTGTGAAACAGATAAACCAGTTGAAACACAAGTGCAATACCACATCCATGATATTAAGTCTCCTGTAACAAAGCCACCTGTGCGCCCCTACAGACTAAATAGGAGTGTACCTTATATCTACGCTGCATGGAGTGCAATCCACGAACTTTCCAGGTTATACATTTCACATCAGGCGACGAACCCGTAACAGTAATGCAAAACCCACCCAAAGCAGCCCCCCCTCCGGCTTCTAGGTGGTGTCACCATTATACAAATACACAACACTTGATAGTACCACTTCCTCGATTAAGCTCATCAGCAGGCAATTTCCCCCAAACAAACCAGTTCCATCCCCAAACTCTCCCACCCCACCCAATACATCTCCCTCCCCCCCAAGAACAGGCACCAACATAGTGAATCCCATCCAAACTACCCCAACTACGTGCCCCAGGCAAAGTTAAGGCAAACTAACTAGTACCATCCGGTGGGGGTTGGATAGAGCCTAGGAGTCGACCTGCAGTAAAGCCAATAACACAACCAATGCCCGCCCCAAGATCCCCCAAGATGCAATGTCTCGCAGATCCCCCCGGAGCCCCTCGCAACCATCGTCGCCACCCCAACCCTAGTCACTCCAGATTCAGGCTCCCAGCACCCCTCGTTTCCAACGCACCACTACGACCCCCATTCAAAAACAAAACAAAACAATCACTGTAGCACATCATTACAGGGCAGAACTCCCAGCCCCATAGATCTCTGATCGTCAGACACAGAGGACTCCGCCTCTGATCGACCCTTGTCACTGCCAAGTTCTGATGCCTCCGGTGTGGTCTTCAGCAGTTCTCTGGAGATCACCGACACCGCTTCCAGAGCTCCCTTGCGCTCTATGCCGTCTGCGAGGTGGATGGTTTCCGCAGGCCCGCCTGCGGCGTCGCAAAGGTTGTGACCTGCGAGGTTGAGAGTCACCAGCCAGCTCCCGTGACTCCACTTCCTGGCCATCCTTTCCCACTCTGTAAGATCCCAGTCAATCCCAGGCATCCTCCGGCGTGTCATGAAAGTGGGTCTTTCCGTCGAGTACTATGCACAACTTGGCTGGGAAGAATAGAGAATACTGAATCCCTTCTGTGCGCAATTCTTTCTTCACAGCTTGGAAGGACATGCGGCACAGCTGCGTTTCGAAGGAGTAGTCTAGGAAGAGAGTAACACTACTGTTGTCCACTTGGAAGGGGCCATCGCTACGGGCCTTCAGAAGAAGCAAGTCGCGGTCCCGAAAGTGTAGTAACCGCGCCACCACCGGTCATGGAGGACGCCCCTGCAACGGCGGCTTAGCCGGGACTCGATGCGCCCGCTCCAAAGTATAGAAGCTCGACAGCCCGTTCAGGGGCCACAACAGTTCGAAGCCAAGTTTCTAAGTAGGCCACCATGCCCGATCCCTCAATTTTCTCTTGCAGACCCACCACACGGATGTTATTGCGTCTATTCCTGTCTTCTGCATCTTCAGCCCGCCGCTCCAGCACCGTGAGACGGTCCAGGACGCCCGTCATTGCACATATTACATCATTCATGACATCTTCTAAGGCATCATTGATATTATCACTGCAACTTTTACAATCAAATTATGGATGAGAAAACTATGCATGGCATAGGCGCGAGTTATAGTTACCTGAGGGCACGTTACAGTTACTTGAAATAAAAAATAACTGCTGAATTTCGACTTTTTTTTACGTGTAAATGAATAGTACCTACTGGTGGCCGCCAGTAGGTGGTAATAGTTAGGACAATGTTTCTATAGAAAAAGCGTTTTTTGACTTGCCTATATCTTTGGGAGCTATTGGACGAATCTTCACAAAATTTTCCCTAAAAAGTATCATAGTGAGTCTCGGTGTACATGGAAAGTTTCGGGGTGATCCGTTAAGCGGGGGCCAAGAAAATGGGGTGTCAAAACAAAAAAGTTTTCCTTGTTAATTCCCTTAGGAGCTTTGAACACGACTACAGCCCGAACCCCTGGACAGAATTACACCAAATTTGGCAGAAAGGTAGATTTTGGTTGGCAGATCACGGTTTCCGTTATCCGGTGTAAATCTGTTCAGTAGTTGTTGAGACATTTAATTGAAAGCCAATAAGGATATCTGGGTGGAGCCTAAGCACAGATCTCATGGTGAGATCTGATTGGCTGCCAACACTTCAACCAGGAACTCACAAATCTCTACAGGGTAAAGGGCCCATCTATCTATCATCAAAGCTCACTCACTGTTCTCCCTCCAGACTCTTAAGATCATGCGACTAAGCTCTGCTTAGGGGCCCCAGGTTCAGAAAGTTCAGGTCAGCTCAAAAAAGTATTTTTTTAATAATCATCACATATTCTTTATGAATTTTTATAAATATTTGTTGAATATACAGAAGGATGTCGAACCTGTATATGTACATAGATAAAACCATATTTGTTTATAAATATAGATCATATGTATTATACAGTATCCTTGAAAAAACTGATACATCTCTGTTCTGGAGAGTTAATTTCTCCTTTCCAGTAAAACCTTGTATTAGTGCTTAACTTCTTTCTTCTGTACACCACCTTGAAAGCTGCCACATACTGTTTTACAACTAACATAAAGTGCTAAGTGCAAATACCTTAACCCAAAATCTAACACCCCAATTCTTAGTACTACTACTACAATTAAAATCCTTCCTTTGTCCAATTTCATACTTATATTTTTGTCAGGAGCCTATTTGCTAGTCTCCTTACTATGGGTGTAGCCTGCTCTGAAATTCTCAGTGTTCTCAAAGTCTTCAATGCCTTCCCTGAAGTGCTAAAACCTCTAAAGTTGTATGTAGAAGTCCTCTTCAATGTTGACGTCTCCTGGGGTTTTGCTGTTAAGTTCTACAATATACCTTGACTCCAGTTGTCTTAGCTTTTTAACCATATTCCCTCCCCGTATAATCTTGGGAATCGCATCAATCATACAATATGAGAGCCCCTCAGCATTCCCTTTGTGTATTTCTTCAAAATGCCTGGCTACTGGGTAACCTTCATCACAACTTTTAAATGCTCTAAAATGCTGGAGGATTCTTTTATGAACTGGTAGTATTGTACTACCAATATACATCAGCTGACAGGGGCACCTTAACATGTACACAGCATGTTCCGTCTTGCAGTTATTCTGCCCCTTAATGTGCTTGATGTGAGTGGAGAAGTATATTGTGTCGTATTCTTCCCCTACGTACACACCTTGCACTTGCCACATTTGTGGAAGCCCTTTCTCACCGTCCACAATGTGTTTCTCACATCTTTTCTGTTTTTCGGACTGCTGATCATTAGATCCTGACTTATTGACCTTGCACTTCTAAAAGTGATTCCTGGCCTCCCTGGGGATACCTCCCTGAGGATAGGATCATTCTTTACGAGGTGATAATTCTAATGCCCACCTCCTGTGCTTTATATGTAGTAATGAGAAATGGGGGTAATATTTCTTATGCTTCTGGCTACTCTTCCTATTAAACAGTATCCCTTCTCTAGATTTAGATTTTGCATTGGTGATAGCCCTCTGCCGACACCCTTCTGCAATCTGTCTTTAAACTGCTTTTTTAGGTCATGAATCACATTCTCTTCCTCTAACTTGTTCCTGCAATTCTGCCTCACTCTGAGGTATTTCCCATATGGAATACTTCCGTTTAAATTACAGGGATGGAAGCTTGAAGCATGAAGAAGGGTATTACCGGCCGTTGGTTTTCTAAACAGTTTTATTTCTAACCAGTTCCCCTCTACACACCAGTCAAGTCAAGAAAATGTACCTCAGATTTGCTGACATTGCTTGTCAAGTGTATGTTTAAATTGTTCACCTCAATTTTTTCCAAGTACAACTTAGCACTCTCCTCGGTGCCATTCCACACAATGAGTAGGTCGTCTATAAAACGACTCAGTTGAATGACATGGTCTTCCCATTCTGCATGGACCACCTGCTCCTCCCAACAGCACATATGCAAATTCGCACAACTGGTTCAGGTACAAGGTATATATGGTATATATATCTATATATCTATATATCTATCTATATATCTATATATATCCACCCTAAATTCGGCGAAAAAAGCTTTGATGGCCGCTAGCAGCGGCGGGCCGGGACGGGATCGCCACTCCCCCGTATTCCATCGACAGTCGTTCTCCCTTCCAACCAAGAACGATATCCAAGCCACAGATCCGTTTCAAAGTGTATTTATTTCAAGAACGCACTCGACGCGTTTCGGGAAGCAAGTTCCCTTGTTCACGAGTGTTTGTGCGAAATAAACAGTGCATTTTAAATGTTAATCATGTGACCAGTGGGTTACAAACATAAACAACAGACTACATCGTCGAGAGAATATTTGGAGCTGTGAGTACACTTAAGAATATGTAGCAAGCATTGGCATTTTGTCAACAAAACGTAATTCCAAACATTTCACAATGTTACATTTTAGTACCACTTAAATATTGTGCGTTTTATGCAAACATAAACATAATCGAGTTCAAATTCAAAATGTTCGCGAGTGTGGGATTCGAACCTCCCATCTCAGGACACAACACGCATGTGAAGCATTAATGGTTTGTGCTATTGTCCAGGCCAGACGTTCACAGCTCATGATCGTTCTATATAGGTGCGAGCATTTGTCATACATAGTTTGCGGTATACGCACTGAGATGCCCGTGCAATAAATTTTATGTTATGTTATGTTATATGTTATGTTATATGATTTTTGTATAGCGCACGGATGCCGCAGCAAAGTGGCGTCCCGGCGCTTTGGAGAGTAATAACACAACACGACAGAAAAAGGGGTAAGGAAGAACAGTGGAGAAGAAATGGGTCTAAATTGTGGCAAAGAGGAAGGTTTTAAGTGCCTTCCTGAACGGAAGCAACTCAGGAATGGAGCGCAATGAAGCAGGCAGAGAGTTCCAAAGGGATGCTGCCATCACTGAAAAGGACCGACCGCCCATCCTAGATTTTTTAAAACGCGGCACCATAGCCAAATTAGCTCCGGCAGAGCGAAGAGCTCTGGCAGGGACATAATGCTGGATAGTATGTGCAAGAATAGGAGGGGAGGCTGCTTTAAGAATTTTAAAAGTCAAGCACAAGGCTTTAAATTTAATTCTCTGCCCCACTGGCAGCCAATGGAGATCCTGAATGGTCCGACGAGCCGAGACAAACTTTGGAAGGCCAACAAGCATCCTGGCCGCCGCATTCTGAACCCTCTGAAGGCGAGATAGCTCAGCCTGGTTTAGGCCCAGAAACAGGGAGCTAGCATAGTCCAGTCTGGTAAGAACCAGGGCTTGAACAATAATCTGTCTGGTCTCCGCATCGAAGAACTTAAAGATTGGTCGTAAACATTGCAGAGTGCCAAAACAAGTGCCGGCCACACGTTTTGTGTGGGAGGTGAAAGAAAGCTTATTGTCAAACCACACCCCGAGGTTTCTGACCTCCGTCACAGGGGAGGGGACAGGGCCAAGATCAGAAGGCCACCACTGATCTCCCCATAATTCACTTTCCCTACCAAAAATAATGACCTCGGTCTTAGAGGCATTAAGTTGGAGCCGATTGTTCGCCATCCAGCCTGCCACAGCTTTTAGAGCTGACTGAAAAGTGGGGGCATCCATATTGGAGTCGCCATTAAGTGCCACCGCCAACTGCGTGTCATCGGCGTATGACACTAAGGAGAGACCAAAACTGTGGGCTACCTCCGCTAATGGCTGAACATATAAATTAAACAAGGTAGGGCTTAGGGCTGACCCTTGGGGGACACCCTGGAGTATGGGGCGAGAAGCAGAAACAAAAGGGGGCATAGAAACCTTAAAGGCACGATCCTTAAGAAAGGAGCGAAACCACTCGAGTGCCACCTCTCCGACTCCCGCTTCCATCAGGCGGTGTAGCAGAATCTGGTGAGACACAGTGTCGAATGCGGCACTAAGATCCAGAAGGATCAGTGCCGCCGTCTGGCCCAGATCTAACAGATGCCTGATGTGTTCCACCACAGCCAGAAGGGCAGTTTCTGTGCTGTGGCCTGCACGAAACCCGTTTTGGGAGATATCCAATATATTTGCTTCCTGTATGTAGGCAGCACGATTAAACCTGCAAAAGAAAGGGTGTTGCAACACCTTACAGCGATTAAGAACCTGGACAAACAGTACCAGGTTGCCAGGCATTTCTCAACCCATCACAAAAGCAATAACAGCCTGTTATCCTTTACCGTTCTAGATCAGGTCCCTGTAAGAGAAAGGGGAGGTAACAGATTGCAAGAGTTAAGACGCCTTGAATCAAGGGTCATCATTAAGTACCAAACTATGCAACCCCAGGGGCACAATTGCGATGAGGCATTGGGGGTTCACCTGGGATAACAGAACATTTTGTCAAGTGAAACATTGAAATGTTATGAGTTGCCTTGATTATAGCAGCCAAATATCTAAATTTTAAATGTATGTATGCACAAAAACACGGTTGAATGCTGGAATTCACATTTCCCCGTTTATTTTATTACAGGCACTGGTCGATCTAATTTGGGAGAATGAGAGACACGACAATTGAAATGCAGAGAGGCTGAGAGATTGTCATCAACCTAAACATTGTTACAGTACGAATGAGTGATTCAAGGGTTTTGTTTTACTTAACAAACCAAGGACGTTGCACCCAGTATTTGGTATGAGTTTCAATACCTGAACATTCTAGTGAAAAGAATGATTAATTTGTAAGGTATGCACATTGGGGCTCGAAAACCTTTCAGGGACGCATGCACGCACCAGCCTGGTAACCTCAATGGCACTCACAGTTAAGATGAGTTAAGAAGGCAATTGGCGAATGCTCCGCACGCATGCAAGCTCCAAGGTCTGAGGTTCGATTCTCACCCTAGGCTATAATAAGAGAGAGGTGTGGCAAGCCCACTTGGGCTTGAAAACTATGTATGACAAATGCTCGCACCTATATAGAACGATCATAAGCTGTGAACGTCTGGGCTGGACAATAGCACAAACCATTAATGCTTCACATGCGTGTTGTGTCCTGAGATGGGAGGTTCGAATCCCACACTCGTGAACATTTTGAATTTGAACTCGATTATGTTTATGTTTGCATAAAACGCACAATATTTAAGTGGTACTAAAATGTAACAGTGTGAAATGTTTGGAATTACGTTTTGTTGACAAAATGCCAATGCTTGCTACATATTCTTAAGTGTACTCACAGCTCCAAATATTCTCTCGACAATGTAGTCTGTTGTTTATGTTTGTAACCCACTGGTCACATGATTAACATTTAAAATGCACTGTTTATTTCGCACAAACACTCGTGAACAAGGGAACTTGCTTCCCGAAACGCGTCGAGTGCGTTCTTGAAATAAATACACTTTGAAACGGATCTGTGGCTTGGATATCGTTCTTGGTTGGAAGGGAGAACGACTGTCGATGGAATATCTATATATATATGGATTTTTTCAATTGAATAATGATTATTTATTGATTATAAAAATGGTTGATTTAGATACAAAAATGTATTTTGCTTATATTTGTATATCGACTAAAAGCCTAATTTGCACAACGCGTAACTATGAAATATAGAGAAAGTGTTTTGTCTATTTCTATTATGAAATGAACACACGTGATTCACCAATTCATGCACTGTCACTTTAAAAAAGGTTTCCTGAGTATTAACAAACTGTTGAGTGAACAAGCGGCGTTCGCGCTGCGAAACGCGTCTCTGACACTTGAGTAAATAAAATCTAACGAGTACGAAACCTGGGTCCGTGTCCTACTTTGCCTGGATCGCGTGAATCAAGACGTGGCGGCTGTGCAGGATTTGAAAAAATAAAAATAAAAATATGTATATATATTTATATATATATATATATATATACGCTAAAAACCAAAGAACCAAAGGTTACAGGTGTGTTATAGTTAGGGTCAGATTTTACTCATACAAGTTCAGACGTTATAGTTACCTGAGTTAAATGTAACTCATGTCCCAGCAATGCACTGATTATGACCTCACACATTGCTTCACTCATAATATGGTCAGTGACTGATAAAAAGAAGTTCAGTTTAGTCCAGAGGCCCTCAGGAGGCAACTGGGCGTCATCCCCTCACAAGCAGTGAGCCGAGAGGCTCGTTTGCAGAGTGGTAGAGAAAGGAGCATAGCCTCTGACCATCTCTCAGCAATCCCACTGTGTGGGGCTTACTAGAGGTAACAGGAAGTCTTCTTGGCCCCTAAGGATCCTCAGCAGCCAAGGGGACTTCATCCCCCAACCAGGAGCGCACGGGTAGGCGCATTTGCAGAGTAGTTTTTTTTAGGAAGGGGGCCATGCGGCCCCCACCTCCCGTGCCAATTTTGGCTCCGGAGACCCCATCTCCCCGGGCCAGGCCACCATATATATATTTTTTTAATCGGGAGGGGGGCCCTCCCCGGGTCAATGTTGCCCCGGGGACCCAATCCCCGGGGTCATGCCTATTTTTTAAAAATAATTGGGAGGGGGGCCACGTGCCCCCCCCTCCCAAGGCTGTGTTTGGCCCCTGGGACCCCATGCCCTGGGGCCAGGCCTTTGTAAAAAAAAAAAAATTACAAGGGAGGGGGGCCATATGGCAACCCTCCCCAGGCCTATTTCGGCCCCAAAGACCCCATCCCAGGGGCCCGTCCTTCATCTTTTTTTTTTAAATGGGGAGAGGGGCCAGCGCAGCACCCCCACCCCAGGTCAATATTGCCCCAGTGAGCTCCCTCTGTCCAAAAGCAATTCTGCTCCACATCATGGAAGCAGGAGTATTGTCCATGCTCTTGTTACCATGAAGCGGACCAGAGTTTGCTATGGCTTGGTGGGAAAAGCCATAGCAAATTTCAATGTCCCAGGGGTGGGCACCTTGGGACATTGCTGGAGCCAGCTCTGGGGGCTGGCAGTCCCCAGGGCCATGGAGGGTGCCCCGTGGCCCTCTCTTATCTTCTATATAGCCCTTATCAGGTGGTGGTCCCCGGGGCCAGGGGTTCTCAACGGACCCCCGTCATTACTTCATTCGTGTCCTGGGGAGGTGGTGGTCCCTGGAACTGTGTGGGGGGCCAAAGCCCCCCACGCATTATTTTTATCTATAGCCCCGGGGAGGTGGCGTGTCCTTAGGGTTGTGTGGGGTGCATAGCCCCCCCACATTCCAGTATATTAGCCCCGGGGAGGTGGCGTGTCCTTAGAGTTGTATGGGGTGCATAGCCCCCCCACATTCCAGTATATTAGCCCCAGGGAGGTGGTGGTCCCTAGGGCTGCTTGGGGGGATGTATGACGGTACAACGCATGCTTTTACAATGCGTACCGTTACGACGCAGGTTTTACAGGTCAAGTCGTTACAATGACTTGCGTTGGGGGGCGCTGGATAGTGAATAGTTTAATTTACTATTTCAACTCCAGTCCCCGTGGATAGTAGGGAAGGTGTTGGATAGTAAATTAAACTATTATCTATCCTAGAGCACCTCCAGCGAAAGTCGTTGTAATGACTTTCGTTGTTAAACCTGCGTCATAACGGTACTTCGTTGTAAAAGTTCAGTTGTAAAGGAAGTTCCCCCTTGGGGGGACTGGGGCATCCCACACATTTTAATTTAATATAGCTCCGGGAAGTTGGTGGTCCCAGGGCTGCGGGGGTGGGCGCAAGCCCACCTGCATATTTTGGGTGTTTAGCCCTGGGAAGTTGGCGGTCCCCCTACGTTGAGCTAAACCTTAACTGCTCATCCATGCATACCTGGAGAGTCATGGACAACTTTCAATTGATGAGAATGTGCACAGAGTTCTAGTTAGTCAATAACACCTAGTGCCGTAATATACAGTGCACCAACAGCACAATAGGACATGAGTGCCTACTTTGTGTACCCCTGGGGCAATATGGGAATACAGAATGGGCTGCAGATGCTTGTGAGGCCCCTTCTGTAATAATGATAGTGCTCACTCACATGAAGCAGCAGCATAATCTTGAGAGGGCGTTCCCTCATTCGCCTATGGGTATGGTTGCATCTCTATCACTTTGCATCTGGCACAGCGCCATATTATGGACACAGCTCATTGGCAAAAAGGCCCTTAGAAGAGCGCTGAATGTGCATCACAAAAAGGTGGCACACTGTCAGTGCGCCTCCTTAAGGCAGCTGCATGGAGGCGGAAAAGGGTGTCCCATGGACCCCTTAGACATTCCCTGTAGGCCCGCAGCCGTTAAACTACAGGCACCTCAGCTACTGACTGCATTGTGGCTTGTAAGCAGCTGCTCAGTATTTCACAGAATTTGCCACCCCCAAGGCAGGTGCTGGTTCATGGGCAGCATGAGGGTACCACATTAATTGTAATAGGGTGCACTGTCCCTGTTTGCTCTACTTTAAAGGTGCAGCATGGTGCAAACAGGGACAGTGCACCCTATCAGTAATAGGGTCCTAGTGCTCTCTCTTTGAAAGTGCTTGCTTGTCTCTGTGAAAGCAAAGGAGTGTGGGAAAATCCTTTCAACTTAACTGCAGATTTTTGGCAAGAAACCACCACACATATGCTATGTTAAATGCCATTCATTACACACACTATCCCTGGTGGTCTCTAGGTGTGACAACTGAATATGCAGCGACCCAACAAAAGGGCAAACTACCTACTTTGTTAAGATAAAAAGGCCTGATGAAAAAGCCAAGTTTTAAGCTGACGACAGAACAGAGGAGCAGGTATTTTCAAGCGCAAAGACACTGGCAAAGTATTCTAAATCTATAAATTGTTAGGGGAATAATTCTGACTACAGGTTATGTATGAGTTTAAGAGAGGGGGTGGGTGGAACACCCAAACACACACATATACACTCACTCACTCACATCCTTGCATTCACAAATGTGCGCACACACACACAACCATTCACAATACACACTCACAGCAAATTCAAACATTTGTAGATACACACACCAAACATTCCAAAGCATACAACTCACCTGCCTGGCAGGTCCAGGAGCAGAAAGGCTGAGGTCCAAACAGGGTTGCGACTGCAACCTTCTCTCATTGACTGACCTTAGGTCAGCTAATGTGGGGAGGAAGCAGTCCTTCACTGGTCGCAGAGTGGGATGGGGTCAGTGAAAGTGTTGACCCCACTCCACTCTGTTACAAAGTGCCACTGATTGATACTTAGTCCTGGGCACTTTAGTGCTGAAAACGGAAGCGTCCAGGTCTGAGATAATCAGTGACACTCACCCTTGCCACTAGAGGGAGGCCTCAAGGAATTTTGGCCAGACTGAGGATGTCACGCCCACAGGGCGTTCAGCTCAGGCAGCCAGACGCCTGCACATTTAGCGCATGTTTATCTCCTGGCTGCCGGAAATGTACAAGAAGAGTGTCTGTCAGGCTGACCTTTATTGAGGCTGACAGCTTCTATGGAAAAAAAGGTGAGGGAGTGTGGCCCCTTCACCCACATAGTCGGGCCGTGGTTACTCTGCCTGAGTCTTTCATTGTGTGCTGCTCTGCAGTGTTACTCCTGTCTCTGACATGATGTAATAGTAATAGGAAGGGCTCTACAGACTTCCTGTTTGTCTATTTAATCATTAAGTTTTAATAGGGGGGGGGGGGGGTAGACGTTCAGTCACCACTGTGCATATTGTTATATCATCTGTTTATGCAAACATTAGCTGTGTACGTTTATTTGTGCTGTCTTTTAGTTTACCTTTCTCATCACGAGCACACGCTCAGCTGATGGTGGCATTCCAATGTTAGAATCCTGTGAGGTGGTTTATTGTTGGTGATGTATGGGCATAGGAGAAGGACACCATTAGCACACCTTCTGTCTACTATTGAACTTAAACCGGTCCCAGGATGCTTGTTTTCCGGTCCAGGGTGGACCTGGCTTGGCAGTTCGGGCTGGACAGTTCCCATGGGGAGCACAGTCAAGACTGATTTGCATATGGCGGGGTCCAAATTGAGGTGATGTGGTGAGTAACAAAACAATGGATTTAACCTAGATCTGTGACTGGGGGTGAATGTTTGATTTGTTCAGCATTTCGTCCATCATATGTGTGTGTTTTTGCTTTTTTGCCCTACGTGGGAAGGGGATGCCCAGAAGTGGATTCCGTGCTCACTATACCACTGGATTCAAGCTAGCCTGGCGGATGGGGGTGGGTGATACCCTGAAACTGGCCCCAGGATGCTTACTTTCTGCTCCAGAGAGGACCTGGCCTTGCAGTTCGGGCTGATCTGCTCCCATGGGGAGCAGGGTCAAGACTGAATTGCATGGGCTGGGTCCATCCTGGGGTGGTGAGCAAAACAATAATGGATTTAACTCAGATCGATGACTGGGGGTGAATAGTTAATTTGTTCTGCATTCCGTCCATCATTTATGTGTTTTTTTGCTTTGTCTCTCTAAGTGGGAAGGGTACGCCCATACATAGGTCCTGTGCTCCCCATACTACTGTATTCAAGCTAACCTGGCTGATAAGGGGTGATACCCTGAAACTGGTCTCGCAATGCTTGTTTCCTGTCCAGGGAGGACCTGGCCTGGCAGATCGGGCTGGACTATTTCCATGTGGAGCAGGGTCAAGACCGATTTATCATATGGCTGGGTCCAACCTGCGTGGGTGTGGGGAGCAAAAAAATGATGGATTTAACCCAGATCTGGTACTGGGAGTGAGTGTTTGATTTATACTGCTTCTGCCCATCATTTGTGTGTTTTATTTTACTAATAAACTTACACGTGCAGTTGTGGTGAGGAGTGGTCGAGGGCATGGCTTAGTCAATATGAGTGGAGGGGTGTGAGCTTCAGATTTTCCAACAGTCACGCTAGGACATCTTGTTAAAACACAATATAGAAGAAGCCTGACATGAAAGAGGATTGATGGCAGTGAAAAGAGAGGAGTGTGGATTGTTAGGGGTACTTAAAATGCAATATTTTTCAAACTAATCAACATTATTTAAGGGCTTCAATACATAGGCGCGTGAGAGTGTGTGTGTTTTTGTAAGCGTAGGCATTTAAATATCCCAGGTGAAATCCAACAGACACTTCACATTACCCATCTGATAGCACTTGTACCCACCTATGTACTACAGATGACTCCCCAAACATTCCCCCTGGAGCTACGCCCCTGGCACTGGTGTTCTTTCACAGTCCCTGTTGGAACATGAAAGGTTGAGCTCAGCTCGAACATGGAGCCGAGCTGCTCTGTCTTTGGCGCTGCAGGGGAATGCTGAGCAGCACCAGGAACCAGCAGTGGCAGTGTAGTGCTGACAGATGCTCGGCTGCTATGGATCTGAGGTGAGTGTTCTAGAGGGAGGGTGCTTCTTCCTGAGTCAGGCACAGTCAGTCCTCAAGGACCTCTATGCTATGCCTGGCATACCTACGTCTGCCAGCCATTTTGAATCTCATCCTATTTGCACACGTGCAGTTTTCATGAAAAGTGGGTTTATGTACATCAATGCCATCACCATAAGGGGATTTTCAGTTCTCTTTAAATGAAGCTTTAAGAGCATCACAGTGGGGATTATCTATTTACATACACATTTGATTACATGTTACATGTGCTTGCTTTCTTAGAAAATTGGTTTCTCAAGGAATGTTGATGGGCCATTGTAATTTTGTATGACAAACTGTTGCGGCATTTAACAGCAGCGTTTTATTAGTAATGTAACTAGATAATTGTCATCCAGAAAAAAAAGCTTTTTCTTTTAAAGGAAACCTTTGGTTTCTTGGACAATACTTATCCTATTTTACTTGCTTGTTTCAAAATTGTGTTCACGTCTGTGACATGGCATCAGCCCACCTTTGTAGCACAACCAGGGCCACAGCGTTATTGATGTTAAAAAATATGAAGCTGAAGGGAGAAAAGCTTTACTTTCCAGCTGTTTAGGAGCTGTTAGCCTGGAAGCTTTTGGCTACCTTCTAGAAACAAAGCCTCCTTGTTAGACCTAGAATCCTTGGCGTGGGTTCCTCCCACCTTTTTGCCTTCAGACCTCCTTTTTTTGCTGACTTCGTTTTTGCTTGCCGTAGGACTATGCACCCTATACCAATGCTAACCAGTGTGAAATCACTTTGTGCTCTCTGCTCAAAACATGGTATCATTGGCTTATATCCATTTGGCATATTTAGTTTACTTACAAGTCCCTAGTAAAATGGCACTACGTGTGCCCAAGGCCTGTGAATTAAATGCTGCTAGTCGGCCTGCAGCACTGATTGTGCCACCCACTTAGGTGATCCTTTATACATGTCCCAGGCCTGCCATTGCGGAACACATGTATACAGTGCAAACTGCCATTTCGACCTTGGAAATTGAAGCTTTTGCCAGGCCCAACCCTTCCTTTTTAATACATAGATGTTACTCCTAGGGAAGGCCCTGGACAGCCACAAGGGCAGGGTGCAGTGCATTTAAACGGTTTGACATGTACTTTTAAAGAAGCGTGAATTTGTTTTTAAAATTTTAGTACTGTAATGTCTATCTCTCTCTTAGGATAACATTGGAGGTGAGAGGCAAGATGGTGGTCGCCTGAGACCGTAGCAGCGCACAGACCGGTAGAGAGCCCTTATCAGACTGCATGCTGAAGTAAGGAGGAAGGAGATACGCGGCGATGACCCAGAAACACAAATCAATACAAGGCCCCAAAAGAGTTTTTGGGAGCTATGTGCACCTGATAGGAATGATAATTGGGCTGGCGGTTCTGAGGCATATCAGTAGGCTGATTAAAGTGGTGCCGGAGCGCCAGATCGGTAATTCATACCGGCTTGGTCCATCGGCGTTCACAGAGTTCGACGATATGGGACCAAAGCCAGTTGGAGGAGCGGTGAAGTCAAGGGCTGCGCGTCTCGTGCCTAAGGGCCACCTGGAGGCAGGGGAGATGAGTGTTGAAGCCACAGCTGCGGTGACTTCACCCGCACAGATGCCTCGGCAGGGGCGCCAAGGGCAGCAAGCCGAGCTACACGAGCAGCATGCGCAAACGTTGTAGAAGAGAGGAAGAGGCGGCCACAGGGAAGCTACGCCCGGCCGGCCCTACAGTGGTTGAGCTGATGAGAGACCCCGTGGGGAGGACGGCCAAGGCTTACGGTGATGCAGGTCAATGCAGCGGCAGCCCTGAGTAAGGTGCGTAGAAGCAACAAGAGAAAGTCAGTTCTCCTGCATTGCTTGAAGGTAGACAAGAACTCAGCGGAGAAGGAAGGTAGGCCAGGAGTGGATAACCCCCTCTCCAACTGACAGCCAAGGGGAGAAGTGGCACTCACATTTTAAAAACAGAAAACCAGGAAGCTAGCCTATGTGAGGCAAATCTGAGAGTGGGTGAGGGTGCTTTCCTCCAGACTGACTCACATCCCCCATCTCAGGCATTGGCATTTCACAGGCCGGAAGATCTATTAAGCTCAGCATGTTTAACTTTGACAGAGGGATCTCAGAGGATTGGCATGGCTGACAAGTCAAATGTGGAGAAGCACCTGGATAAAGATCTGGATAAGGAGCCTAATGACTACTTCTTTTCTGTGTCAGATGGGGGTGAGTGGTCAGAAGATGGCTCGGCCACTGATATTGGTAATAGCGATATGGATGAGGTTGATGGAGCCAAGGCTAAAACTGTGCTGAGAAAAAAAGAAAGCCGGGAGATAGAGATCTTACCTGGCATTACACTCCTATAAACCAACTTACCAGCCCCCCACCCAGTGGGCATCCAGTGTGAGATCCGAGTTGACCAACTCCTCCAACGCTGGAAGCCATCTTTCAGGACATATCGATGCATCATGATGAGATGCGTCAAGATGGACGTACGGTCCAGTCAGCAATGTGAAAGGTGCAGGGGGGTGGTAAGGAAGCTGACCAAAACCTGGAGTGTTATTCGGGAACGGTTGACCGATCTTGAGTCTAGGATTGTTACTACAGAATCCGACCTTACAACTACCCAAGCACTAACTAAGTCGCATGAGGCCCAGCTAGTTGACGTACAAGGAAGCTGGAGGTACACGAGAACCGCCAGTAGCGCAACAACTTGAAGGAACTTGCGGTTCCTGAGGGGGACAAGGGGAAAGTTGTCCGCTTATATGTTGTGGATTTGTTAAGAGATGCGTTCCCGGAGCTAACAGACTGGAACAGGGCTCAAGAGGTGCAACACCCCCATCGAATCCCATTCGATGGGAGATATTCTAGTATACTTCAGTAACTTTTTGCTGCGCCAAGCTGTTTTGAAAAGGCCACACCCGAAGCAAAGAGAACTAGGGGTGGAGTCTCCCTCTTCGTCCGACCGGATTTTTGTCACACTACCGTTGAAAGGCAATGACGGTTCCGGCAATTGATTAAACCATGTCAGGACAAAAACACCCAAGCTTTCTTGAATAATCCAGCTCGGCTAAAAGTGATTTGGGGGGCAAACACAATTTTTTGTGTTAGAAATCAAAGCCAAAGAATACCTGGATGACCTTACAGGATAGAAAGGATTAGTTCATACTAACCCAGAAAGAAAGGAATTGAACATGGGAGACTTTACTAAAGTAAAAAAAAAAAAAAAAGAAAACACGTGGGGTGTATAAGTGGGGGATTTTGCTCTAGATTAAAGGTAGCATGTATTTCGGAATATAAGGGTGAGAATTTTAGGGCTCTTGTATTGCGACTTATATAGCGCACGTATCACCCAAAGGCATCAAGGCACTTGCCTTGGGAACCCGTCCTGGCTTTTTCCCTGTGAGATAACCCCTACTGGGCATCCCCAAGGTGAAAGCCAGGCATCCCGCAGCAGGTGGGCCGCCATAGTGGAGATTAAGCAAGCTATTGCCCAGAGTTGCAGCGTGGGACCCCATGATTAGAATAGGCACCGAGGCGAGAATTATCGAGTCCGTGGACATTTTTGGGCTCAGGACCCTGCCGCGTCGGGAATTGAACCCTGGTCCCGGGCCAGACCTCTGCATCAGGGTCTGC
Source organism: Lissotriton vulgaris (assembly GCF_964263255.1). Lineage (NCBI taxonomy): Eukaryota > Metazoa > Chordata > Amphibia > Caudata > Salamandridae > Lissotriton > Lissotriton vulgaris. The sequence goes on along the minus strand of NC_141687.1, from coordinate 263,473,020 downwards.
CACTCTAATCAGTGAGCCACACTCCTCCACTCTCTTGGTTCTTGGTCTCTTGGTTCTGTGCAGCGCATCCATCGTGCACAGACCTAAGTGCTAAGTCTGAGGGCCTCACGAGGGTGGTGTTGGGTAGGGGGAAGGGAGGAAGGGGCATGGGATGAGGGAGGGGCTGGGGGATTGGAGAAATCAAAGCCAAAGAATATCTGGATGGCCTTACAGGATAGAAAGGATTAGTTTATACCTAAACAACCCGGGGTATACATAATATTCCTGCCCCCATAGGAAATATGTCAGGATTGATTATTTTTTAGGTACAAGGGATCTACTTAGCGGAGCTGGCATTAGGACATTTCCTAAGGTGATCTCTGATCACAATCCATTCGTTTTGGAGATTGAAATCAAAAGATTCAAAAGAACTTGAAGCAAATGGTCCTTCGATAGGAAACTTCTTGTTAATTATTACATTGAGCATATCAAGAATTGGTCACAAGAATTCTTTGATATAAATAGATAGATATAGAGCTGGCAGGGGGTCTGTGTGGGATTGTTTTTAAAGCTGGTTTTAGGGATGAAACAATTAGTTTCATTGCTAGGGCAAGGAGACTGCGAGAGATTAAGAATGAACAATTGATGCGTAGTCTAGCTTAGGCAGAAGAAGAGCATGTTCTACTAATAATGCAGGGCCGTGAGGTGGTTCAAACCCAACATCGAATAATTGCCCTTACGGCGTAAATAAATAGCTGGATAACACAGATATTGGCAGAGGAATATCAGTCCCAGTGGAATAACTCTTACAAAAATGGTGAACTTGTTGGGAGAAGGCTAGCCCTTTGTACCCGGCAGAAAACACCTCTGAATTAATACCTTCTATTTAAAAAAAATGAACAAACATATACCTATATAGAGGATATGATAAAGGTGTTTCAGGATTATTATCAAACACTATATCAGGATGATACGGGTACAGCCGGAAAATTGCAGGATATATCCCATATGGTAATCAATGCTGATCTTGGCGAGGGGTTGGATATTTTAACTAATGACAATCTAGAAAAGCATATCTTACTAGAGGAGGTTCAGGTAGTACTGCAAGAAATGGCTACAGGAAAGGATGCTGGCCCTGATAAGATACCCCTTGAAGTATATAAGATATTTAGAACTTTGATAGTCCCTCTTTTAATTGATCTTTTCAGGGGGTGTTCAATATAGTGGAAACCCTCCAGAATCCTGGAAAGAGACAGATATCATCACCTTTCCAAAGGAAAACCAACAGATAATCCAGCCTCATATCGGACGATATCTTTAATTAATTCAGATACAAAAATCTATTCAAAGATATTGGCTAATCAGTTAGGGAGGGTTATAGGACATCTGGTCTCCCCTGGCAATATGGGTTTATCCCAGGAAAAGAAACAGATCATATTCGGAAGGCTATTTGACATCATGGCCGGGACGGGGGCCAGATGTCTGTGATCCTCCTTTATGCTGAGAAGGCATTTGATCTGGTATCTTAGATGTTTTTGTGGGGGATACTGGAGTTAAAAGGTTTTGGACCGCAAATAATTAAACCAATTAAAGCTACGTATACTGTCCCAAGAGCCCGGCTACAAAAGATGGGGAAGGAATCTGGTAACATTTTATTATCTAGGGGAACCAGGCAAGGGTGTCCCTGCTCCTCTATTTTATGTGCTCTGTATATAAACCCCTCTAGTGGTGAAGCTACTGCAGAGCCAGAAGATTAAACCTGTGATAACCAGGGGGTACAAGACAAAGGTATTGGCTTTTGCCGATGATGTTGCAGTGTTAACCACAGATCTAACAGAGGCAATTAGGGAGACTATCCAGACAGCTGAGGGATACATGCTTCTACCAGGGTATGCACTGATTAAAGGGAAGACAATTATTATTTGCACAGGTAATATCGCTTTTAAAGATTCTAGATGAGCAGAATCAGCAGTTTACCTCAGGGTCCGTATTAGCTTGAAAGTGGACGAGATTGTGAAAAGCAATTTGATCCCCTAGTAAAGACAATAGCCATGGATTTAAAGAGAGTAAATGGGCTACATCTGTCTATTATAGGGAGAGGGAACTTTTAAAAGATGACTAGGATGACTAACATCTTGTACCTATTTCGCTCAATCCCACCAGCGGTGGATGACCACTTATTGAAGACCTTGGATTCTATCTTCTCTAATTTTATCTGGCAGTATAGGAAAGTGAGATGGTCATTAAAATATTTAACCTTTCCACAAGTTAGAGGAGGGCTTACAATCCCTATTATTACATTATACTACTGGGTGGCTCTTCTTCTTCAGATGATCTCCTTGTTTGTAGTAAATAGAGACAAGGAGATGGAACGAGGTGTGAGAATACCTAGAGTATACGAACTTGCCATAGGGAAGGAAGCTCCTGCGTTGCTGCTGAGACAAATGGAGCAGAGTTATTTATTATAAAAAGGTGGGCTTCAAGGTAATATATAGTGCATGGAAGATAAGCAAAAAGGAGTCAAAATTCATGGCGATACCTAAGGTTTGTCACTCTACTACCTTGTGGCGTTCTTCGTTCTCTCCATCCCTGTTTTAGGATGCTATGGGGAAAGGATGGGAAGAGCTAGTTGTGGTTACAATCGGAGATCTCTATGGGGGAGAGCAAGTTTCTCAATTTTCTAGGCTGCAGCAGGAGTTCGGTATTGCAAATAATCATTATTTTAAATATGTGCAGATTAGGAGTATCCTTACTACATGTAGACCTTCTATTAAGCTAGATAGTATACCAATGATGGAAGTTATTATTAGGAAAACGATCAAAATTAGGAATATTCACAGTTTACTATTAGATAAACTACCAGATGACTTAAAAAAGACTGAGACAGCCTGGGAAAGGTAGCTGAATATCCCGGATGTGGATGAGAGAGCGCAATTTGAATGAAAAGTATATCCGTACCATATTTACAAGCATATCGCATAAACGTAGAAGTTGTAACATGAAGGAGCACTTGTAGCGTAAAAGTTAGCCGATGTAACCTAAGTAATAGGAAATGTATCTGTATTCACTTTAGAATATGTATTAGAAAGACCGTATATATAGTGGTCTAATATAGAAATGTGAAAATGCTTAAACGTGCTAAACTGAATATACGTATGTAATTATTAAACGGAGAAAGAAGACGAAATATAAAGCGAAGAAATGTGTAGACTATATAGCACTGTGTAGAAATGAGAATAAACGTTGTATTTTATGTAACATGGATTCAAGTATAATCACCGATTCGCTAATTCGATTATATATATATGTATGTGTGTTAAAGGTTATACTGTGTAGAAGAAGGAGTTTTAGAAAGTGTGGTCATGTGTGATTTTAACCTAACTGACCAAGGGTTCGCAAGAGTGTAGTCCGCTGTATGTAATTTAGTGGGCTCACAGGAACAGGGGATAGCCTTGATCTGTACGTGCGAGACAAGGGTCAAAGGTCTTGTTAGATTTAAGGTGACAATGCTGGACGAAGTTTATGGCCTAAGTGAGATAAGAGACGCTTGGAATTTGGGGTCTTGTTTAGAAATGACCGTTCACAGGACCAAACGAGGTTATAATCACAACCGTAATGAATGGAGTTCTGTTGAGGTGATAGACTTTGCTCTGAAAGTGTCAACTGGAATGTCAATGAAGTCACCAGCACGAAGACGAAGATGGCGCCTAAGAAGCAAGGTCAACTTAACGGACGACGCGAAGAGATGAAGCTATGGAAAAACCCAAGAATGAGAGCATGTGTAAATGTATACGTGGTGGGCGTCAAGGGGCGTTCCACCCATACTGTGATTGTGTATTTAGGGACAGCACCCCGGGGAGAAGAGAAGCGCAGAGCAAGAGCAGATGGCCTGAGAGCAGAGCGCAAGAGAACAGTAGGCCTAGGACCCTTAGAGAGCGGATGGGTAGGCAGAGAGGGTACTGTTTCTCGATATAAGTTACCATTAGAGGCTAAGAGAGTTTGAACTTCTTTGGAAGTCAAACTGCTGACACCTTTTTTAGGTAAGGAACTTGCGAAGTAGGGATGTCACCTAGCATAGAGTAGGGACAGATTTAACTTGTTATTCTCTTTTTATAGATGACGCAACGGATCCACTTTGTGTCTATGCTTTTTAATCTGTTGATTCTGGAATTGATTTTAATTGTATTCTTTTGTAGACTTAGATTCTTTAGGGAATTTATGTTCCTTTTAGTTCCTGTATACTTGTTGAATCTTATCCTGAGAGGATTGTATATGCAATTGATTCTTATTTTATATTAAAATTTTTAAACTTTATCAGTCGTAAGTGGTTCTTCAGAGTTGCGTCAGTCTATGGGGTTGATTTAACCTATGTGGGTTTGCCTTTTACTCAATGACAGAAAATAATCGATCCAAAAGGAAGAATGAGATAGGTATCTAGGTAATCAGAAAAGGTATCAAAATCTCATTCCCCGCAGTTGGTAGCAGAGAAAGATGGTTTTCTTCTTGAGGAAGACAACCTAGGTCAGGTTTAGATTACCCCAAGGTCCCTAGTCATCGACGACCAGAAGAAGAATCCCTGCCGAAGAAGGTGCTGACGGTGCGAGAGAAAAGCAGCAGAGTCGGTCGAGAGTGAGTATAAGGGTCATGCGTTGCCAGATTGCGGTGTTTTGTGTTGTACCTGTGTTGTAATGTCAAGCGGAGTTGAATGCCTGTAGTGTGATTGAGGGAAGGTTGTGAGCGCGCGCAACCGGATAAAATCTTAAGATCCAAGGAAGGGCTTAAGTGGTTCGGGTGTATCGAACACCCAGAGTAATTGTCTACCATTGTAAAGGGGGTCATGAGGTACCATTGATCGCCCTTAGGACTGATGATAGGGGGAGTGACAGAGTGAGTGTATGAGTAACGGACGCTGGTCGGACGTTTACTGTGTGTAAGTAACCTATCAGTTAAGGCGAGCGTCTGAACGTGAGAGGAAAGACGTCTCGTCAGTTGAGGTGACAATTACAGTTAGACTGTGGACGTACAGTCAAGAAAAGTGATCGCTTGGACGGAAGTAGTCATTTTTCGGCGTATGAATGAAAACGTATGCAAGACCGTGAGACGAGCTGAGAAAGGAGGGGAACTGCTGCAGAGGGGACGAGTGACGTCAGCGTAGAGCCGCGCTGAGATTGGTCGGTCAGCGTAGAGTCGCGCTGGGATAGGCTGGTCAGCGAGAGCCGCGCAGGGATTGGTGGTTGTCATCGGGAAGTAAATAAGGAAGAGAATTAAAAGGAAAATCGTAGATTTTGAAAATGAAGTGTTTTAAACGTTTAAGGGCGATTTTTAAGAGAGATAGAGGAAACTTGTATGCAGGGGAAGAAGCTCCACCAGAAGGCACACCAGCTTATTATATGGCTGTGAATGTAGGGTTACACTCCATACTATGGATCTCCGAGTGGAGTAAGCTAACAGAAGGAAATGAGGAACTGACGTTCCCGAGATACGGGACGTTTAGGTTAGAAGTATTGAACCAACTGAAAGCGGTATTGCTCGCAACGAGACCTCTACCGAGGCCAACACAGTTCGAAGCCCTTAGTGCATGGTTTAGAACGGCACACGAAAAGAGCTTGAATAGGCGCCAAGAAAGAGTGAGACGATCGGTAAAAGCAGTGCAGGATGCTAAATGGGATGACGAAGCTAAAAAGTGGAGGGTGCAGAAGATAGAAGCAGACAAACTGTTCACAATGCTAGAGACTACGGGAGAAAAGAAACCTCTAGAAGAAGATGAGGATAGCGAGCCGGATGAGGATCTGATAGAGAGGCTATTATTAGATAGACCACCACCGTACAACAGAGAAGCCGAAAGTCCCGAACTACAGCAAGGGGATGGGGCTAGGTGGGGGGAATATAAACCGCTCCCCATATCAGAGTGGGATCCCAAGAAAGGTGAGGAAGTACCTCAATCTAGTCCCGTACAGAGAGTAGTAGGAAGATTCGTGGTCCAGAAGGTGCCAGAAACGCAGTGTGCAAGGTCGTATCAATTGCCAGATGCTCTACAAGTACCTGTTACCATAGGTTCTATAGTGTCAATCTACAACCCGGAGGGAGTCCAGCAGGAGGAACAGGCACGATGGGACAGGGAAAGGGCAGAGATGGAGAGTAGGAATAATACGATCAATTCCCAAAGGCAGTTGCTAGGACCAAAGAGTCGGAGTACCCCATTGGATTCAGCAACGGGTCCCTGGATAGAACAGGGGGGTCAGAGAGGACAGATGGACCTGAGGGGACCGAAACCGAAAACCTTTAAGGAATTAAGGGAGTATTTGAAAGAATGGGATGCTGCCGAAGAGACTCAGAATAAAAGATTAGAAACAGAAGCAGAATGGAGAGATCAGGATAACAGGATCCTCTCTCACTGCGGAGCTGGCGAAAGCAGCCCGGAGTGGGAGGGAGGGAGTCAAGGAAGCAAGGGAGATACTTGCCATACCATCGGTGGCACTAGACAAATGTGTGAGGACAAGAGTGCAGGGTGTGGGGGAGTGCCTCGCCTCATTCTTAGTGAGGGAGAACGAAAGACGCAGGAGTACCGAGATAGTTTCAGGTGCACTCACCATGCCCCGGGAGAAAACGTGCGACATTGGAGTCACGAGAATATAGGGAGTCGCGAAAGGTCTCGCCATACATCCAGTGATCACGGACGGGATCGCGGGAACATGGAGGACCGTGAAGGACCTTACCGTTTATTGAGTGACACCAGATAGCAAGGGAGTTGCAGTGATATAGAGCAGAACGGAGGATCCTATCTTGCATCTAGAGAGACCGAGCCGAACAGACAGAACGCAGTAATGGGGGATAGAACATTGTTCCACCATACCCCAAGGGAGGATGGGAGAGCTTGGGATCTAGAGAGGTGGGAACAAAGAGAAGCAAGAAGGACGCCTCATAACTCACCTGCACCGAGACGTAGGGCTCGTAGTGGGGGTGAGAGGGATGTATACGAACCACCTAGGGGTGAGGTACTGAGAGCTGAGATAAAAGCAAAACGGCTCGACGTAATGAGTTTAAAATCAGATTTGGATGAAATAATAGACGGCACATTGCCAATGGAAAGGATAGAGCTGTATGATCAGGGAGAAATACTGTTTATGTCTAAGGATGTTACTCGGAAAGCAAGGTCAGTTCATGAAAAATTAACTGAGTTGGCAGACAGGTACATGATAGACTTATCACGAACTAAAGCTTTACAGGGTAACCATAGGCTAAACTGCACGGATCAGGATCTAGATGAGCGTAGGACGATTGGGCTGAAAGTACACATAAAGGAACTGATCCTGAGTATCAGAATGTGGAGGGATTTGGATAAATGGGAGGAAAGATGGTCCAAGAGGGGATCCGTCAGAAGGAGTACTTTTACGAGGTCCCCGGATGGAGAGCTAATGCGAATGGAAGCTTTCCCTTTGCGAGAAATCGCGAACGGAAGCTACGTGCATGTGCCCTGGAGTAGGGGGGATTTAGCGGCATTTACCAATTCCTTTCCAAAGCTCAGGGAGAATCCCGTCGAGTGGTACAAACAGGTAGAGAGGTTCGTGAAGATCTCTAAGGTGTTATGGATCGACTTGAACACCCTGTTTGATATCGTAGTACCCGGAGATTTGTGGACGGCATGCAAACTTAGTGTCGAATGGCCCAGTTGTGAACCCACGAGGGATGTCCGGACGAATGGTCCATCAGAGAGAGTCATGGAAAAGTACGAGAGGGTAATTGCATGGTTAAAAGAGAAGGTGCCGGTGCAGGACATAGACTGGGTTAAGATAGATCGAACAACTCAGGAACCTAAAGAGACCGTTCACGAGTTCTATGAGAGATTGCTGAAAGCATTCAAACAGTACAGTGGGTTGGATGTGATGGATCCCAAAGACATAGGACAGTTTGTGTCGAAGTTCGTCCTGGGATTACGACCAGACATAAGCTTAATGATACAACAGCATTTGATTTGTTGGCAAAACAAACCTTTAGATGAGATTCTGAGGTATGCGAGGTACTGTAGCGATGAAATAGATTCAAAAGCAAAGAAACTTAAGGAAAAGCTGATGTTGGTGCAGATGCAATCAGCTGGAAAGGGTGGACAGCGACAACAGGGAACAGGAACACTAGGAAAGAAACAGAATAATCAAAGCAGAGATGAGGAAGAAAGACCGAGGGTAGATATCGCGACGCTGAAAAAGACAACGAGGTGCCATCAGTGTAACGAGGTAGGACACTGGAGACGCGAGTGTCCCTATAATGTCGAGACGGGGGAATTAGAACAGGAGGAGGATGAGGTTCAAACCAGCATGGTAAAGGGAACAGCAGTCCCGAAAGGAAAGTTTATCAAAGGGGGGACTCAGACTCCTCGAGCCCCGTTCCCTCAACCGCCTCGGATTGCAAATGGAGGAAAAACCTATAGACAACTGCCACTGTTCGTAGGAGGAGAAGAATGCTACTACGTTGATCCTCTTACAGGGCAACGAGTGAATAGGGAAGAAGACTGTACTCTAGGAGCAGCCCTGGAAGTAGACCAGAGAGGACCATACGTAGAAGCTGAGGTGGCTGGATGTCCTACGACCTTTTTGGTAGATACGGGGGCTACTCGATCCACTTTGAGATCCGCGGTAGTCCCAGGTTTGCCAATGTCGGGAGAGACAATTCAGGTGGTAGGAGTCGCAAACAGGAGAATGACGAATCCTCTGACAGAACCAGTGTCAGTGAAGATAGGGAACTACAGTGATGAACATCAGTTTGTGATCTGTGATTCTAGCCCTGTGTGTCTACTAGGAAGAGATCTGTTGTGTAAACTAAATTGCACAATATATTGCACACCTGAAGGAGTAGAAGTGCAGACTAACGATGATGATGCCGATTTTAAGGTTGTAAACTCGCAGGGATGCGTGGAACTATATCCTACCTTAACGGTGGAGGAGCTTCCACAGGACTTGAAGGAGACAGTGTCAGCTGAGGTGTGGGATTTTACTGGAGAAGAAATAGGACTGATCAAAGGGGTAGAACCGGTAAAGATCATGGTAAAACCCAATGCAGAGTATCCAAGAACACCACAATATAAGTTGACACCGGAGACGATTGCAGGAATAAAGCCTGTGATCGAATCCATGATTAAACAGGGCATACTGAAGGAGATCGTGGGAAGTCCATGTAACTCCCCGATTATGGGTTTGCAGAAGCCTAGTGGGAAATACAGAATAGTGCAGGATCTTCGAAAGATTAATAACATCGTTGTTTCATGTTGTCCAGTGGTACCGAATCCATCAGTGATATTGTTTCAGATACCGTTCCAAGCTGAATGGTTCACATTGATAGACTTGTGCCAGGCTTTCTTTTCGATTCCTTTAGATGAGGAGAGCCAGTATTTGTTCGCTTTTAAGCTGGAAAATCGCGTTTTAACATGGTGTCGTATTCCCCAGGGGTATACAGAAAGCCCATCGATTTTTAACCAGCTGCTGAAGAAGAATCTTGAAAGTCTAGTACTGCCCAAGAACTCGGTTCTAGTCCAGTACATAGACGACCTCCTAGTGGCGTCAGAAACTGAGGAAGCTTGCAAGGTAGACACCATCACCTTACTAAATCACTTGGCCGAGAACGGACACAAGGTGTCCCCAAGTAAATTGCAGTATTGTCTCACCGAAGTGCAATACTTGGGCCACAGGATTGAAAAGGGAAAACGGAAGGTGTCTCCAGACAGAATAGAGGCAATCATGAAAATGAACGCGCCTAAAACACAAAGAGAAGTCAGGATGTTTCTAGGCATGGTCGGTTATTGTCGGCAGTGGATAGCCAACTTTTCACTGAAGGCAAAACCTTTACTACAACTGACGCACAAGGGAGTGAGTGATCCGGTACCATGGGACAAAGATTGTTTGATGGCATTTTTGCAGCTGAGGGAGGACTTGTGTCGTGCCCCGGCTTTGGGAATGCCTGATTACGAGAAACCATTCTTGCTTTACTGCTGCGAAAGGGAAGGTTGTGCTTTAGCAGTTTTGGCCCAGATACACGGAAATGCGTGTAGGCCAGTTGCGTATTTTTCGGCTACATTAGATCCAGTAGCCGCAGCGTTGCCCGGATGTCTCAAATCCGTTGCTGCAACGGGTGTCAGCATTGAAAGATGTGAAAATGTGGTAATGGGACATCAGTTAGTGGTGTACGTACCGCATTTTGTGGAATTGTTAATGACCAGGACTAAGACTCAGCCTCTGACGAATAGCAGGCTCACACGCTACGAGCAAGTCATATTGGCTGCTGAGAATGTGACCCTAAAGAGATGCTCTGTCTTGAATCCTGCTACTTTGATGCCACTTCCAAATGATATTGATGATGAAATTTGTACAGATCATGACTGCCTTGATGTGACTGAACTATGCACCAAACCGAGACCAGATATCGTAGATGAACCATTGACTGACCCCGATGAAATATTCTTTGTTGATGGTTCATGCGTAAGAGACGATATCGGTCAGCTGAGAGCAGCATATGCAGTTTGTACAATTACCAGAGTTGTGGAAGCCGCCTGCCTGGAAGGAGTACATTCCGCTCAGGTAGCTGAAATCATTGCTTTGACCCGTGCTTGTTTGGCAGGTAACAGAATTCGAGTCACCATATACACCGATAGCCAGTATGGTTTCGGGGTAGTTCACGACTACGGGCAGTTATGGTCTCAAAGAGGTTACATGACCTCCTCGGGTTCTCCTATTAGGAATGGAGAATTCGTGAGATTATTATTAGAGGCATTACAAGGTCCGACAGCATAGCGGTTGTCAAATGCGCCGCGCACACAAAGAATACTGACTTTGTGTCACAAGGTAACCGATACGCGGACGAAGTTGCACGTTATTGTGCAGAACAGGGGTATTCTCACACCAATGTAGAAGTGGGGGGAATACAGGAAAGAACTGAGTTGACTATGTTGTTAGACACTGTAGATACGTGGGACGAACTGAAGTGTGTTCAGGAAAATGCACCAGATGATGAGAAAAAAGCATGGGAGACAGCTGGATGTATCAAAAGTGAAATGAATTTTTGGATTTCTGCAGATGGGAGAGCAGTTTTACCAAACGAACTTGTTAGTCCAATGGCAAGGAGATTGCATGGACCAGCACACATAGGTAGAGATGCTATGGTGAGAGTATTCAGACAAACGTGGTATAATCCGAAGTTTAGAGTAGCGGCAGAAGCAGTATGTCAGCGTTGTGCGATCTGTCAGCAACTAAACGTAGGAAAGAGAACCCCAGTCACATTGAGTCACATAGGGAGGTCTGGGGGGCCTTTCAATAGAATGCAGCTGGATTTTATTGAAATGCCCAAGTGCAATCGACTCAGATACGTCTTAGTGATTGTCTGTATATTTTCTAGATGGGTTGAAGCTTACCCGACACGTAGGTGCGATACACTTACAGTAGCAAAATTGTTGCTTAGAGAGTTGATACCGAGGTTTGGGGTGCCATCCTCTTTGGAATCGGACAGAGGAACTCATTTCAACAGCGAAATAGTGAAGATGCTATGTTCAGCCTTGAGTATTGACCAGAAGCTCCACTGTAGTTATCGACCAGAAGCTTCGGGGATTGTAGAACAAATCAACAGCACAATTAAATCCAGACTTGCCAAAGTTTGTTCATCGACATCTCTGAGTTGGCCTGATGCACTTCCATTGGTTCTTATGAGCATACGTAGCACACCAGATAGAAGGACAGGTCTCTCTCCACACGAGGTGCTAATGGGAAGAGCTATGAGATTGCCATCGGTTCCGACTGCAGCGTTGTTGAACATCACAGACGATTTGATCTTGGACTACTGCAAGGGACTATCTGATGCCATTCATTCTGTGTCCCTCCAGGTCCAGGCTGCAGAGGTTCCATCAGCACAAGACTTGTGCCATGACCTGTGTCCAGGGGACTGGGTCCTGGTGAAGAAGCATGTCAGGAAGAACTGTCTAGACGCACGTTGGCGAGGACCGTTCCAAGTCATACTAGTTACGAACACTGCAGTAAAGTGTGGAGGCTTGCCCAACTGGATACACGCCTCACACACCCGAAGAGTTCCAGCACCTCTGGAAGAAACAGCTCCTCTCTTGGATGAGAATCCAGCGGAAAGCGGAGAAGCCACAGAGGGGGAAAGCCAAGCTGTAGAGGTGATCGAAGAGGCTGAGCCTGTGTCGGAACAGGCTGACGACGGTCAGGACACCAGTGAGGCCGAAGTCGCCTCAGAAGAGGAAAGTAGCTGGGAGTTCGAGTCAGATACCAAACAAGCTGCAAGTGATCAAGAGACGAGTCCAAGAACAAGGAGCAGGAGGACAAGGAATGGAGAAGCTAGTTGGCCGGAAAGAAGGAGAAGGTCAAGCTTGAGAGCAAATCCAGAGAGCACCCTTGTCCCGATCTCCGAAGATTCAGAGCCAGACGAAGAAGCTACGGATTCAGGCTCTGAGAGTCCGAGAAGATCAAGAAGGGTACGTGTGCCCTGCAGAAGGTACGCCACCCCAGAGTGGACTTATCTAGCAGATGTCTTGGGGACAGAGATCTGGGAGAGTGAGAGAAGTGCAAGTGATCAATCTCGATCCATTTGTGGCAGTGGAGATATGGATGTTGACGCCTGGAATCGAGACTGAGGGGTTACTGACTTTCACACTTCCCATTCCCCTTTACCTAAGTCGGATCAAAGACCTAGTACTGAATCGATTAGAGTTTCCGACTTTTGGTCATCAAATACCAGCACAAGAAGAAAAAGTCATTCGTTTAGACCTATTGGAACATGTTATTAGAGCTGCAGGTACGAGAATCATTGTAGATGCATAAAGACTTTTGTGTTTAAGCTATAAAGAAGAAGATAACCTAGCGCCGAGTGGAAAGAAGAATAAAATTAGGGATTGCATTTAGAGGACGGAGAAGGGTTAGGGTTGTCTATTGCTGAAGATAAAAAGACATTGTTGTGAAAAGAGACTTTTTGTTGATTAAGAGCGCTTCACAGACTGAGAAAGCAAATAAAGCAAACCAAAGACTTGAAAAGAAAACTTTTCTTCGAAAAGGAAAGAGCTACGCTGTTTTGATAACATGGAGAATGGCAACCCAAACCGAAAAGCCAAATGCATAGTAGGTACACTAATAGCAGTAGTAATTTTTCTCATTATTACAGTAGTTACCACATCGTACATGGTAGGACATGCAAGTGAAAAAGAGACAACAGATGTAAAGCCTGTAACGACTTTGAAACCTGCTCTTGTTGGGAAGAAGGAGGAGAGCGATGTCATCTGTGAAAAGACGTTACTGGCAAATGAAGCTCGTAGGTTACACGTAGACGAGTCGCAGGGAAATTTTAGATCAAATGCATATGCCAAGCTATTGTATGAGTATATTGATGCCATGGAGGCCAAAGATTGTTATGTGTGCATGCAATTGCCGGCTTCCGTAGATGAAGGCATCAGATATCATCATCTCCCACTGACTTATGGGATAACATGTAGTTTATTGCTTAGTATATTTTATGGTAGAGAAGGGTTCGAGTACTACTTTTCAAATTATGATTCGGTACTGCCTGAAGTCCCGAATTATAAACAAATGAATAAGTGGGACTATTACAAAAAGGAAGATAGATTAGCAAAATTCTTTCTTCCTTTAGGATACATTAGATACTTCATATGCACGCAGAAATAATCTGACTTGCAAAGTGTCAGAGGTTGAGAAGAAGTTCATAGGACAGGTAGATGACCGGTATAGAAGGCAGAAGATTCTAAAAATGTCAGGACAGTGGAAAACAGAATGGACCGAAGAAGAAAAAGCGCACAAGAAGAAGGGTAGCAATGGTCCAATAGCTTTGGATAGAACGCAGAAAGGAAAGTTATGTTTAACTCGAAGTAAGACATATTATGAGAGTGTATTTGTAGGTGAAGTAAATTGCGAACATGCTTTTCGATTAGAGTATTATACGAAAGATTTTATGAAAGGGATGCAAGCGATTCCTAATGTATATTTTGTATGTGGAAGAAATGCCTATGTAAAACTGCCTGACAATTGGTATGGTTCGTGTTACTTGGCAATTGTCTTCCCCAAAATATATCATGCGAAGGATTTAGAGATCATAGAAGGAAAAACTTCGAGAAGAGCGAAAAGGGAAGTAGGAGATGCTGAGGTGGTTGGAGACATATTTGGAGCAATGTTTCCTCTGTTAGGTTTGATACTTAACGATGTTAAGATCAGGAGACTAGCTACGGTTGTAGATAGATTGTCTGCAAGTACTGCAAGGTCATTAATGCTAGTAGAAGGAGAGATGCAGTCGATTAGGGCAATGGTTCTTCAGAACCGTCTTGCTTTAGATGTTCTGCTAGCAAAAGAGGGCGGAGTCTGCAAGGCTTTGAAGGTCCAAGAATGTTGTACTTACATTCCAGACAATTCAAAACCACTTGAGAAAGTCATACGGAACATTACAGAGATACATAAAGAAATCGAAGATTTAACAAAAATAAATGTTTGGGAAAAAGTAGGTCATGGAGTGGGAAAAGTTGGAAATTGGTTTGCCAATCTTGGTAAAAGTGTTGTGTGGTACATATTGAAACCTGTTTTAATAATATTGATTTGCATAATTACATTGTTGGGGTTAGTGAGACTGTACAAATGGTATAGGTCGAACCGGTTACAAAGGTCCATGAGAGAGCAAGAAAGGAGATTAGCTGCTTTACAAGATCAACAGTATAAAAGTTTGAGAGCTCTCGAAACGATAAAAAGAGGGAACCTTGTAACTAGTTCTGTGTAAAGTGTCATTCAAATTGAATTTAGTGATGACCCCAGAGGTCATCAAAGGGGGGAACTGAGAGAGCGCGATTTGAATGAAAAGTATATCCGTACCATATTTACAAGCATATCGCATAAACGTAGAAGTTGTAACATGAAGGAGCACTTGTAGCGTAAAAGTTAGCCGATGTAACCTAAGTAATAGGAAATGTATCTGTATTCACTTTAGAATATGTATTAGAAAGACCGTATATATAGTGGTTTAATATAGAAATGTGAAAATGCTTAAACGTGCTAAACTGAATATACGTATGTAATTATTAAACGGAGAAAGAAGACGAAATATAAAGCGAAGAAATGTGTAGACTATATAGCACTGTGTAGAAATGAGAATAAACGTTGTATTTTATGTAACATGGATTCAAGTATAATCACCGATTCGCTAATTCGATTATATATATATGTATGTGTGTTAAAGGTTATACTGTGTAGAAGAAGGAGTTTTAGAAAGTGTGGTCATGTGTGATTTTAACCTAATTGACCAAGGGTTCGCAAGAGTGTAGTCCGCTGTATGTAATTTAGTGGGCTCACAGGAACAGGGGATAGCCTTGATCTGTACGTGCGAGACAAGGGTCAAAGGTCTTGTTAGATTTAAGGTGACAATGCTGGACGAAGTTTATGGCCTAAGTGAGATAAGAGACGCTTGGAATTTGGGGTCTTGTTTAGAAATGACCGTTCACAGGACCAAACGAGGTTATAATCACAACCGTAATGAATGGAGTTCTGTTGAGGTGATAGACTTTGCTCTGAAAGTGTCAACTGGAATGTCAATGAAGTCACCAGCACGAAGACGAAGATGGCGCCTAAGAAGCAAGGTCAACTTAACGGACGACGCGAAGAGATGAAGCTATGGAAAAACCCAAGAATGAGAGCATGTGTAAATGTATACGTGGTGGGCGTCAAGGGGCGTTCCACCCATACTGTGATTGTGTATTTAGGGACAGCACCCCGGGGAGAAGAGAAGCGCAGAGCAAGAGCAGATGGCCTGAGAGCAGAGCGCAAGAGAACAGTAGGCCGAGGACCCTTAGAGAGCGGATGGGTAGGCAGAGAGGGTACTGTTTCTCGATATAAGTTACCATTAGAGGCTAAGAGAGTTTGAACTTCTTTGGAAGTCAAACTGCTGACACCTTTTTTAGGTAAGGAACTTGCGAAGTAGGGATGTCACCTAGCATAGAGTAGGGACAGATTTAACTTGTTATTCTCTTTTTATAGATGACGCAACGGATCCACTTTGTGTCTATGCTTTTTAATCTGTTGATTCTGGAATTGATTTTAATTGTATTCTTTTGTAGACTTAGATTCTTTAGGGAATTTATGTTCCTTTTAGTTCCTGTATACTTGTTGAATCTTATCCTGAGAGGATTGTATATGCATTTGATTCTTATTTTATATTAAAATTTTTAAACTTTATCAGTCGTAAGTGGTTCTTCAGAGTTGCGTCAGTCTATGGGGTTGATTTAACCTATGTGGGTTTGCCTTTTACTCAATGACAGAAAATAATCGATCCAAAAGGAAGAATGAGATAGGTATCTAGGTAATCAGAAAAGGTATCAAAATCTCATTCCCCGCATGGATATTTATATAACTGTGAAAATACTTTTATCCACTAGCTTAAAGGCACAATTGTATATAACAATATTTAATTTAAATTTTACACCTTCTAAATTATTTAATTGGGGAAAAAGGGCAGATGATAAATGTCCTAGATGTGGGGCAGGAACAGCTACACAGACCCATAGAATGAACAGTTATCCACCTTTTTAGAGACCCACAACCTCCTTGGCCACTCCCAGACAGGGTTCAGACCAGGACAGGGGACCAACACTGCCCTCCTGTCCATGACAGAAGAGACTAGATCCATCTTGGACGCAGGGGGATCAGTGGCAGTGATCCTCCTGGACCTGAGCGCCGCCTTTGACACGGTGGACCATACCATCCTCCTCCACCGTCTTCACAAAATTGGAGTCACTCGGACCACCCTGGCCTGGTTGAAATCGTTCTTAGAGCATAGGACCTTCCAAGTGGCCGATAGTCACGGTCATTCCAAAGCCCTTCCCCTTCAGTGTGGGGTTCCCCAGGGATCGTCCCTGAGCGCAACGCTTTTTAATGTTTACATGGCCTCTTTAGACGACATAGTCTCACCATTCGGCATAAAGGTGGTCATGTACGCCGACGACACCCAACTAGTCGTCTCCATCAATCAGTCTGACCAGTCCATGGAGAATCTGGTCTCCTGCCTGCAGAGCATATCTAAATGGATGGGCGACTCCCGCCTCAAACTCAATGGCGAGAAGTTGGAGATTATGCTCCTAGGTGACCCACACAAACTCCCCAAGTCTCTCGTCTGGCCACCCAGCATGGGCTCCCCCCCTATACCAAAAAATGAAATCAAGAGCCTAGGCATCTGGCTTGACCAGGACCTTATCTTCAGAGCCCAAGCGAGAAAGACAGCCGGCACATGCTTTGGTCTCATGCGAACTGCCTGGAAGATCCTCCCTCTTATCCCCCCCCCAGTCTAGAAAAATTCTTATCCAGGGCCTCATCATCTCTAGATTGGATTACGGGAACGCCCTGTACCTGGGCGCCCCAGTAGCTGTCATCAAAAAACTCCAGCACGTTCAGAATGCTGCAGCAAGACTCCTCATGGGGACGAAATCCAGATGCTCTGCTAAACCCTCCCTCAAAGCTCTCCACTGGCTCCCCATTCAGGAGCGCATCGCATTTAAAACCCTGTGCATCTCTCACAGTATCCTCCAGGGTAAAGGCCCCTCCATACTAAAACCACTCATCAAACCCCACAAATCCAGCAGACAGCTTAGGTCAGATTCCCCTTTCCTTGCCAGCATCCCCAGAATAAAAAGAGCGCATACGGGTGGGCGCCGCTTCGCATACAACACCCCAAAGCTCTGGAATTGCCTCCCCCTCAGCATCCGTGAAGAAACCAACCTGCTGCCATTCCGCAGGCTACTGAAGACCTGGCTCTTCCCCTAATAATTCCCCCCCAGGAGCATTTCAAGCTGACACGACAGCGCTGGAACGCCGTTGGGTAGCTACGCGCTTTACAAATCCAAAATCAAATCAAATCAAATATGTTTTACGATTGTGATAAATTGTCTCTATTAAAAAATGGGTTGCTTGGCTTTTGGGAAAGATTATTCGGCTCTAGGATTAAACTGACCCCTACCATGTTGATTCTAGGATATGATAGCACCTTGGGGCTTAATACTACACAGGAATATTGTATATTTGTGGGAACAGTAATATTTAGGATGATGCTAGCTGCTAGGTGGAAGGATGCTGAACCACCGACCTTCCAGATGTGGCTTGCTAGGCTACTTGGAATTTATAATCACGAGACGGCTCTGTATGCATACAGGGGCAGAAAGGCCAGAATTCGGAGGCGGGGGGAATATGGACATATATATCTCAGAATGGAGCAGAAAAGCCAGGGGATTTCAATAAGGGGGTAGGGGACCAAGAGTGGCAATGGTAGGCTTCTCTAGCTGAACGCTCCCGCTATGCCGAAAGAATAGGGGTGTAGGGTCTTATACCCTATACGGTTGAATTGCAATGCTGTCTTGCCTGGCTTTAATCTCCTAATTTCAAACTATATATCCCACGTTTTAGTCATCATAGTTATACTGGCTCAGTTCATCGAGGGTGCCTCTTTTTCTAAGCAAGGTATCTGTATTTGTATTTTTGAACAACCCTACTAGAATCAGATTGTAAGAATGAATTGCAAGGTGTTATGATTTTTAAGCTTGGTTTTAATTTTTGAATTCCAAAGCTGTATAAATTTCATTTTAGCTATTGTTCCTATTTTGGATTAGTTTACATGTGGTGCCCCTGTTTTCAAATTGTATTAATTGCTTTATTATCTGATTTGTTAATATTTATTTTTGTATACGGTGCTATCTGGGTATGAGTAAAAAAAAAAGGATAACATTGGAGGTGCCTTATTACATTTGATGAGTGCAATTTCTAAATGGGAAGAGATAACTAGTTCATGTATGGTGTCTCTGGAATCCTAATTTAAAATCCCAGCTAACAGTGAGTTTGGATTTTAAATTACAATTCTGAAAATGTCACTTTTAGAAAGTTTACTTTTTCTTGGCATTTGGTGCCTGTCTCTGGTCACATGACTGGGTGTAGTTGGGCTTTGTGTATTCCTCTGAGACAGCCACACACAAAAGAAGCTTAAGTGTGACTGGATGGGCCATCACTGGCAGGATAGGAGGGGGGAGCTAAGCCCAGCCTCACTTACTCCTGAAGAAGCTGTGCCCTGTCTCCACACAAAGGGATGTATACCCCCTGTAGTTAGGCTGGAGCCAGAGCCAGTAAGCCAGGGCATCTGTGCACCTCAAATACATGCCTCTAGAAGCTTCTCTCCACTTCAAAGGCACAATTGTGTATTAAAGAAGGACCTCAGACACACCTCCTCTGTACACTTCTGGACCTGTGGATACTCTGTCAGGAAGAAGGACCACTGTGCTGCTGCAAGGACTGCCACTCTGCTGGACTCCTGCTTTGCTGTGCTGACCTACTGCCTGCTGCGCTCTTGCCTCGGTGAGAAGGACTGGACCTGCATCACTTGAACCCAGAGTGACTCCAAGGGCTAGTTGGCACGCCTCCTGATCTGAAGCTTCAGGGACATAAAAGGCTTCCAACAACCGTGCAAAAGAACAAATGTTGGCAAGAATGCTGAACAAATCCAACATTCATCTCCAGTCCCAGATCTGGGTTTAATCCATCATATGTTTGCTTACCATGCCACCCCAGTTAAGACCTAGCCATATGCAAATCGGTCTTTACCTTGCACCCCATGGGAACAGTCCAGCCTAAACTGCTAAGCCGGGTCCTCCCTGGCCTGGAAACAAGCATCCTGAGACCCGTTCAATAGTGTAACCCCCTCATCAGCCAGTCTAGCTTGAATCCAGTGGCACAGTGAGCATGGGACCCAATTCTGGGCATACTCTACCCACTTAGGGTGACAAAAGCAAAAAGAGCAAATGATGGATGGAATGCTGAACAAATCAAACATTCACTCCCAGTCACAGATTTGGATCTAATCCATAGTTTTTTTGTTCACCACGTTTCCCCAGTTTAGAACTAGCCACATGCAAATCAGTCTTGACCCTGCTCCAATGGGAACAGTTCCAATAACCTTGCATCTTCACCTGCAGTCTTCCATCTGTGAGCCTACCATGCCAAGTGGTGCCACCCATGTCCTAGAACCTTGAAAGTGGACTTCAGGTGCTCTGCCAGCCTCTGTGGTGCCAGTGGAACTGACGCATCTCCTCAGCTGTGTGGCGCCACCCTGAGCAAAACCGACCAATCTCGGCTGCTGTTTGGATTAGACCTGTTGTAAAGACTTGCATCGCTGCAGCAACTCACATTGCCTTCGGAACAGCCACTGCTCGACGCATCCTCGGCACAGGCCCTCGCATCTCTCATCAACGTCAGCTTTGACTACGACGCCGGAATCCACATTGCAGCACTTTGATGCAGATCCATGGAATGCTCCACAAACCAGGATTTAAGGTCCTCTGTTCAGTGGACCATACTGGGCTCCTTTAGGTGGCCCACGCTCCATCGTAGTGCACCTGAATTTTTGACTTTGTCCTGGTCTGGTGTGACCAGATATCCATAGTTGGCACATTACACCTTCTGGCACTATTTTCTCTAAAAACTTTAAAAATCAAGCCAAGCAGTAACTCAATTTCCAACAGTTTTGGATGTTGGGCCTAATACAAGGTGGCAGGTAATCATCTGTAAAAAGGGTTTGGAGAAGAGTTAATGTCATCATAGAGCTTTTCGAATTTTTCTCCAGAAGGCAATTACAGTACATTAGCAACCTCAAGATTTGAGCATTGACTTGTGATTTGAAAATAATGTGGAAACGTATTTAAGAAATCAATTGGTGTTGAGGAGTTTCAGCAAAAAAAATGCTGGAGAAACTCTTATGCTCCAGTAGTTTCTCATTTGCATGAGGCAATTAGTATGGCTAAGGGCATTGAGAGGGTGATTCTGTCCTCAGAGTGTTTCATGAATGCTGAGAACATATTATACAGGTGTTCATGCAGTACTTGCGTATGATCTGGCGGATGGTAAAGAAGGGAAGGACACTAGCTGGCTAGAGGGTTTCATATGTTATAGATGTGGGTCAACAAATAATGTTATCCTGAGCACTCTGTGCACTTTTTCAACAAAATTAACTTTAAAGTTCCTGGTGGGTGCCCTCGTCGTCGCACGTAGCCTGAACGTGCCTTAGAAAATCAAGCGAATGTTGAGGTTAGAGACACTAGCCTCTGGACTGGGCTCTCCAATAATAACGAAAACAGAGTTTTCTCTTTAGATTCTTCAAGATTTATTCCATTTATAACATTTCAAATATGTTCATTTAAACGTAGTATTTATTGCTCTTGTCAACATAATAGCAATCTTATGTTGTGTAGTACATCCTTATGTTAATCCATGTTTTCAAAATACCCATTGCATTTCGGGTCCAACAACAGCCATGACCCTTCGTCAGGGGTCTAAAGAAAGGGAATCAAACAGGACCAAATAAGTCACCCGACATAATGGTCAACAGTTTAAAAAATATCATGTCACATTACTGTTAATCTCACTGCGTGAGGAAGAAGAGTGAAAACAACGGAAAAAATCGTGATGAAATGAGAACCCAAATGTACCAGATCGAAAATACATAGCGCTGGATTTAAGAATGCATAAACGAGCAGAAAAGTGCTCCACCTTCATACTGTGGACAAATTCAAAGCGCTAGTCACTGCCACTCAATCAAAAACATCAGCGTTACAAAACGAGTCACAATGGTCCAAAAACTTACATGCTTACAGTCGCGTTCGCGCTTCCATGGATATCGGCAAGTTTACAACTACCCAACTACACTCGTTCTCATAGGGTAATACGTGTATCACGTGATCGCGGTTGCAACCAATAGCGTTGCGGAGCCGCGGTCACGTTCTTTTGATTTTATCTGAATCTGCCAATCACGAGATCAGCACTAAAGTGTTCCAGAAACCCACGGATAGAAACGCAAGTCTGCTCTTTCAAAGTTTCCATCCGGAGCCTTTGAAAAAACATTTGCCTTTTTCGCAATACACACGACTGAAGAGAATAACATCGGATGAAGAACAAGCTACAAAATCAATCCTGCAACAAACTGCTAAGTATAAACAAAGAGGGTATCCGGATGACATTCTTATACAAGCCATAGCTAAAGTCGATAAAATCAAGAGGATTGATTTATTGAGACCCAAGATTAAATCAAGCACCCAAAAAACTGTATGTGTACTCAAATACTCGTCAGATTCAGATAAAATCAAAAGAATCATCAATAAACATTGGCACTTGGTAAAAAATGAACCAGACTTGAAAGACATTTATAATGATCATGTGACCTTCGCATACCAAAGATCAAAAAATTTGAAAGAAGTTTTGAACACTTCAAGTAAAGAGAGAAAAGTTTGGAAAGGAATGTCCAAATGTTTTAATTGCATTCATTGCAATAACGTCATCTGTGGAAACATTATGATGCATCCAACCAAAGGCTTTCCCATCAAATTGGAGCATTCTGGTAATTGCGACACTGCAAATTGTATATATTTGATAAAATGCCCATGTGGCAAGGTATACGTCGGGCAAACTGAACGTAAGGTGAAAATCCGCATCACGGAACACAAAAGTAACATTAGACTCAGCAATCTCAAGTCAGCCATAGCGTGCCATTGGAAAGAAATGAATCACCAAATATCACAGCTAAAATTCATGGTAATCGAGGTCATCCATCAGCGCCCAGACATGGACCCCATGAAACAAAGACTAAAAGCAGAGTTCCAATGGATCAAAAAACTGAACTCTTCCCAGCCTATGGGTTTGAACGATCGCATTGAGTATGCGTGGGCCTTATGACTCACTTATCACTGTCATTGACTTGTGCCCAGGTCCTGTTTCCCTTAAAATGTGCCAATATGCAATGGGATGATTTTTGCATGCAGTAAGGTTGATTATCCGTTATGTTTCATTCATATTTGTTTATTTCATTTTATTTCAGTGTATCTGAGTCCTCCATGTGTATCACACCATTTGTCACTATTTATGCTCAGCGTCAATCGCGTGGTTACAGATGCATTGTTGTGGTTAAGCTCCGATATCTACGTGGCATTGCTTCCTTATTTGGAAGCCAGTATACTCCTCTCACGTGACCGCGGCTCCGCAACGCTATTGGTTGCAACCGCGATCACGTGATACACGTATTACCCTATGAGAACGAGTGTAGTTGGGTAGTTGTAAACTTGCCGATATCCATGGAAGCGCGAACGCGACTGTAAGCATGTACGTTTTTGGACCATTGTGACTCGTTTTGTAACGCTGATGTTTTTGATTGAGTGGCAGTGACTAGCGCTTTGAATTTGTCCACAGTATGAAGGTGGAGCACTTTTCTGCTCGTTTATGCATTCTTAAATCCAGCGCTATGTATTTTCGATCTGGTACATTTGGGTTCTCATTTCATCACGATTTTTTCCGTTGTTTTCACTCTTCTTCCTCACGCAGTGAGATTAACAGTAATGTGACATGATATTTTTTAAACTGTTGACCATTATGTCGGGTGACTTATTTGGTCCTGTTTGATTCCCTTTCTTTAGACCCCTGACGAAGGGTCATGGCTGTTGTTGGACCCGAAATGCATTGGGTATTTTGAAAACATGGATTAACATAAGGATGTACTACACAACATAAGATTGCTATTATGTTGACAAGAGCAATAAATACTACGTTTAAATGAACATATTTGAAATGTTATAAATGGAATCAATCTTGAAGAATCTAAAGAGAAAACTCTGTTTTCGTTATTATTGGAGAGCCCAGTCCAGAAGATAGATGTGGGTCAAACATACATTAGTTAATGACACCAATTGCCCAGTTATAAATAGAAAATATATGAAATAAGGAGAGATTGGGCATTTATCTAAGGTTTGCAAATCAAGTTGCTACCGTGCAAAACATATGTAGAGTAGTCAGTGTGTCAACAGTTGTAATTGATGATAGGTTTCTGCAGGCTGTTGTACCTGACAAGCTGGGCAGTGTGATCTTGACAGTTCGATGGAGGTGCAATTGAGGGCCTGCAGTTCTGTAATCTTCTTTAGTGTCACCATTGGTGCGGTTGAACTGGAGGCCATGGCTGACTCTGGTTCTCCCATCACTATCTTAGTGGACCACACCTACTATTGCATATGAAGGACAATTGGCAGTTAAAGTCCACCAATGTACATCCCAAAGCTTTCAGGGATTTTACTGCTCAAATTATGGCCTATTTTGAGGATGTTTTGATGTTGAAGGATAACAACAAAAGCGTGTTAAAGAGCTAAATTAGAGCATAGACTCCTTATTTAATACATTTAAGGATGTGTTCACCAACAGGGTTGGATGTGTGAAAGGATTCAGACTTAAAATTGCTTTAAAGAGAAATGCTGTTGCAGCGATATACTAAGTCACAAGTGGTCATCTGAGTGTGCACCACGATTAAAAAAAGTAGTGAATGACCTGTGCAAGAATATAGTGATTGTACGAAAGAAACCTAGAAATATTAGATTGTGTGCATATTTGAGATCTCTCAATAAAAACATTGTAGCTACCCATTAACTAGGATTCAAGAGATGGTGGCACAGACAGTTCCATGGATCTCAAGGCTGCCTGTCATCAGGTGCAACTTACTGAAAAATCTCAGATCCTGACAACTTTCATTACCCTATTTGGGGTGTTCAAATATTTAAGACTTCCGTTTGGGTTCACATTAGCCTCAAGCATGTTTCAAAAGTTTATGGGCATCATTTTTAAAGATGGTACGGGTATGCAGTTGTTTCAGGGTGATGTGTTGATATTTGCAAAGGATTGTACACAGCGTGATGGCACTGTGCATAAGATCTTGAGATTTTTAAAGGAGTCAGGCATAACTGTTTGAAAGGACGATTGCCAATTTTCGGTGAGTGAACTTGATTACTTGGGAGATCGGATAACTTGCGATGTGTGTGGTGATGAACAAGGCACACATTTTTCAGAAGTTAACAAATTGATTGTGAATGAAAAAGCTTTGAAAACCTGTTTATTATCATATAAGTGAAGTCACTGTGGCTGTTAGTGCGGCTGGGCTAAGTGCTGTTGTTTGCAAAAGAAATGGTAGTGAGGAAGAATGGACGCTTTTCTTTCTCATACATTGAAAGACTCAGAAACCAATTACAGTACCACTTGAAGTAGGTACTTTTCTGCAGGTGTACAGTGCACAAGTTGAAGACATATCTGAATGGCCATAAATTCAATTTGTGCATTGAACAAGTATTTGATTTTTCTTATTGATGACAGGCGAGTAGGAAAGGCCTCAACTCACCTGGTGGCCTATTCCGATCCTGGAAAAAAAACCTCCATGCGATTTTCATCCGGAGCCACCGCCGTACGATTCGTACCTGTTCATCCGATTCGCGTGGTACGATCCGTATTCCGTCAATCCGTCTGAATCATCGCGATCCATACGTTTTGCAAGGCTGAATCAGCCAGGTCACACTCCGTCGAACTTGAACAGTTGCCTGGTAGCAGTCACAGAATGGATGGCCTCTTCCCATTTAAAACTTAATGGGGACAAAACTGAACTGATGTTCCTGGGGAACACAGCTGACCCCAGATCAACTCTACATTGGCTACTCTGTATGGGCCCCGCCCCAGAACCAAAAAAGCAAATTAAAAGCTTGAGCATGTGGCTGGATAATACTCTTACTTTTAACCAGCAAGCTACAATACTCTCCGCCACCTGCTTCGGGCTGATGCGTATGCTGCGGAAAATTCAACCACTTCTCCCTTTTCAGGCCCGCAGGATAATGGTCCAGGCCATCATCCTGTCCCGTCTCGATTATGGGAATGCCCTATATCTGGGTGCACCGATCAGCACACTCAAAAAGCTGCAAGTCACCCAGAACGCAGCAGCACGTCTACTGTTAGGCCTGCCCTGGAGTCGCTCGGGCACCGCTGCCCTGAGAAATTTACACTGGTTGCCCATCCAAGCCAGAGTAAAATTCAAGGCGATGTGCATAATGCATAAGGCCATGTGGAAAAACGCCCCCGCAATGATCTGTTCCTTAGCCACACCTTACTATCCTCAAAGATCATTGCGTTCAAGCACGGCCTTTTTGGCAAGAACACGCAAAATCAAACGGGCCAGGTGGGGCGGACGCTCCTTCTCCCTGAATGCGGCTGTGACTTGGAACTCTTTACCTTCCACGCTCCGGAATGAGTCCAATCTTTTAAAATTCCGCAAAACCCTTAAAACTTTTCTTTTTTCCAAATAAATCAGCAGTCTCTCAGAAGTAAGCAAATATAGCGCTACGAGGCCTTCTGGTAGTAATGCGCTTTACAAAACCCATTTTCATTTAATTTCATTCTGAAACAGTGAACCGTACGACTCGTACACATGCCGTAGGACCCGACGAGTATGATCCGGCCCGGGGTATCAGGACACGAGTCGTACGTTCCACGTCAGGTAAGGGCGATTCGTACGGAAAAGCACACAATCACATACACACCGCACGGCACGTGGCCCCCATGATTGCAGGGTTACAGCGCATACCCCTGCGATCATGGGGGGTATGCGCCGTACACCCAGCGAATATGGGGTACGCGCCGTACACCCAGCATACATGGGGTACGGTGCGTACCCCATGTTCACTGGGTTTACGGCGCATACCCCCCATGATCGTAGGGGTGCGTGCCATACCCCTCCGATCACAAGGGTATGTGCCGTACCCGGGGGGCCGATCCGTACCTGTTTGTCGCAAACTCTGCTTTTACGGCTGTTTTCAGCACTCGTAGAAAAAGGGTTGTACTGTGCGTACCCGACACGTATACGACTTGCTGGGTCGTATAAACCAGCCGCAAACCGTACAGATGTCGCGTACAGCGGGTTCCGAGGGAGACTCGTACAGAGATTAGAGTCTATGGTCTCTGTAAGATTCGTACAGAGTCCAGCTCCTGGTACGAATCGTACTTCGTCGTATGTCCGGGGGATGTTGCAGGGCAGGATTCGTACGGGAAAAATGCTCCAAACGGCTATTCAGAGTGCTTTTTACAGGATCGGAATCAGCCCCATGATGTGACTTATAGCAACAGGGCAGGAATCTGATTTTGAAATATGAAACATTTCAGGAAGTTCAAACACCTGAAATGTTTGCCTTTCACAGTTACTTCAAGGAGTTCAGAAGAAGGTGATTTTGATTAAATATTTGCTAGTGAGCGTGTAATGTCACCTACTGATGACACTGAGCAGTATAAAGGGGCAATTTCACCTACGGAATGGTCAAAGCAGTGTCCTAATGATGGTGACTATAAGTGTTTAATTACATTTATTAATGGTGATTTGTCTTTTAAAAATGTCCATCAGGTTGCTTAGAAGTGTGGGAAAGAACATTGGGGATATTAGCAACGCTTTGCGATAAATATCGCAAAGCGCGCTTAGCGAGAATTTTTACATCGCCAGCTATCGCTGGATTCCATCGCTGAGATAGCATGTTATTAGCAACGGCTATCTCCACAGCAATGGAAAATCCAGCGATAGAGGCGAAAAGCGGGAATATCGCTTGAATTACAGCGATAATAATCCAGCGTTAGGGGGTGGTTTCTGATAGGCCATGATGGTCTCAGCCACACAAGCCACCTCCCCCCGCCCCCATTGGGTTGAATGGACAAGTCAGGTTTTGAGCAGGTGTAAAAAACATGTGATAACCGCGGTTAGTGTGACTTTCATCATCGCTAACCGGGTCCCAGGGTCGCATTGCTGAAAGGAGTTAGATGTGTTTGCGAGTGGATCCTGTTGTTTTCGAGGGCACGCCTACTTTGCATCTCATTAGCGATAAATATCGCTGACATGAAAAGTGACAAAGGAAACGGTCGCTGTCACTGGAAAGTTGTCGCTAACATCTGTTAGCGACAGCTTGTTAATTGGGCGATAATATTATCGCCGCTTTAGCGGCAGAAAGTGCAGCTAAAGCAACGTAAATGCCCTTGCTAATATGCCCCATTGTTATTAGAGGGTGTTTGTTTGTTGCTTCAGAATCACTCAAAGGAAGACTACTCAAGTTATGTTATAATATGCAGTTTTGTAGAGTGCACTATCACCCAGAAGGGTATCCTGGCACTGAGCAGGAGTGAGCCTAGCCAAAACTAGGGTCTAGTGGGATGACTTAAAAAGCCAGGTATTCAGCTTCTTGTGGAATTAAAGAAGTAAAGAGGAGGCTCTTATTTCTAGTGCAGGTTGTTCCACACTTTAGGAGTGATGCAGGAGAAGACTCAACCACCGGATCTGGTTTTCAGTATGCTAGTGATATGTGCAAGTGGAAGTCCGGACGAGTAGAGGCTTGGTCGGCTTGTGAAAGCAGATGCGATTGTTGAGTTATGCTGGTCTAGTGTAATCTAGTGTGTTGAATGTGTGGGTGATCAGTTTGAGTTGTGCTTGTTTGTGTATGGGGAGCCAGTGGTGTAGAGTTCTGCATGGTCTCAAGCATTCTAGTGAGTTTTTTGTTGATAACAAAGGGTGTTTCCGTAGTTGAGCTTGCTTATGACCAGGGTATGTGTGACGATTTTTGGTTGCTGATTGGGAGCCATTTGAAAATCTTACTCAGCATCTTCAGGGTAAGAATGTATGAGGCAGTGAATGTGTTGCCTTGTGTTGTCATGTTGAGTTTCCTGTTGATGATGATCCTCAGTTTTGTTGAAGAGCTGGTGGTCATTGAGGTAGTCAGTGAGATATCTGTTGATGATTTCTCAAAGACCTTGTCCAGGAATGGAAGCAGGGAGATCGGCCTGTAGTGGACGAGCTTTGATGGGACTGCAGAGGGCTCCTGTAGGAATTAGAGGACTGGTGTGTGTTTCCATGCCTCTGGGAATTTAATGGAAGAGGTGGAGCCATTCATAATTGGAGCATGGTGCTGATAGGTTGCAGTCCTCTGGAGTAGGTGTGGTGGGCGTAGGATCAAATGGGGCCCTGGAAGGGATGGAATGTATGGTGGTGGTAGTTGGGCATATGGTTAGCAGTGGTTCTTTGGATAAAATCAGGAGATGTTTGAGGAGGTCATTTGTCCAGTTGCGGCTTGAAGTTTCTGTAAATGGCCGTGATTTTGTTACTGAATAATTGAGAGACTGTTACAGAGGGCCTGTTAGACGATGATTGAGTTGGAGGTGGCTGCTGGTGAGGTGAAATCCTTCGAAACGGTGGAGATGTCTTTGCTTCTGTTGTCGCTGGCATCAATGTGGTCTGCCATAGAGACTCGTTTGGTGGTATGGGTCATTTGGTGGTAGCTCTTCAGGGAAGAATTAAATGTTTTCCTGCCTGGATTGTCCTGACTCATTTTCCATTTGTGCTCCAGTTGTGTGCAGTGGTGATTAATCAGACTTCCTCCATGTACTAACTGGCCTGGGGTCAAGATCTTGTTGAGTTATGGTGTTTAAGTGGGCCAGAGAGCCGGTGCAGGAGGTGATCCAATTGTTGGAATTCTTGATGGGTATAGGAACGCTGTTGCTGTGTTCGGGTCATTGGATATTGAAAGCGGTGTTTCAGTCATTGTCAGTACTCCAATTTCTGCGGACTGGTCTGGCGGTGGCGTATGTGCGCTGGATTGGGATGTGGATGCTGAACTTGATGAAGGCATGGTCTGTTCAAGAGCATGGTATGGGCTCCTCAACTCTGATGTTGTTGAAGGTGGTGAAAATAAGGTCCAAGAAGTTTCCGGCGATGTCAGTAGATTCCTTTAATCATTGGGTCAGGTCCAGGGCTCAAAGGTTTTTGATAAGATTTTTTGATTTGGAATTGACTTCGTCATACAGATGGAAGGTCCAGGTCTCTGAGTAGGATGAAATTGGTAGCACTGAGGGCGAGTGGTGCGACAAAGTCTGTGATGGAGTCAGTTAAGTTGGTGCACAGTCACTGTGGTCTGTAGATGAAAATTCCGCTCAGAGTGAAGTTGGCTGTGACATGGAGCTTGAGTGACGGATGTGTCCGTGGAGGTGGTGCAGCTGATGATGTTCTTGCGGTTGATGGCAGTTCAGCTGTCTGGCTTATGAAGTCTGTCTTGCCTGGTAGCCAGTCTAGTAGCCAGGTAGGAAGGTAGGTCTGGGGAGTTGTTGTGCACCAAGTCCCAAATCTCTGTGACATGTTTGATGAGTCCAAAGGGGCTCAATGAAAGAATTGCCCACAGATTGGTTCAGCAAATATTTTTTCATCTTTTCGATTTCTCACTCTCTTGTTCACTTTCTGTAGGATTCTCACAAGCACATTCTCTCAAATTCACATTTCTCCTTACATTCGTATGTCTGTATTACCCAGATGACATTTGCTTGTTGAGTAGTATCTTGTATCATTTGATTAATTAAAAATGTTACATTTTAGAAACTAACCTCTGATGAACGTCGAGTCCCAAAATGCATTGATTGTTATATAATTATGTGTAATTGAAGACCATGATGGCCATGCAGTGTGATTACTTAACACAATACGATTGAACAAGCTTTCATCAAAAACAAGAATAAAAAACTTGGATGAGCAATTTGTTTACACACAAATTAATTTCTTTGAAGAAAAGGTGTTCAATCACATTGAAGAAGAATCAGAAAAATAAAACTTTGTGATTGCCAGGTGGGGACGTTTTGTCCTCTTCAGGAAAACGCTTCATTTGGGTTCTCTTAATACACCCCATCCAATAATTTGCAGCACAGGTTTTGACTTACATAGAGGTGGGATGACATGTACTAAGTTCTATCATGATGGATGGGTCTTGGGTGTAGAAAACATGTGGTTGACAATGAAATAGTTTAAGGCAATGCAATGTAACTATGGGTCATTTCAAAACCAAGCAGTGTAGTGTTACAGTAGCAAATACTGCACCAAGGAAAAATGAGTGAATATTGGAGATTGGGTGCAAAAGGAAATTTGAGCTTCTTTGCTCCGCAGCTAGCTGTGAAGGTGGGTAAAACAATGATATTTCTCGAAAAGAAGGGTTGGTGGTGTCTAAATAGAGTGGTGAAGTTACAAGATGGCGCCAAATCAAAGGAGAGAGAGTGGACTAGGTAAGCTAGTCCGGATCCCCAGGATTATATGTAGATATCAATAAGGACTAGCTAAGTAGTGAGAGGAAGACTCAATTAGGTACGTGTGGTAGTAAACCATTTGGTTTGTTCATGAAGCCCTCACCCACCAACCTAGTTGGTGGCATGCTTCATCATCGGGCCCACCATAGTGACACCGAATGAGTCCCGGGTGTGCTTCAACACCAGAAATACTGCGGAGCTGGTATGATTGCTGAGTGTGCAGTGTAATGAGTGAGTAAGTGAAGGTTTAAAAGCTATACAGTGGGTCCCAGTACCCGAGGGTAAATAGATAAACTTTAATCACTGGGCCCCTGTTAGCAACTAAAAGGCAGTCGGACGTGCTGGAGTGCGGATTATGACCTCCTGCGTCCTGTGTGGTCTACATGTTTCAGCCAGGCCTTTTGAAACTGGCTTTCCTCAGGACCATTGAGTATGTGAAAAAAGTGCAAGTAAATAATAAAATACAAAATTATAGTGATTGTGTTGTTTTTTTATAAATGTGTCGCACTCCCTAAGGTGCGTTATATGTTAGAGGGGGATTCCCTCTTGCTTTACTACACATAAAACATATAGGACATGTACAGACGTACAGGGTAGAGTCATATTAGCATAGTATGCTGATTGCACAACATTTGCCGGCTGGTAAAGTGTGTGCTCGACCTATATGAGGCTAAAGTGTGGTCATGTCATTGACATTACTGACGTGGGTTTTTATCATTTGAAACGATTGTTGTGGTGGTGGGCTAAACAGCGGATTTTAGCAGTGTGAGGTACAGGTAAGTAAAGTACATTATCCTCACACAGGCTAGTGTTCTGTAAAAGCCTCCTTGGGTCACTTGGCAGAGAAAAATACCCTGAAAAAAGTTTAGGAAAACGTGCGGTTAAATCCGACCTGTAGGGAAAAAGATTTCAGCAGCTTACCCCGTTCGTAGTGGTCGTTTGGTGGATTTACTCACGGAATTGCCGGTCTGGATCCTCCTTGGACCTGTCGTCCTTCTGCGGTGCCCGAGTAAAATGAAGGGGCCGCCGGCCGGGTTTAAATAACCTGTCTGATTGTCTGCACCTGGGTATTGGTAAACATAGAAGAAGGTGCGGGCTCGTGCTGGGTGCCTAGTCCTCCTGCTGCGGTGCGCATGGGAGCGGGAGCACTGACTCTCGCGCTTGAGAAACCGCTCAAAGAGACCTTCTGTGTATGCGCATGCGTTTTAATGCGCTTGAAGCTACTGCTGGCAATGTCGAAGGGCAAAGTTACTTCGACTAAAAGTCCAATGTTTGAGAGATCAGCGTTAATGTGCTTTGGGCAATATTGGGTTTACAAAATTATTTGGAATCACATATCATTAATAAAATGTCAGTGTAATTGCATGGTGCTTACATGCATATTATAGCGCTGGCCAAATGGCTGAATAGGTGGCTAAGCTGGGGTGCACTGGCCACTGAGAAGGTTAGGAAGTTGGAAGGACCACGTAGCATGGTGTGTTGGTTTTATAATTTATGGGGACTCAGCTGGGAACTGTAGTGTGTGTTATGCTGTAACTCAGGGTGTGAGTACTCATGGGGTGAGAGAGTTCCACGGGATGGAGTCATTTAAGCCCTCTGTGTGGGTAGAGAGGTGGTGTATCCAGCGTTGTTCCTTCATGAGGAGGTTCTTTTCATTTGTTTCCGTTACTTCAAACTGCTCAATGACAGTCCATGTGAAGTCATTGGGGGTGTGGTTGTTAGACAGGAAATGGTCTGTCAGTTTGCTTATGTTTTTACCGCACCGAATGGTGCTCCTATGTTCAGTCATTCTAGTTTTGACTTTGCGGGTGGTCATCCCAATGTACCTGAGGCCGCATCTACAGGTTATTAGGTACACCAGGTTGGATGAGTTGCAGTTAGTGAACTGGCGTTGTGTCCATGTTTTGCCAGGTTCCAAACCAAGGGTTTTTGACGGGGATGTCAGGTGGCATACACTGCAGTTATTGCAGGGTTGGTGGCCTGTGAGTTTGGGTAGGCCCCAGTCGTTCAGGATTGTATTGTCTGCGGGGTGGTTGTTTCGTCTGGGCCTCGTGGATACGAGTTGATCTTTTAAGTTCTTTGACCTTTTATACGCAAAACGCGGTTTTTCCCAGTTTCTAGTACCTGAGTTGATGATCTTCCAGTTTTTTTGGATAATGTTAGATACCTGGTTTAATGCGGTATTGTATGTAGTTACACAGGTGAGTACGGGTTCCTCAGGTGGTTTGACGGTGGTTTCCAGGAGTGCGTCCCTGTTTTGGTTGCGTGCCCTTTTGCAAGTTTTTTGAATGATCCTAGTGGGGTACCCTCTGTCCTCGAGTTTATGGACTAGGGCGGTGGATTGTTGTTTGTAATCATGAATGTTGATGCAGTTGCGCCTGATGCGCAAAAATTGTCCATAGGGGGGGTTTTCCCTCAGGGGTCTAGGATGGAAGCTGTCAAACCTAAGGAGTTCCTTGCTGTGGGTTTGTAAAATGTGGTAGTAGTCAGGCTGTCTTGGTCTGCTCTGATGTTGAGGTCCAAAAAGGCCAGTTCAGTATGGCTGCTAGTGCACGTGAAGCGTAGGTAGGCATCACAGCTGTTTATCCAAAGTAGGAAGTTGTCAAGTGTCTCCTGGTTGCCTTCCCAGATGATGAAAATATCGTCGATATACCGACGCCATGTCTTTATGTTGGTCGAGTACGGATTGGTAGGTGCTTGGATATGGGTCTGTTCGAAATGGTGGACGTAAAGTCCCGCCACGCTAGGGGCAAAAACACTCCCCATAGAGGTTCCGTTGGTTTGTAGGTAGAACTTTCCCTCATATTCAAAATAATTTTCTTTCAGCGCAAGGGTGGCGCAATCCATGATGAAGCTTCGGGGGGTTTGGAATTCCCAGTTACAAGATGCACAGGATGAGATCATCATAAAAACATCTGGATCCAGAGATCAAAGTAGCCCTCGTTTGCTGATGGATGAGCAAGTGCAAGGTAGCCCTAAATACCCTGCTTTTTGTATTAATCTCAGCCATGTTGTGTGATTGACACTGATGGTGAGCCAGACACTTGAGTTGTTGAAGATGTAGTTGATGAGGGTTGGGAGTGCGCTGAGAACATGCCAACATTCATTTCACAAGTTAAACAAATATTATTATCCCATAATAGAGGTTCTAAAATTGTGGCATGAAATAAAATGATTAGAATTAATTAAATATATTTATGTTTTGGCTTGATTATAAGTACGTTATTTTCTTTGTTTGATTTTTTTCTGTTTAAGTGGATGGTGTGTTATGGCCTTTGTTTATGCAAACACTATTCTGTGAATGCTTACTTTTGTTCAATTTACCTTTGTGATCATGATCGCACACTCATCATGATGATGAAGGTGGTATTCCAATATTAGAATATTGTAAGGTGATTTATTCGTAGGCAGTTGGGGATGTACAGGCATAGGGAAAGGGCCACAATGAGCATGGTTCGTGTCTACTATTATACTTGGCCCCTCGTTTTCACACTCAACTGTGTTGGAATCTTATTCATTCATTGTCACACACTACACATACGTCTCATTTTTGTAATCTGCCTATTAGTACCTTTAGCTCCTGAATGTCTAGGTGACTACCAACCACACAGAAGTATTTCCTTTGGATTACATTTAAATGTATATTTTCGACATTGGTCAAGGTGCAGGTAATGGCTAAGGAGAGATTTTTTAGAACCTCAGATGACTTAACTGGGAAATGGTGATGCATGAGCTCTGCCTTTTAGTATGAGGCGACAATCAAGAACTAGCAAGGTTTCAATTAAATTATGGTCTGGTGTGGACCACAACTTATTAGGAAAAAAAGTAGCCTTTTATCCTGGGCAGTTCTGGCAATATTGACTGATAAGTGCACAGTCGGAAGTAGTTTGTCTCAATTTGAAAGTAACAGCATCAAATGCGCTTCTGGACATTTACGTCTTTACAGTGTGGATTGAATAGGCTGCTAGTGGCACAAATGCCTAGTACTGACCTGTAATTTGTAACCATTACAATTGGCCTATGGAGTTTTAGTGATAGTAAAAGGTGTATCAAAATGGGGAATGGACCGGGAGCTGTTTTGCTACTATGCAATTTATCCCTGTGGAACTCACACAGAGAGGGCTCTATCACTAGTAGCCAGAATCACTACATTGTTCATACTGTCCAGATCTGCACTATGAGTGCTCTATGGTTAGGATGAGATCCATTTACAAAGAACCTGGATGTGGAGACTCTATCAGTATTAGGGCTCCCATCGCTTAGAGCACAGACGAAAATAACTTTATCACTGTTATTGACAATTAACAGGTGAGATCTTTTTCTGTTAGGGCAGTAAAGGAGTCTGGGCAGACTGGGGACTCTGCTTTTAGAACATTAATTTAGATAAATTGGTATCTTCACATTATACACATTGGGGCACATGCATCAACATTTGTTTTTGCAATTCCTTATTTGCGAAAAATAAGGAATCGCAAATAAGGAATCGCAAATCCCTATGCATGTAGAAATCGCTTAAAAAATAGCGATTTCCAAACATTACTTAATTGCGACTCGCAATTAAGGAATACCTCCCCATTCATTCCTATGGGCCTGAGGCCCATAGGAATGAATGGGAAGACATTCTCAATTTGCGAATCTCAATTAGAGAATCGCAAATTGAGAATGCAATTTCAAGGGTGCCAGGGTGTCAAAATGACACCCTGTTTCACCCCTGAAATTGATCTGTGCACATATGTTGTGCACACACATGCCTTAAGGGCATGTGTGTGCGCAACATGAAACTTTGAAAAATGCACAAAATTGCATTTTTCAAAGTTTTTGCAAATTACCATGAAGTTCAACTTCATGGTAATTTGCTACTCCTATTAGCGAAATCGCTAATTTTTTAACTTTGATGCATTGCATTTAAGGAATATCAATTTGGGATTACTTAAATGCAATCGCAATTTAAGGAATCTCAATTTAGAGATTCCTTAAATTGCGATTTTTGCATTTTGCTTTGGGATGATGCATCCCAAATGCAAAAAAAATGGCGACCGGTTTTTAGCTTGATGCATGGGGCTGATTGTCTTGCTAGAGTGTAAATATAAAACAATCTCAACTGAGTAGAATTGCTCAGCCTATTGTCCTGTGATGTCCAGTGTGTTTCCAGATTTCAGGATTATCAATAATAAAAAAAGAGTTGCATGTATTGTATGTAAATACCTCTTAAGTGGATTCCTTGAAAATCTGCAATGGCATCAGACCTTGTTGACCAACTTTGGACAATCCTGCCAGAAAGCCTTGAGAGAGGGTTTTGTATTTCTGTGAGGGAATTCATCTTGGCAAAGTCCAAGAAAATAGTTCTATTTTTATTATGATTTCCAGTGTCTGAGTGAGATGGCTTTGCCATGTTACGACAATAGTTGCCCTTTTTAAAACTTTTCCATCACAGCAAGGCCATTTTATAGCCATAAATCCTGTTATCGATGCTAGTATTTTATCGTTATAATATAAAATGGAAAACAATAAGTCTAGGACATTCCCATTCATAGATTGCAGGACATCACATATTTGTTGTAGATAGAATATTTCTTTCCACAGAACATAGCCCAGGGAGGCTCTATCTGTAGATCATGGGTTGTGAGGTCTCTATCTGTTTTAGCATATCCTTGTTTATAG
This sequence comes from Lissotriton vulgaris, assembly GCF_964263255.1. Lineage (NCBI taxonomy): Eukaryota > Metazoa > Chordata > Amphibia > Caudata > Salamandridae > Lissotriton > Lissotriton vulgaris. Next base: position 263,436,433 of record NC_141687.1, on the reverse strand, counting down.
AACTCTTACCGAAAGTATCACAGAAGAGTCCAGAAAATATGAAAATCCTGGATTAAGATGCTATGTATCCCATAAAATCTCTGAAAGAGAGATCCCTTGGTATGAAGACTTTACCATTGGCAACGTCCAGATCAGAAGAGCTTTATTGTTATTAACTAGCAGCCCGTCCCTACGTTGTCCGGGTATGAATTGCTGCCGGTCAGTAGTATATTGTTTTGTAGGATTTCGTTTAGATAGCATTTCTTATCTGTGACAGGCCTATGAAACGCTCCGATTCACAGTGCACTGCTGATGCACTTAAGAGTGCGCGTTCAGTAGTGTGTGAACTTGAGTTTCCCTACTTTATTTTTCCTTGCAATATTATATAGCGCAAACTCGACAACATGGCATGAGCACAATTTACATTACAGAAGAACACATTCATTTGTGGTAGGCACGGGGAGACAAAGCGATTTGCCTGGAATCACAGGATGTTGAGCTGATGCCGAGATTTGAACGTAGCTCCCCAACTCTAAAGTTCGCAATTCTAGAACTTGTGGCGGGAGGTGTGTCTAAAAGTGTATGTCGGTGCTGGCCATCAATGAGAGAGACCTGTGCATTTTTCAAATGGGTGGTGAAAAAATATGAGTATGTTGCTGGCGATGTGGGCCGCCGTGCCACCAATGCACTTACCGGGGGAGGGTAAACACCCATTATTCCGCAACTTTCTTTCCGCATACCAACACTCCGCATACTTTCATTACGAAAGTACCATGATTCCGCAATGCCATTATAACGCATGGCATTACATTTTATATGCTTTTACCACGCATACATTTGCATGAATGGGAAAAGCATGGTTTTTTTTATGTTTGGATAAGGTACGTTTGGGCATAGTTTTGGGGTACTGAGGTATATGTTTTGGGGTGTTTGGTTATTTTAAGGGTTCAGATATAGTTTTGGGGTATGGGGTACAGGGGTAGTTTTAGGGTTTAGGGATAGGTATGGGTTTTGGGGTACAGGGGTATTTTTAGGGTTCAGGGCTAGGTTTGGGGTTGGGGGTATAGGGGTATTTTTAGGGTTCAGGGGTAGGTTTGGGTTTTGGGGTACAGGGGTATTTAAGGGTTCAGGGCTAGGTGTGGGTTTTGGGGTACAGGGGTATTTAAGGGTTCAGGGCTTGGTTTCGGTTTTGGGGTACAGGGGTATTTTAGGGTTCAGGGGCAGGTTTGGGTTTTGGGGTACAGGGTTATTTTAAGGGTTCAGGGCTTGATTTGGGGTACAGGGGTATTTTTAGGGTTCAGGGCTAGGTTGGGGTTTTGGGGTATAGGGGTATTTTTAGGGTTCAGGGGTAGGTTTGGGTTTTGGCGTACAGGGTTATTTTAAGGGTTCAGGGCTAGGTTTGGGGTACAGGGGTATTTGTAGGGTTCAGGGCTAGGTTTGGGTTGTGGGGTACAGGGGTATTTTTAGGGTTCTGGGGTAGGTTTGGGGTACAGGGGTATTTTAAGGGCTATGGGGTAGGTTTGGGTTTTGGGGTACAGGGGTATTTTAGGGTTCAGGGGTAGGTTTGGGTTTTGGGGTACAGTGGTATTTTTAGGGTTCAGGGCTAGGTTTGGGTTTTGGGGTACAGGGGTATTTTTAGGGTTCAGGGGTGGGTTTGGGTTTTGAGGTACAGGGGTATTTATAGGGTTCAGGGCTAGGTTTGGGTTTTGGGGTACAGGGGTATTTTTATGGTTTAGGGATATGTTTGGGTTTTGGGGTACAGGTTAGATTTATAGGGTTAAGATGGGTTAGTGTTTAAGGGTGTTGGGGTATTTTAACGAGTATGGGTGGGTTATGATTATGGGGTGCAGGGGTATTTAAAGGGAGCAGGGTGGGATTAGCACACAATATGAGACATTGCATGAAGGGTGGAACGTACCACACGCCCCTAGCGTTTGTCACGCCCCCAGCACACGCCTACAGCACAACACAGACACGCCCACAAGGGACTACTTTGCTGGCATAGTTCTTTTACCTTTTAAATGTATATGGTGGGTGTCTGCATAGCCTATGTCCTTCTGCTGCAACTGCCCTTTCCAACGCAGTATTGGGTGTTGTGATAGGTGCTGTGGTTCCTGAGATTACCCGCCTCAAAGGTTTGGTCTCTCTTTATTATATTATAGTGCTAGCAGCCTGTCCCGACCTTGTCCGGGTATGAATTGCTGCCGGCCAGTAGTATATTGTTTTGTAGGATTTCGTTTTGATAGCATTTCTTATCTGTGACAGGCCTGTGAAACGTTCCGATTCACAGTGCACTGCTGATGCACTTAACAGTGCGCGTTCAGTAGTGTGTGAACTCGAGTTTCCCTACTTTATTTTTCCTTACAATATTATACAGTGCGAACTCGACAACTTGGCATGAGCAAAATTTACATTACGGAAGAACACATTCATTTGTGGTAGGCTCGGGGAGACGAAGCAATTTGCCTGGAATCACAGGATGTTGAGCTGATGCCGAGATTCAAACGTAGCTCCCCAGCTCTAAAGTTTGCAATTCTAGAACTTGTGGCGGGAGGTGTGTCTAAAAGTGTATGTCGGTGCTGGCCATCAATGAGAGAGACTTGTGCAGTTTTCAAATGGGTGGTGAAAAAATATGTGTATATTGCTGGAGATGTGGGCCGCCGTGCCACCAATGTACTTACCGGGGAGGGTAAACAATTATTATTCTGCAACTTTCTTTCCGCATACCATCACTCCGCATACTTTCCTTACGAAAGTACCATGACTCCGCAATGCCATTATAACGCATAGCATTACATTTTATATGCTTTTTCCACGCATACATTTACAACGAAATTCGCTGTAAATGCATGAATGGTAAAAGCATGTTTTTTTAATGTTTGGATAAGGTATATGTTTTGGGGTGTTTGGGTATTTTAAGGGTTCAGATATAGTTTTGGGTTATGGGGTACAGGGGTAGTTTTAGGGTTTAGAGATAGGTATGGGTTTTGGGGTACAGGAGTATTTTTAGGGTTCAGGGCTAGGTTGGGGTTTTGGGGTATAGGGGTATTTTTAGGGTTCAGGGGTAGGTTTGGGTTTTGGCGTACAGGGTTATTTTAAGGGTTCAGGGCTTGGTTTGGGGTACAGGGGTATTTTTAGGGTTCAGGGCTAGGTTTGGGTTGTGGGGTACAGGGGTATTTTTAGGGTTCAGGGGTAGGTTTGGGGTACAGGGGTATTTAAGGGTTATGGGGTAGGTTTGGGTTTTGGGGTACAGGGGTATTTTAGGGTTCAGAGGTAGGTTTGGGTTTTGGGGTACCGTGGTATTTTTAGGGTTCAGGGCTAGGTTTGGGGTACAGGGGTATTTTAGGGTTCAGGGGTGGGTTTGGGTTTTGAGGTACAGGGGTATTTATAGGGTTCAGGGCTAGGTTTGGGTTTTGGGGTACAGTGTTATTTTTATGGTTTAGGGATAGGTTTGGGTTTTGGAGTACAGGGTATATTTATAGGGTTAAGATGGGTTAGTGTTTAAGGGTGTTGGGGTATTTTAACGAGTAAGGGTGGCCTATGATTATGGGGTGCAGGGGTATTTAAAGGGAGCAGGGTGGGATTAGCACACGATATGAGACATGGAATGAAGGGCGGAACGTACCACACCCCTAGCGTTTGTCACGCCCCCAGCACACGCCCACAGCACAACGCAGACACGCCCACAAGGGACTACTTTTCTGGCATGGTTCTTTAACCTTTCAAATGTATATGGTGGGCGTCTGCATAGCCTAGGTCCTTCTGCTGCAACTGCCCTTTCCAACGCTGTATTGGGTGTTGTGATTGGTGCTGTGGTTCCTGAGATTACCCGCCTCAAAGGTTTGGGCTCTCTTTATTATATTAGTATGGATGGATGTATTTGTCCATCCCATGCTGGACAGGGAGCGCTATATTGCTTTTTCCATATTCTGCATCATTGAGACTTAAACTGCACCATTGGAAGTGTCTGTCCGAGTTCTCTGAGTTTTCGAGGCTGAATTTAAACAAATAGAGCTGCTGTCTCTGGTAGACATTGTACAACTGGTGCCAAAACTACGTAATCGGGGATCTATAGAGCATATTTTCCTACACCATTATGAATAACAATACAATGTTACTGGCAGACGATATTTCTTGCCTGCAACAAGGATTTTATCCAGCTGCTTTAATAAGTGTTACAGCAACTCAGCTTCTGCAACTGAATAACATGGTGCCATATGTATCAAGATTAGTAATCGTAATTTACAAATTGCAATTTTTCCGAATTGCTGTTTGGAAATTGCAGTTCCTAATATATGAAAGTTTTAATTTTAAATTAGCGATTCCTAGTAGGAGACACATTGACCTACCTCACAAAATTTTATGAGGTAGGTGTTACTTTGTGACTTACTAGGAATCAGCACCATCACAGTGATGCTGAACTACGTGGGTCAGCAGATCACCATGTCTTTGATTGCTTTTTAAAACAGGGATTGCCTTTTAAAAAGAAAAGTGTCTTTCTTTTTTGTGTTTGGTTGAGAAGACTCAGTGGTCCTATGAACTATTGCCTCCTCTTAAACAACTCTCTTTTTTCATTCACAAAGTGAGAAGAAGTCCCCAAGGGACCCCTTCACATTTGCGGATGGATTAACACTAAGGGGCCGATTCCAATTTTGGACGGAAGGGATCCGAACAATGTTCATCGTTCGGAGCCCTTCCGCTCGCATCGGAATGTGCCGTCCGCATTCCTTTCTGATGGAACCATTCCGATGGGCTGGGTCGGAAAGGAATATGACTCAGATTTCCGGATGGCTTACGACGGCCTCGGAGAGCCCATCCGGAAATCCTTCAGTTCTCCCCGGCCGCTCCTTTATGACAGAGGGCGTGGCATGAAAAAGGAGTCAGAAATAGTCTTTGGGGGCCCCCAGCAGGGCCCCCATGTGTGCAAGGCCGCCGAAAAGCAGCCCGGGGCCACCTATGGTGCCCCTCTGTTGATCCCTGCACCTGGTTGCACAAACCTTGGGATACCAGCCACAGGGTGCAGGGATGAACTGCACCCCTCCATTTCACACTGCAGGCATGCATTACGGGCAGAAAGCATGCTCCCATTATGTAACATACGATTGCCACCGAACAGGGTTCGGTCACATCATACTTGCAGGGCCGTAACCGACAACAGTAGGTCAGTCGGTCACGGTTCCTGACCGATGTCGGAAATGTTTACAGTTGTTAAATTTATAATGTTTGAATTCAGTCGCAAAACAGTTATACAACACATTAATACATACTATTCCAATTTAGTAATTGGTATTTGGTATTGTAAAGGACACTACTGAATCAATATTTGTTCACAAACCCAAATTGCAATTCAGTAACGTGCTAACGAATTGCAGTTTGGGTTTCATACATATCAAAATGCTTATTTGCGATTGCAAACGCCCATTTCTGCGAAAAAAAGCTTAGTATATCTGGCTCTTAAATCCTTAGTTGCCCATAAATAACAGGTAACTAGCAACAGCCAATTCTTGACTAAAATAACAGAGTCTGCTGGCCCAGCTCCAAACATATTTTGAAGACAAGCTGCTGTTTTATGGAATTCAATCTGTATGTCACCCATGAGGAACACTGAAACCGCAGTTTCTGGTGTTAGAGAGCAGCATTCACAGCTCCATAATGGAGACTGTCCTACTGCCTTGATCCTCATTAAGGACTTGTCAGCAGTGTTCGGTGCTCTAGGCAATGGCCTCTTATGCAGTCTGCTGGATCGGGAACGAGGGAGAGCCTCACGCTAGGTCTTCACATTTATAATAAACCATCATTAAATGATCCAGTTGTGCCAGTCTTTTACTGCCATGCATTATTTTTCCTGTGGGATCCTCCAGGACTCAGGCTGTCTCTTTCCACGATTGATTACCGGCCAGTGTTTGCAGTTTCATATGCCAGTGGTATGCATATCTTTTTGAATTTTCTGGATGGCTCTCTGACATTGATTGGGATATAGGGATGCAGTACAAACCACTGACCATCTTTTAAAGTGTTGAAAAGGCTGCTTTATTGAAACAGGTGCACATGAACCTATTTATGGGCAAACTGTCTTACAAAACTACCACCTCACTAAACAACAAAATTAATTAGTCAATGTTCTACACCCCACCCAGCAACTAACTCATTGCTATTAAAGTGCATTTCAACATATTTAACCTTAACATTTCCCTCCAGTCTAAGTGTAAGTATTAAACTCTAAGCAACTAAACTTCTTAACCTTGAACTTCCTGCCTACCCTTCCTCTGCCCATTTTCCACCAATGGCAATGCCACTCCAACCTCTATCACCTCCTGGAAAACTATCTAGGCCACAGTTATGAACCTGTCTAAAGTGACAACATTACAACCATAACAAACCCCATTTGCCCCGTCCCAACATCAGGACCCGGGGAATATAAAAAACTCCCTAGACCTAAAAACTCAAACTATCTAAATAAAGGTATGGGTGGGAGGGGGAAACAATATGAACAGGGCTCCCTAATGCCAGCCACCAGGTTAACTGAAACCGAAAATGGTCGCAGGGTGCCAAAAATAAAGCTATTTATATAGCCCTGTTGGGCTACATTGGGCTCCATTGGAACCCAGCCGAAGGAAGGGTGGTGATAGTCACTTTGACTGCACCTTCTCCCAAAAACCTTGGCTGGCAGACCTTCCTGCGATCTCCTGCCCCCAAATTTCCATTCAGCTACGGATTGTTCATTGGCAATTAAATTATGGATGACCACAAGCTACCTCGTCTTTAGTGCTAGTAAGACAGAATTGTTATTCTCCTTCAAATCTCTGTTTTAATTTTCCCACACTAGGTCACCTCCTGAACCTGTACAGTCGGTGTTAAATCTTGAAGTTACATTTTGATTCTGACCTTACCTTTAAGCTACAAGTGACAGCAGTCACTAAGTCAGCACACTTCCAACTCCCTTTTCAGGTCGAGCCTAAGCAGGGCATGCACTGTCTCTTCGTTACATGGTATATCTACTCTGTTGGCTTTCAGCACGCCCATCACTTTTCATTCCTTCCTTCGTGCGCCTTTCGAAATCCCTTGCTTTTCAGTGGTGAATAATTGCAATTTGTCCCTCCTTTTGGTGTGTTGTTCCCTTTCATGGAAATTGCCCCTGTTTCCTGTCTTATCTCACTTCTGGTTATTAATGTTACTTTCAGCACGCTATTTTTGTTGTTTTCTGGCTGTAACACAGGAGTCGTGTTTTTAGTTTCTTTGTTCCTGTTCATCGTTTGTGCCCGTGACATGAGCAAGCCCACCAGAGGAGCCGACCTCCAATAAAAGCTGCTTAATGACTAATGCATGCAGGGTCAGTTTACAGAGGCGGAGCCTGAGCGCCGCAGGAGCTGAACACTGCATCCCCAGATGGCTTACCTTTTTAAACACAGTTGCGTCACTTTTCAAGATCTTGCAGAGCTGGATAGACAAACTTTATCACCTTCAATGCTACAGTGATTCATCTTGGATGCTGAACTCCCTTTAATCCCATTATTCATGACAAGCTCAGCTCGTCATGAGCACACGAGCAGTGTACTGCATGATGAGCTGAGCTCGTCATGAGCATGGAAGGTGTTAATCTGATAAATTACAGTCCATGTGTTACAATATATCATTGGGACATGCGCTGTAGTCTGTGGCATAGGCGATTTTCATCAGGGGCACAAAGTTCCACTCCTGGATATTGATTTACAAGCCAGGTGCATAAAGGAAACTATATTTCTCATTCACCTTAGTTCAGCCTAAGTTCTAGACTGTAATGCTTTGCATACTGTTAGAGCTGTCAAAATGCTATTTCGGAGCACTTTAAAGACATAAAACTGCAATGTTTGGGTCGAGTTCAGAGCAATTGTTTATTTCAAACGTATAATAATAAGAAAAAAATGAATGTGTGTACTTTTTGTGATATCGAATATCTTTGTACTATCATTGGCAGATATTTGTATGTATAACAATAAAGGTAATACAAGAGTATTTTCACTTCTGGCCATTTAGGTCACTTTCCGTGCACTCATTTTTTTGTTAGTATCTGTCCATTACGCAAGCACTTGTGTTCCTGCATATCATTTTGTGGCCGTAACACGAGCACTCGTGTTTTCAGATGCTGCTGAGTTAACCCATCCCCATTTTATTTGCAGTTTCGTCTAGTTCGACCCGAATTTATTACACCCCTTTACATGAGCACCAGTTACATTACACAAAGCCTTGTGTGTGTGACCCAGTCTGACTCTTGTCCCTGAGCACAACCGAAGCTCAGAGTGACTGCTGTGCAAGGACAAAGGGAGGCTCTCTGGCCATTAGAGCAGGGACCCAACCAGAGGAGCCAACATCCGACGAAAGCTGCTTAATGACTAATGCATGAGTAGTAACTTTAAAGTGGCAGAGACAGCCCTGCTAGTGCCAGCCTGAGCTCCACAGGAGCTGTATGACACTCCTGCAGATGTCTTATCTTTTTAAACAGTTACCTCACTGTTCAATGTCTTGCAGAGCTGTCTAGACAAACCTTATTCCGATAAATTACAGCTCTTATGTAACAATATATCATTAGACATATGTTGTAGTCGGTGGCATAGACGATTGTCATCTGGGCACGAAGTTCCTCTCCTGGGCCTTTATTTATGATCCCGGTGCATAATGGGAACTTTAGGCGCTGCTAACATGCTGTTTTCTAGCACTTTAAAGGCAAAAAAATGCAATGTTGGGGTTGAGTTAAGAGCAGTAGTTTATTTTAAATGTATAATAATAACAGAAAAATGCATGTGTGCTCTCTGTGATATTGAATATCTGTGTATGATCATTGTTCCTCTACCCTTCTATCAGCCCTCTCATCCCTATTACTGCTTGCCCGCCCTCCCATCCCTGTTTCTTCTCCCCTTCATCTCTGTTTCTCCTCCTTTCTCTGTTTCTCCTTCCCCGCCCGTTCACCATTCCCATCCAATTGCCAAAGCCAAAAGCTCACCCATGGGCGAGATTTGTTGGCTTTGCCACTGCTTGTTCTGTCAGTCTAATTTTACTGATCACTCAGCTGTAATTTCTAGGTTACTCAAATTACAAGAACATGGCCGTCTTTATTGTGTCTGACCTAAAAGGATGTTCAACCCCATTTCACACCATCATGCTGATCTTGGCTGGCAGCAGGTAAAGGACTCAATCAAGATGAAAGCTCTTTGTATTTCATGGAATCACATTGAAGGCAAAACTCCACACCATTTGGTAAACTGTTTCTAGTCTCAGCAGCCAAAGGGGACTTACTGCTTACCCGTCACAAAACTCCCTAAAATGATGTGAGAAAGTGCCATCTTTCTTGCCTTGGTATGCCCCACTTTTTTCTGAACTGCTGATGTGCTTTGACTGAGTGTGCCCTGGGTTCTTGCCAGCCAGGTACCCAGGTCCTGTATTCCTTCCCTAAAACTGTGTTGAAACCAAAATCCAATTGGCATCTCTGGCCACCTATCAGCCGCTAGTAAATGGTGCCCTAGGCACCCAGGGCATGGTGACCAGAGAAGACCCCTGAGGACTACAGCACTTATTGTGCCACCCTCAGGGGACCTGTACCCTGACACCCACACACAGCCTTTGCAGGCTGAGTGTCGAAGTACAGAACTAAACAAAGAGGCGACATGGCACACATCCCTGTGTGCCATGCCCACAGAACCCACTGCCCTGGCATACTTCAGTCACCCCTCTAGCTGGGTGCCCTATGCCAGAGGTGTGGGCACGGGTGCATGAGCCCTGTGCCCCTACAGTACCCAGGGCAATTCCTGGGCACTGTAAGTGCAGTGATGCCATTGAGAGTATATGGTGCTGGGAGGTTGTCATTACGAACTCCACAGCACCATAATGGCTACACTGAAGACTGACAAGTTTGGTACCAAACCTCTCAGCACTTTAAACCCGCACTGATGCCAGTGTGGGATTTAATGTAAAATGCACCAGAGGGCATCTTAGAGATGCCCCCTGAAAACCTAACCTACAATCCACGACTGGGCTGAGATGCTGCAGAGGTTACCACACAGCAGACATGTTGCTGGACCCCTGAGTGGAGAGCCCCTGCTCTCCTGGGCCTGCAACAATGCACATCCTAGGCGAGGTGCTAGGTCTCCTCCCCCAAGATGGGCAGGGGGAAGCTTCAAAGGCATGTTACCTCTGTTAGCTTCTCCAGACCATTTGCTGTACCCAGCAACTGACCCCCACCAGTTCTGACCCCCACTCTGGCGGGAAGACTGGCGGAAAAAAATACGTCAGGAAGGGAGGTGTGCCAGCCTATGCCAACCCCACCCCTTAGGTGGGGAGACGAGTTGAAGCACGACCCCGGGCTCTGGTCATCTTGAACATGGGGAGTCCTGCCCAAACACAGCTAGGCTCCTGCCCCCTCCCACAGGAGAGGAGCAGGCTAGGTGGTGTACCCATCCCAGGACAGAGACCTATTGGTCCATGCCCTTGCCCTACCTGTAACGCCCCTAAATTCGGTATTTAGGGGCTCCCTAAACCTTCATTCCTCAGATCCAGATTACGAAACAAGAAAGAAGTGGTCAGCAACATCAAAACTGACTACCTGGGTCTCCCACGAGCAGTGGTACTGCTCAAAGCAAGTAACAAGCCCTGGCATCAGCCCAGAACCGCGAACCCTGCACCCTCTGCACCCGCCAAGCCTGGCCTGTGCCGGAGTGAATCAAGACCCAGAGGATGTCCCCCTGGCGATTCTGACCTGGAATCCGGTGCCCAAGGACCCTCCTCGACGACCCCAACGATGCCTGCAGCCTCAGGACAAAGGGCCCTTCCGACTGCGGCCAGCAGGGGGTACGATTTCCTGACCTCAAAAGACACCCCTGCACCCGGCGCCCCACAGCACCCTGTGCCCAACTCCTGGGTGCCTACCTATCCTCCAAGATCCCAACTTACTCCTCGAAGTGTTGGTCGCTCCAGAAGCTCCACCGTCCCCGAGCCTGCAGCCTTTGTTCCCTTTTCAAGATCCTCATTGAATAACATTGAGCGCCCAACGGCTCAAAAGCACTCTGCACCCCGCCGCCCGAGTGCCCCTGGGAGTGTAACCTTTGTCCTATCCTACTTCCCCATTTGCCCTGAGCAAGTGACCAGGAGCCCAACTCCCACAGTACAAAAGTAACGAGATAGTACTTTACCTGCAACTTGAATTTTCTCCCATTGGATAACATTGCCAGGTTTCTGTTGAAAAGTTTCTACGTGTTAACTTTTAAAATAGCTTTTTATTCCTGAAAAATCACTACAATACCTAAAACGTTTTTGCTAAACTGTTTTTAGCTTAGACCCCAGGACTGAACCTAAGAGCCAGTCCTAGAATTCCCAAAGTAATATACAAAGTAATCTACTGTGGTTATATAAGGAAATCCATTGAGCTCAATGCTAAATTGTGTGTAGAATTGTGTTGCCTACTGCAACCCTGTACCTATTGTATTTACAAAGTTAATTGCCTTCCTGCAAAGTACTCATCGGAGACCTCTCCTATGGAGAACAGCACATTTTGATACCTGTTGGTTCTAGAAATAAAACAAATATATCTCTTGATATAAAAACAATTGGCCTGGAGTTCAGTCTTTGAGTGTGTGAAACCTTTTGCTGACTGAGTGTGTGCAACAAATGCTTTACACTGTCCTCTGGTACTGCCTTACTGCTCGACCAATCTACCACTTTAGAGAGTAAGGTCACACCTGGCTTTAACCTCTGTTATACCTCTGGGGTTTATGGACTCTATACACTCTGTACCTTATTCTAGTCCAGTGTACATAGAGCATCTTTCTCACAAATGATAATCAATAATGGACTTTAATCAAAGTTGGACAGTAGCTGCCTGTGCACTGCTGACACTTCCCTCTGGATTGAACTGCTGGCACAACCTTGGTCCATTACATCTTACAGCGCTTTTAATTATATACTTAGATTCCACTTAGTCACTTTGGGGATATTATTTATGGAACAATTGTGTGGCACAAGACATGTCAATGATTTGCTTACCATTCTAAAAACCTGTGGGTGCAGCACTAAATGGCATAGTATCACGTGAGCACCCACGCAACCCTCAGGAAATCTAGGCCATTGTCTTCTTTGAGTGTTACATGAAATGTTTTCCATCACTTTTCATTTATTTTTGTAAAATGTTTATTGCTTTATGATTTATATTGTTTTGTTAACTTCTTAACCCGTTTTTGGTATTTGTTTGCATTTTATAAATAAAATAAATCAAGGACAAATCTATTCTACTTTAAGCCAAAGTTGGATTTACAGTTGGACTGTTGTTCACTCTGCTGCCTTGTGTTGCTGAACTGTCTTTTCAGTTCACAGACATGGGGACATTTTCAGTCACATTAGTACATCACACCAGCGGCAGCTCCTCCGCTAAGGCGGAGAAGCGTCACTCCACTTCTCTGTGAGCAGTTGAAAAAAATGTTTTTTTAAATGATAATAACGCGATGTTATTATCATTTATTTGTTTTGTACTGACTCTGTTCTAGATGTGGGTGGGGTGGGGCTGGGATGTCCAGAGCAGGGGGAGGAGTGGTGGGCACTTTCTTAAGTGCGCATGACGGTTCGGCTGGCCGTCTAGGGTGGCCAAACATTCATGAACACTTAGCACATTCTCCACCAGGCTGTATTGCACAGCCTGGGTGGAGAATATGCACAGGCTCGCACTGCCTGTCTGAGCGCCGAACCACAGTGCTCAGACAAATCACAATGCTGCTGTCATGCTGTGGACAGCAGCGTTGTGATGGAACCCTTCACCACGAAACAAGCTTTGCAAGCTTTCGCAAAGGTTTAAAGACATGGCTGTTCAACCAATAACACTATCACTCTCTTTTCCACTCTTCAGGCTGGTGCTGGGAAACCCTTTTTGGGTAGCTGTGCGCCTTATAAAAATAATTTAACATAACATAATATTGTCTAAGGGAGTCTGGGAACCGAGAGGCGGCGGCCGGCCTGCAGGTAAGGGATTTTTTTATTTTTCTTCCCCCGCCCTGCCACTCCTGTTAAGTAGCAGTCGCCGCTGCTTCATACATTGGTATCACCAGCCTATCTGCAAATGTTATGACTGCAGTCTTTTCAGGAGATGCCACATAAACTTCAATGCAGTTAAATCCCTCTTTCTTTTTATACCTTGTTTTCTGCACTCTTAGTACGTAGACTGCTCTCAGTGGTACCTTCCCACGTTATTATGCAAATCTTCTCAATTCATAAATTGGAATGCTACTCTATGGCAGAGTGGCATCTCCTTATAGGGCCCAGGATCACATCTTTCTGCAGTCTGACCATGCTCTAAATTCTAGCCCCTGCATTAGATACAAATCCACATTAACAGAGGTGATCCTTTACCACGAATGATCGATGGCCTGGATGCTGTAAGGGGAATGACCTTTCGGATTACTGGCCACTTGACTGGGATTCCTTCACCGCCCTCCTCTCCGTCACCTCCCAGCTCAGGTGGATCCGCGTCGACGCGCCGCATCTGCGCAGATGCCTTCCCGCTCTGCCCCACACGTCCCCTTGTTTTGTATTCTAAAGTAATGACTGGGAACAGTTCATGATTAGTCATTCTGCTGGCTTACCTCCCCGCAGATTAAAACAAAAAAAAAATCTGAACCATGACTGACTTGCAAATGCCTTTTTCCTCCCGGCTTCTGATTGAATTTCAGGTCACTCGGCTATGGAGCTCGCATTGTACATAAGTCGACTTGTCTAATAAACTGGATTAGTGAGCATGCACAATATGGAGCTCGGTGACGCCGTTGCACACTGATGAGGGTGCTGAACTCGCCACTGCGCGACAGTGTCGGGCATGTAGTGTCGGCTACAGGGAGTCACATCCTGGGAAATTGCACTGAGGGATGAGGATAGGTCTTAACATCGATGAAAGGTCACGGGGCGCCATCTTGAATTGTTTGAGAAGGTAAGTTGTGTGTTCCTTGCAGAAATTAAAAGAGTTCTGCACAGGTAAGCGGAAGAGCACAAAACATCCACAACAGTCCAATTATCCATATTGTGTATGGTTGTTGAGGCCTCTCAGATTCAGGCATTTGTGGGTGATGCATGGCAAATGAAAGACAATTTGCACTTCCATAGAGAGTTTGTGTAGGTCCTTCAAAGTGGGGAATGCTGTGCTCTGATTTCGCTATGGCCCGCAGCATGTAGAGGAGGCGTGCAGAGAACCATATTGAAATAAAGCGTTGGTCTGCGCTTCATGCAATAGAACAGTTCAATACTGTGGAAAGGGAAGAAGAACTGCTCCGTTTGTGGGGTTGCTTTACCCACCCAGTGCTTAATTTGTAAAAGAATAAGTGCCAGGGCCAGAGTTTACTCAGAAGCCTGCAGCTGGTGCTATCGAAGGTCAGGATGCTAAATGCCAAGGCTGTGCAGCTTTGAATCCACCTCATGCCTCCCTCTTCCATAGACCTACACTTCCTGTTCCTTTATCTCACTGTTTGGGGCGCTTTATTCCAATTTGTCTTAAGTTTACAGATTCCCATTGGCTATCTTCTCCTGTGTTGGATGAGCAGCATCCTTTTAAAAGATGGCGCTGCCAATTGACATTAAGTTGACAAAGACAAGGATAACAGAAGGGACTGCCGGACAGTTTGCCCTTTAGTGACACCTAGTCCCATTCTGGGCCTTTCACTAACCTCCTTTTTTGTCTAATTCAGAGTTACTGGAAGGGCCAGTATGTGCTTTTTGGCCACAGATGACATCAGAGGGTTACCCCCTAGTCCAGTTTTCCTCTCAATAGTCTGCTATTTTCTGTAAACGGGTGAAGAAAGTGGAAGAAAGTAAACAGGGTTCTTAAAGCTGAGACAGGGGTCGCAGACAGTTCCTGGGGTAGCATAGGGCATGCAAGGGGTTACAGTTCTTACCTCTGGCTGTCCCGTAAGATATCCAGGTAGGACCTTTCCCTGCTGCCTAGCACCTGGCGCTCTTCCTTATAACTGAGCAGCCTCAGTCTATTGGTCCTCGCCTCCGAGTTGGCACTGGACGAAAAACATTGTTTATTTCTGCTGATTAGTGATATTTTGTATATAGTTGTGTCTTGTATTGATTGCAATGGTGCTCTTGTGAGCAAATTCACAATGATAAAAAGATGAGTCAATGCCAACGGGCAATCAAGTCTGTGACTGCGGGTGGCACACGAGCCAGCAGGGCTTGTTTAAGTCATTGACAAATATCATTATATCAGTTTTCTAGCAAACATCATTGACAGTACATGTACCAAGTATTTGTACTATCAATGTTGAAGTAACTGATATTACTGTATAAAAGTATCTGCTTAGCAGTGTGAGATAAAAGCAAAGAAGAGAAGAATTCTTCGGTCGGCAGTTCAATGTGCTTTATGAGTATCTGTGTTTGCAGTTTCTACCCTTTTATTAACCTTTAGACTCCTTCCAATATATGCCATTTCATTAGTCTACCTATTGATCTTTTAAATGTGTATCTTAGCATTTGAATATCTTCTTTTTCTTGTGCAACACTTCAGCTTGTCATTACACTTTAGCTTGCACCTCTTTGCATTCTGCGGCATATACATTAATTGATTCCATTTTGAGAATGACCCTCCAAAGACCACAATTCAGGATGCTGTTGACTAACCTAGGTCTCGTTGAAGGTGTGAATTGGAAGGTGTGGAAAATGACTTGTGGCCTCTTTGCACCTATGGGGCTTTGGGAGGGCGGCCAACCAGCAGGGAGACTTGCACCCCGGTGTTTTGGGGCCGTTTGGTGTAGTCAGAGCGCAGTGGGCTCTTTTTGGGCTGGTGAGTGGGGGCTATTTAGCCTGCCATTTTCTATGCCATGTCACCATTTTTGGTAAGGTGACATGGCAGCCGGTGGGTCTAGAGGGGGTAGGGATTTAGAAAAAATAAACTGAATTTAGCGCAGAGGTACGAGGCTCACCTGTTTCAGGGTGGCGAGCGGTGATCCCCGGGTGACCGAGGCCATGCAGATTTTAGCTGAAGCTGGCTGCATGTACCTCGTGAAGATGACGGAGAGAGGGCACCCGCAGCCTGCACGACGTATGGCCAGGGGCGTAGCAGTCTGGGCCTGTTCCCCGGTGTGGCCTCGTCAGGGCAGAATAACGAAGCAGGTATGTGCTAGAGCACAGCTTTCCAAACTTTTCTTGTTGCTGACACACTTTCTAGAGATGAATCATATTGGGACACAGTAAGGCAGCGTAGGGTGCAGGTGTAGCGAGCGAGCCATCTAGGAGAGGTTCAGGGGGGTTCTTCCCCATAAGAAAATGTTGAAATAAAAGTGGGCAAATAGTGCATGTCTGTCTCCCTCCCACTGTCTGTCTGTCTGCCTCTCCTTGCCTCTGTCTCCCCCTGACTCCCTCCCTCTGTCTCCATCCCTCTCCCTCCCTCTGTCACCCTCTGTCTCCCTCCCACTTTGTCCCTCTCTCTCTGTCTCCCTCTCTCTGTCTCCTCTCTGTCTCCCTCTCTCTGTTTCCCTCTCTGTCTCCTTTTCCCTCTATCTCCCTCACCTTCTGTCTCCCTCCCTCAGTCACCCTCCCTCTCTGTCTCCCACAGTTTCCCTCTCACTGTCTCCCATGGTTTCACTCTCTCTGTCTCCCTCCCACTGTCTGTCTCTGTCTGTCTGTCTCTGTATGTCTCCCTTCCTCTGTCTCCCTCCCTTCCTCTGTCTCTCTCCCTCCCTCTGTCACCCTCCTCCCTCTGTCTCCCTCTGTCTATCGCCCTCTCTCTCCCTCTGTCTCCCTCCCTCTGTCTCCCTCTCCTTTCCTCTGTCTCCCCCTGACCCTCTCCCTCTGTCTCCCTCCCTCTGTCTCCCTCCCTCTGTATCCCTCCCTCTGTCTCCCTCCCTCTGTCTCCCTCTCCTTCCCTCTGTCTCCCCTGACTCTCTCCATCTGTCTCCCTCTACCTCCCTCCCCCTGTCTCCATCCCTATGTCTCCATTCTCTGTCTCCATTCCTCTGTCTCCATTCCTCTGTCTCCATCCCTCTGTCTCCATTCCCCTGACACCCTCCTCCCCCCTCTGTCTCCCTCAATCGTTCTCCCTCAATCTGTTTCCCTCATCTGTCTCCCCATCTGTCTCCCTCCCTCTGTCACCCTCCCTCTGTCTCCCTCCCTCTATCTCCATCCCTCTGTCACCCTCCTCCCTCCATCTGTCTCCCTCCCTCTGTCTCCCTCCCTCTGTCTCCATCCCTCTGTCACCCTCCTCCCTCTCTCTGTCTCCCTCCCTTTGGGTCCCTCCCTCAGTCTCCATCCCTCTGTCTTCCTCCATCTGTCTCC
Organism: Lissotriton vulgaris; assembly: GCF_964263255.1. Classification (NCBI taxonomy): domain Eukaryota; kingdom Metazoa; phylum Chordata; class Amphibia; order Caudata; family Salamandridae; genus Lissotriton; species Lissotriton vulgaris. The sequence goes on along the minus strand of NC_141687.1, from coordinate 263,419,177 downwards.
CTCCATCTGCCTCCCTCCCTATGTCTCCCTCAATCTGTCTTCCTCAATCTGTCTCCCTCCCTCTGTCTCCCTCCCTTTGTTCCCTCCCTCTGTCTCCATCCCTCTCCCTCCCTCTGTCACCCTCTGTCTCCCTCCCAATCTGTCTCCCTCCCTCTCTGTCCCTCTCTCTCTGTCCCTCTCTCTCTGTCTCCCTCTCTCTGTCTCCTTCTCTTTGTCTCCCTCTCTCTGTCTCCCTCTCTGTCTCCTTTTCCCTCTATCTCCCTCTCCCTCTGTCTTCCTCCCTCTGTCTCCCTCCCTCTCTGTCTCCCACAGTTTCCCTCTCACTGTCTCCCATAGTTTAACTCTCTCTGTCTCCCTCCCGCTGTCTGTCTCTGTCTGTCTGTCTCTGTATGTCTCCCTTCCTCTGTCTCCCTCCCTTCCTCTGTCCCTCTCCCTCCCTCTGTCTCCCTCCCTATGTCTCCCTCTCCTTTCCTCTGTCTTCCCCTGACCCCCTCCCTCTGTCTCCCTCCCTCTGTCTCCCTCTCTCTGTCTCCCTCCCTCTGTCTCCCTCCCTCTGTCTCCCTCTCCTTCCCTCTGTCTCCCCTGACTCTCTCCCTCTGTCTCCCTCTACCCCCCCCTGTCTCCATCCCTATGTCTCCATTTCTCTGTCTCCATTCCTCTGTCTCCATTCCTCTGTCTCCATCCCTCTGTCTCCATTCCTCTGACCCCCTCCCCCTCCCTCTGTCTCATCCCTCTGTCTCCATCCCTCTGTCACCCTCCTCCCTCCACCTGTCTCCCTCCCTCTGTCTCCCTCCCTCTGTCTCCATCCCTCTGTCACCCTCCTCCCTCTCTCTGTCTCCCTCCCTCTGATTCCCTCAATCTTTCTCCCTCAATCTGTTTCTCTCATCTGTCTCCCCAATTTGTCTCCCTCCCTCTGTCACCCTCCCTCTGTCTCCCTCCCTCTGTCTCCATCCCTCTGTCACCCTCCTCCCTCCACCTGTCTCCCTCCTCTCTGTCTCCCTCCCTCTGTCTCCAACCCTCTGTCACCCTCCTCCCTCTCTCTGTCTCCCTCCCTCTGTCTCCCTCCCTCTGTCTCCATCCCTCTGTCACCCTCCTCCCTCTCTCTGTCTCCCTCCCTCTGTCTCCCTCCCTCAGTCTCCATCCCTCTGTCTCCCTCCATCTGCCTCCCTCCATCTGCCTCCCTCCCTATGTCTCCCTCAATCTGTCTCCCTCAATCTGTCTCCCTCCCTCTGTCTCCCTCCCTCTGTCTCCATCCCTCTCCCTCCCTCTGTCACCCTCTGTCTCCCTCCCAATCTGTCTCCCTCCCTCTCTGTCCCTCTCCCTCTGTCTCCCTCTCTCTGTCTCCCTCTCTGTCTCCTTTTCCCCTCTATCTCCCTTTCCCTCTCCCTCGGTCTCCCTCCCTCTGTCTCCCTCTCTCTCTGTCTCCCACAGTTTCCCTCTCACTGTCTCCCATAGTTTCACTCTCTCTGTCTCCCTCCCACTGTCTGTCTCTGTCTGTCTGTCTCTGTATGTCTCCCTTCCTCTGTCTCCCTCCCTTCCTCTGTCTCTCTCCCTCCCTCTGTCACCCTCCTCCCTCTGTCTCCCTCTGTCTATCACCCTCTCCCTCCCTCTGTCTCCCTCCCTCTGTCTCCCTCTCCTTTCCTCTGTCTCCCCCTGACCCTCGCCCTCTGTCTCCCTCCCTCTGTCTCCCTCTCTCTGTCTCCCTCCCTCTGTCTCCCTCCCTCTGTCTCCCTCTCCTTCCCTCTGTCTCCCCTGACTCTCTCCCTCTGTCTCCCTCTACCTCCCCCCCCCCTGTCTCCATCCCTATGTCTCCATTTCTCTGTCTCCATTCCTCTGTCTCCATTCCTCTGTCTCCATCCCTCTGTCTCCATTCCTCTGACACCCTCCTCCCTCCCTCTGTCTCATCCCTCTGTCTCCATCCCTCTGTCACCCTCCTCCCTCCACCTGTCTCCCTCCCTCTATCTCCCTCCCTCTGTCTTCATCCCTCTGTCACCCTCCTCCCTCTCTCTGTCTCCCTCCCTCTGATTCCCTCAATCTTTCTCCCTCAATCTGTTTCTCTCATTTGTCTCCCCCAATATGTCTCCCTCCCTCTGTCACCCTCCCTCTGTCTCCCTCCCTCTGTCTCCATCCCTCTGTCACCCTCCTCCCTCCACCTGTCTCCCTCCTCTCTGTCTCCCTCCCTCTGTCTCCATCCCTCTGTCACCCTCCTCCCTCTCTCTGTCTCCCTCCCTCTGTCTCCCTCCCTCTGTCTCCATCCCTCTGTCACCCTCCTCCCTCTCTCTGTCTCCCTCCCTCTGTCTCCCTCCCTCAGTCTCCATCCCTCTGTCTCCCTCCATCTGCCTCCCTCCATCTGCCTCCCTCCCTATGTCTCCCTCAATCTGTCTCCCTCCCTCTGTCTCCCTCCCTCTGTCTCCATCCCTCTCCCTCCCTCTGTCACCCTCTGTCTCCCTCCCAATCTGTCTCCCTCCCTCTCTGTCCCTCTCTCTCTGTCTCCCCCTCTCTGTCTCCTTCTCTCTGTCTCCCTCTCTCTGTCTCCCTCTCTGTCTCATTTTCCCCTCTATCTCCCTCTCCCTCTCCCTCTGTCGCCCTCCCTCTGTCTCCCTCTCTCTCTGTCTCCCACAGTTTCCCTCTCACTGTCTCCCATAGTTTCACTCTCTCTGTCTCCCTCCCACTGTCTGTCTCTGTCTGTCTGTCTCTGTATGTCTCCCTTCCTCTGTCTCCCTCCCTTCCTCTGTCTCTCTCCCTCCCTTTGTCACCCTCCTCCCTCTGTCTCCCTCTGTCTATCACCCTCTCCCTCCCTCTGTCTCCCTCCCTCTGTCTCCCTCTCCTTTCCTCTGTCTCCCCCTGACCCTCGCCCTCTGTCTCCCTCCCTCTGTCTCCCTCTCTCTGTCTCCCTCCCTCTGTCTCCCTCCCTCTGTCTCCCTCTCCTTCCCTCTGTCTCCCCTGACTCTCTCCCTCTGTCTCCCTCTACCTCCCTCCCCCTGTCTCCATCCCTATGTCTCAATTTCTCTGTCTCCATTCCTCTGTCTCCATTCCTCTGTCTCCATCCCTCTGTCTCCATTCCTCTGACACCCTCCTCCCTCCCTCTGTCTCATCCCTCTGTCTCCATCCCTCTGTCACCCTCCTCCCTCCACCTGTCTCCCTCCCTCTGTCTTCATCCCTCTGTCACCCTCCTCCCTCTCTCTGTCTCCCTCCCTCTGATTCCCTCAATCTTTCTCCCTCAATCTGTTTCTCTCATTTGTCTCCCCCAATATGTCTCCCTCCCTCTGTCACTCTCCTTCTGTCTCCCTCCCTCTGTCTCCATCCCTCTGTCACCCTCCTCCCTCTACCTGTTTCCCTCCTTCTGTCTCCCTCCCTCTGTCTCCATCCCTCTGTCACCCTCCTCCCTCTCTCTGTCTTCCTCCCTCTGTCTCCCTTCCTCAGTCTCCATCCCTCTGTCTCCCTCCATCTGCCTCCCTCCATCTGCCTCCCTCCCTATGTCTCCCTCAATCTGTCTCCCTCAATCTGTCTCCCTCCCTCTGTCTCCCTCCCTTTGTCTCCCTCCCTCTGTCTCCCTCCCTCTGTCTCCATCCCTCTGTCTCCAACCCTCTGTCTCCATCCCTCTGTCTCCATCCCTCTGCCGCCCTCTTCCCTCCATCTCCCTCTCTCTGTCTCCCTCCTTCGGTCTCTCTCCCTCTGTCTCCATCCATCTGTCTCATCCCTCTGTTGGCCTCCTCCCTTCAGTTGTATCCTTCACTCTGTCTCCTTCCCTCTGTCTCCTTGCCTCTGTCTCCGTCCCTCTGTCTCCATCCCTCTGTCTCCATCCCACTGTCTCCATCCCTGTCTCCCTCTGTCTCCCTCTCTCTGCCTCCCTCTCTCTCTGTCTCCCTCTCTCTCTGTCTCCCTCTCTCTCAGTCTCCCTCTCTCTCTGTCTCCCTCTCTCTCTGTCTCCATCTCTCTTCATCTCCCTCTCTCTCCCTCTCTCCCTATCTCACTCTCTCTCTATCTCCCTCTCTTTCTATCTCCTTCTCTCTCTATCTCCCTCTCTCTCTGTCTCCCTCTATCTGTTTCCCTGTCCCTCCCTCTGTCTACCCTAGACTCCCTCCCTCTGTCTGCTTCCCTCTCGCTCCCTCCCTCTCTCTCTGTCTCCCACTGTTTCCCCCTCCCTCCGTCTCCTTCCCTCTGTCTGTCTCCATCTGTCTCCCTCTGTCTGTCTCCCTCCGTCTCCCTCTGCCTCTCACCCTCTGACACCTCACCCCAGCTTCCTGGGCACATACGCAGGTCTTTAAAAGACCATTTACTTGTTATTGAGGCTTCGTTGTGAATCGCCCCGCCCCTTAGAGCAGAGAGTCTAGGAATGCCTCTTAATTAGCAACAGTGCTTAAAAAGGAGGTGCGGTCGCACACTACTTATGTGCTAAGGGCCTGCGACACACCCACCATTTGCAGGCGACACAGTACTATGTCAGGACACACAGTTTGGAAAGCTTTGTGCTAGAGGCTGTGGAATAAGAGCGCTCCAGGCAAGAAGCACGCAGTGAGGGTAGGCCGGGCAACACACTGTGTCCCACTCTGATTTTTGAGGGTGGGTAGGGCGGGGCAACGCTTGGGAATGCCAGTAATGAGAGCAGAGCGGCCGTGAGAGCCATGCTTGTCATGGGGGCAGGGGAGTCCAGTCTGTGATGCAAAGGGGAGGAGACGGCAGGGGGACCCGGAAGGGGATGGGGCCCACATGGCTGAGCATGGCATGGCCTAGTTTGAGTAAGCAGAAGGGAAACATTATGAGTCTCCTGGCCAGGCAGCAGGAAGAGGGGCAGGAGACAGGAGAGGGGGCAGGGGGAGGGGGGCCCCAGAAGAGGAAAAGGCTCAGCAGGCAGGGGGGAGAGGGTGGTCCCAGGTGGGGGAACCACTAACAGGAAGCGGGAGAAGGGAACAAGGTGTGGAAGAGGGGGCAAGGAGGGAGGGGAAGGAAGCCTGTACCCCAGAGGGATGCTTCAGTGGTGTTGGAGATGGGGGGTGGCTGGACAGGGCTCCTTTGGTAATCGGTGCTCGGTGGTCGGAAGAGGGGTGGTGGAAACAGGAGACGGGGGCAGGGGCCTAGGACGGGACAACAGATAGAAGGGGGGAAGAGTCAGGGACAGAAGAAAAAGAAAGGAGTCATGGCCCAGTGTCAGCCATATTGGCAGCAATGCTGAATGGAGTGAAGGAGAGGAGTTTGGGGAGGGGTATGGCGTGAAGTCAGGCGTTGCAACTTAAGGCAAGGTCTACACTGTTAGGGCAGGAGTATCACCTTCTTGGAGCTGTTTCCCCAAGTTGTAGCAGTCACAGTATGGAGTCAGAGCCTAGCTCAGAAGAAGGCCATTTTGAGAGTGGACAACATGGCTGTGGTACATGTGGTTAACAAGCAGTCTGTGAGGGACGAGCAGGTCCTTAAGTTACTGAGAGTATTTATCCTTAGTTGTTTGAAGCATGCCATTCAGTTTCAGGCGAGACACATCCCTGGGGTGGACAATGACATTGCGGGTGCTTTGTCACCCTCACAGTGGAAGAGGTTCCATGGGCTGGCCATGGAGGCGCAAATTCAAAAGACGCCGGTGCCTGCAGGGATGTACAGTTCATCATGTTGTTAATTGACAGGGGTTAGTCTAAAGTCACCATTACTGCAAAACTGGCAGGGATTGCATTGATGGACAAGCTGTGGTGGGGTAATACGCGTTTCCCCGGAGAGCTGGGTAGATGCATTCTTGAGGGCTGGATCAGAGAGGTGGGGCCCATGATCAAGAGGCCGGTGTCAAAGGAACTGTTGGTTAGGCTACTACCCGTGCTACCTAGGATATGCAACAGTGAAGAGGAGTCATGGTTATTTTCTGCATTAATGTCACGGATGTATTTTGGAGCTTTCAGACTGTTGGAGTTGTTGGGGGTAAAAGGGGTTCTAGGGCTTGATTGGAAGGAGGTCAAAGTTGGGGACAGGGGAAGAGGAGCTGTAAGAATAATACTAAAGCACTTGAAGATGTACCAAAGGGGTGTGGGGAAGGCAGTGGTAATGGGGTGAGTCATGTGGCATTGGTATGTCCAGTACGTTGGGGGTGTGTCTTGAAAAGTTGGACCAGGGGTGCCAGGGAAAGTCTTTCACATAGTGTCCGGATAGGGGGGGAGGGGACAGAAGCGCAGTTACTGTGGGTCATGTGGAGATCTCTGCTGCAGTTGGCGGCGGCACCAGGGGATTTCGTCACTCATTCTTTTCGGGAATCACTGACAGAATATCGACGTTGAAAATATCGCCGTAAAAAATATTGGAGGTGGAATATCGACGTCAAAAATATCGAACTCCTATCTAAATTAAGGTAATTGCAAAAATATCGAAAGAAAAAATATTGTTGTAATAAATATAGTTTATTTTAATTTTTAAAAATAATATAAAATTAAATAAATAATACATATAATTAAAATAAACATACTTAAAAATATATTTAACATTATCAGTAATACATATAATATAAAAAATAAAGAAATATATATAATATAATATATATACTTAATAATATTTACAATTAATTACTCTAATAACTTATCAATTGTTAAAAAACATTTTATAATTTATAAATACATACATACGCATACAACAATTATTTAAATAAAAATATCAAAACTATATATAACAAAGTTTAAAAAATCATTTTAAATAAATTAGAAACTACATTAACTAAAACAATAAATATTGTATAGCGTAGGGCTAAAAGTTACTATTCCAACTCCAGAGGATGCAACAGTAGGGAAAGTGTTGGATAGCGTAGCGTTTAAAATTACTATTCCAACTCCAGAGGGTGCAACAGTAGGGAAAGTGTTGGATAGCCTCGGAGTCAAAATTACTATTCCAACTCCAGAGGGTGCAACAGTAGGGAAAGTGTTGGATAGCGTAGGGGTTACAATTACTATTCCAACTCCAGAGGCTGCATCAGTAGGGAAAGTGTTGGATAGCGTGGGATTAAAATTACTATTCCAACTCCAGAGGGTGCAACAACAGTAGGGAAAGTGTTGGATAGCGTACTGTTTAAAATTACTATTCCAACTCCAGAGGGTGCAACTTTAGGGAAAGTGTTGGATAGCTTAGGGGTAAAAATTACTATTTCAACTCCAGAGGGTGCAACAGTAGGGAAAGTGTTGTATAGTGTATGGTTTATTATTATTTTTCCAACTCCAAAGGGTGCAACAGTAGGGAAAGTGTTGGATAGCATAGGGGTCAAAACAACTTACTAATATTAAAAATAATATTTATTTTGTAAAAAATAACAATTTAATTATTGTTTTATATCAAATTATTTAACAATACCAGGAAATAATAACAAAAATTAGCAATTATTAATTAATTACCATTAAAATAAATATAATTAAAGAATTATTATTAAAAATATCTTAACAAATAAACATAAAATAAATAATAAGAAAATCAATAGCAAAACACAATAATTATTACAAAACATTTAGCAATTAATAATTAATTAACAATAATTGATTGATTAACTGATTAACATAAATACATTTAAAAAAATCAAATTTAATTACCAATTAATAAATAATAACCAATCCATTAAAAAAATAAAATAGTTATTAAACATTTATTACCAATTATTCATTACCAATAATTTAATTATCAATACTCAACACTATGTTTTTTAACTTAATTACAATTAACTTTCTTCCCACCCTATTACCCTATAACCTCACAACACACTTCATTAATAAATTATTACACTTAATATAATTACCAATTAATCAATTAATAAAAATGAATTACCAATTAATACAAATGAATTACAAATTAATAAAAATTAATTACCAATTTACAATTAATTAACATAACAATATTTATCAATGCCAGTAAATAAAAATTACATATTTACTTTATTACAATTAAATTACTTCCCACCCTATTCCCCTATGAACCCACAACCCGCTACAGAACTAAAACGCAAAATGTTATTAAAAATATTCAATAATTCCTAAAAAATATTTAATTAATTACTAGAATTAAATTACTTCACACCCTATTCCCCTATAAACCCACAACCCGCTATGGTACTAAAACACATAGTTTACTCAAATAAATTATTACTAACTTCAAAAAATGTAATACATATATTTTAAAATTAGTACAATAATTGACAACATTTTTTAAAACAAACATATAAAATAAAATACATAACACTAATATTAATATCAATATTAGTAACATCGATATTTTTGCTATCTATATTACTAACTTCGATATTAACAAAAACGATATTTCTTAACTTCAGGTCGATATTCTGGTCGTCGATATTCTTGATGTCGATATTCTGTCCCTCCGAAATTATTGACTCAATTTTTTTGCCTGTCGATATAAAAAAAATTGATATTTAGACTGTTTACCCTTTTCGGATAGGAGTAGCAACAGAAGCTGAGAAGTGGTACTGGGGCAAGCGAGAAACATGCGCTTGGGGTGTTGGACTACATATTGTTATAAACAATATGTAAAATGTAGTGAGGCGGGGAATTGTAACATATAGTTTTCCACACTCACGCATGTCTCTTTTCAGGTGCAGTAGCAGGGCTGGAGTCGGCGACCCTATCCATTTGGATAATTGACCATTCGTTCGTAAAATGGGCAGAAAGACATGAACTGCAGAAGGGAAAATGTGTGAATCTCTATACATTGGCACGGGAAAGGTGGTATGCGATGGCACAAATGTATGACTTGCTTAAATAATTTGACGCACCAACATGTTTGTCCTGACGTGTTAATTGTAGGCCTGGGTGGTGAACTCCGCTATGTTCGCAGATTTTTCTGCACTTTGCACTCCGTGGAGCTCGCGGAGTGCCGTAAACTCTGCTTTGCGATGTGCAGCAGAGTTTTTTCCCCGCTCGCAATTGCAAAAGGTAAATTTGCAATCGCGAACAGCACGTTCGTGACCGCGAGATGCCGCTCGGGTAGAATTTCTATCCGAAGAGCAGGAATACCAGCACAAACTGCTGTTCGTACTGCACTCCACCACTCGTGGAACTTCGCTGAGTTTTTTTGTAACTTTATGGAGTTTCGCATAGCAAAACTCCACAAACTATGCCCAGGCCTAGTTAATTGTACGAGGACCATAATATCCCACAAGAACATATTCCTTTATTTTTTTAATATCCCTGCCAGATCCAAGAATAAAGAGAAATCGGGATCTGACAGAGGAGTTTTAATCTTTATCCCCCTTTGTCCGCCCGCCCGCCATACCAGTGGGAAATGGGACCACCCGCTAAGGGTGCGGCGGCGCCCGCATATCCCATTAGGCTGCACCGCCACACTGTTATGTTATGTTATGTTATGTTATGTTATGTTATTAAGATTTGTATAGCGCACAGCTGCCCCAGCAAAGGGGCGTCCCGGCGGGCGCATCCCGCATTTCTGACATTGCGGCGGGCGGTGCTGAAAGCACTGCCCGCCGCAATGCCAAAAATGCATGTTGTGCTTTTCAATGCACAACGTGAAAGGCACCATGCGGTCCCTGCCATGTTGTACATTGAAATGCAGAGGGGTACCACCCATGTGCGCCCCCCACCAGCCAGAGTCCCTGGGGGCCCGCAATGGGCCCCCGCAAAAGATTCCCTCATGCCTTTCTGTGGCGGCAATGCCGCCACGGAAAGGCATGTTCCCGCCCACATCTTAATATGGCTGGCGGTGTCTAACAGATACCGCCACCATATTGAACCCTTTTCCGCCCGGTCGACTTGTCGACCGGGCGGAAAAGCGGCGGACGGTCTTTTCATCATTTGCGGACCCTCCAACCATAGTAATATTGCGGGGGTCTTTGCAGCAAGGATGACGGGCGGATCGCCGCTGCCGGGCCGGCAGTGGCTGCTGCCGGCCCAGCGGGGCCATCTGTCCGCCATCCGAATGGGGCCCTTAGTTAGGTAGATCTTTAGAGAAGTAGAGAAGAGATTACAGAGTTAAATGGCTGGGCTGAGGTTGTTAAATAGTTGCAAAGAAAGGAGAAGGGTAGGGAAAGCTTAGCGGTGGGGTAGGAGCATACGCAGGTGAATCAATGTATAGCGAGGGGTAGTTTTCTAAGGCAAAGGGTAATGTTTTTGTGAGGTGCACCTGTCTTTGGCCTTTTTCACACAATTTAGAGAGTCTTGGTTGGCTGTGCTGCTCCTTTGCGGCCCAATGTTGTTAAGTTGCCAAACTCACAAAATCAAAAAACAATCCATGAATAAAAAAACGGATGCATACATTTATGCTTAGAGAAGCTATGGGTTGGTACTCTTCATCCATTGGCCTGTCCAGCTGTCATTCACATTTTGCTTCCGACCACCTCAGTATTTAGCATGGGGTAATGGATCAGCCCACTTCAGTTAGTGACTGCCTTGAACTGTGAGCAATGCATTTTTTCCGGCTCATTTGTGCATTTGCTTGAAAATAAATGAACTTTAATGCCAGAGCTGATGGGCTTATACTTTTTTCTTTCCATTCTTTATGCTTTGTTATGTTTATAATTAATCTTTGTGTATTGGAACTGCGTCTTCATTTGACAGTACTTCAAAGCCAATTGCACCTTTCCTTTGAGCCATCATTGTTTTGTTTGAAAATACTGTAGTATTAAATTTTATGTGATGGCTACTTTTTAAAATTACTTAATGAAAGCGTATGCCTGCCAAACCTATTTTTGAGGCACATGCTTTCAATCTGGAATAAAATAACCACCATAGCTCCAGGTTACTAAGGCCAAACTTATTGACTTTGCCAATCTTTGTTTGAAGCTAGTTGTTGTAAATAACACTTTTGACTGTACTTTCTCTCAAAGTTTTGCTTTTCTCCTTCCTAGATTTTTGTCACTCTGGGTGCTAACTTTAGGACTTTGAGTGCGTTTGACACTTTTGTGCAGTGCCAAGCACTGTGGTTGTCGTATACATACTGGAGATTTGTATATATATGATTGGCTGATTCTAGTTAGCTGTAAGTCTTTTCAAGATCTAAGACCTATTACCAGGGCATGTACCTCGAATGCACCTCAGTGGGCCTGCTGCCTGGTTGTGCCATCCACGGAGGTAGTTCATCGATTGTGCCACAGCGTTGCCCTGGTGGGGCCTGTGTGCATGCTTACTGTTACACAGCTTGGCATCTAAAAAGCAATGTGCCAAGGTTCTGCATGTCGCTTGCTATATTGAAGTTCTCCCTGGTGACAAGATGTGGTGTTAGGAAGAGGTAGAGCATGTGCGTGTGTGTGTTACATGCAAGGGCCATGAATGGCACTAAGGTGTATGGTCAGTAGGCTGTCGAGCAGTGTTTACTCCGAGCAGAATAGTAGCAGTATAGTGTTTGGTATTGAATTTGTTTTTTAACCCCTCCGATGCTCATGATGAGCTCAGCTCGTCATGAGCCACGGTGGCCGTATGCTCATGACGAGCTGGGCTCGCCATAACGGCCGCAACGCTCGCACGAGGGGCTAATTCCCCCGCTGTGCTGAACGTTCTACAGAAACGGGTGTGGCGTGACGAGCTCAGCTCGTCATGAGCATATGGCCACTGTGGCTCATGATGATCTGAGCTCGTCATGAGCACCAGGGCGCTGTGCGTGCCCACCGCCCCCAGCACAGCGGGGGAATCAGCCCCGCAGGTAAGGGGCTAAAGAATTTTATATAGCACAAACTAGACCTGAGAAATTGGGTATGTATCAGAGCGCTTTACATGAGCACCAGTTTTGCTACAGAAGGACACATTCATTTTTGTTCTGCACCGGGAGATTAAATGATTTGCCCAGAATCACAGGATGTTGAGCGTAGTTGCCAAGACTCGAACCCGGTTCCCCAGTTTCGAGGTTGAACGCTCCGACCGTGAGGTTACATCCTCTCCCCAAACAGATGAGTTCGTAATGAGCTGACATCGCAGCCTCTGGCCAAGGTCATTGGCTCCCTCTCCCTGGACCCATGTCACAAGGTGCTTTGTTGTGGAGAACACCATGATGAGGCCTGAGGGATTTTGTGAGCCTTGGGTGCACCTACAGCTGACTGTTGGGAGCTACGGCAAGTCACACCTCCGCTTGAGAGGAAAACATTTCTCCAGACTTGGAAGCATGCCAGCATCCTGGGGCACAACATTTTGTCTACGAAGGGATTTTGATTCCACACTCCTGCAGGTGCCAAAAGGTGCCCGGAGGTCTAATTGAAGAAGTGTGACTCAATGATTAGATGATGCAGAGGTCTAGCCCGGGACCAGGGTTCAATTCCCCGCCGCGGCGGGTCTTGGGCTCAAAATTCCACGGACCTGATAATTCTCGCCTCGGTGCCTATTCTAATCATGGAGTCCCACTCTGCAACTCTGGGCAATAGCTTGCTTATTCTCCACAACGGCCCCCACAATGCTAAGGATGCCTGGCCTCCACCTTGGGGGTGCCCAGGAGTGGACGCCTCACAGGGAAAGCCAGGATGGGTTCCACAGCGGTATTCGTACAAGCGCCTTGAGACCCTTGTGGGTGATAGTGCGCTATACATGTATCAATTTACAATTACAATTACAATTAATTGGATGGACGAAAAAAAGTAACTGTATCATCAGTGGTTTTGACTGTCTAGTCAACGAGGCGCCAGCTGGGACAAAGTGTATCGTTCGCTGGTGGAGCTGAGGACTGAGGGGCTGGGTCATGAGGCTCAGTCAAAGACCTGTGACAGTTTGACCTTTCTTCTAATGGAAAAGGCAGACAAGTGCATATACCTGTAAAGTGTATATAAAACGTGTGTTTCTTTTGATTTCAAGAGAGAAGTAGAGTGTATATACAATGTGTATATCATTTTGATTTCCATGTGCATGTGTAAAACAAAGAAAAGTCTTTTATCCATACGATGTGGAGTCTTTTTGTGGCGTATGCAGTGTTTTGGGAATGTGGTGTTGTGCCAATACGTTACACTCGAGCCCTGAGGAGAAGCCTGACTGCTCTGTGGCAAGATACCAGCGGCAGTCTCGCCAAGCATATGGATGCCTCTTCGCCGCAGCAGCACTGCCAGGGAACGGCAGGCGGTTCCCTGGTGGGTGTGGCGGGCTGTGGCGGTTGAGAGACCACCACCACCGCACCCCTACGAGTCTGGTGGTCCATGGACAGCCAGACTCGTAATCACCCCCTTAGTCACTCTACACATGGAGGGCCAGTAGTCAGCATCATCCTGGGTGCAGGGAAAGTATCAGTGCTCTTGAAATACAGCTAATTGCCACAACCCACCAGTGTCTCTAGAGTGTGCTGTGGGGTGCGTAGATTTCCTCACTAGGGCAGACATGCTCTTGGGGCGTAATTCCTTCAGGCGGAGCCTAGCACGCTGCTGAGCAGCTACACTATAAAACTCATGATACAAGATTGACTGTGTATGAAAGAACCTGTTTAAATAATAACATCTGGAACAGAGAGGGGCATAGATTTTGCAGCAGGAACTTCAGCCCTACATTTAGCTAGCCCCATGATTTGAATGGAACGACAACACTGCCAAGCAGCATCTTTCAGATGGAAAGCAGTATCTTTCTGTTGTGGAAGTGACTATCAGGGAAGGCTTTGAGAAGAGAGGGTAGATTTGCATGCGGAGGCGCGGTACTCAGCCCAGGGTATATAGACATACATTTAAAACTACCTTTGGGGATGATCAAATTTATGGCATAAGGAGAAAAATGAGCACTCTTCAGTTGTGTTGAATGCGTAAATTTGTTTTTTATGTACTCGTAATGGCATTGTTGCAAAGTTTTCAGCAGATGTGTAGAAAATATTACATTTAAATGAACGACTTTGTTTCATTAAATCTTGAAATTTACGGGAGAATAATTGGGAGTAAATTACAACTCGACATGTCGTAGCGCACTAATGAAGTGAATCCACTGTGTGTGTCGGTGCTTGAAGCAAGTGTTAATAAGTTATTCTGCATTCTCATTTTGTAATTTAGAAACACATCAGACAATTCATTTCCCGCTACCTACATGAATTACTCGCACTGCACGTGTATGTACTGTATAGTACACAATGAATCTGTAGTAGTGTTTCTTTGAGAATTTATTCTGTTAAATGCGTGACGTTTCACAAATTAGTTTTGTTATATTTATTTGTCATGGAGAGCTGTCTGTCATTTAGCCTCACCTTGCTCCTAGCCACCTTATATCCACAATTACGAATCTTTTTGCTTTCAGAATTATAATCTTTCTTTTTTTAGCTTCTGTCTTCCGTCTGGTCTCTTCTCCTACACTACCCTCCCCAATCAAGTATTTTCTCATTATAAATCCTGCTCTTTCCCCATCAACAATAGTCGGTTTGGGTTAAGAACATTGCCAGCTCTTTACCAACAGTGTCTCTGTTGATGCTTAGGAATTGTTAGAGTAGCTCGACTCTTGCTCTGCAAGGTAAATGCATTAAGTATTACAAGTGTTTGGATCAAGGGGAGGAGGTCTCTCGATTTTTCTGATGAATGCTGATTGTTTCATCCACCAAATAATAAGCAAATATCTACACAGTTATTATGTGTTTTGATATATACCAAACCATCTTCGTTGTTGTATCTTATGCAGGGTCTTGAAGGTTGTTACGTTACATACTTGCCAGTTTTTTAGGTCGAGCCTGGGAACACGCATCCGAAGGATGCGGTCCAGGTGGAGAACTATAGCTAGCTGACACGGGGGAATGACGGACAAGAAACTGCCACGCGCTTCTCCCCAGCTGGATTCAGCTGCGTGCACGCGCACCCACACTCACGCATGCGCACATCACAGCCATACGCATACACAGCCACACGCATACACAGGCACACCCCCCCCGCCCCCGCACCTACACACACACTAGCGCACCTACACGCACAGACAGAGACCCCCACACACACACACGCGCACCTGCACACATACAAAGACCCCCCTCCCCCCCGCCGCCGCAATCCCACACATACACAGACACACACACACACCAGCACCGGACCCCACTCACCGGCTACGCAGGATTTCTCTTCTCTGGGGCAGCCCCGGGGTGCTCCGTAGCTCACGGGAGCCCCGGGCCGCGGGAGGACTCGGCTTCTTTGCTCCATCCCGGCGGGCAGCCAATCATAACACAGCAGCAGGCGGGACTTCCTTCTTTCTTCTGGCCCGGCCTACGTCTTCTCTCCCGTTGCCTGGCTTCCTGCCTCAGGGGTCCGCCAATGGCAGCGCGGCCCCGAGCAGGGATCAATACGAATTTTACATTTTTAAGAATGTTAATATTTCACGTTTCCTGGAATGCGCCTTGGGTGTAAGTAGACAGACACTAAATTCATTTATCAAAGCCACGTGGCAGGTATCGGAGGCCAAGCCAGCGTGATGTGTCTTGTCTCTGCCCCGTGGAAACAGAACCCGTCGGTAATTAGGAGTATTGTGAGACGTTCAGTGCTACCGACTGGGCGCGCCGCAAGGGCACCTGTGAACGCGCACCGAGGGCCGTCGGGGCCCCCGGCTAGCAGGCGTGGATTTCAAAGTCACCGGGCGGGCAGCAGAGGCGACCCCCTTGGAGTGCTGCTGCTGCCGCCCACCGCCGTAATCTGGCCCACACAAAAGGAAATCGATCATGGAAATTAGCAGTTACTAATTGCCTGCCGAACCCCTCACGGAAGCCTCTGGGAGGCAGCGAAGCGTGCCGCATTAGATTTTCCCTGGAGATAAGGTCTCTTTGTGTATGCACCTACGCTGTGCGTTTAGGCAGCCGGCGCCTTTGGGTGTGCTGCCCGAGCCAAGGCTGACGCATGTCTGTCAATCAGGTTTAGCAGACTGTAGCACCCGCTGCACCCGAGGTCATTGGCACCAAGAGTGTGTCTTTGTTACATAAAGGAGATCATAGTTTTCATGCAAACACTGTTACTTGCGCGTCACATAGCGACGTCAGGAGCGGCCATTACCTAGAGCACGGCTGTGCGTCATAGGTCGAGAAGGACCGGATCCATGCAAGAGTTTTAGGATGTTCACGTCATACAAATGCATAGGCAGTACATTTAATTGGAACTCTGACGTAATCAGGGGTGAGCCTGACATTCTGGGCTTAGGTCTAGCACTCCTTGACCGACATTGGACCTCTGATTAACTGCTTAATTAATTTGTAAGAAACATAACACTCACACGATGCCAGGGTTTCCGAATACCAAGGCCGCCTACTCTTAATTCCAGCCCACCACTCTTGCTTTAACCACCCTGCACTTCATGTATCTTTATCCCACGTTTACAGATCCTATATCACTGCTCCTTTGCACAATGTTCCTTTCCATTTCTCCCTCATTCTTTCTACTTTTCACTTGCTTTCCCCTGGTCAAAGTCTGGTGATGAAAAATACGTCCTGGTCCCCCAAAAAGAGTGCTGGTGTCCCCCACTGGCACTATCTGACTCAGACTTTGATTGTCACCTCCGTCAATATATAGTTGCATTTCCCATCACAACTGTCTTCTGCATTCATGCAGCTCCTTACTAGCTACCTATCTCCTTACATCCCAGTATCCCACTCAGTGGCGGCTGGCATTTTTACGGGGAGGGAGGCACACAAAGTATTATATATATATATATTTTAAATGAAACACCTAACGCGACGTCCGCACTCCGGACCTCTTCTTTTCAGGAACAGGAACCGGATGCTGGAACTCCCTTGCCCAATCCTGGCGCTGCTCACGTGCAGCATGTGAGCAGTGCCCTGATTGGAAGGAGCGGCCTCACTCTGCGCTACGCAGCGCACTGGAGGCATGCACTTACTCCCTACCCAGCTGTCTTAAGACAGTAGGGTTGAGAGGTTTAAAGTGCTTATGTGTGCAACGGCGGGCCAAAAAGACTTGCGCACTTTAAACAGTGCATTAGACAGCCCACCCTCCTTCGTACTGCTCTCAAACAGCAGCGGCCCAAATGCATGATTACATAATAACACACTCGGTCCATTGGTGTTTTAACACATTTCCATATGTCCCATATTAGTTCTGTGTGCTGAAGTAATCCTCTCTCCAAGAAAAGTGTACCATGGAACAATGATCCTCAACATATTGGCCAGAGACCACACCCACAAATTACTGGGATCACAGAAAATGCCCTTGAAATATTTTGAAATTTTGTGAGATGGAATATAGTACTCATCTTAGAAATTCCACTTATTATTTTTTGCCGGGAATCTATATTTTTAGAATAAATCTGTGTGCTAATGGTCCAGACGCGAGCTGAGGCTTTAACCCGGCTGTGCTGCAGAAATCCCGGCCCAGGTGTGCTGTCCCTAATGGTTATATGGGCGTGTGTCACATTCCAGCAGGCCAAGAACACAAATAATTTTTAGTCTTCATTTAAGTATAAACTCTGTTTTTTATTACTTTTATAAGGCTTCATTCTGCGCGATGCATACCGTACTGAGCACCTCTTTGAAGCTCGAGCATAAAACTTTAATTGCTTTTTAGGTCGAGCCTGGGAACACGCATCCGAAGGATGCGGTCCAGGTGGAGAACTATAGCTAGCTGACTCGGGGGAATGAGGACAAGAAACTGCCACGCGCTTCTCTCCGGCTGGATTCAGCTGCGTGCACGCGCACCCACACTCACGTCGCATACACAGCCACACGCATACACAGGCACACCCCCTCTCGCCCCGCACCTACACACACTAGCGCACCTACACGCACACACAGAGACCCCCCACACACACACCAGCGCACCTACACACACGCACGCACACATACAAAGACCCCCCTCCCCCCGCCGCCGCAATCCCACACATACACATACACACACACACACACACCTGCACCGGACCCCACTCACCGGCTACGCAGGATTTCTCTTCTCTGGGGCGGCCCCGGGGCGCTCCGTAGCTCACGGGAGCCCCGGGCCGCGGGAGGACTCGGCTTCTTTGCTCCATCCCGGCGGGCAGCCAATCATAACCCAGCAGCAGGCGGGACTTCCTTCTTTCTTCTGGCCTGGCCTACGTCTTCTCTCCCGTTGCCTGGCTTCCTGCCTCAGGGGTCCGCCAATGGCAGCGCGGCCCCGAGCAGGGAGGCGGGCAAACAGACTTTTTTTTTTCTAATCCGGTCTTTAGATCTGTACATTTTGATATCTCACGGTTCCCTTAAACTATTCGATATCATCAAATAATACGGACTACAATTTGGAAATATAAAACAGCCTCATGTATTCAACAGTAATCAAACTATGCTCGGCAGTAGATAAATACACAGCGTGTTCCCTACCAAAGAGTGTACTTGGAACCAATGACATGTGATAAATGCAGTGCAAATGTTCGCTAAAAGGGTCACTGAAAAGGGCAACAGATTTAAAATCCTACTGGACCCAGTTACAACGCTGCTCTTCGGCTGGAGTAAGACGCCGGCGCGTGACATTTTCTGCAGTGCGTAATTCAGCTGGGGGCACACAAAATATCACTCGGCACAGCATCACTCTGTGCAACCAATTAACAACAACTGGTTCTAATATGTTCTCTCAATGTTTCAAATCTTTATTACAAATGTCACAAAAAGATGTTAATATTTCACTTCTGTTCTTGGATTTTCATCACAATAAAATACACTGAACATAATCTTCCCAAAAGTTATTTACAAAAGTTTAAGCTATTGCCATTATAAATTACAATAACTTTTATTTAAGTATTCATTTAAAAAAAAATAAAAGCCATTGTTATTTGTAATATTAATACATCTAAGTCATGTAAATACAACACATATTGCATTACAACTGCTATAGGGGTCACGTTTGCGAAAGTTAAAACAATTGGCGTTGTAAATGACAAAGCTATTTATTTCGCTATTTTTAAAACCAACACATAACTAAAAAAATTGTCATTTACAATACCAATAGCTCAAACTTTCCTAATGCGAGACCTATTGCATTGCAAATGCTTGTTCCCTCTCCTTGTCAGTTTTACAATCTATTTGGATAATATTCGTCCACTAACCTATTCTGTAATTCGTAACCCGCGCTGACCGCCCACCATGTTTTCGAATGGGGGTGTTGTGTGAGTGTGCGGTGTGTAAAGCTTGCAGGAGGACTAGCCTGCAGTCTGGAAGGGGTTCCTCTCAGGGATATTACAGGCCAGTCCGCCAGAGATGGGAACCTGCTGGTCGGTGCCATGTACACCCTGGGCAGCAAGGAAGGCATTTCCCCCTGTGTTTCAAGCGTCCGAGCATCTTGAATTTTAGTTCCCTGTCCCTGATCTCACACAGTGGCTTCCAAAGAGGCATGACAGCAGCTTCTCCTAGTGGCTGTGCTTCCTCTTCTTGGTCATATTCTTTATTACAAGAGAGGCGGGTCAGCAGGAGACAGTGTTGCTATGTTTCCAGTTGCTTTTAGAAGCTCCTGTGTTATCAGTGGTACTGTTTACTGCCTTTTGACCTGTTCTTCTTGTCAGTTCGAGATACTCCAACTCAAGCTTCCTGGTCCTCTTGTTGAGTATATCCATTCTAGTCCTTCATCTGGAGGTTTTTCAGATTTGTCTTTGCCGGGAAGCGGCTTCTTTTCGAGGACACTTCCTGACGGAAGTTGTCTACCTTCCATCAATATGCTAGCTGCAGAAAGAAATGTTCCATTGTTTGGGATGAAGATCACCCAGATAAACCTATGCCTGTCTTGGCCAGCCATTGACACACCTCTGCTTGTGTGGAATCCCAGCCATCTGTGGAATTCAAAAAGTTGAATTTCTGCTGTGATCCAAAGAAAGAAATGTTGTCTATGTAATGACTGTAACGAATATCAATTTATAACAGGCAAATGCTTATTTCTAAAAAAAACAAAAATCTGAAGGTCAATGCCATATGGATTAACCTTCCTGGGGGAAAATGTAGCCCACACTGAGGTACCTTTATTTTACAAAAACAAATTTCCACTGAATAGTAATGTCACTTCAATACATTTTACACTGAATTCACTCTGGACAACATGGTACAAGGTTGTCTGTATAATTTTCTATGTAAAACCTACAGAGATTTATTTAAATAAGACATTCAGGGTTATTTGTATAAAGAACTATAATATTTATTGTGACTATAATGTATTTGGACATATCAATGGCATCCACCCCCATTTTCTCATTCATGCCAGTCTTATCTTGGCGTACAATGTAATTTTGTGAATCGAAGACACCTTTCAAAGTAGTGTGACAGACATTCTGTTCTATAAGCTGTCATTGACGTAATGGGCCTCACTGGCAAATCATTCATATCTTTATGGATTTAGGCAATCTATATTTTGTTGGCACTCTGTACTAAATTACTATTAAAAAATCTATATCTTGCTTGCAAAGCCACACTACTGTTACCCTCTAAAAATATCCTCAATTTTCATTGCAAGGTAAGAAAATAGTCAATAGTAATTGATGGAATCCATATTATAAAAGATCACAGTGCTATCACCTTTAACTCTAGGGGTTACCTTTATGGAGTCATTATCTAAAGACAGGTAAAGTTTCATTTCCACCCTTCATGTGATTCTCTCAAGCCTAATTCCTGCCATTAGCATATTGAAATTATTCAATGTCGGTTTGTGAGGGCAATGGTAGAGCGTGGTGGGGTGGGTGACAGGAAACCTGGAATTTTTTTTTATCTTTGAGACTGGGTTTGGAGGACATGTTATGTATGGCTCCCCATTACTATTCTACATGTGTTTAGTTGTTGAAAGCAGAGGCAAATGATTTGGTGGGGCCATACAGAACATAAACGTATAGATTGATATGAAGTGAATGAAAGAGAAGCTTTCCACCTCAAGGTTCCGTATCACATTATAGACATATCAAGTTTTACTCTTGTGGTCCGTTTGATGTCAGTCAGGCCCTTTAGTGGGAAACATTCTTGGGCCCGATTCACAAAACTAACGCAAGACAAAATCCTAAACTTACTACTTTTGGTATTAACAGAAGTTAGGATTTAGTCTTAAGACCAACTTAAGACAGACTTAAGACAGACTTAAGACACAATCCTAACTTAAGTCTGTCTTACGTTTGTCTTAAGACAAACTTAAGACAAAATCCTAACTTCTGTGAATACCAAAAGTAGTAAGTTTAGGATTTTGTCTTAAGTTAGTTCTGTGAATCGGGCCCCTTGTTATTTGCTTTTACTATAATTCTATATGTTACGTTTGCACGTTTTACCAATGTATCTCATCACTAACTATTCAAAAATGTCTATCTCATCTCTACCTATCAAATGCAGTTGGATTAACATAGTGGGTGCAGATACGCCGGATATAGTTAGCTTTGTGTTTTATTCTCTATCCGAAAAGATTCTGCAAAGTCTCGGTTTCATCGTAGAAAATCTACCTTGATTCTACTAAAATAAAACATACTTTTCTTTCATAGGACAAAGGATGAACCCTTGCTGAGGCCTCCTTCGGCACCTTTGCTCAGTACCTTGCTAAATAAGTACATGATAGAGATATAATCGGAGGTTACTTTTTCCAATACCGTTGTTGTTTGGTCTGCATGCAATTTTTACTTTCCTGATGGAAACTTTAGCAACCCCAGCTCTTCCTCATTTTGTGAAGCTACCTCTGAAAAAAGGGACAGCAACTTTGGTCGCTGGGCTAGGTGCCTATGCACATGTGGATGGCTCTCAATCAGAGTCAGTGGAAATTCTTCTAGAAGTGTCAAAAAAGTCACCTTTTGGGTGATCTCTAGTTTGATAGTATTTTATTTGGCTTCGCACATAATTTTTTTGTTCTGTGCAGTTTTTATCCATCCACAAAGGATGTGTCGGATAAGAGGATAGCTAGTGGCAAGAGGCGTAGCTTTCATTATATATATATATATATATATATATATATATATATATATATATATATATATATATATATATATATATATATATATATATATATATATATATATATATATAATGATGTCTAAAGATTCCTATGGAAATTATCATGGAGAAAAAGCGTTTTGGGACCTCTCCCTTTTTCTCACCCCTGCTTGACGGATCACTACGAAATTTGTTAAGGCAGCAGCTGACGCGACTGTCAAATTAGTTTTGAAAAATTCGGGAAAATTGGTCAAACTACGCCAAAGTTATTGGGCAATGAAAAAACACTCTACTTACACCGCCAGTAGGTTATATATATACAGCCCGAACTGCTGAATGTCATTAGATCAAATTTGGCAGAATGGTAGCTGTTGGTCCAGAAAGCTTCCTTTTTGTCAAAGGTGTATATCCGTTCAGTAGTTGCAGAGATATTTAAAGAAATTTCCAATTGTGTATATAGGGATGCAGTGGATCTGTGGCCCCTCTTTATCTCTTGTTGAGATCTGATTGGCTGCCAACCCTTCAAACCAGTGTTGGCAGCAATCTTGTGACTGGGTCGAACCGAGTCACAGAAAAAAGATTATTTTAAAAAAAGGGGGCAGGGTAGAAACACCCTTATTCCCTAGGCCTCTGAGGAGGGTGGGGTCCAGCAGGGACGCCCAGGGCCCAAAAAGCATTAAAAAAGAATATTGTCAGGAGCCACGCTGGATCTGTGACTCCCGCCAATTTAAAAAAAAGACGAAGTGTGGGCTTCTGCCCTTCATTTAAAATCAGCCCCCAGGTGAGCCAAGTCCTGACGTCAGAAAGAGCAGGGAATTCCTCCTCGCGGCGGACACACTAGGTAAGTTCCATGCGCATCACGTTGCTCGTGCACTCTTTTTAAAATAAAAATGGCATAACAGTTGAATTGTTAGCCTTTGCGCAGTGAAAATAAAATCATTGAAGTCGAAAATTCAATATCCACCACTAGCTCCCCGCATATCCTCACCTTAACACAGAGAGTCCAAAAACATGAAGTGTACGCTGCCGACCATCGACTCAAAATGTAATACAATTAAAAGTTTTGTAGACAGCAAAGTACATGCAAGGAAGTTGACGTGTAAAACACCGACGCTTCAGGTACCTCTCTGGCAGTCAAACTTCCACCAAACTCTGCTCAGATCTTGCACGTGTAAGACTTCACAGGAGTAGCCCCTCTCACAACACACAGCGCTGGGTGAATTGCGAAGGGCTTCAGAGGAGCTATTTATTCACACGAACAACACCGTGTGAGGAGGCAATTTACTCATGTTCTGCACATCCAGAATTTTACCCTTGTCGGAGACAGAGCAAAGCTGTCACTATAAATCTGCTACCTCTAGATTATATTTCACAAGCAGGGTCAGAAATAGAGCACAAGAGCGCTCCCTCTCATAAAGCAGGAAGGCAACATTTATTAGTTCTCAGCACAGCCCAAACAAAGATGAAAATCTTGCAAACGCATGCCAAAACCGTCCCAAATCTGCAACAAGAACTCTAACACCCTGGGGTTGCAGGCTGTCCAAATGGCAAAGGACACTGGTGGGGCTAACCAGGGCGCTTTCCTTTCTTTGATGCTTCCGTAATTTCCGTAATTTCAATATTATTCAGTAGGTTGTTTAAATACAGACTTTTCTTTTGTAGGTTCCTTAATTTTTTCTCTTTTCTGCACGTAGTAGGTTCTTTTGTATGTGGGCTCTTTTCTGTAGGCGGTAAGTTCTCCAAACATCGCCAAAATGTTATAAATAGAAGTCCTTGAGCCAGGTGTATAAACAGGATAGGTTTATTAAGTTAAATTCCAGATTAGGTTCTTCAGGACAAGATAAATGGAAATGTAAAACCCCACCAGGAGCGACCCCCCTGTTGTTCAACCTGCCTGCCATCAACTGCCACTCCAGACACAGGCTAGGCACAAAACATTCTATGATGTCACCAAGCATTCCAGCAGCCAACCCATCTGAGCAACACGGAAATTCCGGCTAGGGAAAAGAGTCATAGATCAATTATAACAAGAACAAAAATAAATAAAGGCATGCGTGGGTAAACAAGGAATTAAGGGAAAATATAAAATAAAATAAGAAATAATCAGAAAAAGTAAAAATAAGGTAAATTACATCACATATTCCTGAAGCAAACCTGGCAACACTATTTTTCTCTTATTACAAACAGTATAATCAACATTAGAATCTATAATCTCATGAAATAGTTCAACATAAATGGAATTACTAACAACCCTTTCCTCCCTCGTTAAAGACGGAGAGGAAACATCAGGAATAGTATTGCTGGTGGATAACCCAGACTCCCCAGTATGATTATTATGAATGAGCACTGGAGTTTGAGAATTTTCAGAGGCTAACTGAGATTGTAAATTACTATTTTCAAAATAATCTTCTATTCACTCAAAATTTTGGACATGTTCAGGTTCTTGATTGCCCTCAACGTGATTTAGATTTAGATCAATGGCAATATTCTTGAGATTCCAAACTCTCCCATCTTTCAGTCTAATTGAATTGCGTAAGACCTCCACTACTTGTTGAGGGGTCTCAAATTTACTCTCACCTTTAGGAACCTTAAATGGTTTCTTGACGCGAACCCAGTTGCCCACTTTAACTGGAACATCCTTAGTACCATGGTGCCATTGATAGTACTCCTTGCTCTTTAAATGTACCGAATCCAAACTTCTTTTCACCTCCATAGGGGACCATTGTTGTACCATGCCCTTCAAAAGCCAACCAGAGTTAAACTTACACCTAGGTGTCCTGCCCCTCATCATGATAAAAGGAGATAACCCTGTACTAGGCTGAGAAGTGACTCTGTAAGACCATACCGCTTTCCGCTTTGAACTTTCCAATCTAAGTGTTTGCTCATGGATGTTTGAATAGCACCTTTGATCACTCTACTAAAGCGCTCTACAGTGCCATTCCCGCTAGGATTATATAGTGCAGTGGTTGTATGCTTCACCCAACACCACTCAAAATAATCCTTAGCCATTTTAGATAAAAAAATAGTACACCATTGTCAGTTATTACACAAACTCGTAGACCATCCATCACAAAAATGTTATCCAAAAATTTTAGAACAGTATGTGTGTTGACTTTTTCCACAAATTTAACAATGGAACACTTAGTAAAAAGGTCAATGGCTACCAACCCATACTCTTTCAAATCCCCAACAGGTCCAAAGATATCAACTGCTATTGTGTCCCAAGGAAGACTAGGGATTAACCCTTCACTCATTTTAGGTCTTAAAATCTGTAAAGATTTATCAGCTGAGTAGCAAACGGGACATCCTTTCACAAAATTCTCAATATCCTTATCTACACCCGGCCACCAAAACATCCCTTTCACTACCAATTTTGTTCTGACAATACCAAAATGTCCCTCATTACATAATTGAAATACTCTATTGCGTAATGATTTAGGGGGAATAATCCTGTCTCCTCTCAATAACAAATTTTTGTCAAGAGAAAATTCCATGCGTACCTCCCAGAAATATTTCAAACTCCCTGTGATGTTTCCTTTCTTAGGCCATCCTTTACAAATGTATCCTGAAACTTTCCCCATATCCTCATCCATACGCTGTTCCTCCTTCCATTCATTCTTGTTAATGACAGGTACACCAGTATCATGTGTGAACCCTATACTGAAATTCCCCCAGGGATCATTCACACATTCTTCCAGTGGAATGGGTAACCTAGATAAGAAATCTGCCACCACATTGTCTCTGCCAGGTACATAAACCATGTTATAAATGTACTCCTTCATCCTCATAGAGATCCTGGCTAACCTGGCAGAGGCTACTGCAGTTCCCTCAGTTGAAAGAATGCAAACTAGAGGTAAGTGATCAGTACGAATGATTACAGGCTTTCCCCAAACAAAGGCACGAAAGTGTTCTAAAACTCATACGCAAGCCAACTCTGCTCTTTCTATAATTGTGTATTTGCTTTCTGTAGGGGATAACGCTCTAGAGGCAAATAAAATGGCTTTTTCTTATCATCTTTTCCTTTTTGTGATAGGACTGCGCCCAATCCTTTGTCACTTGCATCCGTGGTTAACAGACATTCTAAATTTGGGTCAAAGTAGGCGTGGGCGGAAAATCCGTTCCGCTCGCGGATTTTGCGGATTTTCGGGAAATCCGCAATCCGCGAGATTTGCGAATTTCCCGCAAAATCCGCAAATCCGCGAGCAGCGGATTTTGCTCGCACTGCTCGCACTGTTCGCGTGAGTTCGCGCCCCGCGAATAAGTGCAAAATTGCAGAAATACGATCTTAGCAAAACTGAAAGTAACTACTTACCAGGTTCAAAAGTTCAGGCTCATCATTAGTAGCCATTTCCTGGAGTGCTTCCTGAGGGGCCCCTCCAGAGTTCAGTTGCCAGTTGAAACTATTATGTGACCCTGCTCTGAACCTCAGAATAGTTACACATATGCCACAAAGGTCCTGAATTACAGCTAAGGGAGACAAGCAGGAGCCAGGCTGGAAGTTAAAATCCATTAATCAGCCCCTAATTCATTATTGTCAGTTGGGGCAGGGCAGGTGTTGTAACTAATTTTGCAACAATGAAAGCACTTAGCAAGTGCAAAAGATCACTAATCAGGGCGCACTAAGGAAGCAGGTGCCAGCTAAAAAAATATTCTGTGACACATGAATCAGCCCCAAATTAATTCAGGTCACTTGAGGCAGGGAAGGTGTGCTTTGCTTTGCCGAAAATAATGTACACTGGACAACCAGAGGGTGTGGTGATGAAACAGAGGGTGGCATGGGTGGGCCAGAGGGTGGCATGAGTAGTCAGAGAGTGGCAGTGGTGACAGAGAGTGGCAGTGATGAAGAAGAGTGTCCCAAACAGGCTGGACACGTAGAAACAACAAGTTCGCGAAACTTGCGACCCGACAGGTAAGTTCGCAATTTGCGAAAGTGTACAAAACCCTCGCAAACTGGCAGAAACACGGGCGAACACAAAAAAAAAAAAATCCGCAAATTTGCGGGAATTCGCGGATTTTGCGGATTGCGAATCCGCAAATCCGCAAAATTCGCGAACGCGAGATCCGCAAAATTCGCTCATGCTTAGGTCAAAGCTAGACAAAGCATTCACACTTTGTAAATCCCCCTTAATCTGCAAAAATTCTGTTTCACGCTCTTTAGACCTCTCAAATTGTGCATTCTTCTTAAGTAGAGAGCGAATGTCATAGATTTTGGATGCAAAATTATTTATACATTTTGTGTAATATTCGGCCATTTCCAGAAAAGACCTGATTTCCTCCTTAGAGGTGGGAGCAGGTGATCCAATAATGTTCTCCACAAACGAAGGCTTTGGCTTAACCCCCTCCTCACTTATAGTATGGCCTAAGTATGAGACACTCCTTTGCCCAAATTTACATTTAGTTAGTTCAACGGTTAAGCCTGCTGGCTGTAATGTTCCTAGAACTTGGTATAACCTGGAGTCATGTTCATCTTTGTTCGCAGCAGCAATCAAAATATCATCTCAGAAAAAACAAACTCCTTCCAATTCCCCAAAAAGTCTGAGCATGAGTCGCTGAAAAACTGCTGCGGCCGAAGCAAGGCCAAAAGGCATACGCCTAAACTGCTAGCACCAGAAAGGCGTAATAAAGGCCGTTAGACTTCTCGATTCTGGTTCTAACATAACTTGATGATAAGCAGCAGAGAGGTCGATGGTAGAAAACCATGTTGCGCCTCTCAGAGAAGATACCATTTCATTTATTCTAGGTAATGGAAATTTCTCAATCACAGTATTGTTATTCAGATGGCACAAATCAATACATAAACTGATTTTTCGGTTGGGTTTTCGTGCAACCACGACCGGAGAAATCCATTCTGATGTTTCAATCTCCTCAATGACCCCCTTTGATAACAAACATTGTATTTCCTTGTTGACCTCATCCCTAATTAACATTGGAATAGTTCTTACTTTGTGAACTTTTGGTTCTGCACAGCCTTTGAGAACAATTCTGTGCTCAAACGCCTAAGTGCCCCCAAATCCTGTCCAAATACATCTGGAAATGTTTTACTCAACATATCTCCCAACTTGCTGCTTTCATCCATAATGAGTACCTTCTCCTTACAATTGGGATCCGGTATTATGTGCACATTTTTCTGATCAAACCAGCCAAGAACAGAGGGCCCCACCTTAGCAACATACAATGTTCCTCTGGTTGATCTTCCTTTAAAAGGAAAAGTGAGCCATCTGAATCCCAAAATGTCAATCCTCTGCCCAGTATAACTTACAGGGTTCACATCGGAGACATTTAAATGATCCCCAATCTTGTCAACAAATTTCCTCTTCCACACTTCTTCGTTTATAATGGCGTAAGGAGACCCTGAATCAGCGTATACATTTGCAGTCACCCCACCCAAAGATAACTCACATATCTGTTTACCTTCCATAGAATCAACTTTAACATTCAAAACTAAATCCCCTTTCACATTCTTTACGCAATTCTCTCCCACATCGAGATCTTCATCAGTACACTCCTCTTCATTCCAAATACATTTCACATTATTGCGCCTAGGGCACATTTTGCTAAAATGACCTAAAAGACCACTTATGCCATCATTTTTTTTTAAAGCCGGGCACAGTTTGCTAAAGGCTAAATGTTCTTTACTATCACATCAATAGCATCTTCTATCATCTGGTTTCTTGTCTCTTCCCTGGTTCCTAAATGGTTGATTCGACCATCTTCCATGACATTGATGAGAGTGGCTCTTAAAGGTAATCTGTATTTTAAACACCGCTCCAGGTGTCTTTGCAGACTCTTTCTCTGCTTCTTTAATCACAGTTGCGCATCTACCTGGTATTTCAGATTTTCTCATTATGGCCAAAACATTATCAAGTGGTGCATATCCATTCATCCATAAACTGCCCTGTATAGGTGAATTATTATTATGCATGACCAACTGGTCCCGTATCAAATCGTCATGAAGATCACCAAACCTGCAGTCAATAGCCAATTTCTTTAAGTCATCTAACCACTCTTCTACCATCTCTTCCTTATTTTGCTTCCTTTGAAAGAATGTGTGCCTTATTACTCCTATGCACACCTTAGTAGCGAAATACCTGTCCATATGCTTCAGAGTGCTTTCAAAAACATCTGAAGTAGCATTTGAAATCTTTGGCATCCAGGTATAAGTTTTCAATCCTACTGGTCCTAAAGAATGGAGGAGTATCCATTTCTTCTGCTCCGGTTTCATTTTCCTAGCCTCATCAACGGCGCAGATATAGTTTACAAAATACTCTTTTCACTTCACCCACTTAATGCTAGGCTGAGAACCAGTAGCCCAAAATGGGTGTGGAGCACAAATAGAGAAAGTTTGTTGTGCCATAGTTTGTTCTACAACGTCAATATTATGATCCCCTTGTTCCATAAATAGTGTTATAATTTGTTAAAAGTATGTAATGAGGATCAAAAGAATCTTCATAAATTAATAAAATTATTCCACCAAGGTGTTGTTGTTTCCCGACAGTCTCACCTGTTTTTCCCCATTAGAAATGTCCTCCAGTATAAATCCACACTGTGTGAGTTCAGTGTCAACTCCGATAATCACGGAGCTCCGGTGAACTCTTGTGCCATAATATTAAAATTGCCCCTCAAAATGGCCGCCCGCAAGGTCGTGCAACGTGACCTTGCGCGATGATGTCATTACACTTCGGCAAACTGCGCATACTCACTGACGTAAGGAAGAATCCAGTTCTCATCCACGTCACAAGATCAGCACAGTGCTCGCGTCTGGAACTTCGCCGCTGCATGAAAAATGCAGCCGATGGTGATTTCCAACGGCCGCAATTTCCAACTGCCGCAAGGTAATGAGGTTCTCTCACCTTTTTATTTTAATACTGACTTCATTTGTATAACTCTGTACAGCTCCGAAAATTTCTTAACGCATAGTCTTTCAAGTCGATACACTACGCTATACTTCAAAATGGCATCCAGTTGTTGAAAAAAATATTAACATCTCTATAACAAATTAAATTTCAATTCCAGTTTCGTTTCCGTCCCTCGTCGCCAATTGAAGTGAAGATATGATGCAGGATCATTTCAATTGAATTAAGTTCAATATAAATGGAGAAACAGGCAAGCGACAGGCAACACAGCTTACAGTCCAAGACACAGCTACCAACTGAAACCTTGGTCTGGAATTCTCGTAACACTACATACATTCTAAGGCTCGCACTGTCACCAGTCTTAAAGGTACAAAGATCAACATAGCATACTACATGTAAAACTTTAAGTAAAACGCAAAACAACAGTGAATAATCTTAATATTGCCGACATTGAGATGTTGCATGTATTGAATACCTTGGGGGACAGTGAACCATCTGAAGACATTACAGGACCCAATTTGGAAACTTGGGGGGAGGAGTTAGGGGTTAATCCTGTGAGCAAGTTTAAATCTAAATCTGTGTTCCTTCCAAATGTACAATGTGAAGCAATAGATGTGTTTGAAAAGGGAACAGAAAAATTCCATGCAGTAGAAAGAACTTAACTCTGGAACAAATAGCTGCCATAGAAAACCTGAAAGCTGACAATAGTATTGTAATCCGCCAGTCGGATATGGGAGGAAATGTGGTGGTTAAAGACAAACAGAAGTACTTGACAGAATCGATAAGACAACTGAGTGATGTTAAATGCTACTGTAAATCTAATATGGCGGAAATATTAAAATCTAATACCACTTACAGAGAATTACTGGTAGAATGGAGAGATAAGGGACTGTTGGATTGGGAAGAGTATAACTACCTCCAATGTGCACACCCAAGGATTCCTATTCTTTATCTACTCCCAAAACTTCACAAAGACACCCTCAATCGCCCAGGGAGACCCATAGTCTCCTCAATGGGTTCATTATTGGAGAATAATTCTAGGCTCATCAACTACTATCTTAGACCTTATGTAGTAGCACTGCCCTCCTATCTTAGGGACACTACAAACTTTTTAACCATAATTGATGGAATACATTAGGAGAACAATTATACCTTAGTTACTCTCGATGTGAGTAGTCTGTACACCAGTATTCAACATGAGATAGGTCTTCAGGCTATTCAAAACTTTTTCAAGACACGATCCATCTCACTGTTCCACCACTCACAGATGATTGTAAATATGATTGAGTTTTGTTTGGTTAACAACTTTTTTTATCTTCAATGACACCATCTACAGACAGTCACAGGGCACTGCGATGGGCACCTGCTTCACCCCCAGCTATGCAAATATATTCATCGGCTGGTGGGAGGAGCAGGTGGCGTCGCAAATGGTAAAATTTGAAAGCATGGTAGCCCTGTGGCTGCGCTACATTGATGATATTTTTTTCATTTGGAGTGGGGCTGAAAAGTCGGCTAGAAGTTTCATTGAGAAATTGAATGTAAACGTGTGTAATCTCACCTTCACCGAACATATTTGTAAAAGCTCTATGGAATTTTTGGACGTATTTCTAGAGGTAAAAGGTAACACCTTAGAAACGAGACTGTTTTGGAAAAAGACCTCTGGGAATAGCATTCTCAGTGCCAATACCTCCCACACTCGTAATCTTGTGTACAGTATCCACTATGGGGAACTGTTACACGCCAAAAGGAATTATAGCACAGGTAGTGCCTACAAATGTGAGGAGGCCATCATGTGCAAATGGTTTAAAGAACGAGGATACAGCAAAAAGACCATCCTTGAAGCTATATCCAGAGTAGAGAGGGTGACTAGGAACAAACTGCTACATCCTAGAAGAAAGGAAGAAAGTAGTGAGTGAGTAAGAGTCATTACTACTTTTTCAGGCCAGCGAGGTATGCAGGATCTTCAATAAACATTGGCATGTGTTGTTAACAGATGAACATCTTAAGAAAGATCTTGGTAGTAACCCACAGATTATGGTCAGAAAAAGGTGTACATATTGTATGTTAAACAGAGAGCTCTATATGTATTGAAATATTTTTGCACATTACAAAATGGCCGCCACAGTTGCTAGCATTGTACATACACAGAATATGGGTTAGCCCATCTTCTAATGGCTAGATGGAAGTGGATATAACCATGGTGACACTTGGCTTCTACGAGCATGACCAAGGCATAAAGCCAAAACGCGTTGTTTTGAACTTGCCATTAGAAGATATTTGCAGCAGGTTGAAGAGTCCGAGTGATTCCCCTGTGATCAACAGAAACTTGCATAGAGAATATACATATATATATATATATATATATATATATATATATATATATATATATATATATATATATATATATATATGCAGGCAAAGCACGAAGACTGAAATCTGGAGCCCCAGACCCAGAAAACGACACGAGTCCCAAAGTCAAGGCAAGTTCTTTTTATTTTCTTAAGGCAGAGGCAGCATACGAGACTGACGCGTTTCGGGCAGTTGCCCTTGTTCACAGTCACAGATTACCCTACATGCCTGGTTTTTTAAATTGCTAGTGCACACCATGTGATAGTAAAAAACATAGAAGAGTTACTATTACGGTTTGTGTTATACATCTTCTGGAGTATGGCTGCTATGTTGAAAAGTCCTCTTGTTTTGAATGCCCAAAAATCAATTTGGTAGTTCATTTACACAATGGATAATGTAACACAGGATTGTATCTGCATAAATGCATGTTTATGGTCTAAAACAGTCTCTCATATAAAGTGCAAAGTGCAAAGTGCTATATTGTGCAAATTATAGATCTTTACATCCTGTGCAAAATAGGCATTTTTAGTTGTAAAAGTATAAATACTTAAAAACTTTCCATACAAAATTAATTGTTATATCATAAAAATGTTATATCCTATATACACGTTAAAAGAGACAAGATCTGTAAACATATATACTCTGTGCAAAATCGCAATATAAATACAAGGACCTTAAAGACCAAAAAATACTGTTGTCAATCCTGCAGGGACATCTTAAAATGATGGCAACCCTGTTTATCCTAAATGAATTGTAAGGGACATCAAGAAGTGATGGCAGCCCTATTACTCTCCTTGATTAACACCCCGTCTGGTAGATCTCTATGTCAAAATATTCTAAATGTGCTGATAACACCATAGTGCCATGTGTTAAACTCAAGATGGAACATAAACTAATCCATTTCAATTTGAGTGAACCCCAGTGCAAGAAATATATAAAAAAGGGAAGGGAAAAAAGATAGACTGGAATCGACAACGAGGGAAGGAGTAAGGGCCACAGGGAAGGGAGGAGGGAGAAGGACAGGGAACTATAACAGCATGACCATAAAGCAAGAGACTACACCAGGTTCATCAATAGGTGTGAAGTTTGACAAATGAAGAAATTTACAAATCAATTACAGAAAGTGATAGAGATCCTCCGTGGTGTTAAGTCCATTAGGAACCTTGGTATCTAGCTCTAATATCATTCTAGATTCCATCTGGCGCAGAAGTTTGTCTCTGTCTCCCCCTCTTCTTGGTTGTGCAACTGATGTTAATACAAAATAATTCAGGCATTCCAAGTTGTTGTTATGTACTTGTCTGAAATGCCTGGCGACAGGATAAGCATTGTCGTTATTAACAATTGCACGCAAGTGTTGTAATATCCTGCCATGTACTGCTGGTCGGGTACTTCCAATATACCTCAGTCCGCAAGTACAGGTCAGGACATATACCGCATATTCAGTCCTACAGTTATAATTCCCCTTGATTTGTAGGGGAGTTGGACTGAATGGGGTAGAATATGAGCATGTGTTAATCCCGAACTTACATGCCCGACAGCTATTACACTTGAAAAACCCATTTCTGGGTAGTAATGGGTTGGGTTGTGTAGTAAGTTCTGGGAAAGGGTTGGAGACATGACTACGTAAGGAGGGTCCCCTCCTAAACGTAATGATTGGATTGGCTGGAAGATCTCCGGCTAGAACTCCATCTGTCTGCAGAATTGGCCAATTTCTTGTGAGGATAGATCTTATTTTTCTGTCCTGATAACTGAAAGCTGTAAGGAACCTAATCTCAGAGCTTTCAAAGTGTTCCTTTTTATTCAGAATCTTTTTATTTTGGGACAGAAGGGATTCCCTGGTAACTTGTTGGATTTTTGTTACTGCTGTTTTGAGGGTTTTGTCTTGGTATCCCCTGGCCTTAAATCTGCTGATGGATTCTTCTATACATTTGTCCCTTTCTTCTGCCACACTACAGATTCTCTTAATCCTAAGTAGCTCACCATATGGAATGTTATCTATGGTGTGTTTCGGATGGGCACTACTGGCGTGCAATGTGGAGTTGCCCGCTGTTTCTTTTCGGTACAGGGTGGTTGCCAACCGGTTGTTTTTCGGATAAACTTTTACATCCAAAAAATTAACTGCTGTTTTACTGATATGGTGCGTGAATTTTAGATTGTATTCGTTGGTGTTTAGCATAGTTATAAAATCCAACGCACTGGCTTCATCACCCCTCCAGATTAAAAACACATCGTCAATAAATCTGACCCATTGTTCCACACATTTAGAAAAGATGGCTTGATGTTCCCCCATGAGGACCTGCTTCTCCCAATAGCCTACGTGCAAGCACGCATAGCTAGGGGAGAAGCAGGCCCCCATGGCCACCCCCCTCCGTTGCAAATAAACATCCCTCCCGAACATAAAAAAGTTGTGATAGAGACTCCACTTGACCAGGTCCACCAACATTTTGTTGTGGTTGTAGCAGTTTGCTGGTCTGGTACTTAGAAAATATTCCAGAGCTTTTAGACCAGTGGAGTGCTCAATGCTCGTATAAAGAGCTTCTATGTCCAATGTTATTAGTAGGGAGTTTTCTGTCCATGTGGTGTTTTTAATCTGTTGTAGGAAATGTCCCGTATCCTTGATATATGTGGGCAGACTAGATACCAAAGGTTGTAGAAAATAATCTACATATTGAGCGAGATGTTCACCAATGCTGTCTATAGCCGAGATAATAGGCCGTCCTGGAACTGGGAATATCCCCTTGTGCACCTTGGGGATTAAATAAAATCTGGGCATAATAGGTAGCTCGGTGTGTAAAAATTTGAATTCTTGCATAGAGATTAGGCCCTCCCTTCTATATTTGAAGAGCATTTTGCGTAACTTCTCTCTAGCCAGATCATAATCTTTCAAATTAGTCTTCATGTAACAAGTCAGATCTGATAATTGTCTGTTGGCTTCTGTTATATACTGTTCTTGTGGCCATATAACAACATTTCCTCCTTTGTCTGAACCACAGACTATATTATGGTGATCCTGTTTCAACTTATTCATGAGTTGCCAATATTGGTTTTCATGCTCTCGCTTGGCTCTTCTGCGATGTTTGACCTGATGTTTGACCTGATGGTAAAGTTTTTTCAAATCTGCTGTTACCACATCATGGAATGCATCTATTGCATCTTTGGGCATGGTGGGTGTGAATGTCGATGCTGGTTTAAATGGACTGGAGCCCGCTCCGATTTGGGAGATGTTAGCTTCCCTGAGTTCCTCTTGCGTGGATGTGCTGGTATTTGGCTCATTGTTATCATCACTCAGGTGATGTAGTATAAACATATATATATATATATATATATATATATATATATATATATATATATATATATATATATATATATATATATATATATATATATATATATATATATATATGTATATACATATATATTCCAAATCCTGAGTTAGAACCCGCGTTCACTCCACGCTGAAACCAAACAGGACACGGACCCAATTCTCTTAGTGCTTCAAATGTTTATTGCAGCCAGATGTCAGAGACGCGTTTCGCGGCGCGAACGCCGCTTGTTCACATACATATATATATACACATATATGTAAACATATATATATATACATATATATATACATATATATTTGTTATATTTGTATATTATTTTAAAATGATCAAATACATTAAAATGATTAGTTTAATAATTGTTTTAAAGTAAATATATATATTAATTATTATATATGTGTGTTTAACTTTTTTTTTTTTTTTAAACAATTTTTATTGTCAGGAATTCAAAAGAGATATTTATAATTTCACTTGTATGGCACAGCGCCATATTAGTAGCATGTGTAGGCCGGAGAAACGAACAGAGCATAACATGTGTCCTTAACCATCCAGTTCTGCCACGGTCATTGCACTGAGCAAGGAGGAGTGACCAACATATTCAGATCGCAGCAGAAGTCCGTTTCCCCTCCAGAGATCAGTTCCTGACAATACATTTCTAGTGTATTCATCCACGACTAACAACGTAAAGTTTTAGAAAAAAACAAAAACATGAAAACCTAACTATGGTCATCACTGAGGAAATGAGTGTGTTCATCTACAGACATGCATTTGCACGTACATTTGTTCAGCATTGCGCCCAAGGTAGTGTTGCGTTTCCGCAGCCTCCCGGTTACCCCCATCATTCCTTTAATAGACCCTTTGTCGGTTAATCCTCGTCCTCCTCCGAGTCGGAGTCTTCACCCTCCGGTAGTGGCTCACATGGTTCTCCCCTATACGTGTTCCATGGCGACCATACCTTATTCCACTTGCGGGGGCATGCCCGTAACACATACACTGCCCTTTCTTTTACCATTAGAAGGTCCATATTCCTTATCCACCCCGCCACCGTTGGCAGCTCCGGAGCACCCCACCTCTGCGCAATGTCTCGTTTGGCCACTGTTACCGCCAGCGTAACCCAGAGTTGTTCATACCTGTTTAGGTCTGTAGGGTCCCAAATGTTCAACAGGCATTTACGGGGTTCAGGCAGGACAGACACCTTGACGGCCTGGGAGACTGTGCGCATAATCTGTCTCCAGACTTCCCGGATCTGAGGACATTCCCATAATGTGTGGAGAAGAGTTCCCTCCTCCCCGCATCCCCTGAGGCAGTATGGGTGTGGTGCCCTCTGTATTCTGTGAAGCAGTGTACGGGTGTAATAGGTGCGATGTAGAATTTTGAGTTGCACTAGGCGGAATCTGGCCGAAATGCCTACCTCTCGCGGTGAAGCAAGTGCCTCATTCCATTCTGTATCATCCATCTCACCCAGTTCCCCCACCCACTTCTCTTTGAGTTTCTGTGTTGGGTCTGGCAGGTTATTAATCAGTTTTTTGTACGTGAGTGAGGTTGCCTTCTGTTCCATAAATTCGGTCAGCAACCTGTCTTCCAGTGGTGATGATTCCGGGAGTGTGGTGTCGGGAGGGATTGCTTGCAGTAGGGCGTG
Organism: Lissotriton vulgaris; assembly: GCF_964263255.1. Classification (NCBI taxonomy): domain Eukaryota; kingdom Metazoa; phylum Chordata; class Amphibia; order Caudata; family Salamandridae; genus Lissotriton; species Lissotriton vulgaris. Next base: position 263,382,269 of record NC_141687.1, on the reverse strand, counting down.
ACGGATCTGCACATACCGGTATGTTTCTGAGGGGCCCAGGCCGTACAGTTGTTGTAGTTGGGGGAAAGGAATAACCGTGCCCTTGTCCCAAAGATCTCCAACCACCGAGATCCCTATGGTATCCCATCGTGTGAACCCCTTACATGTCCGCAAGTTTCCCAGTGATTTAGTGTCCCACAACGGAGTTAACCTAGTTATTTTTCCCTTCCACCCCATACGTGATTGTGCTGTATGCCATAGCGTCGCCGTGTGAAGCGTTGGGCCCAGTAGGGTCTTCACTTGCGAGTGGTTGTATAGCGCTGAGAGCATGCCTTCATTCCCCAGTTGTGACCAGTCTGCCTTATACGCGGGGTCCTCCCGCGTGACGTGAATCCATTGATTAATTACCTTAAGCTGGGACGCCCAGTAATATAATTGGAGATTGGGCAGTGCGATCCCCCCCTCGTACCAGCTCTTCACCAGTTTGTCCTGCGCTATTCGCGCCGGGCCGTTGCTCCATAGCAGATTGGATATCAATGCAGCGACCTGCCGGAAGTATCGCGGGTTCACTACATAAGGGGAGTTTTCAAGCACATACAGAAACCTTGGGAGGGCCATCATTTTATATAGTGCCGCTCGCCCTAGGAGGGTCAGCGGTAGCGTTGCCCAGTATTTGACGTCCGCACGCAAGCGCGTCAGAGGTGGAAGTAAGTTCTCGGTATAGAAGTTCGCAGCATCGGTAGTAATAAAGATACCCAGGTACTTAAATGAGGTGGTAGTTATCTTTAGAGGACATTCGGCGTGCAGCACTGGACCCGGGCCTTTGAGTACATAAAGTATGGATTTGGACCAGTTCAGGGTGTAACCGGATGCCTTGCCGTGTTCATCGCATAGAGCCAACAGGGCAGGGACCCCCTCGTTGGGATTGATCATATAGATCAGCATGTCATCTGCGTATAGGGAGATTTTGTCCTCCCACCCTTCTTCCCAAGTGATGCCTCGGAACAGTGGTGTCGCTCTGAGCATGATTGCCAGAGGCTCCAGCACTAGTGCAAATAGAAGGGGCGATAGCGGGCATCCCTGTCTAGTTCCCCTTCCCAGCGGAAAGGTGGGCGATATATGGCCATTCGCAACCACCTGCGCAACCGGCAATGTGTAGAGCAGCCGCACCCATGCAAGATATTTTGGTCCGAAACCCATTCGGGTCAAGACTGCAAACAGGTACTCCCACTCCACCAGGTCAAATGCCATTTTAGCGTCTAGGGAAAGGATCACAGCTTGGTCCGTAAGACGATGTGCCCGTGCCATCACCCCGTGCACCCTTCGTAGGTTCAACGCTGTGCTCCTGTGTGGCATGAAGCCCGATTGATCGGGGTGTACCAGGGTGCTCAGATGCGGGGTCAGACGACTGGCCAGGAGTTTCGCCAAGATCTTCGCTTCGGTATTGAGCAAAGAGATGGGCCGATACGAGGCGCAGTCAGTTGGTGGTTTGGCCGGTTTGGGAATGGCTACGATGGTGGCCGTTCGCTGGTCGAGTGGAAGCAGTGCCTTCTCTACACTCTCATTGTACATGTCCAAGAGAGGCTTGGCCAGTACCGAGTCTGTCGCTTTATACCATTCCACAGGTATTCCGTTAGGACCCAGTGCCTTACCGGACTGTAATGCCTGTATTGCTGTTTGGATCTCTCCTTCTGTTAGGTCTGTGTCTAGTTCCTGCTGCGTTTCAAGAGGGAGCACAGGGATAGCAATGTTACCGAGAGACGCCAGGGCCTCCTGCTCTGTGACTGGTCGTGTCGGCGTGTATATCCCTTGGAAGTGGCGCGCTAGGGTGTGCACTATTCGGTCCGGGTGAGTCTGCAGCTGGCCCTCAGTATCATATAGGCGTTGTATCCCCCTGTTGCTGCCGCCCCGTTTGTCCAACCACGCCAGCATTTTCCCTGCCTTATCGCCTACATCATATATTCGGCATGCGGTGTTTGCCAGGTGTCCCTTAGTGACCGAGGTGAGGTGCGCCTGGTATTGCTGCTGTCGGAGTTGTAACGCATGTGCGTTGTCAGGAGTGGGGTCTGCCATGTGAGCGGTGTTTGCCATGTGGAGTGCCAACTCTAAATTTGCAAGGTCGGCTCTGGATTCTCTTTTGTGCCCAGTGATCGCCGATATGGATGCCCCACGAAGGACCGTTTTGTACGCCTCCCAGAGTACCGAGGGTGAGGAGACCGTGCCCATGTTTTCGTGAAAGTAGTGTGTTGTAGCCAATTTAAGCTTTTTCCTTACACCAGGAATTCGCAGATAATTGGGGTATATCGGGTACAGTCTAGCGCGCTTTTGTTCTTTTGTAGTAAGGTGAAGGGATATTGGGGAGTGGTCGGAAATGCCTCTCGGTAGAATCTCCAGCTTGTCTATGGAACCCAGTCCCACCCCTAGAAAAAAGAAGAAATCAATGCGTGAAAGGCTGTCGTGGGGGGCGGAGTAGTGCGTGTATTGCTTTGCCGTGGGGTTTAATTGACGCCATACATCCGCGAGGCCTATGGCAGTTAGGAATCCAGGAAGCGTGGTAGTCCCTCTCGGGCGATCCCGTGTGGGAAAGGTGTCTAATAAGGGGTCCGCTATGGCATTAAAGTCCCCTCCAATGATCATGTCACCCTCCGGGAGGTCAATAAGAAACTGCCCCAGTGCCGGTAGTGCTGTAGAGTGAAGCGCCGGGGGGATGTACACAGATACCACATTGAGGGTCCTCCCCTCCCACTGGCCAGAGAGTGCCGCAAAACGCCCCTGGTCGTCCGTCCTGCGGCTAGTAACCAAAAAGGACGAGTTGTTCTTGAGGAGAATCCCTGTGCCTCTAGAGCCTGTAGTGAATTCAGCGTGTACTGCCATAGTGTAGCCACGCCTATTTAGTGCTTTGCAGGTAGTCCCGGCCAAATGTGTTTCCTGAAGTAGCACCAGTTCAGCCTTATGGCGTTTGATGGTTTGCAGTACCAAACCTCGTTTAATTTTATCCCCCAACCCTCTGACGTTCCATGTGAGCAGGTTCAGTGGGGGAACCATTGTTATTAAAGGGGCGCCCTCAGTGGATGCTGCTTGTTCTTGTTGTGCCATTTGGATCCAATACCCATGTTAACAATATGCAGTAATGTGGTAGAGCCAGTATGATGAGCTGTGCGCCGGGGTACTTGGCGCTGATGTTCAGTAATGCAACTATGCTTTGTGTACACACAGTGATGACCAGTAACCATAACCGTAACAGTAGAACTTTCCCCCCCCCACCCCCTCCCTGCTCCCCTGCTCCACGGACGAAGTCCCGCCCGCATCCCCAACTTGGCAGAGTGCGTAGTCCCCTCCCTGTGTAGTCTTACTTGCTTGTGGGGTTGGTGAGTCCCCTACAGGCACCGGCCAGTGCCCACCTTACTCAGGTCCATCAGCTCGAAGTCCCAAGGGCTTTGATCACGTCCTCTTACATATAGCTCAAGTAGTCAACCCCGGCTAGGCTGACCGGAATCAAATGGGTCCCTTTCAAGATCAGAATCCAATCCCGCGGCGGCGCCCTGCTCAGTTGCCGGGCTGTTTGCCTGGTGTTCCGTCGTCCTCTCGTTGCGGTGGTCCTGGCGGTCCCTGTGCGTGCGTTGGGGTTTGCCCACCGGTCTCCAGCCATCCAGCCACTCACGTGCCACCTCAGGCGTGTCGAAAAACCACGTCTTCCCCTCGGCCACAATCCGTAATTTGGCGGGGAAAAGCATTGAGTAGGGCAGGCCCCTGTCACGTAGCGTCCTTTTGACTTCAGTGAAAGATTTCCGGCGCCTGGCCACCTCGGCCGTGTAATCTGGGAAGAAGGCCAAAGTTGCGTTCTGAACTTTCACTGGTGGTGTTACCCTTGCCGCTTGTAGAATGGCATCCCTGTCCCTAAAGTTGAATAGTCTAGCCAGTACTGGCCGCGGCGCGGCACCTGGTTTGGCCGCACCCCCAGGGACCCGGTGCGCCCTCTCGACAGAGAAGAAGTTGGACAGGCCTTTAGGCTGCAGCTTGGTCTTGATAAGATCCTCGACGTATAGGTCCATGGCGCCTTTTCCTTCCGATTCCGGAAGGCCTAGGATGCGGACGTTGTTTCTCCGAGAGCGCCCCTCCTGGTCATCCAGCTTCTCCTGTAGTTGTTTGGTGACCTTCTCCATTCGCTCCATCGCTACCTGTAGATCTGAGGTGTCTTCGACGAGTGATTTTGTGACCACCTCCACTTGGGACACCCTCTCTGACATCTTCTTAAAGTCTGCTCTCAACAGGTTCACTTCGGAGGAGATGGTGCCCACTGTCGCCTGGACCTCAGTGAGGGTTTTCATAATGTCTTCAAGTGTGACTTTCCCCGCTCCGTTCGCGTCTGTATTTGCCCCGGTGGATTGACGCCCAGGTCCCTGTGAGTGGCCACCCTGGGTATAAGCAAATTTATCAAGCCGCGCTTGCGATGTCGTATTCCTCGTGTTTTTGCCTGCCATCTTGTAGTGCTGGGCTCTGTAGTGTCCGGTTTGTTCAGTGGTATCAGGACCTGTGCCCCACCGGCCTCGCTATCCTCCGGGTGGGCGCTGTTGCCGTAGAATGCAGGAGCTTGGACTGTAGTGGACTGTAGTGCACTGTAGCCTCTTTATGCCCGGTTTAGGTCTCTGTCTATTCGGGGGTCAGTCTCAGTGACTCACCACGTGCGTGGTCCGTCCCCCCGTGACTGTTACAGTATGCCTCAGCGTGGTGCTGTGTCGCGTCACCAGCGGTGTCTGGGTTGCGAGCACCTCGCTGGTGGTTGTCGTTTTAGACGTTCCCCCCTCCAAATGGGCTGTATTGTCGGAGCGCCAGAGCCGGCAGGCCAGATCTTCTCCTTCATGCACTTTCACTCTATGTGCTGTTATGGACACCTAACTCACATTTGCTTCCAGGCGGAGAATACCATCCGTCCCCCACGCAGGCTCGGGTTGGGGTTCGAGTTACCGGGCTCCGGGCGAGCTGTGTGGGTTGTGGCGCATTGCGCCCTAATGTGCAGTGGGTGCGGGACACCCGGCCGCCCGTGATGTCCTAAGATGGCGCCGCCTAAGGACAGGGACGCCCCAGCTCCGGAGGGCGCTCACTCCGTGTGCAGCAATACGCTCTTCCAGCCCCTGACGCGGCCGCCGCTTTCCTGTCCGCTGGCCGCCGCGTTGTACACAATGCGCGCTGGTACCTTTCTTCTGTAGGTGAGACGGGGGCGCCGGTCAGATGCAACTTCCTCCAGCCGGGCAGGGTGGACTTCCGGCCGGGTCCGCCAAGCATTCCAGGCCGGTGCTGCTGGACAGGTGGAGGCCCCGCTATGCCGTCTCCAAACGGACCACTTCTCGTATTCGGATTTTCGCCGGGGTTGGCTCAGGGTGCGCCGCTTGCCTCTCCGAGCCGACTTCACTTCTTCGGGTGGGTGAACGTGCGGATGGTCATGCGGATAATTTCACGGGCCAGTCAGCCTTGTGGAGCTCCCGAATCAAGCTGCCGCCATGCTCGGCAGTTGGCCACGCCCCCGTGTTTAACTTTTTTCATGACATTTATTTGTTAGATTTTTTTTAATGTATATTAAATCTAATTTAATAAAAATACAATAGTATTTATTATATTTAATATTTCTTATTTCTTATTTTTTATATAGGTATAAAAACGAATTTTTTTTACAATGATATTAATGACATTGGTATATCTTTTCTCAATATTTTTGTGCTTACTATTATAAATATAGGATGTTGATATTGTTGACCGATATTTCTAACTCAATATTGTGGTATGGGGATATTTTAGGTGTCAATATCCTGTCAGTGAACCAAGTTGAGCAGCAGCACCCGGTGAGGTCGTTTTGCTGATCTTTCTGCAATGTGAACTGAGAAGAATAGTGCATTGTGATTAGACCACCATGAAAAATGCTGGGCAGTCTGTATTGAAACCAAAGACTGAGGCTAAGATTACTGGGAAATTGTTTAGTGTGTCCTGTACAATGACAAACCTGCCTTCAGGGTCACAAAGAGTTTGAATTGTGCGCTAGTGCATGCCCTTGCAAAGGAGTATTACTGTGTCCCAAGCATAGTTGGAGTTTCCATAGTTGGTTTCCTCCAACTCCAAAAACATTTTCCTTGGTGATTTCAACCTGCACTGGAACGACCCCAAAGATCCTCATGTCAATGTCATCAAAGATTTCCTGGCCGATCAAGCCCTAACACAAGTCTGCTCACTCCCTACACACTCGGAAGGTGCCACTCTAGACTGGATCATCGCTAAGGAATCAACAGTCAAGCTTATCGCTATAGACCCTTGTGACTGGTCTGACCACCACGCTATCCCTTTCCTATTACCTGGCACCCACAAGAGAAGGGCACCACAGCAGGTGATTCCTAAACGCTGGGTTAGAGACACCAAGAACCTTGATCCCAGGGAACTGGCAGCTCACTGCAAGTCTGACCTCACACCGCCCCTACATATCACAATGGTCAGTGACCTCAATGATCATTACTCTGTGACTATAACTAACATTCTTGATGACCTTGACTCGCTAAAACGAAAAAGAACCCAAATCAAAGACAAAAACCCCTGGTTCAATGGGTCCCTAAAAAGAGAGAGGAGACCTCTCCGGCAGTCAGAAAGAATCTGGAGACAGCACCACTCAGCCGCACATTTAAAACTTCTACGCCAGGCCATAAATGCGTACAACAGGAACATCCTCAACTTAAAAAAATAATTCTTCAGATCTTAACTGAGGAACGCCAAGAACAGACCCTGCAAACTCTTCAAACTGGTCAAACACCATTCAAAAAAACTGGCAAAAACATCGATAGAAACCCCCAAGTCACTAATATCATCTGAAATATTCTCCTCCTTTTTCTCTGACAAAATCACAGCTTTAGGAAACAAACTTAGATCTGCTATTCACTCTCAACCCCTTCCAGATCTGCCTCTTCCCTCTGTACCGCCTCCACAGGCTTTACTCAAAAAGCAATCACACTGGACCGACTTCAAAATCTGTGACAAACACTCCGTCTCGAAAATCCTTTCCACCTTAAACCCGAACAAACACTTTAATGACCCACTCCCCTCTAACTGCCTAGCTGCCACTGTCCAATCCATCATTCCTAGCTGGACTGCAATAATTAATACCTCCCTTCTTCAGGGATCCATACCCAACCCTCTGAAAGCCGGCCAAGTCCTCCCCATTATTAAAAAAAACATAATTGGATCCTGCTTCCCCTGACAACTTTAGACCTATTTCTAACATCCCACTCTTAGCTAAAGTTCTGGCGAAGTGTGTGCGACAGTAGCTGAGCCAAAACATCACCAACAACCACCTACTAGATGACTTCCAATCCAGTTTCAGGCCTGGGCACAGCACAGTATTCACCATTCTCCACATCATGGTTGATGCCCTCCAAGCCCTTGACCAAGGAAAAATCAGTCACCTAATCCTCCAAGATCTATCCTCGGTCTTCAACACGGTCTACCATGGAAAACTATTTGAGCGCCTCAAACTCAGGTTGGGAATGGATGGCTCTGTTCTTGAATGGTTTAGGTCCTTCCTCGACAACCGATCACAGAGATTCCTAATTAAAGATAACCTGTCTGCTCCCTCTCCGGTCACGGTTGATGTCCCCCAAAGATCAACCCTGTCTCCCACCCTCTTAAACCTTTACCTCAAACTGCTTGCCGAAGTACTACACCCCACGAATATGTCATACCACACGTACGCTGATGATCTACATCAAGATCTCCTCTTCAGAGGAGATTCTTTCCCAGAATAAAGCCTTGAAATTGAATGTCCAATTGCTCTCCTCCAATCAACTCAAACCCAAAGCAAAGAAAACAGAATTTCTTCTAATTTTCCCACCCAAAATCAACCCTGAGACTCAGGTATGGATTAAGGCCATCACAGCCTTAAACTGCCCTCTGACCATCGTGGACTCGGCCAAATCCCTTGGAATATTCCTGGACTGCAACTTGAACATGCAGGACCACATATACTCGATCGCCAAAATCAGCCAGTTTCCACCTGAGCTATCTAAGGAAACTAAAACCCTTCCTTGATACTCCTGACTTAAAAGTGGCAGTCCAGGCACTAGTCATCTCTAGACTGGAATATGGCTGCTCTACCCTCTCTGGTTTACCCAACAACTCGCTGGCACAGTTAAAAGTCTGCCTCAACGCGGTTGCCCGGCTACTAACAGGCTCAAGGAAGTTCGAACACATTTCACCACATCTGAAAGGTCTGAACTGGCTTCCTCTAGAGGCCAGAATCCAACTCAAAATGGCATGTATCACGCACAAGGCATTATATTCAAACTCCCCTGCATATCTTGCCCGAAAACTCGTACTATCCTGGGAAACCAGAAACTAGCGGTCCACCAGAGACCTCTTGCTCCTATCTGCACATTTTTGGAAAAAGAAAATGTATAATCTGGCCTTCTCTGGGGCTGCACCAAGAATATGGAACTCACTCCCGCCCCCATCAGAAGAACCCCTTCACTGGCTTGTTTCAAAAAGGATGCCAAAAGCTTCCTAAAGGGCACATTCCTCACCTAAATTTTGCCTTCTATTTCACCTAGAGACCTTGCTCTATTTCCTTTCTAATGCATCTCCTGGAGTCCCCTGTCACTATTTTCCCGGCTTCTCTGCGTATTCCTCCATAGACCTTCAGACCTTTGTTTCTTGTAAAATGTCAATTGTACCTAATTGTCCTTTTTATCCCTAGGTATCCAGCCCCCCCACCTCCAAGTCTTTTGTTTACTACTGCTGATTCCTGTAAAGCGCTCTGATATCCTAAAGGGTCAAGTTCGCGCTCGATAAAACTCAAAAATAAATAAATAAATACAAAAGAGAAATGTGTGTCTCAGTGGTCCAGGCTGCTGAAGGAGAGGGGAGGTTGCCGGGGTTAGATTTCTCTCTTGGAGGAAGCAAATATCTATGCAGTGCCTGTTGAGGTACGAATGTACTAGGCACGCCTTGAGCTGGACATTGAGTCCCTGGATATTCTAGGTCAGGTATTTGATGGGCATCATGTGGGATGAGGGGAGTGCGTGTTAGGCAAGGTGCTTGTAGAGGGAATGTCACCTACATGTGCATAGGTACTATGGAAATGCTCCTTCGTAGAATGTAAGGATTCTAAGGTAAACCAAGAAAGGTACAACAACAAAGAGGCCGTCCATCACCCACTTCAACCCTCCCAACAGGTTAAACAATCCCATGCCATCCCGTACCCAAACACATCCCCAAAAAGCAATATAGCACAATGGGAGACATCCCTCTGGGTCAACAGAGAACCAGGCAGGCGCCTCTGTCAATGATGGACTGGGTGGCCGAAGGAGCTACATAAGTACCCTCTCTGGGAGTCGGTGCAGGTAACTAAACATTAGCGATAAGAGGTGCCATTTACCCGGGAACGGACCAGGCATCCAAATCTATGGTCTGGCATAGTCAGCATTGCTGCATCTAAAAAGTCATAACAGGTAAGCTCCGCCCACATCTGGGGCAGAGAGTCGGCACGTTACAAGAGGTGACAGTGGAGGGCTAGTTGTTGTCATTGAGGTGCCCACACCTTGTAGCTGCAGGGTAAGGTAGAGTAGGTGTTTTATTGGTCGCTAATTACCATAAGAATTTCATGGCAGCCTTGGAGTCGGTGGAATAATGTTGCTTGTTGTCTGGTTATATCTGTAGTCTGTCCGGGTAGAGTAGAGAGTAAGCAATCTCTGATTTTTGAAGTAGGCGTTTCACAGGTAGGAATTCTCAGCAGGTGTGCTGCACCACGATGGGGAAGACAGGGTGTTGGGCAATGTAATGACCTTGGTACTGTACCATCTGGCGCTCTCTTGCAAGCCTTAGACTAGTGTCTTTGTCCCTGTAGTTGAACAGTCTAGGTATGAGGGGTATCACCAGCATGCCAGGAGAAGGGTGCGGGCCCAGCGCATGGTGGCCTGCTGAAAAGACAACAGAAAGACACACAGTGCTGTCTTCAAAGGATGCCATGTTAATACTTTCTGTCATTAACTTACATTATGGTGGTTAGGTTAATTTTCCCCACCTTCCATTTTTTATTGTTTTTTGTTACTTTTCATTTGGAAACTAGGTCGAAACTTTCTCTTTATTTTTAGGAACCGAGGGGGTGATTGCAATGGCTGACGGACTTTAGTACGTCTCCCATCGTCTCGGGAAATGGGACTGCCAGCCTACACAGCAGCAGTCCAACAGGACTAAGAAATAACTACTCACCATATATTCAAACACGGCCCACAAACAAAACAGGACATAATCACCAGCACTTTTAATACCATGCAGTAGCACAAAGCAAATGGCCCTTCCTTAATTCTCAGGTGATTATGTCCAGAACTGACCCCTTAACTACCATATACATGCTGCGATGCATGAGGTATTTTTGTAGTACCTTAGGGTCTTGTGTGTCTTTCTCATCATTTGGTCATACAGTTAGCATAATTTTGACTACGGATTGACGCAATTAGAGACTTTATTATAATTTATCAAATATTTCATTCACAGTACGCCTCGTTGTTAATCTGCATATGGCATTTTGGATTGAAACCCTACCTGTATGATCTTCTATACACTGGTTCCCTGTGGGCCGTGTTTGAATATATGGTGAGTAGTTATTTCTTAGTAGCAACCCTAATGTGCAGCTTACATGACTCGGCTTGCGATATTAGGTTACCATTAGGCGACGCAGGCTAAAATTGTATAGATCTTAAAATTGTATAGATCTTATTTTTTGGGCCAGGTTCAGATGTTACGGTCGGGGAGGCAGTATTTTTCCTTCTTTGATCCCGGTTCTTTCAGTACAATCATGCCACGGGCAATTCCTTATGGCAGTTTTGTTTTAAATTGTATGCGCAACAAATAGAGATAGATCATGCCTATTGGCACAGTACTATTTGCGATTGTTTCTCCCACTGTTGGCTTAGTACCCTTTAGATTGTTTCTCCTCCCTCTCTTTTATCTAATTCTTAATCCTTCTTCTTTATTCCCCATTCAAAAGCTCTCCGGTACAGCGGACCTATTATCTCTTGCATCTGTTTTTGTAAAAACGTTTTTAAATTGTATATATAGATAAATACTATGTGATTGTTATACATATGTAAGGACTACTGTGACTAGGCTGGTAAAATAGGCACACATCCTTTGTATGTTGTTTTTCCTTTTTTAACAAAATAATTTTGTTTGTGTTTAAAACTTCCATCCTATGTTGTAAATACCTTGTGTAATGTTGATTTCTATGTCTGTCGTGATCTTTATATGTATGTAATTTGTGTTTTTTATGGTCATTTTCAGCCCTGACGAAGTTACATACTGTAACGAAACACGTTGGCTGTTTTATCTGGTATAATCACCGAAATAAAGAAGAGAACTTTTGGAATAATAACATTGCCTCCTTGATCCTTTTGAGTGCGCCTCCTACTTTTTGTTTAAATATCTATTGTTCGGACTTGTGCCTTAGGACAACAGGCACTGGGAGTGTGCAGCACTACAATTATAATTTTGATAAACACTATTGTTTTGGTTGTGCTTAACTTTGGTCAGGTTGTCCTGTTCTTTATTCTTATGTTTTTAAATAGTTTCTGCCAAGAATCTATCCAAGAACTCTCTAAGGGTCTAATCAGCTCTGTACCTTGGTTATAGAATGAAGGTCTTGTATCTCTCTCGCAGGACTCGATCTCCCAGTAACCCGCAAGGGTAGCAGGGAAACACTGGAGCTGGATTTCTCGGCAGGAGAAAAAACAGCGTCTCTCTCAGTGCGTCAGCTAGAGGGTCGGCTTCCTTCGGCACTCGCTACAGCAGGGTGTCGGGCAAGTAGTTAGTCGATCTGCTCCAAACCACCGTGTGTTTGCTAGGGCAGATGTGGGTATATTTATACCTGGAAGGTGCAGAGTTTGACGTAAGGGTGGACATAATAACGTCACTAAGAACTCGAAGTTCTTTACACGCTCCAGGAGTTCTGGGACAAATCAATACTGAAGCAAGGGGAAGTCCCGTACTGCTGAAGGCTGGTTGTCTTTAAGAACTCGTTGTACTCTAGGAGCTTAGTGGAAGTAGCCATGCCGTATTTGGACTGCATTGGCTGTGCCTAAATATGGTTATGATTCTTATGCCTATATAAGGAAATTTTAAGTTATACCTATATAAGGGCATGAATCGGGAAAATTACACTAGAGCCCTAGATACGTTACAACACCCACTCCACGTAGAATGTCCATCTTTACTAAATACTAAACAGTTATAACATTTCTTAGCATGTGTTTACAATCCCAGCCCCAAAATACATAAAAATGCACTTGAAATGGTTTGTACACAAAAAATGAGTATTGTACTGTACGTTTTTCTAAGCAGTGGTATCATTCAAATAATGCATATAGTGTAGTGTAGTTCCTATTTTCCCAATAGGCTCGGCGCATTGGAATAACATAAACAGCAGTGTAGACGTAGGACTGAGGTCTTCCAGGTCTCTACTGACTATGTTAAACTTAATTTAGGTTTGCGCCAGCTAGCTCAGAGGTCACTGGAAACTTTCTTGAATGAACAGGGAGGGATAAGCTTCCCTGGCTCAGACAAGAAGGGATTCAGCTTCCGACAACCATATAACATGACAACTTTGCTCCCCCAGAATAAGAGTAAATCTCTAGAGTTGTGTGAAAACAGTAGACAGCTATTTCACTCAGTCAAGTGTGCGTTCTTAGTTTCACCAGAGTGCAGAGAAGAGAGAGACGGGCGTTTTCAATAAAAGGTATTATTTATTGAGCAGTCTTCCTTCTCATGCAAGAGAAATGAATTGCCACAATTGCAATACTTAATTTAAAGTAAAGTACGTACAGTAAAAGGAGTATTATGAAATAATACTGTAAAAGTATTGGTATGGTTTCTTAGCCATAAGACACTTTAAAATGGATAAAATATATACATACATATATACATTGACTAACGTGCTCAACTGGTGCTTCTAAAATACGCCTACCCCGGTGTACCTGACCTAGGCCTAATACGTGGGAAGGAGTAAGTAAGTAGCAGTGTAAGTTAAGTTGGTTTTGCCAAGAATCTGATTCAAGAATTCTCTCTAAGGGTTTGGGCAGCACTGTACCTTGGGAATAGAATGTAGGAGGTCTGGTATCTCTCTTTCAGGACTCTATATCCAAGTCACCCGCAAGGGTAGGCTTGAAACGCCGGAGCTGGATTTTCTCGGCAGGAGAAAAGACAGCGTCTTTCTCAGCGCGTCAAAGAGGAGGGGCAGCATCCGTGGGCTCTTCGTATCAGCTGGGCTCTCGCCAAGTAGATAGCTGCTCTGCTCCAAACCACCACCGTGTGTTTGCTTAAGGCAACGTTGGTATATTTATACCTGAAAATTGCAGAGTTTGACGTAAGGTTTGGACATAAGACGTCAATAAAGATGTCACTAAGAACTGGCCGTTCTTACAGTGCTCGCAGGAGTTCTATTACAAATCAAAACAAAGCAAGTGGGGATTTCCCAGGTTGCTGGAGGTTTGGTGTGTTGAAAGAACTCATTGTGCTTTCTAGGAATCCAATGAAGTAGCAATTGCCGTGCCTTGGACTGCAAGGGCGATTTAATTGAAATATGGATCTGATTCTTATGCCATTATAGGGATAGTATTGATTATAGCCGTACAAGGGCATAAAGTAGCAAAATTGATTCAGGTTCCTAGATAAAAACACAATAATAGTTTTACATTTGAAATGCATGCTGAATGATTCACGAAATTACATTAATGAAATGGCTCTTAATACAGAAGAGAAGGTCGAGACCATTTAATCACAGATGTATATAATACTGTACATGTGCTAGAGGCTAAGTTTAAATATTGTCTCTAGGTATCAAAAAATAGAAATCTTTTTCTCTAAGAATAGTTCTACATTAAGCAGATTACTCTGTGCCAAAAAAAGGTAAATATTTTGGTATTGAGAAAAAATAATTTCGTTGTAGTAAAAAATAGTTCCAAATTTTAGAAGTTCTGTTTATCAAAACTGAAGGCCGAAATCAAAGTTCAGGGAACGCTGTGTGCTTGTTTCTCAAGAGTTATTCTCGTTGTTAGGAGAAAACATTAACTCAGATAGGCTGGCAAAGAATTTGGCTACCACAGTAGGTGAAAGTTGGGCCATTTCCGAAAAAGTAGAAATAGTGCATATGTGAGATGCATTACCGTCAGCACGATCTGGATCAGTGAGGTTCACAGAAAGTTGGACCTGTGTGCCACTTACATCTCGTACCTCACTGCCACCTAGTCATAATGGTGAGGTCTCAACGAATGCCGTCATCAGAATTGGTAGCCGCTGGGGATCACACGTTGCATGAGCCGTTACTGAACCAAGCAAAGTATTGACATCCATAGGTACTGCTGATGGAAGTGAGAGACAGATGTCTAACACACATTCTTCTCGGCAGAGCAGGCATCGTAGAACAGGTAAGATGCAATCTTGCCAGATTGGTCTGAATGATAGAAACCATGTGGTATTCAGATCTCTTAGACGAGCCAAGCCGAGGACCTGTGTTATCTTATTTCGGTACCGCATTGCCTGGATCGTTTGTTCCATGGTGATCTGGGTATCGCTGGTGACTGGACTTGCTATATCGGAGCAGAAGGAACAAAAATAGAATTCCTGCTACGAGTCCCAAAATGAGAGGCAGGCCGCCGAACACAAAGTGCACGAAATTTGGAAAAATGCTCAGGACTGCTTCAAAGGGTGCTAACAGTCCCGAAAAAAGTGTCTTAAATACATGTGCGATGCCACTGGTATTTGACATGTTTAAAATTTGACCTAACATTTCTACGAAATGTACAGGGCAGTTTGTTGATAATAATGTATGTATCTCTGCTGAGGTCCTTGCAACTTGCAGAACATACGTTTCTCTAGACGAGGTCAAAGGCACAGTTTTTTGTAAAAGAATGGCTTTATTCTGCTTAATGTATCAATTCGAATAGAAGAGATCTTCAATGAAGTCCAAATCGTTGCCTCCTTGTCTGGCTTGCTATTTGGATACAATACTTACATACAACAAGTGACCCTGGATGTAACACTGACGAGATAGGCCGTTCCTTGCTACATGCCACAATAGCTGTGGTCACTTAACATAGCGTAGCTGCCGTTGGAAAGCTGCCTGAAAACAGGTTCTATTTGTGTGGCTGGGGTGCCGTGCAAGTGGCAAGAAAGGTAATTAAATGAACCCTCACAGGCTCCATGTAAATTAATTTCTTGACACAGAAGTGTACCACTTAGTGAGTTTTCCCACTTTTTCCCACTAAGAAACACTTCTTTGTTATGCCCACTCCAACATCTATGTGTGTAAGGTAAATTCCAGGTCGACCTAATGTATCCTTTACCCAACCTTTCATACAGGCCCGCTGGTATATGCTGTAGGCAGTATTGAGAAATACTTCTTTGTTATGCCCACTCCAACATCTATGTGTGTAAGGTAAATATCAGGTCGACCTAATGTATCCTTTACCCAATCTTTCATACAGACCCGCTGGTATATGCTGTAGGCAGTATTGAAACTGGAATGTCGTTATTGGTATTGTTATTGTTCCATGTATTATCCATTCAATGACAAGCCTCGCGGAAACTGTTAATGGTAATCTTTTTAGTTTTTCAATGCTCAGCACCATATAGTCTGCTCCTTTTTGTGCCAAAGAGATTTGTTTATCTGTAAGGTTAAAGATAGAAAATAATGACGTTGTGTTGATTAGACGCCAAGGCACATAGTCTGAACGCAGATTTTGTAACGTCCAGCCTAACTGTATAATAGAACGTAATTGGGACTGGCCATGTTGTAACATTAGCATATCCTGTTCTATTATATCAATAGCAGATGATACAATGCTGTCCAAAGAATAAATTCTGGAGGACAGAGTCGTTAACCCACTATCCACTACGGACAGTGATTTTTCCAAATGAATACAATCAATTTGTCGTATTTTTTCAGCAGTTTCAATTTGCGTTATTTTCCAAGCTTCGTTGTAAGCGGAAAACAACACTTACAATGCAACTTTTACAACGCACTACCTTTACAACGAAACTTTTACAACGTAACATCCATTACAGTGCATGCCATTACAATGCAACCATTACAACGAATGTCACTACAATGCATACCACTACAATGCATGTCATTACAACGCAGTCATTACAACGCATACCATTACAACGCATACCTACACTATCCAACACTTACCCTACTGTTGCACCCCCTGGAGTTAGAATAGTAATTTTTTCTTCCCCTACACTATCCAACACTTACCCTACTGTTTCACCCCCTGGAGTTAGAATAGTAATTTTTACCCCTACATTATCCAGCACTTACCCTACTGTTGCACCCCCTGGAGTTAGAATAGTAATTTTTACCCCTACACTATCCAGTACTTACCATACATGCAATGTAATGGTATCCGTTGTAATGGTATGCGTTGTAAATGTAGTATGCGTTGTAGTGGAATGCGCTGTAAAGGTAGTTTCAAAGACTATGTTGTAATGGCATGCGTTGTAATGGAATGCGTTGTAATGGATGTTGCGGTGTAAAAAATGCATTGTAAAGGTATGCGTTGTAAAAGTATGCGTTGTAACGACATACATCCGTTGTAAGCAGCATATATACCGGCGTATATGAAACATTTTTATGCTGTTTGCGAGGTCCCAATAAGAAATACCGCAAGTCAGCACCTTCTTTAAGTAAGGTCAAGTGTTGCTTAATTTCAGGTAGTGTGGATTTCTGTAGCCATTTGAGGCATAGTTTTCCTACACTGTATGTTGTTATTATCCCTGGATGTTGTCTCTGGGAATATCTTGGGTCTGGCCTGTTCTGTTTGAACCCCTGTGTTTTGTCCAGGAATCTATCTTGACAGTTATAAGTGTCTGTGGGCTAGATCAACCATTTTTTCCAATCAGGATTAGTTCTGTTTTGGTGTAAAATATGGGACACGTTTAACCCCTCATCTGTAGTGTTATTTCTATCAGGAATAGGCTTTGGTATGGACGGGTTGTTTAAATCTTTTATCTTGGCTAGGCCAAGACAGGTTGTTTGTTGAATGGTGTCATTCAGGAAAATTATTTGTTCTGGGATCATGCAGGCTCTTAATAATGATTCTAATCCCTGTACTTGCCAATCTTTTGAACCCCAGATTGTGTTTGTTTCAATGTTATCTTTCCAGAATTCAAAACCAAATGTAGACAATTGTTCATACAATTTTGCAGAATATATCTGTTTTGTATTGGTCAACATATTTTTCATTCCTGTCTTATTCACATTTTTTAAATAAATCGTTTCTGGATCTGTGACATTAAACCCTGAGAAGTATGGAAATTTCTCATAAAATATTTTCGAACTGCCTTTTGGCGGTGTTGGACAATGTTCCCATTGATTATAAGTTAAAACATTGCTAGGTTTTGCAGATTTATGCAAATAGTGGTGCCCAAAATGATTAAAGCAATACATTTCTTCATAATCAGATGAACCTTCTAAATAATCATGATCTGTAAATTTTGCTGACATTTCTGAATCAGACATCATATTATTAATAGTCTCAAAGTCCCAATCATCAGAGAAACTGCTCGGTGAGACAAAATCACTTAATGAAACTTTGAACTGGTGTGGATACTTCAAGAATTCAACCGGGCCATTAATGTCATAATCAGTAGCATCCCATGCTACACCACCAGGTATAGGAATTGCTGTGATGTTTACTGATGACAGGTCTCATTTTTCAACATGAGATGACTTGTGAGGTTTTAGGACCAAGTTGATGTTCTGACTTGTGTGTCCATTGTACTGTATTTTCCATCAATCATTCTTCCCAAGCTTAAAACTAAAATGAGCGAGAGCAGGAGGAAAAGTACACCTTACACAAACCACAATTCAATCCATGGTGAAATCATATATATTTCTCCAAGTTGATGAAAGAGTTCTGTTATTTTTTCTTTGAAGGTTTTGTTTGCTGGCTTTTCTTCATGTTCACAGGGATCTTCAGAATAGTCATTGAAATTGATTAAATAGCCAGAGGCAGTTCTGTCAATTGTTGGAATCGCATCAGGATTGTTATTAATCTTTGTAGTTGCTTCTTGCTTTGTCATTTCAGTATAGTCAGAGGCTATATCATTATAGACAGGTGTTTCTTGACGAACTGTTGCAATTTGGGTTTTAAGAGGCACAAGTTCTGTGGCTTTGTTGCATAGTCCTTTTTTTATTCACTGCAGGTTTATCAAATGTGATTAGTCTTTCAGTTCGAACCTCTTGAATTGTAGCAAGGTTCGGTCTTCTGCTACATCTTGGGAGTCCACTGGGCCTACTACTTATTATTGGCCACATGGTTGTGGTTTTACCAGGTCGATTGATACAACTCCGTTCTCCTTTTTACCAGCAAGGGGTGGTAGTACTACTGCTTTTCTGTAAGAAGGCTCAAATTCCTTCTTCACCGCAATCTTTTCTCTGACCAGATCCCCAATCTTTGGAATCCAGACAGGTCTTGCTGGGTGAGGTGGGTTTTTCTTCAGTGGCCGTTGGCTTTAGCTTTGTGTTACTCAGACTTCTTCTTGTTTCATTTAAGTCCTGTAAAACAGCCAGACGATCTTTGATATCATAGGTTTTTTGTTCCACCACTGAAGTCTGCCTATCAAGGTCTTCGATTATCATTCTAGTCCCAAACAAAAGTTCATACGGAGTGATTCCACCCAGAAAATTTCTTGGCAGATTATTTAGACTACGTTGGACACTTATTAGATGTTTGACCCAATCATCACCCGAACCTAATACCCTCGCTGTTATAGATTGCTTTATGTCACAGTTTTTTCTTTCCACTACCGCATTACCCTCAGGATGGAAGGGACTAGAGTACCGCAATGCAACGCCCAAGCTGGCCATGGCCTCCTTGTAGCTCGAGAGCTAAACGCAGGACCCTGGTCAGAATGTAGAGTGCCGATCGCGTATGTGCCGATAAAGACTCGCAAATCTTTTATAACAGTTCTGGCATCAGACGAGCGATTGGGCCACATCCAAATGAATCTTGTCTTAGTAGTTGTGGGGCCGCATCCGTCCGTAGGGACGCCTGTGTGTAGACAGTCTAATGCTATCTAACAGAGGTGTCTGGGCTGGACTGACTGTGCTTTTGTCAGTTACCTGGTCCGGTTCATAACTGCGATCTCTGTTACAGTTTTGGCAATTAATTGCGAAGTTATAAATTTGCACGCTCATTCCCGGCCACCAGTACTTCATTTGTAATTCTATTAGAAAACTTAAAATCCGTTGGTGCCTCAGACCCTCTCCCATATGTGCTCTTGTACCAAGTAAGCCCTCCGTTTCCTGTTTGGAATTACTCTGTCCCCCACTCCAGGGATTTGAGCAAAAGGAACGGAGTTTGTATCAATTATGTATGTATTTTCGAGTGGATAGTTTCGAGGTAACGCCGCATAATTACCTTCCATTGAGGCTTTTACTGCTAGTAGCGTTTCACCATCTATTCTTTTTTTAGAACGCTTAATTGTAGCTACGGAAGCCGTGTGGACGGCTGATTTTGCGGCTTCATCAGCCACTGAATTTGTTGCAACGTGAACGCCACATCGTTGATGACTCAGTGTATGGATCACGTGAGTCTTTTGTAGTTCTTTCTGTAAAAGAACTACTTGTTCCCAAAGCATTTAATGCTTTATTATGCCACCTTTTGCATCTTTGAAACCTTTTTGAACCCATTTCTGCAAGTATTCATTGTAAGACTGGACGCAGTAATACGAATCTCACACTATTAGTATGGGGAATTCGCGATCTACATTTTCAAGCGCCATCTTGAGAGACTGTAGTTCAGCTCGCTGAGCTGTACAGTTTCTGAGTGAGTTTTAGTGACCATTGGTCGGAATTTACCTATGCGCCATCGACCTTTTACAATCGTGCATGCAACATTGTATACTTGTTTATCCACAATCCAGTGTTGTGCAGATCCATCGGTGTAGATTACACAGACGTACTGTTCAAGAGGCAGAATTTCGGTCGGCAGAGGACATTCGTACTCGTTTTGGAGAAATTCTTGTGTTTTCAAGCAAGGGTCAAAAACGTATTTAACGTCTGTTGCAGCAAGAGAATTAACCCATTGTATCCATCTTGGATGTAAAGCTTTAGCATTTGGAATGCTCGCTCTTGTTACTGCCTCCAGGGCAGGTACAGGTGTAACGACCGATATGCGTTTTCCCTGTGCGAGGGCTCTTTCTTTTGCTATAGCAGTTTGAACCGCTGTCAGAATTTTCTCAGTTGAAGTGAATTTTATTTCAGCTTGTGTGTACAAGTGTGATTTGTAACCTATTGGTACCATTTCACCTTCGTTATAGGTCAGGTACGTGAATACGCATCTTCCTGGGATGACTCGGATTACAAGGTTGCGTACGTTTATGCGTGTTTGCAGCTTTGTTTTAGCTAACATGTCTGTTTGTATTGAATGTAAAATTTCTGTGTGTTTCTGAGTCCAATTAATTGGTTTAAAATCAGGTTTAATTAATTCGTAGAGAGGTTTAACCCTCTCTGCATAATTCAGAATGTACGTTCTTCCAAAATTCAGGAAACCTAGAATTGATTGTAAGTTTTTTAGCGCTTTTGGTGCTTGGAGCAGCGCACATTTCTCTAAGAAATTGCCTGCTAGGCTTTTCCCTTCACTTGATAACTCATATCCTAGAAATAGGAAAGTGAGGTGGGCAATCCGTGATTTCCTAAAGTTGAATTTGTACCCTTCAGATTCAAACCCAAGTATAATGGTGTTCACTCTTTTCAAGTGCCTGTCCAACTCATCGTCTGTTAGATAGATGTCATTGACATAAGATAATGCCTCATCATCATACATTTGTAGTAACTCTGTTACTCTGGCTGAAAATAATCCTGGGCTATTCTTGAATCCCTGGGGGAGACGGCAAAATTGCCTCTGGGCCCCCATACTTGAGAAACCGGTCAAATACCTGCTTTCTGGTACAATGTTTTGACAGAAGAAACCATTTGAAATATCTAATGTTGTTTTACATTTTTTGCGTACGATGTTATTCATCAGAGCTGTACTGTGTGAATTTTGTACTGCAAATGTTTTGCAACAAGAGTTTAAGTGTCTGTAGTCCAATACGAGACAATATGAATTGTCTGGTTTGGAGACAGGAAACAAAGGATTGTTCATTTGTGAGGTGCATGTTTCAATCACCTCCTGGCACTCAAGTTGATCTAAGATCTCCCTGACTTGATTTTTAGCTTCTTGCTTAACAGGATACTGCCTTTGTGCAGTAGGTTGATTTTTTAACTGGATTTTATGGTGAGGGGATTCCTCATCCCATCCTACATGATTTTTATATAATGCAGGGGCTTGGGCCACTGCCCATTTTCTTGCATGTGTATATATTTTATGAATTGGAATATTATTTGAGAAGGCAGGCATAATCATTTCTTCGCCATGTGGGCACTCCCTAACAAATTCTGGTGGCAAGTCTTTCTCAGCTAGAAGAATATCATAGCCTTTAGATAGCTTTTCCCAAAAGAAAGTTCTTATTTTCCTAGTTATGTCTCCTTCTATACGCAATGTTATTTCATATAATGTATGGGGTACACTAACTCTGGTGTCTGCAGTTTCCACTTGAATGTACTCATTCGTGTCCACTGTCTCCAGAAGATTCATCAGTATCTTACAAACTATGGTCACTTCTGCTGCGCTGTCTAGCATTGTTTGGGCCCACTCTCCGTTCTTGAGTTGTATCCTCATGATCCTCGGCATGTTTTATCTTTAAGCTTGCTACCTTCTTTTTGGAAAATTGAGATTTTTTACTTTGTTGAGCGGGTTCCTTGTCTTTGGACTTGACGCGCTCTTCTTTATGAAC
The DNA here is from genome assembly GCF_964263255.1 of Lissotriton vulgaris. Taxonomy (NCBI): domain Eukaryota; kingdom Metazoa; phylum Chordata; class Amphibia; order Caudata; family Salamandridae; genus Lissotriton; species Lissotriton vulgaris. The sequence continues at coordinate 263,360,423 of NC_141687.1, read as the reverse complement.
TGACCGTCCTCTTCTTTCCGATTTCTGTGAGGAAGTCTGAAAAGATCGAGAGGGACGTGTATCATTATCTTGATACCTGTCAGGTTTTTTCAAATTATCCCTATTTCTGAGGTTATATCTTTTCTCAGAGGGCTCCCGTTGTGGAGACCTACCCCCCCCCCCCCCCGTTCTGGAGATATATTTCTCAGTTGGGGAGACCTTCCTCTGGACTGAAACTGTTTCTCTTTAGGAAGAGTCTGTCTGGTAGTTTCCCATTTCTTTTTAGGAGTAATTAAACTATTTTTAATGAAAGTTTTTTCAGGATTTTCTGTTAGTTGTGGTTTTAGTTGTTTCCCACCCAAACTATCTCTACCTAATTCTTCATAGGATTTTTCAATTATTCTGGCAAGTTGAAAAGGTTGCTCTTCTATATCTGTTTCTTTTAATTTTTGGCGGATCGCCACTGATGCTGCTTCTTCTTTTATGTTGGCTAGTAGTATAGCAGAGACTTGTTTAAAATCTTTCAGTAATTTCATACCTAGATTAAAAGCAGGCTCTGGACTGTATTCATTTTGAATCTGTCTTAGTACGTCCGGTATAACCGCCATAGACGGAACACCATGTGTTATTGGGTAGATTGAAGCAAAAACTGTTCCCCAAGTGTCACAGTCTTCCACATGTGGTGCGATCCCCATTGGAAAACAGATTGTCAGAATTCTGTGTTTTTCATGAGGTGTACTATCAGGGAATACTGCCTCTATTTGAGTAATCTTTTGAGCCAACCAGAACGGAATTTGTTCCCGTTTTGCGGGTAATTTACCAATGACTGATTGTATAGTCTGTGATGTCATTTTGTTTGTATTCCCCTGGTGAGGGGTTTGCTGTGGAATTGTTATTGCTGGTTGGACTGTTAAAGTCCGCATGACATATTGGACTAACTGTCTATGTATTTTAATTAATTGTTTTAATTGAACTAACAGTTCTCTGTCTGAAATTTCTTCAATGTCAGGATGTGGTGAATAGCTGGCTAGAACCGGCCATGTGGCTCCTGGTCTACCTAGTGGACTGAGCCTGGTAATGTGATTTTTATGTTTTAGGGCGCCATTAAACCAGAGCTGATGCTCCTGGTAAGTTAGTGGAATTTCGACGTCCTCGAAAGGAACGTATTCCGCTGGAGGTTCCTCTGCTTTGTAGTAGTGGAACTCGTGTGTCACAGCATTTGCTGCTGGAAAAGTTATCCATGAATAGAATACCTCTGTCTGCCGATACTCATGTGCCTCTACCACAAATATGACTGTACCACCTCTTGATGATACTCCATTATTTATTAGTTTGTAAGTTACACTCTTTCTTACATTTACCGGGATGATTACTGCATCCGGGTTGTGTTGCTGAAGACTTGTGTCCTCTGCTAATAGTTGAGTTGCTATACTAGCTCTCTCCCTTTCGTCGTCACTCTCCGATATTTTGTTGACAGAAAGTTTGCAGAGTATTTTTTCAAGGAAACAAAGATTAGGTGCACAATATTTTGGAACACTGTATCCTTGAACGTTGAATAAACCAAAAACTAATACATAGGATTCTCGTCCTAGTTAGTTCTAGCGGATACTACCCTTTTACCCACTCCAGACGTCTATTGGAGTTTTTACGGAAAAAGGGGTCTGTGTGAAAAGCACGACTGAGTTACTCTAGTAACTAGCGTTAAATTATCGCCTTACCAAACGTTGGGCGAAATGTAGTGTAGTTCCTATATTCCCAATAGGCTCTGCGCATTGGAATAACATAAACGATAGTTTAGATGTAGGACTTAGGCCAACTAGGTCTCTATTGAATATGTTAGACTTAATTGTGAATGCCAGCTAGCTCAAAGGTCACTAGAAACTTTCTCGAATAAACAAGAAGGGATTAGTTTCTGACAACCATATAACATGACAACTTTGTTCCCCAAGAATAAGAAATATATCTTCAGAGTCGCGGAAACAATAGATGGCTATTTCACTCAGTCAATCGTGCATGCTTCGTTTCACCAGGAGTGCAGAGAAATAGAGAGACGGCGTTTTCAATAAAAAGGTTATTTATTGAGCAGTCTTCTTTCTCATGCAAGGGAAGTTAATTGCAACAATCGTAATACTTGCTATGAAGTAAAGTGCATACAGTAAAAAGAGTATTATGAAATAATCCTGTAAAAGCATGATATGGTTTCTAAGCCATAAGATACATAAAATAGATAAAATACATACAATGATAAATAATGACTAAAAATACTCAACTGGTGCATCTAAAATATGCCTACCCTGGTCTACCTAACCTAAGTCTAGTACAAGGGAAGAAGTAAGTGAGGTGTAGCTTGAGTTAAATATTTTCTGCCAAGAATCTATCCAAGAATTCTCTAAGGGTCTAATCAGCTCCTTACCTTGGTTATAGAATGAAGGAGGTCTTGTATCTCTCTCTCAGGACTCGATCTCCCAGTAACCCACAAGGGTAGCAGGGAAACACTGGAGCTGGATTTCTCAGCAGGAGAAAAGACAGCGTCTCTCTCAGTGCGTCAGCTGGAGGGTCGGCTTCCTTCGGCACTCGCTACAGCAGGGCGTCGGGCAAGTAGTTAGTCGATCTGCTCCAAAACACTGTGTGTTTGCTAGGGCAGATGTGGGTATATTTATACCTGGAAGGTGCCGAGTTTGACGTAAGGGTGGACATAATAACGTCACTAAGAACTCAAAGTTCTTTACACACTCCAGGAGTTCTGGGACAAATCAATACTGAAGCAGGGGGAAGTCCCGTACTGCTGAAGGCTGGTTGTCTTCAAGAACTTGTTGTACTCTAGGAGCTTAGTGAAAGTAGCCATGCCGTATTTGGACTGCATTGGATGTGCCTAAATATGGTTATGATTCTTATGCCTATATAAGGATATGATAAGTTATACCTATATGAGGGCATGAATCGGGAAAATTACACTAGAGCCCTAGATACGTTACAACAATAATAACAGAACGTTATGATCATACATTTTTTCCCGTACTGGCCCAGTTTTGTTTTAGGTGCATGTTGGGCAGAGCTGTCAGCCAGCAGTGGGAGGGAGGAGTGGTATGTGCACTTAAGTGGGTCATGGGCTGGCCAAACAGTTATGCGCACTTTGCAGGTTCTCCACCCAGGCTGTTTTAAAGCTTGGGTGGAGAACATGTACAGGCTCATAGACCCCATCTGAGAGCCAAACAGCACTCAGACCAATCAAGATGCTGCTATTAGCAGTGTGGCTAGGGGAGTCTGGAAGCCTGTGTGCTTCCTGTTCAGTGGTGGCCAGCACGGCTCCCGGTGGTGGGCACGCGGGCTCGCAATGTAATTTTCTTTATTTACCTTACTGCCAGGTCCCACGTCTCTGCTCCTGCTCTCCTGCATCTGATTCCAGGAACAGGAAGCCCAGCCAGGCTCCACTGGCCAATCACAATGCTGCAATACAGCATTGTGATTGGTCTGGGCATCATGAAACGGCACTCAACCAGGGGCTGGAGGGGTGGGAATGTCCTCCACACAACCTGTAATACAGTCTGCATTGAGAACAGGGAAAGTGTGCAATGCTGTTTTGGGTGGCCCAAGAGGGCTGGCCAAACAGTCATTGCACACTTAGGAGAGGTCTACCACTCCTCATCTTCTCTGCAGTCCCGTTCCAACCCCTCGCGCAAAGCTGCCGCAGCAGGAGGACTAAACAAAATGCTAATAACATTACGCTATTATCATTTTATTTTTTCCTTTCTTTTACTCCTGCACAGTAGTGAGGTGACATTGTTCCAGTTCCTGCGGCTTCCATGGAAGAACGGAGGAGAGGCGGCGACAGACAGGTAAGTGGAATTTTCTTTCTTTCTTTTTAAACACCCCCTCCCTCCACCAACAGCACCACTTCCCCATAACTGCTACCACTGTCTGTTCAGGGCAGTTTCTCGTCTTGTTCAAGCACTGAAGATTGTTGTAATGGCAGTTTACTGTCACCCAGTTTCATTTGTTCAAGGCTCTTTGTAATTTGTTTCAACTCTGTATCATATAGCTTCTTTGATGCTCAACTCTTCACCAATTCTGTCTGCATTTCAAAAAAGCACTGGTGAAGTCATAGGACAGATGTTGGCTGCCAGCTTTTTGGCTTAGTCATTGCTTGTTTTGTTTAGTTATGGTTTTTGTAAATCTGTATTGTCAGTTGAGCTGCAAGGCCTTTCCCAATAAATAAAACAACTTTGACTTAAAGCAGAACAGTTTTTGGGCCTCCAAAATCACACATTACCATGGTAGTCTCTGGCACTAAAGGGAACTACTTTGTGTGCATACGGGTGCGGAATGTGTAATTGAATGAGTGTCAGTGCCCAAAGTTCTACTCAAATGCCTGCAGCAGTGCTACTAAATGTCAGCACTGCTGCACCCCAGGACTCTTCAATTCACAGCAAAACACTCCCTCCCTAATTATCTCACTCTTGTGGATTCTTGCCTTATCCCTTTCTGACAGTCTTTCCACCTATTTCTTCCTCCTTTCCCCCTCTGTGCACTTTTCCTTCTGTTGCTCTCAGGAAATGTCTAAAGAGATAAAATAACACTGGTGTAAATGCGCTCCTGGCATAAGTCAGCATTCCAACACTTGCAGTAAAGTTAGCCAATGGCTGAAGTGGGCTGACTCACTGCTCTAAGCTGAAGTGGGTGATACAAAAATGTGGATTACACAAAACAGACCAATGGATGAAGGGCTGGCTCATATCCCCAATAATCAAGTATTTTTCTTATATATAATTTTAGTAAAACAAAAAGATTTGACTAATGCTAGACTTAAACACACAGAAAAACCTTTGCGTCCAGCTGAGCTGTTGGTAGGTTTCCTACTCGTCTCTTCTGATCTACCCACTATCTGCTGCTGTCTCCCACCCAAATTCCAAGAGAGAATCAGCACTACATCCAGATGTCCCACTCTAACACTCAGATAAACATAATCGAATATTGCTCTACCCCATACCATCTCCATCATCATAATGAGCAAAAGGTATTGGGACATTTCTAAGTGAGTAACATGTGGCTTACTGAAAATATTTAAATCTATAATATCTGTTATCGAGTAATTAATTTATATTAAAAAAAATAAATATAGGTTAGGGCCTCCAAAGCGTTTTCTTAATGCGGGTTTTGGAAAGTAGGATCTGCTTTCATGGTTACCCCCAACTTTTTTCTGGTGTCATTATGTTTTTGTGAATAGTCTGGATGGAATCCTGCTAATCCGGACCCCAGCCACGGCGCATCCTCCCTATATTTGCTATGGTAAGTACTTTGGTACCTCCACAATTGGTTACTGGTGTCCCTAGTATATGGTACTAAGGGCCCCAGGGCATAGGTACACCATGGGTCTTCCACGGGCTGTAGCATGTATTACGCTACCCATGAGAGACCACTCAAACTGTGACTACAGACCTGCCATTGCAGCCTGTCTAAACTGGTGCTATCACCACTTACAGCAGATATATGTTTCCTTATATCTGAGTTCACTACACTTAACACCTATAAATCACCCCTTAGGCAGGCCTTTTAATCCTAAAGGCAGGGTGCTTGGTTCTAAGTGTGAGGGTACCCCTGCATGAGCGGGAGACCCCTACAAACCCCGGAGTCAATTCTCAAGGCTTTGTAAGTGTGGTCAGCCATTTTAATAATATAGTGGTCATCTATCATTACAAGGTGCCTACCTGTGTATACCCCTCTGCACCGCGTCGTTTTGCCATTGCCAAGGCTTGTTGGATCTGAACTTCAGAGATCTCCACCATATCTTCCTGCCAAGATCTTGGTCCTCACTGCAGCCACTGTACCATGGGCCTACATCTTTGGTGAGCTGCTCAAGGTCCTCTTGTGACTCCTCTGCCTTCGGCCTGTGGGTCCTCTTGAGTGTCTTCTCTTGCTTCTGGGGGCTCATTTGCTTGCTTGGGGCTTGCCCTGACTATCCTGCACTTTTGAGTCCCTTGGACCGTGCTGGTCCCAACGCTACTCCTTCATCGTTATCCATGTCTGTTGCAGCTACCAAGGCTTGTTGGTACTCCGCTGGACACCGACCCCCCTGGTTCTCGACTTCCAGCATGGGAAAGATTGTGAACAGCTCCTGGTCTTCCTCAGCATTGCCTTGTCCCCACAGCTGCAACAACCAAGTCACTCTCATTACTCCTGCCTCTTCAGTCATTGGTGGTCATGATCTTCCGTGCCCCCTGGTCACTTCCAAGTGCCATAGACTCTGTCCCTTCTGCTTGCAGGTTCTTCTCTTCACGAATCCACCATTGGATTCCACCGGAATCTTGCACAGTCATCGCCTGTGGCATCTTTTCTGAAGTCCTCCATTGTGGTCTACAGCTGTTATCCGACGTCACTTCGCACCTATCCCCCTGGCTTCCCTGGCATAGGTATCGCAGTCCTGGGGTATCCATGGGTGGGGTGACTCTCCAACCTTCTGTCTTCCATGGGGTTTCTTCAGTGTCCTCTGGGGAGGGTCCTTCTTCTTTAAAACTGGAACCTTGACTTTCCCGTTGACTTGTATTGAGTATGCAGCTGTGTTTCCACTCTGCACATGAACTTCGTGGGGTTTCTGGGTACTTACCTAGGGCGGTTTCTTGTATCCCCAGCTTTTCTGAGTCTCATGGTCCAAGTCCCTACTTCAGTTGCAGTTCACATTCCACTTTCTTAGTGTATGGTTTGGTCTTCCCCTGGAGACTACTGTGCATTGAGCTTACTTTGCAATTGAAGTATTGTGTGTAATTGTATTGATATCTTCGGGTAGGAGATATACTAATGTGTTAGTGAGTGTTGTATAATAAATCAACATATTTTTATAACTGTACTATGTGGTTCTTTTTTATTTAACCTACACTGCAAAATTAGATCTGCTAAAACAAGCTGCTCAACACTCTTTCTGGACTAGGCCTGAAGGATGTATGACGGTACAACGCGTACCGTCACAACGCATCCCTTTACCACGCATCCCTTACAACGCAAGTCGTTACCACGACTTCCGTTGTGGGTGCGGATTTCGAATAGTATAATTTACTATTCTAACACCAGTCCCCGTGGACCCTAGGGAAGGTGTTGGGATAGTAAATTGACTATTTTTAAACCTTTAGCGCCCTCCAGCGCAAGTCGTGGTAACGACTTGCGTTGTAAGGGATGCGTGGTAAAGGTACCGCGTTGTAAAAACTTCGTGGTAAACGATGTTTACCGGCCTGATCGCTGCTCTCCACAGCTACCACTTAGAGAGCTTTCTAAGGTTGTCTAAGACCACTAAAATCCCCATAAAGGTTGTCTGGATTAGTGAAGGTGCTTAACTTAAATAAGTGTGCACCATAAACTAAGTAAGTCTCCTACACTGGGGTTACCGAATATCAAGGCCAACTAGCTGTGATTGCATCCCATGCCTCGTCCACCATGCTACACTTGGTACCCTGGTACTAGGAGCTAGCACGGGGATACCTTCGAGTAGCTGTGCGCTCTATAAAAAGCCACTAACATTAGCGTTAACATTAACATTACACTTTCCGTCTCTGTATCTCACTCTTACAGGTTCTTTTTCATCCATGCATCCTCCCTTCCTTACTATTTTTAACCTTTCTCTTCCTCCTTCCCTTTTTTGCCTTTTTCTCTCTTGCTCTGGGACAAAGTTCGATGTTGATAAATTAGGACCTGTTTAGGATGTCGGGCGGACTCACAACCGCCCGCCACCCTAACTGAGATGGGGACCACCCGACATAGTGCCGGGGGTCTCACAGGCCAAATTACAATGCGACCGCCACCGTGGTGGTCGCATTGTACAGGTTTTCCATTACGTAAGGTGCTGCTGGCTGCAGCACCTGCTGCAATCATAGGTGTCCCCCATATCCAAAGAAAAGGGCCCAGGGTGAAGGGAGGCCCCCAATGTCTATCCCTGCCAGCCTTTCCATGGCGGGTGAACCACCATGGAAAGGCTGGCGGGGAGGGACCATCCTAATCCCTATGGCAGTGCCTGGTAGGCAACGCCACCATTGTTGGGATTGGGAGGCCCTTCACAGCACCGGTGGGCTCAAGAAGCCCGTTGGATGATTGGCGGTGGGGCTTATCGCCCGCCTGCACACTGCCTGCCATCAAACTTTCGCTGGCGGAAAAGCTGCTTAGAATGACAGGGAAACTACCACCAACAGCCTGTCTGTGGTGGTCTCCCCGCCAGGGCCGTACTGGCAATAGCAGGCACCGGGCAATCCCCAGGTGCGCCGTACGGGTGGGGCCTGGTTGATCGGCCGAAAACTGGCTCTGGCAAAGAACTCTGCGGCACCTCCAACCCCACTGAATAGGGAAGGGGGCGGCCGGCCGAGCACTTTCCCAGGGCCGGTTGTGGTTCCCAGTCCGGCCCTGCTCCCCGCCACCCTAATCAGCCCCTAAGTTCAGTCTTCAAAAGTAAGTACCTGTGCCCGCCGCCTGCAAATGCCAGCTGAAAGTAAGAACAGAAGGGACACCCTATATTTAACAGGGTGCAGGGGAAAGGGGTTTGCAACAAGAAAACGATCTTTACTTTGGACGAAAAGTGTTCTTTAAAGGACAAGAAAATCAGCACACACCGGAATCCCAAACTGCAGTGGTATCCACTGTGGGACCGATTCGCTAGTCATTAGTTTGTGGTTAGGAAGGTGGATCCCAGGAAACCCGCAAAAGTCATAGATTTACAAGATTTAGGCCTAGGAGTTTTGTTAGTCAGGACAGTCAGACAGAGAACCTAACATGTCCCAGGATAAACCCACTATTGCGCGGATGTTCCATCGCATGCGACACAAGTCCAGTTTTTTAACCCCCTTTTTGCCATAATGTAAGAGCTTGATTTGCAGCGGCCATTGAATACAATTCTAAATATTTTCAGATGTGAGACATGATTGGCCAGCACATGCCCCTGCTAGTCATTGAAGACGATTGTCAAGATAGGTTGGCCGCTGTTACCCATGCAGTCAGATCTAAATAGCCCAGTAGTCACGTGCGGTTTTGGATACCTACCCTTTAATATGCAAATTGTATTTCATGGTAGAAACAGAGGTTCCCTTGAGAGTTTTATCATCACAAACAGCGTGAAATATATGTGACAGTGTGTGTGATGGTATCCATTAAAACTGTGCCCAAACCCCCACAAGAAAGAGAGAGAAAAAAATTAAACCCTCTCTCTAGTATTACATCATGCTAAAAAATGTGAAATACATGTGACATTTTGCATGATGGCATCCCTTAAAAAGTGTGCCACAATCCCCCAAGAAAGAGGGAAAAACTCAAACCTACCTCGAGGGTTTTATCATGCGAAATAATGCGAAATGTATGTGACATTTTTCGTGATAACATCCTAGAATGATCAATCCAACTAGGACTTATAATAGAACAAACACAAAAATCCCTGGTACATAATGAGTTGTAAAGTGCTGCTGTGAACCTCTCATCGCCAATGACTCCACGGAATCAGCAGCTGGGGGACCAACAGTGAGGCTGGATGATCAGAAAGTGGTATTTCAATTTATCATCCATGACATGAGGGTGTTGTCAGTCCGATTTGCTTACTCTGCTTGCACTAATGATTGGGCCCCATCGTGTTTGGCTGAGGATGGATGTGGCTTTCCCTGGTGTGTGCCTTGCGATGTTTACTCCTGTTGGGACACTGCAAGCACTTGGGTAATTAAACTGAAGGCACAGAAGAGGCGGTATCTGCTTTTTTAATGACACTTTTTAAAGGTATCCTAGTAGTTCAGCTTCTGTAGCAGTGCTAGCTACACGCTAAAAGGACATCAATACAGGTTAAGCTGTTAAAAAATAAAACAAAGTCGATTGCTGGAATGTAATTCACATAAAATATATATATATAGATATATGTATATATATATATAGATATATTTACTACTGTGCTGTTGTGCACTTCTAATATTTAATTTCTGGACTTTTCATGTTAAAGACTATTATGTTGTATATATTGGTACCCTGCCACTGCCAATGGGGCTATTTGTGAGTGATGTTTCAAGGAGCAGATCTAGTGCCTTTCTGCTGGGGGCATCCGAGGTGGCCATCTTATGTTGCCTGGTGCACTCGCCCTGCCACCCTTACATAGCTGTTTATCACATCACTTCAATGCAAGTTAAGGCACATGTGAAATGTGTGGGAAGGAAGCTTCATGAAGCTGACTTTTATCATTCCAAGATTTCAAATCATTGCTGAGAATTTGTGATCAAAGGGAATTACAAAACGTGGGGTCATGGCTGAGAGAAATGAAGAACTTAAGCTTCATGGCAAAGGTGATGTATGGAAATCAATCAATTAATCAATCAATCAGCATTTGTAGAGTGCTGCACTGGAGGTATCAGGTGCTGGAGTGTGAGTTCACCTTTTGAAGAGCCAGGTCTTGAGGAAGTGTTGGGGAAAGGGTAGAAACAAGCAGAAAAGAGAACAAAGGGCAGGAACACAAGAGAGCAGAAAATCATGCAGAAAGGTCAAATAGAGCAGAAGAGGGCAAAACAGTGGGCAAAAAGACACCCAGAAAGGCAACATGGAGGGCAGAAAAACGAGCAGGAAAGGCAAAACAGATGGCAGAAAAATTAGTAGAAAAAAGGTGAAACAGAGGGCAGGAAAACTAGCCGACAAAGCAAATCAGCGCAAGAAATGAGCAAAGGATACACAAACAGAGGGCAGCAGGTAGACAGGCAGCAAAGGTTCGTGGTCTGTGGGTAAGCTGGACAGGAGAACTGTTGTAAGGGGAGCTGGCTAGAGGACCTGTAACAGAATTTATAGAGCAGGGCTAATCATCTCCCCTGGGGGTATCCAGGCGCTGAGGTCTCGGAGGTCTCTCGTCAAAGAGCCATGTCTAGTGTCCCTTATTGAAGTCGGCCAGTGAGGGTGAGGTTCATAGGTGGGGTTGGAGGTCATTCCAGGACTTGGTGGCGAGGTAGAAGAAGGAACAACCTCTGCTGTGACTTTGGCAGATGTGGAGAATGTGAGTGAGGGCAAGGGAGGCGGAGCAGTTGTCTGGCAGGCTTGTGGATGTTCAGGTGGAGGTTCATGTAGGTTGGGCCCTGGTTATGGAGGGCTTTGTAGCCGTGGGTCTGCATCTTGAACTTAAATCTCTTCTGGATGGAGAGCCAATGGAGGATCATGAGGTGGGGGGTGATATGGGTCAGTTTGGGGAGGCTGAGGATGATTCTGGCGGCTGCATTCTGCATGGCCTGAAGTATCTTGAGGAGTGGGGTGGTGGTACCAGCTTAGAGTGCATTTCCATAGTCCAGCCAGCTTTTGAAGCATATTTACAACAAGGGGTGGTGAGGGACAGAGTCTCTGAATTAAGCAGAATACTCTCACCCAGTCAAGAGATCAGGGCTAGATCCCACACCGTTTTTTAGCTCACTGCACCATCCCAGTTTCAGAACCTGGCTGTATGCAAATTAGTCTGTGCCTGTCCCAGTGCATGATGGGAACAGGGCAAACCAAACTACAAAAGCCAATTCTTACACTGGGAAGGAAACAAGCTACCGGGGACCGGTTTCTGGCATTTCAGCCGTCTTCGGCCCGGCTTGCTTGAATCCTGATGGTGCAATGAGCAAGGGACTCACATCTGAGTATACCCTTCCACGCTTAGGGTGGACAAAAATATTTACAACAAGGGGTGGTGAGGGACAGAGTCTCTGAATTAAGCAGAATACTCTCACCCAGTCAAGAGATCAGGGCTAGATCCCACACCGTTTTTTAGCTCACTGCACCATCCCAGTTTCAGAACCTGGCTGTATGCAAATTAGTCTGTGCCTGTCCCAGTGCATGATGGGAACAGGGCAAACCAAACTACAAAAGCCAATTCTTACACTGGGAAGGAAACAAGCTACCGGGGACCGGTTTCTGGCATTTCAGCCGTCTTCGGCCCGGCTTGCTTGAATCCTGATGGTGCAATGAGCAAGGGACTCACATCTGAGTATACCACTATAGGTGTGGCAGGGTATACTCAGACATGAGTCCCTTTCTCACTGCACCATCAGGATTCAAGCAAGCCGGGCCGAAGACGGCTGAAATGCCAGAAACCGGTCCCCGGTAGCTTGTCTCCTTTCTGGTGAAGAATTGGCTTGGTAGTTTAGTCTGCCCTGTTCCCATGATGCACTGGGCCAGGGACAGACTGATTTGCATATAGCCAGGTTCTGAACTGGGATGGTGCAGTGAGATAAATAACGGTGATGGATCAAGCCCTGATCTTTGGACTGGGTAAGAGTGGTCTGCTTAATTCAGACACTCTGTTCATCACCACCCCCTTTTCTGTATCGTTTTTGGCCACTATAGGTGTGGCAGGGTATACTCAGACATGAGTCCCTTTCTCACTGCACCATCAGGATTCAAGCAAGCCGGGCCGAAGACGGCTGAAATGCCAGAAACCGGTCCCCGGTAGCTTGTCTCCTTTCTGGTGAAGAATTGGCTTGGTAGTTTAGTCTGCCCTGTTCCCATGATGCACTGGGCCAGGGACAGACTGATTTGCATATAGCCAGGTTCTGAGCTGGGATGGTGCAGTGAGATAAATAACGGTGATGGATCAAGCCCTGATCTTTGGACTGGGTAAGAGTGGTCTGCTTAATTCAGACACTCTGTTCATCACCACCCCCTTTTCTGTATAGCTTTTGAAGCAAGCAGAGGGTGTGGAAGCAGGAGGAGGAGATTGCATTTAATGGTGAGTTTGCTGTCTAGGATCATGCTGAGGTTGAAGGGGAGGCCCGTGGAGGCGGGTGTGGGTCCGAGTTCGGCGGGCCACCAGGGGCCGTATCACAGATACAGTGCATTTTCTTTGTTTGTGTGTGGTGCACCTTTTCAAATAGGGAAAATGGGCTGTATTAGGATGAACGCACTTCTCCCAGGGCAGTCAGGAACTCACGCTGCCCTGGAGACAGCGCATTCATGTGAAAAATGGAGCAGCTGCTTTGAAGCCACTCTGTGTTTCACTGTGCAGGCGGGAATCTGCCTGCACTTTGAAGGGGGATTAGAGATCCCCTTGCAGGTGGGTGCAGTGAGCGATTATACCCACCTGCAAGGGGAAGTCTGGGGAGGCCCATGGGCCCCCCTCCCTCCCTCCGGAGGGCTGCCATTAGGGAGCGCACTAACAGTGTGCCACCTTTTAGGTGGCAGACTGTCAGTGCGCCTCCTGACAGCTTCTTAGGCTCTGCTCCCTCACCTATAATACAGCGCGGGTGCAGAGGCAAAGGGATTTCCTCATTTGCCTGGGCTACAGCCCCATGCAAATGAGGGAACGCACTTTGATGATAGCCCTGGTTCTTTATGTGTGCCAGCGTTATTGGTATTACAAAAGGAGACGCACAAGTGTCTGTGGACCTTTCTGCAATACCAATGTGCCCCCCGGGGAATGCAAAGCGGGTATTACCCTTCATCATCCAGGCTAGCTTGAATCCATTGTCACAGTGAATAAGGGAACAATGTCTGGGCATACCCATCCCACTTAGGGTCAAGACTGATTTGCATATGGCTGGGTTTAAACTGAAATGGCATGGTGAGCAAGAAAACGATGGATTTAGGCCCAGATCTCTGTACTGGGTTGATGTATGATATTGTTCTGCATTCTGTCCATCAATTGTTCTTTTTGCATTTGTCACCCGAGTGGGACAGGTATGACCAGACGTTTGTCCCGTGCTCTCCATGCCACTGGAGTCAAGCTATTCTGGCTTATGAGGGGTGCAACCCTGAAACCGGTCCTAGGATGCTTGTGTCCAGTCCAGGGAGGACCTGGCCTGGCAGTTCGGGCTGGACTGGTCCCATTCGGCACAGGGTCAAGGCTGATTTGCATGTGGCTGGGTTCAACCTGGAATGGCATTATGAGCAAAATAAACAATGGATTTAGACCCAGATCTCTGTACTGGGGTGAATGTATGACATTGTTCTGCATTCTGTCCATCAATTGTTCTTTTTGTATGTGCCCCCAGGGGACTTCCATAATATGGCCCCAGGTGTCACATGGTGAGGTGTTTGTCCCGAAAATCAGCACTTCCGTCTTGTCCATGCTGAGCTTTAGGCAGTTGGTCCTCATCCAGCTGGCAATGCTTGTCATGGCATTTCGGAAGTATGTTCTAGTGCTGCGGTCTTCCATGAGTTAGCGGATGAGTTGGGTGTCATCCATGTAGGAGATGATGTTGAGTCCATAGGATCAAATGTTGTCATCCAGTAGTGTCATGTAGGTGTTGAACAAGGTGGAGCTTTGAGACGATCCTTGGGGTCCGCCTCAGATGATGCTCTTGGGTTCGGAAATGAAGGCCGATTGGCAGATTCTCTGGAGGCGTCCTGTGAAGAAGGATGCAATCCAATTGAGGGTATCTCCCTGTACGCCAATGTAGTGGAGGCCTCTAATGATAGTGTGGTGGGATACGGTGTTGAACGCTGCAGAGAGATTGAGGAGGATCAGGGTGGTCTCAGTGCTGTGGTGGTGTGGAAGCAGAAGTGGGTGGCATCCGGTAGGTTGTTTCTTCCTAGGTGTTTGGTGAGTTGGGGTTGATTGCTTTCTCGAGGACTTTTGCGGCCAACGGGAGCAACAAGATGGGTTGGTAATTATTTAGATCTCTGGGGTCTGTGGAGGGTTTCTTCAGGAGGGGTCTGACCTCTATGTGTTTCCATAAGTCCGGGAAGGAGGCTGTGGTAAAGGATGCATAGAGGGTGATGGTGAGCTCACTGCTAATTTCAATGGATGAAATCTAGCCCCATTAGGTCCACAAAAAGACAAATTGTTATAATTTCAGTTTAAGCCAGCTTTCTTGTTGTCTCTCCTTTCTAAGCTCACTCACTCCCCAACAAAGACCACCTGCGCTACTGATGAGATGGCAGATACATAGTTATAAATAGCAGAGGAAGGCTGCCATGTACACTGACTGCTGCTACACTCTAGGTGCTACTGACACTGTATGATTACACCCGGGTCTGCTTCAACGCCACCTTCTCCTAACAGTAGGAATTTCATCTGTGCGGGCTTTCCATGTGAATAGCTGGCCTTAAAGGCACTGCAGACAAAACTGGTGAATGAAGTTTGTAGCTCTCTGTAGCTTTCACCAGAACCATAAGGTTAATGGTATCATCAATTATAATTTATTCAATGTTCCAATAACTGGTTTGTACTTGCTGTAAATATGTAAGTGCTGTTAATCATACTTCGCTATCTAGACTACATCAGTGCTCTATGTGGCAGCACCACAAAATAGTTTCCACAATCTACTGCTCATCAAGAAGAAACAATCCTTATTCCATGCCACTGGAATAAAGTGACAGTGAGGATCGAATTATGTGGCAGAGTTGACTAAATTATGAAGCAAGAAAAAAAAGACAATTATGTATCCTAGTGTTGCACATTTTATGTTAGTTCTATCTCAATAACTTGGCACTTTTACATAACACTGTCTAAGCAAATGTTTCACCTCATTAGTACCACTGTCACACCTGAAAAACAAAAAGAAGCAACAGAAAGCTGACCAGTGAACTTTTATGAAGGGCCTTCCACTGCTCGGCAACATGTGTTGCAGCATTTTTAGAAACGTGTGATGTGTTTGAGCTGGAAACGTTTTTTGGTCGAATTCTGCAGATTATGCAGCAGATGATGGATTATGTTTCAAATGTGGCAAATCCATAATTAGGCAGAAAACGCTGTGACTACAAAAGCACATAGTTCCAGTGGCCCTTCCCTTATTGTCTATGACCTAAAGAAATGGAACCCTGTGCCCGAAGCAAGGGCATGGCTTTCAGGCAAGCAACAAACTAAAACCAAGTGATTACACCCCCATTTAAACAGCCCTCAAAATTAGTCTTCAAAGACATCTCTAAATTGATGACCCTATATTGGCTGGTTTTTGCTGTACAATGTTTGAGTGTGGAGAGTTTGATTAGAGTAAAATGTAGATTTTAAAAATTTGTCAAAAAAAAGCAAAAACCTGCTTCTGCGTAATGCAGCCAATAGACATGCGCACCTCAATGTATTAATACCTCTTAAAAGAGCTCTAAAATTGAACTCATTAGTTGATAGCAAATTCTAAGCATAAATTGCAGCAAAACCAGGTTTTGCCTTTAATTAACGAGCAACGTATATTCAAGAAAAATAGGTTTCAAATGAGAATGTAATAAAAATAGGCTTTCGATGTTATGTATTGTTTTTTATTCAGAGATCTATTGATATTCCACGTGCTCTGTTCTATACTGTGCATTTCTTTTTGCAGAATCCAGTTGTACCGAGAAATGCTGTACCCTCACACTGTGTGATCCTATGCACCTGTAAATGAGTCACGGTGATCTCATAGTTAATGATTGGAAAGCCTGAGGTGCCTGTGATGTCACAGAGACCTTTGAGGGGAAACTGTTCCCTTGGTGATATTTGATGTTGTGTTATGTTGTGTCATCCCTTAGCTGGCATCATGGACAAACAAAACCGAACCTGAGACAGCGATAAGGCACATGGGGAAAGCTGTGCAATGCAACGGCAGACAACCTGATGTCACTGCACTTAACAGCTAGAATGATTGTCAACTGTGTAGTGAGCGCTCTAGCGTTGCACGTCACGTAGCTACGTGACGTGCGGTGACGTAGGGAGGCAGCGCGCGCAGTGAGGCATTAGCGCGCGAGCAGGCTGGGCAGCGGACATGCTCGGCGCTCCTTGTACGATATAACTTGAATAAATAGAGTACACAGCAACCTGACTCCGAGAGTTATTGGGGGAAGAAAGTGCATCTTTACAGTGGCGACGAGGGTGGGATCAGCGACCCACGACCCCCCACGGCACAGATCACGCGACGAGCAGCAGAAACGGAGCGGAGTCGCGGAGCGGAGAGCAAGGAGGGCCCGAGGGAACACACAGTGACCACACCCTGACCGGGCACCACAAGGAGCGCAACTGAGCCAACAAGCACACGGAACAGTGCACCGCAGGCGCGCAGTGAGTAACCTGCTAGGAGCTGCGACGCAACCCGCGCCGGAAGCTAGTCACGACCACGGCCCACAGGGAACCGCACTGGCTACCCCACCTGAGCGGGAAGGGGCCGAAAGGAGCAGCCCCCCACCCTTACTCAGCGAGGAGGAACAAAACAGCGCGCCAGGGAGCCCGAGAAGCCTGGAAAGTGCGCCGCCCACATCTAAGGGCGAGAGGATTAGCGCGCAAGCGGGGTTCGCGATGGCGCCAGTCCAGTTCCTTCCCAGACCAGGGGAACCTCTCATGAAATGGGAGGACTGGAAGGAGTACATAGATAATTTTATAGAAGTGCTGGAAGACGAAAGTGAGGAGAAATTCAAGCCACCGAGAAAGAAACACATCCTACTGTTAAACCTGGGCCCGGAAGGCCTGAGGATCTACAAAAGCCTGGCTCCTAAGAAGAGAGAGTCCACGGATGACGACGTGTACGCACACGCTATGGAAGACCTGGATGAACACTTCAAACCATCAGTATGTGTCTCAGTGGACAGGTTTAACTTCCAACAAAGGAAACAACAACCAGGAGAAACGGTGGAAGAGTATGTGGCGGCGCTGAGGAAACTAGCGTCCTCATGCAGGTACGCCAACTGGGAAAGTGAATTCATAAAAGACCAAGTGGTGATGCACACCACGTGCACGAATGTGCAGGACAAGCTATAGGCCGCAGGTGACACCTCACTCAAGGACGTACTAGTGATAGTCAAGAGGGCCGAACTGGCGCGAAGGTGCGCAGCGGCCACGAAGAAAGAAACCGTGCCCAGCGG
This sequence comes from Lissotriton vulgaris, assembly GCF_964263255.1. Lineage (NCBI taxonomy): Eukaryota > Metazoa > Chordata > Amphibia > Caudata > Salamandridae > Lissotriton > Lissotriton vulgaris. The sequence continues at coordinate 263,342,717 of NC_141687.1, read as the reverse complement.
CGTAGTGAATAAAGTGGACAACGAAGAGCACCACAGAGACCACCAAACACGGAAACCGCCAGAGAAGGGTCCGAGCAGATGGCAGAATAACCCAGGCCCCTCTGGTAAATCGGCTGGAAGTAACAAAAGGTCCTGCTACAGGTGCAGAAGTTGGTCGCACGAGGCGCACGACCGGAAGTGCCCCGCGTTTCGCGCCAAATGCATGTTTTGCGGAATTGTCGGCCATTATGAGAAAGTGTGCAGGAAGAAAGTTTCCAAGAATGCAGTGAAGTACGTTGGTCAAGAAGTGGAGGAACCGGACGAAGTGGCTGAAGAAGATGTGGTGACGGTCCTCTGCATCTACGACGAGATCCTGAGCGTGGATGGCCAAGTCCGAGGTACCGATGGAAGGAGAAAGATGAAGCCAATCCTGGATATGACGATAGGAGGCATTGGAATCCAAGTGGTGGCAGACACAGGATCACCCTACACCATAATTCCGAGAACCGTATGGGAGGAGAAGTTTGCTCCACAACTGGGCCCCGAATTGGAAAGACTGGACATACGTCCCGTCACCTACAATGGAGACTGCATCCCCATGGCCGGATGCAGGAAGCTGAACTTTGAGTTCAGGGGCAGATCCGCCTGGTGCAAGCTGTACGTCTCTGAGAAAGGCCCTTCTGTCCTAGGGTGGCTCGACCAAGGAGACTTAGGCATCAAATTGGACCCGGGAGGCAAGGAGCAGATCCTGCTGACGGAGCAAGAAGATGGGCCTGACATGGACAGATGGAGGAAGGAATTTCCCACTGTCTTCGGGGGCACAGTGGGGAAACTCGACAGGTTCGCACACAAGATCATCCTCAAAGAGGGAGCGGTACCGGTGGCCCACAAGGTGAGAAACATCCCGTTGGCTGTGAGGGACGACGTAAAGGAGGAGCTACGGGAGCTAGAAAAAAGAGGGATCATCGAGCCGATTACCTGCGCTGAATGGTTGGCGCCATTGGTGGTGGTGAAGAAACCCAACGGCAAGGTCCGTCTATGCGTTGACCTGCGCGAGTTGAACAAGAACATTGTGGTAGAGAAGTTCCCCCTACCCCGAATAGAGGAGATGTTGGCCAGCACGAGGGGCGTCCAGTGGTATTCCACCATAGACTTAACATCAGCTTATCACCAAATTGCATTACACCCGGAGAGCCGCAAATTGACCTCGTTCATAACCCCCTTCAGGTGCTATCAATTCCGCCGCATGCCGTTCGGGCTAGCCTCAGCGGCAGCGGTGTTCCAAAAACTCATGCACCAGTTGTTCAAGGACAGACCTGGGGTCCAATACTTCCAGGACGACATCTTGGTGATGGGACGAGACAGATCCGACCATGACAAGAAACTGAATGACGTATTGGGAATACTGGAAGAGAAGGGCCTCACGGCAGAATGGACCAAGTGCCGAATAGGAATGGAAAAGGTGACGTACTTGGGCCATGAGATAAGTGCACGAGGAGTAACCCCCAAGGCGGAAAATGTGAAAGCTATCTGCGACGCACCCCCACCGGCCATCAAGGAGGAAGTCCGATCATTCTTGGGGATGGCAGAGTACTACAGAAAGTTTATGGAACACTTCGCCTCAAAGACCCACAATATGAGGCTTCTCACAAGAGACAACAGTGAATTCCGGTGGTCGGAAGAGGCCCAGCAAGAATTCGAAAAGGTAAAAAGGGAGGTGGCAGGAGCTGTTCTGCTACAAGGATTCGACCCTCAAGGAAGCACAGTACTCACAACAGATGCCAGTGACAAAGGACTGGGAGCAGTCCTCATGCAAGACCGCGGCCAAGGGAGATTGGAAACGATATGCTTCGCATCCCGCACCCTGAGCGACACCGAGAAGAAATATAGCGTGGTCGAGAAGGAAATGCTGGCAGTAGTGTGGGCCATGTCTCGGTTCAGGCAATTTCTGTGGGGCACCAGGTTCCGGTTGAGGACTGACCACAAGCCCCTGCTCAAGGTACTCACATCAAGCGGACATGCAGACGCAATGCCAAGGATCTCCAAGATGTCACTCAAACTAATGGAGTTCCGATATGATGTGGAACATATCCCAGGAAATAAGAACAAAGTGGCGGATTACCTAAGCAGGGCGGCAGCAATGGAGCCCAGCACAGAACGCAGCGAGGGAGCGGAAGAGTGGGTCGCACTCACTGAAGATCAAGAAACAACCATAAGCAGACAAGAATGGAAACTAGCATACGAAGAAGACCCCGTTCTGGAAGAAGTGAAAGCCCATATAGTAAGGGGTTGGCCAGACAAAAACAAGACAGGGCGAGATCTCATCCCGTACTTCGAAGTTAGGGAGGAACTATCAACTGATGATCAAGGCATATTCATATTTAGAGGAGAGAGAGTCATACCACCGGCCAAAATGATCCCCCTGTTAATGGACATGTTGCATGAGGGCCATCTAGGAGCTGGGAAGCTGAAACTGAGGGCCAAGCAGAATTATTGGTGGCCGGGAATGGACATAAGAGCGGAGAGACACGTTAGGGAGTGCCCGAGGTGCCAAGGCGCAGACAAAACACTCAAACCCTTGCGCCCAGCCCTGGGGAAATGTGATCCTCCGAAGAATCCGTGGGAGGAACTGTCTATAGACATCTTGGGTCCTGTTCTAAATGCACAAGGAATACAGAAATACGTCTGCGTCATGGTGGATCGATATTCCAAATGGCCGGAATTGAGAATTGAAGAAACAATGGGCACGGAGACGATAGTGAGTTTCATGGCCGAAACTTTTGTGAGAGAGGGCATCCCAAAGTGTGTCCTCAGTGACAACGGTCCCCAATTTCAATCTGAAAAATGGTCCCAGTTCATGCGGAGGAATGGCATCACCGCCAAACACACATCCATATACCATCCCGCTGGGAACGGGTTGGTGGAACGTTTTAATAGAGTAGTGATGGGGTCGATACAAGCGGCAATCTCAGACAACAAAGACTGGGAAGCAGAGATTTGGCACATGGTATGGGCATATAGGATAACACCCACGAACACTGGCTATAGCCCATTCCAGATTCTCAGAGGCCGTGAGCCTTTCACTCAGGGCAACAGAATATGGAAGGAAAGAGTAATCAAGAGCGAGTGGTCACCGGCTGTGGTGCAGGCCAACCTGGAAAGAGCCCAATCTGTGTACACCAAACACTATGATGCGCGGAGGAACGTAAAGAACACCTCTTTGGTGAAAGGAGAATGGGTGAGAGTAAGACTGGCCACATTGCAGAAAAAGGGAGATAGCAAATACAGCAAGCCCCTGCAAGTAGTGGAAGTAAGAGGTAGGGTGGCCTTGCTGAGCGACGGTAATGTGTGGTCGCAAGACCGCATGGCCAGGTGCAACAAAATACTCTGCTGGAGCGTCAACAGAACAGATGGAGACAGTGAGAACAGCAGTGAGACCCCCTGTGAATATGGGGGAGAGGATCTAGACATCGATGAGACACGACAAGAGGACATTGGTGCGAGTGGGGAGCAGCTGAATGAAGAGGATAGGAGCAGGAGTGAGCCTAGTGCGGCTGCACTAGGAAGTGGTAACGAAAGTGAAGCGACAACTGCCACGGCCCCGGTAAGACTGACAAGAAGGGGAAGGGCGGTGGTCCAGCCTGCGAGATTCAGAGACTACGACATGAGTCAGGACTTGTACATATAGCTCGTTGGGAAAAAGGGGACATATGTAGTGAGCGCTCTAGCGTTGCACGTCACGTAGCTACGTGACGTGCGGTGACGTAGGGAGGCAGCGCGCGCAGCGAGGCATTAGCGCGCGAGCAGGCTGGGCAGCGGACATGCTCGGCGCTCCGTGTACGATATAACTTGAATAAATAGAGTACACAGCAACCTGACTCCGAGAGTTATTGGGGGAAGAAAGTGCATCTTTACAAACTGCTGTGATGTTTTAGACGTTAACAGCTGTCAGCAATGTTTGTTTTGTTTGAGGGCTCCTTATGGAAGTCACGAACAACAGTTAGAAATAGGGATGACTTTGGGTCAATAACAGGGCCGGACTTGTCGTAGCGGGCACCTGGCGTTTTCCTGGTGGGCCAGAAGGGTGGGTCCAGTTTTGAAGTGGTGGGGGGGGGGGCATTTTTGTTACTGGGGGGCGGTTGTACAGCAGTGCTGAAATATCGGCCCCCTATAACAAGAGCACTAGCAGTAATTCCCACTAGCATCCCCCCCCCCCCGCACCCCATCTCAGGGCCGGTCTGACTTAATATTCTCAGTGCGGCTGTGGTCAATATTGATTGTTTTCCAATCATGGGTTCCAAGTGACATCATAGACAATGAGAAGAAAACTTGAGTTGTCTTTTATGTGTCTGTGGAACCCTGAGATGGATGTTAATAATAACTACTCTGTTCTATTGTGTGTGTCCCCGCCACTGTTATGTTGTGTGTTCTCCCACCTTGATGATTCCCAGGGAATAGGGACAGTTGAAATACCTGCAGCCCAATAAAAGATTGGAAATAAATGAAGCTTTAAATAGAGATTTATTACCATTGTTGATATGGGGCAGGGCGTTATGTCATGGCTCATTTTTTGTCTCCTGTGATTCATGGGCCCTCACAGTACTCTCCAATAGTACATATGTGCGCTGATCATGTTGTGGCCAGCCAATCAAATGAGGGTGGAAGGTGGGGTATGGGGCTTTAGGACATCCACGTGCCCCTGGGGTCAGGATGAGCCCCCCTCCCCCGCACCCTTTATGTCTTTTGTATGTCTCTGAGTCCTGTAATGGCTGCCACAACATATTGTTCAAGGAGTGGAAAGCCAATCAGGATTGACCAATCCCCTTTAAACTGACCAATTAGAGCACATCTGAACACCAACTGTCCAAATATCACTAACTTTTACTGTCAGATAACCCCATCATGCAAACCATGAGCCTCTTTTAAAAAGCCAGTTTCTCGAGACCCACTGAACAGACTTACACCAAATAATAAAAAGCACACTTTCTAAGTAAAGTTCTAACTTTCTGCAAATTTGGTGTAATTCTAATAAACTTTTTTCTTTTGTATTGGAGAGCAAAAAATCCTAAGTGAATAATATCATTAATTTAAAAAAAAAACAGAAATCAGTGTTTTGGGACCCTCCCTCCTCTTCTTGGCCCTCGCTTGACGGATCAGGGCAAAACTTTCCATGAAGGAGCTAAAGTGAATGAACTTTTTTGGGACATTTTCATACAGATTTGTCAGATGGCACCAAAGTTATTAAGAAAACAAAAAAATGCATTTCCTATGGAAAGTTTGACTTAATTATAACCACTCTCTATTTCCACCAGAGAATTATACATCACAGTAAACTATCTAAAATAATCCTGTAATGCCATTAATAGGTTCTGCTGGCATCATAAACCATAAGGCCGAAGACTGAGCAGCATGTAAATGTCACCAGAACCCTAAAATGGCAAACTTAGACCATATTATAGGGGGCAACATTTAGTAGAACGCGATCCAATCCATGAATGACCATTACCACACATCCTTAACAACGAACATGTCTTTACCACATATGTCTGTTACCAAAAAAGCATTTACCACAAATATGCCTTTACCATGCATGCCTTTATTGCCAAATTGGGCACACATGGTAAAGCCATGTTTGCTGTAAAGGATGGGTGGTAATGGTCAAGGGCCGTGTTGTACACCCAGGTGTGCAGGAGGGTGGGGGGGGTTAGGGGAAGGGTTTCGGAACTTGGGCCGGGTAGGGGATTATGCTCAGGCCCATGTAAAGGCATGAGCACAGCGTTCAAATCACCTCTGTCCCTCAAGACCCTTCAGGCTCTTTCTTGGACCGGCGGACTTAGGGTTTAGGGCTGGGCAGATGGCTGTGGCAAGGGGTAGTTTTCTCCAGTTCAGCTGGTTTATTTAGCACTGTGAGCGGATCACGTGGAGAGAAATATTATAAAACTGGAACGCTCATGCTAGTGTGTTCCAAATGAACTCCTTTTAACTTACCTCTGCCACTCGGGACCCTTCAGGCTCTCTCTTGGACCAGGGGACTTAAGGTTCAGGGGGCTGTGGCAGGGGGTAGTTTTCTCCTCTTCTGACCTCTCTGTCCCATCAGGAGATGGAAGTATGTTCCGAGTGTCCATTTAGCACTGTGAGTGAAGAGAAATACTATAAAACTAGGACGCTCATGTGAGTGTGCCACGATTGCACACATGCAATTATCAAGCTGATGCCTTTACCATGCATGCCACATTGTTAGCACCTATATGCCCTTACCAAGCATGCCTTTACCGCAAAATTATCGTAGTAAAGACATGCGCGGTCAAGGCATATACGTTGTAAAAATTTCCGTACAAAATGTATGCGTGGTAATGACGCGGGCGTTGTAGGGGTGGCATTGTAAAGACTTGCATGGAATAGCATGCCTGGTTCCATCATACAACCTATTGAAGGTATTTTATTCGAGCAATGACATGTTTATTGAACACAATTACTTTCATCCTGCCACCCTCCCTGAGTAGCCCCTGTGTCCTGGCATCCTGACACTCCCACCGAGCCCCCACCTTGCTCTGCTCTTCTCTTCTCCTTGATGCTCACTTTCCTCTATTAGACGGTGGAGCTCTGGCACCACCCTGCTGAATACGGAACCGGTCATCTGCATCTCACAAGTCTAAACAGGCCCACGAAAGGCAGGAGCGAGGGTGAGTGACCATGGTCCTCCACTATTTTCTGCCCACTGCAAGTCTGCAGAGATTCTAAGAAAACATGCAAGTAGGTGAGTTGTGTCATCAGTAATCTGCCAATCTTCCAACATTTATGGTCTGTGGATACTCAAGGCATCCACCCTCCCACCGCTTCTTTCCAGTTCGAGGTGAGCAAAGCAATGAGTGGAAAACTAGGAAAGTAACTGTTTTCTCCTGTTGATGCCAAAGTGGAGGAAGGCTAGGGAAGTAGTCAGTAGTGCAGCCAGTGTGTCATGAGCTGTAGTGCAAGGAAGGAATGGGGTCTCTGGCTGCTGCTTGAGTTATAAAATACAGCAATAATCAAGTTTCAATGGGCCCCTCATGCCTCTGGATCCCAGTGCCACTGAGCCTGTTGCACCATTGGAAGCTACGCCCTTAGATATGATTGCTTTCCCCTGCTCATGTCACAGCAGTAAAGAGAAGTTCTATTTTTCATATATGTGACATCACTGCAGTCAGTAATATTGATCTGAATCACTTAGTCATGATAAAGATTTACAAGGATGACATCCTCATGATGTTGCAATGTAGTTGAAAATGTACAGGGCATAGTTGTCAATGGTGCAATTGGTGCAGTGGTACCAGGGTCCTGAGCTGGGAACGTGCTGGCTGCACTGTGCTATGCTGCTGCCGTGTGAATGACTAATAGGTGGTTTGCCAGGTCTGGACTGGGCCTAACATCCAGACCTGGCCCTAGCTCCATCCTCCAGCTCTTTGTCTCAATCCCTGACTTCTTATGCCTCTCATTGGTGCAGCCCAGTGCGCAGCGTAGAGTGATAATGTTTGTGAACTCAAAATCGATGCACTGTATGTGTCACTTCACCAGCACCTTTGTGCAGGGAACAAGGGAAAACGCTGTAATTGAGGACAATACAAGAAAGCAGTAGTACTCAAAGTACGGCCCGCGGGCCGCCAGTGGCCCGGCAGACCATGCTTGGTGGCCCGCAAACCTTTTTTTATGGCCTGTTTCTCAACACAGCTGCTCCCCGAAGGCCGATGCCTTCAGTAAACAACAAAGAGGGCTGCAGGAGCATGCATGATGCCAACGTCACGTGCACATGCTTTGGTGGCCCTCTTTTGTTTTTAATGAAATCATCTGGTATTTGCGAGCCCAGTATGGTTGACATCATATGCATGGTAGTGGTGGAAAGTGAAAAGGCCCTTTGAAAGTTAGCTGTTGCACATTCACAGCTGACTTTTAAGGAGCATTTTTGCAATCTTCAGCTACTTCTGTTGAGGACGCTGTCGCCTGCAGTGTGCACTGTCTACGGTCCCGCAGCCTGCTGTGTTTACACTGCTCACAGCCAGCACTCTTGAACACTTCTCTTCTGCCAAGAGGACTGAACATGCAGCAAGGGCCTCACATGTATCAGGCCAGCAGGCTTCCCTCATTGCCGCTCGAGGACCAGCTTGTGTCCTTCCTGCTCACTGCCAGCTAACCTGCCCTCCTCTTCAGGTGGCCTTCAGGTGAGTGTGCTGACACTTTTTGGCTGTTTGTGGGCCTGTTTTACAGTCTGCTAGATCAGCTTTTTACTGGTAATTTTCCTGATATCAAAACATACAATGCCTGTAGCAAGCTCAAATCCATGCAGTCTTCTATACCTTCCAAAAACTCTTGTATAGCATGCCTTTGCAAATTACGACCATTTTTATCTGTAAACATGGCTTGCTTTTTTACTGTCTCCTGTACCAGTTTTTACTGTTGATTTCCCTGATATAAAAAATAACGTTGGTCCTGATTCAAAAAGGGCCTCCACAGTTGTGGTGAATGTCCTACAGTTGTGGTGGAACCTCTGCAATGGGAAACTGCAGTATGGCGGTTCCGTCATGAGTGGGGCACCCCTGCCACGACTGCGGGCCTCCGCTGTGACTGTGGAGGCCCTTTGTGAATAAGGCTCATTGCCTGGAGCAAGCTCAGATCCATGCAGGTAGCCATACCTTGCAAAAACCTAAACAGCAGGTCGTTGCAAATTTAAGCTGTTTTTATCTTGTAAATATGGCCCACTTTTTTTTACAGTCTCCTGGGCCAGTGTTTACCGTTGATTTCCCTTTTTTTACCTAGAAGTTCACCAATGGGTGCCACTTTTATTTTGGTGCCTGGCTTATTTTCTGAACCAGTCTGATGCTGCTAATATAAAGGGATTGCTGGTAATAATGAGGGTGTCTTAAATACTGTGTTTGGGCCTTTGCAGAGCCTTAAAACCTGTGGTGTCACCCTGGGGAGGTGGAAGTCCTTTTGGAGCACAGCCAGTAATTGCCTTGACCCTCATCCCCTGCCTCCTCACTCAGTGGTGTAATGAAAACTGAGGGGGGCCCTCTGCAAAGTACATGGAGGGGTCCCCCCACCCACTGCCCACCACTTTGCCCAACCACCAAAAAATCTGGTATATTTTTAATTAAAACCTCCAACATTTAATGAAATGCCTCTACATCGCGTACTCAAATTTCAAATAAGAAAGTAAGAAACACTCTAAACATATAAGCTACGCCATTTGCAACATTATTGTCAAGAGCAGATTATTTAACCCCTTCTATGCTCATGACGAGCTCAGCTCGTCATGAGTTACGCCTCTCGTACACTCATGACGAGCTGAGCTCGTCATGTAAGGCTTGTTTTTCAAAAACCCAGCGCACAGCGGGAAAACCGCTAGCGCGCAAGGTGTTAACTGAGACAGGAATCAGAGCAATGCCAAGGAGCGGTCCTATTGTTTGAGGAACTGCCTATCGCTGAAGAACAACTGCATAGGGTCTGCATTAGAATTGACATTGATGGAAAATAACTTGAAACTCAGAAAGACAAACCCAAATCTGCAATTTAGCAGACTCGACTGACAATATACATAAGCAGTACACAAGATGTAACCCAGTATCCTGCCAGCTCCATGAGAAATAAACTGCTGTGAATTATCTGCTTGCCACACACTCGCGTCTGTCAGGGATTTTGTATGATATTAACTACTCTATAATATTTAAAATGAACTGAGGATGCAATTTCTACATTTATCATCAGGGCTTTAATGGTAAGCAGGGCATAAACAGGCAGCCACACAAGGCTGACGACGAAAACTGCTTGGATGCTTCAGAACATTGATGCAGATGTGTGTATGCATTTATCATTTATGTATAGTAAATAAAGCTAATTACACAATTTCAGTTGCACATATTATAGACAAGTGCAAACATTACCATCAATAATGCATCATGTAGGATAAAAACAAACCATATTAGCAAGTACCTAATGTCAGAATCTATACTAACTGTAGCTGGTGAAGCAAAGGAATAAGTGCAAATACGTTAAAAGTGCATAATAAAAGAATCAGCAATCCAGCAATATACAAAACTCAAGCATGTTTTGTAAAGAAATCCCCCTTTCTTCTTGCACCCAGGTGAAAGCACTTTATTCAAAGTGTGTGAGAAAAATAAATCCAGCAGTATACAAAAATGAAGCCAGGTTGGTCAAACAAATTCCCCTTTGGTTTGTATATGAAGGCGCAAAGTGACTGGTCGAACATAACAAGCACAACAGCATACAAAAATCAAATCTAACCAGTTTAATCAGACTATGGCCCATTGGTTTGTGAATGAAGGCACATATATTTCACAATGACTTTTTAAACAATAACAAGTGCGGCAGGCAGCAGCATACACAAATCAAACCAGTTTAGTCAACCAATGCCACTTTGGTTTGTGCATGAAGGTGCAGATATTCCAAAGCCACTGTTAAAATAATAATAAGTACAGCAGGCAGCAGCATACACAAATCAAACCAGTTTAGTCAACCAATGCCCCATTGGTGTGTGCATGAAGGTGCAGATATTCCAAAGTCACTGGTAAAACAATAAGTCCAGGAGGCAGCAACATACAAAAATCAAACCAGCTTAGTCAACCAATCCCCTTTGGTTTGTGCATGAAGGTGCAGCTATTCTAAAGTCACTGTTAAAACAATAATAAGTACAGCAAGCAGCAGCATATAAAAATCCCGGTACCATACTCTTCCCAGGCACACATACATATATCACAGAGGCATTGCTCCTGCGCAGCACTGCACATCTACCTGAAATAGGCCAAGGGTGAGTCAAGCACACAGCAGTGGAACTTTAAAGTGAATGAGCCTGTTGCCCTCACTCCAGTGACAGGGTAAAAAGGATCTGTTCCCGACTACTGATAACTACACAGTATGCTGCTACCACGGCGCTTGTGCTGCTTAAAACCTGGCGAAGGCTGTAGCCTTCCACCACTAAAAGGATAGCACTTTGGGTGCCCCTTCTTGTCCAACAAGACCACATACCGTGAGACAGACCTGTGTCATGGTGCACCCGCATGATCTGTGCTCACCTATGGGAAAAAAATCAGCCTAAGGGATAAAGACAACAGTACAGTAGAGCCATCAGGGCAGGAGTACACGTCTTTAGACATACAGAGGGCTTTTCAGATAGATAGATAGATAGATAGATAGATAGATAGATAGATAGATAGATAGATAGATAGATAGATAGATAGATAGATAGATAGATAGATAGAGAGAGAGAGAGATAGATAGATAGATAGATAGATAGATAGATAGATAGATAGATAGATAGATAGATAGATAGATAGATAGATAGATAGATAGCTAGCTAGATAGATAGATAGATAGATAGATAGATAGATAGATAGATAGATAGATAGATAGATAGATAGATAGATAGATAGATAGATAGATAGATAGATAGATAGATAGATAGATAGATAGATAGATAGATAGATAGATAGATAGATAGATAGATAGATAGATAGATAGATAGATAGATTCTTTAAGTGGGAAAAAGTCATTTGTTTGCAATTATGAAGGCATTTCAAGCCAGGATCGAAATCGTGATTGTAGGCTTCGAAAACCTCTCTCTGAAACCAAAATAGTATAGGCAAATAGCTTGTTACTCTTCTCTTCAAGACTGAAGGGGGGCATGGTACCATACATTTAGGTAACACTTCATCCCCTCATGAATTGTAGATATAAGGTAGACTGTTCCTAACTTACTCCTGCCTTTCCCACAGAATTCAAGCATAAGCCAGGAGTACTACAAAATTAAGTCATAGCAAAAACCTTTGGAGATTGTGGCCTGTATCTTTCCCTCTGCAATGTCATTACACATTGAAAAACTCTGCAAAAGGTAAACTCGCAGACACATTTTTCATCCTGGCTAGCTTTGTTGAAAGCGAAAAAATATATTGCAATGCAGTAGAAATTATCACACTATGCAGAGACAAACTTTGTGGGATTGCAATGAGAAACTTTGCAAGCTTCTCAAATGGAAATAATTGGGCGCTATGTAAATCCTTGCAAGTTAAAAACAGCACTCTTCTGCACTCTAACCCTTAAACCTGTGGTGCATCAAATGTCCTCTTTTGGCTGACATTATTACCCTACTCATTCCTTTTTTGTATGTTTTGTAAAATCAATATTAATGTGCGCAGAAATTAGACAAATCAAAGGCATCCCAAACGTACTTTCAATGCACATTAAGTAATTTACCCTAAATAAAGGGTCAGTACAAACAAAAATAAAGTAAAATGCAACTGAAAGCTACAACTGACGACAAAAAACAACCAGTACAATAAAACTAACCCTATCCGGGATCATGATTAGACAGCCCTGCCAAGTATCACACATCTTGCGTTATACTAACGCATTTTAAGTCAATATACTGCATTAAAGCAAGCAAACATATTGTCACGCACATCAGCTTATTATAAAATTTGAGCTTATTACCTGTTTTTGTGATCCATAGTATCAGCTCCCTATTTTTTTTCATGAGGCTATCGATGCACACTTGGGTCAAGGGCCCTCAGCAGCAAATTGATGTTCTTACAAGTTATGATGAGACTGGCTGATTCACCCTGATTGGATGCCATTTTATTTGTTAGCACCTTGATTGGTCACTACAATTACACACGTGCGTGCTCTGTGCAGCCTGCTCTGCACCACAAAAATCATCGCTGCTCGGCCAGAAGAATGTGTGCTGGTGGGATGTGTGGCAGTCGGTTAAGTATGGCCCACTGGGACTGAGACAAAAAAGCATCTTGGACTGGGACTGAGACAAAAAAGCATCAGAATGCTTGCAAGGGTGTTCTGGCCGTGAGACGCTGTGATATCACCTAACAACTGTTTTGTCCAAGGCTCGATGGTGCCAGGTGAGCAGATCGCCATATAGGCCCGGCTTTTTGTTACGTACTATTTCACTGCATTCTTGAGACACTTGGACTGATAATGGCTTTTTAGTAGCTATGTATGAAAATGAGGCTTGCACTGCTATTCTCTTTGCTGGGCCTCTTGTGTGTGTGTGTGTGTGTGTGTGTGTAAGTAAGTGATGATTTCACTGCTGCTGTCTATTTTGCTTTACTGTATGGGACTAGGAATGAAGTTTACCCCGCCTCAACTACTTTTGCTGCTCTTCTGTGTTTGTGAAGCTGGGACTACCTATTCTGTTTGTCTTTTGTATGCATATGTTGCTAGCACTGCCATTCCAGAAGGCCTCTTTGCCCTTCGGGGCCTTTACAACGCATTTTTAACAACGCAACATCCATTACAACGCATTCCATTACAACACATGCCATTACAACGAATTTTTAAAAACTACCTTTACAACGCATTCCATTACAGCGCATACTACCTTTGCAACGCATACCATTACAACGCATATCATTAAATTGCATGTATGGTATGTATTCGATAGTGTAGGGGTAAAAATTACTATTCTAACTCAAGGGGGTGCAACAGTAGGATAAGTGTTGGATAGTGTAAGGGTACTATGCGTTGTGATGGTATGTGTTGTAATGGTATGCGTTGTAATGACTGCGTTGTAATGGTATGCGTTGTAGTGTCATGCGTTGTAATGGTTGCGTTGTAATGGCATGCGTTGTAATGGATGTTGCGTTGTAAAAGTTTCATTTTAATGGTAGTGCGTTGTAAAAGTTGCGTTGTTAAGGTTGTTTCCCGGTTAGTGCCTGGTGCAGTGTCAGGTCCAGATCGATACTGGAGAAGCCTCGGCCTGCTGGCAAGAATAGCCACAAGGGATGGGTCATGCTGGCAGAAAGGTGAGAGGGGCTTTCATTTACACAGCTCGAGGTCCTGAGTTTGTCGCTCAGTGACATGTAGACAATGCAGTATAAATGAGAGTAAGGGAGTGGTGTGAGGTGCAATAACCACCAGTGAAGCACAAAATCCATGTTAAGTAAACTATTAGTGATTGGAAGCATTCTCTACACGGGTCTCTCACTGCAAAACATTAGACAAGCTGAACTGTAAACCATTCTTTCCGAAGATGTAGATAAAACAGGCCTCTGTGTGCTCATGTGAGACGTGTTTTGCCACAGATACACCTTACGGGAAAGAGCTCAGTCAGCCTCTCGCACAAACCAGCTGAACTACTTCAGTTGTTGTAGCTTTCAAGTGGCTGTCGTCTTTTCATACTTTGTTTCAGCCAGAAGTATCCATAATCCCAAAATGCAACATCATGTGGGTTACTAAATTAGAACAATAACAAGGTGTTACACAGGATAAAGAGCAATGTAGGAAGTAAACATTAAATAAGAGTCTTTCAGACTAAAAGAGTCAGTAGCTCTTAATATGAACAGGCCTCATCAAGACTTGGGAGAGAGGAGGCGAGAGATAGACCAGGGTAAAAGTGGTGCAACTGGAGGAAGAATGGAGAAAAGGAAGAGGGTGAAAAGAGTGGAGAGAAAGGAGAAATACAAGAGACAGAGGGTGATGGGAGAGTGATGGGTGGAGAGAGACTGTTTCCCTCGTCTTCATTGCTTGATTTTGCACGTGATAAAGTGTTACTCATAGTCGTTGAAATATCACTCATAATTCCAATGAAATTATAGAAATGTCACATAGCAATCTGAAACCTTTGCAGCTTTGCTTAGATAAAATGCAGCACTAAATGTAGATCATGATGGTAGGACAGAAAGTATAGACCTGGTCTCTCGATTGTTCTGGAACAATAGAAAACTGCTCGGAAAGGGGAAATTAAATACTTGATAAAAAGTTGCACGAAGCAAGTAAATGTGATAAGGATCAGCAAACAAGTCTGAGGTTAGCGGAACCTTAATGAAAAGGAAAAATCGAATACAGAAAAGTAAAAAAAAAAACAAGAAGCTGCAGTGTCTAGGATGGGAGGTGTAGGAAAAGGGAGTTCAGCCACCTCAGCACCTGTGAATATTCAGTGATCACACACCCAGGCCGCAGTCCCTGACTTCCCAATCAGGCCGGATAATTACAGGTGAGTTCCCCACCGCTGCTACCCACAACCACACCCACAGTCTGCCCCCTGAAACTGTTATCATGAAAAATGAACACCTGGGAACGGCGGGCAAGATGACGAGAGGCCTGCTTCGCTAGTGTCCATGGGAGCAAGCACAGATGACTGTTGCTGACGCGCGCAGTTTACTCTGCGCACACGACCTACACTGCCCCACCCTGCAGAGCAATGCGTGATGGCGCGCAGGGGCACACCACATGTGAACATGCGCTCTGTCTCTGAGGCCGAGGTCCTGTTTTAATAACGGCCTGCTGCCCGTGCACAGGGCCAGCCTTTGCAGTGCATGGGCGGCAGGTCATTATCATTATTAAAATGTTCCTCTGCCTCCGAGACTCTTCCCAGGCGAACCGTGCAGCCAGTCTGCTTTGTGCTGAGGGGGCCCCCTAGACTTGGGGCCCCCCCCGCACCGCGGGGGCTACAGGGGCCTGTGTTTCGCCCTGTCCTCACCAGCAGTGAAAATAAAAAAGGACATTGGCCTCCCAGCCTGCGAACAGCCATATTGTTGTTCATTTTCATATTTTATTTACTCTTGAATTCTTTTTTTTCTAGGATGTTGTGATTCTGTAGATATTTTCATGCAATATATTACTCTTGGGTGCAAAACTCCCAAAGGAGCTGCCTCCATATCTGTGTGTGTTCAGGTTGTGTGCAGGTGTTTATAACAGGGCACAATTGAGAACTGTGCAGTTTGTCACATTGTTGTTACACCTGCTTTTGAAATACAGTATTGTCTAGTAATGTTTTGAAAAGGTGGTGTTTTTTTATTCTAGTAGCCCTACCCCACCTGACCCCGCCCCCACTCGCAGGTCCATCAATGCTGCCCTCGGTCACAAACCAGACTCTACTTTTGGCCTCCAAGAAAAAGTTTGTGAGCAGTGTCGGATTGGTAACACGGGCACTCGGGCAATGCCCAAAGGGCCGGTATGCAAATTACAGCTGTGGGCTGCTTTTTTTAGCAGCCTGGGGGCTGATGGGGGTGGTTTCTGTATTGTTTGATGCCGCCAGCGGCCCAGTGGGTGCCTGAGTGGCCTTTCAGGAGGTAGATGGGCATCCATTACCTCCCTTTTATCAACCTCAGAGGTGTCACTTTTCTTCCCTTGCTGGCCCAGCCAATTCATATATGCATACTGAGTAGGGGCAGGGGACCTGAGCAAAAGTGGCCTCACTTGTTTTCAGGTGTGTTTCACCAGTGTAAACTAATCTGTGCATTTTTTTAACTCCCCCTTTTTTTTTTAAATAAAATTTCGCCGAAGCAGTGTTTTGCTGAAAGGCAATATGCAAATGTGGGCCACTTTTTTTTAGAGTGCCCAAGTCGATTTTTAATCCCAATCCGACCCTGTTTGTGAGTACCCATGCAAGAAAGGAACACAGAAGGAGAAGGTCAAAAGAGAAGGCAGTAGCCAATAAAGAGAACTGCAGAGACCTCCGTAAGTTGGAGAATTTCACCCGGAGTGAGAACTCCAGGTGAAATGCTCTAAGTTCCAATGTCAAGTGTGTCCGGGTCTGGAATTATTCGGTTTGAAAACTTCAGACCTGGTCATTTCGGGCCCGAGACACCTACCAGACCTGTTAAAGTTGCTATAGAGCAGCAGTGAATTGCCTGGGCCCCCGCCAGCCCCTTACAGCATTTGGGAGTCGAGGGGGGAGGGGGCAGACAATGCTCCCTCTGGACAACCACAAACATGTCCGTCACCTCTGTTCACACATTCCTCCACACCCCTACCCCCTGGTGCACTCCTGCTGACACTTTCCACCTGCTCGGAGCAGACATCAAATGCCAGCGTTTTTTGTTGTTATCGTGAAACACCTGGGGCCTCATTTATGAAAGCCTTGCGCCACCGGTGCGTCACTTTTTCCCATGTTAAAAGTGACGCACCGGCGGCGCAAGTCCTTCATAAATAAGGCCCTTGGTACCTCCTGGTTCAAGCAGTTATTGCCCATGTTGGGGGGGAAAATGTCTAATGGACAGACTTTGGCATTGGGCAACACCTGCTGAGTCCAGCCCCCTTGTATCTCGCAATAGTCCGCCAGCTCAGAGTGAGGTCCTATGTAGTCTTCGTGCCACAGTGTACAATGCTATTCAGACCCTCATTTTGGAAAACGCATACTGCAGAAATGAACGTGTGATATGTGTCACAGCTTCCAGCTCTAGTGTGATAGCTTTCTTCCAGTTCCTACTTTCTGAGCATTTTACTTAGGCCTGAGCGTGAAATTCCACTCTGCTTGTAGCACGCAAATTCCCGAAGAGTTTTTTCCTCGCTCGCCAACTTTAAGTTGTCAATATACAGTCTGAAGAGTTTGCTCGCTCTTATTGGCCAGACTTTTTAGATACAATCGGGCTGGGTGGAGTTTGGCGCAAAAAACTGCAGCTTTATGCGGAATTCCACAAGCGGCAGAGTGTGTTAGGTCGCGCTGTTTGCACTGATTTATAGGGCTGGGTGTTTGTCCCAGGCTGGAAAATCAGTGTGAATGGCACCATTTGCAGCGCAAGAGGGTGCTGCTTCTTTCTGCGCTCGATAGGCAACTTTCTCAACGCGAATGGACTATTTCTCCACGCGAGCTGTAGCGGCCGACTGTATATTGTATATTGTTGCACCAGTGGAGAAACTAGTCAAATGTGTGTAGGGTTGTGTAAACGAGGCAGCAGGATGCATCAGTGAAACGTGCATCACGAGGACTTTGTAGAAAGTGGGCGGTTTGTAGAAAATCGTAATATATGTGCAATGTGGCCATCTTGGGGCAGTGATCAGAGCACTGTTGGACGTGAGCGCCAATTGTGGGGCCTGCTGCAGGGAGATAGCGCTGTTGTGTAGCGGTTACATAATTTCTCTAGCTGGATCTAGCGCCTAGAATTGTCCTCGACACACATGCTGCCGTCATTGCTGTGTTGGTAAAGCGTGATTATCAATGTTCTATTTTCCACTCGTATTTATTGTCAAACAGATTTTTGTAGTTGTGTACAAATTATCTCTGTTACTGGCTGATGACATTGCACCAATGGTAGGGTGACCAGGCGTCCCGGATTTGCCCGGACAGCGGTTTTCAGCCAGCTGTCCGGGCAGATTTCAGGAAAATAAGCACATGTCCTAGTTTTTAGAGAGGGTCGGCTGAAAACGGTAGGAGGTATCTTTTTATGTTTTGCAAAGCAGGGATAGTTAGCTGCTGTTATAAGAGAACAATTTAATTAACAGGCATGCTACTGGCTTTAAAAATTGCATTGTATCTATGTTCTTACTGCTTCTTCTGTAATTCTCTGCTCAGGAGGCTGTCATTCTGTGCGCTAGGTTGAAGGGAAATTGTAGCCTTCCTTCTATTTTTTGGAAATGTCCGGGTTTTTGGCTTTAAAATTCTGGTTACCCTAACCAATGGGGGCGTTTTCCTCGCACACCTAGCAAAGTGAGCAAGGGACCCACGTCTGGGCTTACCCCGCAACTTAGGACGAACAAAGCAAACACAAGTTGATGATGGAGGGAGGGCTGAAACTTTTCAGACACTCACCCCCAGTCACAGATCTGGGTTGAATCCATCATCATTCTTTAGCTCACTTTGCCACCTCAGTTCAGACCCAGCTATAAGCAAATCATTCTTGACCCCGTGCCTCATGGGAACAGTCCAGACAGAACTACCAAGCCAGGTCTTCCATGAGACGGAAACAAGCATCCTGGGACTGGTTTCTGTGTAACACCCTTCATCAGCCAGTCTAGCTTGAATCCAGTGGCAAAGTGAGCAAGGGACCCACGTCTGCGATACCCAGCCAACTTTGGGTAATCAAAGCAAACACAAGGTGAGGATGGAGGGAGCGTTGAAACTTTTCAGATTCTCACCCCAGTTACGATCTGGGTTGAATACATCATCATTCTTTAGCTCACTTTGGCACCTCAGTTCAGACCCAGCTATATATACAAATCAGTCTTAACCTGGACTGGCAGTTCAGGCGGGACTGTTCCCATGGCCGTGCAGTTCGGGATGGACTATTCCCGTGAGGCACAGCAAGACTGATTTGCATATGGCTGAGTTCAAACTGGAATGGCATGGTGAGCAAAAAAAACAATGGATTTAGGCATAGATCTCTGTACTAGGATGAATGTATGGCATTGTTCTTCATTCTGTCCATCAATTGTTCTTTTTGCATTTGTCACTCCGAGTGAGACGGGTATGCCCAGATGTGGCTCCTGTGCTCTCTATGCCACTGGAGTTGAGCTATCCTGGTTGATGAGGGGTGAAACCCCAAAACCGGTCCTTGGATGCTTGTTTCCAGTCCAGGGAGTACCTAGTCTGGCAGTTCGGGCTAAACTGTTCACATAAGGCACAGGGTCAAGACTGATTTGCATATGGCTGGATTCAAACTGGAATGACATGGTGAGCAAAAAAACTATGCATTGCCCCAGATCTCTGTACTTGGGTGAGTGTATGACATTGTTCTGCATTCTGTCCATCAATTGTTCTTTTTTCATTGTATTCTCCAGCAGCAGCGAGGGCACCACATTTTTCCGCTCAGGCACAATCCAAGAAAGAGCCGGCTTTAGCGCCTCATCTGGGTAGTAAGCGCTAATACAATATTTTGCATGGCCCAATGTCGGAAGCCCAGTCACTGGGGAATGAGAAGCACGTACTTGCTGCCGGTGGCTAATGTGTTTGCCCATTGCCACCCTGGGTAGGGCGACCAGACGTCCTGGATTTCCCCGGATAGTCCTGGTTTCCAGAGGACTGTCCCGGTGTCCCGACACTTTTGTTAATTTTTTGGACAAAGGTCAAGTCTTCCTACGCAGAAGAATGTTTAGGTATACTGTCCTTTCACTCAGGCGCCTCTGAGGTATGACAATGTATTTGTTTCTACCGGGCATCACAGGACTAGATGCCTGCTCCCAGCAAAGACACAGAGTGGTGCGGGGGAGGGAGTACGGGGGGCGCATGGTGGAGGTCCTGTGATTGCTAAGGCTACATAATCATAGCCTTGTAAGTTTGTGTTTGTGTCTGTATACACACATTTACAGGTCTAGTATATATATATGTATATGTCTATCTATATATATATATATATATATATATATATATATAATATATATATTTTAATGATTTTTTTTAAAACTATGCAGAAAACGGGAAATGCTAGTGATAGAAATAAGACTTAAGGCGTTAGTCCTACTTTTATGTCTGACCTGTCCCGGTTTTTGCTTCACGCATTCTGGTAACCCTAACGCTGGGCAGGCTGGCTCATGGGGCTAGGATAATGGTTCTGAAAAGTTTTCTAATTTCACCGAAATACGGTAAAGTTTACCATTTGCACAATACTTGTAACATTCTGTGACTCATCAACGGTGTCAGGCGACATGAAATTTGACGTGCAGACAGCATCCGAAAGCATATTTTGCCATCTTCTAATGCGCTTTGAAGGTGCAAACGGTATCATGATGCGCTATGGGGAGCACTTAACAGCGTGTGCTGTCTGCTTCCTACTTGGTCTGGAACTGCTAAAACGCCATGCTCCAGGAAGCGTCAAATAGAGTAAAACATGGTTTTAAATGTTCCCCCCAGTAAGTTGTATGCCATCTCCCGTGTTGCAGAAGCACACCAGTGGTGCACGAAGCACCCCCCTCACTCATCTCGTGTGTCTACACCACAACGCACTTCATTGTCCCCTGCACATTCGTTTCTGCCTGGCCTCTCCCCGGCTAGAGAGATGTACCGCCTTTCCTCTCAATGGTGCAGACTCACGACCATCCTGGCTGTGCGCCCTGATGCATGCAATGCCGCCTCTCGCAGAAAACCAATCTGGCCATTGTGGGTGAGCCGAATTCATTACCATGATGCGAATGAACCTGACTTCGTCGCCATGGGAACACAGGATGGACAGCAGGTACCCTTCCTGTGCGTCGAGATCCGGAAGGTCTCGCTCGTGAAATAAAATAATTTGAGTAATTAAAATCACCTTTCTCTCTGGTCTTCAGAGCAAGACTTCCTCCTCCCACTCCGTCCGGAAAGGAGTGGAACTGCACTTGTAGCGCACGGTGATTAATGTAAGCTGTGATAACATCATTTAAATAAGTGACTTATTAACACTTTTAATATGTTTTTAATTTCCCTCTTCCCTGTCACACGAGTTTGTCGGCTACTGGGTTCTTCCTGTACGAAGTCTTTCAACCCAGAGTATAACAGCAAAAAGCCTCTAGATGGCAGTGTGCTCTTGCGTGTGGCCTGCAGACGGCACTTGTACTGTTTTCTTGATATAGAGGTTTTCTAATGTTAGAAATAATTGCTCTTCGTTGAGTCTGGTTAACTGAAGTTCGGTTTCGCAGATAACACGCTTTTTTTTATGATCACGGGTCCGCCTTTATATATACATGAAACGAAAAAATAATGCACATAACAAATTAAATGTATCACGCGTAATCTATTACATTGGCGACGGAGAAACCGGTTATCTGATGTGAAAACAAGGAGCCGTTGTTATTCTCTTCGCACTTCTAACAGGGGCGCAATTGGACCCGAACTTCGGGCGGGTAACACTCCCAGCTAGGGCTGACCCTGGTACTGGTCACACATGGTGCAACAGTCTTTTTTGGCGACCCTCCCCCATTTCCTCCTTCTCCATAAATTCCCTCACTAACACTCACCAACAATGCACCGCATCGCTTTATAGCATCTTTCTGACAAACACTTCGGGGTAGTTCTACAAGAAACTAAGGCAGCGCGGTGCAGCAAGTCAGTTTGTTGCGCCGCGCTGCGTTCGTTTCGAAGCACAGGGATGCAACATATTTACAACAATATGTCGCTTCTCTGTGCACAAACTGCTGCCATGTGCTGGCGCAGGCACCCTTGCATCATGGTGCAAGGAGGCCTGTGTCATGGGAAGATTGTTTTTGTGCAGCAAGCAGCACCTTCCTGCACAAAAACAATCAATTGAGGTGATTTCCTCTTCCAATGCGTGCTGTAGAATACACCACACATTGAAAGAGGAAAAAAACGAAGAGAAATGAAAACATTTCACCTCTTCGCACCTCGCTACGCCACCCATTCTGACGCATTTCCAGATTTCAATTTCTCGTAAATCTGGAAATGCATAAGTGAACATGGGTGTTACGTGGGAACACTCACAGCAAACACCAATGTCACACCCCTAACACGCAAATTGTTGCTTGAACAGGGGCGATATTTACAAGCACAGGTTAAGTCACGCAGGGTGACTTTACCTGTTCTTGTAAATATCACTTGGCAGGCTGCACCACCGGTGCATCACGGGGCTTGCAAATCTGCCCCTTCATTTTTTTATAGCGCTATTCCTAGTTTACTCACACTCAGTTCTGTGATCTGCATGGTACAAATTCTTTGTAGCAGGCACATTAACCCTTTGCACTGTGTGGGTGGCAGGAGTGCTCATGTGAGTACACAGTGAGTGACGTAACAGCGTGAGGGTATCGTATCGTATCGTAAGGGGTGCTTGTAAAGCGCACTGACACCATGGGTAGGGTCAGATGAGTGACTGCAGGGTGAGTGAGGTGACCATATGAATTTGGGTGCGGATGTAAGTGCAGAGTGGGATGAATTAATACATGGTTAGTGATGGGCTGTTTGAGTGAGATCGCAGATTGAGCAGTGAGGGCGTACATGTGAGTGAAGTATCACATGAGTGTTGGGTGAGTAGTGTGCTCCTGTGACTGCAGGGTGAGGTACAGGGTGAACAGTGCAAGTGCATTATGAGTGCAGAGTGATCACTGGGAGTGCAGGTTGAGCGGGTGAAGGGTGTGAGTGCATGGTGATCAGGGTGAGTGCATTCTGATTGCTGTGAATGCAGGTTGAGTGTAAAAGTGAAGGGCGAGAATGAGGAGTGAGTTGTCTGAATGCAGGGTGCATTCCCAGGCACTTGAAGTAACTCAACATGTTATTGACAGCAGCGTAGGGTATCAGATATACGTTAAACCATTGCTATTATGGCATTAATTAGGGATGGGGGAGAAGGAAATAATGTGCTGATCCTGCAATAAACTTCCAGTCTTATGATTAGGGTTGCCAGCTCATTATTTTGATGTACCAGACGGTACAAAAATAAGCATTCACCTAAAGACGTATTCTCAACTCTTATCCGTGCATACTTTGAACAGCAGATATAAATAGAAAGCACTATTAATTGTGTTCTAGGGCTGCTGCCTGAATGATCCATGACTGATAATTAATGGAAACAAAGACAGAAAAGTCACATTACAAATGAATACATACTTTATTTATAGCCTTCTTTAGTGTCAAGACAAGGTCTTTGCGGGCACTTTGAACATGACTGGTATTTTTCTTTTGGCAACCCTACATTATATTCCTTTTCATGAAAGGCATCTCACACTAACGCAGTAAATGTAAAATATAAATGTAAGGGAACCAGTTTACAAAGGTATGTAAATATGCAAATGGTCTTTAAAGACCTGTAAAAAATATGGGCATGCCGGAGATAAGACTCCAGGCACTGCCCAGCCGAGCCCACAGCAGCTCGAGCTGCAGTAGCCCGGGCTGAGACACACGACTCAGGGGGAGGGTGGGGTGGTTGAAGCCCTATTGGTGTTGCGCCCCTATTCCTTGCCTTGATGAAACTGTGTGATCCTTGGCAGTTACCTCCGTTTGTCTGCGTCTCACCTGCCGTATCCCAGAATTTGGAAGCCCCCAGGTACATGTTGATCTCATGCATGAAAACCTGTGTATTTACGCTTAGTGAACCTCTTTGAATGAAGTGGTTGAGGTAACGCCACCCGTCCCTTGAGTCAGTGCTTGACAGAAGCTAAGAAATGTAAATGTGTTTGTATTTATGTAGCGCACTTCTACCCTGAGGTCTCCTAGCGCTGTATTCATACCGTTGTGGAACCCTTCCTGGCTTTCCTGTGAGATGTCCACTTCTGGGCACCCCCAAGGTGAAGCCAGGCATCCAAGCGCTGCTGGGGCCATTGTGGAGATTAAGCAAGCTATTGCCCAGGGTCACAGAGTGGGACCCATGATTAGACTAGGCACAGAGGCGAGAATTATCATGTCCGGGGAGATTGAGTCCAAGAGTCGCCGAGGCGGGAATTGAACCCTGGTCCTGGGCCAGACCTCTCCATCAGGGTATGCCACTCTAACCATTGAGCCATGCTTCTCCGGGAATTTATGCAAACAAGATACATTGAAGGAAAAATCTTGAATATAACCTTGACATTTTGAAGTAGAAGGTTAAAACGAAGAAAAGGAAATATCCGTTAAACAAAAAGTCCCCCCCCCCCTTTCCCCGGAGGAGCATATTATGTAAATTAAATAATGTGTTTGTTTCGCTTTCTGCATACTAAGTCAGAGAAGAGATTGTGGTCCAATGTTTGTTTCTTATCTGGGACAAAGTGAGCATAACATCTTTTCACCAATGTTTGTTAACCATTACCAATATATATGTTCCATTTACATAGTTTGATGGCATCTAACAGTTGTGCGCGAAAAACAGGTTGTGTAGTTTCAGTCGTCCAATGAGAATCATTTCAGATTCAGTGGAGGCCAGAGCTGAGTTGTTGACTGCCTGACCACGGGCACAGAGCTGTGCTCTTTCCTTCTCCACTTCACTAGATGGTGCAGTCCAGGGCACAGTAACATTAGGGCAACCAGACCCCCGCCCCACAATAAGCATGCTTCCCGCAAATAGCACACGCCACACAAGTGTTAACTTGGGAAAAATCCGCTGCAGGTTTATTACATACAACATATGTAATCACTGTGGGTTATCTTACGAGCGAAGCAAGGGCAGGCCGCATTCTCGCCACCTGCCCGCCTGAGGAGCCAAGCAGCACGGTGATGCACCACCGATGTCCCGCCTCTTATGGTAATCCTATGCGAGGATCACCTGCTTATGTACTCACGCCCCTTTCGGGGCTGAGCGTAGCTAGGCAAGCCCCCGGTTGGCCAGTCCCACAACCGCCCGAAGGATTACTGGGGCGCCGACAAATGTTCCAGGAACCTGCCATGAGGCCCCTGGTGTTAGGCTCTGGCACCCCTATGTGCCGCGCTGAGGTACCCTTCTGTACCCATCTGCTTCCAGATCTCCCTGTAACTCCGCCTGCAACGATAAAAGAAACAATCAAAAAGTTCAAGTCATATCCCCCTAGCCCACACGCAGGGTAAGCGGTAGGGAGGGAGATTGCGTGTCCCTGGGCCGAGTCGTACGCGGCGCGTCCAGTGACCAAAGAGGCAGAAAAGAGGCAGAAAACATGGCGAAGGGGGCTTAAGTACCCCTTGGCCTGCCTCCTGGTCACCAGACGTGACGCTGCCCAGCGCCTGCCCCCGATGGCCTGATGGCTCCTCCTGGGGACATCTCCACCCCCGTTGGGGACAGGAGGGGGGAGAGAGGCGAGGTGGGGGGCGGCCCGATGTCACTTAAGGGCAGCCCTCCTGAGTGGCCGCCTACGGTGGCCTCGGGCAGCCGCATAGTAACATTAGGGCAACCCGACCCCTGCCCCACAATAAGCATGCTTCCTGCAAATAACACACGCCACACAAGTGTCAACTTGGAAAATAGCTACTGCAGGTTTATTACATACAACATATATAATCACTGTGGGTTATCTTACGGGCGATCCAAGGGCAGGCCGCATTCTTGCCTCCTGCAGCCTGAGGAGCCAAGCAGCACGGTGATGCACCACCTATGTGCCGCCCCTTATGGTAATCGTTGGTGAGGATCACCTCCTTATGTACTCACTCCCCTTCCGGGGCGGAGCGTACCTAGGCAAGCCCCCGGTTGCTCAGGCCCAGAACCTCCCAAAGGATTACTGGGGCGCCGACAAATGTTCCAGGAACCTGCCATGAGGCCCCTGGTGTTAGGCTCTGGCACCCCTATGTGCCACGCTGAGGTACCCTTCTGTTCCCATCTGCTTCCAGATCGCCCTGTAACTCTGCGACAGCCCTGGCGGGGGCCCCCGTCGCTGACAGGGCCCCCACAATACCTGCTACCTTGTCTTACCTACAGCCCCTCTGCTGTATTGCCTCCTGCAAATCTAACAGGAATATGTCCATCCCTACCGGTGTAAAGTGGATCCATCATCTTCATAGTAGCCTTTGACCCTCTCTTGGATTATCTCGTGCCTGATGAAACCCAGCCCCCTCTGCTCGGAGAACTTATGCATGGAGCCGTTGACCCGTCTCGTGGACCGCTCCAACGCCTAAGGTGCCTCACATTTTATGTGGGCGTTGCCACTCACCGCCTAGGTCATCTGAACCTTGAAGAGCGCACCATTTTCCCCCAGGGGCACCTCTAAATGGGACGGGCTCCACCCACCTGTAAAGCTCCTAATGGGTAAATGCGGCCCAGGATGACTTAAAAACAAACAGCTTGGTGTGCCCACTGTGCTTGGCGCCTTGTTGCCCTATTATTGGGACGGCAGCACACCAGGTTGGCTGACCGCATCGCCACCAAGCATGTTCAGTGTCTGAAAGCCAGGTCCTAGTATCCTGCTAGCTGCAGCACACTACCAGTGTGTCTGCCGGGAGGTACCACAAACCATATTGGTCATGAGGCATCAGGCGCACCCTGGTCCCGCCTGGGCATGCCTCTAGATGATAGAGGTGTCCACAGCTGTAAGGCCAGGGACCCACCTCTTAAATCTATCTACTGGTTCTTGCTACTTGGCACCTTAGTGGATGAAGCTCGGTCGTTGAGCAGCGCAGAGCTGCTGAAGAGCTGGTGTCTGTTACCCACTAGCTGGTGCTTATCTTACCGCTAACTGCCCTTAAATGGAAGAAAGAATGCTGGATGCTACCTAAGGGCTGTAGCCTTAATGCTCCCACCAAGTTTGACCCCAATGCTGTTCATGAGGCTGTACCAACGCAAGCCTGGGAAACCAAACCCCACAAACTCTGTCTGTGAGAATCCACGCATCCAGTTCCTGATCGATGCCCAACGGGCTAACCTGGAGATGGCCGAGTGCCCACTGACCCACACTCTGGACAGCACTGATCAGCCTCAGGGGTGGAAAATGGCAAATCACAATATCTCTTGGCAGCTATTGTAAGAGCTAAG
This sequence comes from Lissotriton vulgaris, assembly GCF_964263255.1. Lineage (NCBI taxonomy): Eukaryota > Metazoa > Chordata > Amphibia > Caudata > Salamandridae > Lissotriton > Lissotriton vulgaris. Next base: position 263,315,700 of record NC_141687.1, on the reverse strand, counting down.
AAGTGACCTCCGAGGGAGTTTTCACCACAAAGGGTTAACGTTCCAAAAATATTGGAAAATAAGATATGCTGTCCACAGTCTCCTCTTTCATTTGGCGTATATCGGACCTTCCAGACGAATTAAGCACCATATCGGATCGATTAAAGACAATCTCTGCATTAATTGCAATCTTTATACACTGAATCTGTGCCGCACTGACTGCGATTGCTGCATCCCCATTTTAAAAAAAGATTTTAAAATTTACCGGTTTAATACTCCTCGATAACCCGATTTGAGGCATTGTCGATATTTATACGATATGACCAATGGACTCTTATGAGATCTATTGACGGTCCCTACCCGTGGCGCTCCAATGATCTCTTTCTTTTAATAAAGGACGTCTTCCATAGAACTGCGTGCCAGAATCTGACTACTTTGTAACAGTAACCTTTTCTATCATCTCGCTGGCCAATACAATAAGGGCTTTACAAATATTAATCGATCAGTCCTGATGATGGTCTCAAGGAATTACTCATAAGAGACCGAAACGTCGACCATTACCCTTATCCTATGGGAATTAATAACATATATGTTCTTGGATAGGTGTTTACAGGCTCTACAGAGAAGTTAACTGAAACTCATTGCATTCTTCCTGTATTCCTGTTGATATATTTGTATTTTAAACCCCTTGTGACTTCTTTTTGATAAAATCCAATATTTTGCTTATACACCTTCTTGTTGTTGGTTTTTGTTCAATGTTAAATGTTCATTGTATTCATGTGTGAAAAGTCAGAAGTTTATACATATGATTGACTGAACTAAACTCGACTAGGATCATTAAATTATCCTACACAATAATTATTTTCAAAATATCAGAACACTCCTTTGAATAAACTCCCTTGGAGGCACTTTTTACCCATCTCATAACTTTTTACCCAAGCCCCCGAGGGTATATTGGGTTGCTCACTGTTTGCACCGTCTACAGTCTCAGCCTTCAAGTGGAAACACCTCACCCCTAGTCACTTTTACACATTTGGGGATAGAAGGACTATGTATTAAGATGGCATTTAAAGCTGAGTTCATTCTTTGGTTTTAAACAAGCATAAAAAAAACAAAAGAGTTGGCGAAGCGTTGCTTTTTTTCTCCAGTGGACCAATCGCGTTGCAGGGTGGGGTTTATATATGATCAAACCCTTATGTACGAGACAGTGTGCCAGGATGGACGGCCTGCACTAGAGGTAGGAGCCCACCCAATGAGACAGTCTGTAAGAAGAAGCATGAGACCACACCGTGGAGCCGGCTGCGTTGGACAGATAAGACAGACAGCCTGTGAGGAAAGTATGTGAACACCCTGTGGAGCAGGCTGCCTGCCATAGGAAGGATGAGACAGTCTGTGAGGAGAGTATGTGACCGCCTTGTGGAGCCGGCTGCCTTTGGAAGGATGAGACAGTCTGTGAGGAGAGTATGTGACTGCCCTGTGGAGCAGGCTGCCTTCCATCGGAAGGATGAGACAGTCTGTGGGGAGAGTATGTGACCACCCTGTGGAGCAGGCTGCCTTTGGAAGGATGAGACAGTCTGTGAGGAGAGTATGTGACTGCCCTGTGGAGCAGGCTGCCTTCCATTGGAAGGATGAGACAGTCTGTGGGGAGAGTATGTGACCACCCTGTGGAGCAGGCTGCCTTTGGAAGGATGAGACAGTCTGTGAGGAGAGTATGTGACCGTCTTGTGGAGCCGGCTGCCTTTGGAAGGATGAGACAGTCTGTGAGGAGAGTATGTGACTGTCCTGTGGAGCAGGCTGCCTTCCATTGGAAGGATGAGACAGTCTGTGGGGAGAGTATGTGACCACCCTGTGGAGCAGGCTGCCTTTGGAAGGATGAGACAGTCTGTGAGGAGAGTATGTGACCGCCTTGTGGAGCCGGCTGCCTTTGGAAGGATGAGACAGTCTGTGAGGAGAGTATGTGACTGCCCTGTGGAGCAGACTGCCTTCCATTGGAAGGATGAGACAGTCTGTGAGGAGAGTATGTGACCACCCTGTGGAGCAGGCTGCCTTTGGAAGGATGAGACAGTCTGTGAGGAGAGTATGTGACCGCCCTTTTGAGCCGGCTGCCTTTGGAAGGATGAGGCAGTCTGTAAGGAGAGTATGTGACCGCCCTGTGGAGCAGGCTGCCTTTGGAAGGATGAGACAGTCTGTGAGGAGAGTATGTGACCGCCCTTTTGAGCCGGCTGCCTTTGGAAGGATGAGGCAGTCTGTAAGGAGAGTATGTGACCGCCCTGTGGAGCAGGCTGCCTTTGGAAGGATGAGACAGTCTGTCAGGAGAGTATGTGCCCTCTCTATGAAACAGGTTTCCGTAGTAGTCGACTCATCTCAGTAGAGGTGTGGGCCTCTTCTGCACAATAGGACCGATGTCCACATGGGTCTAGGGGTCTTTGGTGTGGGAGAGTATACGTCAGCATAAGTCAGGGCCCTCTTGTGACGTGGCAATTGTCAGCAGGCACATGGGACGTACCCCTGTGCAGTTGGTTAGAGTTCTGTGGTTTCCTCTATATTTTTCATATGTGACAGGCACAGACGCCCATGCTGGTGGAAGTGAGAGGCCTTCTGTAGAAGATGGTCAGATCAGATGTGAGAGCGCGCTTCAGCATGGCATGTCTTTCCTCTTCTAATTTCATAGTGGTGTCAGTCTGTCAGTGACTGTGAGATGACATATGTCGGCAGAGCTGCCCTGCTCATCATCGGTCATAAGAGCCAACCTTAGACACAGAAACAGAGAACGATCCACTTTACAAACAGGTCAGTGCTGATTGGCGTTGCAAGGTCAGGTGGTACCCGTTGCGTAAAACTTCTTGTCACCCCAGGCTTGTGCCATTTTGTCACCCCCCTCAGTGATGACACCTGCGGCGGCCAGCACCCTCATAACCCCCCCCCTCCTCCTTTGCCACTGACTCCCTCACAAAATATATCAACCTCCTCCCTCTGGATACGTCACTATGAATAGCTGTGCTCACTTCCGCCTCCGCCTCTTCCTGCTACCCAGCATTCCGTGGGCCTGCACCTACAGTACATTATGCTATTTCTATTCACCAGTGGCTTCTTGTAAACTGTGTATGTTTGAGAATCTATGTATCTCTTGCAACAGACCATGATAGCTGATTGTGTTTTACTTGTACGTTTGTCCCCAACAGACATTACTAAGTCACCAGATGTCGATGAGAGGAATTGACACAGATGAAGGAATAATATATCCTTTATTGGTTTTTCACTCGTGTGTTTTTGTATAATATTTTCACACTTTATTCACTCAGAAGCAGTAGCATTTATTAAGAACAGAGACCCTGACGAAAGCCTGGGGAACCTCCCGGTTTGGCTGAAACATGTTGGTCTCTTCGCAGCTATTTGTGTGGACTGCGATGATTTTGTTACACTGTTCTTGTTTTTAATAAGGAAGGGGCTAACGTTTATTAAAACTGGTTTTTGTTAAGTTCCCTATCCTTTTTTAACCACCACATTTAATTTTTGCACTGCACATTCCCATCGTATCAACACCATGTGGTAGTACCTAGTGATTGTGGGTCGCTACCCCGAACTGACCATCAGGGTATGCTAGTGGTCTCAATGATCAAGAGACACAATACCCGATAAGGATTACCAAATGATAATATTGATTCATACAAGACTTTTGATGGGAATCCTCAACCAGGGGTGACTTACGTTTACTGGTGCCTCACATTTTGGTGATATGGTCTGATAGCTTTACTTTGCTTGTCACACGTACATTTGACATGGTGACAAGACAATAGAATTACAATTTGTTTTTCTAAATTAGACCCCTAAGTTTGTTGTTTATTATTCTTGTATCCGACCAGACTTCCCTCCACCGCTTCCTCAGGCCCTGAAGGGGTCATATAACTTGTGACTTCCCTCCTAGCAGACCAGTCTCCTGCTTAGGTTCTGATGCTTACGTCTTTCCTCTCATATATCTCCTGTTACCTCTCTCAAATGTAGGATCCATTTCTGTACAATACAAATGTCTCACCTGCTAATGAGCCCACAGTTAGACGAAGAGGAACCCTGCTAGCCGCCATTTTGCTGCATATTGCAATATTGTTTTACTTGAGACAGGGGTCTCTGGTGTACGTACATCTATATAAACCAGGTCTAGCCATAGACGGTGCATGCAGTGAGTGTATCTCATAGAACTCGACAACCCTAGAGCAGCGCCATGATGTTTAATGCTGGATGGCTGTGTTTGTAGTAGCTTTGTGCATTCAAATTACGAGACCTGTGTACACACACACACACAGCGGTGGCTCCTCCGCTAATGCGGAGGAGCATTCCACCCCCAAAAACAGCAGGAAAGGAAAATTAAAACAACACTCATTTTATTTCTCCTTTTCTGGCCAGTCTTGGGGGTACGGCCTGGGGCGCGGGGTGGGGGTGACAGCACAGAGTGGAGTGGTAGGGCACTCCATTTAATACTATGAGTGTTTTGCCGCCGTCTCAGGCCAGCCAAACCCTCATGCTCAGTGAAGCCCTCTCCAACCCCAGCTGTATTGCTGGGGTTGGAGAAAGCAGGTACAGGCTCCCAGTCTGCCCTTGAGCGCTAATCAAGAGCGTTCAGGCCAATCCTGAAGATACTTTCATGCAAGAGCAGCTTCAGGATTGGCCGCAGGGCAGGCTGTGCCTGAAGAAAAGGAGCAGAGTATGCGACGCGGCCGGCTGAAGGTAAGCTTTTTAATAAAAAACAAATATTTTTTGTTTTACCCCCCTCCCTTCTCGACTCCTATGCCCCCACCCCACCCGCCAACCTGCCTGACCCACCACTTGTAGTAAACACCGGCCACTACTGCCCACAAACACACGCACACACACTACCACCTCTGAAAATAGTGGGAAGTACTACCTCTGCTTTACGCCAATAGAAGATACAGTTTGTACGCACTGTGCTTGATTCACAAAGCACTCTCTCACATGAGTATGGTGACTTACTGTTGCAAATTCACGATTAAGTTACACCTACTCACAGACAATTTCTTGTAAAGTGGGCACAATATTAGGATGGGAACTGTGTGTTTAGAATAGACAGTGGACGTCAACCAGGGTGGCCAAGGGCCCCGCCTACTACTCTAGCCCTTCCCCTTGCTACCCCTGGCTCTGCCCATTGTACCTCTTGTCCCAGGAGTCATAAAGACAGTGGCTGGGGTCCTACAGCTACTTCCTGTAGTTTCCGTTCCCCGTCTGTTCCTTCTCTCCTTAGCAACAGACAGCAGTGCTTATTTTGCCAGGGCCCTTGTCAAGAGGCCACTAAAGCTTGCACCAACCACCGCCTCTACCAGCGCTGCCAATGACAGTAGGAACACAATAACTAGCTTCACACTCTACAATTATGACAATTATGACTATTCCAGCCCCCAAAACTATAAGAAAGGCCTGGGTGACAGGTATTATTCATATTTAACATGTGTTTAATTAAAAAATAACTTTTTTTTTGCTCACCCTAAATTAGAGTCACACTGCCACCATGTGGCCAACTGTCATATGTGCTGGTGTTGACTATTAAGTGCCAGTGCAGAGCACAGGAAACCACCAGCATAAATTAAGCACTGACAGACAGACAGTAGACTAACTGAGGGAGTAAGGATGCAAGAAGGTGTCACAGTCAACCCTATCATGTCATGGGGACACAGAGTGTGTGAGGTCACTTCCAATACCCCTGATCGTTTGTTGAATCGAGTCAATAGGAAAGACACCTGAAAAATAGAATTGCAAACAGAAAAAAAAATATGCGTGAAATGAACGCTCCCTTTGTTTTCTCTCAGTAGATATATTTCCTACTCTATAAATTAACTAGCAGCCCCCCCCCGGCGTTGCCCGGGGCAGAAGGGGGCTGGGGGCAGCATTTTGGGCTTTTGTGCAGTCCCGGCCAGGCCCCCGCCCGCCCCGACATTGCCTATACTGCCCCCTGCCCGCCCGCCTGCCTCCCACCTCCCTCCCGCCTGCCTCCCGCCTCCCGCCCGCCTGCCTCCCGCCTCTGCCTTACCTCAGCCGTGCTCCGGACTTCACCGCCACTCCCGGGCTCCCGCCCGCCCCGACATTGCCCGGACCGCCTCCCGCCTCGCCTTACCTGAGCCCCGCGCCACTCCTCGCCACTCGTCACGGCTCCTCCCCGCCTGTCATCACGCAGGTGTAGGTCGCGGTCAGCGCTACGTCGCAGCCGGCGCTAGTTTTAGGGGACTACTTTGTTTGTAAATTTAAATTTTTTAATTTACGTTTTATTTTTATTTTAAGTCGCCTATGTCCATCTACACACCCTGAGGATTACAACAATGTATTGGGTGTGTGGATTGGCGATGTGGTTCCCGAGTTTACCTTGCCAAAAGGTTTCTGTTCTCTCTTTATACTAGTAGTAAAGATTATTACTCCAATTTTATGTGGTGGTGTTATGGTAGATTGCTCGCCTTAGTATGCGGCTAAGGATAGAGATGTTTTAATGCATGGACAGAGTGGGCAATTGCCTGGGGCACCGTGGAAAAGGGATATTTATCCCTCTTTCACTAACTCACCTCTGTATATTTCTTTTCTCAGCTTTGCTCCCTCTGAACTGTCATCTTGACGATTTTTTGGGCCCTCGACCAGACTTTTCAGCAGTGTTTGTGTGATAGCTTTACTGAAACACATACTTTAGTATTTTTGGACATTGTGTGGTCTTCAATTAGCAAAACATGGGTAATAAAATTCAAAATTGTTTTGAACAGAGGGCTGCCAAGTATGCTATGCCCTGGGCCCAAAAATCCTTAAAGCAACACTGGCTAGCGTACCAATGGAACAAATATGTGGTTGTAGGGCATGCGCATCTAGTTCATATGTCGACTTCTTTATGGAGCTCTTCAGTGAGTCTGATCAGGTGCTTAGAGGTGCTAGATCAAAACATACATCTAAAAATATCGAGATGCGGAATTACTTAGGACCTGAATATGAGTGTCTTAGAAAAATCACGATCCTGCACAAAATACCTGTTTGTTCAGGGTTCACAATTATAAGTAGAGCGAATGTTGAATGGGATAAAATTCACACCCCATTACATTTCAGCAGCTGAAACCTGCCAGAATGTAATGGGTAAAAAAGACCCTCGACACACAGGAAGATGTGTATTTTTTGCTGCAAGCATTGACATCTCCATGTTATGACCCCTGATCAGGGTAGGAATTCTAACCGGTAGAGTTTATACACCTGATAAATAAGTATCCTATTGTATGATCATATCAGTGTGATAAAGTAATCAGGCCCCACCTAAAAAAAAAAAGAGTTAACAAGACGCAAAGTTAAGATAATCGAAAGTTACGAAAATAAAAAGGTTATTAACAATTGGAACAATTTTTGATGAAAGTTTTGAATTTATATTTTCACTACCACTACACACTATGTAAAATTTCAAGGGTATAAATCAGTAACAGAAGATACCCTCAGCCCAGTGCAAACAATATTTTCTTTGCACTCGTGTACACTGGTCCGATAGTGTTTGCTCATTTACAATAATGCACATAGAACACACATGTCATCGAAACCTGCGCATGCTCGCTGGTTTCCACCCAATAGGCAGCAGTTTGTAGGCCTCCAAGTTATTTCATATCCATGCTTAGCAGCGACAGTGAACTCTGTCTGCCTCTGGAGTGTTCCCATTGATTCGATGCGCCTGAAGCCACTCGCATGCATCCGAGAGCACTATGTAACAATAATAATACAATCATTCTGTCAAAATTATTGATTGTATACGTGTATTTGAAAAACGTGTATCAGTTTTTTCCAATTTTCTAGATAAAATACATTGAATATTTTTTAGACAACAGCTTTATTAGCAATATCTTTTTCACAAAATAAGTGCATTCGAATACGAATATTTGCCTAACGACATGTCATGGAAACACTGGGCCTTTGAAGCGCCCTTTCAAGTGTCACGAGCCCTACACATTCAGCTCTTGGAAGAGATGGGCCCCTAAACTCTGCTGTAAATTTACTCATGACCCACGTGTTTTTGACTCACAACACAATTTCAAAATGCAAAGAAAAAATCTTGGTAGTTTTCATTCTGGTCCATTATCAGGTGTCACATCCTAGGAAAGGCAGAATGGTACAAATTCCAAACTCAGATCCTCTGGGTGGCCGCGCATGACGTCATGGGTCAGCTGTCAAAACGAGACTTATAAATAAGAATTTAAGCGGTCATGTGAAATGGGGCATCTGTCTAAACCAAATTCCCACCTGCCCCCCTCACACTTCCCCTACCCATGTAGAGTTCAGAGGGTGCAGGTTGTTCCTATAGAAGACCCATCACTAGGCCCATTTGTTGGGAACTTTTCTGGGTTGACCGAACGCTGGCTCACAGGGCGTTGAAAAGGAAGCCATTGTAGCTCTTTTGGGGCGGCGCTTCCAACGCCATGCCAGTCATTTATCCTTGTCCGCATAAGCCATGCTCAGCATTTCAGTACTGGACAGGAAAAAAAGACATATTCTGTCCCCTACTTGCTGGGAGACATTTTCCAGCACGTCTGGAGTACTGGTTTTATGCTTTCCAATAACACATACTTGAAACTAAAGAACGCTTACAGCGACAGTGTTGCTATCACCTGGTCAACGTTGTTTGCTTTCGCTGAAGCTTCTGCCATGTTGGTGGATGAGGCTTCAGGACCGATCTCGTGGTCTTCTCAAATTAATGTGGGTGGGCCCAACCGGGGGTGGACAGCCACACAGCTTAATGGTCACTGATCTTCTGAATGCTGAATAGATTTCCTTGGGTCTCGTTGGAATTCTGTGATGCTGCCCAGGAATCCTGTTAAGCTGAAAATGCTCACAAAAGACTGCAACACATGCTTGAATGAATCCTTGCCACTGGCAACCACTCGGCTGCATTCTAGTCCATCATTTTCCACCCATCACGCCTCTCAAGACAGAATCCCACCATATCCAAAGCGCAGCGTCGGATTGCTAACGGGAACATTCGGGCAATGCCCGAGGGGCCGGGGGCCGAGTTCCACCTGAGGGCTGCTTTTGAGCAGCCTGGGGGCCGATTTGGGCGGTGTCTCTGTTGTTCGACTATACTTCCAGCGGCCCAGTGGGTGTCTAGGTGGCCTTTCTGGAGGGAGATGAGCGCTCCCGTATAGCAGCAATAGGTAGAGGTGTCACCCCTTTTCTCTCGCTGGGCCTCCAATGGAGCCTGAGCAGAAGTGGCCTCACTTGTTTTCAGGCGTTTCACTAGTGTAAACTGATGCGTGCATATTTTTTTTTACCCCACCCCTTTTATGTAAAATTATGCTGAAGCAGTGATTTGAGGGAAGGCATTATGCAAATGTGGGCCGATTTTTATGCGAGCCCGGGCCCGATTTTTAAGCCCAATCCAACCCTGCCAAAGCGGTCCTAATCCTGCCCCTAGTTGGATATCTTTGTGAAAGATAATGTGTATAGGGCGTAGGAAGGCCTGTACAATTATGTATGCTACTACTGTTACATGTGCATTTGTTGTTATTTATGTCTCCCAACCAAGTCACAAACACATCAGGAGGACAACTGGACATTCAAGGTCACGTAAAGGAGACATTGGTAATAATTTACACATGAATGCTCTGGAGCATCTTATGCTTGTTCCATTTTGACGGACTCCTTTAAGATGCCATTGTATTTTTGGCCAATCAATGAAACAGACATTGTCCTTAAACATATCATTGTATTTTTTTTTTTACTGGGCCGCCAGATCATTTTGATTTGTAGCAAGTTTTTTTCTTCTTCTTTGCAATTTCTTTCTGACCTAATGGCACTTGTTTTTACTCAGTATTTAAGCCGAACAAGACAGAGGTAAGTGGCAAATAAACAGCGGTTCTCTTATTTACCCTGCCAATTTCGTTTGATGGCGAGAGGCGTATTGAAATTAACTCTGCTGTTGTCTAATGCAGGGGAATGTTTGCGGAGTGAGAGAGGAGATGGGCTGTAGCGGCTAATTACTGCCACACACAGCCCCTGATTACTGCCCACTCAGGAAGGCCTGGCACTTCTGTTGATGAAGCTGAGATTATGTTTGGCATTGCTTACCTCCTGTCACACCCGCTTAGCATGAGGCCGGGAAAGAAACAAGCCTTGCAGGTTCCTACTTTTCCAATCAGGCAGCTTTCTTACCAGCCTACAAATGTGTATGTTTCAGCCTCATTTGGTCGTGTCTCATCGCTTTATGTTTTTTGTCCATAGGCTAATGGTGAACAAAAGGTGTATTTTTTCCATAGATTAAAAAACACTCCTGTCTTTTTGTAATACCTTTGTTTTATGTAGGACACACAATGCTGTCGCTTACAGGCGAATAAGACTGTTACATATTCGCGGGACTAAACTGAAAATGAAGATTTTTAACATTGGGGATTGATTTTGTGGTCACAGTGGAAATCCATACCCATGAAATGTATTGAAGAAATCTCTTTCTTCAAGCTGATTCGAGTTCATTGCTATTGTGAGTAAAATTCTTCAACTACATTTTATTAAGTCTTCTGAATATGACTAGTGAAATAAATCAATATTTTCTTAATTTTGTGAAAGCAGTATCTAACATTGTTAAAGGATTCACTAGAAAGCAAATCACTTTGTAATTCTGATAATATGACATTTCTATCTGTATAGTTTGCTCTTCAAGCCCTAAGAATAATTTTCTCAAAATATGCAACCGTGTCTGAGAAGGATGAAAAGTGCTTGGTATTATTTTAGAAGGGGAACATTTACCAACTGGGTCCCCGTTGTTTTTAGAATGGTCTCAGTTAGGAAAGTGTGTCGTAACCTTATCGTACTGGCCCAACATCTGCTCCTTAAATTGTTGTTACATCATATGGAGTCTTGGGGACACCATTTGGAATTTTAGGGTGTCCGTTCCAACCAGGGGTCAGTTGGTTTGTGGCTTGTCCAGAAGAGGCTGTGATATGTATTGGTGTGGATGCAATAAAGACTTAGGGCCTCATCACGAGTTTGTTGATCCATGGGACCGCCGGATTCATGGTGGCGGTCCGACCACCACCACACTGCGCGCCTGCACGCATTATCACAAGTGCGGTGCTCAGACCGCCACAGGACCGCTGCGTCCCCGGGAGGATCTAGGATCCCACGGCGGTCACCCAACGGTCAGGAAGTTGTAATATGCCAGCAGTGCTGCTGGGGCACTGCAGAGTATATTTTAAGTTGGCTGGCCACCACCCTTTTTTTTATAGCAGTGAGCCTGCCATGAAAAGGGTGGCGGATAGGTAACAAAGGGGGCCTGCCACTCCTGGACCTGAATGCAGGGGGGGGGGGGACATGTTGTGCCTCCCTTGAATTTGCACCCCAAGTTCCTGCACGGTGTAGCATGTATGCCACACCGTGCAGGAAGGCGCTGTTGGCATTCTGAGAAGGAAGCTCCTGCATGTCATGCTCTTCTATGATCCTGACAGACTGTCACTGTCAGACCCCCTCAAGACCACCTGCCAGGCCAGGAATAAACTCCTGACCTGACAGGTGGTCGCACCACATTTCACAGTCCACTGTAGGACCGCCAAACTCATAATAAGGCCCTTAGAAAGTACCCTTCCTGCATGGGTTATTTGTTATGTTATGTTAGCCAGTTTTATAGAGCGCACAGCTGCCTCAGCAAAGAGGTGTCCCAGCGCTAAGGCAGAAACATAGAGGCTAATGACAGAAAAAAAAACACTAAAGCGGAGGCAAGAGGTGAGTTTTGATGGCCTTACGGAAAGCCAGGTATTTCTTAACATTCACCCCCCCCCCCCCCTTCCCACAACAATTTAATAACTCGAGGACTGAAGCAATAAACCTTTAAGGCTCCTGCAACCAAAAACTGAAAGAAACATGAAAAAAAATCCAATGGCAAAAGTTATCATCAAGGTCAAGATATAAAAACGTACTCTATTATAATGGAATGTCTGACAGAATATCGACGGACAGAAAATCGACCTACAGAAATATCGACGCAAGAATATCAAAGTCAAGAATATTGACATCCTATCTACATTATGGTAAGTACAAAAATATTGAGAAAAAAATATCAATGTCAAAAATATTGTTGTTAAAAAAATCGTTTTTTTAGTTACAAAAATGATGTAAAATTAAGTAAAAAATACATATAATTAAAATAATCAGTAAAAAATGTTTTAAAATGTTTACGAATTATAAGTAATATATATATATATATAACGTCAAAATAAACTAAACATATACATATAGTACATAATATATATACATACTTACTAATCATTTTTAATAATTTCTTTAATAACGTATACTTTAAAAAAATATCTTATAAATTATAAAGACATACACATAAACACTTAAATAAATATCTATAATACTACATTAACTAAAATAATTAAAAAAATATTACATAGCGGAGGTAATAAAATTACTATTTCAACTCCAAACAGTGCAACAGTAGGGAAAGTGTTGGATAGCGTAGAGGTAAAAATTACTATTCCCACTGCAATGAGTGCAACAGTAGGGAAAGTATTGGATAGCGTCGGGGTAAAAATTACTATTCCCACTCCAGAGAGTGCACCAGTAGGGAAAGGGTTGGATAGCGTAGGGGTAAAAATTACTATTCCCACTCCAGTTAGTGCAATAGTAGGGAAAGTGTTGGATAGCGTAGGGGTAAAAATTACTTTTCCCTCTCCAGAGAGTGCAACTGTAGGGAAAGAATTGGATAGCATAGGGGTAAAAGTTACTATTCCCACTCCAGTGAGTGCAACAGTAGAGAAAGTGTTGGATAGCGTAGGGGTTAAAATTACTATTCCCACTCCCGGGAGTGCAAAAGTTGGAAAAGTGTTGGACCGGGTAGTGGTAAAAATTACTATTCCCTCTCCAGAGAGTTTAACAGTAGGACAAGTGTTGGATAGCGTAGGGCTAAAAATTATTATTCCCACTCCAGTGAGTGCAACATTAGGGAAAGTGTTGGACAGCGTACGGGTAAAAATTTATATTCCAACTCCAGTGAATGTAACAGTGTTGAAAATTTGGATAGCCTAGGCGTTAATTTAACATACTTATTAATTAAATACATTTAAAAAAAAAATTATAGTCCTTATACTGAACTCACCATAAAGGTACTATAAAATCTCCCTGAGCCAAAGGTGGGTTTAAAATGTCACAGTAAAATCCTTGAGGTAAGATGGTACCCTCCTAAGCCGTGAAGTCTCCTGTGAGCTACCTGCACTTTTAGACTCCTGACTTCTAGGCTCCTGCCCTTCTTCTCCACTAGCTTTGTCAGTATTGGGATTCTACTTTGATAACATTGACATACTCCAAACTTCCCCACCACTCAAAACAACATTTTCTTAATTTTGGTGTGGAGCAGGGACTTAAAATAAATATTTGATTTACACTCTCAATTTAATTACTCATCTGGAGGAAAGTCCCTGCTGATTTCTGGACTGAAAGACCTTGGATGTAAGAATTAATCAGGAGCTGCAAATCAAATTAATTTAAATAGAATAATTAAATTATCAATTCTTTTCAATGATGAGATTGGGTGGAGTTTAAAAGTGTTATTAAATCTCTTAGTTAGTATCTCTTTACCAATAATTTATCAAAGTAGTAATCAATTCATCATTAATGCAATACATAAGAAATGCATAAAACATGTTCCATATAAGTAAATCCCCATTCAGAGTCTAGAAAATGAGAGAACGTATCCTTTAGAACCCATGAAGTGTTCCATATCTAGAAGTGAAAGCTTAAAGCTTTTTGCAGTTCTAAATCAGTTAGCACTTCCCATAAAGAGACATTCAAGAAATTTAGTAGCATTTCAGAGCAGCATAGATTCAGGCAGGGGAAATGAATGGCGTTTCTCAAAATAAATCTGAGCAGAGGGCTCTGCAGAGAGTAAAGAAAGGGTCTGAAGAATCTCCTTAACCTACTCAAGGAACATGCACTAATATGACATTTAGATATCTACAACTAAAACAAATGCTTCTTTCTTCTATTTTCTCAGCCAATCCTCACCCAATGTCATCATGGGGATGTGAAAGCTTCCATTGTTGTCTAAGCGGTTTCAGGATAAAACACTTATAGATATTAAGGGCCTGATTCCTCGGCACCCGACATCGCCATAGCCATCCCAGACAGCTACAAGATCACCTGCAGGGATCGCACCAACGGAATCGGAGGATGAATAGCCATCGTCCACAAGTCCACACTCAAGGTTGCCACCTACGCAGATGATACCCTCAACACCGCAGAACACCTGCACTTCGGGATCCACACCAACCCCAAAACCACCCTCAGAGGAACACTCATCTACAGACCCCCCGGATCCCGGGCTCAGTTCAGCGACTCCATCGCCGACCTTGCTAGCACCCACGCACTCGCCTCCATGGACTACATCCTCCTCGGGGACCTGAACTTCCACCTCGAGAACAACAACGACGCCAACTCCGCCACCCTGATCGACAACCTCGCCAACCTCGGCCTCAGACAACTCGTCACCGCATCCACCCAAGCTGCCGACCACACGCTGGATCCCGTCTTCTCCACAGTCTCCCACGTAGCCCTCGACCACACCACCGAACTCCACTGGACCGACCACCGCTGCATCAATTTTACCTTCAAGAAACCAACCACGCACCACCGCACCCAACAGCTGCCTCGCCGCTGCTGGAGCAAAGTCACCGAAGACCAGCTGATCACCTCCCTCGCCAAGAACCCACCCACCGACCCCACCAACCCAGACGCCGCAGCCCGAAACCTCAGACAGTGGATCGACGACTGCGCCAACACCCTAGTCCCGCTCAAGAAACCCTCCAACAGCCACGCCAACAAGAGAGCCACCTGGTTCACCGTCGAGCTCCAGACCTCTAAACGCGTATGCCGGAAACTGGAGAAGACATCGCTCCATGAACACACACCGGACAACCACGCAGCCCACAAGGACATCACCCGCAGACACCACCACCTCATCAGATTAGCCAAGAGATCCTCCTTCAAAGACCGCTTGGATAACAACGCACACAACAGCAAAGAGCTCTTCAGCATCATAAAGGAACTCTCCAACCCCAGCGCCAACGCCAACAACA
This sequence comes from Lissotriton vulgaris, assembly GCF_964263255.1. NCBI lineage: Eukaryota > Metazoa > Chordata > Amphibia > Caudata > Salamandridae > Lissotriton > Lissotriton vulgaris. The sequence goes on along the minus strand of NC_141687.1, from coordinate 263,300,644 downwards.
TCCTGCCCTCACAAGAACTGTGCGACTCACTCACCATCTTCTTCCACCACAAGATCGCTAACATCCAAGACAGCTTCAACACCACGACCGCCCCGACTACGCCAGACTCCACCGCCCCTGTGAACACCACCAGCGCCAACCACCTGACCTCGTGGTCCAACATCAACTAAGGCGAGACACGCAAGGTCATGAACTCCATCCACTCAGGATCTCCGTCCGACCCATGCCCACACCACCTATTCAACAAAGCAGACGCAGCCATCGCACCCCAACTACGGAAGGGCATCAACATCTCCTTCGAAACAGCAACATTTCCGGAAAGCTGGAAGCACGCTGAAATCAACGCCCTCCTCAAGAAGCCCAAAGCGGACCCCAAGGACCTCAAGAACTTCCGGCCCATCTCCCTTCTCCCGTTCCCGGCAAAGGTCATCGAGAAAATCGTCAACATGCAACTGGCCCACCACCTGGAAGACAACAACATCTTGGAACAAGTCCGGATTCAGACGAAACCACAGCACCAAGACAGCCCTAATCGCCGCCACAGACGACATCAGGCGCCAACTAGACAACAGCGAAATATCAGCCCTCATCCTCCTGGACCTGTCAGCCGCCTTCGACACGGTCTGCCATCGCACTCTAAAGACACGCCTCCTAGAAGCTGGGATCCAAGAGAAGGCTCTTGACTGGACCATGTCCTTCCTCTCCGGCAGAACCCAGAGCGTCCACCTCCGACCCTTCCGATCCGAAGCCACCGACATCATCTGCGGCGCCCCCAGGGCTCATCCCTCAGCCCAACGCTGTTCAATGTCTACATGGCCCCCCTCCCACAAGTGGCCTGCCATCACGACCTCAACATCATCTCCTACGCTGATGACACCCAGCTCATCCTCTCCCTCACCAAGGACCCACACACCGCCAAAACCAACCTCCACGAGGGAATGAAGGCCGTCGCCGACTGGATAAGGAGCGGCCGCCTGAAGCTGAACTCGGACAAGACGGGGGTCCTCATTCTCGGACCCACCCCCTCAGCCTGGGACGACTACTGGTGGCCGACCACACTGGGAACAGCACAAACACCCACCGACCATGCACGCAATCTAGGATTCATCTTCAACTCCTCCCTTTCCATGTCTAAGCAGGTCAACGCCATCCCCTCCTCCTGCTACAACACCCTCCGCATGCTCCGCAGGATCTACAAGTGGATCCTGACCAAAACAAGAAGAACAGTGATACAGGCCCTCATCAGCAACTGAGTGGACTACGGCAACGCAGTCTACACAGGAATCCCAGCCAAACACCTACTACGACTACAACGCATCCAAAACGCCTCCGTCCGACTGATCGTCAACGTCCCCCGCCGCAGCCACATCACCCCCCACCTAAGAGACCTACACTGGCTCCTCGTGGACAAGAGGATCACCTTCAAGCTCCTCACCCATGCACACAAAGCACTCCACAACTCCGGACCAGCCTACCTGAACAGCAGACTCAGCTTCCACACCCCCACCCGCCAGCTCCGCTCCGCCAGCCTCGCCCTCGCTGCTGTCCCCCGCATCCATGGAACGACCTCCGGTGGCAGATCCTTCTCCTACCTCGCCGCCAAGACCTGGAACATCCTCCCTACCCAAATACGGCAGACCCAAGACCTACTCGCCTTCAGAAGACTCCTCAAGACCTGGCTCTTCGAGCAGTTGCAGCACCCCGCTCTCCCCTCAGTGCCATGGGACCCTCACGGGTAAGTAGCACGCTTTATAAGTACTCTGATTGATTGATTACGATGTCGGGTGGACATTGCTGCAGTCTTGGGATGGACTGACCTCCGGCCGGCAGTCCAGACACCACCATTACAACACGACTGCACATGGTGCGGTTACATACTCCCATTTCCCTATGGGAGCTTGTGGTGCGGCCGTAAACCGGCCGTAGCACAAGCTTCCATAAAGAAGTGGAAGCCTGTGTAAATCTCTGCACCATGTGGCAGGCACCTCACAGTGCTTGCCACACTGTGCAGGGATATACCCCCAGACTGCCAACTGGAGCCTGCAGAGATATGGGAGCCCTGCTAGGAGCCCGCAAATTCACTTTCTGTCAGGCTTTTCATGTCGGAAAGCCCAACATGAAAACCCTCAGAGGAACACTCATCTACAGACCCCCCGGATCCCGGGCTCAGTTCAGCGACTCCATCGCCGACCTTGCTAGCACCCACGCACTCGCCTCCATGGACTACATCCTCCTCGGGGACCTGAACTTCCACCTCGAGAACAACAACGACGCCAACTCCGCCACCCTGATCGACAATCTCGCCAACCTCGGCCTCAGACAACTCATCACCGCATCCACCCAAGCTGCCGGCCACACGCTGGATCCCGTCTTCTCCACAGGCTCCCACGTCGCCCTCGACCACACCACCGAACTCCACTGGACCGACCACCGCTGCATCAATTTCACCTTCAAGAAACCAACCACGCACCACCGCACCCAACAGCTGCCTCGCCGCTGCTGGAGCAAAGTCACCGAAGACCAGCTGATCACCTCCCTCGCCAAGAACCCACCCACCGACCCCACCAACCCAGACGCCGCAGCCCGAAACCTCAGACAGTGGATCGACGACTGCGCCAACACCCTCGTCCCGCTCAAGAAACCCTCCAACAGCCACGCCAACAAGAGAGCCACCTGGTTCACCGTCGAGTTCCAGACCTCTAAACGCGCATGCCGGAAACTGGAGAAGACATGTCGTAAACCAACATCATAATCCCCATGGCGTAAACGCTGAACAAAGGGGATTATGACGGGCTTTGACTGGCCGATGGGCTCCTTAACCCGTCGGAAGCCAATCGGTACGACTGGCCGGTTTCAAATCCAACATCTTTGGCTATTGGATTTGAAACCTACGATGTGATTCCGAAAGTTTCTGACCTGTGGTCAGAGGTTTTCCGACTCACATCGTAATAGGCCCCCTAAGTGTGAAACAAAACATTTTATAAACATTTATCAAGTCAAGGTTGGGATCCCATTGCTAGTTTTACTACAAGATAAAACAGTTCATGGTAAGGTCTCTACATTGCACAAATGATATCATGCATTTCTCACTCATTCTAACTTTCTAATTAAATTCATGAAGAAACATTTTACAGAAATTAAACTAATCGATTTAATAGAGTATTATATTCTATGACAATATCTCTATTGCAAGGTTGAAATCTGACATTTTCTATTAGGCTATGTACATGTCAGCACATTTGTATTATTGAACTATTCACTTTTTACGCTGTCACACACAATGTTTCTCATCAAACACTTATTGTATGTTTCCTGATACTTCCTGATCTTACATTAATAATTGATTACCAATAAATTAATTATCAATAACAATAAATCAAAAAATATTTATTTATTTATGATAATGAAATTACTTCCCACCCTATTCCCCTATAAACCCACAACCCACTACACATACAAAATTAACATAATTAATGTTAGTATCAATTAATCAATTAATAAAAAGTAATTACCCATTCCACCACTCTGCTTCCGCTTAACCATACAGGATTACGTTTAGATCCTGCAACTCTTCCCTTGAGTTTCTGGAAGGGATAAATGCCAGTTACACTATTGTGGATATGAAGGTGAGCAACCCAATATACCCTTGCGGGCTCGGGCAAAACTTGTTATAAGGAAAATGGCCAGCAAGGGGTTTTGTTGTTTTCCTATTTTTCAGCACTGTTAGGACCTGTTTTAAATAATCAAAGTACCTAAACCTGAGATTAATCAGTGGCTGTCCTGTATTATTAATTTTTAGGAAAAGTCCCACAAAGTCAGAACAAAAATACAGGATTTTGTGTTGTCTGAAAGTTATTATTTGTTTTCAAGACAGAAAAATATATTTATATACAAAAAAGATGAGCATTCATGTAGAATAGGGTACATACATGGATATTATTTAGATATTCAAGGTATTAGTTGTTTCCTCCTTTGACATATCCACTTCTTTGCCTCACATCTACGCTACAATTGAAAGTGCTGCTGCCGTCTTGAATTTAAATTGACGTGCTTTCTAACTAAGTAAAAAGGGTCATCAATTGTATATACAACTAGTTTTGTCCTGATGATGGTCTTATGAAAACTTCAAAAAAGACCGAAACGTCGACTATTTTAGTCCAACTCTGCACTTTTGATCTTTTGATTTTCTTCTGATTTTGAGTTGAAATCAATGAACTATTGTGCTTAAGCAGTCTGGACTCAATATTTGGATATGTCAAAGGAGGAAACAACTAATACCTTGAATATCTAAATAATATCCATGTATGTACCTTATTCTACATGAATGCTCATCTTTTTTGTATATAAATATATTTTTCTGTCTTGAAAACAAATAATAACTTTCAGACAACACAAAATCCTGTTTTTTTGTATTTTATTGATCATTTATTGTATATATGGTGTTAGTGTGGTAACACTTTTTGTTCTGACTTTGTGGGACTTTTCCTAAAAATTAATAATACAGGACAGCCACTGATTAATCTCAGGTTTAGGTACTTTGATTGTTTAAAACAGGTCCTAACAGTGCTGAAAAATAGGAAAGTTACACTATTGAGCGCATTGCGATGTGCTCAGAACTTCACACGCAAAATCTCTTTAAGCAGCACTCTATTCTCCACCACAGCTCGAACACATGCCCTCACCAAACAGTTCATACTTTCCACGAAACTGTTTTCTTGAGGTGCATATAGAGGTACTGTGATAATGAAAAATTGACAAATCCTCAAAGAACCCATTTATTTGCTCAGAAGCAAAGTGAACACCATTATTGGTCACAATGCTTTTGGGAATACCTTCACAAGCAAAAACAACCCTCAAGAATTCTAAAACGCGTTTTGTGGAGATCGAACTCACGCAACAAGCTGAACCTTTTTAGAAGTGTAGTACACTAACACCAACACAAACCTCTCGTTACGTGATAATAATTGAAATGGGCCTGCAATATCCAGCACCAGCTTGCACCATACATGGTTCAACCAAAACCTCAACAGGAGACAAAGGAGTTGTTCTTATGGATCACAATTTATCATTACCAGCACAATGTATGCAATCTCTAACCACCTCCTCCACTTGTCTGCCAAACCAGGCCACCAATACCCCACATGAGTAAGGTGGATGATTTTATCACATAGTCCTCTTGGAGAACTAACCTCTCACAACAATAAAGCTCATTCCCAACAATACTGAGCTCATCCCTTACTTTCTAAAATGTCCTTGCCCCCTCAGGTACATTGCTCAGAATTGGCCAACCCACAACTACATATCCAACACCTGCTTTCATACATCATCATTAGAAATCTTTGCTTCCCACTTGAATTTATTCAAAGCTCACTCCCAATCCACGATTACAGAAGACTCAATAACCGAAAGAACATCTTTGTTCAGCAGCATCCTGGACAGACAGTCCGCAGGTATATTCCTTATGCCAGGCAAGTACTCAACCCGTAAATTGAACTCCATAAAGCTTTCAACTCATCTTTTAATCTTAGGAGTGGTGTTCTGTACATGTCTGCGAGCAAAAATATGGATTTAAGGTCTAAGATCCATTTTCTCAATACATGGCAAACCCCATAAAAATATTTTACAATTATGTATGTCCCACATGCAGGCTAAAGCTTCACGCTCAGTCACTGAGTAGCGTTCTTCAGTCTTCTTCAGTGACCATGAGGCAAAAGCAATGACTCTCTTATCGCCTTCCACCATTTATGAAAGTACTGCTCCTAACCCTTTCATGCTAGCATCGATGGTAAGCACCATTTCCCTTGTCACGTCAAAGTGTTGTAGTGTTGGCATCTTTGTTATCAAATTTTTTACTTTGGTGAAGGCTTCATCTGAGGGCCATACGAATTCCACCCCTTTCTTGAGAAACAACCCCAGAGGCTACACCAAACTCACACAATTTAGAATGAACTTTGAATAATATTCTGATATCCCAATAAACACTCTGACTTGGTCCTTGTCACCGGGTGTGGGCGCAATGGAAATAGAGTTTGCCAGTTCAAATTTAGGACTCATGCCATCACCAGAAATAGTGTGTCCTAGGTAGGAGACCTTGCCCACTCTAATCCTGCATATGTCTCTCTTGTGTGAGCCCTCTGTCTTTTAACCTGATCAGTACCTTCCTTAACATGATGTCATGGCTAGATTTGTCCCTTTCATATACCAAGACATCATTCTGGAAAAACATAACTGAGTTGATTCCCGACAAGACCCCTTTCATCAACCTCTGGAAACAGGTACAGCCGAGGCAGCCCAAATGACATTCCCACAAATCTAAAAGATCCCAGAGGTGTAACAAGGGAAGTAAGGACCATGGACACTTCATGTAGCACCACCTGATCACAGGCTGCCATAAGATCAATAACCCTAAATATGTTTGCCCCTCCCAACATAGCCAAAGCCTCACTGATGTTAGGCAAGTTTTGTCGGTCCATTCAAATGCACTGGTTGAGGTCCGTAAGCACACCAGCCAGGAGCTGCAAGCTCCGATTCTGCGATCAACTGGTAGCTAACCCCCCAAAAACTCAGCTGATCTGTCCTCATATTCAAACTATAGCGATGCTCTAATCAGAAGGTTAGGAGCAGTAGTGTCTGGCAGGGAATGAAGGTGGCGGGCGGAGGGGAGGGGCATTTGCGGGAGGGACAAAATAAAAAAAACACATGCCTCTTCCACCCACCGCATCTCTTCTCTGCTTCTCGATGAGTCCCGGAACCAGGAAGCACTCAGGCTCACCATAGCCAATCACAACACAGCAATGGGAACTAGGGGCCTGGGCATGTTCCCCACCAGTCTGTATAATACAGCCTGGTTGGGTACATGCAAAGTGCGCATGACTGTTTGGTCATCCCCAAACGGCCGGCCAAAAAGTCATGTGCATTTGAAGTGTGCAAACACTCCTCCCCCTGTGCCTCCAGCCCCGCCCACCCTGACCCAGCCACAAACCTGCAAAAAATAAAACAAAATGATAATAACTATGGGGGTCATTACGGTGCGGGCGATACCACCACCGTCATGTGCAGGGACATGTGTGGTGACCCCTTTTTGTCTTGCGACTTGTGCTGTAGCCAGCAGCATACACTGCAGTACAAAAAATAGGCGATGCGACTGCCTCGGTTACAGTCAGTCACATCATGACTCCTACTGTGGGACTGCCGCCTTGTAGGTGGGCAGTCCCAAATAGGAAATGATGGAGACGGTCTGAAGTCCATCCACTATCGTAATCAGGCCCCAAGTTATTATCATTTTATTTTTCCTGCTCAAAGGGCAGTGGGGGGACGCTCCTCCACCCTAGCGGAGGAACCACCCCTATTTAGGAGAAAGAGCCATCAGCTACGTGGCCTATGCAGATGATATAATGATATCCTCCTTGACGCCAGCAGGTTTACAAACACAGTTAACAAGATTACAGTAATTTAAGTCAGCACATGACCTAAAAGTTAATTTTTGGAAAAACAAAATTAATGGTATTCGGGAAATCTAGGTATCAACTAAGAATAAAAATTGATGGCTACATTCTTGAGGAAGTTACCACTTACAATTATCTGGGTTTAATGTGGATAACAAGCTAAATTGGATGACTCACATCACCAATATGAAATCCAATCCTATGTAACCACAGAGGCAATCAAAACCTTCTCCAAGGCATATTGCAGGTACGCAATCAGTCAAGCATTAAAGATAATAGATGTGAAAGTTGTACCTTTCTTTCTGTACTGATCTATAATATTTACGAGCAATATTAATAACATTTTAAATAGTGCATATATAAAAGAGAATACATTTCTGTTAAATGTGTGCTCCTCGATTCCACAGTGTAAAATAAGACTGGAACTATCATTGATTTCGTTAATCTCTCGACACCTTTCCATTGTGAACTGTGTGAATGTATGGGAGCGGATAAAGACTCCCTGTGATCCTTGATATTCAAAGAAGTGACAACATTGGGCGATTCTTCCTTGTATCTTAGTCTTGCCAAGATCAACAGGATAATTACAGAAAATAATTTGCCTTTGATAACAAATTTACAAAATCTGCCTCACCTTGAACAGAAGAGTCTTATAAAGAATATCATGAAGAATAATGTGAGAGCTATCGATCTGCTAATATACCAATAACAGATAGGGCCCGATTATGTATTTGGTGCAACGGCACTGGCTCAACGCCGCCTCCGCTGCGCCAAAGCCTCTCAAGGACCGCCGGCAGTAGTACGAGTTGAAAATGTGTAAAACTGCTGACAGTTTTTTGCCTGTCTCATGGAGGTGCCTGAAACATCGCAATGGGAACGGCAAAAAAGTTCCACCACGGCATGGATGTTACTGTCCATGCCGTGCTGGAACTTAGAGGGAATACAGATACGGGGGTACATGTTGTGCTTCCCTGAATGTATCCCAATGGCGGACCCCCTTTGTTTTTGCCCCGCCAGCCTTTTCATAGCTCTGCCATGAAATGGCTGCCGCTGAAAGAACATGTAATATGCTGAGCGGGACTGTGCCAGCAAATTGCGTTGTGGTGCAGCTACGCCACAGCCAAGGAATGACTGTTCCCTTGCGCAGCCGGTAGCCCACAGCAGGTACGACTTTGGAAGTCGTAATTGGCACGACGAAGGACCACCACTTCTGTGCCACAGCAAGTCTGGCGGTCACAAGACCTCCAGACTCGTAATCAAGCCCTGAATCTTTAAAAAACAAACTGTTCTAATTACATACAAAAAGTAAACCACTTATAAATCTTAAAATTTATTAACAATTATTTTACACATTAAAAACTAAATTAATTAAAAATATAATTTTAAATTAACAAAAACATAACAATACAAATTATTACAAGTTAAAATAAATTGTTAAATATAATATTTAATACATATACTACTATGACTACAATTTATGCAAACCTACACAAATTAATATAGTAAATATATATAAAATTTACTTCTCCCACTTCAGGCAATGCAAAAATAATTAAAGTAACTAAAACTTACAAATCTCCCTCAACAGTAATGAAAGTGTTGGATTGCGTATAGATAGTATTTACTATACCCATTCCAACCAGTTCAGCAGTAAACAGACTATTGGTGTGCAGAGGGGAAAATATACTATTCCCACTACAATTAGTAAAACAGTAGGGAAAATGGTGGCTAGAGTAAGGGTACATTTACTATTCCCACTCCAGTCAGTATGACATTAGGGAAAATGTTGGATTGCAGAGGGGTAAAATTTACTATTTCCACTCCAATCAGTGCAACAGTAGGGAAAGTGTTGGATTACGAAGGGGTAAAATTTCTATTCCCACTCCTGTCACTACAACAGTAGGGAAAATGTTTGATATAAGATGGGTCAAATTTACTATTCCTACTCCAAGAAGTGCAACAGTACGGAAAGTGTTGGATTGTGGAGGGTGTGAATTGACTATTCCCACTCCAGTCTGTACAACAGTAGTAAAAGTGATGGATAGTGGAGGGGTAAAATCTACTATTCCCACTCCAGCCAGCACAACAATAGGGAAAGTGTTGGATTGTGGAGAAGTAAAATGTTCTATTCCCACTCCAATCGATGCAACATGAAAAAGAAACAAAATATGTTGAACAAAACTAAATTATTTATAAAACAAAGTAAATAATGAAAAATATAATTATATTCTGAAAGAAACAAATATATTTAATATCAAAAATGTTAAAAAAGAAAAACATATTACAATGTCCAATGCATATCCCAAATACCTACACATGTTTTTATAAATAAAATACAGAAATAGTTTTCATATAAATATACTTTTTGTTATTTACTAACCAAAAATACCTAATTCTAATTTAGTACTTCCCACCCTATAACCTCACAAAACTCACAACCTGCACATAAAGGGGTCGATTCCGATTCGTGCAACAAATCCGTACGTCGATTCGTATTCGTTGCCGTTTCCGTACGAATCGTACAAATCCATCCAAATCACGTAGTACGATCCATTCCGATAAAATACGTCTGAATCATTGCGAACCGTACAAAAATGAAGGGTAAATCCGTAGGACATCGACCCGCACAGTGAACCGTATGATTCGTAAAAATGCTGTACGTCCCGCCAAGTACAATCCGGACCGGGTAATGAGTATGCGATTCGTACGGTAAACGTCGCGTATGAGCAATTCGTACAGAGGGCAACACTATCACATACCCACCATACCCCTAAAATCAAGGGGTGCACGCAAGTGGTGTACACACCACACACCTACGACACTGGGGTGTACGAACCGTACCCCTACGGTCCATACACCTACGATCATGGGGTGTACGCACGGGGACATACGCACTGTACCCCTAAAATCTAGGGGTGTGCACACCGTACCCCAATGCACCGTACCCCTGCAACCATGGGGTGTACGCACCGTACCCGGGGGGGGGGCGGTTCGTTTCATACGCATTTCAAGGCGAAATCTGCTTTTATGGACGTTTTAAGCTCCCGTAGAAAAAGAGCCGTATGGAGTGTTGTTGATACGATTCGTACTTGCTGGGTCGGAAAATGCAGCTTCGATCCGTACGGAAATCGCGTACTGCGCGTTCCGAATGCGATTCGTACGGATTAGTGAGTTGTACGGTCTTCGGTATAATTCGTATGGATAACTGCTTTCAGTATACATCGTACTACATCGTGGGTACGGTTCTGCATACGCTTCGTACAGTAAAAACGCTCCATACGGCTATTCGAAGGACCCCAAAATGTAACTTTGAAAACACAAATTATTTACACTAATATAAATATTTATCAACAAACTAATTATAATTCATTAAATATTAATTATTAATTCATTACAGTTAATGTACTTCGCACAATATGCTCCCATAAACACACAACACACACATTTTATACAATTAACATAATTAATTATCAGATTAATAATTATTATTAAATAAACAATTATTATTAATTAGTTAAAATTAATTTACCTCTCACCCTTTACACTGATAAACACCACAACCCGCACCTAAAAATAAATGTATTAGACAATTCAAATAATTATTAATAATAATAAAAAACAAATTATAAATTATTTCAAAATAAATGACTTACCCCCATTTACCATAGTAACTTCACAACACGTACCCCAAAAAATAAAACAATTTTCATAGTTAATTTTTAATTAATTAATTAATGTTAATTAACTAATTATTAATGAATTAAGGATAAATTACTTCCTACCCTTTACCCCTATAACTCCACCTAATTATTTTACACAATTAACATAATTAATTATTGATTAATTAATGATAGTTAACTTATTAATAATTAATTAAAAGTACTTCCCACCCTTTACCTCTATAAACCCCACATTTAAATTGTACATAATATTTAATAGCACAATTAAAATAAATAAATATCATTTAAAAAAATAATATAAAATAACATTATTCATTAATTTATTATAATTAACTTACTTCCAACCCTATATCCCTATAAACCCACACCCTGCTACGGACCTAAAAATCACAAAATGTATTTACATTTAATTTTATTAACTACAAAAAATAAACAAATATATAAATTATCATAAACAATAACTATACAAAACAATTAACACCATATACATTTAAAGAATATACTAAAATACATAACAATAATTAAAAAACGATATTTTAAACAACTATATTTTTGCAAACGATAGTAATAACTTCAATATTTTAAAAATCAACATTACTTACCTTCAAATCGATATTCTTGATATCGATATTCTTGCTGATGATATTTCCATGTCACAATATTTTAAATTCTATATTTCTGTAGGATGATATTTTAAACTCGATAATTTGTCTGAATACCATATTTTATTGTATTCCATACGGTACTTTTATTGTAATGAATATTTTAATTCAATTACATTTTCATCATCAGCAATGTCTTTGCTATTCATTGTTTTAAGGTAATGAAAAAGAACATTTGTAATTCTACCTGCAAAATCCCATTAATGCCCCCTCCCTTGCCAATCTCTTACATTGTAGGTTTTGTCCAGTTTAATTTCAGACATGAACAAATCCCATAATGTTCAACTATTACAAACAGCTCAGGTTCAGTATTCACCCCATCACTGAGATACTGCAAGATATTTCCACCTTAAAGAAAACTCCTGTTTTACATGAGATATACCTCTTTAACTCAACTACTAGTCATCCTGCTAAGTTAACCTTTTAACCAACCCTAGTATTGATAAACCAATATTGTTTTGAAATAGATGAGGATTATCTTAACCTCTTTTTAACTCCCCTGCTCTTGTCAATACTCTGGATGTTGTACTGCTACTTTCAAGAACTATTGCATCTATACTCTATTATTGAATTCAGATCCACTTACTGAAGCATTTACCAAGCATTCATGCTCTATGGTGGTGCCTCTTATTTTCCAAGTGTGGTTTATTAAATATTTACCACCTCTCCTGATTTTTCTAAGCTAAGATTGTATGAGAAATATGCCAGTGGAAGAACGCCTGCTCCAAGTTCATAAATTAAACAGTACTCAATCTTGTTGCTCACTACATTAAGTACTCTATTTGACTCTGCAGGTCTTGCCTACCGAAAAGTGTAACCTGTGTGGTTGTGAGAGACCTATTATGAACTCAAAGTGGGTGTACAGCCTGCCCATTTCTTACCTTAGGTTGACTTTCTTGTTCCTCTTTTTGATTGCTTCTCGTCCCATGGTGTGCATTCCTCTTCTTTTGTTCATTCCCTCCGTTGGAAAACCAGGCAGTATCTGTGAGGCCTGCACATGACTACATTTGTTTTTCACTGGGAACCAAACACCCCATTTTAACACTTGACTCTCAGAGGGCAGCGTTGCAGAGCAGTCTAAGGCTTACTCAAGGGAGGTGGTGTGGGCTAGTAATTGCCATTTGTCAATACGCAGAAATAACACTCAATAATTGATTGTCCAGTCTGTACTTTGCTTTATAAAAGGAAGAGTACATTTATTAAACACACACTACTCAAAGCTATTCAAGAATTTACAAATTTGTATTTATTTTTATTTTATTTATTTTTTATTTTTTTATTTTTGGAGTTTTCTATAGCGCTGACCAGACCCTAGGGCATCGGAGCGCTTCACAACCAAATATGTGTAGGTCAATATAGCGAATACAATACACAGAAAGGATAAGCGAACAACAAGTCCAACATGTAGAAGTCATATAACGAATCAAAAGCGCAAAAGGTTGAGCGTACAGCAGGACCACAGATAGAATACGCATACTAATAAGAGGTTCAGCTGGCCCAAGAAGTCAAAAGTCATAACCGTAGCGAGGCCAACCCCAGGAAATGGGGCGGGAGGGGGAGGGAGAGGTCCGTTGAAGGTACGTGCCATCTGGAGGCAACAAAAGTTCAGATTAAAAGGTTACGTAATAGGATTCATAAGCTGTTGAAATTGCCTTGTGACATTGCATAACATTCCCACTTCCCCCCTCGGGGGGGGGTCTATTACCACAACTCCCATGTGTGCACATCAAGCGCCAGGATACCCTTTGGGTGACAGCTGCGCTCTATAAGTATGCTTACAATTACAATTACAATCTTGCCCCCAATGCAGTAGATTGACCATAACCTGGAGTGAGGGCCTTGCCCGTTGGCCCCATCCCCATAGCGTCCCAACCCTTTATCTCAACAGGCATTTAAAATAGGCACACCTGCCATGGTGACACATAACCCTGACTGAGCATCTCATACTGACCATACAGTATACACCTTTACATCTTAGTGGCTAACAGTCTGGGTTGTTCTTCACCTAACGCAGCGGCAAGAATGCATGTGTAGGCATCACTTAAAATGACAGTAGTATCATAGCTGATAATAATGCATTGCAATTAAAGCCCCTAAAAGGCATCACAGGATAAAGCATATACAGCCAGGCACCCTAGCAGGAGTATCCTGCAACATATTCCCATTTAGCTTATGACTTCACATTTCACCTGTGACTTTCAAACCCTCCAACAACATCATGCAATTGCACCTCTTCACCTCCAGGGGATGCCCTTCACCAGACATTCCCAGCCCAGCCTTTCACATGTCGATCCCTAATGCACCCCCAGCTGAAGAACAAAAGTTCCAGCCAATGGTTGCTATTGGAAGATGGCTGCGCCCTTGAGGGGTTATTTCCCTGGAGTCCCCAGAGACATAGGGAGGGACTTTCCATCTGGGGGAGACTGCTTGGCTCCTGCAGCTCCCCCTGCACCTTTTCACTCACTTGGTGGTGACCCCGTCCTCCTGGGGTCACCACACGCAGAGCACAAGCTGCTCCTCCTCTCAGACCAATCCGGGCCTGCAAGGCATTATGGGGTGCTTTCTCCAGCCCCTTGAATATCAGCGCAGCGGCTCTCAGAGCCGCGCTGTCCAAGCCGGCGGCCTCACGCCGCATCTGCCCATCCGTGTGGGCCCGGTCCCACCGGACCCTGTATCTTTTGGGATTTTATGCGCGGCGTGGGGAGCTCACCTCAGGCCACTCCAGCTGCATCTCCTGCTTTGGTTGGAGGCCCGGTCCCATCCGGATCCTGTCTTCTCTGGTATATGGGAAGCTTGGCAGCTCGGGGAGCCCACCCTCGGCTGCTCCGGCTGGTTCTCCTTCTGGCTTGCACCCTTCCGTGCGGCCACAGGAACCAGCTCTTCAATTCTAGTCTACCCGCTCCTGCATGCAGACGCTGAGGCTGTTCCTCGTTGGCGGGTCTTTGGGGGAGTGCGACAGCACTCTCCCCGCCTTTGCTCCTGCTGCAGTGGAGTGCGGTGGCACTCCCCTCCTCTTGGCATCACTGGGGCCCGGAGTTGGGGGTCCTGGGCCCCTAGGAGGCCTATCGTGCTTCAGATTTCCGTGCTGCGGGGGGTGCGACGGCACTTACACCTCCTTCCACCAGCCACCAGGGGTCCGGAGTTGGGGATCCCGAACCCCTGGGGGAATACTTTGCTTCCGCTTCTTCGGGAGCCAGGGTAGGCTCCTGGCACCCCTATTGGCACCTTCACAGGGAGCACATCGGTTGGCGGACTTTCTCTTCTCCTGGAGTCAGCCCCTGGGACCGGACCCACGCCGGGGGCACATTTAAGACTCGTGGCGAGGCCCCATGTACTTCGTCATCAGTCCTCTTCAGAGGCCAATCGTCGCCTACATTTTGGGGCCGAATCTCGGCCCCCAGGCAGCCAATTTTCACCCTTTTGGCCTCTTCTTGCTCCAGTTTGCCAGCCCTAGCCATCAGGGGCACTTTCCTTCCCCCCTACTGGTCTTCAAGAGGGTGCACTCAGCAGGGAGCTATCTTCACTGGCTCCCTGCACCAGCCTTTCACCTGTCTCTCCTCCTGGGCCTTTCCGTTTCCTTATGCAGAGGCACCGGCTTCTGCTCACTAGTCCTGGGCTCCCCTTCTGGCACAATTCAGGGTCCTGGGACAGTCAGGGGGTTCTTCCTCCCAACTGCCCATTGCGCCAGGCTCCAGCACCAGTTTTCCTTAGCGGACCCACCCCAGAGGGAACTTCTCTTCCTGTGCAAGACTTTTTAAATTAATTTGGAGGGGGCTGGCAGGAAGGCTCCGCTGCCCTATCGGGCAGCGACACATCACCTCTCTGCCCCTGCTCTCTCCTTCCTGCCCAGACCTCTGAGATGGTTCAAAATGGCGCTGCTCAGGGGTCTAATGCCTAATGGTCTCCCTTCCCTCCTTGCTGGCTTCTCTCCAGAGCAGATTGGTGCCTGGCACCAGGTGACAGATGCTATTGGATAACCTGCAGCTCCACCCACCATCTCTTCCTTGGCATGCTTGCAGTGAAGGGCTAGGCGTCTGATGCTTCAGTTTAGGGAGGAAGGTCATTAATCCAGCCTGGCAGGGTCAGACCCAGCCACGCTCTGGCTATGAGCTGAATCAGAGGAACATGACATTTCTGGATGACCCATAAGCAGTACATATATGGTTTTGGACTCATCAGAATACTTACTTTCCCACAACTTACAGTGTACGTTGGTGCATGTCTGAAATTTGTAGGCCCTAGAAAAGTGAAACTATCCCATGTGATCCCCATCTTCATAGGAGAATAATGGAGCGTTGCTTCAGTGAAAACAGTAAAGCACAAAGACTTTCCCTTACATGAGTCTTCCCATTGTATAAAGCCTCTTCCATCCCACCACCCAACTCTACATAATTCCTACCACACCATTCTAACTGTACCTGCTCCTGGGCTGCACATGCCAGGAATCTCCCCTGTGCAGTCCCTAACCGTGTGCACCCACATGTACACATGTGTCTGCATGTAACCAGTCCGGTGCCCCTTACTCCGGCTGCAGCGCAGCGGCCAACTCTCACCAGGGGGACACCGGTAAATTCCACATGCAGTCTCTTTCATCATGAGTTCACTGTGGGTGAGTCCCAACTTATCAAGCTCTCCCACATTAAAAGCTCATCAATTAGGTGTTCAAAAAGCAAAAAAATCCGGGCTGCTCAGATGGTCAGAACCACCTTCTAACACCCTCTGTATCGCATAGTCTCTTTATGATCCTCTTTATTGGCGGACGCGTATCCTTCCGCTACTTACATTTAGAGAACTCCTTTGATCATTTTCATTCTGAAGTTCATTAGAGTGAAGTGTTTTCTAGCCCCCACCCTTGTGTGCTGTTCTCTCCCCTCAAATATCTGACTTCTCCCTCTGCACTGAGCTGATCCCCACCCATCCCAGCTTGTCTGTAAAAGCACAGCAACAGGGATCTTTTGCTGTGACATGACTGTAGAGCATGGGTTATTTCTTGTTTTTTGTCCTACATTGGACTTCTTGCATGAAAGCACAAGCTTTGGTACAAAAAGCATTATTTGGCGCTGGTGGAAGTGTAATCTCCTGAAATCAGCTGGCATCTGAGACAGAAGGTGTACTTCTCATGATGCATAAGTATTGTTCCTGGACCATAGCAAAGGACCACATGACTGAATCACGTGGCAAGTATAGTAGAACTTGGCAAGCATTTCCCTTTACATTCTGACACATAGGTATTCTTTTTGAATTCAGAGTTTCCTGAGAGAAAAGTGTTTGAAAAGTAAACCATGCCATTTTTATAGAATGGAAACAATGTACTCAAGGTACAGTTTTGGGAGACCATATAACATGTGTTTGCTTTTCCTCCAGTATTTTGAAATGTGTTTTTTTTCTTTTACTTTGAATAACCATGTTATTGTTGGGGAAGCACGGAGTTAGTCAAGTGGCACATTCCCAAAACAAAACGACATTTATTGGTATTTACATCCCCTCCTTTCCCTAAATATTCCATGTTATCACCTTATGGGACGTAAACTATATCTCATTGGATGGCTGACATTATGAGGCACAACAATGACCTGTATGCCCGAGAATGCAGTTATCCTTTCTTAAAGTTCCCTTCTCAGAGCTGGCATTAGTGTGGAGCTCAA
The DNA here is from genome assembly GCF_964263255.1 of Lissotriton vulgaris. Lineage (NCBI taxonomy): Eukaryota > Metazoa > Chordata > Amphibia > Caudata > Salamandridae > Lissotriton > Lissotriton vulgaris. Next base: position 263,283,212 of record NC_141687.1, on the reverse strand, counting down.
GCACTAAAAGTGATTGAAAGAATGCTTGCAGATAGTCCAAACCACTGGTAATCACTCTGGGTAGCATTCCAAACCATCATTTTTTTGCCCACTAGACCATTCTAGACAGAGCCCTACCTTAGGCAAATTAGTATTGACCTTAATGGTAAAAGGAAAAGGCCAACTCAAACTACCATGGGGACAACGTTGTTTGTCACTGGTGAGGGTGAAAACGATGTGGAGTAGCACTTTTTGGCCTCCGGACAGGGCCTCGTCTCACAGTTCAAGATGGACTGTTCCCAGTAGGAGCAGGTCAGAACTGATTTGCATAAAGTAGGATTTTCTCTCTAGAGGCACAATGGAAAAAAACAATGGGTTGGAATACTGGCCAGGAAAAATATCAGTGGTTTACAATATTTGCTAACATTCCTCCCAGTGCTGGACGTAAGATTAGTGTGAACCTCTCGCTGTGAGTCTGCGCTACAAAAAACCTATGGGACAGGTGGCATACACACAATGCAGTTCACCCCTTTACTAGGTGGATAAACTGTGGCCTTGCTGCTTCTCCTCTTAATACAAATGCATTACAGTACTCAAGAGGATACAAACAATCTAGTCCTTATAAGGGTTTGGGAAAATCCAAATTGATAATCTCCTAATCCCACACCCGTCCCCAATGGTTCGGCCATTGTCAGCATCACTTCCACTGCAGTGGGGCTGTTTTTAACCTGTATTCGTCTCCCATTAAGCTTTAGTGGCTGGAGTTCATCTGTTTTTAAACCCCTTGCATTAGAATTTTCTTGACGACGTTCATCTGCCGCCTTTTTATTATTGTCCCTAACCTACGTTGTGAGAAACTTTTCTGCCTCTAGGGCAAAGCTGCACATTAAGTTGAATGAACGCCTGTTCTTCAGCAGAGTTCTTACTTGTAAAGTCATTTTTGTCTCTCAATGTCAGACTTCAATCGAAAATTAACCTTTTTCTAGTGATTTTGGGTATAACAGTGCAATGTTTCAATTAATATCATCACTGGAGCAACAGGCAATCTAAGCTACGACCAGGGCAAGGCAGGAAACCAGGCAAAAACATTCAAACCACCCCTACACTGCAGGAGGCTTTGTGTAATATGGGGCAGGTGGCCAGGAGCGGCTCCTCCATTGGAGCGGAGGAGCATTGCCCCACTAAAATGTTCCACTTCACCATTATATGTGACTCTCAATATGTCCTACACTCGTTAAGTATGATAGGCTTTATTACAACCGTTCCTGGCCAGAGACCCGGATACTCATACTTGAACCAACCAGCCCCGCACACAGGGAGTTGCCCTGCTTCAAAGTTTTAGAACAGAAGAGTGATGGGGGATGCTGGTGTCACACTGGCCCATCCGGCTATCCAGAAAAAGGCTTCTTTTGCTTAAATCTGGGGCTGTGAATACTTGCCCTTCATGACGACTGAGAAGTTTTTTGGTTTAGCTGCTGTCTCCCATCTAAAGTTTTTCAGTCAGCAAGATCATTTTCACCACATTGCGAGATCAGTTTTATGGCCTGACTCGACAGTGTAAGTGCTGCCAGACAATTGTGTGAGCATCACTAGAGAGGGTATTCAACTCTGCCCACATACTAGAGGCCAGGAGTACATGTTGTAATTGGGCAGAAGTTGTTTGCTTACACACAAAAAATGCTCGCCCTCTACACAGCTTTGATCATTGTATTTATCCAGCAGCCTGAGCTTGACCTTTCAGGGGCACATAATGACACTGTAATGATGTCTGTCTTATAGCACTAGATAATAAATGCATTTGTCTTTCTCTTTCAGCTGCACAGATGGGAGGAGGGCAGCAATGAGGAACATATTTGATTCCACATGTTATTGAATTTAAGTGTGTTTTATTGCAATTGGGTAAGAGGGTGAATGCAAGAATGAGTCAATGCAAAGAGGATTGGATATATGAGTGCAAAGATGAGTGACAGAGTTACATCTATGATGTATTACTGAGTGCCTAAACCCACCAAGGGCACAAGAGACACTTTCATTCATTAGCCAGACCAATTGGCATTGCCAATGCGTGTTACTGTAACCGAGCCCACCCAAAATGGCATATGTATGTAGCCTTTTTAAGGTTACCTTTATGTGACAAAAATGATCACAAAGTGATGATTTTGATGCAAATGCAGCAAAGTGTCATCAAAGGTTTCAATTGAACTGCACACAAGTTATACAAACCAAACTTCAACTTCACACACCATCTACGTAAATCACAGGATGTCACAGAAAGATGCATGGTTTTGTGTGCATTTTAATGATTGGTGCACCTTGAAGAACATGTCTTCTTCAAATTGGAGCTTCATGTGATGTTCCAACGGACTCACTTCTTGTTCCATCAGTTCACTTGCTAGATATTTTGGGGAAGGATAAAAAAATTATATTTGAGGATCATTTAATTAGTAACGTTGTGTAAAGATGTGTCTGTATTTTATAACATATACCCAAATCGTGATTATTGCGTATTGTCACTTCATGATACTCATTTTAGCAACTTCAGAAGGATTAAAGCCTGAGTGCATCCACCACAATATTAACCTTTGACCTTAAGGAAAACCCAGGTTCCTGCAGTGCATGAATGAGCTCTCTAGCCATAAGACTCCGCCAATTCCATTCGCTGGTTCCATCTCCTCCAGAAATCGAAAAAGCGCGGAAACATGTTATGTGCAGGTATTATGTGTTAAATAAAATGGTGGACAAGTACTAGTACTTGGTGGAAGTTCCATGATGCCAGAGTAATCGGGGCAATTTTGGTATTTCCGTGTCACTCTTTGACGCAGAATTTCCAATAATACTGTGATTATTCCCCCTCGCTTAATTAAGAGCAATTTGGGGAAAAAAATAAATCCTACTGCAAGAGCATATTTAGTGAGCGTGAGCAGCTGCTCATGCTGCTGTTTATGTTCTGCTGCATTTATCACATTTTTCTTAGCACAAAATGTATCCGTGCATCCATTCTAGATGCAAAGTTGCATTGTGCATTAAGAAACCAGCGCTAAATGCAAGAGTAGGTAGGGAGAAAAGCCTAACCCAAGTGCACATTTAGTGAGCCTGAGTTGCTGCTCATGCTGACTGTTCATGTTCTGTTGCATTTAGCACTATTTCTTAACGCAAATTCCTTTCTCGCCTCAATTTTGGACGCAAGGGGAATTTTTGTGCTAAGAAAATAGAGCTAAATTAATATTTAGTCTTCTTGCATAATTCTGCATACTCATGAGGAATATATGTATAATTCCAAATGATTCCGCTACAGGCAATTAGGCGATTTATGCTCAGCCCTAACAAATACATGAAATCACTTAGAAGGAGGCACGTGCATCCTATGCCTTAATTAATTCGTAGTGTGGTCTTGGAGTTGTTGCTTGGATCAGGAAATCAGAAAGGCAGCCTACACTAAATATTGAATCTCTAGTCTATTGCTTGGTAAATCGTGTTCAGTTCCCATCTTATCCATATCTTTATTTGCTTTTATTCTGCTAACAATAAAGATAATGGGTAAATTAGTGTATTTTTCAATTAAACCTGCAAATATTCCTAACCTCAACAATTTATTTAAAATAAATAATGGTAAGAAGAGCTAATGAAGCAGTTTAGTATAGGGAGGGCTCTTCATATTTATTTTAATTTGTTGTGGGATGATTGATGATTTAGTGATTTTTTTATTTTTGTTTTTTTTTTGCTTGTAGTTGAAAAGATGAAACAAACGCTCTGAATATGAACACTGGCCTAGTAAAAAGTATTCATACATATTAATCAGCATGGGATTCTTTAGTCTTTCAGTCTTGAACATTAATTGGTTGGATGTTAAATCAATTGATGAGTGTTCCCCTGAGAAGCTCAGGCCTTCCTTCTGAGAACCGGGAGTCTCACGATGCGACCCCCGAAGCTGCAGTAAATTCTGACCTATTTAGGGAACTGTGCATTGGCCAAAAACTGTTGCTTTTCTGTCAGTACTTTTGCACACCAGGATTTGAACATCAGTTTAGGATGTATGCATGTATGCTTGTAGTATATTTACATTCATGGGTATTTATATATCACAAGCTAGAAAGCAATGGACTGCTCAACAACAGAAGGAGGGAGGGGTGGGAGAGGGAGGGAACATAAGACTCGAAATTGATGGCTTTCTCAGATAGTGCCCATGTAGGATATGAAATTGAAAGGTGATCTGGGAGGGGCAGGGCCTCATTCTGAATGGGAGGAGCGAAGGTGTTTGTCGGATCTGTACTGTGAAGAACTTCAACACAAATCCACAGAATGTTGGGGCATACTAGCAAGAACCTCGTTAAAATTATCGCCATTTTAGTGGCAGGAAACTGCAGCTAAAATGGCGATAACGGGCTTGCTAATATGCGTTATAAAATTCCAATAGAAGCTCAGGTTAGATGTCCTGCCCGTCTTGTAGGAAGGTGGCTATCTGACTATATGGTTAACCCAACATTTTGTCTAGTGTTTAGCTGGTTTTCGACTTAGTTGGCCTGGGATCCTGCCAATCAGGGCCCCAGGCTATCTGCTCTCACTGTAAAATGGACTCCATGTACTTTAGGTACATCTACAAGTGGATATTGGGTCACCTTATGAGCCCCTGTATAGTGTACCATAGGTACCCAGGGCATAGGTGCATCCAAGGCCTACCTGGGGCTGCAGCATGTATTATGCCACCCCTGGCTGGCCACTCACATTGACACAAATGGCTGATCACTCATCTGGGGCAAGGTTGTGTAATCACCCCTTGCTTAGATATAGTATTCCTGTATCTAACCTTATATATATACACATATGCACCTATAAGTCACCCCTATGGCAGGCCTTGACAATCCTGAAGGCAGAGTGCTTGGTTTTATGTGAGATGGTGCTCTAGCATGAGCTGAGCCTGTCTGCAGCTTTCGGAACCATGTCCTTATAGCTGTTCTATGATATAGCCATACCATATACTCTTAAGTTCATTATAATCCTCGCGGTTAATGCTTACTTTGGTTTGACTTTATCGAAGGTGTAAGGTGTCGTGTAAGGTGTCATATGCTTTGGAATACTACCCCCTCACCAGTTCTGGCAATGGGGTAGCATTCCACCCTTTTAGAGGGAGAAGACATGTAGTTGTAGCTTTACCCTGTTAAAGTTAAACAGAGCCTCAGCATCACAAAATGGATGCTGCTGCCACAGACACAAGTCTTACCTCCTACAGCTGGGAGCCCTTCCAGCGAGTGAGGCCTGGACAATAAATTTCCTGCCTTGGGAGGTACTAGCACCACCCCAGACAGGCTATAGTGTATTGGGGCAGGGTGGGTTGAATGAAATGAGACACTGCCTGGGGCACTCAAGGTGCTCCTTGCATAGCCTGGTGCAAACCAGTTGCTGGGGCACTCCAGCCCCAGCTCTGGCGCGAAACTGGACAAAGGGAAAGGGGTGTAACCACCCCCTTCCCTGGTCCCACCCATAGGAGGGACCTAGCAGGTAATCCAGCCCCTTTAATCAGTATAAAGCTAGGAGCTGTGTCTAGAGACTTTAGATTATCCAGAACTGAAACTCTGAAACGAAACTCTGGACCTTCGACATTCTACTGCAACTAGAAGACTGAAGAATCTCCCTTGTGGTCAAGGAGTGACCACCCTGTGCATACAGGCACCACCTAGCGAATTGCCGGTTTGCTTTGTTGACGCTCCCGAAGGATTCCGACGACTCTGCTTCACAGGACCGAACTTCCAGACTTCTCTGACACCTGGCCTTTTTGCTCTTCGCTAAATTGTGCAGCTTCTGAGGCGTCCTCGAAGTTGTGCATTGGGACTTGAGAAGCCCCAACCCCGAGTCGTAAGTGCACCGAAGCTCAGCCCTTCCTGGTTCCTTCATGGTCACTGGCTAGTGACCCAGACTCTGTCCCCTCTGCGTTCAGGTTCTTCACTTCTCCGATCCACCCTTGGATCACTCCGGACATCTTCCTCCTAGTCGCCTGCAGCATCTTCTTGCAGCTCTCCTTAGGAATCGACAACGAAACCCGACACGACTTCACACGTATGCACCCGGCTTCCGTGGGTTAGGTAACTCGAGTACTCCGATGCTCCCGTGGGTAATAACTATCGAAGTGTCCTGTTTTAACTGGGTTTCCCAGCAAGTCCACCCAGACTGTCCGAAATCAACTAGTTTCTAACTCTTATGTTCCCATTGAAAGTCTATGAGAACTCGCATGTGTGTTTAGACACTGCACACACATCCTGTTAGACTCCTACTTCCTAACCTGTGGTTGTTCAGTGTAGTCCCAGCGATTCCCTAGGCCCTAGGCCTATTCACCTGTTCTGAAGTGGTTCTTATACCACTTATTTAGTATATGCTTCGGGAGGCCCCTAGGGCAGAATTGTATTTGTGCAACTTATAGTATGGTTATTGAGTCACTTGTGCTGTATCTCGAACTCTGACCTCATAAAGAGTGCAGAGGGGTTGTGTTAGTAATAAATACATATATATTTTATATATACCTTGTGTGGTGTCCTTGCATTTGGTTTTCAAGGGGTTATTATTGGTAAAACAATTGGCTTCAAATGCTCTCTGAAGTATTAGCCTAAGACTGCTTTGTCCATGCTACCACTAGGATAGCTGGTCTGTAAGGTTGACTTTACAACCATCACCATAAGAGTTGTTTGGACTGATACAGGGTGCCCACTAGAATACTGGACATCACATATCAGGCCAACTTCTCACACATCTAACCTGGGCTTCTATTGGAATTCTATAACGCATATTAGCAAGCCCATTATCGCCGTTTTAGCGGCAGTTTCCTGCTGCTAAAACAGCGATAATTTTAACGAGGTTCTTGCTAATATGCCCCGTTGTTATTAGAGAAAGTGGTGAAAGCCAAATGTGCTGGCACACCTATGACTTAGGCATATTCTTGCGAGTGTCGTCCTCTGAACTGATAGCCAGAGGTACAGTGGAACTCAGAAACCATATTCTGGCCCGGGTACTTTTCCTGGTACAAAAAATACAAGAAGCTTAATTTGTGAATCCAAGGGAGAGAACCACCTCTCTCTGCTCCAACAGTGCTGAAAGTGATGAACCACTCCACAAACCTGACCTGGTATAGTAGGGAGGCAGAAGACATGCACCTTCACTTTGCTACATCCCACAGTGACAACCAAAACAATACCAATTTGTCACAGACCATCTTGCCCTATAATAACCACACAAAGAACATATATTGATTCCACAACACTTATGCTCATCAGACCAGGAACCGGCCAAGGACATCCCTTTAGAGCCACCTCCCTCCTTCAACTGGGCAAACTACAGAAGCTATACAAAGACTTGTAACAAATATGTGAAAAGGCAGTTTGGAAGAAGCCCTGAGTGCTAACAGAGAGCAGTTAGTGTACAGAAGGAAGCATGCAGAAGTCAATACGCTGCTCAAAAAACCCACTGCATACCCTGAAAAACACAAAAACTACCAGCCAATCTCCCTGCTCCCATCTCCCGCTAACGTCTTGGAGAAAGCAATAAACATCCAGCTCACCAACCGCCTAGAAAACAGCAACTTCCTAGACCCCTCCCAATCTGGATTTCACCCAAATCACAGCACATAAACCGCCCGAATCACAGCCCCCGATGACATCAGGGCTCTCCTAAACAGGGACGAAACTGCCACCCTGATCCTCCTCGATCTCTCTACAGCCTACGACACTCTGTCCCACTACAATCCCCTACATAGCCTCCACCAGATGGGGATCCGAGGAAAAGCCCTCGAGTAGATTGCATCCTTCCTCTCCAGAAAAACTCAGAGCATCCGCCTCCCACCCTACACCTCATGCCAAAGAATATAATCTGTGGTGTTCCCCAATGGTCCAAACTGAGCCCAACCTTGTTGAACACGTACATGACTCCCCTGGCCACCTTGGTCAGATCTCAGGGTATGAACATCATTTTGTATGTTGACAACACTCATCTCATCGTCCCACTTTCATCTGACTGCGCCAGCACCAAAACCAACTTCCACAGGTGAATGACCAGAGTAGCCAGCTGGATGCAGAACCGTTGCCTCAAACTCAACTAACCCTGGGCGAAGAACTACGCTCCGTTCGCGGAGTTTGCGGAGTTTCGGCAACTCCGCGCTCCGCGGAGAACGCGAAGTTGTTGAATACTCCGCAAACTGCTGCATAGCGTAGTTCTCGCGCGCTCAATAGCATTTTCGCGTGCGCGAGGATGCTTGTCGGTAAGATCGAGTTGCCGAACACGCAGAAACTGCAATCTGGCACAGAATAACTCGCGAACACGTTAGTAGTGACCGGAAATAAGGGGACGCGAGCGGGCAGGACAAACCTCATGGGTAACTTTGCGCGCTACACATCCCGAGCATGCAGGCAATCAATCAATCAATCAGGATATTTGTATAGCGCGCTACTCACCCAGAGGGTCTCAAGGCACTTGGGGGAGGGGGGTCCGCTACTGCTCGAACAACCATGTCTTGAGTTGCTTCCTGAAGCAGAGGTGGTCTTGGGTCAGGCGGAGGTGGATGGGGAGGGAGTTCCAAGTCTTGGCTGCCAAGTAGGAGAAGGATCTTCCTCCCATGGTGGATCTTCGGATGCGTGGTACGGCGGCGAGGGCGTGGCTGGTCGATCGTAGCTGGCGGGGGGGAGTGTAGAAGGTCAGGTGGTTGTTGAGGTACCTGGGGCCCAGGTCGTGGAGGGCCTTGTGTGCGTGGGTGAGGAGTTGGAACGTGATTCTCTTGCTGACGGGGAGCCAGTGAAGGTCTCTCAGGTGTCCGGAGATGTGGCTGTGTCGGGGGATGTCCAAGATGAGTCGTGCGGAGGCGTTCTGGATGTGTTAGAGTCTTTTCTGGAGTTTGGCTGTGGTTCCGGTATAGAGGGTGTTTCCATAGTCCAGTCGGCTGGTGAAGAGTGCCTGTGTGACCGTCTTCCTGGTTTCGGTGGCGAGCCATGGGAAGATCTTTCGGAGCATGCGTAGGATGTTGAAGCATGATGATGAGACGGCGTTGACTTGTCTGGTCATCGAGATTGAGGAGTCCAGGATGAAGCCCAGGTTGCGTGCGTGGTCCGTTGGTTTGGGTGCGCTGCCCAGGGCAGGGGGCCACCAGGAGTCGTCCCACGTGGAGGGTGATGATCCAAGGATGAGGACTTCCATCTTGTCTGAGTTCAGTTTCAGGCGGCTGTTCCTCATCCACTCGACTACGTCTTTCATCCCTTCGTGTAGGTTGGTTCTGGCGGTTCCTGGGTCGTTGGTGAGGGAGAGGATCAGCTGGGTGTCGTCGGCGTAGGAGATGATGTTGAGGTTGGGTTGGCGTACGATGGCTGCGAGGGGGCTCATGTAGACGTTGAAGAGGGTGGGGCTGAGTGATGATCCTTGTGGTACGCCGCATATGACTTCGGTGGCCTTGGATCTGTACCGGGGGAGGCGGACTCTCTGGGTTCTTCCCGTGAGGAATGAGATGATCCACTCCAGTGCCTTCTCTTGGATTCCGATGTTGCTGAGGCGCTGCACTAGGGTGCGGTGGCAGACCGTATCGAATGCTGCGGAGAGGTCCAGGAGGATGAGGGCCGCTGTTTCCCAGTTGTCGAGCAGGGCTCGGATGTCGTCAGTGGCTGCGATGAGGGCGGTCTCGGTGCTGTGGTTGGTGCGGAAGCCGGACTGCGAGTGGTCGAGGCTGGTTGGGCGAGCGCAATTGGTGATCCACTGTGTGAGGTTGTTGGCTGCTTGGTTGGGGTCCGTTGAGCTGGCGGGCAGGTTCTGGCTCAGTGCAGTGGTGAGCTGGTCGGTGGTGATCTTGTTCCAGTTCCTGCAGGGAACCTGTTGCGGGTGGTGGTGAGTCGTGGTCTTTCTGAAGCTGAAGTGGACGCAGCTGTGGTCTGTCCAGTGGAGCCCGGTGCAGTGGCTGAAGGAGATGTACTTGCTGGAGGAGAAGACTGGGTCAAGCGTGTGTCCGGCGTAGTGGGTGGGGGTGTTCACCAGTTGCATGAGTCCGAGGTTGGCGAGGTTGTCCAGCAGGATGGTGGTGGTGTTGTCGTTGTTGTTCTCCAGGTGGAAGTTGAGGTCCCCTAGGAGGATGTAGTCAGCGGAGGCGAGGGCGTGTGGGCTGATGAAGTCTGCGATGTCTTCGCTGAATTGTGTGCGAGGTCCTGGGGGTCTGTAGATGAGGGTGCCTCTGAGTGTGGTCTTGGGGTCGGTGTGTATCTGGAAGTGAAGATGTTAAGCGGCTGTGAGGGTGTCGTCTGAGTTGGTCGTGATGCGGATGGTGTTCTTGTGGACGATGGCGATGCCTCCTCCTGTCTCGTTGATGCGGTCTCTCCGGGTGATCTTGTATCCGTCCGGGATGGCGACGGCGATGTCGGGCGCTGAGGAGGCGTTCATCCATGTTTCCGTGAGGAAGGCGACGTCTGGAGATGTGGTGTCGAGCAGGTTCCAGAGTTCCACGGCGCTCCCGAAGACAAAAAATGGCTTGCGAACGGGTCAAGCAAGCTACTACGCATGCTCGCGGAGCTATGCGTAGTTCGCGGAGTGCAAGTGCATCTTCGCGTAGCTCGCGGAGTGCGGCTACGCGAACTACGCCCAGGCTTAAACTCAACACCGCGGTACAAAAGGGGTGGTGATGGACGGAGCATCTGAACCAATCAAACACTCACACCCAGTCAACAGATCTGGGTTTAATCCATGACCCTTCTTTAGCCCACTCTGCCACCCCAGTTCAGACATGGCCATATGCAAATCAATCTGACCCTGTGCCTCATGGGAACAGTCCAGCCTGAACTGCCAAACCATGCCTTCCCTGTTCCAGAAAAACAAGCTTCCTAGGACCGGTTTCTGGCATTACAGCCGTCTTCAGCCAGGCTTGCTTGAATCCAGTGGCAAAGTGAGCAAGGGACTCATGTCTGAGCATACCCTGCCAACTTATGGCGAACAAAGCGGTACAAAAGGGGGTGGTGATGGACGGAGCATCTGAACTAATCAAACACTCACACCCAGTCAACAGATCTCGGTTTAATCCATCACCGTTCTTTAGCCCACTCTGCCACCCCAGTTCAGACATGGCCATATGCAAATCAGTCTGACCCTGTGCCTCATGGGAACAGTCCAGCCCGAACTGCCAAGCCATGTCTTCCCTGGACCGGAAAAACAAGCTTCCTAGAACCGGTTTCTGGCATTACAGCCGTCTTCAGCCAGGCTTGCTTGAATCCAGTGGCAAAGTGAGCAAGGGACTCATGTCTGAGCATACCCTGCCAACTTATGGTGAACAAAGCGGTACAAAAGGGGGTGGTGAGGGACGGAGCATCTGAACCAATCAAACACTCACACCCAGTCAACAGATCTGGGTTTAATCCATCACCGTTCTTTAGCCCACTCTGCCACCCCAGTTCAGACATGGCCATATGCAAATCAGTCTGACCCTGTGCCTCATGGGAACAGTCCAGCCCGAACTGCCAAGCCATGCCTTCCCTGGACAGGAAACAAGCATCCTAGGACCGGTTTCTGGCATTACAGCCATCTTCAGCCATGCTTGCTTGAATCCAGTGGCAAAGTGAGCAAGGGACCCACGTCTGAGCATACCCTGCCAACTTATGGAGAACAAAGCGGCACAGAAGGGGGTGGTGATGGACGGAGCATCTGAACTAATAAAACACTCACACCCAGTCAACAGATCTGGGTTTAATACATCACCGTTCTTTAGCCCAGTCTGCCACCCCAGTTCGGACATGGCCGTATGCAAATCATTCTGACCCTGCATTCTGTCCATAAACTGTTGTTTTTGCAATTGTCACCCCGAGTGGGATGGGTATGCTCAGACATGAGTCCCATGCTCTCCACACCACTGGAGTCAAGCTATCCTGGCTGAAGACGGCTGATAACCAGAAATCGGTCCTAGGCTGCTTGATTCCGGTCCAGGAAAGACATGGCTTGGCAGTTCGGGCTGGACTGTTCCCATGAGGCATAGGGTCAAGGCTGATTTGCACATGGCCATGTCTGAACTGGGATGGTGTGGAGTGCAAAAAAACGATGGATCTAGGCCCAGATCTCTGTACTTGGGTGAATGTATGACATTGTCCTGCATTCTGTCCATCAACTGTTGTTTTTGCAATTGTCACCTCGAGTGGGATGGGTATGCTCAGACGTGAGTCCCATGCTCTCCACACCACTGGAGTCAAGCTATCCTGGCTGAAGACGGCTGACAGTCAGAAACCGGTCTAAGGATGCTTGATTCCGGTCCAGGAAAGACATGGCATGGCAGTTCGGGCTGGACTGTTCCCATGAGGCACAGAGTCATGGCTGATTTGCATATGGCCATGTCTGAACTGGGGTGGTGTGGAGTGCAAAAAAACGATGGATTTAGGGGCAGATCTCTGTACTGAAGTGAATGTATAACATTGTTCTGTATTCTGTCCATCAACTGTTGTTTTTTCAAACTCAACACCGTCAAAACTGAGATACTCATCTTTAGGAGCAACTCCTCCCCATGGGAAGACTCCTGGTGGCCAGGCAAACCTGGCCTCACAGAGCATTAAAGGAACCTTGACATCATACTCGACAGCCACCTCACCATCAAGAAGCAGATAAACGCTGTCTTATTTTCCCTCTTACTCACTCTACACATGCTCCAGAAAATTTTCATATGACTCCCCATAAGCACCAAATGCATCTTCACCCAGACCCTCATCATCAGCTGCCTAGGCTACAGCAACTCCCTCTACATGGGGATCACCTCATAAAATACTAAACAGACTAAGCATGGGCGTAAAATCCGTTCCGCTCGCGGATTTTCAGTAAATACGCAATCCGCGAGATTCGCGAATTTCCCGCAAAATCCGCAAATTCGCACGCAGCGGATTTTTTTTTCTTGGTGATACAATTTTGCAGCGCGCGGCGTTTACTTACCGTCATTCAGCGTTTCCCGAGTTATTTTTCTTGATATTTTGCGAGTGCTGCGCCATTTTGGATCTTGCTGCGGGATCCCGCGGGAATTTGGCAAGCACGATTACGTAATCGCGGCTTGCCAACTTGCACAGCGAGAGTTTGTCAACGCGAGTACGCCGTGATCACGTATCGCGGTACTTCGCAATTGCGAGCTTGGAGATGCGGCGAGCAGCAACAATCTCGCACTCGCGAAAATACTAAATTTGCAATTCTGCACAAGAAATCCACCAGCAAGCAGCATAAACCTTCTGGAAATGAATAACTCCTCAGGTTGACATTTGCCTGCACTTTTTTTGCGAGGAGTCCATTTTGGGGAGGGGGGGGTGGGAGGAAGGAAGTGCCCCACAGTCTTCAACTTCCTGTTCCTGTCCAGCAGGCTCCTCCCAGTGCTTTGTCCATCTCCTGGTCACTTTTCATTTGGATCTGGAGCTGGAAGGATTACTTTTTGTGGATGCTGCTGGATATTTGGATTTGAGGCCTTTTTGACTTTCTTTGGATCACTTTTGGATTAGAAATTTCACAAGTAAGTTTGTTTGGGGCATTACAGTTGCTGCAACTAAAATTTTGGAATTTTCGATTTTTGGGCTGTTTTGGGGCCTTTTGCCCAGGGGTACTCAGTGGTGGGTGCACTGAGTCTTTCTGTGGGGTGTTTTGAATTTAAACATCATGGAGGGGCTGGATGGCTTGGGATTGTGCTGATTTTTCTGTGATTTTCGTTTTTGTTGGCCTGTTGTGGCCTTTTCATCAGGGGTAGTGAGTGGTGCATGTGCCTAGTCTTTCTGTGGGTTGTCTTGAATTTAAACATCATGGAGGGGCTGGATGGCTTGGGATTGTGCTGATTTTTCTGTGATTTTCGTTTTTTTGGCCTGTTGTGGACAGGCCATGTGGTTGGGGGCCATTTTGAGTGCTGCTACAGGCCCTGGCCATGTGCTGGGAGGGAGGGGCCATTTTGAATGCAGGCAGTGTTCTCAGGCCTGCACCCATTTTGCCTAGCTTTCATCCATTATGCCCAGGGGTAGTGAGTAGTGCATGTGCCTAGTCTTTATGTGGGTTGTCTTGAATTTAAACATCATGGAGGGGCTGGATGGCTTGGGATTGTGCTGATTTTTCTGTGATTTTCGTTTTTTTGGCCTGTTGTGGACAGGCCATGTGGTTGGGGGCCATTTTGAGTGCTGCTACAGGCCCTGGCCATGTGCTGTGAGGGAGGGGGCCATTTTGAATGCCGGCAGTGTTCTCAGGCCTGCACCCATTTTGCCTAGCTTTCATCCATTATGCCCAGGGGTAGTGAGTGGTGCATGGGCCTAGTCTTTCTGTGGGTTGTCTTGAATTTAAACATCATGGAGGGGCTGGATGGCTTGGGATTGTGCTGATTTTTCTGTGATTTTCGTTTTTTTGGCCTGTTGTTGTGGCCTTTTCACCAGGAGTAGTGACTAGTGAGTGTTGCTTGGGCCTAGTCTTTCTGTGGGGTGTCTTGAATTTAAACATCATGGAGGGCATGGGATTGTGCTGATTTTTCTGTTTTTTTCGATTTTTTTGGGGTGTATAACTGAACTGATGTTCCTCTGTCTTCCATTGCTTTTAGGTGCACAAGACTCAAGAGAACCACCAGTGCCAGGAAGAAGTCCTGCAGCGGTGTGTGTGTGCAGCATAACGTCACGCGACGTCACGTCTGGCCACAGACAACTCTGCTGTTCTGACCTGTTCTGAAGAAGATGCCCCCAAAAAAAGTTCTCCGTAGCTCCTCTAGCAAGAAAGTTGCCAGTAAGGAGCAGAAGAAGCAAGTTACCAAGGAGGCTGGTGTGCCGGCCGCCGCGTTTTTTGGGAGTAAAAAAAAAAGTACGCCTGCAGCAGCAGCGGGATCTGCTGGGGACCAAGCTGGGAGCAGCACCCCCGCTCCATTGGGCTCAGTGCCTCCACCACCACCACCACGCCAACTTAAGTCAAAGCCCATGAGTGCTGCAGAGGCAGTCAGTGTACTTCTTCAATCACCATCGACCAGTGATGTTGGCTCATCGCAAGAAAGTAGCAGCAATGTCCCTGAAACAACACAGGTTGTTGTAACTCATCTGACAAGTGTTGAACAACCACAGCCGCAACAACAACAACATGTGCACGTACAAGCCCAAGTACATGTGGAAGGAGAGGCAGCGCAAGGAGATGCGCAAGCAGAGGTGCATGGAGGGTCACAAGTGCCCACAATAGTTGTTCCTCCCGAAGTAGGGGCACATCAGGAAATGGACAATCAAACTGAGGTATCATTTGAGGAAGCCACTCCTCCTGATGATCATTCATTGTCTTCCACATCCCTAGCAAGGAAAAGATCAAGGGGGGTGTCTACATCTTCTTCAAGCCCACCTCCTTCTGATGATCTGGATGAAGATTGGGAACCATCACGGCAGTCTGAGAGTGAGGCACACCATGATCTGACAAAGGTACCTAAGCGTAAAAGGAAGGTCGTCGAAAAACTCATAGCTATGGAGTGTGATGAGGCTCAACAAGAAGTGACGGATACTGCTGCTGATGAAGCCTCTCACGACGACGAGCCAGTCATCATAAAGGTCACTGCAGCCCCAGCGGGCATGCAGTAAACAGACATTTTGACCCTATCCTGAGAAGCTGCTGAGCGTGATGATGATGTCGACGAGGAGGCAATGGAAACACAACAATCATTGGAGTTAACTAGTACACCAACACCTACCGCTTCCATATTTCTTCCTCGCAAGAAGGGACCTCCATCCACCTCGACCTCAATTAGTGGTGGTGAAAGTGCAAAACGTACTGAAGTTCGGCAATCCACATCCTCCACTTCATCTGGCATTAGCAGCAGGACCACCACCACCAGTATCACCGCCTCCTCCGGCCCCCAAAGACATTTCGAGTCTGCAGTTTGGGACTTCTTTAGTGTTTGCCCAAAAAAGGAAAACGTAGCCATTTGTAACATTTGTAAGCTTCGAGTTAGTCGTGGTAAGTTTGGTACCAACTATGGTACCGGAGGCCAGAGATGTCATCTTAGGAGATAGCACGCTGTCCAATGGTTTGCGCACCTACAGGCAATCAAGGAAGACCGAATTGCACGTAATGAAAACGTTGATGTTTCATCTGATGATGACGAGGAGGAAGAAGACGTGTCAAACACTTCACTTACACCCAGTACCCCTGTCAGCAGCACACCCCATGTGAGCCACACTAAGAGTGTGGGAGAGAGTGATACACCAATGCGAAAAAGTTCATCAGCGAGCGTAACTGGGTCGAAGATATCATCATCATCATCCCGTAAATCCTTGGTCCAGGGCAACATTAAAAAGATGTTGTTTACAGAAGCGCAATATGAACGCAACCACCCACTGATGCGTCTGTATAACACTAAGCTGGCTAAAATGCTAGCTCTGGACCTTCTCCCTTTTTCTTTTGTAGAAGGGGTTGGTTTTCTAGAATTAGTGGCAGCGCTCTGCCCTAAATGGAAGGTTCCTAGCCGGTTCTATTTTGCCCGAGTTGCGGTTCCAGCACTACATGAAGATGTTCTGGAGGTGATTGGGGCAGCTTTGCAGAAGAGTGCTGTTCACACTATACATCTGACAACAGATATGTGGACCAGTGGCGCAGGCGCTGATTACATGTGCATCACTGCACACTGGGTCTCTTTTTCAGGGGTTAAAGCAAAGCTAAACGCAGGTGTTGACCCGGACCAAGTTTTTAAAGCTGCTCGGAAACATGCAACACTAGCCATGTTTGGTTTGGAGAAACGTCACACAGCAGAACACATTTTGAATGTGTTTAACACAAAGGTTCTTGACTGGCTGTCCCCAAAAAAACGCCAGGTTGGTTATGTTTCCACGGATAATGGCGCCAATGTAGTTAAGGCCATGGAGCTGGGTGACTATTTCAGAGTGCCGTGTTTGGCGTACTGTATAAACCTGGTTGTCAAAAAATTCTTGAGTGATAAAGACAGTGCAGCGTACAGGGTAGTGGACACCTGCCGAAAAATGTGCAAACCTTTCAGCCATTCTTTTAAGGCCCGGAAGCATCTGAGGAGCCTGCTATATGAACATCGAATGCCAGTGAAAGCACTCATCCAGGAGGTGGCAACACGTTGGAACTCAACCTTCTACATGCTTGAGCGTCTGTATGAGCAGTATACGGTACTCGATCACTATTTCTTAACACAGGGTACAGCTCAGAAGGAGGACCTGAGGATGGGTGCGGCGCAATGGGACATAGTTAAAAGCCTGACACGCATGCTTCGTCCTTTTGAGTTCTTCACGCGTGCAGTCAGCAAGGAGGACTGTAATTTGGGAAAAGCTATCCCATTGTTGTACATGCTGGAGCACCAACTGAAGAAGGTGTGTTCTGTGTTTCAAAAAGATGAAAAAAACCAAGACCCTTTTGTTCTGGCGGAGAAATTATTAGAGCGCCTACAAGGTGATGAACATCTTAAAATTATCCACTCAAACCAGCATTACATTTGTGCTACTATTCTGGATCCACGCTACAAAAAGGCGCTGGCAGGCCAAGCATTCTTTCCTTTTGCTGATGAAGATGTTACAAAGTACAAACAGTGGCTAGCCTCCTCAGCCAAGAGGTTTGAAAGAGAACGGCAGAAAATTGAAGGAAAAGGCAGTACATCAGCATCAGCAGGCCATCCCCAGTCACAACAATCCACTTCTGCACCTGTGGCTGCGGCACAAGTGACCTCTCAGCCGTTAAACACACCGGCAACCGGATCATCTGCACCACCAGACACAACAGTAACATTGGAGGCTGAAGAGGATTGGCTAGCTCGGCTTGGGTTTGGTTCTCAAAAGGTCACAGCAACGTGGAGGAACCTTGGAGGAGCACCTTGAGTCGATGGTGAAGGACTATCTGAATGACTCAACAGAGGTCTATGTTAATGCTGACCCATTGGCGTATTGGCATGGGAAAAAAGAATTGTGGCCACAGCTCTCCAACCTGGCTTTAAACTACTTGTCTTGCCCACGCGCAAGCGTGTCTTCTGAACGTGTTTTCAGTGCTGCTGGTGGCATTGTAACTTCCAAACGGAGCCGCCTCTCGCTCAAAAATGTGGAGAGGTTAACAATGATCAAGATGAATCAGCACCTCATACCACCAGATTACAGAGTACGAGAAAGCACGCCGGATGAAGACGAGGTGGACAGCAACATAGATGAGGGAATTTCTTCTCTGTCAGGTGACACTGAGCTCACCCTGCCTGAATTCGCAGAGTATGATGACGAAGGCTTATTCTTATTCGTGGACCGTGACACTGAGCCCTGAAAATGAGACAATGAATCAATAACTTTTTTTTTCGTCCTTATTCACTTTTATTCCTGTGTGTCTGTCTTTCTTTGTTGTGCACAGTTAATATAATTCAAACTTTAATCACCTAATCACAAAAACAAGCCCATCAGCAGAACTGTCTTCACTTGTTTGCTTATTGATTTGACGGTGCCGCAGTCTGCATTCCTCAGGTTCCCAAGTTCAGAAGAACATGCTCCTCTATCCTCCTCCTCCAGACTCCTATTTCCATCAAAGCAGAGGGCTAGTTTACGCCCAATGAAGAAAGACTCAGCACTTGTGGGGGTGTTCTACTTCTTTGCGGGTGAGTTGACGGCTCTTGGGCCATTGCTGGGAAGCTCTAATACCGGATAAAAGTGGTTTGGACCAAATCCGAGGCGGAAATATTTTGGTGTTTTTGCTGACTTGCTTGCCTTTGAGGTGCTCTTTGGGGGGGTTCCGGCTGTTTGTGGGTGAGTTTCGGGGTCTGGGAGCACTGCTGGGACACTCTAATCTTGATTGCATTTGCTTTTCAGGAAATCCGTGGTGGTAAACCGGAGTTATGGCCTAGCTACACAGCGCGTTTGGACCGAAGGCCGATAAATATTGTAAGTATGAGATTTTGCTTTTGGGCTGTTTGGGGGTGTTATGCTTTTTGGCGGGTGGGTTGGCGGGTCTTGGGGCATTCCTGGGAAGGTCTAATACCGGATAGAAGTGATTGGGACAAAATCCATAAGGATTTTTTTTTTGCTATTTCTGACATTTACCTCAATGTAGCGTTTTCGGGGGCCTGTTTGGGGGGCTTCCCGGTGTTTGTGGGTGGGTTTCGGGGTCTGGGAGCACTGCTGGCTATTGATATTTTACTTTGCAAGAGGTTTGAAGCAAATCCATGGTGGCAGAGGGGAGTTAATGCTAGCTGCAGAGCGCGCGCGGAGTGATTTGGGAAATTGGCCAAAAAATGACTAAGTCCCCATTTTTGTACTTTTGCTCTTTGGCTGTTTGGGGGTCTTCTACTCGTTTTCTCCTGGGTTGACGGCTCTGGGGCCATTGCTGGGAAGCTCTAATACCGGATAAAAGTGGTTTGGACCAAATCGGAGGCGGAATTTTTTGTGTGTTTTTGCTGACTTGCTTGCCTTTGAGGAGCTCTTTGGGGGGGGTTCCGGCTGTTTGTGGGTGAGTTTCGGGGTCTGGGAGCACTGCTGGGACACTCTAATCTTGATTGCATTTGCTTTTCAGGAAATCCGTGGTGGTAAACTGGAGTTATGGCCTAGCTTGGACCGAAGGCCGAGAAATATTGTAAGTATGAGATTTTGCTTTTGGGCTGTTTGGGGGTGTTGTGCTTTTTGGCGGGTGTGTTGGCGGGTCTTGGGGCATTCCTGGGAAGGTCTAATACCGGATAGAAGTGGTTGGGACAAAATCCATAAGGATTTTTTTTGTTGCTATTTCTGACATTTTGCTCAATGTAGCGTTTTCCGGGGCCTGTTTGGGGGGCTTCCTGGTGTTTGTGGGTGGGTTTCGGGGTCTGGGAGCATTGCTGGCTATGGATACTTTACTTTGCAAGAGGTTTGAAGCAAATCCATGGTGGCAGAGGGGAGTTAGGGCCTAGCTGCAGAGCGCGCGCGGAGTGATTTGGGAAATTGGCCAAAAAATGACTAAGTCCCCAATTTGGACTTTTGCTCTTTGGCTGTTTGGGGGTCTTCTACCCGTTTTCTCCTGGGTTGACGGCTCTGGGGCCATTGCTGGGAAGCTCTAATACCGGATAAAAGTGGTTTGGACCAAATCGGAGGCGGAATTTTTTTTGTGTTTTTACTGACTTGCTTGCCTTTGAGGAGCTCTTTGGGGGGGTTCCGGCTGTTTGTGGGTGAGTTTTGGGGTCTGGGAGCACTGCTGGGACACTCTAATCTTGATTGCATTTGCTTTTCAGGAAATCCGTGGTGGTAAACTGGAGTTTTGGCCTAGCTACACAGCGCGTTTGGACCGAAGGCCAAGAAATATTGTAAGTATGAGATTTTGCTTTTGGGCTGTTTGGGGGTGTTGTGCTTTTTGGCGGGTGGGTTGGCGGATCTTGGGGCATTCCTGGGAAGGTCTAATACCGGATAGAAGTGGTTGGGACAAAATCCATAAGGAAAAGCCTTTTGGCACTTTTTATAATTTAGGGTTCGTTATGGTTAGCCCTAGCAGCAGGATTGCATGTGTTTTGGGGTGTTCTAGATTTTTGCAACTGAGTTCTGGGGTCTTAGAGCACTCGTGAGAATGTGTAATTTTGGTTGCAAGTCATTTGAAGAAAATCCATGGTAGAAAAGGGGGGATTTGGCATAGTTAAAGAAAGCCTCTGCCACTATTCTTAACTTAGGGCTCGTTAGGGTTAGCAGTATTTCTATTGCATGTGTTTGGGTGGGGGGGTTTTCGAGTCTTGGAGCGATGCTGGCTATGGATACTTTTGCTTGCTTGCAAGTGGTTTGAATACAATCCACGGTGGGTAAGGTGGTATTTGGGCCTACTTTTACTTTTGAAGTACGTTTTGTCACCAGTTTTCTGCTAGGCCTCGTCTTTTGAGATCTGATTAATAATAATAATAATAATAATAATAGAGTTTTATAAAGCGCGAACAGCTACCTAACGAGGAGGTGTCCCGGTGCTATAGCAACAGTGTTGTGCCCGTTTAGGTAGAAGAGCTGGAGTCTAACGTGGTGCCTAGCGTGGTTGGGCAAACAGCCAGGTTTTCAGTAATCGCTTAAAACATGCTTCGGATGGAGCCTGTTGGAGAGCAGTGGGTAGCGAATTCCATAGTACCGCCACATTGGCAGAGAAGGTGCGTCCACCTAACCTGGCTCTTTTTGCTCTAGGGGCTGTAATGCGAACACTGTTGTTGGATCTAAGGGACCGGGCTTGGGTGTATCTTGGTAGTATAGCTTTCAGGTAATTTGGGCAGTTGCCGAACAGAGATCTAAAAGCCAGGGTGAGTGCTTTAAATTTTATTCTGCTTGCCACTGGTAACCAGTGAAGGGAAAGGAGATGCGGAGAGATAGAGTGTTTGTAAGGAATCCTCATTAAAAGTCTCGCAGCCGCATTTTGGACCATTTGGAGTTGTCGTATAAGATACTTTGGTAAGCCCAGATACAAGCCATTGGCGTAATCCAGCCTTCAAGTAACTGTGGCATGGATTACAGTTTTTCGGCAGCTAGTTGGTAAAAGTCGGAGAATCTTGCGAAGATTTCTCAATTTGCTCATGCAGCAACCTGCCACTTGCTGGATGTGTGAAGCAAAGGACAGCTTGTCGTCCCACCGGACTCCAAGATTTCTTGCTGAGTGGCTGGGAGAGGGGGCGTGTCCCATCTCTGCCGGCCACCATAGTTCAGATGGTGGAGGGGGGCTTTTTCCGAAAAAGATCACCTCTGTCTTGCTGGCATTGAGTTTTAGTTTATTGGTATTCATCCAGCAGGCCACGTCTTGTAGGCACCCCTTCAGACTCAGAAAGGATGTCTCTGACACCTCTGAATATGGAAACACCAGCTGGGTGTCATCGGCGTATGAAATTGCCTTGTTCCCCCAGTTGGCAATTAGCGTGAAGAGTGGAGCAAGGTAAACATTAAATAGGAGTGGGCTCAGGGCCGAACCCTGGGGGACACCACAGCTGAGGGCTTTTGGAGAAGAGGAGACATTCTTTAGAGCCACCTTCTGAGTCCTTTGAGTCAGGTATGATTGTATCCACTCCAAAGCCTGGCTCTGGATGCCTAGCTTCACCAGTCGCAACAGCAGAATATTGTGGTCGACCATATCAAAGGCGGCCGACAGATCCAGGAGCACCAATATAGCTGAATCTCCCGAATCCATCGACCACCTCACTGACTCGGCCACCTCAATTAGTGCTGTTTCAGTGCTAAAACCGGGTCTAAAGCCTGATTGTGTCTCGTGTAATATATTGTTTTGCTCAATAAATTGATTCAATTGGCGCTGGATAACTTTCTCAAGCATTTTGCCTGGCGCTGCCAGGAGGGAGATCGGGCGGAGATTGTTTTTTTTAAAATTAAATTTGTACTTTATTGCACTTTCGATGTAAGCACACAGCACTCATCGCCTACAACCCGGAGGCCGGCGGCAACAGTAATTAGCATCCAGCACAGTGGTCAGTAGCATCATACACAGCCTTAGTGCCAGCATCCCGGAGGCCTGGCGGCGCAGACAGAAAAAGCGTTCTACATGAAGAGCTGTGCCGTGTAGTAAGAACGGAGTGGATAATCTGGGCATCGACGCCCATGACCACAGAGTGATGTGCAAATACAATGCAGCTAGTGTGACTGTGCAGAAGATGACCCGAAACCATTCAAACAAGTTACCTAAAGAAAAGTGCAATAAACCCACATCCTGACAAACCCCCTACCCCCCAAACAACCAGCCTACCCATACCTGTGTCCACTCACCCACCTGCTACATCTGCTGAGTCTGAGCGTTAACAATGCACCTATAGCCAAGGACGTATAGGCCCAAGGGTGCAAGGGACCCCACTAAGCCAGCCACCGAGTACCACCCTCCCAGTGTAACCTCCCCGGGGACTCTCACCCCCCACATCACAGCTAACAGCAACAAGGAACCAGGCAACCACCTCACAAAAAAGAACAGTCAAACGTGTAGTATGTCAAACTCTGACGCCTCCACCCCTCCCTCCTGTAACTCATCCAGCTCCTCCCCCTCAGGTTCTGACTCTCCACCCCCCTTGGCACACTGATATTCCCTATATAGCCCCCAAAAATTCTTAGGACGACTCTTCGGGGGAAGCAGTTCATTATACACCTCCGACTGTGTACAGCAATACAGTAAATCCGTCTCCCAGCGCCTTTTAGTAGGAATTGGTCCCCTCATCCAGCACAACGCAACCAGGCGCTTGGCAGTCAGCAGCGTGATATCCGCCAAGCGCCGCACTGCCACCGGCAGTGGTTTGGAAAAGCCCAGCAGCGCCAGAGCCGGGCACGGCAGGACTTCCGTCCCCAACATCACACTAAGTTCCGAGAATACCCCTTGCCAAAATGCATGAATACTAGGGCAAGTCCAGGACATGTGTAAGAAATCAGCCGAGGGAAAGTGGCACCGCTCGCACTCCGCCGACTCCCGCAATCCGTACCTGTGCAATCTTTCCAGTGTGTAATAGACCTGCTGCAGATACTTAAAATGTATCAAACGATGTCTGCTATTAAGTGAAATCTTTCTAGTGTTCGTGCAACAGTAGTGCCACATCTCGTCCGAGATCGTCAGCTGGAGATCACACTGCCAAGCCAATCTGGCCTTTGAGAGTGGGTACTGCTTGTGCCGGTCCCCCAATTTCTTAAGATTCGTAACCAACTTACTGGACGATGGGTTCTTGATAACATATGTAAGCTCTGGCACCTCATGCGGCTCCGACATTTCCGGGCCCAGCAACACCTGTAGCGCCCTACGGACCGGATGATATTGGAAACTGTGCAACAGCGTCGTCCCAGGATGGGATTGCTGGACCTGATGCAACGTCTTTACCGTGCCGTTCAAGAAGAAATCCCCCATCTTTTCTATGCCCAAGTCCCGTAACGCCTTAAGGACCCCCTTCTCTGTCAGTGGGGCCAACCACACCGCCCATTCTACACGCATGAGGGGGGAATACAGCAGCTCGCTATCCCGGGAGCGGACTAGCTCATGCCAAGCGTGGTTCGTGGCTGCAATGGAGTCTAAATTTCCAACCCTACGGTCAACAGGGCAGCATATTGTGGCTGGTAGCGGGGTGGGATCCGCGAAGAGGCGCTCAAGTTTCACGTGCGGGATGCCAGGGTCCCCATGGATCCAAGTGTGTAGATGAGCCCCCTGCGCTATTCTGTAGTACCGCTCCAGATCTGGAGCCCCCAGGTCCCCTCGTTCATAGGGGAGCATTAAAGTCTGCCATTGAACCCTCGGTTGTTTGCCCCCCCACGCAAGCCTGATGAGCGTCTGCGTGAGCTGCCGGAAAAAAGCCTTTGAAAGCACCACGGGGATATTAGCAAAGAGAAAGAGGAACCTGGGGAGGACCACCATCTTCATTATCGCTATTCTGCCCATCAGGGACAGCGGAAGCCTGCACCACACCTCCACATCATCCACCAGCCTAGAGTACGCAACACCATAGTTCTCGCGCACCAGTATCTCAGGATCAGTGTGGACACGGATCCCCAAGTAGCGGATAGAATCTGTGGTCCACTGCAGCGGGTACTCCGAGTCAAACGGGAGGGTCACCGGGGTCAGAGGCAACGCCACAGACTTTGTCCAGTTGACCCGCAATCCAGACAGGGCTCCAAACCTCACCACTTCCCGCAAGACAGACGCCAAGTTCTCCTCTGGTTCACGAACATATAACAGGGTATCGTCAGCGTACGTCGAAATGCCAATCTGATAGGTAGAGAAGTTGATCCCTTCAAAAGCATGGTATTCCCAAATAGCGCACGCCAGCGGTTCCGCCACTAAGGCATACAGAAGCGGGGCGAGGGGGCAACCCTGTCGGGTGCCCCTGCTGATCTCAATCGGGGCAGTGACCGAGTTCCCTATCTTCAATCACGCAGTTGGCTTATAGTACAAGGCCCCTAGCATCTGTAAAAAAGGTTCGCCCAGCCCATACTTACGCAAAACCCTGAGCATAAACGGCCACTCCACTGAATCAAAGGCTTTTTCCATGTCCAGGAAGATAGCAACAGCCTTATTCTCTTGCCGGACATGTTGAATGGTGCCTAGCACCGTACGGATGTTATACGTCAAGTTCCGAGCGGGGACAAACCCAGCCTGCTCCGGAGCAACCAAATCTGGGACAAGTAGAGCCAGACGCGCAGCCAGAACCTTTGCGTAGAGTTTGGCATCTACGTTAATCAGGGAGAGCGGCCTATACGAGCCACACTCGTTGGGGGGTTTCCCCGGCTTCGGGATGGTAATGAGAAGTGCCTCCCTCATAGATTTCGGCATACTACCCTGTTGGCAAATGTCATCAAAAAGCAGCATCAAGTGTGGTATAAGTTTGTCTTGGAAAGCCTTATAAAAGGCCACCGTAAGCCCATCAGCCCCCGGAGCGCTGCCTGACCTCATTCCCTCCAGCGCCTCCGAAATCTCCTCTTTCTGGAACGGTGCCATAAGAAATTCTCTCTGCCAATTGGCCAGGAAGGGCATCTGGATATAGCTCAGGTAGTCGTCTATTTCCTCCTCAAGGTGACCTGACCGTGATTTGTACAGTTCGGTATAATAAGCATGAAATTCCGCCAGGACATCCCTTTCCTCCGTAACCACCTCACCACTAGATGTTAGTAACTCCTCAATCACCAATGGCGGTCTGCTATTACGCATCAGTTTAGCCAACAGGGAGCCAGGGCGGTCCCGTTCCCCGTATGTGCGGGCCGTGGCGTACTTCCCCATATGTTGTATCTCCCTATCCGCCTTGTCGTGGAATTCCGCCAGCAGGTATTTAAGCCTCTCATTCGTGTCAGTGTCCTCTGCACCCCCCGTTTGTCGCTCCAGTTCAGACAGCTGAGTTTCCAAGTATTTCAATCGCTGCCTGATAGCTTTGAGCACCCCTGAGTGTTTGGCCATCGTCATCCCACGTATGTACACCTTGAACGCATCCCAGAGAACCTGGACACTATCCATCGACCCCACATTAGTCGTGAAGTAAGTGTCTATATCCTCAGCTAATTCCCCTCTGAAAGCCTCATCCAGGAGTGAATATGGGGGGAACCTCCAAGTGAACGGGGGAATCCTTCTAGCTGGTGCCTCTAGCAGCAAAAGTAGTGGTGAATGGTCAGATAACGTGCGGGGCAATACTGCACATCCCTTCACTGAATTAAGGAGGGAGTGGGAGGCAAACCAATAATCAATTCTCGTGTATATGTTATGATAGGCTGAGTAATGAGTGAAACCACCTTTCCCCGGGTGTCTATGACGCCACACATCCAACAAATCAAGCTTCACCAATTCCGCCTGCATGAGTAATGCCGAAGCCGCCGGGCTTTTGGAAGCGCCAGCCGACCTGTCCAGCTCTGTATTCAACACAAAATTGAAATCGCCCCCCCACAGCAACCTGGAACCCTCATACTGTCGGCATAGGTCTGCTAGCGAGGTATAAAAGGAAGGGGTGTCGTAATTGGGGCCATACACATTCACAACCAGCAAGTCATGGCCTTTCCCCACACAACTGGTAATGGTATATCGACCCTCCGGGTCCACAACAATCTTCTGTAGTTTCAGTTGCGATTTGGGATTAGCCCACGTAAGTACACCCCTTGCATGTGTAGTAAACCCTGCAGCAACACAATTGCCCCCAAGACCCCTGGTCAACAGCATAGGACTAGATAGAGGCAAGTGGGTCTCCTGGAGCAGTACGAGGTCAACCCGGTGGTGCTGTAAGTATGCCAGTACCTTCCGGAGTTTACGGAAATCATTCAGCCCCCTCACATTCCAAGTTAGGATTCTGATAGAGTTGGGGCCACTCTCCGGCCCTAAAACCTCAACGTCCACCATTGCAGTGTAGTGAGTGAATCAACTACGCACAGGTGGTACAGCAGACACAGTCCTGTAGTAGGCCGAACAAAACCCTCCCCCCAACAGTCCCCAATTGGCGTATGCAACATGGTCAACAAAAGAAGAGTAGAACAACCACCCACCCACCCACAGCCGACCAACCCCAACCCGGTCAGACAGGTCCCACCACCACCCACCATCCCCCCCCGAAACCACCAGCTGACTCTACAGACCCAAGGGGCCCTCAAAAGAGCCAAAAGCCGAAAGCGCAGGGGCAGAGGTTCCCAGCAAGACAACAGTACGATTGGGTCTAGGACCTTAAACCTCAGCTACTCCACCACCCCGCCCCGTACCAGCATTCGGCGCCCTCACCAGCTCAAATCCTCATCATCAAAGAACGAAACTCCCGCGCGCGGGAGGGCCCTCCCCAGAGCAACCGGCAGACAGCAGAGCGTGCTGCCACCAAACCCCCAGAACACTCTTATTAGTTCAGTGAGTAACTAGAAAGATCTCACCCCATAATTGTAACACAGTAGGCTCACAGCGTCTGTACAAGAGTCAAAAATTCGGTAGGGAACAGTCGACCCAGAAAGGAGACCATACACTCGATTACCCCTGGCCGTCCATGTTAGAAGCAGCATCAGCGTCCTCTCGTTGACTCCGCGGACTGTTGCGTTGTTCCTTGGCCCACTCCTTCAGGGATTTTTTCAGTTCCGCAGGGTCGGTGAAGAAGTGTGAATGCCCCTGCCTGTTGATTCGGAGTCTCGCAGGATACAACATGGCATAGTCCAGCCCAAGGTCTCTCAGTTGTTTCTTATATGGGGCGAAGCGCTTCCTTTCCTCCTGCACTCTCGCCGTGAAGTCCGGATAGAGGGAGATATTCATGCCCTCAAATTGCAAATCTCCTTTCTCCCTCGCCAGCCGAAGCGCCAGATCCCTGTCTCGATAGTTCAAGAGCTTCGCAATAATCGGCCGCGGTGGGAGTCCTGGTTGCGGCTTCGGCCCCAGAGAGCGATGAGCCCTCTCGACGATGAACATAGGGGAGAAGACATCCTCCCACAGCAGGGTCCGAAGCAGCTTCTCCACGAACAGCTCCATTTTACCAGTGTTGGTAGACTCCGCCACCCCAGTAATGCGAATGTTGGAGCGCCGTGAGCGCGCCTCCAAGTCCTCCGTCTTATCTTGAATGACTTGAAGTAGCCTTCCGAACTGCTTGTGGCCTTTATCCCATTCCGTCTGGGCCTCCTCCGCCTCCGTCAGCCGCCTTTCCGCCATATCCAGCCGTTCAGCATGCTTATCGACTCTCTCGGACATGCGGTCCATCCGGTATGTCAATGCATCAATTTTAGTGCCAATCGTCGCCATGCTGTCTTGCAATCCTTTCTCCATCGAAACCAGCATTTTGCGAATGTCCGCACACAGTGAGCTTTCGGAGGCAGTAGGTCGCGGCGAGGCATCCGGGGCCGGTCCTTCAGCACCCTGCGCTTTCCGCTGATCAAACGTCAGTTTGGGCTGGGTTTTGTCGCCCTTCCCCATAGCGTTCCTGGTG
The DNA here is from genome assembly GCF_964263255.1 of Lissotriton vulgaris. Lineage (NCBI taxonomy): Eukaryota > Metazoa > Chordata > Amphibia > Caudata > Salamandridae > Lissotriton > Lissotriton vulgaris. The sequence continues at coordinate 263,254,969 of NC_141687.1, read as the reverse complement.
GACATCCAGTCGAGGTGCCCAACCGCCAGCAATACACCACCAGCAAATGTTAGGAGAGTAGATAGGAAGCACTGAGGCAGTAGGCTCCAAAGGACAAGGTGTTGCGTAGCAAGAAATGCGTCCAAGATGGCGGCCAATCACACGGCAGTACGAGTAGGCCCAGTCGCCAGAGAGATACACCGTCGAGCACTCCCCTGCAACCACACCACACCGAAGCCGGGCAGGTGGGTCACCACCACTCCAGAACACCTCACATCCACAGTCCCACAGCCTTCCGTAGGTCGCGCAGGGTCCAGGCACAGGCAGATAGAGCGATCTCCAAGCAGGTCGGCGGCCAGCTAGAAACTTCCTTCGGAGGCCAGTAGTACCGCAAACACCAGCACCTCTGGTCCCTCCGAATGCACAATCGAATGCCAGTTCACCACCACTTCGCTCGAAAACAGGGCGTGATGCCGCCCGGCAGGACCAGTTGTTCAGTCGCAGGATAGGTAGACCGGCACCACTTCAGTACCGCAAACCGCACGTAGCGTGACGCAGCACGGGCAGCCACTCAGGATAGACCGCGGATTACGGCGTAGTCCACCACAGCACCGTCCTCCAAGCAGCAAAGCACCACCACACCGGATCTCGACCGGGGAAAGGCCCCCCGCCAGGCCGGAGCGTAGATAGAGAGTTCGCCACAACTTTTAGAGCTAGTTAGGCGCCAAAAGGATAATTTTGACGGAGTTTAACGGGGCTCAGACGAGGAGCTCAGCGCTCACACGTCTTTCATGGACGCCGGCAAGCTCTGCCCCCCCATCGGGCGAAGATTGTTGAGGTCCTTGGGGTCCCCATTTGTTTTTTTCTTTAGGGGGAGTAAAGTAGCATGTTTCCAGATATTCGGGAATGTCCCCGAAGAGATGGATGAATTCCATATATGCTGAATAGTGGGGGCCACGAAGTCGGCTATGCGACTCCAAAGTTTGGGAGGGCATGGGTCGTCCGGCGAGCCCGATTTGCATCGGCTGAGTTCTAGCTTAACTGTACTTAGGTCTATCGGAGCAAATTGTGTCAAGATAATGCGGTCCGATGTAGTGCCAGCTAGATCGGTTTTTTCCGGGATCTTCTCTGGGCCAAAGGACTCATAGACTTTCTTTATTTTAGAATAAAAGAAGTCAGAGATGTTGTTACAGAATGAGACCGATGGGAGGACATCCCTCTCAATACTCATAGGTTTAAAGAAAGACTGTACTATTTTGAAAGTTTCCCTACTTGGGTGTTCAGCTTGCTGAATAGAGTTCGCATAGAACTGTTTTTTTGCTTTTCTAATAGCTCTATGCAATTTTTTGGATGCTTCCTTATAGTAAGTCTTCTGTAGAGGTTCGTAGTTTTTCCTCCATAAGCGTTCCAGTTTTTTGCAATCTGATTTTTGTAGTCTAAGCTCCTGAGAGAACCAGTGAGCAGATGGAGAGTCTCGTTTAGATATAGCGGCCGTCGCCAGGGCAATATCTGTTACCATATTGCCAATTCAGTCATTGAGTAGTCGGGCATCCGTCTCCACATTGGAGGTGAGGGTCGGAGGTTTCTGGGCAAGAACTGGACCCATGATATCGGGGACTAGTTTGCTCCACTGTCTTTTCATAAAAGAGCACTTGCTTTGTGCCGGTTTATCAACTGTTACTTTGATTAGGAATGGTATCAGAAAATGATCTGACCAAATTAGAGGTAGCGGTATATTTGCCGACACGTTTGGAATGTTGGTTATTATTAGGTCAAGCGTGTGGCCCGCTCTGTGTGTGGGGGCCTTTTTAACGAGTCTGAGGTTAGCTGAGATCAATGTAGATCTCAATAAATTTGCTGAAGGACAATCTGCCCTGTCCATGTGATTGGGGGTCTTCTAAATTTTTGCAACTGGCTTTAGTAAGGGTCTGGGTGGAAGCACTGCTGGTAAGGTCTAATTTTGCTCTAAAACACAGTTTACAGTACACCTAGCTTGAGGGGAAAGATCCGCTAAATTAATTCGCCCATACTTATTTATCCTTGAAAAAGTGACTCAGACAGAGTACGCACTTTCAAAAATGTTGTACTGTCTATTAGGAAAATCAAAGTGTGACTTTTTGCACTACACAGCGTACATACCTTATATTTATTTATCTGTGCTGTTTTTCGTTCAATAAATACAGGCCGGGTTTCAGTCTGCAATGGGGAAAAAAGGATGGAGTCAGGCTTCACATTAGCGAGCCGCAATTCAGCATCCGTCAGGCAGGCAGTGCACAGGGTGTCTTCTGGTCACCAACATTGATGGACGAAGCGTCAGCTGGAATGGAGGAGTGCCGCTAATAAGAGGAATTGTTTGCTGCATGCAACTTACTTACCAAATTCAACAGGACAACTACAACAATACAGATACAGTATCAAATATTTTATTCAATGAGTGTGTGTGACTGCATTTCTTGGATCTCTCTCTGCTTCTAAATTGATCCCTACAGCCATTCTATATGTTTTACTTCGGCTATTTTTTTAACCTAATTTAATGTAGCCCTGTACTGTCGCATTCTGGCATTCACGGTTGTCGAAAGTACTACTTACTTTTCTGTAACAATGCATTCAGTAGTGCATGCACTTCCTTTATGTCACGTAAAAGATTTATGGTTAGCTTTGTAACTAAAAATTTCTTTATGTTCAATTATTGTTTGTCCATGCTGTGCTTTTTTTTTTTTCTCTCAACAAAACCTACCCAAAAAGAAACCCCCATTCCTATCCATTTTACAAACCCTAACCCTCTTCCCCCGGGTTGTGTGATTTTGCTTGATGTGTGACTAACTGACATCAATAATTCCACACACTTGCTGGGGAGGATAAGGTCATAGCAACAGGCTGGTGAAGGAATCCGAGGATATATTCTAGACTTACTCAGCTTCAGTACTATTTCTTGTAGTATTAGCCAATGTCAAAGAAATCCTACGCAAGTACAAGTTATACTATAAATACTTTACCATTTGTTAGGTTACATTGTGGCACTGTTGTAGTCTAGTGTACTGTCACCTGCTATATTCTCTATCGTACCATTGTAATGCTACAGTAAGGACAAACCAGGTTTAATTTTCTTTTTTTCCATTGGCATGCAACTGCCACTGTGTCACACCACTAGTACCACCGCAGTGAGGACATTTCATCCGCCCTGGATTGCCAACCTTATTCGCTGTTTCCTGTGGAGCCAGCCCTGGGCCTAGCCCTACTTTCAAACAGAAATTACAGGTAAGATAAGCGTTTGGTTGGAGGTAGTATAATGGAGTATTAGGAGAGATGAGAGATTGACGGTAGTACTACTAAAGTCCTAGGACTATTCAGGAAAACAAACTTACTGTTAAACCCCCACCCACCAGACTCAAAAGCAGTAAAAAACAGGTATGCTCAGATAAAGTTTGAAAAAGTATATTTATATCCCTAACAAAATAATCTCCCGCAAGACCCTCCCTAACCCCAACGGTTGTCCTTTAAAAGTCCCAAACCCAACTCCCGATTCCCACCCCCCAAAAGTCTCTAAAAAAGGGGCAAGGGACACTATTGGTGGATGCTGTTGACTTTTTGGGCCAGGGCATCAAACTCCTCGCGGAGCAAGGCGTGCTCTAAGCGGAGCCCCTCCAACACGTTGGTAATGTGGTGGAGCTCCTGCTGAAGGCGGGACACCCTCTGGGTACTGCGGCGCAGGCGTGCCTTGCAGTTGCAATGGCTGTGAGAGGCAGCTGTTGTCCTTGCTGCTCGGCGTCGGCGTTTGGCTTTGGCAGCCCGGCTCCGTCTGGCTGGAGCACTGTGCGGGGTGGCAGCCTGTGGGGGCACGGAGGCCGATGCAGCCGACGTTGTTGTCGTGGTCGACTGCGCACTTTCGTCGTCCTCCAGGGCCACCAGCCGCCGATATTCAGCAACAGTGGCATCGATCCTCCGTTGCCGGGCCGCTCTAGCCAGCTCCTTCCTCCTTGTTGGTTTGGAAGGAGCATCTATATGAAGAAAGAAAGACATAGTCTGTAACCAATGCTCTTTAAGATTAACTCAATCATTCAGCAGAAATTTGTGTTACAGTACAACTAGCAGCTTGCAAGCGCATTACATAACTATTGAGGCCAGTATCTATCTAACCTCCCACTTCTTCATCCTTGCTCTAACATTAGTGGGAGTTTAAGGAACAAATTCTACGAGCACTATGGACTTCCTTTGGAGTCGACTATGAAAGTACACCAGTCTTATTCTTCTTCTTGTTTCTTGTTTAGGAAAATTGGTACATTATCTTCTGCAAGCCGGCATAATGCCAGCGCAGTGAGCTTGCACCCGAGAAAAAGAGACGCACGCCATGATGAGTGACCTAGACTTGCGTTACTGTACCGGTCCAGTACATGCAGGTGGTGAAGCTCTTACTTTTCTATTACGGGTGGCACTGAGAATACTCTGTTACAAGGGCTACTGCTTAATTAATTTAACTTTCACCCTACAGTGCAAATGAGTACTAGAAATGGAAAATGAAGAAGATGAATCTGATTATCTATCACTTCACATGGGATGTTTTTGCTTACATATGGGATGACTTTAGGTGCTTTGCTTTTTATTGAGTGACCAGTGATCCATCCACACATGAATGACTGAGTACTACTAAACTTATTAAGAGAGGTAGGGAGTGGCCACCGTAATAACCGGATCTATGCTGTGCTTGCAATACAACCTACTGCTACTATTGATGGTAGTATAAAATTACAACTTCTCTTCCTTGCCTTTCCTACACTGGAACGGACGTGTGGGTGCTAGGTATGGGCGGAAAATCCGTTTCGCTCGCGGATTTTGCGGATTTTCGGGAAATTCGCAATCCGCGAGATTCGCGAATCTCCCGCAAAATCCGCAAATCCGCGAGCAGCGGATTTTGCTCGCACTGCTCGCACTGTTCGCGAGAGTTCGCGGCTTCCCAGTACAACTTCGCGCCCCGCGAATAAGTGCTAAATTGCAGAAATACGATCTTAGCAAAACTGAAACTACTTGCCAGGTTCAAAAGTTCAGGCTCATCATTAGTAGCCATTTCCTGTAGTGCTTCCTGAGGGGCCCCTCCAGAGTTCAGTTGCCAGTTGCAACTATTATGTGACCCTGCTCTGAACCTCAGAATAGTTACACATATGCCACAAAGGTCCTGAATTACAGCTAAGGGAGACAAGCAGGAGCCAGGCTGGAAGTTAAAATCCATTAAGCAGCCCCTAATTCATTATTGTCAGTTGGGGCAGGGCAGGTGTTGTAACTAATTTTGCAACAATGAAAGCACTTAGCAAGTGCAAAAGATCACTAATCAGGGCGCACTAAGGAAGCAGGTGCCAGCTAAAAAAATATTCTGTGACACATTAATCAGCCCCAAATTAATTCAGGTCACTTGAGGCAGGGAAGGTGTGCTTTGCTTTGCCGAAAATAATGTACACTGGACAACCAGAGGGTGTGGTGATGAAACAGAGGGTGGCATGGGTGGGCCAGAGGGTGGCATGAGTAGTCAGAGAGTGGCAGTGGTGATAGAGAGTGGCAGTGATGAAGAAGAGTGTCCCAAACAGGCTGGACATGTAGAAACAACAAGTTCGCAAAACTTGCGACCCGACAGGTAAGTTCGCAAATTGCGAAATTGTAAAAACCCTCGCGAACTGGCAGAAACACGGGCGAACACAAAAAAAAAAATCCGCAAATTCGCGGGAATTCGCGGATTTTGCGGATTGCGAGTTCGCAAATCCGCAAAATTCGCGAACGCGAGATCCGCAAAATTCACCCATGCTTAGTGGGTGCAGTGTTACATGCTCTTCAAAGTTACACTTAGTTCATCCACTGACCGTCTACTCTCTCTAGATCATGGGTACTCACAAACTTTCTCTCGGGGGCAAAATTTACAGTGTAGTTTGTGGCCGAGGGCCACACTGGTGGGGGCGGAGTCAGAGGGGGCGGGACTAAAGCAAAACGAAAACTTGTGACCATGAGGTTGCACACAGGTCCCTGCAGCAGATGCCTTCATCCACTGAGCCACCAGACCCAACATTTACATACATCTCTCTCCCTCCTGCTCTCCCTCCTGCCCTCCCTCGCCATCTCTCTCTCCCTCCTGCCCTCCCTCTCCCTCCCCCTCTGTCATCTCACTGTGTGTGTGTCTGTCTGTGTCAGCCTTCAGCCCGGGCTGAGACAGCTTCCTCAACGCGCACACACAGACAGCCACACCAAAGTACTTAACAAGTCTTTAAAAGACCATTAACATATTATTGAGGCTTTGTTTGTTGTAGTGCCCCTGCATCTCCACCCTGACAATCACTGCTCGCCCGGCCCCACAGAGCAGAGGCTTTGTTCTATTTCACCTCTTTGTGGCCCTGCATCTCCACTCTGCTCTGTGGGGGCCGGGGGAGCAGTGATTGTCAGAGTGGAGATGCAGGGGCGCTAACAGGTGAAATACAACAAAGCCTCTGCTCTGTGGGGGCCGGGGGAGCAGTGATTGTCTGCAAGGTCTGCGCACCGCCAAGGTAGGCTTGCCGGGCTGCTACCGGCCCGCGGGCCGTACTATGAGTACCCCTGCTCTAGCTACACATATGCTATCTAAGAGTCAGATAGTAGCATGATCCAGGCATCCATCTATTCAAAGTATATGGACACATACAGTTTCTGTGTCACCCACCCAGGCTGTTGTCCTTCCACCCATCATTGCTTCATCATTCACCCAGCCATGCATCTCATATTCTTTCCTTCCCAGCCCCGTCTTCAATCTCAATAAGTAAGGAATATATAAGAGCTTACCTCTGCCCGCCACCACCACCGTCTCAACTCTCACAGCCGGCACTACAGCCGCCGCCTCCTCCCCCGAAGAATTGCCCTCCGCCTCCGTGTCGAGCACCACCACCTCCGCGCTGGCCCCGCCACCAGATGTTCCACCTACAAAGTACATTTAAGAATGTTAGAATAAACCACTCACTAGTATTTGGTCTAGGAATGAAGACATGTGAAAACAATGTAATTTGTGACTGTCTACTCTAAAGTAAAAAAAAATGTCCCTTTTTCCAGGGAAGGGTGTTGTCTTGCTGCACTTTTTGGCACAACTGATGAAGGCTGGCTTTTTAACACGCACCATTTTTCTCCACACAGACAGAAGATGGACTTCTAACAACAAGATCAAGTTGAAACCAGGTGAGAGCTCGGCTTGACCACAAGAAATGTCTTCAATTAATCGTCAGCACTAACCACTTTTCCATTATCAGTTAAACGTTTAGTTTTATTATGACTTCATTTTAATACATGTGTTTACTTTTAATAAAGCTTTTAAACTTAAATAGACTCTGTGTTTTTTGGTCCAGACTAGAGTGACTGAGCGAAAGGTTTTGCAATTTTTGCAAGCATGAGTCCGTGCCTCTGACACTTCTTGACTCTGACTCTGTACTCTTGAGCTGCGTTGGATAATCATCATTGGGGATCAATCATCGATGAATTCGGGAGGTAAATGACTGTGCCACACTATGTAGTTCTGTTTCTGCAGAAGAATTGTCCCCGCAACAGTAGTGGTATGGATTTTCCTCCTATCCAAACCAAAAGGTAGTATCTTATTCTTTCTTGGTGGTCATTCACAGTTTATAATTTGGAATTTTCAAAGCAGATAGAACACTTCAAAAGACATTATTGACAATCCCAGAGGACTGCACTAAGTTGATAGAGCTATTGCTGACTAGAATGGGAGTTTCGCCAACCGTGCAATCTTAGTTAGCTACACAGACAGACTAATAAGAATAATCTAGTAATACCATAGGGAGTCATAGTAGAGGCAGGATAAGAATTTAGATACAGTCTACAAGAAGATCAAAGACGATTTTGAAAAAATCAAATGAGGAACGCTAGGAAAAATAGGTACTAGTCTAAAATGAAAACTTACTGGGGCCAGCAAAGGAGCCCTCGCCTGCCCGATCCTGGCCCTGTTCAACAGCATCCGCCGCCGCCTGCTGCTCCTGTGTCCCCTCGCCCCTGGGGGGAGCTGACGTACAACATGAAAGAAAGAACAGAAAACATGGATGATTGTTGCTTGTCAATGTCAACCAAATCAAACATTTCAAAACAACAATAACAAAATATTTCCGCGAAATTATATTGATTAGGGTTAGTTTTCATTGATTTGCGGACCTGCGACTTCGAAAGTCACGTAACTCACTAAACAAAGTACTGAAAGGTTCACCTAGGACTGGCAGGCAGCAGTCCGCAGGCAAGACGCAAAGTGACAGACAAACTCCATTGTGATTTCAGTCAGATCAATGACAACACTAACAGTTGCCTGCTACATAACCAGTCATTTAAATAGTCAAACTATCAATCCACCGCCACTATTTTTCTTATTGTCAGGGGTACAAAGGAAGGGGCAGATTTAAGCCCCTTGCGGCTCTTTTGCTCCGTTCTTGCGTGACTTTTGTGACGCAGCAGCTGAACAAAAGAGGCGCCATGGTGCGGCGTATAATATTATAACAACGTGACGCATTTGGGAGATGCATCCCGTTATAAAGCCCTGCGCCATCAGGGGGCGTTCCGGCGCAAGGGAGGGCATTCCTGCCCTGGAACACATCCCAAAAGTGGCTGAGGGAAATCTACAAAATTTCAATCAGTCACCTTTAGGACAATGATGTGTCACACAAACCCTGCACCTGCTTGAAGCAGACGTACGGCTTGACCCAGCATTGGGGAGATAGGGTACCCCAGAGCATTGCTGGAGCAGTGCTATCGTTGTGACGCAACTCCAGCAGTAAAGCTTCGGTGACGTTTTGGGCCCATGGTGCGCCGCATTGCAAATACGGCGTACCATGTTTGGTAGTGGTAGCGGGCCGCACAATTACTGGCGCATCCCTGCTACTTTGCAGGGATGCGGCGGTAATTGCAATTCTGCCCCTTAGGGGCATACTTACTTACGTGTTCTGCTGCATCTCCAGAGATGCGCCAGATCAAATGCGTCAAGCAAAACTACCCTAGCGACACGGCAGATGCGCCTCATTTACAAAGCGGCGCGCCCTGGCGCAAGGGTAGGCACTTGCGTGACGCATCTCGTCACGTAAGAGTGGCGCATCGCTGGAGTCACGTCGCCAATGCAATGCAACTCCAGTAATGCTCAGGGCCATCCAATACTTAACATGCTGTGTCAGTCCTTACGCCTGCATAAGGAATTGAATTGACGTAGCAGCGTCGCAGAAGTGCCTGCGTTAAATCTTGTAGATTTCACGCAGGCACTTTTGCAAGGCGCACAGCCGCCGGACCGCCCACCCTGCGTACTAGGAACGCACCCATTGTGGCGCACGCCCATGGCTTTATAACGTGATGCATCTCCCTAGATGCATCACGCTGTAAATGACTCGCAGGGATGCGCCACGTTTACGCCGCTGTTGTGTCACGCAAGGCAACGTAAACGTGGCGTAAGGGGCTTGTAAATGTAATCTGCCCCCTAGTGTCTAGCATTACGCAGTTCTGTAAAGTACACTCATACATAATAGTTACTCAGGCCAATGAGACCACAAAATAGAAAACAAATAAGCATAGTAGCAACGCCACTGAGAAGGAGAGCAGTGCACCTGAAATGCACAGAACATTTTGAAATATAATTTAACTACAATGTAATCGTCAGGAGCATTATTGGCTTGCTCCATGTAAAAAACAAATATTTGCAATACAACAACACAGAGCAGGAGAAAACATAGTAGTGAGTGATGAAATAGCTACTACTACTCACCAAGCCCGGGGATCTCCAAGCCGAGCTGGTCCAGCAGGTCGCGCTCCCGGTCCAAGAGGTCCGTCCAGCGGTGGGTGGCCTGGCTGTAGGTGCGCTGGACCCCGGAGAGTTGGGACATGGCCCAGCACACCTTCTGCCACCGCTTCCGGCGCTCCCGGATGTTGTAGCCGGCCACGATCCTGCCGCCTCCCGCGATGGTCCTGGGCAGGCGGCCCTGGACGAAGAAGACCAGCGCGCCCACTTCCTCCGGGCTGAAGATCTCCAGTCGCGTCACCTGCTCACCCCTCAATCGCCCACATGCTGTCCTGGCACGGGGTCCAGGACTCGTCCTCCCCGCCGCCGCTGCGGCCCTCAAGTGCCTGGGCAGCTTCAGGGCACCTGGCTTCACCATGGTCTGGGCAGGTAAGGTAGGAGGTAGGAAGTAGAAAATTAAGAAGGAATAAGATAGGGAAGAAGAAAAGAAAAGAGTTTAAAAAAGTAGTTTAAAAGTAAACAAAAATAGCAGAAAAGACAAAAATATACAGCTAGGAAAAGAGAGGGATAGATAAGAAGCAAAATTGTTCGAAAAAAACTGAAAACAAGCAAAGGATGGCAAAGATAGCAAGAGGATAAACACCATGCCCAGACACAGGAAATGAATGAAAAACAAGATGGCCGCCCGTTCACGAGCGCAAAAGTAAGTTCGCACGCGATTTTCCTCGCGATCTTGCGCGAACTTGTACTCGCAATGCGCTTCGCGAGATTAGCGGGCGGAAACGGAAATACGTCACGCAAACAAAATTTACTCGACCTTGGGGTAAATTCGCGTGTTGCGCTGCAAGCGGCTCGCGAATACTGCAAAAAACATCACGAAATAACATGCCACAAAAAAATATAAAGCTCATTCGCACGAATTGGCGGCTTCCGCGGTCGGTTTCGCACGACGCCGAGCCTCGCGAATAGCGCGAAATTACCGAAAAACGATTTTTGCAAAAGCAAAACCAATGAGCAGGTGCAAAAGGTCAATCTCATGATTTGTAACCATTCCCTGTAGTGCTTCCTGAGGGGGCCCTCCAGAATTCGGTTGCCTACTTGCAACTATTGTGTGACCCTGCTCTGACCCTTACTGTATGCCACAAAGGTCCTGATTTACAGCTAAGGGAGCAGACAAGCAGGTGCCAGGCTGGAACTTCAAATTCAGTGACACATTAATTAGCCCCTAATTCATTATTGTCAGTTGGGGCAGGGCAGGTGTTGTTTACTAATTTTGCAAAGCTTAAAGCACTTAGCAGGTGCAAAAGTTCAAGCACGTCATTAATCAGGAAGCACTAAGGAAGCAGGTGCCAGCTAAAATTATGTGACACATTAATCAGCCCCAAATTCATTCAGGTCACTTGAGGCAGGGAAGGTGTGCTATGGTTTGCCACAATAATGTACACTGGTCAACCAGAGGGTGCTGTGATGAAACAGAGGGTGCCATGGGTGAGCCAGAGGGTAGCATGGGTGAACCAGAGAGTGGCAGTGGTGACAGAGGGTGGCAGTGATGAAGAAACAGGCTGGACACGTACAAACAACAAGTTCGCTAAACGTGCGACCCGATAAGTAAGTTCGCGTTTGCAAAATTGCACAAAAATCCTCGCGAAGTGGTGCGAACAGGTTATAAAAAAAAACGCAAATCCGCGGCAATCCGTGGATTTTGCGGATTGCGAGTTCGCAAATTCGCAAAATTCGCGAACGCCAGATTCGCAAAATTCGCCCATGCTTAAAACAGACTACAGATCATTCAGAAGTCAGCAGCCCGGCTTGTCCTTGACCCACCTAAGAGGACCCACATCACTCCTCAACAAAGAGCATTACACTGGCTCCCCATCACCAAATGGTGCCAGTTCAAACTCCTAGTCCACGCCTATAAGGCACTGCACAACAAAAGATCGGCCTACTCCACCAACAGGGTGAATTTACACCAACCCGCGAGACAACTGCACTCTGCATCTCTTTCCCTAGCCCAGATGTCTGCATCCATAGAAGCAGGAGCGGCGACTGAGCCTTTTCCTGCTTACTTACCTGTTTTCACCTCCACCTGGGAACAGCCTGCACCATGCAGAAATTCAGAAGAGACTTAAAAACCCGGCTATTTGACTGACATCTCTTGGCAGCTGAAATCTTCCTCTCATCCGCCAGCACCTGGATACCCTCACTGGAGATAAACAGTGCTGTTGATGAGTCTTCTGTGTTGGGGCTGTCACTGGGGGCACTCGAGTCATCAAAGTGGAGGAGTGTGGCTCACTGATTAGAGCGGCAGACCCTGATGCAGAGGTCTGGCCCGGGACCAGGGTTCAATTCCTGACGCGGCAGGGTCCTGAGCCCAAAAATGTCCACGGACTCGATAATTCTCGCCTCGGTGCCTACTCTAATCATGGGGTCCCACGCTGCAACTCTGGGCAATAGCTTGCTTAATCTCCACTATGGCAGCCCACCCGCTGCGGGATGCCTGGCTTTCACCTTGGGGATGCCCAGTAGGGGTTATCTCACAGGGAAAAGCCAGGACGGGTTCCCAAGGCAAGCGCCTTGATGCCTTCGGGTGATACGTGCGCTATATAAGTCGCAATACATACATACATGCAATACACAAAGGAGGGACCGTAGTCCCAGGAAGCACTGCTTCTGCCGCTGCCCTAGCCCTTGCAAGCCCTGGGCACTCCCCCCTCAAAAGCCACCTGTCATCCCCGCTCAGCGGACCTTAGCGCTGCCGCGGGTAGGAAAAATTATTTCGCCGCCATTGCCAGAGCCCACAGGCCACGCCCACTGCCGGGAGGCCACGCCCCCTCACCAAACCCAATATAAGTCACGCCGCGGACGGCACGCTTTAGAGGACACAGACTCCTGAGGTGCTTAGCCGGGAGAGACGCTCGATCTTTTTTTAAAAAAATTGTAAATTGTACTGCTGTATGCCTGCCTGTAGTATCTGGCACTGGAACCGGCGGTGAGCAACTACATCACTTTTACGACCCCTTACGAGCCGTTTTTCCAGTCTAAATCGCGACGCGCCTGTCGCGGACTGGAAAATGCGCGTTTTGGGAAGCCGCCATTTCGCATTACCGCAGCATCAACGGACTTCTCCGTTTATCTATCATCTTCAGCGTTGGCTCTACACTCTCTCCCTCAATCACCTCGCGGACATTGCGATAAGCGCTGAAGAGATTCCTGCTGCCTGTGATACGCCCTGCCTAATTTTAATCTCTTACTCAGGATGCGTTTGTCGCCTGTCAGGAAGCCGCCATTTTGAGCGCGTTTTGCTCGCGCTGCACCTTCCTTCAGCACAACGACTTTTCTTCATGGCTTCACTGCTTTAGTATCATTTTTATCTCTTATCAAATGTCTGCTGCATGCTGGAGTATACAACATTTGCTTCTCTGTTTAGTACATGAACATTCTTTATGATGAACCCTCTTCTGGATATATAGCAATATTTCTACGCTTCCTACAGTGTACCTGCCTATTAGGAACCTTCCAGCATTTCTATTGTATTGGACCAATGTGCATTCCATGTTGTTTCCTTCGGAACCTTGTGAACTGTATTCTAGCCATTCTATGCCTTCTGCCATTTCACATGTCATGGGTGGTCCCTATATGCTCTAAGCTTTACAATGTTCCACAAAGCAGTTGTGTCTCTCAGTGACTCTTCGTAAGTCTATGATTACAGCTTAATATCTTGGTGGAGTCCTTTGTTCATCTCCTATCCCTACCTCTGGTAACGATATTTCACTAACTTTCACTGGACGGAGTATTGTTTATACACCCCTTTTCGTACTATCATTAAATTGGACTTTCTCGTATGGTCAAGCTACGCAAGCCTAAATTCATTTTTCCTTCCTCTGTGAAGACTCCTCTAAATTCTCCCACTGATTTGCTCGCTTCTTCACAGACTCTCAAGATGGCGACCTCTACTTCTCAGCGAGCCTCACAATTGCAGGCCTCTTCAAATAACTCTTCACCTCTGGCATCTTCTTCCGAAAGACTAAAACAAGATCCTCCTTCGCCGGATAAATCTTCCTCTTCATCCTCCATAGATCTGATTTTAGAAGAAATCCGGGCGTTACGACCATTTGTTGAGGAAACCAGTAAAGATATGCAACTTTTAAAAGATAAGTGGGAGGTCATGGATGCTTCCGTTTCCTTAATTGAACAACAAATCCCTGAGGTCCAATCCAACACACAACGCATCACTTCCTTGGAAAAGACTGTTCTTTCACTTCAACATCATACGGAGGATTTGGAAAATCTAAATAGAAGGAATAACCTACGTATTAACGGTTTGCCAGAATCTCTTGAGGGGGATGACCCAGTCACTTTTTTCACCTGCCACCTTCTACGACCATCAGCATCCAAAGGGCTCACAGACTTGGACCACGTACAACTACATCTACAAAGCCTCGGGGTGTGATCATCCTTTTTTTGAAATTTACGGATCTTCTATGCATTCTTTCTGCAGCTAGAGCCAAACGACAAGTATCCTGGCAAGGTCAACGTGTATTTCTAACCCAAGATGTATCTAATGCTACTGCCTCTAGACATAAGGAATTTCTTTCCCTTCCCCCCTCTTTGCGTTCCATGGGAGCACGCTATGGCTTGTTTCATCCCTGCACCTTCAGAGTGACTCATCAAAATAAGACTTGGACCTTTCAAGAACCTGGTGAACTTCGAAACTTCCTCCTCCTGCAGAATAGTGATGGAATGGAATCCTCCCCTTCACATAGTGGCTAACTGGTTTTACTATTCTCTTGCCTTTACCTTCTAGTTGATCTGTTCTTTCGTGTACTTATGTACTCCATGTCTTTTATGCTTCTTTTTCTTTCTCCCTTTATTTATTTCCTCTAGTATGCTGTAATGTTTATTAATGTTTATTTCTGATTTATATTCTGCTTCCTTGTATTTTATGCTATTTTATATTATTTGTATCTTATGTTATATTCATTTTTGTTCAATATGACCCTCTTATTAATTGTTTTTTGTTTCCTTCCATTGCAGAATCGTACTTTACCGACTACTCCCTTCTTCATATGTCATCCCTACCTAGTTTTGTGAGGTCTCGGTGCGGTTTTGTCTCTGCCCCTGGTCTGCTTCGTCTTGTTACGTGTCACCACTTCCCCATATCCCTCTTTGTATTTACCTTCAGGTATGTTTTTTGCAGTCATCCTTATGGATTTGTACTGTCTTCTCTGTTTTCTCTCTCCCTTTTCTCGCTCTAATTTTTCTTCCTTTCCTTTATCCCCTCTTTTCCCCCTTTCCCGTATTCTTTTCTCATACTTTCTTACTTCCGTCCTTTTTATACTTGGTTTGTTATTATTATTGTATATTTTGCACTTTTCAAATTTGAATTGTTTACTCTGTTTCAATATTTAAAGTTGTTTCATGGAATGTGAAAGGTTTTAATAATCCTATTAAGCGGCAGAAAGTACTATCTCACCTCTCCTCTTATAACCCTGACATTGCTCTTATCCAAGAGACCCACCTCTCTGACGTTGAATCTCTAAAGTTGAAAAGACAATGGGTTTGTACCGTGGTATTCTCTCCGGCCCTTCATAAAAAGAATGAAGTTGCCATTCTGATCCACAAACGACTCAAATGCAAGATTGTACTAGAAGAAAAAGATGTTGAAGGTCGTTGGGTTTTAGCTAAATTACTTATCAATGCAATTCCAATTACCTTGTTTAATGTTTATGGTCCCACGCACTGTGATTCTTCCTTTTGGCCAACAATCACTTCCAAATGCATCCAACATAAAGACAATTGTTTCCTTCTAGGTGGTGATTGTAATCAGATAGTTGATCCCTTCTCAGATCGTAAGTCCTCTGTACGCTTCACCTCACATAAGCCCCATAAACAGTTCTTGGATACTATTACACAGGCCCACTTTGTTGACTCTTAGAGACTCACTCATCCAGACACTTTAGATTTTTCTTTCTTCTCTCCCCCACATGCTTCCTTCTCTCGTCTAGACTATATTTTTCTCTCCTCTTCTTTATCCCAAAATCTATTATCTTCCTCTATCGAACCGATTGTCATCTCTGACCATTCTCCTATTATTACAGACTTTGACCTCCTTCCCCCTCTTCCTAAATCATCTTGTTGGTGTTTTAATTCTTCCCTACTAACTGACCCTAATTTCTCCACATCCTTTCGCCCTTTTACTACTGAATTCTTTCAGCTCAACTTTGACCTTCATCTCTCCCCATATGTTTTATGGGATTCTTTCAAAGCTACAGCCCGGGGATTCATTATTGATTTTGTTTCTAAGAAGAAAAAAAAAAAATCTCCATAAGCGTACTGTTGCTTTAGCGCATATTAAATCCTTGGAACATCGGTTTTATACTTCCTCCCCCAAACATATGCCTTCTGAACTCCTTCAAGCTAAAATTGCCTTCAACAAACTCACCACTGATTCGGCTTCTTCCTTCCTTCTTCGTAGTAGCGCTCGCTACTATGGGGGTCGTAACAAATCGGGCAAATTACTCGCTAATTGCCTTAAGTCGCGGAAAGAACGTACTTTCATAGATTCCATCTATTCCCCTTCTAATGTTCTCCTGCACACCGATAAGGATATTTTGAACCAATTTCAATCTTTTTATAAATCTTTGTTTACTCCCGAAAATCCCCCTTCATCTACTCTTCTTCAATCATATTTTGATAATCTGCCTCCACCTGATACATCCCATCTTCACTTCTCAGATATCGAAACTGATTTTATCTTACATGAACTTTCCACTGCATTATCTTCCCTTACCAAAGGCAAAACTCCAGGTCCTGATGGTTTTCCGGTTGAATTTTATTTACACTTTTCTGATCTTCTTTTGCCCAAACTTCTCTCTCTATTTCAGTCTTTTTGCTCTACTGGTCTTGCCCAAAGTTCCTTTCAAGATGCCACTATCTGTCTTATCCCTAAAGAAGGTCGCGATCTGAAATTCTGTAAGAATTACCGCCCTATCTCTTTGGTTAATGTCGACTATAAACTATATGCTAAACTGTTAGCCCTACGTCTTGATCCCTTCATGCCATCCCTCATTGGGAAGGAACAATGCGGATTTGTTAAAGGTCGTCTCACATCGGATAATTCCAGACTTTTCCTCAATGTTTTAAAAAAAGTCTCTTCTCTTTCTATCCCCCTGGCAGCTATCTCATTAGATGCTGAAAAAGCCTTCGACAGAGTTGATTGGTCTTTCCTACTTGCTTCCCTAAAACGGCATGGTTTTGGTCCCAAATTTATTTCGTTTATTTCTCTAATTTATTCTACTCCCAAAGCTTCAGTCCTGGTAAATGGTCAATTCACTTAATCTTTCACACTTCAACGTGCGGTTCGTCAAGGATGCCCTCTTTCCCCGCTTCTTTTTATTTTAGCTCTTGAGCCCTTTCTATCCTCTATTGGTAACAATTCTTTGATTTCTGGTTTTCCATATGGAGATCATCAACTCAAATTGTCTGCTTATGCTGATGATATTCTCTTATTTATTTCCGATCCAGTTTCTTCTGTCCCTTCTTTGTTAGCTGAGTTTGAGAAGTTTTCTCTTGTCTCAGGTTATAAAATCTATTCCGACAAGACCGAAATTCTTCCCTTGACTAAATATTGTCTCCCACACTTCTTTACCTCCACAGGCTTTGCTTGGAATAGTAATAAGATAAAGTATCTTGGAGTTCTTTTCACTAATTCTATCTCCTCCTCTATCAAACTTAATATGAATGCAGTCATCTCTAGAATTGAGCGATTACTATCCTCTTGGAATCCTCTCTTTCTTTCCTGGTGGGGTCGTCTTGACTCTGTCAAGATGATGATCGCACCTATCCTGATTTATTTACTCTCTATGCTTCCTGTCCACATCCTGGCCACTTACTTTCGTCGCATTGACTCTATTCTATCCAAATTTCTGTGGAAACAGAAAAAGCCTCGTATATCTTTTGCGTCTCTTCGCAAACCCAAATCAAATGGAGGAATTAATTTTCCAGACTTTCAACTCTATCATAAGTCCTTCTTTCTTCGTCAGGCTTCCCGATGGCTATCGTCAGAGTTATCCCCTTTTTCTCCTCTTTGGCTTCATGTTGAACGTTCTTTACTACTACCCTTTACATTTCAAGATGTTCTTCGCTTTACTTCTAAGTCTCCTTATACTATCCCTCCTCTGTTCAAACATACTTCTTCTCCTTTGAAGCCTTTACTTTCCCCATTGATCATTTCTCGTGAGTCTTTTCTACTTTTACCCATTTGGTACAACTCGCTTATCCTTTTGCACAATAGACCTATTTCCTGGTCCTCTTGGAGATCGAAAGGTATTATTTGGGTTCATCATCTCTTTGATGGCTCTTCACCTTACTCCTTTCCTCAATTTCAGTTGCAGTTTCACTGCCCTCGTTCATTTGCACAGAAATATTATATCCTTATGGAAATTGTCCTCGATCGCTATTATTCTCTCCCTTCTTCAGAAATATCTCCCCCTTCTTCCCCTCTTCTTTCCATACTCTCCACTGTTCCTAAAGCCTCTCTTATCTATCGCTTCTTCTCTGCTCCCAACCCTGACCGTCCCAAATCTAAGATAGAATTATTCCGGGATGAAGGAGTTAGCTTGTTCCTGGTCTATCTCTCTCTGGGATAAATTATGGATTAAAACTTTGAGGACCTCTCGCTCTGCATCCCTTACTCAGTCCATCTTTTTCTTCTATCATAGACTTTATCTTTCTCCTCTTTCCCTGTCTCGTTTCCTTTCTTCTTCCACTTCTAACTGCTGGACATGCAATGCCCCTGAAGCTGATCTCTTTCACCTTTTCTTTCTCTGTCCTTCTGTTCAAGTTTTTTGGAAACAAGTTTGGTCTCGCATCTCACACATCTTTACACTCTCTGTTCCCTACTCCAATTCCCTTATCTTTCTAGGAAGTCTTTCGGACTCTTTGGACCTCCTTGATCTCATGTTAGCCCACGCTTTTCAATACATTGCATCCAATTGGAAGTCCCTTACAAATCTCTCCATTCGTGGTTGGTGGAATCTCCTGTGTAACTCCCATAGACTTGATGTTGCCTTTGCATCCCCTTGTAAACCTCCTCGCAATGTTGAGCTTTATTGGTTACCCCTTACTTTGTTTTTAGATCAGTCTGTCAACAAAGGTTATACTCCACTTTCCTCTGACAATTTTAGACCCCCTTGAACATATGTACTTCTGCCTACAGTCTTGTTCCTTAAATTTCACAGTTTAGGTTTTTCACGCATGTTATAATTGATACTTCTGCTTTTAGCTATTGTGCACTTGTTTTTTGCTTTTCCTAGCCGATAATGGTTTATTCCTATACTTACATATATATATGATTGCTGTTAACATGGTTTTTATTTTCCCTCTTCCCCTTCCTTCTTCCCTCCCCCCCCTTAAAATTAGAAAATGCTTGGATTTTCTCTGTGCCACCAGTAGTTAATATTCATTTTTATTTCCTATTTTTTCTTATTCATTTTGTTCCTACTGATATCACCTTGCTGTTTTTTTTATATCCTGTTGATTCAATAAAGCTTTCAAACATAAAAAAGAAATAGTGATCCCCTAACACTAACTGGATACTTTCCGAATGTGAAGCCTATACAAAAGCAGGAACCATACTGGAACATAACAAAACCACATGATAGGAAGTTATACTTCCAATTCAGAGTTGGTACCTTGCCAATAAGGTTATTTTCTGAAAAATGAGACGTGCAAACCAGTGTCTCCTGTTCAGTATGCCTCGTTCATCCAGAGTCTCTGGCCCATTTACTGTTCGCTTGCCCAGCTTATACGACTCTGCACCGTATGTGGCTGACCCCGATCTTTAGATCACTGGGAACTGGAAGCAATGAAGTGGCGCTTAGACTACTTCGTGCAGAAACAATGACATCCATCGTCATCACTATGGCAAAGTTTTTAGGCTGGGCATGGTCTATTGGATCTCAAATCATTTCAATTGGATAGCGGGTATGCTATGTGTATAAGCACTGATTCCCAAATGCCTCTAAATCTTTGATCCAGAAAAGGGGGTGGTGATGAACAGAGTGTCTGAATTAGGCAGACCACTCTTACCCAGCCCAAAGATCAGGGCTTGATCCATCACCGTTTTTTAGCTCACTGCACCATCCCAGCTCAGAACTTGGCTATATGCAAATTAGTCTGACCCTGGCCCAGTGCATCATGGGAACAGGGCAGACCAAACTACCAAGCCAATTCTTATACTGGGAAGGAAACAAGCTACCGGGGACCGGTTTCTGGCATTTCAGCCGTCTTCGGCCCGGCTTGCTTGAATCCTGATGGTGCAATGAGCTAGGGACTCACATCTGAGTATACCCTTCCACGCTTATGGTGGACAAAAATGATTCAGAAAAGGGGGTGGTGATGAACAGAGTGTCTGAATTAAGCAGACCACTTTTACCCAGTCCAAAGATCAGGGCTTGATCCATCACCGTTTTTTAGCTCACAGCACCATCCCAGCTCAGAACTTGGCTATATGCAAATTTGTCTGACCCTGGCCCAGTGCATCATGGGAACAGGGCAGACCAAACTACCAAGCCAATTCTTATACTGGGAAGGAAACAAGCTACCGGGGACCGGTTTCTGGCATTTCAGCCGTCTTCGGCCCGGCTTGCTTGAATCCTGATGGTGCAATGAGCTAGGGACTCACATCTGAGTATACCCTTCCACGCTTATGGTGGACAAAAATGATTCAGAAAAGGGGGTGGTGATGAACAGAGTGTCTGAATTAAGCAGACCACTCTTACCCAGTCCAAAGATCAGGGCTTGATCCATCACCGTTTTTTAGCTCACTGCAGCATCCCAGCTCAGAACTTGGCTATATGCAAATTAGTCTGACCCTGGCCCAGTGGCATCATGGGAACAGGGCAGACCAAACTACCAAGCCAATTCTTATACTGGGAAGGAAACAAGCTACCGGGGACCGGTTTCTGGCATTTCAGCCGTCTTCGGCCCGACTTGCTTGAATCCTGATGGTGCAATGAGCTAGGGACTCACATCTGAGTATACCCTTCCACGCTTATGGTGGACAAAAATGATTCAGAAAAGGGGGTGGTGATGAACAGAGTGTATGAATTAAGCAGACCACTCTTACCCAGTCCAAAGATCAGGGCTTGATCCATCACCGTTTTTTAGCTCACTGCACCATCCCAGCTCAGAACTTGGCTATATGCAAATTAGTCTGACCCTGGCCCAGTGCATCATGGGAACAGGGCAGACCAAACTACCAAGCCAATTCTTATACTGGGAAGGAAAAAAGCTACCGGGGACCGGTTTCTGGCATTTCAGCTGAGTAAGAGCCCGTCCTCTACTTAAACCTGCTGCCACCTACGACGCGCAGCGAGAACGCGCAGCGCCCGCGCCTAAGCCGCGCCGAAGACCCGCCAAAGACCTGTCCATCTGTGCCCGTCCGTGACAGTACGGGACACGGGGCACGAACCTATGCCCTATCCAATCCACATAATAGAGGTATGACTGCAGAGCACCTTAAATCTATGTGCCCCAAATTCCACAAAGATTGCGCTGTATTACTGCCCACGCTTACCGGATGCCCCCCATGAGGTAACTGCAGTTTTTCGCTCACCAATCTTCAGCCCTATTCTGATCCCCAAATCAATAACCCAAACTGTAAACCATACGTAACTTCTTATAACCAAGAATTCTCTTTTTGCAGTGTAAACTGTAGATCGTTGCCACAACATAAGTTAGATATATTTAACCTCCTACTCGAATATAAACCTTGCGCCCTCTTTTTAACCGAAACATGGCTGCACGAAAGCTCCGGCCCTGACATAGCAACTGCTCTCCCCTCCGATTATGCCATAGTCAGGAGAGACCGTGTTGGTCAAACTGGCGGAGGAATTGCTATCATTTTCAACAGAAAATTTACTTGCACATTAGAACCCGCCCTCATCCCTGACTGTGAAGCTGCTTTTTTTAAAATGACCCTTAACCATAACTTCACAGCTTCAGGCATCTTAATATATAGACCTCCGGGGAACGCCAGCACATGGGCCGCTAACCTGGCTAACTTCATTTCACCTTTTTATCTCGCCTCAAAAAATTTCACTCTCTTAGGAGACTTAAATATGCACTTCGATGATCCTACCAATACGGCTTGCACTAACTTATTGGACGACCTAACAGCTTTGAATTTATCACTACTAAACTCGGGTCCGACCCACAAAGCAGGACATCTTTTAGATCCCATCCTTTCAAACATTCCTGAATTGAAGTGGACAAACACATCTCCAATTTGCTGGTCAGACCACCATCTAATCTATTTTAGACTTAAATTACCCGCATTTAAACCCAATATCGCCTGGCCTGTCTCTGTCTTCAGAAACTGGAAACAGCTTGATATTGGCTTCCTCAACAGAACTCTTGCCCAGAATCCTCCAGCCCCAGCCTCCGACATAGAAAGCATTGCTCTAGCCACGCACTCATGGCTGGAAAATGCTGTCAACAGATGCCTCCCTCCATCTAAAGTTAAAAATAACACTCACCGCCCCCCAGCCCCATGGTTTACTGAGCCCCTAAAAATACAAAAGTCCAAATGCAAAGCCCTGGAAAGAAAATGGCGGAAAGACTACGCCCACGAACACAAAGTAACATACCACAAAGCCAGGAACGAATATCACTCCGCCTGCACAAGAGCACGAGCACTTTATGTGGCAAATACCATAAACTCAGCACAAAACAAGGCGAAAACGCTTTTCAATACAGTCAAAGACCTCGCAGGAGAAAAAACGACTGCACCAACTCAGCCGCTGGATAAAAAACAATGCCAAGAACTCGCCCACTTCTTTTGTGATAAAATTGAAACAATCATCTCAGGTATAAAAAGCAAACCCCCTACTCATATCCCTGAAGAAGACACCCCCCCCCCAGTGTGAGTGTTATTAACACTCTTGAACACTGGCCAGCCATTACCCTGGAATCACTCAACTCCATTCTTAGAACCGTCAAATCAGGCTCCCCCCGTGATCCAATACCTGCCTCTGTTCTTAAGCAATTGGACACTCCCTCTTTGACCATCATTGCAGACACTTTAAACTCCTCACTTCAGCTTTCCGCAGTTCCCTCACTCTGGAAACACGCGATGGTCAGCCCACTCTTAAAAAAACCGACAGCCAACCCTGAACTTTTAGCAAATTATCGGCCCATCTCCCTTCTCCCAATTTTTTCAAAATTACTGGAACGACATGTTCATACTACCCTTACTCTTTTCACTGAAGAGAACTCTCTCCTTCACTCATCACAGTCCGGCTTCAGAGCAGGTTTCTCTACGGAAACAGCCTTACTAGGAGTTACCGAAAACATAAGAAAACTCCTTGACGACGGTCAGACAGTCGCACTCATTTTATTAGATCTGAGTGCGGCCTTTGATACCATCTCCCACTCCAAACTCCTGGCCACCTTAGAGAGAATCGGCATCCGTGGTGATGCACTAAAATGGATTGCGTCTTTCCTGTCACACAGAACCTTCCAAATTACATCCCTTGTTCAGAGTCAGTAAATGCCCTTCACGGAGTACCACAGGGCTCTATCCTGAGCCCTTTGTTCTTTAACTTATATCTTAGACCCCTAGCTGACCTAGCTGATAAATCAGGGCTAACTCTGATGACATACGCTGATGATTCCCAAATCATCTTCTCCCTATCAGAAGCAAGCCTATTGGCCCCATCTTGTCTCAAACAAGGCCTCCAAAATATCTTCAGCTGGATGTCAGCAAACCAGCTGAAGTTAAATGGAGACAAGATCGAGGTCCTTCTTCTGGGGAAAAACAAAGACTTGTGGAACTCCTCTCACTGGCCTTCCGAACTCGGCTCCATCCCTACTCCGGCAACTCACGTGAGAAATCTTGGTGTTATCATCGATAACACCCTCTCAATGAAACAACAGGCAAACAAAGTGGTCGGCCTTTGTTTCACGATCATGAAATGGCTGAGAAAGATTCTATGGATGTTGCCCCTTGCCACCCAGAAGACCGTAGTCAATGCATTGATAACATCCCGGCTTGACTACGGCAACATCCTTTACCTGGGTTCCAACCAAGCCGTCACCAAACGCCTGCAACTTGCCCAAAATGCGGCTGCAAGACTGCTTTGCAACATCCCCAAAAAATCTAGCGTGTCTAAATATCTAATTGACCTTCATTGGCTCAGGGTGGAAAACCGCATTAGGTTCAAAGCCCTGAGCTTCATGTTCAAAATCAAATCTGGCACCGCACCAAAATATCTACTATCTCTTGCAACCCCCTCCCTTCCACCTAGAGAACTGCGCTCACAGACCTCAGCACTATTTACAACCCCGATATTCAAACTAGCGAGAATGGGAGGGAGATCCTTCTCGGTACTAGGGCCCACTCTTTGGAACAATCTTCCGCTCCACATTCGTAAGGAAGACAACTATGCCAGATTTAGAAAGAACCTGAAGACCTGGCTCTTCCACAAATAATTCTTTCATTTATCAATTTTCTTCTTCTTCTGTCCGATCTGTCATCGGCGCCGGGAAACCCTTTTTGGGTAGCTGTGCGCCATATAAATTTAAAAAATAAATAAATAAATAATAAATTAATTTATTTCTTGTTCAATAAGTAGCAAAAAGATATAATGTATGTAACTATTACCAAGATGTGTTTAAAGTGCCAAATGCCCGTTTTTATTTTTAAATGTTTTAACTGATTTTATACCTCTTAGTGCAATCTATTTTAATGTGCTAGTAATTAACGGTCATGTGTCTTCTTAAGTTTTGTACATCTGCTTTGATGATGAATATTGACGAATAAAGCTAGTATGACTGACTAACAGTGCTTTAAAAATCTCGTTTTATTGATTGATTGAGATGAAGCAGTGCACCACCCCAGCCTTTGTGAGGTGTTCAGCCCCTACTTTCATTGGTCCAATGGTTTCAGGTCAGTTACAAGTATTTTATTTCTATTTGTTAATAAACCTTTCCTCAGTGTTTCTATGTGAAAGACTAGTGCTATATTAAAGAAACACATATCTGCGAAAACCTACTCATATCTCGCACAGTAAAGACAATTGCTTCACACTTTATTGCTTTTCAAGCACATTGAGCTGGGGCTGCCCTGGGCAGTTTCTTGAGCATCACACTGGGTTGGATTAATTTACCAGCCCACAGTCTCATCTCAACAGTGATGTGGGAAAAGGCCTGCCACTACCTTTTCCATAGGGTTCCGTAACGTTTAATTCACAGTTTCATAATTTAACTCCTTTACCGCGGCGTAAATTCCGCCGCGGTGCAGGAGTTCTGAAGAGTGGGCGGGGCCGCTTTGCCAATGGACGTGCGCAGCACTATCGAGGAAATGCTCGCGACGAATGTTGGCTGATGCGCTCATGCAAGGGTTTAAGAATTGACATTTTTTCAATAATAGCTATCTACAACAAAATAATTGTTGTTACTCATTTATCGGAAATAGCAAACAATTACTGTCACAGTTAGTAGTCCTGGCTGGCTTTAGGTATTTTTCAGTTGTTGTGTTATACCTGGAAGCAATACCAAAAAGCTCAGAGGGAAGTCAAAATAACGGCCGGTATCACAGAAATCATAAACAGTTAGGCCCCCATTAGGATGGCAGGCGGTCTTTGCCCGCCCGTCATCCCATCGTGGAAAGGGACCGCCTGCCATAAGGGCGGGGATCCTGTGGGGGAAATTAGGATGCGCCTGCCACAGTAGCGGGTGCATCCTATATTTTTAACATTGCGGCGGGCGGTGCTGAATGCACCGCCCGCCGCAATTGTAAAACAGGAGCCCAGATTACTACCGATGCCCAGGCCGCTGGCGCAAACCGCCTCTTAGTTCCCATGTTGAATAGTTACCAAATAAAGACACGGGCGCTGGAAGCAGGAATCAAGAACAGAGTTTATTTCTCATGAGGAGAGCCAGTCATTTCGGACACGAAACACAGTGTCGTTCGGGAGTTGCTCTAACAAGTGAGCTGAGACTCCGTCTTTTATACTTTACAAAACACTTGGCATTACCATCATGATATTGTGTAACAAGGAAAATACAACCCCATGATCCTCGTGTCAATCCTACCCCACATGTGTTCACAATAGGGACCCTTGACCTGCTGATAAGAGGGGAGGGCAATCACGCAGCTGAGTGTTCCGTCAACAGTTTTAGGATGAGTGCGCCTGATCATAGCCCAAGGGGTGGGGTGGCCAGGATCAATAGTGGGTCCTTTGAAGAGGAGTGACTTCATACAATAAGGGCAGTAAACGGTATCTCCTGGCTTAGGCGATGGCCCCGGACATGTGTGGTCAGCTGGACTCGGGGGAAGGGGTCATCAAAGGAGTGGTATTCATGCCGCGTGGACAATCGAGCGCGGAGGGAAGGCTTGTCAACAGAGGGGCATTCATGGAAGGAAAGGAGGTGTTGGTCAGGCGCGGCCGTGGCTCCCAAGGACAGGGTCTTGCAGAAGAAGAAGGTTTATGACTTGCCCATGTGAGGAGAAAGGAGGGGGGGGGGAGCCAGGGTGGACACAGGGACAGAGTCACAGAGAGAGAGAGAGAGAGAGATCTTATGACCCGTACATGAGAGAGCGGGGGCAGTCAGGTGCAGCTGGGGAGGGCTATGTCAGCAAAGGCGAAGGATGCCTTCTTCAAGAGGGAAGGGGGGGTTTGTGCGGGTCTAGCAGAAGGGTTGCCTTTCACAGGAGGGTCGCGCAGAGGGAGAGGGTTTCATGGTCTATGCATGAGAGAGGGGGTTTAAGATACGCGCAGGAGGGAAGCCGGGGATTCCAATGGGTAAAAGGCCATGGTGCCTAGAATGGCTGTACATATGCATATGGGTACGGGCTCTTACTGGCAGAGTGATACGGTCAATAATTTACGGTATTCATGGTGCTCACAGGGAGAGGAGTGGGAGAAGAAGGGAAATGAATGCTGTTTATGTACATCAATTTCTTCAATTTCCACAGTCGCCCCTTTTTACATTACAGCGTTCATTTTTTGCAATTGATGGGGTTACAGATAGACAGGCATCGTTGAAGAATTAGCATTCGTTGATACTAACATTTGGCGTACAATCATAGACAGTTGAGGTGATGGGCAGAATGCAGCACATAGGAAATTGCATTTCGTTGAGTTCCTAACAATTAAGCGCCCTACATAGCATAAATGTTTCTGACTTAAAAAATGTGACCAATTAACAGTTTTGACCAAGTAGTTGAGAGCGGAATTCAGTTCAATACACAAGATTTCTTCATCACAGTGTCTTTTTATCAGTGAGCCATCACTGGTAGGCTCTAGTCCGTGTACTTTTGTTGGCGCTGTTGAGCACCGGCGGTGGAGCTATAGGTCCAGCTCGGTTCTATCCTTACGCGTTGCAGGGTGCGGTCAGTCCTCTGCTGTTAGACCACAGTCCTGTTCCCTAAACAATCCGTTTGGCGGCGCCTTATGCTCGGCACCTGTATTTCCGTGGCAACACCCTATTCCCACTTGAATGCAGTTCTTCCCTTTGGCAAAAAGTCACGTGGAAAAGAGGGTGAGTGTGGTTCAAATAGTCGATAGGAGAGAGAGCGGAGTTGGGTCAGAGTTCCTGGGACACACAAAAGGGACCAAGGGAGCAAAGGATAACAAGCAGGCAGGCCCATCAATCGGGCCCAAAGAAGGGGAACGGAGACTCCAGGCACACGTGGGTTAGCAGACGGAGGGCTTCAAGGCGGCCCGTCATTTTTCATTTTCCACGTTGAAATTGCGGTCTCGTCCCGTATCTTGTTGCTCTGCAGCTCCATCTTTGGTCGAGGTCACACGTGTCCCAAGATCTGCAGCCAGGCTGTACGTCACATCTGACCCCTCTCCTTCGGTGATCGTGAATCTTTGAATAGGTACAAAACAAGGTTTTAGAGAAATGGCAGAAGAAGATATCTACGTATGTGAATTCCTCCCTCAATTCTACGCATTTGGGAGATACGCTCATCGGTCACAGTCAGAGGTCTATTACCAAGCAGTGCATATGTCAGCATTCCTACTGAGTTCATGCCAGGTTTATTCATTGTCCTATTCATAACTCAAGTGAGGATAAATGAGATTCCCATCAACTGTGCATTTCATCATATTCAACATTTTGGAGCATTTCCCTTCAAGGCTGGCTAACCTTTTCAAACAGGGCGGGGGTGCCATCATCGAGAGTCAGGTAAAACAAGGTTTTCTCGAGGGACGACAGTTACTCATGGTCATCATGTTTATATCCGGGACAGCAGCTGGGGTCTATCAAAATGGGGCGGGGATGCATCGGGCGCTCGCGCTTGGGTGCAAAGGGGGTGGGGCAATCTGGGCATTGGGGGTCAATCTAGACGTTGGCGTTCGTCTCTAATGAACGGAAAATAAGGTGCCACTGACATACAGTTCCCCTATAAAGGGCCAGATCTGGGGGACCTTAGTCGTCTTACCTGTCCTTTCCTTCTCAGCCAATTCAAGTTCATTCATTTTGCAGAAAGGAGAGGTAGTAATATGGCGAGATACAATCATTTTAGTTTCGGTCAATTTCGCTGAACACCTTCGCGTTCAATAAGTATCCAATCAGACTGGTGCCGGTGGGGCACAATTTTACCACAAAGAGGGAGAGAAAATAGGGAGACTCTCATAGAGAGTGAGAGTCGTCCGCAACCTAAACGAGCCATTCGGTACACGTATGACATGTAGAGGGAGAGAGAGAGGGACGTGTACGAAAAATAGGTCATTTAGTGCGCTCACAATCACAGAACAGTAGAGGTCAGGTAACACGCAAATACAGACAGAGGGAAGACATAAATCCGTACATCACATACACACAAACTCAGACAAGGAAGACAGCACATGTATTATATATATATAAGACATTCACGACAAAACAGAAAACAACAGGTGGCCAACAAAATCCATATTATATCCTAGGTATCTTTACTATCCTATTTATCTACGTGCTTAGCTCTTTCTACCCTTCCCTCCTTTTCATTCTCGCCAGTTATCTCTGCGAGCGTTCTCAATTGCCAATACTTACACCTCGGTTAGTCGATCAGAATTTAACCTGGTCGCGCTATTTACCCATGGTTGGATCTTAAACCATTTTTCAGTTCCTTCCTTTGGTGGGAAGTTCTCCAGGCTGAGGCAACGGCAAGTATTGATCGGGAGAACAGTCGGACAGCTTGGCTATATCTATAAGAGTGTGAGAAAGGGGGGCAGTGCATTTTGAACATCAGCAACATTTCTAACTTCCCAGACGGGTGGTGCCGTGGTAACCCTTACCCACACAGTTTTCCTTGTCCTTTCCCTACCTAGTCAAACGTCTAGTTACATTGTCTAACGTGTTATTTCTAGTCAATTTTCGTCATACAGTACCCGTCAAGTTTCTATGTCAGTCCATCCTCCCAGTCGCTATGTTCTAAGGAGGAACAGTCATGTTTAAGTCTACGTCTTTTTGAAAACTTGTCGTCATAACGACTACACACATATTCCCTCTTTCCCTTTTTCGTCGGTGGTTTGACCATCGCTCTCCCACACTTCAGCCGACGTTCTGACGTGACCTGCAGAAGGGAGGAGAAAGAAGGGGTGGGGGGGCAGCATTCAAAGCACATCAGCATGCAGTAGTCTGAAAATGTCTTTACCTACCACATACTTGACCTATCTCCACGTACTGCATTTCGTTACCATCTCGGCGTTTAAGCCCAGAGGGACCAGTAATGTCAGATAGATAATCATTGACGATTCGCATATCCATATGAGTTACTTGGTCGCAACCCCTTTTGTTAGGTGCAAGGGTGGCGGTCAGGTGGTATTTCTGTGGTGTCGTTTTAAGGGCGTCTAAGACACTTTGCCGGCTGCCTGTGACACATAATGTAGCTGCTAAATATCTGGTCCTTTTTAACCTTCATCTTTCATCATACTTATTCTTCGCTCACAGTAGCAAGACATCCAAAACTCATTAATGCAACCGCTACAACCATGCTTTCTTTTTCAAAATACTTTTAATAAAAAGTGTTGATGTATAAATACAGGCCTACAACCCAGTGGACCGGCCACGGAGCAGATTGAAACTGTACATAAGAAGCATAAAGTGCAGCAGTGCAATAAAATCGTATTAAACTTCCCTACAGAGCAAGCATGATGCATGTCAAGAATTCAGTTTTAATTAATTCATAAAGTCATTACCCAATGCTCATTCATTACCTAAATTACACCAATTCATTTTCCACATCATAATCAGTACCCACCCTAAGTCAGTTCTTTGTTCGAGTACATGCTCAATATCCTTCATATCTACTTTCATTATCCAAAGACTGCATACATATCTCGGGACAAAAAAAAGCTGCGCGGTCAGGGTGCAACAAAGTTTATTCAAAAAAAAAGTCTCATCTTGTGTCGGCGCCATTTTGGGTGAGGTTAGGCAGGTTCCGGTATAGTCAGAATGTTTCCAATGACTCATGGCCGGACCAGAACCTTCCGTTGGTAGTTCAAAAAGTTTTGTGCAATGTGGTAACAGTCTAACAGTATGGACCAGTAGTCAAAGAGTGGGGAGGGCGGCAACATTTTTCCTACCGGGTCATTCTGGTGTTCCACCGGAACTGAACAAGTCTGTGCCGTGGCTGAATTTTAGCCATTTCCAAACCGAGGCTGGCGCCGGCAGGAGTGCACCGATGTCACGGTTCCCAGTGAGGGGGGGGCGGGGGCGCCCATGTGGAGGGATCGGGGTGCCCCCCGGCTCTCATAGAATCTTCAAAGTTGAGGAGAGAAGGCATGGGGCGTGTGCCCGTCCTGGGCAAAAGACCGCTTTTTGATGTTGACCCTCTTTACGTAAGAGCATTGGGGTGTCGCTGGAAGCCTCCACCTGGAGGGAGGTGGGGGAGGGGAGGTGGGGGAGGCTCGTTCGCGTCACCTCCCCCTTCCAGCGACCCCGCGCCGTTCTCCGGCTCGAGCGCTTCGGTATGGGCCGTGCCAGCCATTGGAGATGGGGGGGGGGGGTCGGTGGCTGAGGCAAGACATCCCCCCCTTCGACATGTGGCGGGACTACCTGCAACTATCCAGGCGTTGGCATGTGGCGGGACTACCTGCAACTGTCAGGCGTTGGGTGTAGTTGCGGCCATTATAGCACAAAGAAATGCCGCCATCCTCGCTTTGGCTTCGGCCTTCGACGAAAGCCGGATCAGGCGAGAGAGAGAGGGTGGTCGGTGGCCGAGGCAAGACAGCCCCCTCTCTCCCCGTGCCCTGCAGGGCGGCAGAAGAGGAGAGATGGAGAGGTCCTTATCATTCTTTGGGCCGCCTGCCCAACAGCATCTCCTACTGACCGCGGCCAGGCGAGCCCCGCATGCCTCGAGGCCTCGCCCTCCGGATGGGCGTAACCGCGGACCTGTTGCACTTCGGGAGCTTCCGGAATGGGGGTAGGTACCTATTGAATTGTTTCTATTTCATGTGACCGTTATTTGGGCGTGGTGGGCAATGAGGCAGACATGTTTGGAGCAGGAGTAGGCAGTGGAGTCTAACTACCTCGTGGCTGCCTTGCTGTCGATTTTTCGCCATTTTATATTTCTTATTACGAACTATTTCTAATGTTTCTTATTTTTAGTGAAGTCAAAAGCTCATCAGGGGGTTACTGACTTAGCCTGATTTCTTTTTATTTTACCTTCTTTTCCTTAGCGTGTTTCGAGCTAAAGTTTTCTGTTAGTAGGGAACGGTGATCACTTCATATTTTTATGTGTCCTTTTCACTAGGGGGTACTTCTGGACGGACCAGGCGAGTTCCCTCCAATAAATGGTCCGGGTTGGAACTAGATTATCGATCAAAGGGGAACATATATTCCTTCATTAGGGTATCATCCTGGACGGACCAAGCGATGTACTTCCACTTACTAGGGTAGCCTCCTGGACGGACCAGATGGCCTACTTCCACTAAATGGCCCATGAGCGCGGAGCATATGTCCTCCATAAGGGTAGTCTCCTGGGCGGACCATGCGAGCTACCCCCCAAATAACCAATCAGTGGGGAGTGGGTAGGACTGACGAATTCACAAAGGGGCATAACCTACCCTTTACTACTTGCAAAGACTAGATAGAATATTTCTACTCCACGTTGTTTGCAGGCAGAAAATACCTCAAACGAAACAATTCCTGGAACAACAATGTCCAGGCAACCAATCAATCAGTGGGGAGAAAAACAGGCATGACGGATTACAACGGGGACAAACGTCTGCATTACCTGCCCTTCGCTATCCAGAAAGGAAGACAGAATATTTCTACTCGTCTCAGTTTGTAGACAGGGAAGATCTCAAAGAGCAATAATCGATTATTAATCGATTTCAAACAATCAGTGGGGAGAAAAGTAGGCATGACGGATTACAACGGGGACAAAAGTCTGCATTACCTACCCTTCTCTATCTGCAAAGAGGGACGACGTTCCTATTCGTCACTGTTTGCAAACGGAGAATGTCTCGTTCTCCAGAAGAGAACCAATATGTCAAGTAGCATTCAAAGCTAAATGAACCAATACCAACAATATCAGTATACAAATACCGATTCCAATACAATCAATCAATCAATCAGGTGGATAGAACCACCCTACCAATCAGGCGTAAAAACACCCTACTTAATCTTACCCGGACCGGACCATACGGACAGTTCTTCATCTTCCTCCTCCAGCGCCCGATCGTTCTCTTACTCCATGTAGCATTCCTGTGGGATTCCAGTCAGGACAATAGGTCACTCAAGAGAGGTCCGTTCAGAATTGGTGAAGTTCTTTCGATCGGCAGCCGGGCTAGGGCCCTCTCAAGGCAGGTATACTCCGATCATTTAGATGTTCACTTCTTCGTCTGGATCTCTCTTACCGGACCTTATGTCACTGATGGACCCCGCGTTGGGACGCCAATTGTAAAACAGGAGCCCAGATTACTACCGATGCCCAGGCCGCTGGCGCAAACCGCCTCTTAGTTCCCATGTTGAATAGTTACCAAATAAAGAGACGGGCGCTGGAAGCAGGAATCAAGAACAGAGTTTATTTCTCATGAGGAGAGCCAGTCATTTCGGACACGAAACACAGTGTCGTTCGGGAGTTGCTCTAACAAGTGAGCTGAGACTCCGTCTTTTATACTTTACAATACACTTGGCATTACAATCATGATATTGTGTAACAAGGAAAATACAACCCCATGATCCTCGTGTCAATCCTACCCCACATGTGTTCACAATAGGGACCCTTGACCTGCTGATAAGAGGGGAGGGCAATCACGCAGCTGAGTGTTCCGTCAACAGTTTTAGGATGAGTGCGCCTGATCATAGCCCAAGGGGTGGGGTGGCCAGGATCAATAGTGGGTCCTTTGAAGAGGAGTGACTTCATACAATAAGGGCAGTAAACGGTATCTCCTGGCTTAGGCGATGGCCCCGGACATGTGTGGTCAGCCGGACTCGGGGGAAGGGGTCATCAAAGGAGTGGTATTCATGCCGCGTGGACAATCGAGCGCGGAGGGAAGGCTTGTCAACAGAGGGGCATTCATGGAAGGAAAGGAGGTGTTGGTCAGGCGCGGCCGTGGCTCCCAAGGACAGGGTCTTGCAGAAGAAGAAGGTTTATGACTTGCCCATGTGAGGAGAAGGGAGGGGGGGGGGAGCCAGGGTGGACACAGGGACAGAGTCACAGAGAGAGAGAGAGAGAGAGATCTTATGACCCGTACATGAGAGAGCGGGGGCAGTCAGGTGCAGCTGGGGAGGGCTATGTCAGCAAAGGCGAAGGATGCCTTCTTCAAGAGGGAAGGGGGGGTTTGTGCGGGTCTAGCAGAAGGGTTGCCTTTCACAGGAGGGTCGCGCAGAGGGAGAGGGTTTCATGGTCTATGCATGAGAGAGGGGGTTTAAGATACGTGCAGGAGGGAAGCCGGGGATTCCAATGGGTAAAAGGCCATGGTGCCTAGAATGGCTGTACATATGCATATGGGTACGGGCTCTTACTGGCAGAGTGATACGGTCAATAATTTACGGTATTCATGGTGCTCACAGGGAGAGGAGTGGGAGAAGAAGGGAAATGAATGCTGTTTATGTACATCAATTTCTTCAATTTCCACACAATGTTAAAAATACATGCTCTGCATTTCAAAGCACAACGTGACAGGCACCGCGCGGTGCCTGCCACGTTGTCCTTTGAAATGCAGAGGGGTACCTTAGGTACCCCCCATGTGCACCTCCCACCCCCATAGTCCTTGGGGGTCAGCAATGCCCCCAAAGTAGACCCCGCATGCCTTTCCGTGGCGGCAATGTCGCTATGGAAAGGCATTGGTAAATGCCCATCCAAATATGGCTGGCGGTGTTTAATAGACACCGCCGCCATATAAACCCTTTTCAACCCTGGTCCCAAGGCCACTGGGCGGAAAAGCGGTGGACGGTATTTCCGTCCGC
The DNA here is from genome assembly GCF_964263255.1 of Lissotriton vulgaris. Lineage (NCBI taxonomy): Eukaryota > Metazoa > Chordata > Amphibia > Caudata > Salamandridae > Lissotriton > Lissotriton vulgaris. Next base: position 263,220,861 of record NC_141687.1, on the reverse strand, counting down.
CGCGGACCCCCCCAGCCATGCTAATATGGCTGGGGGTTATTCCGGGACTGATGGCGGTGGATCGCCCCCGCCAGACCGTCGGTAGCCACGGCCGGCCTGGCGGGGGCGATCCACCCACCATCCTAATGGGGGTTATAGTTTTTTGTTTAAGCCAAGCCTTGAATTATATAGTCTACACCCCTTTTAGTGACCTCCACCCCATTTTCTCCATCCCAATTAAAGCTCTGTCCAAAGGAGACATTTTTTCTTTTGGGAAAATAATACACTGTTGTCCGGGGCCATTTTGGTAAGATTGACAACGGTAATTATTATCTAATCCATGCATGCCTGTAATATACTGCTATATCCCAGGAAAAGAAAGCAGCCTGGACGCTATATACCGGTAGTTGCTCTGAGAAGGCTTAAGGAGAATTTTTACTCAAAATTGCAATTCATCTTAATACAGCTAGTGCCTTATGGGTAGACAAACTTCAGCATCATTACAAGTCACGGATGTTTGTTTTTCACTTTTCAAAAATGTGTAGAGTTGTTTCTTTCGGTATGGGTCTCTCCTAGACTACATCATTTGGGCAAACCAGGTTCTGCTATAGCTTTCTGTTGATGGTGATATACACCCTTCTGCTCTCTAAAGCATGCTAACACTGAGGTGCAGCATTTGTGATATATATATATACATGTACATATATATATATATGTACACCCCCGCCCTGTGTGCCAAACTGTACTCTTGTCTGGTTCCCTAACTTTTTTGGCATAGGTGAACACGGATCACATGTGTGTGTGTGCTATGCATACAAATGAGGGAGAAGGGGCGCTTGTAGGGCCAGCATACAGGCCCCAAATAATACAATGTAGCAATGAAGGAGTATGAAGTTCCTATAGGGCGGCAAGAAAGAGGAAGGGGGCTGGGTTGGTCAACACCCCTACTCTTGAGTGGAGTGTGGTGTTTCCCAATTTGGGAAGGGGTGCCCTCACACACCCAATTGGGTGTCATGCTTCATCATAGGGCTTGCTCCTCATCAGGCCAGTGCTGCAATGCCCGACGGGTGCCCTATGAGGGACTCTTTGTCTGAGATCTATTTCCCAAGCAGTATGGGTGAGGTGCGTGTGAGGGGCCTAATGGTGTAGATGTGAAGTAATGGGAGGGAAAATAAAATGAGGCGAGGTGGTGCTCCAAAACAAGTTTAATCTGCGAGCCCTCTCATCTCAACTAAAACCAACAGGGAAGTCACCGCTGATTGTAATGGTTGGACTGAGTGATTGGTTCATTTCCATAACCAACCACCCATGTAGAGAGTGCATCACTATAGGTCCTGAAGAATTGCCAAGTGACCTCGGGGGAGCAGGTGAATGTGGGAATAAATAGAGTACTCCTTGTCCCCTGTGTGTTGGAGCCTCCAAATGTCCTGTACGTCCCAGTGAGTCATACACTCCCGCGACCCCGCCACTGTCTTATGTGCATGAGTCCCCAAGAGGGGGGGTTGGAGTGGTCCATTACCACATCAGCCACACAGTTGAGGTCAGCCCCTAAAATCACATATCCCACTTTGATATCAGCTAGATGAGCAGAGAGAGGGGTCATGTAGGTCTTTTGATCCTGATAGTATAAAGGCAATAAAGCGGAAACTATCAGCCCAGTAGTCTCCCCACGAGGAGAACATACCTACTCTACCCTCCTTATCAATTAAAGTGTGTGCTACCTCAAAAGGGACACCTGGGCGGATCCATATCAGTGCCCCCCAGGCATAAGCCGAGATTGTGGTTGCGAATATCTGCCCGCTTCATCTCTTGCACAATTTGTCCACTTCCGCTGACTGAGGTGGCCCTCCTGTAAGAACACTACCTGTATACCTCAGCACTTCAAATAATTATGTATGTTGTGGCACTTAGACATTGACCATCCCCCTAATATTCCATGTGAGAAATTTCAGATCTTAGTGATGTTTCTGCATCTCATGGATCCCCCCCCCAGTACCCCACCCCGCCTAAGTCATTGAGGAAAGAAAAAGAAATGTCCCACCTGTGTGTTGAACAAAGTAAATCAAAAACAAAAAGTCCCAACAATCAACAAATCCCCATCCCCAGAGCATACTGGCAACGGCCATCTGCCCAAAATTTGAAAAGTATCTTCAAGAGAACTGGTTGAGGCCCAAATCTGCCACAGTAAAGGCCTTCAGGAGATTTGTGGTCGCTCCAATTAGGGCACCGTGTTATGCAGTATGTTGCTATGAGGAACGTCTTGGTGCGGTGTGATGCCTCGTGCACCGGCCTCAGTTTTCATCCTGCCATGGTGAGCCTATTATGGCTTCAAAAATGGGGCTAGTCCCCTCAGAGGGTCCAAATGCACTGTCATTCATGGTGGGAGTGTTCAATTACATAATGTCATCTGCTGTCCCCGGGGTAACCACTGGTAGGTCGAGACTGGCTTTGTCGGAGGAATCTGAGTCCGATCCCTCGGTCCCCCTCATATAGCGCAACTCCACCTCCGAGCCAACCTCTCTGACAATTTCGGCCACTGCCTGCAGCGCCACAAAAGGGGATGATGGACAGAGCGTTTGAGCAAATCAAACACTCTCCCCCAGTCAACTGATCTGGGTTTAATCCATCACCATTCTTTAGCTCACTCAGCCACCCCAGTTCAGACATGGCCATATGCAAATCAGTCTGACCCTGTGCCTCATGGGAACAGTCCAGCTCGACCTGCCAAGCCATGTCTTCCCTGGACCGGAAACAAGCATCCTGGGACCGGTTTCGCCGCCACTCTTTCTCGCTCAATCTGTGAGGGGCCTGTTTTCTTTGTTACGGTGCGCCCAGGTCTTTGTTTAGGTCGCTTCCTGAGCCAACGGCTTTCTGTTCTTGGCTGGATCTACTGCACCGATTGGGTGGGGTTTCAGTACGATATGACTTTATCCAGTCCCAGGCTTCCTTGGGGTCATCACAGAAGTAGGTCTTACTGTCTAGAGCAATGCGTAGCTAGGCAAGGAACATGAGGGAGTACTGGGGGCCTTCTTCTCTTAATGTTCTCTTTACCTCCAGAAACGAGGTGTGTTTCCGTTGGACTTCCAAGGTGTAATCTGGGAACATTGAGACCTTATTTTTATTCACCACACCTTTCACAGCAGGATGCCTCTGTCCCGATAATGTAGCAGCCTGGCCCTCACTGGTCGCAGGGGTGTACCGGTGCTGGTGGCCGGGCAAGCACTCAGTGTGCTCTTTCAAGGGTGTAAAATAATGTCAGGGCCCCTGGAGCCACCACTGTACTGAGCCACTCTTCCAGGTATGCCACCATGTTGCCATTTTAGATCCCCTCCAGAAAACCAAGTATTCGTATGTTGTTCCGCTGGCTACGGCCTTCTCCATCCTCCTCCCTTCGTTCTAGTGTCTGAATCCTATCTGTAAGTTCCGCTACTTGCTGTGTGCGGGCTCTGTGTGCTGGAGACAGTTCCTCGAGTCACAACTCCACCACCTTTACCCTCTCATTTAGCTTTTGATGTTCTGCACGAAGGAGCCTCAGACCCACTGTCAGGGAGCTGATATCTTGGTGCAGCGTTGCTTTAGCGTCTGAGATAGCCTCTAGTATCTTAGAAAGTTGTTGTTGGATGGGATTCACTTTTGACTGGGTCTCTAGGTTGCCCAGTGCTTAATAATGTAAGTCCTCTTCCTGTTCAGGAGCAGTCCCTGCATGTTTTGCCTTTTCTTTGCCCTTCTCAGCAGCTTCAACAGGAGGCAGTCTGTGTGTGAGCAAGGAGCTTGCACCCACTCAGTAGGGCAATAATGGAGGCCAGGACCTTCCATGAGTCGCGTTCCCATTTGTATTGAGTGGGCCCGGACACCTCACCAGGCCTCCAAGGCGAAGGCCCAGGTGTAACCCAGCCTCCTCAGGCTCAGCGCGCTCCACGCCACCCCTGGGACAGGCACCAGACCCAGATATGTGCCCCAAGAATGCAGCAGCTGCACTCACCAGTTCCCGGCCACTGCAAATTGGCTTCCCTGATCGGGTCCAGCTGCTATGCCACTACTCAGACCCAGCCGCATCACAGGCCGCTCCCCGGCCTCATGTCATCTTCTAGGGGATACGCTGGTCCCCGATCTCCTTCAGCGCTCCGTGTGCTCCTCTCGAAGTAGGGCAGGCGCAATTCAGATTTGCGGAGGGGGTCAGGCGTTTCCCTCCCAATCACCAGCAATCCGGCGCAGCCCCTGAGGTATTCACCAGGGCACGCCCGATCCGCTGGGTGCTCAGAGTGAAGACAGTGAGCAGGGCAGCTCTCCCAGTCTCGTGCACGGCCCCAGCCGCCCTCCTGGCTCAGGCTTACAAATGCCTACACAACAACGGACCCAAATACCTCAATGACAGAATCAACTTCCACGTACCCAAAAGAAACCTTCAATCTTCCAATCTCGCACTGGCTGAAACCCTGCACATCCACAGAGGCAGAGCAGGAGGAAGATCCTTCTCTCACATTGCAGCCAAGACCTGGAAAGAGCTACCGGCAGACAACAGACGCGCCCCCTCCCTGAACACCTTGAGAAGGACCCTCAAGACCTGGCTCTTCGGCTAAACAAATCTGTGGACCCCCCCTAAGCGCCTTGAGACCCTCACGGGTTAGTAGCAAGCTTACAATACCCTGATTGATTGATTGATTGATTGACTGGATCCCCCAGCTGCAACAATCCCCTCTGCTAGGACCCCCGAGGGTAGCCCAAACACCTCAGACCTCCGAGATTGGATCGTGCACCTTTTATTTAGCAGATAAGAGGCAGGCCAGTGCAGAGCTCATCACTCATGCGTCCGCCATCTTCAGTTGGCAAGCCATGCCCCATAACATATCACAGGGATACTGGTAAAGTTGTAACTTTGAAAACCTCCGAGACTTTTGATTTGCTTGGCAGCAGCGCTTGTGCTGCAGTAACCTGAGTCAATATTATCCTGTACCAAGGCAACCACATATGCCATGAGGGGCTGCCGGTACCAACGTTGGCTAAGGATCCAGGTCGCTCCAGGAAGAAGAGACTGAGGTTACATTCCACAGGTTGGCCTTGCACTGTGAGGGAACTACCCCTGACTCGTTGTGATAGTCGCAATCGCACTCAATGTGTTATTGGTGAACACAGTTCATCCAGGTGGGTGGTGCAGTCGAAGTAAAGCTCACTGTGCTATGAGCTAAATAATCCAAAGTGCGGCACTTCCCTCAGGAGTGTCATCTCCTCGACGCACTCTCAAATCAAGTTCGCGTTATTCGTACATAAAGTAGTCTTGTCAGGTGTTTGTGGAAGTTTCAATTTATTTTCTTTAGTTCATTTCACCGTTGCATGTTGCACGTTTTTAGAGAAACGGTAATTCACCGATATTGTAGACACATGCCGTCTCACCCTAGTTGTGAAGTCACGATCACGATAACTCGTTTAAGTATGAACATTTATTGATATTTCACCCGTTCACTCACTTATCCTGCACGAATCGCCTAATACACGGGTCATTTACTTTAACATTTGCCGTCTTTCTGATATCATCCCCCTAACTCATTAGTTGTTCCCCAGACTAAGACTCATATAAATGTATGACATGTCAAATTATGTTTAATGTTAACTTTAGAAATTCGGAACCACATGCTCTTGTATTATTTTGCAGGACATTAATTCCCCTGACGAAGGGCAAAAGCCCAAAATGCATTGGGCAGAACAATGATGAACGTATGTTTTTGAAAATTTTTATGAAGGAATAAAATGAACTAAAGAAAATAAATTGAAACTTCCACAAACACCTGACAAGACTACTTTATGTACGAATAACGCGAACTTGATTTGAGAGTGCGTCGAGGAGACGACACTCCTGAGGGAAGTGCCGCACTTTGGAACTGCCCCTGACTCAGCACTTAGGACTACCGAGGACGCCAGGGATGGTGTCATCCTCGTTGGCTCTAGTCGGTAGCTGAAGAAAGGATTTCCTCCCCTCCATCTTTGGATATTGCCAATTTACCATGTCTACGTGCACTGGGAGCTGCTCTGATCTCTAAGAGAACTCCGGCTGTGCCACTCAGCAGAGAGACCCCACACCTCTGGGTGCTGCCGCGTGGGCCGTGAGCGGCCCGAGTTCTCTGAGCAGAAAAGAACTCCCAGGTGCTGTTGTTGAGGGCACCAGCTGCATCTCTGAAATTTTCTTTGCTTTGAGAGAAGGTAAGACGTGAACTGGGCCAGTTGGGCCACAGGGAACCCACTGCTTATGGTCCTGAGGCACCCAAGACACTTTTGACTAAATCCTGAAGAGTCAGAGAGGAATTCTTGAGTACGGCCTAATAGGGAGCATTCCCTGGATATGGCCAACATTGAATGGAGAATAATCCCAAACACTTTACAAAAAGAAGCGTTGGACATGGATTTGCCTGACAACTAGTAGAGCTCCGACCTCAAGAGTATTTTGTTGTTCCTTTTGAATGTTGTTTTTCTTTTCAAGTGTAGATTTAGAAAACAAATACAACTTTTTCTTACCAAAGCAAGTATTTGACAGGACACCTATTTATTGTTAGTACTGTGTGCACTTCGAATAATGAGTCGTGTTCATTGACATGTATCTACCTCCCCCTGAGCGACCCTTTGACTACTCGATCACAGCTACCACTGAGAGTCAAGAGCATAAGGGGTACTTGGCCGAGTTGCTCAGGATCCATAGTAGGTCGAGCCCTGGGACATCAGAAGTAAAAAACCTCAATCACAACGGTTTAACCCAGTAACCCCTGCATGCTCCGTGGCCCTCTGAAAGGGGATCTGACAGCCCATATAATAGGTCAGGTGCACAGCCCTGGGATGCGCCACGGTCCACCTTTAATAGTGTACTCAAGTTGAAGACCGGGTCAGTGCACCCCATCATAATGAAAGCACTGCTCTTAGGGCAATTGTTTCGTGCCTGCCCTGCCACTTTGTAGTTCGCAACATGGCCTGCATTTTGAAGGGAGGACAGCGATCCCCTTGCAAGTACGTACAGTGAGTGACTTTGACTCCCTTCAGAGGAATGTCTATGGGTGTTAATAGGAGTCCCTTCCAAAGGGATTCTTGTGGAAGACAGCCAGTGCTCCTCTTGCTAGCACTTTTGCCTCTGCTCCTGCTTCTGTGAAAGGCAATGGACATAGAGCATTCGCATGGCGCTGCAACCCCAAACAAATTTGTATTGCTCCTTTGCGATCATCTGCACCAGTGCAATCTGTATTACAGAAGGGGCTTCACAAGCTTCTGTTGCCTCTTCTCCAACCCCAAAGTGCCCTGGGTGTACAAAAAGAGGGCACACATGGCTTTTGGGCATCTGTGACACTTTTGAGAATACAGCACAGATGGCCATTTTATAATGGGGAAAATCCCATGGCAGTCTGAAAGGAAGAATGAGTATTCCCTTCTTTGTAATAACAACAATATTGGTTGGTTACTTTTCAGAGATAAAAAAGGACAATGTCCAGGCATTAGCTGCCGGTCTAGTGATTTAAAGTAAGCAGAGAAACCTTGGAGAATGACAAAAGAAACCTACCATACACTCACCATCACATTCATTGTTCAGAAATGTCTAGTGCTGCAAGGAATTCGAAGGTCCTGAGCTTCTGCCATATAACACACACTTGACATAGATGAATGTATTGATTTCCCCTGGTCAGGTAACAACATCCAATTTAAAACAGAATCACCTATCTTACACACCTTTTTGATATACCCTACAAAGCTCTCTCACTCATTATCCATGCTCACCACTTTCCACATACATGCTTCTTCCTCAGTTCCTGACACAGGCTTATTTACCACTTATCTAAAACTTACAAGCTCTTATATCCTCATGACATATTTTCATCACTCAGTCATTTCCTGATATATGTTGCAGCTAACATTACTTCTTCGTGTTTCAGGATCTACTGGAGTTAAGTAGCAATAAACTGATAAATAACACTGCAGGCAAGGGTGTAGCTTAGTGAGATTTGGGGAGTGTGAATATCAATTTTACTAGCTAAAAAAGCAGTGAGTTGCAAGGTGGAGGAGTGAGATGACCAAAGTTCAGGGTGGACTGTTTATATGTGGAGCAGGTTCAATACTGATTTGCATTCTGTGGGCCTCTGTCTAGATTGGCACACTGGGCAAAAAGCCATGAGTTGGAATGCTGGCCTGAGCGATTGCCACTGGTTTGCAAGCATTCATCTCATCCCCTTCTGGGATGTTTGATTGCCAGTAGAATGCCTCGAGACTTGAGACTGGAGCAGCTCTCCAAGTCTATGAATGCCAATGTTTGTGAATTCCAAAGAGAAGTAGATTTGCACCCCTTCAATGGGTACTTCTGTGGTTTCGAACCTGTCACTCAATACATTTAAGGTCCCAATTAAAATAATGAACAAGTTTAAACCTCTCAGAGAATACCAAGAATAACTGACACAGACAAAGCAGACCCGACTCAGGGCCCCAAACCCAACAACTAAACCAAGAAAGCCTTTGAGGGGTGTCACATCCCAAACATCCTCTCTGAAGCCATGCCCCTTCTAATGCCACCTGGGCCTGGTAGTTGTCCCTGGCAATTCATGGCTACAGTCGCATGCAACACAATGGCCTGGAGTCCGTCCCATGGGTTCACTTTTTTAAAACGTATTTTCACTGCACACACTCTTCTTCGTCTCTGCTGTGAAGAACTTTGAGGATTGTCAAATTGATGCAAGTAGACAGGGCTCAAAGTTTATAGTCCTTGCCTTTTATAAATCATTTTATCAAGTACCTGATGGCCCTATGTACTAAGCCCAGAAATAGAGAAACGTGTGTAGGTGAATTAATAGGGCAAGCTGATAGATGAGTCGGGCTTGGTTTTAAGAGTCCTTACAATAGCCAAGCCATAAAAGCGTTGGGCATGTATATCATCAACAAACATAATGTAAAAATATGATGCAATCTCTTCAAAATTCAAAATTATGCATTTCTTTAATACGCTGGAGTGCTCTATCATGGTACATCAGAATATATCACTGCACAGACAGACAACGAAAAGTGATAGCTTTTAGAAACATTCATGGTTTGCCCCCGACGTCAGTGCCAACAGTGAACTAAGAGGAAAGTCAGCAGTCATGCAAACCCTAACCAAGGCATAGATTATGATTATAGATGGAGCTACATTACAGACTATTATATCAAACATAAGAGGTGCTCGTACAGCACAGATCATGGACTCAATTATTTAATTTTTTGCTCATATGTAATAATGAAAAAGAAGGCTCTGTGAAATAAAATATGTGCCTAGGATCACACAATTTGGACAAACAAGGAAGCTGGCATTGAGTCCAGGTTATCTGGTTTCATATTTTGAAATTTAGCTACGAGACCAGTACAGACCTGCCACACATGGTGCCACCGTGAGACCCAATATCAGCTCCCTTCACACGGTCAGCTGGTGAGGAGCTGATATCACACAGTGGAAAGGAAAACACGCTGAAAACCACCACAAACAGGGGATTTCCAGCTCACTTTACCAGGCTCTGAACTGCAGACGTCCATTGAGGGCTGAAAGAACACCCCAGGACATTGGCAGCAGCCTCAGCAAGCTTTTGTTTTTGGAGGAGGAAAGGGTTTGAGGGCGGGGCAGGGGCAAAGGTGAAACTTAGGTGCATCTCTGGAGGAGGCCCTGCACCTCCAGGGTCCCCCCACCCCCTCACATGGGGATTTCTTTTTTTAGTTGGCAGGTCCGTGTAACTCCCTCTCTGTCCCGTTTATGTCAAAGTCTACTGTTTGCTTTCATTCTTGGCTCATAAGGAGAACAATCGACTCAGATCTTAAGCCAGTCTCTGTGCGCCAGACCCAGGGCACGAGTCGGGGTACCACGCGGGTGGACGGCATCCCCCCACTTATTTTCCAGGGTTTTCCAGGGTGGACGCCGTCCACCCTGCTCAATCAAAACGCCGTCCCGCTCCAGACTTTCCTTCGTCCCCGGCCTCGCCTGCTGCCTGCCCGCCTCCTGCCTTCCTGCAATCACATGCTGCTAGAAGCGCAAGAGCAGCCCCACCCCGCCCATTGTCACTTTGTATGGGGCTGATTGCCACATACAGAATGTCAATGGGCCAGTTTGGGGTGTTACAGCATGTGGTGAGCCGCTTCCTGCGAGTAGTGCCGCCGGCAACATTAACAGCTGGTCAAGGGCATTCCCAAAAATCTCACCAGAAGTATGCTGCTTGCCTCAGGGTCAGGAGTCTCGCTCTCTCTTCTTTTGGCATATGTTGAAAGCTAACACGATGTGCAACATTTGAAAATGAACGGAGGGTGTAATGTGTTTCAAATAAAAGTTCGATTATTTTAAGACTGTTTTTTCACACAGTATTGTCTAAAATAAAAAAAATCTGAGCAGCGAAGGCTCTTGCAGGGCTGTTAATCGGTGAGTCGAGTTCCCAAGAGGTATGTTAGTCCCTTCTCTCCAGCCTGCTTGCTCAAATCAGAGGTGAACACCCCGCAACTGGCTGTGCATAAAAGGCAAGAACCACTCGCTTAATTACTGGAAAGGTGAGGAAGCATGCACCACTCCACTGTAACTTTTGGGATTCATAGCCCTTGCACAAGAATCCACAGACACCCCGGAAATGTTTCTTTTGTGACTGCTTTTTAGGTTTCGCCTAGCGGAAGCTGCGCTCTGCGCAGCTTTTCCGCGCAGGCGAAATCCTGTTGAGAACCGTAGGGTGCTTTGGTTCGGCCCTCGTCGTTGATTGGCTGGCTCCGTAAACGGAGCCTTGCCATTGGACGAGGGGCCTGTCCGTCAATGCCGGACCAGACACGGGGGCGTTCCCGACATTCTTTGGCTTTTGCCGACGTCATGGGACGCCGGGAACGCCCCCGTGTCTGGTCCGGCATTGCCGGCACTACTGCATCCTACCACTTTGCCCTCTTGCGCACTAATGAGGATTTATGGCGAGTCCACTAGTCCTTAGTATTGGGAAACCCTTTCCCCATTCTTTCAATCGCTGAAACCGCCGCCGTGGCTTCGACAGCGCGACCAGAGCCAGTGGGCTCGTCAGGAGGGCCGCGCTGCCATTGGGTGGCCCAGGGAGAGTTGCCGCGCAGCCATTGGCTGTTCCCCGGAAGCAGAGGTCCGGCCCGCCGCCTGGTTGTGGGCGGGGCCGGGAGGACGTGTTGTTCCGCTTCCCCCTGCCTGGGGGAAGCCTTTGCGGGAGTTGCCGGTCTCCCGTGCCCAGAGGGAGACCGGGGAAGAGGAGAGGTCGCGTCGCCGCTGCTGGGGGCTCCCGGCGCCCCGGAGGAGAAGTGGATCGGGAGCCTGGCGGCTCCACTCGGGAGGACGACGGCGGAAGGAGAAGGCGGTGCTTCATTATGAGGAGGAGACCCGCCGCCGAGCCGCCGCCCAGCAGAGAGGCCGCCGCCCGGAGGAGCCCGCCCAAGAGAGCCCGGTGAGTCTGAAGGGCTGGGGAGGGCTCCGTGCGGCTGCTGTTGGTGCCGGAGAGCGGCACATGGGCGGGAGTGGAGGTAGGGCGGCCCCAGCTGGCCTCTGCCCCCACCTCTTCTCCTCACGTTCTCGCCACCTCGTCCATTGGTACGTGTGTATTCGTAAAGCCATCTTTTCTACCCGCTGCATTTTTCCCCCAACTAACCTGCTGTTCCGTTGTTTATTTATTTATTTGTGATGGTGGTCTGGCAACAGTCCGGCTTGGGTTAAAATGGCGTCCTGGTCGCTCATGAATCTTGGGACGTGTAGTATTTTCGTTCTCTGTTAGCTATTGGCTTACTAGAAGGGGAGGGGTTTGTATACTACAAGTCCCAGGGGGCACGACAGGTTCCCTGCTTGAATGTACCGGCGGGAAGCCTCTGGAGGAGGATGAGGCAGGGAGGTTAGGAGTGGAGAGGTTCAGATCCCCGAAAAATTGTTGGTTTCTGTTCCGTATGAAGTAAACCACACCGGACCCGAGGCCCCGTCCGGAGCCTCCCTGTCCCCCGCTCACTACTTCCGATGCCTTGCCTAGGGCTGCAACCACAGCTGGAGGACAACTGGAGAGCCACAGTGAGTAAAGTCTACAACCGGAGGTGCATCTCTGTTGCTGGGCACGGCGCGGCCAACTCTGCGTCCGTGCCTCGCACAATACGTGTGCCTCTGTGTCTGCATCCCGGTCCTCGACACCGAACCTAAGCACCACCCTTCATGTGGTACTTTAACCGCTTTGGTAAACTGGAGTGAAGCCTGGCTACAGCCGTCCTCCTGCCGCTAGTGTCTGTTTAAAGGAACCGGGGCAATGTCATAATGCCTATGTACCCTGCCAATGACTCGATGCCAGTTTTCGTTTTGCAATGGATGGGGGAGAGGTTAATTGTGGGATGGTAGATTCTCTAGTAATGGTACAGACTCCAAAATAACGATTCCAGGGTTATCAAGTACTTGTACCTGCTGGCCCCGTCCTACTGTTTAATCGACATATTTTAGGTTTAAAGGCACCTAACGTCGATTACACGGCTTGGACGTAATATTCCAGTGGTATTCGTTTTTTTGTACTCTTAAGGAGGAAGTTGCCGTGTAGCTGATGCTTAACAGTCCTTTTAATCATGCAGTTTAGGGGTATGAGGAACATAGGCGCTGTACTTGGTATCCGGTAAATGTTTGCAATGGGCAGAGGTAAAAGTACACATGTTTAGTATTTCCTGCCTTTGGAAGGCAGACCCTCCTTGGTAGTTAAATGTTTGGAAGTATAGGTTGTAAAATCCAGGGTAGTCACGCCGGTGTTTACGTCAAATAATTTCTACTTTTTGTGGTGGCGCTCATCTGGAGGTTTGTCAATGTTCTGCCATTTCTTTGGCCCGCGGTTCTCGATCGTCGGCGTTGTCACCAGAAGCTCCTTTAGCTGCCCCTCCCCCACACAAACTGGAGGTGGGCCGGAGATGGCTAGGATCCTCCCTCCCCCCAACCCAGGAGAATAATGAACGCTCACGTACATTACTCCGCCCTTCGTCTCAGGCGAAGGAAGGGTGGAGAAATGCAGAACCTCCGATGTTATACAAATCGCATTAAGCGTATGTCTCTGACCCCGGAGCGGACTGCGGAGGAGCGGAGGCTCCGGGTCCCCGAGGTGCCACCTTGTGGGCAGAGCGTGGCAGGGTGGGTATGGGGAGAGCTCCTGCACGTGTGGTGTGCATACAGGGTTGTTTTGAGTGCACTTTCTCTTTTGGCAGCTGGCCACAACTGAGTGGGCTCTCGTGTTTTTTGACCTGTCTCAATCAAACATGCAGCCTTCATCGTTCGTGCCCATTATTTATCATGCATATTAAATCACTGTACTTAGAGTTAAGAAAAATATGTGATCTCAGACAAGTATGAGTTATGATAGACAGTTCAGATGCTGGCGCAGCTCTTTACATTTATTAACCCTTGTACAATCGAAGCCCTAATGGAGAGGCATTTTTTTGTGAGCGGAATTTAAGCGTTGTGGGCCTCCACTTTTTAGGCAAGTTGGTGCATATATCTTTGGAAACTATTATTCGATGACACAACACAGCTATCTGTGCTTATACAAAGTGTTCTTTGGCGACTAAACAAAGTGCTTGCTCTGCGCATTCAGTATCCTGCAGGCACAATTGTTTGTGGGCACAGCTCCATGCGGCTGTATCCCCGTGAAGACACAGTTTACTGCCATATAACTCTATACAGGCTCGAGTTCTTGCCAATAGATTTCCACGTGAACACTTGAACACAAACTCCACGTGTAATCAAACCTATAGTTTGGCAAACATACATGCACAATAAACTCTCTTCAGACACACCTCCCTGCTAGACGGGCATTTGCGGTGCGGTGGGTCTCGCGGTTGTGAGGGTTTGAGCTGTTGGCATTGAGGGTGGCGGTGCCTTTATTAGCTAGCCTTCGCCAGTCACTCTCCTTGTCCCTCAGTGTGCCCCTGTTGCCTGCTTGTGCCATGTGGGTGTGTGTGGAGGGCTCTGTGTGGCTGTGTGTGTGGGGAGGTTTGTGTGGCTGTGTGTGTGGGGAGCTTTGTGTGGCTGTGTGTGTGGGGAGCTTTGTGTGGCTGTGTGTGTGGGGAGCTTTGTGCGGCTGTGTGTGTGGGGAGCTTTGTGCGGCTGTGTGTGTGGGGAGCTTTGTGTGGCTGTGTGTGTGGGGGGGGCTCTGTGTGTGTCATTTGCGAGAGATAAAGCTAGTGGCATTGTAAATGACAATGCCATTTATTTATGTTAAAAAATACATAAATAAAAATAATGTCAAGAGCAATGCCAATAGCTCTAACTTTAACAAAGGCGAAACCATTGCATTGTAAATGCTTGTTTAAACATGTTTGTGCACTTCGGTATATTCAACACAATATTCACCATAATATGATGCAATCGTTTTTCAGTGAACGAGTGTAAAAGGGTTGGGTACCCTAATCTCATGCTGCTGTATCAGCCTTCCATCTTCACTAGATCGATAACATTATGATAATTAATTTGTCTAACAATACATATCAGGTATGACACCTGACAAATGTACATTTCTTATTGTCTTACAGGCTGGATGGGTGAAAGGGTAAATGGTTGGATGGATGAGTGAATGGATGGGTGGGTGGAAGAGTGGATGGATGAGTGAAAGGATGCTTGGGTGAAATGGTACACGGTTGGATGGATGAGTGAGTGAATGGATGGATGAAGGGATGGATGACTGAAAGGATGGATGGAAAGATAGACTATGGATAGGTTTTCAAATAGTTGAAAAGGTTTGGATATGGATGGGCACACAGATGGAAGGACAGAATGAATGGTGAAAGACTGCATGATGGATAAAAGAATTAATAGATGACAAAAGGCCTCACCCTGTTTGCCACGCCTGCCCTAGACAATGGAGGTTCAGTTGAATCATACAAAAGTATTAAAAAAAGGCTCCGATACTCAGCACATCGAAGCGGGGTAGGAGTGGGGTAGGCGCAAATTTGCGTGCACAAATTCAAAGCGCATTTCATGAGTTTATTTCAGTCACTTTGAGAAGAGCCAAAAACTGTGGGAGAAACCATGGGGGGGGAGAAGGCGACGAGGAAAGGGTTAAAAGAGCAGCAGGCAGGGGAGGGAGGTGCAGGCGGAGGGGGTGGATGGTGCAAGCAGAGAAGAAGATGATGCAGGCTTAGAGGGAGACGGTGCAGCCAGAGGGAGAGATGGTGCAGGCAGGGGATGAGATGGTGCAGGCATGGGATGAGATGGTGCAGGCAGGGGGTGAGACGGTGCAGGCAGAGGGCAGATGTTGCAGGCAGAGGGCAGATGTTGTAGGCAGAGGGGAGATGGTGCAGGCAGAGGGGAGATGGTGCGGACAGAGGGAGAGATGGTGCAGACAGAGGGAGAGATGGTGCAGGCAGAGTGGAAATGGTGCAGGCAGAGTGGAAATGGTGCAGGCAGAGGGAGAGATGGTGCAGGCAGAGGGAGAGATGGTGCAGGCATGGGATGAGATGGTGCAGGCAGGGGGTGAGACGGTGCAGGCGGAGGGGAGATGGAACAGGCAGAGGGCAGATGTTGCAGGCAGAGGGGAGATGGTGCAGGCAGAGGGGAGATGGTGCAGGCAGAGGGGAGATGGTGTGGACAGAGGAAGAGATGGTGCAGACAGAGGGAGAGATGGTGCAGGCAGAGTGGAAATGGTGCAGGCAGAGGGAGAGATGGTGCAGGCAGAGGGAGAGCTGGTGCAGGCAGAGGGAGAGCTGGTGCAGGCGGAGTGGGAGGGGGAGATGGTGCAGGCAGAGGGAGAGATGGTGCAGGCAGAGGGAGAGATAGTGCAGGCAGAGGGGAGATGGTGCAGGCAGAGGGGAGATGGTGCAGGCAGAGGGAGAGCTGGTGCAGGCAGAGGGAGAGCTGGTGCAGGCAGAGGGAGAGCTGTTGCAGGCGGAGTGGGAGGGGGAGATGGTGCAGGCAGAGGGAGAGCTGGTGCAGGCAGAGGGAGAGATGGTGCAGGCAGAGGGGAGATGGTGCAGGCAGAGGGAGAGCTGGTGCAGGCAGAGGGAGAGCTGGTGCAGGCAGAGGGAGAGCTGGTGCAGGCAGAGGGAGAGCTGGTGCAGGCGGAGTGGGAAGGGGAGATGGTGCAGGCAGAGGGAGAGATGGTGCAGGCGGAGGGAGAGATGGTGCAGGCGGAGGGAGAGATGGTGCAGGCGGAGGGAGAGATGGTGCGGACAGAGGGAGAGATGGGAGCCATCCTATTCAACAGATCTCCCTGCCTTGCATTTGTCCTGCTCACACCTGTCATGATGTCACTTCCTGTCGTGATGTCACTTCCTGTCGTGATGTCACTTCCTGTCGTGATGTCACTTCCTGTCGTGATGTCACTTCCTGTGACCACGCCTAACTTGGAGAGTCCCCCCACTTCTTTTTTTAGGACTTGTGCCCTGGCCAGACCCAACTACCAAGCCAAGAATGCATGTATTTGGGGAGCGTCGCACCCCCAAAAAAACTCGTAGCTGCACCCTGGCTGCAGAGTCGGATAGATTATGCAGCAAGGAATAGAAAATTAGACAGATGGAAAAGGCAAACCATGAAGCATATTATGCAACTAAAGGCAAGTTATGCAGCATTCTGTGGCATTGGCATCTATTTTAATATAGTAATGCAAAAGAATCATTGAAGATGTACCCCAGGTTTCAGGGTCGCTCTTGAGCAATAACATTAGTGAAAGTAGGTCCGCCGTGTCCAGCTTGCCACCACCATTGGTGGTCCCTTGTAGCGGCTCCGGTCATGCACGACAGGGACGTTTCGAGGGTAAAATGTCCGTAAATATGCCAGACAGCTTTACATTAGCCTGCAAGCCGCTGCTGGAGTGACACCCGGCCCTGCCGCCCCCACAGAGGTGATTTGGGCTTCTAGGTTTCCATACTCGACCAAACGAGTTCAAAAACCTATTTTATGGTTGGGGCGGGGGAGGGAATTGTAGAATGTGTGTTGCAAAAACGGTGATTTCTTCTGCATTTTCGGTTCTCAATTGCTATTTTCTAACCCCTGAGTGATTTTGTGTGTATTTGGTTTTATTTATAACTTAATTGCTTTTCTCAATTTTATGACATTATTTTCTGCTACCGCTGGGTTTACGATGCTTCGTAGTTTCCTCCAGATTCATTAACTGTGCTTCGGGGTGGAGCAGGTATAAACAGCAGGTAGCACATTTCCAATACCACAGTCTAGCAAGCAAAACCACAAATAATTTGCTAGGAAATGGCTGTACACCTGCCAGGTCCCTGCTCAGACACACAAGACCAGAATCTTAACGTGTGTGACAGAGGGGCGTCGGGGGCTGAGAATGATGGAAACCTTTCGAGAGAAGACATCCGTGGTTTGAAATAAACCGAATGGGCAGGAGTTCCTTTTTTACCCCTCCTCTACAACATAGAAGCAGGCCTCTTGTTTGTTTCTTTCACAGAAGAAAATGGACTTGTGAGGTTATTTATTCATTAGGGAGTATTTCAGAGCACCACGTGTCACCTTTTGGGTACTTGAGAGCGCTCAACAGAGGAAAATGGAGCATAATGGTTGGAGGAAAAGTTGGGGTCCATTTAGACAGGGATGAGTGAACTGTGCCCCAAATTCTTTGCTAGCGACCCCTCTGTGTTGAGTTCAGTTGAAAGGCCAGTGTTCAAGAGTTAGAGAGTTTTTTGAAGGACAAGTGATTTGGTATTTCCTTGCACACAGTCACCTGCCTCCTTGTTTCCGCCTTTTCACTATTTAGAGTGGACTCCGAGCCAAGGAATCAGCTGTGTGTCTTGACTTTTCCTTAAATAGGTTGTGCCTGTGCTTGGCATGTCTTGGTTTAGAACATAAGGGAACCGAAAGACAAGTGTTTCCTCCCAGGATCACACAATGTGGTCAACTGGGTAAACAAAGATTACAAGTCCAGTGCCCTGCGTTGAAAATGTAGCTTGTACTGCAGACGGACACATGCATGCAATACAACAGCTATACACTGAAGCATGGTGTCTGGGGTCACTGAGCATTAAGGCCCCCGTTCATCGGGCTGTGTAATAGGACGAATTGGAAATTGTAAGGAATGCAGGGATAGTGTTCCCCTGGTGTTGCCTGCCATTCTTTCCCCCAGATCACAATAGCATATATTTAGAATGCCGCACCATTAAAAAGTATTAATTAGTAATGCACTACTGCAATATGAGGTGCCAATCAGGGTAAACAATAGTGTGAGACTCTTGGGATACCAGATTTCATCTATTTCCGTCTCAGAAGAGGAAAGGTTGAGGCTAGCCGGTGTTGTAGGACCTCAGTGCCCAACAAAAGATTTTGTAATCGTTTGTATGCTTTTAAAGTTTGTCACAGAACCAGTTTCCAAACTGTATTTCTTAGGAAACATCTTGAAAAAGCTGTTTTAAACAACTACTAGCCATCTCACCTTTGGCCTAGTTGCCTAGGGGACCCTCCCGCACCCAAGGAAGAGGTCAAGAGCCTTGGTGTGTGGATTGAGAAGGACATGAGTTTTAAAACCCAGGCTAAAAGAACCGCAGGGACATGTTTCGGGCTACTCAGAGCCTGCAGGAAGATCTTCCCCCTACTTCCTGATACCGCAAGGAGGCTCCTCATTCAGGGTCTAATCCTGGCAAGATTAGACTACTGTAACGCCATATACTTGGGAGCCCCTGAAGCCACCCTGAACTCACTGCAGAAAGTCCAAAACGCCGCCGCCCGTCTACTCACGGGCACACCAGGAAGATCCTCCGCCAGGCCGGCCCTCAAATCTCTCCACTGGCTCCCAGTCAGAGAAAGGGTCGTTTTCAAGGCCCTCTGTCTGGCCCACAAAACCCTCAACAACAACGGCCCCCCCCTTCTGAAAGAACTTTTAATCCCATACAAAGCAGAGAGAGATCTCCGGTCTAATGTTGAAAATCTTATTGTAGTCCCTAGAGTCAGAAAAGCCAAGACCGGTGGCCGTCGCTTTTCGGTGCACACGGCCAAACGCTGGAACCATTTACCACTAAAACTCAGGACAGAACCGAACTACCTCCAGTTCAGAAAAATCTTAAAGACCCTCCTTTTCCCGCAGATATAATTTCATTAGTTGGCTGTAACCCTTGGAGAAGCAGGTCAGCGCTGGGATGCTCTTCTGAGTTACTACGCGCTTTACAAAACCATTAAATAAATAAATAAATATATCTAAGCATAACCCCCTAAGGGTGTACACTTCAGGATTCCACCCTACATGCAGCATGGGAACTGCCACTCAGTGGGTGGAAGCAGGGTGTTCGTCCTGGACGCCATGAGTTTTTACCTGCGCCCGTCACAGGGTGGAAAACGCAGGAACCGTCACCACCCCCTGCTCTTACCTGGCGCTTTGTGGGGCGGCAAATGCCCCGACCGCCACGGGTGGCTGAAGGTCTAGAAACACCACTACTGCCACTCTCACAACACTGGATAATGTTCTCAGAACATTGGGCAGAGATGTGGTGAATCACGCCTCTTGGCCATGCTAAACCTTTCATCAGCACTTGATTCTATTCCCAGAGTCAGAATGGAAGGTAACATGCTGAAATGTTTCTCTTCCTTCCTATGATTAAGATCTCAATTTGTACAAAGGGAATTATTTAGATCCCCTACTTTACCATTAAAAATATGGATGTCCCAGGTTTCTACACCACCACTCTACCTATTTAATCTATACATGGAACTCCGAGTGCATTGGGCAAAAAGAGGGGATACACATCAAACATAAAGAAGGGGACTTGAACATCTCAAACATAAAGCCTCTTATACTCTCCCTAGTAAAAGTAACAGACTAAATGAAAATGTTCTCTATTAAACCAAACCCATCTAAAACAGAGTTCCTGTTCCTATATTCAAGGGAACTTGTACTCCCAGTACAGTGTTGGCCTTCTACGCATTTCCCCCTCATTGGTAACCTCTGCAAAATCACTAGGATTTACTATTATCAAGAACATAATTATCCAACCTTACCGGGAATACCTTGCTGAATTTTGCATTTTTAAATCCCCATTCAACGGACTGTTGGTTCCTGTATCCTTATCTACGAGGACCTTGGGACACACGCGGACGCTGCCGGGGCCGGGATTGCGAGACCCAGGGTGCCTAGCGCTTTAACACCTGAGCGCTCCTGGCGTCTCTTCCCGCCCCCAGCTCTCCTCTCCTCAGCGGCTACTTAAGGCTTGCGGCCCCCGCTCCGCGGGTGCCGCTCGCAGCCTTACCGGGAATACCTTGCTGAATTTTGCATTTTTAAATCTCCATTCAACGGACTGTTGGTTCTTGTATCCTGATCTACGTGGACCTTGGGACACACGCGGACGCTGCCGGGGCCGGGACTGCGAGACCCAGGGTGCCTAGCGCTTTAACACCTGAGCGCTCCTGGCGTCTCTTCCCGCCCCCAACTCTCCTATATAAACGCATTGGTGATCGCGCACGCGGGACGCGAGCGGGACATAGCCCGGGGCTAAGACCGGGCAAAGAGCGGGCCCTCTGTGGCCCTCAGAGGCCTTAGGAGGCCGGGCCGGGCCAGAATCCCTGGTCGAACACTGTACTGTCCTGGACTATTGGAGTAAGTTTATGGGGGTCTAATATCATCGGCTATTATGTCTATTGAAATCTTAAACCCGGATCTTGTTGGCCCTGATAAACCAGTGAGCTTGATTAATGGGAAATTAGACAATTATTTTAAGAAAACTGTTATTGATACCCCCACTACTCCCACCCTAGCGGAACGTCGGGCCGAGCGCCGCCGCTCAGTAGAAAGCTTAAAAAATAGATTATTAACTGATTCACCTGTTCTGATTACTTCTACTTTGGAGGGTACCTTAACAGAGAATGCTTGTACTCTCTCTCAGGATAGCGTTCCTTTAATATTCAGAGAGGGTACGTCCACGTTTGATACTGACCCCCAGGATATTGTCAATACCCCCTCTAATCCTACTAATTCCAATTTAATCAAGGCCACAATTACAACTGACGCATTGATAACCCCCACCCGTAGGCAAACCAAACCGGCAAGAAATAGGGCAAAGAAAGTCACGCCTATCAAAATGTATGGCCCCCCACCCAATAAAAAAAGGCGGAAAAAGACCGACTTACCGAAGAGAAAAATCAATCATGCTGATTTTGGTATTAAAACCAATGCTAGAACAGGGGGAGAGCGGGTACTAGCATTGGATAAGGGAACCATAGCTACATCACTTATACATTCAAGCCCCACGTCTAAAGTAGGGGAGGTCAGCTCTATATCAGATAATCTCCCCGTTGTTGTGACACCACAGGAATCCCCAAACTGTGTCCTAATTGATAGTATAGAGTCCATAATAAGGACCTATACTCTTGCTATCGTAGAAAGACTTAATAAAATGGACGATAGGCTCGGGAAGATAGAGCGCGATCTGGGTAGCAAGTTAGCGACCACTAAGGTACCATCTAACCTTGCTTTACAAACTTCCATTATACCAACTCCTTCAAGTACTCCAGTTATAACCTCTACATCTGTCCCTGCTCAGACTGCAGCCATGTCACAAACATCACATACCCCCAGAGAAATTATACCTAAAGCTAACCCCGTATTACCAAAAAGTAAACTCACACTGCCCCCTGCTGTAACTGCTAGTGGACCGATGAAGAGTTTGGGTCAAGCCCCTGGGAATCAGAAGAGGGATAGTGGGAATGGGCGGTCCACACGGGGTAACTCTAGCAAGGGCCCCCTTCCGGAACTCCCACCGGAAGCAGTGCCTTTCGTGGTGGTCCTTACCGGGGTGCCAGAGCTAGAGGCGAACAAACGTGAGGGTTTTGCCCAATTGAAGAATAAAATAATGCATTGGTTGAGTATGTATAGACCCATTGCAAATAACATCAATGGCGAAATTGTCCATGTTCGTCGTCTCCCCTGGTTGGGGGGAAGACCCAAGGATATTGAGGGCGACATAGTGGTCATAAATGTTAGAGACCAGAATGCTGTTCATTTTATACTTAACTGGCCTTCTGATCACGATAGTAACCATATCATCCCTCGCCCTCTTACCTATTTCTATCCACGTTCAGTGGTGTTCCCACCCAACCACCAATTCCCGCCAGCCCCTCCCCTTACTAAGGCAAATGTATCCAAACCCATATTGTCCACCCGTCTACAATAACGGATTTCCATCTAATGGTCATTATTCCACAACAACAGCCGACCCGTATGGGTGGAACATTGTGGCCCCAAGGTATAATTCCTCCACCCATAGGAGAATGGATCATCTTAAACCCTTCACGCCCCTAGAGACCACCAATAGGTTCGACCTGTTTAGCGGCCTGGAGGACTGTGATTGAAGCCAACTAGCCACGGGGGAGGTGGGCGAGGGAACATGTGAAGTTGCAGGGGGGGATGGGGACTCGGGTATGGTGAAGAGAGGTTCTACTATGGACAACTTGCTCATGGGGTATAATGCTGCCCGTAATTCCAGCTGCAATAAAGACAGTATTGGGCAGTTTCAATGTAACCTGGACCCCTCTACCTTCGGAGATGTCATCATAACCCCCATGGTTTGATCGATGAGTGGTAGTATCCCCCTGGTTACCCGATGACCCCATGATCAGGAAGGTATCCCCTCCCCACATGGGCCCTCTGCCCAACGAGGCTGCAAGTTCAATAGAGAGAGGTGATAAGCTGGGGAGTTGGAATATTGCCGGATGGAATAATAAGGCGGATCGTTTAGGGTGGCTACAACTTTTAACCCTATTCGATATCCTATGTCTCCAGGAGACTTGGGCGACCGAAGATGTCCACCTTGATGGTTACGCTGCCTATAATTGTCAAGCCCAGCCCTCCAACATGGGTAGAGCTAGTGGTGGGTAGGTGATATTGCTGTCTGTGAGGCTGCCGGTACAAGTGAAAACCTATCTGACTGTTGGCCTGCACTCGCAGTTGTTATGGTTGCAACATAGAAATGGGCGGAATGTCCTAGTAATAAATCACTATAACAATGTTTTTAACCATTTAAATACCGTTATGGTTGATGAACTCGACGCAGAGGTTGATAAGCTGTGTGGCCGTAGTAGAGTGTCCTTTGAAATTCTGTGGGGAGGTGATTTTAACATTCATATGTGTCCCTTTGCCGACATGAGGGTGTGCGGGTATGGTGGGGAGGTTGGGGAAGATCAGGCCCACTTCCTACACTCTGCCTATGGCGACTCTCTAAACACACTCATGCTTAAACTGGATCTATGTATTATGTTACCTGGTGTAGACAGTGAGGGCAATCCGGTACCAACCTTTACAGGTAGGAACTGTGCGACAGTTATTGATTACCTCATCGTCTCCACCAGTATTACTGCTTTGTGTACCTCCCCTGAAATAGTAGACTTAGCCCTTAGCGACCACAACTGCTTAACAATGTACCTTTCCCTGTGGGGGGATAAGTTAAAGGCGTCGCATGGTACAGTGACAGACGTAGTTCCACACAGATCAAACGGCCCTAGAATTAAATGGGGTAGGCACAATGAGGAACGCCTACTAAGTACCACAGTGTCAGCCTGTTTAGATGAGGTAGAGTGCTGTCTTGAACCTGACAAAGGTAGTGCTGACATATTAGCTTGCTTTTATACCATTAATAAGAATATTGCAAAAATCTTAACTGGTACAAAACCTAAAGGCACTAGGACCACTAGTGGATGGTTCAATAAGGAATGTACTAAATCCCTACAAAAATTAAAAGCCGCTCTTAATTGTAAACCTAGGGATAGGGAGGCAGTCAGGGCCCTGAGGAGGAATTACACAACTCACCTGAAGGCCAGAAAACAGGAATTAAGGGAAGAAGCCTGGAACAACCTGACTATGGCCGTAGATCTTAAGGATACTAAGTTATTCTGGTCCATGGTCAATAGTCCTTTTCTTCAGAAGGATGAATCCCCGGTATTGTCTGCCCAGGTGAGCGAAGAACAGTGGGTTGCTCATTTTTCCAGCATTTTTAACCCTGATGGACTAGACGTAGGAAGTGATATTTGGATATTTGGATATTTGGAGGGGTATTTATAGAACGCGGCGTTCGCTCCGGAAGGAGCATCATGGCGCTGAAAATCCTTGAAACCAGGTCATAGAGTGGTAGGGGGGATGCTAGATGGAGGCTTTAGTCCAGTCGTCGGAAAGATTAAAAATCCAAGTTTGGAGAAGTTTCCTAAAGGGTTTCTCAAGTGTCTGAAGTCTGAGGTGTCTGGGCATGCTGTTCCAGGCTCTAATAGCCAGGGTGCTAAGGGTTTTTCCGCCTTTAGACTTCAGGTTGAACTTGGTGGAGGTCATGAAGTTTTCTTGTGAAGATCGAAGGGAACGACTCGGATTGTAGTGTGGGAAGCGCTTGGTAAGATAAGAGAGACCTGTTTTGTTAAAGGCTCGGAAGGCAACGGTGAGAATCTTAAAGAGTATTCTCTTGTGCAAGGGGAGCCAATGTAAGGTCTTTAGGGCTGAGGAAATTGAGGATTTGCGTGGAAGTTTTAGGACAAGGCGAGCGGCAGTGTGTTTTTTTTTTTTTTTTTTTTATAAAGTTTTTATTTTTCTTTATCAACAAAGGCGCATTTCAAATTACACAAATACCTTTACACAATTTACAGTAATGTACTTATTTTCAAATTTTGTAATACCTTATACCTACTTAAGGTTTAATACATCTGAGCCATAAGTCAATCGACCTCATACAATTACGGGGAAGAAAACAAAGAAAAAGTAGAAAAAGCAAAACCATAACCATATCATAATTTAGTAGAGAGAAGGTATGGAAGGAATAAAAAAAATAAAAAATAAAAAAGGAGCCATTAGTTGGGATTCCCCCCGGACTTTTCCCCAACCGTCCCCTAATCAGCTTTTCTTTGCTTCTCTTTCCATTTACTTAAAGGCTCCCATATTCTCCTCCCCAGACATCTTCCTCTCCTTCCTTTCCGAGCATAGATGTTTTCCTCTAGCTTATGGGCATACAGCGTGGTCGCCAACCAGTCTTGAAATTTAGGGGGGTTTTTATCTAACCAAGCCCGGGCTATTGTCAGTCTGTAAACTGCCATTAATACAAACAATAATTCTGCATGTTGTTCCTGATCCTGTTCAGCCACTCCTAACATAATCCAAGATGGTGTAATACAAATCACAATCCCCAAAGATCTTTCTAGGAATCCCTCTATCTCCCTAATCAATGAGTGTAGCTGTGGACATGTTGCAAAGATGTGAATGCTATCAGCTTCCAACTCATTACATCGAGGGCAATTTATTCCTGTGTTCCCGCCCCATTTTGCTATTTTCTCAGGCGTATAATAGAGAAAATATAATGTTTTGTAATGCTGGGACTGCAAAGGGGCAGCACTTAAAATTGTGCAGCCTAAGTTTAAGGATTCATAGAATGGATTGCAATTAACCCCCAATTTGTCTGCCCACTTCATACTATATTTCTCTAGATCATCCTGCTTTTCTTTCAACAAGGCTGCATAGAAAGACCTGATTGTGCAATCCCCTGACATCCTAATTTTCTCCATTATTTCTATTTTATTAAAGCCTGCGGGCCCTCCAGATTTATTCTTTAAGAAACTTCTAATCTGCAAATACTTGAAGAAACCCCTGTTGCCTATACCATATGCCTCTCTCAGATGTGCGAACTGCTTAAAGCCTTCCTGATCAAACAAATCCCCTATTTGCGTAATCCCACTCGCTGCCCAGTCTAGCATAGTTTGATCAGCAAATATTTCCCCCGGGAGCGATCTGTTATTGAGCAACAGGACATATCTATTATATCTCCCCATTTTGACTTTCTTTAAAAACGCATTCCATATCGTAACTGCCGCCCTAACAGTTTTAAACCTAGTTCTTTTAAAATAACTGGAGTCTGTACATTTTAGAAAACAATTACAAGCATTTGGCCCTAGTACAACAGTGTAGATCTTCGTAGACATATCTTGTATTCTTACATCATCAACATTCCCCCCAATTAGTCCTTGTATATATTGCAAAACAGTAGCCATGTAGTATAAATCAAAATCAGGTGCACCCCATCCCCCTTTTTCCCTAGGTAGCGTCATAAATCTATAAGCCCTCTGGGTCTTACCATGTGCCCAAATGAACCTATTACATATGGCTTCTATACTATTGAACCAGCTGGATTCGAACAGCAGGGGTATAGCCCTAAAAAAATATAAGAACTTAGGAAAAATCATCATCTTAATAATGTTTGTGCATCCCACCAGTGATAAGTGTAAATTATTCATTTTTTCCAAATCCCTTTTTACAGTAGCCAACAAGGGGTCCAAATTGCTTTTAACAATCTTGTCTATATCTGCTGTAATTCGCACTCCTAAGTAGGTTGCTGCTTCCACCACTCTATCGTCATTACATATTGCCCACTGGTTTTTAACAATCTGGGTTTTGGTGCTATTCAGGCTATACCCTGAGATTTGTCCAAATCGCCCGCTTCAGCTTCAATTGTTCTAATAGCTACTATAGGTTGTGCAGTCAAGATAGCCACATCGTCAGCATACGCTAATGTTTTAAATCTACATCCATTCAGAACTAATGGCGGAATTTGATCATTAGCTTCTAATTTTCGTATGTAGGGATCAAGATATAAAGCAAAAAGCAGAGGGGAGGAGGGACACCCCTGCCTTGTCCCTCTATGAATTTTAACTGCAGTTGATTGCCCTCTATTAACCCTTATTTTGGCAGTCGGATTTATATATAAGGTCTGTAAGGCCTTTATGAATCCTGCCCCTATACCGTTCCACCTCAGAACTTCCCATAAGTATCTCCAGGAAACCCTGTCAAATGCTTTTTCAGCATCTAAAAACAGAGCAGCCGTAGGATCTTTTAGAGTGTTTGCTGCATCAAATGCCGTGATTACTTGCCTGGTGTGTTGAGTCGTTCCCTTTCCTGGAATGAAACCGTGCTGTGATGGAACTACCAGTGTTTCTATTACCCTTGACAATCTTTTTGCCAGAATTTTGGAGAACACCTTGACATCTGCGTTCATTAAAGTAATGGGGCGGTAGGACCCCGGAAAGTCTGTGGGTTTGCCCTTCTTAAGAATCACAATTATATCTGCACCTCCCCATGACTCTGGAACAGACTCACCCTTTTGTGCTAGCAGCATCACGTTAAACATTTCTTCTAATATTGATGACTGAAAAGTTCTATAAAATTCTACTGGCAACTGGTCCGGGCCAGCTGCTTTCCCAGATGGTAAATCCCTCAGGGCCTCAACCAGTTCATTCAACTGCAGTATCTCTTCCAGACTATTTTTGTCTTGCTCTACTATCGCTGGGGGCTCTACCTCACTTAAGTAAGTTCTTATATCTTCCTCCTTCTCCTGGCCATCCTGTGCGTAAAGTTCTGTGTAAAACTGTTTAAAGACCTCTCTAACCTGCTCAGCTTCCTTAACTATACCCCCCTGAGAATTCTTAATCTCCTTAATATCAGCCAATCCCTCCCTTTGCCTGGCTCGTACAGCCAGTATGTGTCCTACTCGTTCACTAAGTCCATAAACCTTTTCTTTATTAGCCATATATCTTTCCACTGTCTTTTTCGCCATCCCATCCAGGGCTTCCGATTTAAGGGCAACTATTTTTAGTAAGATCTGGTCAATAGGGGAGTGTGAGGATATGGCTAAAATAAGTGCTTCTTCTGCTTCCCTAACTAATTTAATATCTTCTTCAGCTTTTGCTTTTAATTCTCTCTGCATCTTAATGACATAGCTCAAAGTTTCCCCTCTTATGCCAGCTTTAAAAGCATCCCACACTATCCCTGGTGTTGATGTGCCCTTATTTATCTCCCAGTATTCCTTAATCCAGTTGCTCATTCTATCCCTATAGCACTGGTCCTGTAATAGTGATCTATCAAAAGTCCACTGTCTCAGCTCTTTATTCCTCTTTTGTCCAATTATTACAGTTAGTACTAATGGGTTGTGGTCTGATATAATCCTCGGTTCCCTATCTACCTTTG
Organism: Lissotriton vulgaris; assembly: GCF_964263255.1. NCBI lineage: Eukaryota > Metazoa > Chordata > Amphibia > Caudata > Salamandridae > Lissotriton > Lissotriton vulgaris. Next base: position 263,192,986 of record NC_141687.1, on the reverse strand, counting down.
CTCTATCCATCAGGCTTCTCGAGATTAAAAAGTAATCCAGCCTAACCAGTATTTGGTGGGGGGCTGAAAAAAAGGTACTCCCATCTAGGTTTGGATGACATTTTAACCATGGGTCTTCTAACGAATTATTCCTTACCATATCTGATAAGGCTCTATGAGTCCTTTTTTTCCTTCCTGAGTAATTCCTACCAGGATCTAAGAAGCTGCTGTCTGCATCATGTATATTCAAATCCCCACATAGTATGATGGGTTCTGGCCATTGTGCTAATTCTGTATCTAGATATTGAAAAATCTCAGGATCGTCTCCTGTAGATCCGTAAACCGAGACAACCGTGATAGTTTCCCCCTAAACACTAGTTCAACTATAGCCCATCTACCCCATTGATCTTCCTTCTTTCTTTTTACCTGCGTATCATATCTCTTACCTAGAATGGCCACCCCCTCGTTTTAGTATTTTGATTAGTTTTCACTAATACATTAAAACCAAGTTGTTCTAATAGATAAACCTTGGTACCTTCAATATGTGTTTCCTGAAGACACACTAAATCAGGATTCAGCGATTTTAGAAGGGCAGTAGTTTTAAGCCTTTTATTTAAGTCATTTAGTCCACAAATATTTATCGAGACTATCCTACAAGTCATTATAGTTCAGATTTTTCCCTCTCCCATTTCCTGAATTCAATTGCTTCGTTGCTTCCTTACCTTCAAATTTTAATACAAAGCTATTGTATACCTCATCCATCAAGTCTTTCTTTACTCTACTACGTGTATTGTGCTTGTACTTGTGCTTGTGCCCACCACCTGAGTACCTGTCTTCCCCAGCCCCAGCCCCCCCCCTCCCTCCCTCTGTCTCCCTCCCCTCTGGATCCCACCCCCCCTTACCACAGGCAAATAGGTCTATCCGACCTATATGTGGCCCCTGTAGTCTGCAGAGTCGCTACTCTCTCCCACCCTGTTTCCGCAGCTATCAACTACTCTATACACATTTGATTTGCTGTTACCTTTACGGAGTTTTTGGTGGACTATCTGTTGGTGATTTTGGCGGGGTTCTGGGTCTGTTCTCTTTTCTTCTGTCTAAATCCGAAATCTCTACAAGATACTCCCCCGCTTTTATCTCTGATGTGAACATCCTTGTATACCCCTTCCTTATTACTTTCAACCTTGCCGGGAATAACAAATAGGCTTCCGCCCCTTGCTTTTGAAAGGGAATTATCATCTGCCTAAGCTTCCACCTTCTTTCCACGGTGACATGGCAGAAATCAGGTCTGGCAAAAAAAGTATTTCCGTCAACAGTCTTTCTAGCATCAGGTCTAGCTTTGTAAATTATTTCTTGCCTTGCTAAAAAGTTCCCCAGAAAAACCAACATAGCCCTTGGTAGTGCCTTCTCTTGCCCCCCACGATTTTTCTTTATGAACATAGGATATCTATGGGCCCTTTGTACTTCAAGTTCCCACTGCCATTTCGAGTCTGGAAAAGCTTCTGTCAATATTTTTATCACATACCCTCTAGGGTCCTGACCCTCCCGCCCTTCCTCCAGTCCCAAAAGTCTTACGTTGTTTCGCCTTTGGCGGTTTTCAAAGTCTTCCAACTTCCATTGTAAGTCCTCTACCACCCTTTCTTGTTCCGCCTTAAAAGACTTCCAATCTGTCACCTCATCTTCCACTCTGCTAGTCCTTTCTTCCACTTGAGTTACTCTTACTTCGACCTCTTCCTGTTTTCTGCTTACTCTTCTGAGAGAGGCTAGTAGCTTCTTTGTGTCTCTTTTCGCTCTCCTACTTTCTGCTCTGGCCTCAGAATGCATCTGCTTCAGAGTTCCGAATAGCATTTCCAACGTTACATTTTGCGGTTTTCCATTTTCCCCATTTTCCCCCTCACTTTGATCTCTTTCCTGATATGTCTCTGATGTAGCCGAATAGTCCCAAGACAATTTCTTATTCATGCTGCTTCTAGACCCTCTTCCATCCCTTCTGACTCCAGCTCTCTTTTTCTTCTTGGTCGTTTGATCCCTGGAGTCCTTACTTGTATCAGAATCTAATGACTGATCCGTGCTGCTCCCCTCTTCCTCGTTTTCCGGTCCGCTAATATCTGTAGTGTCAGAGCCCTCATTGACTGAAAAGAACTCGGGTGAGCCTCCCCTAGTGCCTCTATCATTTCTTCCTCCTTTGCCATTCTCCTGGTCATACACGAGATCTTGCTGGTCTCTTAGGCTCTGTGTACTCCCCCAGCTTGGGTTGATATGCATTAAAGTTTTAGTGCTTAAACCTAGTTCAACATTTTTCAGTGCGTCTAGCATTTGACTATTGTTGCGCTTTTCCAGCTGTTCTAGCGCGTTACCTTTTGAGTCAGCTTTCTCCTCCCCGCTCGCCTTCTCGACATCTGCGCTCTGTACCGCTTGCTGCGTGCTGTTTCCTGCAGCCTTCCGTGGTTGCCCAGCAACCGGGCCCTCGACGCTTGCGTCCTCGCGGTTTGCTGTTTCTCCGACATCTCCGCTGAGCCCGGCTGCCAAATTCGGAGATTCCGTCTCAGTCTGCTTTAGTAATGGAGCTCCACTCGCTGCACCGGACTGCCGAAGATCGGGCGCCTGCACCTGAGCCAGCGGGAGTATCTTCGTTGTGAATGATTCCGGTAAGGTTGATTGTCTCAACTGTTCCTTTGATGCCAGCGCTTGAGCTCGCTGGCTTTTTACTTCCGTGTCCAAGATTCCCTCCCTCGCAGCTTTGCTCGCCACGAGACGGGTCTCTGGTTTAACCTCAGCCTTCTTCTCCTGTCTTTCCGTTTTTTTAAGCAAGGCACTTTTAGCGGATCGGCTAATCTGCTCCATCTGTTTCTTAACAGCAGTGGCTGGCACCTTTGGGATTGCGCCTTCTCTTACTCCTGGGCCTTTAATCGGCCCTGATGGTTTATCCTTATCCTTGTCCATTTTGCTTTTCTGCGACATTTTGTGGGTTACTTTAGCGGCAGTGATTACTTTCCTCCAATAACCAAGGAAAGCTGCCCCCGTATTAGTAGAAACTACCCTGAGGAAGCCTGCCGAAAAGCGGGACAGCAGACCAGCCAGCATCCACATCCCCGTATTTAGAAATCCGTTTCCATCCTAGGGTGGGAGAGAGGAGAACTAGCGACTGTCCTCTACAGAGCTACAGCGGCCATCTTGCCTCCGCTCGCGAGCGGCAATGTGTAAAACACTTTGAAGTTTAGAGAGAGTGGACTTCTTGGTCCCTGCCAGGAGGCCGTTACAGTAGTCTACCCGTGAGAGTATAAGGGCTACTGTTACTGTTTTTCTCGAGTCGAGGGGGAGAAAATCAAAGAACTTTCTCAGGGATTTGATTATGCCGAAGCATTTTCCTGCTACGGACGTGACGTGGTGATCAAATGAAAGGTCAGAGTCGAAAAGAACCCCGAGGTTCCGGGCAGAAGTGACGGTCTGGGGGGGAGCAACAGAGTTGTCAGGCCACCACAGGGCAGGACAGAAAGAGGCGTTATTTCCAATGGGGAGGATCTCAGTTTTATTTGAGTTGCAACGGAGGTGGTTAGCGTCCATCCATTGGAAAACTGCAGTTAGGCAGTGTTTAAGATTGAGCTCTGCCTTGTTGGAATTGTCGTCTAGGGGGATGATCAACTGAGTATCATCAGCATATGAAGTGACAGTTATGCCGAATGATTCAGGGTGAGAAGAGGGATGAGATAAATGTTAAAAAGGAGGGGGCTTAGGATGGACCCTTGGGGGACTCCGGAGGACACCTTTTTCTCATTGGATTGAAAGGAGCCCAGGGTGACAGTTTGGGACCTATCGCTAAGAAAAGATCTGATCCATGATAGGGCTGAGTTGGTGATGCCGATGTCCATAAGTCTATTGATCAAGATGGAGTGAGATATGGTATCGAAAGCTGCCGTAAGGTCAAGAAGGATCAGAATGGCCTTCTTCCTTTGGTCTTGCAGTGTTTTAATGGTGTCGGTCAGTTCGATTAAGGCAGTTTCGGTTGAATGTTTAGACCGGAACCCGGATTGCTGGGGATGGAGTATGTTGTGGGATTCCAGAAAGGTTTTGAGTTCTTTATGGACTAGCTGTTCTGTTATTTTGCCCAGAGCGGGGAGAAGGGTGATAGGACGGAGGTTGGTCAAGTCCACTGGGGATTTGTTAGCTTTTTTCATAAGTGGCTTGACCACACCTTTTTTCCATGCGCGGGGAACAGAGCCAGAACTGAGAGAGAGGTTGATAATGTCATTGACGATAGGGTTGATCTCGTCAATGATAAGATGGAGAATCTTAGGGGGGCAGGGGTCGGAGGGGGATCCAGATTTGCAGGAAAGGATCGCTTCTCTGGTCTGAGCCAGAGTCACCGGAGTGAAGTTTTTGAGACTGTTAGCAGTCAGGCAAGGTTGGTCAGGATCGAGGATTTTGTGTGTTGAAGGGGGAGGGGGAATTTTTTTTTGAATGGAGGTGATTTTATCGTCAAAGTAATCAGAGATTTTGTCACATAGCTCTTGGGATGGGGGGATTTCGGGTTGAAGAGCTTTGGGGTGGGTAAAGGTCTTTACTATAGTAAATAGAGTTTTTTGCTTTTGGCTGGCTTCTTTAATGGCGTTTACGTAGTATGTTCTCTTGGCCGATTTGATGGTAGAGAGATAGCATTTCCTCTGAAGAATATAAGCATTTCGGTCGCCATTATCGTAGGCTCTGCGCCATTTACGTTCCGCTTTCCTGCAGAGTAGATGTGCGGAGGCTAAATCAGGTGTATACCAGGGAGCTTTGATTTTAGTTTTCTTCAATATTCTATCCTGATGATTGGATGGGCATCGTTTAGCAATTTCTTGTGAGAGCCAGTTGTGAAGGCGGTCAGCATCTCTATCGATGTTACCGGATAGAGAGGGGGCGTTGGTTAGGGAAAAAGGATTGAGAGTGAGATTTTTCTGGACAGTTTTCCAGTTTGTAGAGTGAGCGAGGTTAGGGATGCGTTTATTGCTGGTAGGAGGGTGGCAACTAGAGATGTGGAAGGGAATCAGGCAATGATCAGTCCATATCTGGGGTAGGGGGGGCAAGGTGGTGATGGAAGGGAAATTGGAGCAAACACCATCCAAGGTGTGACCAAGAGAGTGAGTAGGTAACGAGACACTTTGTTGTAGGTTAAATATTTCAAGTGTCTGAAGAAAGTTGCTAGTTTGAGAGTCGGCGGAGGTCTCAAGGTGCAAATTAAAATCTCCTAGCAGGGTAAAGTGAGGGTAACGAAGTAGGAAGTGTCCTAGAGCGTCATTAAGAGAGTCGAGAAATTTAGCAGCATTGCCGGGTGGACGGTAGATCAGGCCACCGGAGAGGGAAAGGGATTGGCTGAGTTTGAGGGAAAAGCCTAATCCCTCAGCGTCAATGAGAGGGTCAAGGCAGAAGGTTTGACAGTTAAAGGTGTTCTTCAGTATAATTGCGACACCTCCTTCTCTACCTTTCTGTCTGTCCTGTCTGTGGAAGGAGTAACCCTGGGGGAGGGCTACGGCTATGTCGGGGTTACTGTCTTCAGTGAGCCAGGTTTCAGTGATCATGAGGCAGTCAAGGTCATAGTCAATGATGAGGTCGTGAATGTCTTGACTATGTTTGCACATCGACCGGGCATTTATCAGGCCACCTGTGAAGAAGGGTCGTTGGTGTTTGGGGGGGGGTTGGCTGGTCGAGGTCGAAAGTGAGTTGCCAGTGGCATTTGATGCAGCTGGAAGAGCCGACTACTTTTGATAGATCAAGTTTGCAAGAACAGCCGGGACTGCCACGGAGTCGGTGAATGTCGTTCGGAGCATACCAGATACTGGGAGGGATTGGGGCAGGGATTCCTGCGCCTGGCGCGGTCTTGGCGCGGACGGGTGCAGACGGGCTTGCCTTAGGCGCGCCTTCGGTGCGCAAACGGCGCTCCCGCTGCGCTCGTCCGCTGCGCGTCCTATGCATACACATTTGTAGTAGGAGGAAGGGGGTGTGGCCTCAGAAAGGGGCGGAGTCTGCGCGCACGCCGGTGCTGATGGCGGCTGCAGGTAAAGAGCAATGAAGGGCGCGAAGCAGCAAATGAGATCAGCTGTGCGCGAGCGCTACGTTGTGCTTCAGTATTAAAAGCAATTTAAACAGTGACACCACACGAAACAATTTCTAAAATCAGCAGAGTACCTCCAGATCCCGGCTTCCGCCTCAGGACTGGGACAAGGGTTAACAAGTTGACGCTATTGGATCAGCGGTTTAAGTAGGGTGATCAGGGGGCGTGGCCTCAGAAAGGGGCGGAGTCTGCGCGCACGCCGGTGCTGATGGCGGCTGCAGGTAAAGAGCAATGAAGGGCGCGAAGCAGCAAATGAGATCAGCTGTGCGCGATCGCTACGTTGTGCTTCAGTATTAAAAGCAATTTAAACAGTGACAGCACACAAAACAATTTCTAAAATCAGCAGAGTACCTCCAGATCCCGGCTTCCGCCTCAGGACTGGGACAAGGGTTAACAAGTTGACGCTATTGGATCAGCGGTTTAAGTAGGGTGATCAGGGGGCGTGGCCTCAGAAAGGGGCGGAGTCTGCACGCACGCCGGTGCTGATGGCGGCTGCAGGTAAAGAGCAATGAAGGGCGCGAAGCAGCAAATGAGATCAGCTGTGCGCGAGCGCTACGTTGTGCTTCAGTATTAAAAGCAATTTAAACAGTGACACCACACGAAACAATTTCTAAAATCAGCAGAGTACCTCCAGATCCCGGCTTCCGCCTCAGGACTGGGACAAGGGTTAACAAGTTGACGCTATTGGATCAGCGGTTTAAGTAGGGTGATCAGGGGGCGTGGCCTCAGAAAGGGGCGGAGTCTGCGCGCACGCCGGTGCTGATGGCGGCTGCAGGTAAAGAGCAATGAAGGGCGCGAAGCAGCAAATGAGATCAGCTGTGCGCAAGCTCTACGTTGTGCTTCAGTATTAAAAGCAATTTAAACAGTGACACCACACGAAACAATTTCTAAAATCAGCAGAGTACCTCCAGATCCCGGCTTCCGCCTCAGGACTGGGACAAGGGTTAACAAGTTGACGCTATTGGATCAGCGGTTTAAGTAGGGTGATCAGGGGGCGTGGCCTCAGAAAGGGGTGGAGTCTGCGCGCACGCCGGTGCTGATGGCGGCTGCAGGTAAAGAGCAATGAAGGGCGCGAAGCAGCAAATGAGATCAGCTGTGTGCGAGCGCTACGTTGTGCTTCAGTATTAAAAGCAATTTAAACAGTGACACCACACGAAACAATTTCTAAAATCAGCAGAGTACCTCCAGATCCCGGCTTCCGCCTCAGGACTGGGACAAGGGTTAACAAAGGGATGGTGTGGTAGGGATGCTGTGGTTGCCACCCCTCTACCCCTTAACATTACAGTCACTGAGGTGGACGTAGCCATTCGGTGTAGTAAGGGGGGGAAGGCACCGGGCCCCGACGGGGTACCCGTGGATCTCTATAAAACTGAGGTATCCCTTTGGAGTCCACTGCTGACCACGGTGTTTAATGCAGCAGCATCGACCTTGGCCCCACAGGCTTGGGGGGAGTCCATCATTATCCCTATCTACAAAAAAGGAGCGAGAGGAGAGGCAAAAAACTATCGCCCAATCTCACTTCTTACTGCCTCCCTTAAAATCATGAGTAGGGTATTATTGAGCCGTTTGGAGGACTGGGTTGAAGAAAAGGGTGTCCTTGCGGACTCCCAGTTTGGATTCAGCAAGGGGTTAGGCACAATAGAACAGTGCATAAACCTGGACCTCATTATAGGCAAATATACACGTGCTAAGCAAGGCTCGCTGTTCCTTTGCTTTGCGGACCTCTCCAGTGCCTTCGACCTGGTCGACCATGGTCTTTTGTGGACAACTCTACTGGATATGGGCGCCCCACGGGAAATCATTTACTTCCTGGCACAATTGTATAGGAAGTTATCAGCAAAGATACGCTATGGGCAATCGGGTGAGTGTTCTCCTAATATCCCGGTAGGCTCCGGCATTAGGCAGGGATGTGTCCTTGCCCCCCTTCTTTTCTCCCTTTTTATCAACGCCATTGAGTCAGAACTACGTGCTGTCAGTGCTGATGCACCGACCGCGGACGGCATACCCATCCCGGTATTGCTTTACGCTGATGACACGGTCCTACTATCGAGAACCCCTCTTGGGCTGCAGAAACTCATGGACAAATTTGTGGATTTTATCAATGGGAGAAAATTAAAAATTAATAATTCAAAAACTTTTATTATGGCCTGTGGTAAGAAACTCAAAAACCTAAGACCTTTTACAGTTATGGATCAAATAATACAAGTGGTTGATAAATTTTGCTACTTAGGTATCACTTTTAATAGTGGGGGGATATGGGCGTCCGAAATGACTAATGTAAGAGCTAAAATGGGCAAGTGTGCCTTTGGCATTTTTAAGTTTGCATCTAAGCTAGGCTCTAGGCGGATACCCGACATGTTGTACTTATACCGCCGTAAATGTGTTGCCTTGGCCCTCTATGGTTCAGGGGTATGGGGCCACTGTAATCACATTCACAATATGCTCCAGGTGGAGGAAAACAAATTTGTCAAAAAGCTTTTGTGTTTACCACCCTCTGCCTCAACCAAACTGATCCACCAGGAGGTTGGTCTGGAACACCTCTCTGATTTGATAAGTCTTAGACCACTTCTAGTATGGAGATCCATTTGGATTAAGGAGCAGACAGGGTTCACAAAAAAGATCATTTTAGATTGTCTCCACATGGATAAATGTTGCCGTATCCCCTGGCTTAATTATATTATTCGTGTATTTAAGGATGTCTTCAAAATATATGTTTGTGATAACCCATTTAGTGTTATAGACACCCCCAAGAAAGAGCTTAAACATGTTTTCATGAGGGCTAGTATTGTAAAGCGTAATGCTGCCATCTCTCAGTATTCCACACATGTTTTCTACGACAAGTATAACATGCTAGAACCGGGATTCGCGGGATACCTTAAAATGGTTACCATTCGTTCTCACCAATATGTATTGACAAGATTGCGGATGGGGACCGTTCACTTGCTTGTTGCCTGTCCACATATTAAGATTCACACTATTGCCCCCTGTCCATGTGATGGGACCACAAAGCAAAGCTCGGAGCACTTTTTATTGTTATGCCCTTTTTATCTCCATCTCCGTAAAACCTATTTGAAACCACTTTTTAAAAAATATAATGTATCCACAATTGAATCTGCCATGAGGCTTTTATTCGGACTTGATTCGCAGGACATTTGTTTTTTTACTGCTGTATTTATTTTAAAGTCAGTACACCTGAGGAAAAATATGTCATTTGCCACATGATTGTTTTTAAATTAGCTGTATTTTATATGTATTTTATCGATTCATGTATGTATGTACTTTTATGATTATTGACAACAAATGATCGAATAAAGTTTTTGAATTGAATTGAACTATCCAACCCTTCATATCAGAGATGGCCAAACCACCTCTTTCCAACTATACTTTCTCAGGTCCAGTAGCATATTTCATTAGCAGTGGTACATTCACTGGCTCTGTCTCACCTGGATGGCGGTATCACTGGCTATAGGACTATAGTCTCTGGTCTTGTCGCAAGAATATAGAACACACTGCACCTAAAACCTGATCTAACACTTCGACCTCCTCATTCAAATAAGAAGTAAGATGGTTGCTCCTGAATAAATATCTTCAACAGACCTGAAGCTACTTAAATTGACTTTTATTTTGTGTATACAGCTCTAGTAGCTTATTCTACTATGCAATTTTAGTGCTTTATAGCTACTATGTTTCATGTTGTTTACTATTCTCATAATGTATGCTTAACCTGTTGTTATATGTGCAGTATTTACTATTTGCATGTCCATTTGAATCTGGAAGAAAGATTACTGTAATAAATCTAAAGAATATTATAAAGGGGAACTGAAAGCCTATCACGCAATGATTAAGAAAACCAGGTGTGAATACTACACACATAAAATTGACTCAGCCAACAATGCACACAAGGAAATGTTCAGCAGCCTAAATTCCCTTAAAACTGAAAAAGAAACCACAGCCGACATCCCAAGTACCAAAGAAAGCTGCAATGAGATAGCTGAATTATTTTCCAACAAAGTTACTAAAATATACGAGACCTTTCCGGAAGAGGCACGGCTAGGGACTACCATGCATACTGGTGAAACAATTACCTCAGTTAAAGTAACTCTAGAGAGCTTTAAAATACCAGAAAACATGGAACTACAAACCATAATAAAAGGAATAAAATCAGGTTCGCCCAGAGACCCGGCGCGTCCTGATTAAATGATGGAGGGGATGGAAGCAATCCTACCATACATCAAGGATCTAATTCTGCGCTCCTTCCAGACGGGTATAGTCCCGAGGAAATGGAAACAAGCCATTGTGAGACCACTCAAAAAAAAAACACGCTTGATTTCACCAGATTAGACAATCTGCGCCCAATTTTGCTTCTCCCATTTGTGGCAAAAATTGCAGAAAAAATCATCAACAAACAACTAGTGGAACACATCAACACGAACGACCTATTGCACCCCTCACAATCAGGTTTTAGAATGACACATTCAACAGAATCAGCACTGCTAATGGCGACAGAGGCTCTGAGGAAACATGTGGATGAGGGACAAACAGCCGCGCTGATCCTACTGGACCGCAGCGCGGCCTTTGACACCGTCTCTCATCCACTATTACTTCAGAGATTAGAATCCTGCGGCATTACGAACACAGCCCTGAAGTGGCTGACTTCGTTCTTAGAGGAACGGAGCTTCCAAGTTGCCCAAGGTAAACACCTGTCTGATAGCTACCCTCTGCCTCAAGGAGTTCCACAGGGGTCAACTTTAAGCCCCACTCTATTTAACCTATATGTCGGACCACTGGCAGAGTGTGTAGAGAAACACGAAGTGTCAATAGTATCCTATGCTGACGGCACACAGCTAATTGTAAAGCTATCTCAAAACAAAGACCACGCAGCAACTAGCTTTGCCAACTGTCTCAAACAGTGGCTGACTGGATGTCAAACCACTGCCTCCGGTTAAATGGCAACAAAACGGAGGTACTAGCGGTAGGGAAGACACCCACCATATGGTCATCTGCTTGGTGGCAAGAAGAATTGGGCCAAGCCTTCCTCCCCAAAGCTGAGGTGAAAAACCTTGGAATCTGGTTAGACCAGAAACTATCCTTCGACAATCAAATCCAGAAGGTAACCGGGAAATGCTATGGTGCCATGAAAACCCTCAGGAAGTTATAGACCTACTTCCAGCCAAAACCAGAAAGACCATAGTCCACGCGGTTATCACCTCGCAACTGGACTATGAGAATGTACTGTACCTAGGAGCCTCGAAGAAAGGACTAGCCAAATTACAACGGGTTCAAAATGCTGCGGCAAGTTTGGTTCTCAGTCTCCCTAGGAGAACAAACCCTAGGAAGGCCCTTGACACCCTACACTGGCTGCCAGTGGAGAAAAGAGCCATGTTCAAGGCAATGTGCTATCGCCACCGCATCCTCTCTCATAAGGGTCCCAGTTACCTGCAACCACTACTGACCAAATATATCCCTGGTCGTAACTTAAGGTCCATAGACTTAGCTTTGATAAAAAGTCGTAACTTAAGGTCCATAGACTTAGCTTTGATAAAAATTCCAAGAATTTTCAAAGCCCGCACGGGAGCCCATTCATTCAGGTACCTGGCGGCCAAAATCGGGAACACCCTGCCAATATCGACAAGGTTGGAACCCAGCGAAAGAGTTTTCAGAAAACAGCTAAAGACGTGGCTGTTCTCCAATACTTTTGAGGGAAAAGTATAAGACCTTCTTAGCAACAGCAGTACTCATATAATTGTGTCTTAGCGCAGGGACACACTGTTGGTGTAACCAAGCGCTCTACAAATGAAATAAATAAATAAATAAACTTGTTCAACATGTCAGCTTCTCTGTATAGCGATCTCATACGGACGAGCCATGTGCGCGCTATATAAAACTTCTCACTAGTTGGAACAAACATTTTAAGGTTCACAATTACACCTAAAATGCCCTTTTGGACTAAATATGGGTTGATGTGATTAATAGTTTGTTCTGTCAACTTGAAAAGAATCAAAGCATGGAATTCAATTGTCACTAGCGACACCATGTACAAACATTAATGTTTCGTTCTTATAAGCCCCTGCTGAAAAACTGCTATACTATTAAACTGTTATGGTTTGCTCTCCTGTCTGTTGCAGACTTGTCTACCAATGAATTGTGCAAACTGCAGATAACAAGTTTTCCTGTCTAATGCCTCATTCAATTTCAATTATAATAGACAGTTTACTATTATGGACCACCCTTTCATCTGGGTTTCTTACAAGCTCTTTACACTATCTTGATTTTGCACCCCAACGTTAATGTCTCAGATTAACCAAGATAGCTCTCACTCTCTAATATCATAAGACTTCTGTCCAAACAAGCTAACATACTGAAGATACCCTCAAAAAAGAATTAGACACCATAGACTATTTTGAGAGCCTCTAGCTGTCCGGATTTTAGATTGTTTTTAATTTTTTTTCCATTTTCAGCCATTTGTAGCCTTTTCTTTAATGCATTGTGTCTCTAAATGTTTATGTTGCTTTATTATTTCATATACACAAAAGGCTCTTGTAGCCAAAAGTGTTTTAATAAACTTGAGTTATCCTGCAGGAACCCTCCTTCCTGAATTTAATTTTGAAGTAGTCTAGTGTACCAATTATCAGGGATTATGACCGAAACCCTGAGAATCTCCTAAGAAATCAGAAACTGCCAGTGAAATTGGTAGTTCTGGGGCTTATTACCCCGATTCATCCTCATTCACCCCTCAGTTTTCTCTGAGATTGTGCCAGCTAAAATCAGTTCAGATCTTTGGGAGAAACATTGAGACGTTTGTGCCAATGTTGCAGACCTCATGATTCCCAAAATAGGCTACTATTAGTGGTACCACCCTGGTCAGGGAATTACAGGCTTCACATAACGAGTGTTTGAATCCTTGCTTGTCTTTGAAACATCCAGTTGTGAAAACATGGATTTACAGCGCTATGAAGGTTCCCCTATCTTTCACCCTACTGCACTTCTTAAATCAGAATAAAGCGCCAGGCCCGGATGGCGTCCCAGCCGACATGTTCAAGGCCAATGCTTCCTTTTGGGCTAACATCTTGACCAACGTCTTCAATGCTGCCACGAAACACAGCTTGCCTGTCTCCTGGTCACATGCCACTATCATACCTATCTTCAAGAAAGGCCAAAGGGGAGACCCGAGGTGTTACCGCCCCATTTCACTCATTGACTCGTCGTTCAAAATTCTGGGGAAAGTGATTTTGGCAAGGATCGATGAGTGGGCCGCCAGTAATAACATCCTATCAAACGCCCAATATGGGTTCCGAAGGGGAAGAGGGACGGAGGACCAGTGCCTCAACTTACACCTGATCCTAGGTAAATATACAGTGGCATCCAGTGGATCAATCTACCTAGGGTTCATGGATTTGTCCACAGCCTTCGACCTAGTGAACAGGTCTAGGCTGTGGGAAATCCTTTTGGACCTGGGGATGGACCATTCCTTGGTTCATTTTTTGGCCGAGGCACACCGGGACCTAGAAGCCTCCATCAGGATGACACAGGAAGGAGCCTGCACAGCTGGCTTCAAGTCCACTAGAGGGGTGCGTCAGGGGTGCATCCTCGCCCCAATGTTATTCACACTATATATTAACCACCTTGAATCCACACTGGAGTCGGCAACGCTAGACGTCCCGCGCTTTGGAGGACTGTCCACCCCGGTCCTCCTTTACGCGGATGACGCCGTGCTCGTGGCACGCACTCCCCTTGGGCTACAAAGACTACTGACAGCCTTCGATGTCTTTATGACCTCCCTTGATTTAAAAATCAACACAGACAAGTCTCATGTTATGGCTGTGGGTAGGAGAAAAAACAAGGATTTGAAGACCTTTTTTTGCGCAAATACACCAATTTCTAGCGTCAGAACTTTTACCTATCTGGGGGTAGTCTACGACGACAAGGGTACGTGGGCACCTCAAATAACTGTCAAAATCAACGCCATGAAAAGATCAGCAGCTGCCATTGTCGGTTTTTCAAAACGTCTGGGTGGTAAACCTACGGAAGCAATGCTGGCACTTTACAGAGCGAAATCAATCTCAGTAGCAAGGTACAGGGCTTCCATCTGGGGTTATACCAACAATGTAGAAGCAATCCAGGTGGAAGAAAACAAATTTTTACGTATGCTCTTAGGTCTGCCTCAATCTACAGCCACTTTCTCCGTTCATATGGAATTAGGCCAGGGGTATATAAGTGACATCATCAAACAGTCCCCAATTCTGATGTGGTTAAAAACGTGGCTGAACTCTAATTTAACCCTGAACCACACAATTATGAGGGACTGCTTACTCTTGGACAATATGAAAAATATCCCGTGGCTTGCATACATTAAAAAAATTCTAACTTCCCTGGGCCGCCCAGATCTTTTCTACAAACCGGACTGCATTGTTAAAGAAGACCTGGAATGGTTCAAAGCGACTTTTATCAAAATTAGAGAAATGGAGCGGGAGAGCTGTGAGCTTGTGAAACCCACTGTGAGGGAGCATTATACTTCTAAAACTACACTGGTCATTGAACCCTATTTAACGGTAGTGTCAATTCCGTTACATCGCTAGTTATTAGCCAAACTAAGACTTAACCAGATCCACTTCCTGTTGAATGACTCTAAGGTGTGGGCTAAGCCCGAGGATTTAGCGGTCTGCAAATGTGATAGTTTTTCTCTGCAGGACACCATTCACTTTATGTTCTTTTGCAATACATATGCCCTGCCCAGGAAAAAGTACATTGTTCCGTTGCTTAAAGACAAGGGGTTCGTCCAAGCCAAGCCTGCTCTATTTTATTTAAAAAAGTTAGATTCACCAGTAACAATGTTCAGTGTCGCAAACTTTTTGGTAGCTGCTTTTCGCCTCAAAAAACGTTCTGGAAATTGATAATATAACAGTATTGGCGACACTGTATGGAACTATTGGAAAATTGCTGTATTTGTTAAAATTTGTAAATATTTTAATTGTCCTATTTTAACTGTGACATCAATTTCTTGTAACTACACCCCTTAATTATGCATTTTGTGTTTATGTGCTTTTTATGATTCGTTATGAATCGAAATAAAGTTGTTTTGAACTTGAAATCAGAATATTAGCAATTGGGCAAAAGTTCCTGCATTCCATCACCTGATGCAATGCCCCACTTGAGACTGTGTAAATGCCACCATCATACCCTTTGGTGCTTGGTTTGCAGGTTTTGGCACTTTCTTCTTGCTCTCTCTTCACATGCCATGCTGATGGCACCTTCTTTCCATAAGGTGTGGGTCGTGCTAGCCCCTGGCGCTGTGTCCTCGCTGGTCCTCTTATAACCACGGGAGTGGGCATGCATGCCAGCAATAATGCTGGGCACAGGGTGGGCGGCCGGGTTGCCTGCTGCCACTCTTCTTTCTGAGTAATCGATACGGCTGGCAGCTACTTGGCACCGCCACACAGCCCCTTTCATTCAACACTCTGTTATGCGTGTTGTAGAAAGGAAACTGTCATGTGTGTTGCTGCTTTTATAACCATTAATTGAAATCGTAATCAGTGGCGTAACAAAACTTGAGGGGGCCCCCCTGCAGGATACGTAGAAGGGGCCCCTCTGGTTGACCTCTTCATGTAGGGTTTTCACAGGGTACATGTCTGGGGGTGGTATGCAAAAGGTCTGTCTATGCCACTGTCACGGGTCCGCTTCCGAGGCTGTAGTTGCTTCTTCAAGGGTTGTGGTCTGTGGGTTCAGGTCAGATGTAAGGGGTGCAGCGGACTAGGGTGGGAGGGAGGGGCCTGTGTTCCACTCTCAGTGCCCCCTTCAAGAGTGCCCTCTGAGCGTTCACCCACATGCTCTAGGCTGTGAGGGGCCCACTGCCTATCATCAACCCCCCACCTCTCATGGCTGGGGCAAGGTGGCCCTCTTCCCTCGCCTGCACTGTGGTCCGAGGCCCCCTTGTGCACACCACAGAGGGGCATAGAGGCAGGCACGGTCCAGGCACGTGTCAAGAGCCTATGAGGGTGGTAAAATTATAGTGCCGCGGCCCAAATCAATCACTCTTCTACACAACCACATCCTTCGTAGCCAAGGTGACCCAGGCCACAAAATATTAGAGGTTGATGCACGAGAGGAAAATGACTGGTTGTGCGACCTTCAGAAGCGGGAACCATGGTAAAGGTGCTTTATTTACAGGGCTCCGGGCCTTTCGAGTGAACGTCTGTCCCCGAAGGTGCCTACCTATGCGGATAGAGGCCGCAGAACCCCCTGGAGGGTAGAAAACATGGGCTGTGCGCCCCAGACCCCAGCAAGCAGCCCCCCTCCTCAAGGAGACGAAGACCCTGTAAGAGGGAGGTTACAGAACAGTAAAACTAGGGACCCTTTTGAGGATCAGCATGCATGCTCTTTGTTACGCTATCTTTCCTTGTTATGGTTCATTAGAATAAGATGCCCCTTCCTCATTAATGACAATAAAGTGCATAATGTTCCTTATGGATCAGCATACATTTATTTATTTATTTATTTATTAATGCCATTTGTAGAGCGCGTACAAATACCCTTGGGCGTCTCGGCGCTAAAAGTGCATTGATGTCTCACCATGATCAGAAAGTACGGAGATGTGAATTACTGATTGAATAACCATGTTTTCATTTTTTTTCTGAACTGGAGAAGTGTGGGGCTTGTTTTTATATGGTTAGGTAGAGTGTTCCAAAGTCTAGGGGCCGCGATTGAGAAGCGGCGATCGCCCCAAGAAACTGTTCGGCTTCGTTGAACCACTAGTTGGTTATGAGAAGTGGATCTGAGAGTTCTGTAAGGGTTATAGGGAATAAGTTGCTTTTTGAGGAATCGAGGTCCTTGATCCTGTAGAGATTTGTATACTGTGCACAGAGATTTAAATTTTACCCTGTTGTGGATGGACAGCCAGTGGTAGCCTTTGAGCGTGTCCGAAATAGGTGCAAACTTAGGTTTTTTTGACAGAACGCGAGCGGCAGCATTCTGCACGGTCTGTAGTTTTTTGGTAACTCTGCTCTGAGCATTGAGCAGCAGACCGTTGCAGTAGTCTAGCGATGTAAGCACTAGGGAGGTGACTAAGGTTTTTGCTGCTGAGTCTGGTAGATAAGGTGTGATTTTTCTTACCATTCTAAGTTTAAAATGGGCGTTAGCTGCCACCTTGTTTGCATGGGCCATAAAGTTAAGCTGGTCGTCGAAGGTAACCCCTAGGTTTCTGACTTTGACCGTGGGACTGGGAGGTGTGCCCAAGGCCGATGGCCACCAGGTTGCTGACCAAGCTGGGGAGAGATTACCAAAGATGACCACCTCCGTTTTATCGGAGTTAAGCTTTAGGCAATTCTTTGCCATCCACTCGCCGATAGCAATCATCCCACCTTGGAATCTCTCTGCCACCCTCTGTCCATCGCCCTTTATAGCCAGCACCAACTGAGTGTCGTCAGCGTATGAGGTTAGGCCCATCCCATGTGCTTTGATGACACTAGCAAGGTCCGACACATATATATTAAAAAGTGTCGGACTTAGGGATGAGCCTTGGGGGACCCCGCACGGTAACGACAGGTCAGCCGACTGGAAAGGGCCCACTGTGACCGCCTGAGTTCTGTTGGCCAGGAAGGAAGCAAGTAAGTCCCTAGCCGTGAGCGTAATGCCCATCCTCTCGACACGGTTGACCAAGATCTTATGGTCAACCGTGTCGAAAGCAGCTGACAAGTCAAGGAGAACTAGCAAAGCAGTTCCTCCTTGATCACGGATGACTCTTATGTCATCAGCTGCTTTGATGAGAGCGGTTTCTGTTCCATGATGTTTGCGGAAACCGAACTGCGTATCATCTAGCAGATTGTTGTTTTCTATGTAGGCTGATAGCTGCTGGTTCATAGCCTTTTCTATAACCTTGGCTAGAAAAGGGAGACTTGCTATAGGGCGATAGTTCTTTAATTCACCTTTATCTAAACCAGGCTTTTTAAGCAGAGGCTTGATCAAAGTGTTTTTTAGTGAATCAGGGTAAGATCCAGATGCCAGAATTGTGTTACAGACCTTGGTAATAATTGGGATTACTGTATCTGGTACAGTGGCGAGTACGGAAGTTGGGCATGGATCCAGGGCTGAACCAGCTTTAATCGTTGTTACTATGCCCTTAATTTGGTCAGTGGTAAGGGGGCTGAAGCAGGTCATGGTGGTTTTGGGAGTGATAATGGGGGTAGTAGCACTACTACTAGCCTGGTCTAAGTTGAAGGCTTGATAGATGTCGTTAACCTTTGCAAAAAAGAACTCCGATAAAGCATCACATAGTGTTTGCGATGGAGGTGGGTTAAGATCCGGGGCATTGCCAGCAAGGGTTTTGGCAATGTGATAAAGCTGTTTGCTAGAATTTTTAGCAGTTTCTATGTGATGTGTGAAAAATTCTTTTTTTGCTGCTATTATCATAGCTTTATAAGTAGCCAGAGCTTTCTTATATTTTTCCTTGTTTTCACTATCATAGGTTCTTCGCCAGTGTCTTTCTCTGTTCCTGGTTAATTGTTTTTGAATTTTTAGTTCTGCCGTATACCACTGAGCTTTGGGCGTGTTTCTATTTTTAGATATTGATTTGGAAGGTGCCAACTGAGTCGTGGCTTCACCCAACCACTTTTGGAATTGATTGGTTGCAGTAGTGGGGTCAGTGGATAATTCCGGAGTTGTGGTATTGAGAAGCGACGTTAGGTCATTGGGATTAATGTCCTTCCATGCTTTGAACGTGCCCTTTTTCACAGGGGCCGGTTTTGTTCTCTGTGGACCTTTGATAGTGAGTCTGCTAAAAATGACTGAATGGTCTGTCCAGGTCATGGGGAGAACTGAGGTGATACACAGTCCTTCCACATTCGTGAAGATTCCGTCCAGCGTATGGCCTGCCTGATGGGTAGGAGTTGTGACCAGTTGTCTGAGGCCCATTATGTCAAGGTCAGATACGAGGGTTGTGGTATCCCTATCACTGAGAAGCTCTAGATAGAAATTGAAATCTCCCATAATCGTAGTAGAGTCTTCTGATGCTATAGACTCAGTGATATTGCTAAGATTTGCGAGGAACGCAGATCTTGTCCCCGGGGGTCTATAAATCAGTGTTCTCTTGAAATTATAGGTGGGGGATAGTTTTATATCAAAAAGCATGGCTTCGCATGAGTTGATAGGAATTGGCGAGCAGCAGACTTTGAAATGGTCTCTCGCTATTATGGCTATCCCTCCTCCTTTTCCTATGGGCCTGTCCTGTCGGTAGGCACTATAACCTGGGGGGACTGCCGTGACATAGTCAGGGGCAGATGCCTCATCGGACCATGTCTCTGTAATATAAAGCATATCTAGATTAAAGTCACTAATGAGGTCAGCTATATCTTGGCAGTGTTTGCCCAGGGAGCGTGCGTTAATAAGTGCCATGGAGACATACGTGTCAGCCTCAGTAGTGAAGGATTTAACGTCCATGGTTGGGTTGATAAACGCTAACGGAATATTACAGTGTGAGCATTGTATATGTGGTGCCGGCTGCATGAGGGATACATCGAGTTTAGTGCACAACGGGGCGTGAGGTGGACAGGTCTCCAGAAGTGCGTTACGGGTGTAAAAGAGGCGAGGGGCAGGGGTTATGGCCCTAGGCCCGGTCCCGGCGCGGACGGGCGCCGACGGGCTCGCCTTTGGCGCGCCTTCTGCGCGCCGACGGCGCGCCCGCTGCGCCCGCCCGCTGCGCGGACGGGCGGTGGTGTTGTTTTTATTCATACTTTGGGCAGGACGGGAGGAGGGTGGGAGGGGCGCAGAGCTCTCGGCCAGCCTTCCCAATGGAAGATGGCGGCCAAGTCAAGTGCAAAGCTTCCCTGCGCCTGGATACAGCTGCGCTCTGGAGGGAAGTTCGAGCCTCGGCGAGGTAATCTCGCCTCAGAGAAGACAGTACTGTAAAAACGCTCCAATTAAAATATGTACAGAGTAATAAAAACAATTCGTGTCTCAATCGTTTTTACCAATTTAAATTGTGGCAGAGGTGCAAGGGAGCACAAACAGACCTCCGGCTTCCGCCTCAGAGGGAAACAACTGCAATTACTGAAGATTGCTAAAGACGCTTTTTAAATACCCTGGGAGGGCGGAAGGGGCGCAGAGCTCTCGGTCAGCCTTCCCAATGGAAGATGGCGGCCAAGTCAAGTGCAAAGCTTCCCTGTGCCTGGATACAGCGGCGCTGTGGAGGGAAGTTCGAGCCTCGGCGAGGTAATCTCGCCTCAGAGAAGACAGTACTGTAAAAACGCTCCAATTAAAATATGTACAGAGTAATAAAAACAATTCGTGTCTCAATCGTTTTTACCAATTTAAATTGTGGCAGAGGTGCAAGGGAGCACAAACAGACCTCCGGCTTCCGCCTCAGAGGGAAACAACTACATGGCCTTTGTTAGGCTGTCTTTCCATGTTATATGATTCATGAGAATGAGACGCCCCCCCTCTCTATGTAAGAGTGCAGCAGGGGCAGTGGCACCAGACCCCACGACATGGGGAGCCGCTTCACCTCAGTTACTGTCTGTGTTTTACTAGAAAACCAGGGAGTGGCTTATCCAGTCTCCCCGCTTGAGTTGGGGCCCATGGGGGGAGGGGAGTCATGCAGGGTGTGTTGAGCTGTGTTGAAGGTAGTAATATCCAGAAGAAGAGTTAATGATCTTGGGGGTATAAAGGGGAGCAGATAACCCAGAAGTGGGGTCAGTCAGTGTCAGTGAGAGGGTGATATAGAGGGGAACAGATAATCCGGAAGAGGTATTGATATCACTGCAAGGTGGAGTGTTGAGGGTAAGAGGAGAGTAATAACCCAGAAGAGGGGTCAGTGTCAGAAAGGGTGGTGGTGTAGAGAGAAAAAGCGAGTGATAAGCCAGACAAGAGGTTGGTGTCACCGAGGCAGATGGTGCAGGTGGAAAGAGAAGATGGCCCGAGGCTGGGCTGTAAGGGAGGGGAGACGCGAGAGTGAGGGGCATTAACAACCACAGCAGAGGGCTTGGAGGAGATGAGACACTCACTCCTCTAGCGCCTAAACAGCCACACCTACAGCGGTGTCACAAGCAGTGCTTTGAGACAGGACTGTCAAACGTGGTAGGCAGAAGAGAGAAAAGGGGACACTTGTCAGGAACTTTTACAAGGTGCGCGTTCGGCAAAAGTGTAAAGAAAAGGGGTGATGAAGGTAATGAAGGATAGGTGGTTACTGAATGATTTTAAAACACGGTTACTCCAGAGTTCTTGGGGAGGGGGTGCTAGGACGCAGGTCAGCCGCTGGAGGAGGGAGGATCAGATGACTGTTTCTGCATCAGGCAGAGTGCAGGTGCAAGCCATCAGCATCACACAACTAAAGTCATGTGGCCTGGGAAAAATCAAAGTACTTTTTAAGGAGAAATAGAAAAAAATGAGCTAAAGACATTTAATGGCATTAGTGGCGACTAGTGGCACATTCAAAGCACATAATACTAATATATGATTATATTGTGGCCGAATATTGCCACTTATAGAGAGTGCATCCACTAGGGAATAGCCCCGTTTTTGAATAACAAGTGCCCAGAAATAACCAGTGGACCGGACTCCCTTATGATGGAGAAAAGTAAGGCCTTAATTGCTTTTCACTACTTTTGATGGTCAGTTTTAAAAACACAACTGAACACGGTAGTGCACCATTTTAGGACCCTTTTCTTCCAGTTATACAGGCCCTAGCCTCCACTTGCGACTGGCCCCACCCCTGGTAGATGCAGTTGCCTTTTGTGATATTAGTGCGCCCAATGCCTCTATGCATAAAAGTAGAACAAGCATAGGGTTTCCATTGCTAGCTGTTTCTGACTGGCTCACCTGAGACCTGTAGCTTTGGTGGCTGGCAGTGGCAGGCTGCAGAAGACCACGGGAAGCAATTATTAAATTATGGTCTCCGTCTCACTGCCTGGAACCCACGAGCCGCCTCACGTGCAGGTTACGCTGCACATGACAATACTGGCCCAGCCTTGTCCCACCTTATGCCTCACCCGGAGGGTGGAGGCTGAAAACCACGCATTTGCGTGGCACGAAAAATTTCATCATGTACGCGCCAGTTTATTTATGAGGCGTGGTGGCGGGAGTTACTTTAAAAGTACGTTCCAGACGGACCCTGCTATTAGCAAATGTACTGCGTGCCGAGGGGCCCCCTGGAGCTCAAGGCCACCCTTGCAACGCGGGGGCTGCGGGGGCCTGTGTTACGCTCCTGGGCCCCCTATTACCTTAAGTCCTAAAAGAGACCCCTGAAATATGCTTGCAAATACCTGTATGCAGTATATGTTTCTTTTTTCATGGGAAAGCATTTACACGTAAAACCGCTTTGTATGAAAGTTTTACTTACCTGTAAAACCTCTCTGTGTCAAAAGGTAGATGAGCTAGTATCATCAGAACGTATCTTTCTATGATAGGTCAGTACTTGGACTATCTTTGATGAAAAGCAGCGTGACTCCCAAGACTTTCGATGCCGCTTGGTGCAAACCACCTCTAATTTACCTTAAGATTTAGTGATCAAAATAACAAGGCAGGCGCTGGAAACTAGAAGGCGAAGAACAGGTTTATTTCTCTAGAGGAGAGTACATCACATCGGACACCGGGGCTATCGTCAGGAGGTGCTCTAACTGCATCTCTGTGGCATGGCCTTTTATATGCTTTTTCGTCAGTTTATTACATGGTCAAACATTCCTGGCATCAGTTAATTGCATAATCAAACATCCTTGGAATCCCCGCCTCAAGCTAGTTCTCACACAAACCCAGCAGCAATCGTCCCTCCACCCAGATCTAACAGATGATCGCTATCTTGCAGCTGGACATTCTGACAAGATCTAAAAGTATGTGGGATCGGTCAGATCTGAGGGTTCATGTCTTTGATTAGATCAGGCCCCTTTGTTGGTGAAACAAGCCCTGCCGTGTGCGGGTAATAAACTATGTCCACAGGGGTTGGTTAGTGCCTGGGACCGGATTGAGTGGCCAGGTGCAGGGAAGTGACTCCGGGGCATTGTCATGCTGACAAGGTTTTACGACCCTGGTACATGTGTTCAGGCTTGGTCAGAGCGCAGCGGGATGATAGCGAGGTTGGGGTGATTCACAGGTGACCAGCAGAGTATGAAATGGCCGCGATGTCTAAAATGGTTGCTGCTTACGGGCACGTAAAGGCCCTCACTAAGCAAGGTGGCGCCGGCAATGTTCATATTTGTCGTTTTATTTTCTACATCTTAATTAATAGTATCTTGAATCGAGATTCGTACGCACACACACGTATTTAAATATATAAAATTTGAGTGGGATAATTGTGAAAATGAATGTGTCAGCGCAAAATCTTCCAGACTTCAACGCATGCGTGACACAACTCTATTTGTTGATTTCTTTGCTTGCAGCTGGGCTAGGAGTATGAAAATGAAATTGTGATATACTTCTGTTATGAGCTCAACAATCTGTTTCAATTCTAGGGCTTACTGCCTGCCCCTTTGCCATTAATTCAGTAACATTAAATTCCCAAGTGTAACAATGTTAGCATCACCCTGTTATATTTTCAGGGGTGTACACAGCAGGGTTGCAGAGAACTGAGCAAATTTAATTTTGCAAGAGATAAATATTTTTTCAAATACTCTACAGTACCATCTGTTAACGTAGCCTCACAGTAAACTATCCGGAACTGGATTTCAACAAAGACGGAGCTAATGTAAGGGCCCCTAGAGTCAGGGCTTTAAGTGGGATAAAAAAACTGGGGGGTCTCTCAAAGGGGGCATCGCCTATGTAATTAAGAGCGTGGCGTAAAAACACATAAGCTTGGAATCTGTGCTTAGCATAGTGTGGATCCGACTTGTATTTCGCTGTTTCTGTCATTGCATCCAGATATGTGATACAACAAGCAACATCATACCTACAAGGCAGGACTATTGGCTTTGTCAATGGTTGTCAGTTGCATAAGATAAATAAGCAGCAACGATGGCGTGTATATAATATTGAAAAAGCTTCCAATTAAAGCCCCGGTGACCCCACAACAATGTTGCTGCTCCTGAGTTTTAAAAATAGATGGGAAATCCAGAGAGAAAATGACTCTCTTTAAAGGATTTCCCTTCCCCTACAACGCTCACCTGGCATGACGTCATGCCGTAACTCCTCCTCTAGTGAGAAGTGAGCAGTGTGAGCATGTGCACATCGATGTGCCTGCTATCACTGCAGTCCGGAAAAAAATGGACCACAAAGCAGAGCCAGATAGAGACCCGTTTCGAGGCCCCCTTTAAAAAACTGTTGGTAATCAGCACCTGTAAGACCTGGCCCACTTAAAGCCCTGCCTAGAGTTATGCGATTCTTTGGTGATGTTTGCTTAATAATGGATTTGCCACATTTGGTATATAATCCACCAACTGATGCCTAATATGCAGAGTTCAACAAAACCTCTTTTAACTCGAATAGAGTATACTTTTTTTTAAAGTGGCAACAGTTCATCTTTCAAATGCTTTCTTTTGCATTCAGGTATCAAATGAGATGAAACCTGAGTTTGCCTAGAGAGGCTTTAATGTACATTAAAATATCAAAGTAGCAAACTAATACTGCCCCGGGACACGCAGAGCATTTTACTGCTTAATTGGCCTATTTTGCCGCATAATTTAATCAACTTGGTATGATAATTTGACTTTAAATTGGCACATAATTCATGCCATTTTTACTATAACTATTTTCCATCCTGCCCAATTGTACTCAGGCCAGTAACACTTCCTTGGTTACTGCTTAGTTCCAAGCCCCTGAAAGCTGCACAGTACATAGAAATGCACGTTTCGAGCTGCTTGAAGTACTGTCGTGAAACACTGCACTGCATTTATATGTTTTCTAGTTTAGTGAAAGGCTGGCAGAGAACTCAAATATTAGTCATTTATAAAAGTTAAAATAGTTCTTGAGATGCCATTTGGTTCACAAGCAGCACTGTCATTTCTTCGAAGTATGCCCACACATTTTCCTTTTCAGTTGTTCGTCAGAAAGCTGGAGCCAAGATTCCACCTTGTGCTATATCAAAGTCATGGCCCTTTAGACCACCCCTCCGCTGCAGACAGTGCTCTTCTCTCAGGGGGCACCTGGCGCTCGGGGGGCCCCACGCAACACGGGGGCTGCCGGGCCTGTGTTAGGCCCCTGATTTTAATTCCATTTATATATCACTTACCACCCCTGAGGAGGCGTTTGGCGAGTAGCACGCTCCTCCAGAACCCAAAAAGGATTAGTGAATCATAATTTTCAGAAGGAATTTTGCTAACCAATTCTTAATTTTTATCTTTTCTGTGTTTATTTCCTGTTTCCATTTTGCCTGATCTTGCCTCACAATGCTTTCTGTTTCTCTATACTGGTAGAATCATATTTTTATCTCTTTAATATTTGTTATCCCTGTTTGTTGTTTTAGCTAAATTGATTTAAGCTATTGATTCTTACCTTTAAAGATTCCTTTGACACCTGCATCATTTTGCCTTAGTTCTCTTTTTCCTGGTTAATTTATCATTCTTTTATTTTGGCAAAGTTTGGGCCCATTGGATTTTTCACTCATGCATTTTGTGTCACACATTTGAAGGCACCCTCACCTTGCCATTATCTGAATTGTTGGCTTGCAAAGTGGCTACAGAGAGCGTCCTCCATTCTTTGCAACCGAAAATGAAGAATAGGAGAGACAGCTGGGACTTTCATCTTTGCCCCGCTGCTCACGCATATAGCAATAGTACATTTGGAAGTATACGAATGCTTCTTCCTCTATGGTAAGCAACGTCTTGTCAATATTCATAGCTCCTTAGTTTGCTCTTTTTAAGCGTGTACAATAATAATCCGCAGGATTTTTCGCACCCAGGAAAATCGTTATCAAGGGCTACTTTAACATAGAGATCAATAGGCAAAGGTCCAATCCAGATTGTAGCCACATAAAAAATAAAAATCTGGAGGCTCTGGTATTCAACTGGTGATTGGACCAACTCACACAGGTGAAAACCACAACCTCAAGATGTCTAGTCTCTTAGCCAAACCAAGTCTCTTCATCTCCATCTTGTAAGGAATAAAAGGGGTGGAAGAATAGGGGGGGTAAGTACCACACAAAATGACAAGACCCCACGCATGGCCATGAATGAGTGAAAGATGAAAGAAGTGTGCATGATTTCCCAGGAACACATTACGACACCAATTGAAGAGAGAGATTTTGCTTATTAGGAAAAGACTACGGCTATGTCTGTATTAGTTCTGATCATGTTTAGGAGTGGTTCTATCGCTAGCAGGAACAGGGCTGGCGAGAGCGGGCACCCTTGTCTGGTCCCCCGTCCTAGATGGAGTAGTTCTGATGTCCCTCCGTTTACTACCACTCGTGCTTTGGGGTCATTGTAGAGGGCCAATACCATCTTCCTATAGTTGGGTCCGAGCCCGAATTTCAGCATGCACTGGTCAAGGAATGGCCAGGGCACTCTGTCAAACACTTTCTCAGTGTCTAGGGCTATCATATCTTGGAGAAGTGGTTTATTATGTGGTATAGCAGCCTTGTGTTGTCGTGGGACATACGGTTTTTAAGGTATCCTACTTGTGAACAGTGTATGAGCTTTGGTAGGTGTGCGTTGAGTCTGGTTACTAGTATTTTGGCGTATATTTTACAGTCTACGTTTATAAGTGAGATTGGTCTAGAGTTCTTTGCCTGGTTTGTGTCCTTGCCTTCCTTTGGTATTACTATTATGTTGGCTTCCACCATTGACGGTGTCATACGTCCATTCTGGGCGCACTTTGTGAAGACTTCCTTCATTGTGGGCCTGAGAATGTGTAGGTACTGCTTTTAGAAGCTGTGAAGCCGTCTGGCCCTGGTGCCTTGTTGTCTTTGAGACTCGCTGTGGCTCTCCCTATTTCATCCTCTGTTATGTTTAGGTCAAGGATGTCTCGTTCCTTGTCTGATAGCGTTGGTGTGGATATGCGTTCTAGGAGTTCTTTGCCCCCATCTTCTCGTAGGGTTTCGTCCCTTGTGTAGAGTTTCTCGTAGAAGTCCCTGAAGACCTCCAGTATCTCCTTGTTTGCAGTCTGGGATTTGTTATTTCTGTCTTTGATGGCCTCTATCGAATGTTGTTTCTGTTTCCCCTTGAGGTAGGATGCTAGATTTTTCCCTGCTTTGTTTGCGGTGCACAGGTTGATAGCTTTGTATTTATTTATCCAAGTACCTGCTCTTTCACTCAGGATTTTGTTAAGTTCATATTTTCGTTTAGTTAGGCTGGTGAGGGTGTTCCTATCTTCTAGGTTGGCTATGTGACCATTCTCTAGGTTTTTGATTTCTTTTTTTAGATCGGCAATCTTTTTGTTTCTGTCTTTGTTCAGCCTTCTCTTGATGGTCATAACTGTCCCTCTGATGGTGGCTTTTAAGGCATCCCAGAGCAGGTCCCTGTCTATCTCGGGGGTGTGGTAATTGCCAGGTACTCTTTTATTGCTGCCTCTATCTCTGCTCTCGCTGAGATGTTGGTAAGCAGATTGTCGTCAAAGCGCCATCTGCGGGTTGGCTTCTCATTGTGTTTCCCTGGCTTATGTGCGAGTGATCTGAGATGCTCCGGGGCCCAATTTCCGTGTGTTCTATGAGATAGGTGTGTGTTTCTGATATGAGGATGTGGTCTATTCTGCTGTAGGAGTTGTGTGGATTTGAGTAAAAAGTGTATTCTCTGGCGTCTGGGTTTTGGAGGCGCCACGGATCCTTGAGGCTAAGTTTGGAGCACAGGTTTTTCAGGATGTTGCCCTTGTGTGTTGCTTGGCTCGGTCTATGTGGGTGCTTGTCAATGGCTGGGTCAAGGACCTAGTTCATATCTCCAGCGACGACAAGAAGCTCACCTAGTGGTAGAGTGTGTAGTTGTGCTCCTACCTTGTCCCAGAAGGGCCTGTCGTCAGTATTTGGGCCGTAGATGTTGGCCACATGTATAGTTTCCTCGGCTCTCCTTAGGCTGGTCACTAGAATCCTACCCTCAGTGTCTGCCTGCGTGTTCACCAGTGTTAGCTTGGAATTCTTGCTGGTTAATGTCACTACCCCATTTTTCTTGTTCTTTGCTGCTGACCCTCTTACTTCGCCTATCCAGCTAGCCTTGAGGCGCTCTATGTCCTCATCTTCTAATCTTGTCTCTTGCAGTACATAGATGTCGCTTTTAAGTTTCCTCAGGTGTTCTAGTACTTTCCTTCTTTTCACCGGGCTGTTGAGACCTTTACTGTTTAGGGTTACTATCTTGATATCAGTTGAGAGGTTGGTTTGATTGTTGTGTGTCATTTGTGGTGGTGTGCATCTGGCGACCTATGTGGCCTCGATCTCTGTGGTTCCCTATGGCTGCCTCTCCCTAGCCCTTGGCTTGCTTGTGGGTTTTTGTGCGTGTACCTGCGCTTGCTGCTCCGAGGTGGAAGTGTGGAAAATTGGAAGATAGAGTAATAGAGATAGAGAAAAAGAGTAACCCCATGTATGTGCTCCCCGCACCTCCCTCCCTCCCCTGCCCCCTCTGCTCCCCCTCCCCTCCCTCCACCCCCCCTTACTTGCTGAGTGGGTGTGCGACGACAAAGTTCCTTCCTGAGGTAGAGTTTGTGAGTTGCCGATGGTAGAGCGTTGAAATAAAAACGTGAGAAAAGGCACAGTCATTCTTGTTTGCTTGGTTATTGCCATTCTTGTCTAGTCTTTCTCAGTGTTGAGGTAGATTTTTACAAACATGTAAACGTGGCTGTTGATGGCCCGCAGTTCTGTTAGCGGCAAGAGGGAGAAAACTCAGCCGCCCTGCTTGCTTGGTGCTTCTCGTCCGTGTAGGGTCTTGTCTGCACTGAGGTTGGTTGTTCAGAGCATGTAAACTGTTAGCCGTTCTCTTTATGACCATGGATCATGCTTTCAGGCGATTTGTCTCTTGGGAGAAGTTGCTTGCTTGAGGTAGACGTGTTGTCCTGTTGCATGGGTTGTTCCTTATTCCGAGTGTGCGGCCTCGTCAGGTGAGGCGCATCTTTTGGCTGCTCCGGGGCTTTTTGTTTCCATCTCCTCTGTCGGCGGCCCCTGCATATAGCGTCTCAGGTCTTCCGGGTTCTCAAATACCATTGTTCTCCATTTGTCCGTGATCTTGAAACGAGCCGGGCCGACAAAACTGAAGCTGATGCTTCTTTTGCGCAGGGTCTCTCTGAGGGCTAAGAAGCCTTTCCTGGTCTCGACCGTTGGTTTTGAGTAGTCTTGGGTCAGCACGATCTTGCTGCTCGCCCATGTAAGGTTCTGATTCTTCCTGGCAAATGCGAAAATGGCGTCGGTATGGCTCGTTCGCAGCGGATTGCATATTATTGGTCTGGGTCCCTTTCCCGTCACCGGTTTCCCTGCCGGTACTATGTAAGCTTTTTGTACTTCGAACCGCCTGTCAAAGTTGATGCCTTTTCAGCTTTGAAATCATGTCTTCAAGCATGGCTGCGCATGAGCCTGCTTTATCCTCTGTTCCTTCCGGCACCCCTAGGATCCTCACGTTGCCTCTTCTGGCCCTGTCGTCCTGCTCCGCTAGCTGTCTTTGTATGGCTTTCGTGGCTTTCTGACATTCTGCTATTGCCTTGGTGTTCTCTACAGTTGCGTCCTCCACAGAGCTTATGCGGCCTTCTGCTGCTTCCATTCGAGTGTTGGTGCTGTGCAGTTTGGCTCTTATTGCCGCCAATTCTAGTTGCATGTTGTCAATCTTTAGTTTTGTTTCCTTCGCCACCGCTTTCCCTTCATTGATCTTCCTGAGGATAGTCTCTAGGGTGGCCGTTTCGCTTTTAGACTTCAGCGGGGAGTCGGGAATGTCTTTTTTGACCTCTTTTTTTGGTCTCCTACTGTTTTGCCTTCATTGTTTGCCATTGTTCCTATGCCTCTTCTTGACAGAATGCTGCCCAGGCGCCCCACTTTTTGAGCAGATGTTGGATGCTGGATAGAATTGCTTTTGAGGTCGGGGCAGTTGTGTGAGTTGTGTTCCTACTTGGCTCTCTAATGTGTCTTGTTCGTGTCTTGGCTTTTGGTCCTGCCAGCGTGTGCTTTGTCTCGTTCGCAGCCTAACCCGGCTGCTTTTTATGAGTGGCTGGCTGAGGGTGGTGTCGGTTGAGTTTCTGGTTTGCTTGGCTTTTGTCTCTTTTGGCTGGTTGAGACTTGAGAGTTAAAGGCTGGCTCGGCCCTTGCCTCTTTTGGTTTGTGTTCGTGCCTTGGGGAGTCCGTGTTCATTTCTCGCCTTGGAGCCCCTTAGGCGCGCTTCCGCACGTTCACCGGCGGTGAGTGTCGCTCTGGTCCTTGATCGCCCCCTTCAATCGGCTCTTTGGGGCTTGTGTACCCGCTCCGGTTGGCCCCTGGCGCCTTGGAGCCCGTTAAAGCGCGCTTCCACACGTTCACCGGCGGTGAGTGTCGCTCTGGTCCTTGATCGCCCCCTTCGTTAGGTTCTTTGGGGCTTGTGTGCCCTCTCCAGTTGGCCCCTTGTGTTCCCCGTAGCGTGTGCTTGACGCGGTCAGCCTCCGCCGTTTCCTGCTTCCACCTCTCACACCTTGGAATAGTCTGCACTGCTAGCGTTTCCCCTCGATTGGTGAGCGCTTGGCTGCCAAGATTGGAACCAGCATTGGATGTTTACCTCAGCTCTTGCCTTTCCACTTGGGCGTCTTCCGTTTCCTGTTGGTTGTTGTTGATCTGCTACGCTGCTTCCTGTAATGGCGGCGCCCATGCCTGAGGTTGGTTTCCCTTTCGCCGCTCCTCGTTGGTCTCCGGTGGCCTTTCCTAATGGCGATCAATGCCTGTTTGGAGCCCTCGCGCTGCGTTAGAGACTCCCTCTTTGAGCCTTCCGGGGGACGCTCTAAGCTTCACCCGCCCTCGATGCGCCTTTGTTCCCCATCGCCCCTCTGCTCATCTCGCTATCGCGCTCATCTGGCCGGCATGCTTTAGAGCCCACCAAGGGGCAGGGGGGGTGGTGGGGGTGGGTTAGTGCAGGTGCTTGGCTCACCCCTTATCCTCATCGCTGACTCGCTCGGTTCGATGCCCATAGTAGGTTCGCTCTTCCTACCGTCTGGGCGCCATTTTGTCCTCCGCTCTGTTACTGGGTCCTCGGAGCTTCAGGATGTAATATCTCAGTTTAGCGCTGCTCCCGTTGTGCGCTTCTCAGTTCTTCGTGTAGCCTCGCTCTTCCCATGCTTTATTCTTGTTCTCTTAGTCAGAACAAACTAGTTTGGCGGCTAGTTATCGCCGTAGTTGGCCTCAGGGGTGCGGAGCGAGTGGACTCAGACGACCGTCCACATTGCCGTCCAAGCCACCAGTAGAGGGAGAAACTTTTAAGCTAGCGGCATATGTAGACGACGTGCTAATAATCACTGTAGACCCAGAGAAATCAATCAAAGCACTGATGGAAACGATAGAACAATATGCCCAGGTCTCGGGATACAACTTAAACAGGGACAAATCCGAGAGCAAACCTCTGAACGTCTATACCACTAAGACAGTTTTAGGCTCGTCCGGCCTGACATGGCAACAGAAACCTATCAAATACTTGGGCCTCCTCTTCGAGAGAGACCTGAGATCCACACTAGAACACAATGAACAAGCCATACTACACAAAATAAGGGAAAGAGTACAGGGATGGTCTCCCAAATTCACCACGTGGTGGGGGAGAGTGGAAGCGATTAAAATGATGCTCACACCAATGGTTAATTACATGCTGAACATGCTGCCACTGATAAACACAGAAGACTTCCATAAGAGACTAGACAAAATGCTGAACACCTTTCTGTGGAGGGGGAAAAAGCCCAGAATAAGCCTACATAAGCTCAGACAGACGAAAGACCTAGGCGGCCTAAACATAACAAACTTCAAAACATTCCAAAAAGCGTGCATAGCCAGACAGGGACTATACTGGCTCACCCCGAGACCGGAATATACCCCCGGCGTGGCTAACACTTGAGCGAGGACTACTGAAAGGGATGAACCCCATCGCCCTTCTCACCGCTACCCGACTCCCAGCAATCAAAGACAGACAACCCCATCCTAAGAAACACAAAGACAGCGCTCCTAAGCATTGATAAACTAATTGGGACAAGCATAAAGAAAACCCAGTTTGAGTCCATTTGGCACAACCCTACAATAAAATACAGGGATCAGACTCTGAACATGCATTCATGGTACAGGCACGGCATTTCCACTGCCAGCAACCTACAGAAACAAGGCACAAACTTAACCTTTGACACACTTAAGGAAGAACACAACCTAGAGAGCATAGAACTGTACAACTTCCTGAAGATCAAGGTAGCAATAAGGAAGGCAAACCTGAACGGACTAACACCATCACTCATACAATACGCCACTAACCTCAATATACTAGGACACCAAGTCGCACACCTCTACAAGGCCCTTTGCCCAAAATCCACCAAACTCAACGATAAAGTCATGACCTATTGGGGCACACTAGTGGGTAGGGTGCTAAGTGAGGAGGAGAGGTCTGAGCTATGGAGATCCACATCCAGGAAAAAGGTTACGCAGCTCTAAACCAGACTAAATTCTGGCTCATACATAAGGCATACTGGACCCCCGCCCGCCTAGCATCCATGGGAATCCGCGACAGTGATTCCTGCTGGAATTGCAACAAGAAAAGGGGAGACCTCGCACACCTACTTTTCCACTGCTCTAAGGTTAGAAAATTCTGGAACATAATTGAAACACTAATAAACGACATCACAGGGGATACTATGCAACTAGACTTCCACAGTCTGGCACTGGGTTTCACATCCCCCTCAATAACAACCAAAGAAGACCGCGACCTCATCGACCTACTGCTGACAGCGGCAGTCAAAACAGTTCTGTACAATTGGAAAGACACAGGGAAAGCCACGCCCAAAGAATGGCTCAACTGGGTCACTTTCCTACGAGGGGCGGACACCATCACAGCGACACACTCACCCAAAACACACAGGCAGTCAAATATGTGGGAGTCCCTAGACAATTACCTATGGTCGCACAAACCCACATATGCAGCGCAGCTAGACACCAAGCCAATAGCTGCAGAGTACCTTGCCCTTTTTTGATAGTGCAAACACCAGAAACCTGCGATGCTCCTCTCTCTCTCTCTCTATTCTCTCCTGCACATGGCCGGGGTGTGGTACCAAGAATGACAATCAATGCAAGACAAGGGGACGGAGGACCCAAACGACAAAGTCGAGCTCGAACGACTGGCAATCGGACTAACTCCAAAAGACTGGAAGCGGAAAGCGAAGCAGACCCCCCCCCCCTGGCGTTTCTTTTTCTTCACCTTTCTCTACCCCTCTTCTTCTTTTTTTTTTTTCTTCTTCTTCTTCTCCACCCATGTATATGTTATGCTCCATGTAAATATATATTTTTCTACAATAAAAAATTACAGAAATAAAAAAAAGGAAAAGACTACGGGCATAAATGATATGTTGGCGGAGAGGGAACTTCATTGGAATGGAGACGATGTTCCAACCCAGCCAACATAGTGGTCCTCTCATCAGATTTAAATGTGAGCGAAACATAGCTTTAATCACAGCAGATACTACTCTCTCTTCTTGTGATTAAACCCCTCCCACAGCCCTGTGGAGTAAGGCCAGTCAGAGGCAGACCTCCAAATCCACCTCCCTGATTTAGATGGGCGGAATTAGAGCTCAGTTTTCACTGGCCATCACCACCAGGAAAACCCTGTCATGAAGGGGCAGTGAAAACTGCTAAATGTTCCGCTCGCCATGGGAGAGGATTCCCATGGTGAGTGAAGTATTTCTTTTTCATTTTCAAAATTAAAATCCCACTTTGCGATTTTCTTTTTGGAATAAAAAAAGCAAACAGTTTGGTGCACGGCACTTAGGGTGAACAAAGCAAACACAAGGAGATGTGGACAGAGCGCTGAAACTTTTCAGACACTCACCCCCAGTCACAGATCTGGGCCTAAATCCATTGTTTTTTTGCACTCCACACCACCCCAGTTCCGACATGGCCATATGCAAACCAGCCTTGACCCTGTGCCTCATGGGAACAGTACAGCCCGAACTGCCAAGCCATGTCTTCCCTGGATCAGAAACAAGCATCCTGGGGCCAGTTTCGGGCTAACAGCGAGCTAAAGACCCAGTACTTATAGAAGAGGCAGAAAAGAAGAAAGCATTCCGACCCTACCTCTAAGAAATCAGGGAACTGTTACAATTTGGACT
Source organism: Lissotriton vulgaris (assembly GCF_964263255.1). Classification (NCBI taxonomy): domain Eukaryota; kingdom Metazoa; phylum Chordata; class Amphibia; order Caudata; family Salamandridae; genus Lissotriton; species Lissotriton vulgaris. Next base: position 263,158,800 of record NC_141687.1, on the reverse strand, counting down.
CCCTGAGGGTATATTCAAATAAAAAGCATCAAACGAAGTAAAAGGCCTTTGGTTTCCTTCCGGGGTTTTGCTCCCCCCCTTTTGAAACAGTGACATGTGGTGGAGAATGTGGGCACAACCCATCCGATAAAAGATGGAACACGTGGTGCATCAATTGAAGGAGGAACAGAGCAAACTAGAATGGGCCCTGGAAAAACACATTAACCAGGCAGAGATAGACCGCGCTGTATTTTCCTCCACCATACAGACCCAGAGTGAGAATGTCTCTAAATTAGTGGAAGGACATACTCCATTAATCTCCGGATTGGGAAAAGGAAGGGGTTCTGTCATCACAGGGGCTGTGATACCTCTACAAAAGTATGTACCCGGTGAGGACCCTGTGTCCTTCTTTTTGAACTTTGATAGGGCCGCAAGAGCCAGTGCCTGGCCACCGGAACAAGGGCCTTTTTACCTGGCCCCTCTGTTAACAGTAGAGGCCCAGTCGGCTTATCAGATCGCCAATAGGGATGGTACGACCACCTATGCTCATGTGAAACAGTACGTAATGGACTGGTTGGGGGTAGATGATGAAACACACCGATTGAAATTTAGAAAAGAAAGAGGAGCCCCCGTAGACACCCTAAAAACCCTCTTCTACAAATTGAAGAATGCAGCAGATCGCTGGCTCAAACCTTCAGAGTCCAACCAAGAGGAAATCATGAACAAAATATATTTGGAGCAATATCTGGAGGCCTTGCCTTATGGGGCTCAGAAGTGGCTATGACAGCATGCAGGTCTAACGGTGGAGCATAAAATAGAAATGGCTACAACATACCTTTCAGAAGGCTCCACAACCTTAGAAACCTAAAAGGAAGGCAAATAAACTGCCTCATGAGTCTTTTTTCTCTAGATCTGGGCGACCAGAAGCTCCCCCTGTTTCAGGACCCCAGTGCTTTGATTGTGGGGAGTGGGGGCAAGCGCTGTCGATGGAGAAAAGAGAAGACGGAAGAAGAACCCATGGACTTCAACTACCTGCCCGGTCTGTTCTCTCTGCCCAGGCCAGGAGATGGGTCCTGTTTTCTACGTAACTCTTACGTTAAACAACAAAACAGTGACAGCTTTTTTGGACTCTGGGTGTAAACAGTCAGTAGTCAGAAGCGAGTTGATATACCCCTCTTAGATCATTCCTCATAAGCAGGTAGGGATTCGCTGTGTGCATGGGGACACAAACCTGAGAACTCTCAGGTTGGTGGCAGCTCCTGGGGTTCGCTGCAGGAACGGATCGCAATACTTAGCGCTACATCGCGCACAATACTTTTGGGAAAGCCTTAGACAGCGCTGGCATGATTTATCGCTACTTTTTAAAAGAATTTTAAAATATCACTTACTATTTTGTGCACAGAATTGTTTGTAAAAGCTTTCATTAAACTGTACATCGCCCCGTTCCACCGCGGCTGACTGTGTCGTTTGCGTGGAGGACGAGGCGCCATTTTGGATCGGGCTGGACTGGAGTTAGCGGTCTAGCTCTTCTGGGGAGGCAGGGTTTAAAACGCAATGTGTATTCGGTGTAGAAGGTGCGCCTAAGGTAAGGCCGTCCACGCCAGTCCGCGGCCGACCGGGGCCAGGGGATATACTTTATGACCAAAAACCTATCTATTCCAACGATGATCTACTAACACTAAGACCCCCTGAACATCTCTGCCCCACCCTTCCCCCGCATGTATTAAAACGCGCCTCCTTATACGGCATCTCCAAAACTAAATACTCCGTCTCCAATTCCAGCCCCAATAAATGTTCACATACTTGTAATCAGCTATCTTCAAATCCACAGATCAAACTCCGCTGCATCTATCTTAATACGCGATCCATGCCCAAACATCAAGTAGATATATTTCTATTACTGACATCTGAGAAACCTGACATTTTGTTTCTAACTGAAACTTGGCTTACCCAGGACTCATTGCCAGACATTCTGGCATCTCTCCCGTCTGATTATTATATTTTAACTGCCAACCGATCTGCTGGCAAAAAGGGAGGAGGAGTGGCTGCCATTATTCATAACACTTATAAATTTACAACACTTCCCTCTCTTGTCTTGACCAACACGGAGAATATTGTTTTTAAGACTGACACTGACAGCGGAGCATTACTATTAGTCCTGCTCTATCGCCCCCCTCAGTCCATGCCCACCTTTTCTGCATTACTAGCCGAACAAATGGCCTCTCTTGTAACAAATTATTCAAAAATTGTTTTAATTGGGGACTTTAACTTCTGGTTCGATGATACTGAGGCGGACCCTCTGGCAGCAGGACTTAAGGATCTACTTTTGGATCTGAACTTAACTCAACACATTCATTCCCCCACCCACGAGAAAGGCCATAGCTTAGATCAAATTTGGTCTTATAATTTATCATTATCCATTCCCTCCATAGCCCCCTGTATTTGGTCCGATCATTTCACTATACATTTTACACTTACTATTGATGGGAGCATGAAACAGCCTTCCCGGGCGGGAGGAAAAATTAGGAAATGGAAGGGCATTAACACACCAGCATTTTTGGACACCTTGGTCACTACCCTGCCCGCAATAACTAAAGATCTCGATACCATGGAGGAGACTTTCTCGCACTGGATGCAATTGGCAGCTGACACTCACCCACCTTGTGTGAATTCCCCCCTCTCGTCCTAACGATGCACATAAATGGTTCACTCCACAATTGAAGATCCAAAAACTTGAAGTTCGGCAAAAAGAAAGGAAGTGGAGAACTAAGTATTTAGTGCATGACAAAGCGATTTACTGCTTGGCTCGGAAGAATTATCAAAAATCTATTCTAAAACAAAAAACTCTTGAACTCACAGAACAAATCAAAAGATGTGTTCAACATAGTGAATGATCTCTGCAATAGCGACAGAACAACTTCTTCCGTCACTCCTTCACAAGAGCTCTGTGATTCTTTAAATGTATTTTTTATAGATAAAATTACTACCATAAAACAGAGTATACTTAACCTCCCTGCCCGTTTCCCTTTAGACGACATCTATTACAATCCTGCCATACTAGATACCCTTTCTCCCATTGACATAAAAACCTTGTCTGACCTCCTTGTACGTGTCAAGTCTGGATCTCCTGATGACACCTTTCCCCCACATATCTTCAGAGAGGTGGGCTCAGCCATTCCACAGGGCGTTCTCCCGCTGTTAAACGAATCACTCTTACAGGGCAAGGTGCCCGGCAGCTTTAAGAACGCCTTGCTTATTCCTTTGATAAAAAAACCAGAAGCAGACCCACATGATTTGATCAATTACAGGCCAATTTCCCTTTTACCTTATATATCAAAAATTTTGGAAGCCCATGTCTCCACTTGCTTGTCCAAGTTTATTGAAAATTCGGAATACCTGGAATCAAACCAGGCTGGTTTCCGTCCCTGTCATTCGACGGAAGCCGTGATCCTCGCCGTTCAAAATACTTTAAGATCTAATGCTGACAGTGGCATACATCAGGCCCTCGTGCTCCTTGATTTGTCGGCCGCGTTCGACACTGTTGATTATACCATCCTTATCAACCGTGTCGAACAGGCTGGCCTCAGGGGCCCTGCTTTAAGCTGGATCACTTCCTTTATTACAGGACGTTCGCAATCTGTGAGACTTGGTACCTTCACAGCCCCCAGAATCTCTACTACATGTGGGTTCCCTCAGGGATCCTCATTGTCACCTTTATTATTTAATCTTTATCTTCGCCCACTACTACACTCCTTGAGGAACTTTAAAGTTACTATCTATAAGTATGCGGATGACCTTCAACTTGTCTTCCCCCTTAATACTGCAGATTCTGTGCTAGAATTCCAGAACACCATGACACACATACAGAGGTGGATGAACCTCAACCATCTCAAACTTAACCCAGGAAAGACAGTATTGGTCTTGCCTGGGAAAAGCGAACTGAGTTGGGGCCCACACTTCTGGCCACCTAGTATGGGGGACCCACCCATCAAATCCCTCTTGGTTAAAAGTCTAGGGGTTACGCTCAGTGCAGATCTCTCACTGAAGGGACAAGTTGGAACAGTAGTTTCTGCCAGCTTCTTTCAACTTAGGAAAATAAAATAAATAGCCCAGTTCCTAACGCAATCTGCACTCATCCAGGTTATTATTGCCCTTGTTCTATCCCGACTGGATTTTTCCAACAGTCTGTATTTGGGTCTTTCAGCAGGCCAGTTAAAAAGACTTCAACTTGTTCAAAACCAAGCGGCCAGGCTCATCTGTAAACAACCAAAATGGCAGTCTATCAGACCTGGTCTGGAGAGTCTACATTGGCTACCTGTGACGCAAAGGGTTGCGTTTAAAACTGGAAGTATTATCTTCAAAGCCCTACAGAATACAGGCCCAAAGTTTATCAAGAAACTTGTTTCTAGGTACAATCCCTCACTAAACCTCCCTCTGCCCATAAAGCTTTTATAGTTGTCCCGACTTTTAAGAAAAAACGCTTGGGTGGCAGCTGCTTTCACCATCTTGCAGCGACCCTCTGGAACTCACTACCTCTGCCTGTAAGGCAGAGTCCAGACCTCCTTACTTTTAGACATTCTCTCAAAACGTGGCTTTTCAAACAGGCTTATTTTTAGAGTATTACTTTTTGTGTGTTATGTTCCTTCGATAGCGCCATGAAGCCTATGGGCGTACGTGCGCTTAATAAATAAATATTAACATAACATAACACAAAGGATTATCCCATGGCACGAATTACACTTCGTAGTAAGGAATGTCAGGAAACAGTAGTTGAAGTCGGGGTCCTACCTTCCCTCCCAGAACAGCTAATTCTAGGCCATGGCAATCTCACATTCTCTGATCTCTTGGTTGGGAAACTTAACACATGTAAAACACATAATACTCTTCTTGCTTCAGAGCCCTGAGCTATAGATGTAAACTTTAGGGCAGCCCAATTAAACAATGTGTCCCTCAGAAACGCTTGGCAGAGTGCCAAAGACACACAAAATAACCATCAAACAACCTATCCCTGTTTCAGGGGGAAAAAACTGACTTCTCTTTGGAATCCCCAAAGAAGGTGAAGAGCCACAGTTACTGGTCCCTTTTGAATTAGGGACCAGCTCATGTTCCTTGCCCACTGTCGCCTGTTAGCCGGTCATTGTGGGGTCGAAGAAACCAGCCAAACCATTTAAAAACACCTCTTTTGGCCAGGCATCTATGCAAAAATCAAACAGTACTGTTGTGACTGTGGTGTCTGTCAGAAGAAGAACCTGTATTTACCTCGTAAAGTGCCTCTACAACCACTACCTATTATAGGGAAACCTTTTGACCGTTGGGGCATGGACCTAATAGGCCCTCTACCTAAGTCATCAAACGCCTATCAATATGTTCTGGTTATCGTGGACTAAGCCACCCGATACCCAGAAGCCCTCCCTTTGAGGGCTGCGACTACAACCCTCATAGTCCAGCTTTTATTAGAGGTGTTCTCGAGAATGGGATTTCCCAGAGAAATACTTACTGATCAAGGAACCCCGTCGGTCTCCAAGCTTATGAACAGGTCTGCATACTGTTGGACATCAAACATATAACTACCTCAGTTTACCATCCTCAGACAGACGGACTAGTGGAACGTTACAACAGTAACTTGAAACTCAGTTAAAAAAACTGTCTAGTGATGGAAGGAAATGGGATCAGCTTCTTCCCTTGGTCCTCTTCGTAATTCGGAGCCAGGTCCAAAGTAGCCTGGGTGTTTCATCTTTGAGCTCCTTTTTGGATGTAAACCTCAAACCCTTTTAAAAATCACGAAAAAGAGCTGGGAGAAGGAAGGGGCGGCTGAAGCTAGAGCGTTGTTAGATATACGAACAGGGAAAGGTATGTCTGGGCAAACAAAGAACCTTTCTCATGACAACCTTGAGAAAAACCAAGAAAAACAACATTATTTTTATGATAAAGGCAAACGCTGGAGAGAGCTACCGATAGGACATTGGGCTCAAATATTACTTCCCTCCTCTACTCACAAGTTAAAAAAAGAGTGGCAAGGCCCATATGAAATCAAAAAGAGAATAAGTAAGACTACCTACCTGCTTCGTCTTTCCCCCTCCAAATTGCAGATGTTATACATCAACTTTTTTTTTAAATGGTTGGGTCCCCCTTTTAGCGCTATTCATACCATCAAGGTAGACAAAACGCCCTCTCATATCCTCAATGACACTGTCATCAATCACCAGTTAGCGGAAGAAAAAAAACAGGAGACATACACCCTTCTTCACTCTTTCTCTGACATTTTTTCAGACCAACCCACTATAACACCTTTGGCCATGCATTCATACCCACCAAGGAACGTGATTAAAGAGAGGCCGTATCGAGTCCCTGAAACCCTTAAAAAAGAGGTCACCCAAATGTTAGAGATCAGCATTATAGTCCCATCAAAAAGTAATTGGTGCTCACCTATTGTGCTTGTCCCTAAACTGGATGGCAGTACTCGTTCTGTATAGATTTTCGAGCAGTAAGCCATGTTTCCAAACAAAACGGTTACCCCCTACCAAGGGTGGGCGAACTCATTGAGCGATTAGGCAAAGCACAGTATATCAATACCATGGGGGCATATTATCAAGACAGGCAATAAAATTATCGCCGCTTTAGAAAACTGCCACTAAAACAGCTATAATGGGCTTGATAATATGCTCTATGGTATTCCAATTGAAGCTCAGGTTAGATGTCCTTCACATCTAACATGGGCTTCAATAGGAATTCCAAAGAGCATATTATCAAGCCCATTATCGCCGTTTCAGCTGCAGTTTTCTGTCGCTGAAGCAGCGATAATTTTATCACCTGTCTTGATAATATGGCCCATGTACCTTACGATAGGTTATTGGCAGATACCTTTAAACCCAAAAGACCAAGAAACGATGGTCTTCTATACTCCTGATGGGTTGTATCACTTTACCATCTTGCAGTTCAGATTGCATGGTGCCCCAGACACTTTCCAGAGGCTCATGGACACCCTCCTTGGGCAACATCAGGACTTCTCAGTAGCGTATCTAGATGATATCATAGTCTATAGCAAGACCTGTTCCAATCACCTACACCACTTGCAAACCATACTATCCGAGCTTAGACATGCTCATCTTCACATAAACGCAAAAAAAATCAGAATTCGCTTATCAGAACATCAAATACCTGGTTTACCTTCTGGTGGAGGGTATTATAGCACCCCAGATAGAGAAAACTAGAGCAGTACAAGACACAACGTTTCATAATACAGAGAGGGAATTGAGGGCCTTCTTGAGTCTTGTAGGCTATTACAGGCGCTTTTTACCCCAATTTTCCGATATCGCAGCCACACTTACAGATCTGCTCAAAACAACTACCTCTCCCTCTCTACTCAAGGACCCTCCTGTCCCAGAGGTCAAAGCTTTTCAGAATCTGAAGACCACTCTAACAACTGCACCTATGTTGGTTTCTCCTGATTTTCAGAAGCCTTTTAGTCTTCAAACTGATTCCTCCGCGGTAGAGATTGGAGCCGTCCTGTCCCAGCTCGACAAGGATAGACAGGAGAGACCTGTGCTCTATATAAGCAGAAAACTCTTTCTGAGGGAACACGTATGCCCCACTATTGAAAAGGAATGTCTGGCTCTGCAATGGGGTATGGAAAAACTATGTTATTATTTGGAAAGCAGGGCTGTCTTTCTGTACACTGATCATGCCCCTCTTACTTGGCTCCAGAAGAACAAGGGGAACAATGACAGAGTCCTCAGGTCAGGTGTTTTTTTGCCCTGGAACCCTTCCAGTTTGAGGTCCGACATAGGAAGTGCAAGTATCAGGGTAACACTGATTATCTTTCACGCTTCCCAATTTGCCCCGATCAGGAAAATCTTAGGGGTGGGATATGTCACAGGGGCGAAGACGACCTGGGGGATGAGATACCATATTCCCCTGTGACACACATGAGCAACGTGCTCTTCCTTTGTGTTCAGGCTTCGTATCTGGACTATCACTTTATAGAGACGGAGTTCGTCCTTTAGGAAGAAGGCGGTTCACAACCCCCGATGATGACTCCTAAAAAGAACCAATGGGAGGCTAGGTAGGGGTCGACGAAAGTTGAAGAGAAGCTGAGTACGGCCCCTTTGGAAGAAGCAGGAGCAGAATGACTCAGAGAGGAAGGACGAATCCAGCAAGCCCGAAAGGAATCAGGATCTCACTGGCAACGCCAAGTGTGGAAGAATTCACCGAAGAGAAGGAGAAGCCAGGAGGTCAACGATCTCACCATCTGCCCTGCCACGCTCCTGGAGGAACGTGGCTTAACCAGGTACTGTCCCAACAGCGGGTGTTCAAGTGTCACTGGTTGGGAAAGATAAGAAAACAATAACGGGAGGACACCTCTTACAAAGACCGGTGATAGAACCGGAACACAAGTGGTGATGGTCACGTTTCCTTATTTTGCATGGTATTACCTCCTACACGGGCCCCTACCCTGTAGTCTATTTATCGACTTGCAAAATGGTCACAAGTGCCTTTCTTGTTTTCCTCCCGAGGGGCTACCGACATCAAGACTGACCCAGTACTTATAGAAGAGGAAGAAGCATTCCGACCCAACCTCTAAGAAATGAGGGAACTGTTACAAATTGGACATCAAACGAAGTAAAAGGCCTGTGGTTTCCTTCCGAGGTGTTGCTCCCCCCCCTTTTGAAACAGTGACAAGGGCATTCTTATACAATGCTGTGTCCCATTTATCCACACCAAGTACTGGCTGGATCCTGGGGGACGATCCGTTATACTATTGGGCACGTTACATGGGGAACACATCAACATTGGCTATATATATCCCCCCCCCTACTAGGAAATTCTTTTATAGGCAGGATAACTCAACTTTGGGGAGAACTCCCAGAGGGCTTGAAACTCCTAGGTGGGGACTGGAATGATGCTATGTCACCACTGGACAGAAGGAGTGGACCCCGATAGGAACCCCAAACAGATAAATCCAGACTGCACCTCCTTGCCACTACGCTAGGATGGTCGGATGTATGGCGCGAGTATCATCCCGCTGAACTGAGTTACACATATATGTCTGCCGTTCATGGCTCCCTGTCCCGGTTGGATTATGTATTTACACCACATAGCTACATCCACCATTTCTCCCATGTATCCCATCTCCCCAGACGGCTATCAGATCATTCTCCGGTCTCACTCAAATGTCACATTCATTCTCATAACGCCCAATTTAGGTGGCGCATGTCCCCATGGCACCTTTGAGACACTGACTATCAGGAGATGTTAACCGGAGCAGTCTCAGACTATCTCGAATCCAACGTGGCCTTGGCCCCATCCTAGGGTATCTTGTGGGAAGCGCTAAAACCCACCAACCGCGGGGTTGGTATTAGTTTTGGTGCCAATGAAAAATGTAAATGCTCTGCGCAATTGGCCAAATTGGAAACTCCCCAGAAGGCCCTGGAAGCGCAGCTCGTCCTCAATCCGAACCCACCCCTCCAACGTAATTTGCTTCAGACACAACAACACACACAGCAGCACCTCATTGGTGAGGCGAAATAAATCTGGTTGACGTTGCAACATCGGATCTACCAGTGGGGGGACAAATCGAGCAAAATGCTCCTTAGGCTATGCCAGACAGGGAAGTCCCCCACAAATGTCCCGGCACTACGTGGCGCAGATGACACCCTGCGCTCAACCCCGGGCGGTTAACAGGGAGTTTGCACACTATTTCTCCTCACTCTATGCGCACCAAGAACAGTTATCGGAGGCCTTAATGGCCGAATTCCTAGGAGATAATCCCCCCGAAGGCTCAGAGACCATGTGCGGGACCAACTCGATACCCCCATCACAACAAATTAGCTCAGTGCATCACTGGCTGCTATGCACCCAGGGCGGGCCCCCGGCCCACAGCCCCAATGGATTCCCCATAGAATTCCTTGGACCACACATGAACACAATAGGCCCACACCCACTGGAGGCAATGCATGAAGCTCTCGACCAATGCATGCTGCCTCAGGATTGGCGACATGCGGAAATCGTCCTGTTTCTGAAGCCAGGTCGCCCACCAGAAGATCCTTCTTTGTATCACCCCATCTCCCTCATCAACTTTGAGCACAAACTTGTGGGCAAAACCCTCGCTGACTGCCTACAGACTTGCGTGCAGGACTTGATTCATCCGGATCAGTCCGGCTTCATGTCACATCATCCCAACCGCCATAACATTTGACGGGTGCATAATGCCATGGCAAGGGCACCAGAGCTGGGGGGGCCGGCTGCTATTCTACTGTATAGACAAAGTGTTCGACTCCCTTAACTGGTCGTACCTCTTCCAACTCCTTGAAGTCATTAACTTTGGCCTGCGCCTTTAAGCCTACATATGCCTGCTCTATACAAACCTAATGACCTCGGCCCCGATCACAGGACATCGGTCAGCCTCCTTCCCTATTTGCCGCAGTATGAGACAGGGCTGCCCCCTATCTCTGCTATTATTCACCCTAGCTGTGGACCCCTTGGCGGCATGGGTGCACAGCGACCCGGTGCTCAGAGGCTTTGAATGGTCCTAGTCCCACTCTGACCGCATTGCGCTATATGTGGACGATGCACTTTTCTTAATGACTGACCCGTGGTTCTCGGTACCACGAATCTTACAGATCCTCTGAGTGTTTGGTCAGACCACTGGGCTCCATATTAACCCCTCTAAAGCAGTTCTTTTCCCGGTATGTGGGATCAGGGACGTGGAGTCTGGGTGATGCAGCTGTCTCACGTGACGGCGGGCTTAAATATCTGGGCATTTTCATGGCACCCTGGCCAAAGACTTCGTGGGCACACAACATTAACTCGCTTATCGCTAGACATAGGGACGAGACAGCAATTTGGTCTCCCCTCCCACTCACACTATACGGGCGCTCAGTGATTTTTAAAATGGGCTCACTACCCAGAATATTATACAGTTTGCAGAATTTCCCTTATATTATACTATGAGGCTGGTTCGCGCAAATTAATGCTATTCATAATAAATTCCTGTGGAATGGTGGGGTAGTCTGGGTGGCGCTAAATACGTGCGCACAGTCAACTTACTGCGAAAGCATCGCTGTGGCAGACATGTATGTCTATTACACTGCCTTCCACTTACTAATCATAAATGAATGGTGAAATAGCTCCCCAACAGACCCAGCATTTTCACTCAAGCAAACAGCGATGGAGAGTGCCTTCCTTCTTCAGCTCCTATGTAGCATACGGAACCTGGGCTCCCTAACTCCCGCCAGCAGTACAGTGGTCTAGCTGTGGAGATACATGGTCAAAGAGATGGGGTGGCGTGGCCTCCTAACACAGGTTACCCCACTATGGCATGGTACACATCTGCGCCCTCTGATGGCCGTAGCGGGATTTCGTAAGTGGGACTTAGTGGGCATATCCACTCTGGGAAACGTAATGCAGGGTACTACTCTAAAGTCGTTCCAACAACTACAGAAAGAGTTCCATCTGCATAGGACGCAGCTTTATAAATATCTCCAGTTACGACATGCAATTGCTCCCCTGGTTCACTCAATTGATACCCTGCATGAGTTCCATCCCCTTGAAGGCCATCTGTTAATGGGAGACCTAGGTGCGCAATAGATCTGTCAGATTTACCAAACACTGACTAAGCACACCCATACAACATTACACAAGACTAAAAGGGCATAGCTAGAGGACCTACCGGACCTGACTGAAGATGACCGGACTGATGCCCTGGCTAGCCCCCGGGGTGCGGCAGCGTCATCACGCTACTGTCTCATACAAGTTAAGTAAATACACCGTATATATTGCACACAATCTCGACTTTGGAAGAAGGGCGTTATCCAGTCCCCCCTGTGTCTGAGCTGCGAGAGGAAAGAGGGGACTTTAATGCATACAATCTGGAGCTGTACAGCATTACAGCCATTCTGGCAGACGTTTTTCTCCTATCTGGGTGGGGTATTATAGTGGGATCTCCCATTTGATCCAAAACTGTTCCTACTCTATAGCATGGACAGGATAGGTGGGAACTGGTACAAGCAGCACTTATTCTTTCTGGCCCTCACTATTGCTAAGCATGACATCGCCCAGCTGTGGAAGGGGGGGGTCCCCTCTGATGATGGGTAGGTGGAAAAAGGCCATGGATAGCTGCATGGGTGCAGAGATTGCTGTGTTCCAGGCCTGAGGCTGCCCACAGAAGCACAGGAAAGTATGGTCCCACTGGGCAATTTATTGCGGCATAGACTTAACTCCCATTCCATCTCCGGACCTCGATAAGACTTGCTCTCACATGTTATTGGCCACTGAGCAACCCAAAGTAGAGATGTAACCGTCAGTACCTATTATCAACTAGACTGCTCCAGACCTATGGGATCTGAGACTATCTGTGCCATGTTCCTGTTGTTTTACCTGCAGGTTATGCAGGAGTTACAATTTTATACATGTATATATAGGGCCACGGCCAAGAATGTACCATGAAAACTTAATCAAATATGTTATTAAAAAAAAGATTTGTAAAGATCAACTGATGCCTAGAAAGGTGTTCTGGCGCGAATAATACTAATTACTAATAACATCTAAATACAAATTACCCACCCGCAAAACAGCAGCAGAGAGTTAAAGCCAGGTTTTTTTTTTTTTTTGTAAAAACCTTTATTGCACCACCAAATTACACAGCGGAACGCCTACAACCCAACGGGCTGGCCGCTATAGCAGTCTTTGGATCAAATGGCAACAATGTACATTCAATAGTCACTTTACAGTAGTAGAAACAACGGTACAGCTGCCAGAAGGAAAAGGTGCAGCATTAGCATAAGTCTTTTCAAGAATCATTGGTTTTTGGTATGATTTTTTTGTGTTTTTCTCCCCCGCCCTAAAGCCAGGTTTTTAGAGATTTTCTGAGGGGCTATAATGCTGTAGTGGAGAAGAGAGGGAAAGATTATCACAAAGGAGTGAATCTTGATCAGAAAAAAACCCTACCACCTGCTCATATCCTTTTAAACTTGGGGACGTTAAGAAGGTTAGTGTCAACCAAATGAAACAGAAGCATGAGGTTGTACTATTTACATTTCTATTGAAGAAATCGGGGTCCACCTTGATGAATCAGTCTGTGTACAATGCAGAGGGATTTAAACGTAATATTTTTAGCCAAGGGTAAATAGTATTGTGAGTCCACTGCATCAGATGAAGAAGAATGTTGAGGACGAGACAGAGCTAGTGTAGCAGCGGTAGTTTGTAATTGATAAAAATGCCTGAGGAGGTGAAAAGGGGAAATCAAAAATTGTGAACTGGAATAAATTAGCCTAGTCATAATAGAGGACTGTGCTACAAGGGAATGGCTGGGAAGACAAGGCAGAATTTTACAGAGTATTATCATAGAGAAGAAGATGGATGACAGTCTAATAATCTGTCTTTAAAGAGATAGGTCCTCATTGATATGGAACCCATGATTGGGGCCAAAAGAGGAGGCAGAGGGAGTAACATCACCCAACAGCAGCCAGAATTCAGCTGAGAGTATGTGAGAGGGCCTGAGGATTGAGCAGAACGTTATATATCCAATTGCCATCCTACCATGCCTCAGTAAAACCATGGAAATGGAGGTTATTAGACAATACCAAGATTATGTTGAACAGTAACAACTCTTCACTGGTTAGGAATCAGCTGTGCCATAAATCAGAGAAATCCTGCTCCTCTCCTTGTTAAAAGACAAAAAAAAACATATTCCTTGACTTATTAACAGTTTATGACATGGTGGACCACAGAATCTTGGTTAGGTTAGAAAACCGGGCAGGAATTTGCCCTGGACTGGGTGCAATATCTCACCAATTGCATTTCTTAAGGACATGCCAATGTGTTCCTCTTCGACCACATTGTTACAGGGAGTTCTCTCCTAAATTATGCTTTAAATAGGTTCCTTGAATGCGTACTTTAAAGAATCTGCTGCAACTTTCCAAAGGAATTCTCTCCGCAAATGCAAGAAGATTGATGCACTTCTTGACTGAAATTCAAATTATAATCTCTCCAATCCCACTTTTCCCCCTTTCTGTTTCTCATCCCTCTTTCACTGCCCACAGGTCATTCACCTTTGGTCTTCTGTAGTATCTGGGTACTATTTATTTTGTGACTTCAAAATGAGATTCCCACACCCTCTCTTAGGATTTCTTGTCAGTCATGTTCGCTTTATTAGTGACTACAAATAATAACAACCTCTTTGAATCCTCAGTGTAAAGTAATATATTGTGCAGAATGATACTGAAGGAGCTGGGTTCCACTTTCTAGACTTACTGTGGAACCAATGGCCAATGTCTCTTGTTGTCTGCTTGAAAGTGAGGAGAAGAGAGAAATATCATTAGCCAGTTTTGCATTACAGTTCCAATGAACCATGACTCCAAAGAATCACATACTCCCAAATCAGCTTAGTTAGTTTATTACAAAGCCAAGAGCAACTGGACAGAAAAGTGCCTCAAGATGAGGGTGTAGAAATACTTTGGAACTAATACAAAGCCAAACCTACGGGTGAAGTTAAGATGATGTAGAAAACACAGAATAACCAATTCGAAAACCAGGACACAGACTATCCCAGTGCCTATATCCAGAGTCCGATTCATCGGAGGTTCGTAAGTGAAAAGCTTTAGTCTATCCCTACACTACAGCTAACGTGACCTCCCTACTTAGCATTTACCAAAGGCAAGTTCTGGAAAGGTGTCAGCACGTGAAGGCTTCCTAAGAAGACCATTCACTTTGAATGGGTCAAGTAGCATAAAGATACAGAGCTCCTTCTAAGATGTTCTCTCTTCTCAAGGCAAGGTAGAAGTCCCCGGACTCTGTCCCTAACTTCAATACAAGAATCAAATTCAAACTCCCAGAAGGCACCTCCTTGTAGGTAACTTTCCAACCGGCCATGATGCTCCCAGGACCTGGCTCGATGACCTTGATTCCCAGGTTTTCTCTGGTGAGAAAGAACACCATCCTACATTATGAGCATCGCTGTTCAAAGTATCTTCTCCTCATTAAGCCTAACTCCTAAAACAACAACATTATTCTAACTAACAAAGATACATTTCTCCACCTGCAACGGAAAAAGTGAGAAAGAACAAATTCTGCAAGCACGTGAATTCTACTAGCAAACCTAACTTGAGAGCCATCAAGGAGAAATACACATTAGGCCTACAGAATTTGGCCAACATAAGAAATAGCACGTAAATTCATAGAACACACGTATATATGAGCATTGTTACTGTGCTCGTTTAAATCAATGCTTTACATGCGTTACAATGTGTTACATAAGCATAAGCATAAGCAAAACGTTAATTAGTCACATGTACAATTCTTCACGTCAAGGTTGTCATCTAATCATACACAATTGCAATATCGAGTCCTCCACGTTGTATGAAAATATGCCCATCGCTTCACCTTGCATGGTATTACAATACACGAGCTAATGGCACAATTGTTAACACGATAAAGATTATATGTGTGTACGGACTACCCATGATTATAAGGCACCCCTACAAATGACAGAGCTCTATCAGATCCCCC
This sequence comes from Lissotriton vulgaris, assembly GCF_964263255.1. Classification (NCBI taxonomy): domain Eukaryota; kingdom Metazoa; phylum Chordata; class Amphibia; order Caudata; family Salamandridae; genus Lissotriton; species Lissotriton vulgaris. Next base: position 263,143,317 of record NC_141687.1, on the reverse strand, counting down.
CTCTGATGAATAGTGTCATCACACTCACTTACTCACTGTAGAAAGAACCACCTAAACAGGAGTTGTAGCCAGTCTTCCCTGTCAAAACTTCTCCAAGCTCTTGAGATTCTCATAGTGACTGTATCTTTATCTTTATTTTCGCTATATTCTGTATCGGTTGACATTAGGAGTGGGAACAGAGAGTAACACCCTTAGGTCCCGAAGAAGAGCTGTAGGGTAGGGCTTGAAACTAGTTGAACAGAGAAACTGTGGGTCATATACCCTAGGAGTTTCTCACCATCCCCATATTTTATCCATATCGACTAGGGAAGTGAATAAATTAACCTTTTCCCCACTAGTAAGATATTTTAAACCTCTTTTTCTGCACAATAAAACCTACTTCAATATTATTACAACCAGCGTAGGTGTATAGGAACATCATACTATTAGTGCTCCTCTGTATCCGTTGATCGTAGCATGCCACTTTCAATAGCAGGATAGAGACGAACCCTATGATGAAGCATGTCACCAAGAGGTAACCCTGGTGGGTGAGGGTTACTTAAAAGGAACACTTTTTCCTTCCCACGACAAGGTTGTTTTTCCTTTCTGTTCTTCTCTACCAGGATGGACTCTTTTAAGAGAATTTTCAACCTGTCTGGACCTATGCCACTTGAAAGCCTTTACTGTTTCCATCAAAAGGATGACACAAATCAAATCTATGGTTATTGGCTTCAGGATATAACCAATAATTGCCTTCCCAAGATTGGCAAACCAATGTCCAATGTATAAAAATCCTTTACCAACCTTGCTCCAAAGTCCCTCTGTTGCCAGGTCATGTTTCTCATGATGTATCTCAATGATGTTACATATATACTTCCTCAGATCCTTACTATTGTCTGAGATATAAGTATAGCACTGTTGAACCCTCAGCATTTTACAGACTGCGCATTCTTTTGCTAATAACACGTCTAAAGCAAGTCTGTTTTGCATCACCATAGCTATTATCGAGACAATCGCTCCATCCACGAGAAGTAATGACTGAGCTGTGTTGACTGACAACTTATCCACTATAGTTGACAACTTTCTAATCTTAACATCATTCAAAAAATCCCACAAATGTGGTATCAATGCTCCAAACACATCTCCTACAATCTCTCCTGCCCTTGTACCATGTTTCTCTCTATGCTGTGAATTTTCCTCCAAAGGCTTCAAATCCTCCACATGGTATATCTTAGTAAACACTCTAGCCACATAACATGTGCCATACCAATTCATTGGCAATCAGACATATGCATTCTTTCCACACACAAAATACACATTTGGCACCACTCGTAACGCTTCTTGCAAGAACTTTTTTACAGTTGCTTCAATCGTACAGATGTAATCACACACACTTTGTCCCACAAAGATCTTGCCATAGTACATCTGTACCTATCTAATGCAAAGCTTTCCTTGTTGTTCTAAATCTAAAGCTATTGGATCATAACTTCCCTTAGCCTTGTGAACTAACTCTTCCTTGGTCCATTTGAAATTTTCTTTTCTACTGTCGAGTTTAACTGCTAGTGACCTATGTTTATCTTCTACTTGATCTACAAACTTCTTTTCTATGTCATTTAACATGCAAGTCAAATTGTCTATGTGCATAAGCCATGTCTAATGTAACAGTGGGTATGAAATGCTTTCCTTTCCTCTCTTCTTGCTTGTAAAAATCATACTTATTCTGATGCATATAAACTGGAACCTCTGAAAGCACCACATCAAAATTGGAGAAGTAATACTTGTAATGGCCTTTACCATAAAACATGCCAAGCAACAAGCTACAAGTAATACCATACGTCAAAGGTAAATGATGGTATCTTATACCCTCCTCAACTGACGTTGTTAGCTGCATGCACACATAGTAATCCCTCACATCCATCATATTCATATACTCATACAATAGCTTTGTGTAAACATTCAATGTATAATCAACCTTAGACAAAACTATGTGCAACATGCGACCAGCCTGATCAATCATTGCACTGTCAGCTTCTAAAGTAACCTCTTTTATACTAGAAGTGGTAGGTGTGGATGTCCCGTGTACCCCCATCAACATCTGTTTCGTGTGAACCTAAAATGGACATTGTAATGACTATCGCTATAACCATGATAACTCCTACTAAAAGTGTACCTATCACACATTTATTTCTACAGTTCGAGTTTCCAGACTCCATTTTCAAATGAGTTGGGTTGCTACAGCAAGAAGATTGATGGAAAGTCTCTTTCTCTGGCTCTCATAGCTGGACATCATAGTTCATACGCAGTCCCTTGAAATCGTGGAAACAGTTTCACAGTTTGTTGCACAATTATTTCCATGCAAAGACTTCCTTACCCCTCTTTCTTCTTCTACGGATAGTTTCCTAATTTAATTCTTCTTCCACTCGGGCCTAGGTTATCTTCTTTTGAACAAAGGATTTTATTAACGGGGGACAGTGGAAGGTGATTTTAGGGGGCATGATGCTGAGCCCAGAACCAAGTTGAAACTGGCCATTTGGCATGGATGAATGCTACCACTCCCTTCTTTGCAAAAAGGCAGAATCATCCACATCTTCGTCCTCTGATGTGTCATGTGCCTCACATGTGTGTGGTGGTATATTGGCTGCAGCACTGTGCGGCACTAACACATCAGGGTGGCGGACATGTAGATGTAGGAGTACCAGCAGCAGCATTCATCTGCGCAAGACCTTGCTGCAGCAATGCAGTGATGATGATCTGCAGGGTATGGAACATGCCAGCTACATCTCGCTGGTGAGCCGCCGTGGCAGCCATCTGTTCTGCCTGCATCCGCTCTATGTTCTCCATTGTCCAACGCATGCGGGTCAACTCCTAGCTGCCATCGCTGGAGCCACTCTGACTAGACAGGTGTTCCTGTCTCTGAGTCAGGACTCCAGTGATGTCAGCCATGGAGTGTTGGAGAGCATTGACCGGACTGTGGGTGTCTGTGATCTTTTTGATGTGGTCCCAGATGGAACTCAGACACCCACTTACGTACTAAAGTTTGCCCGCCAAGCTGCCAAACCCCAACCGCACCTGATGAGCCATCTCCTGCTGGACCTCTAACACATGGTGTTGGACTGTGAGGTGTGGGTCCTGGAGGTCCAGGGAGACAGCAGTGGTGGTAGGTGCTTGCTGCTGTGTGGTTTGTGCAAGTGGTGGGGTTTGCACGATGCAGCTGGGTCGCCCTGCTCCTGGAGATGGGGTGCTGATGGAGTCTGGCGGGTGTCGATATTGATGGTGGTGAATTCCTTATTCATCAGTGAAGAGTGGGACAGGCTACTGTTCAGGAGGTGCTGTATCACCCTCTGCAATGTAAAGGTGAAATGCATTTTAACTGTGTGTTTTTATGTGTGATCATGCATTGGATGTGTTTACAAGCAGACTGCATGACAATGTGCATTGTGACTGTTTGGGAGTAGATGCCTATTTTTTGCAGGCTGTACCCTTTTTCTAATCCGTCACGGATTAGAGCTTGTACTTGTACATTGACATTTAACATTTTACAGCTATGGCAAATGGGATTGGCAAGTTTACACACACAAGCAGCACCAATTGTGTCCTCTGTTCAGTTGAGGAAGTGATGCAACTTGTCCCACATTGTAGTTATGTTATATGTTATAGAGGATTTTGTAGCGCGCTCAAATACTCAAGAGTGTCCTGGCGCGAGAATGTAGTCAATGTTGACGAGCTTCGATTTAGATGTGTGTGAACTACATTGTGGGATACTCACACATTCTGCTGTATTTTTAATACCCCTTATCCCTTTCAGGCAGTGAGCCCTCACATCAGTGCATTTACTATGCTGAGATGTAGCAACCTGCGGTATATATGTGTCTTTGAGAGAGTTGGGACACTTGTGCCTTTATTGCCAGCAGATGTCTTGTTTACATCAGGAGTTGTATGTACACAAGGATGTGTTGGTGTATGACCTGCTCCTTTAAGGATGTGGCACATAGTCAGCCACCTCAGTGACTTGGCCTGCACCATGTTGAGATGTTTGGGGCAGGCATGCTATGCATCATGCACTGTCACTTGCCTTGTGAGTGTGTCTCACAGACCCCCATGTTTACTTGGTTATGGGTGAGGAGGGCCCCCTTTATGCGCATTAGCTACTAAGGCCTATTTGCTGTTTAAATGTGTGATGCACTATGCTGTACACAAGTGCATCCATGTTGCTTTGTCTATTGTGGTTTGTCCTGCATGCATTCCTTACTACACTCCTGCTGGTTTACCCATTGTGAGCAACCCTGGGCAATGAACTCCGCTGCTCTATCGGAGTTTGCGGAGATTTGTTAACTACGCATTCCATTAAAAATACAAAATTCAGGCAAAAACGCCATTCCTCGACGTAGGGGAGTCAGCTACTTAACTGCACCCACAATAAAGCGACTTTACATGCTAAAAAACATATAACCAATTCACAAAAGTGAACTTTGAAAATGAAATATATCATGCAATGAGGGAGGTGATGATTTTGGGGTCCCCCATAACCAAGTAGATGCATTGAACACAAAGAGCATATCATGCTGAATGATTCCGTGTTGGTCCCATGCTCTTAGGACCACCCCACGCAAGTTATGGGCAAAAAATACAATCCCAACCAAAGGCCCTGCAAAGTATTTAGAGACGAGATTAGCAGTGGGCAGTGCATATTATAGTATCCAATATCAAAATAATTCTACAAAGAGCTGCAGTTCAACTAGTCGTTACTATGTCTCCCTCACGAGTCAAATGCAAAAGCATTGAAATTATTTATAAAGCTGCAGTTCAACTAGTCGTTGCTAGGTGTCCCTCAAGTCAAATGCTTTTGCATTTGACTCATGAGGGACACCTAGTAATGCCTAGTGGAACTGCAGCTTCATGAAAGGGATTCAATGCTTTTGCATTTGACACGTGAGGGACACCTAGTAACGACTAGTGGAACTGCAGCTTGATGTAATAATTTCAATGCTTTGCCTGGCTCTGATTAGTGACCCGTTTCGGATCGCTAAGAGGCCCATCGCCACTTTTTTCACTTTAGCGTGAGAGTATCTATCGCTGTAATGCTAATCTTATCGCTTGACTTTTGACCCGGTACAGGAAACTATTGCCTAGTAGCGGCGTGTTGTGATTACACCGCTAACAAGGCGATGATTTCTGGCGTTACATAGTGATAAAAAAGTCACATTAACCGATCTCAGCGATAATTATTGCTGTTTGTTGTGAATATCCCCCATAGACTCCACAGCAAGAGCTTTACTCTAAATTAATCAATCCAATAAAGCACAAAAAAGCCCTAAAAATATTAAAATAATATTTATATGCAAATATGTTTAGTTTTTTATTAGTATTATTTTAATATTTGTAATACTCAATGCCAAATCTAAAATCAAAATCAAAATTAATAAATGAGATGAAATAGAAAAATATTGAAATATAAATTCATAAATAAATAATTAAGACATCGAACACCTTCCAACTCTCCAAAGCAGAACACATCACACTAAATGCATAGCATAAATAATACAATAATATAAATGATCACTTATTTATATAATATTTGTTTTACTTTATTTTCAGTTTTTAAACTTAGGAACTGAAACTCCAACACAATCCAAAAGGGAAAATATATCCATAAATAAAACATAATTATTCCCCTAAAAAACAAAAATATCAACATCAAAAATAAAATTCCAAAGTCGTGATAATCCCCAAAACTGTAAAACGCAAAAAATACTCCAAGAAGGACCAAAAATTAAGAAAATTAAAAATAACCTTGGTATAAAAATAACCAAATGTATTTACTTGGGAAAAAACACATCCATAAAAATGGCTTCTACGATTACCCAAACTATAAACCTGTAAATGAAAGACACAAAAAACTGACATAAACATAAACCCTAGAAACATAATAATGTTCCATTAATATACACTTTAAAACACATAGAATAAATCCATAACTGAAAAATGAATAAAACTAGAACAAAATTATGAAGTCTATGCAACTTGACTACCGAAATTACAATACATTTCTAACACTTGCCAAACAAAACACTAAAAACCACTAACCTTAACTAATTCTGTAACCTCATGAAATTCAAACCCAAATCCATACTAAAAAGTAACCATACCTGATCCAAAGAACAGGAACGGGGAAAAGTCATTGAAGGGAACAAGCTACAGCCCAAAATATTGAAAATAGAATACAGAATAATAAAATGGAAAAAGTAACCACCAAATAAATATCAAAATATTTAAACCAGCAGAGAAGAATGCAAAATAAAAACCTATTATTTTTTTTCTTTTTATCATATACAAATATCATAAAAATGTAAGCATATTAAAAATGTTAAACACTATCAATGTAAAGATATGGCAAGAACAACTATAAAAACATTACAAATATAACAATTGCTTATAATAATTATTATAATGTTAACAATATGTCTGAACATACAATGCGTACATTACCATGTATTAATGAAGAAAAAAACATAATATATGTATGAAAACAGTATGTGTGTTTATGTAAAATATAAAAATGTACACATTTCAAAAATATGCGTACAGATGTATGAAAACATACGAAAGAAATATTTGTGTAAAAATGCTCATGTTAAAAGAAAATGTTTACACATGACAGTTATGTAAAAAATGTATGTTTAAATGTTAATAAACAACAAATGTATAAAGAAATACACAATCATGATTGTAATTAAATGACTACTTATAAAAAACTAAAACTTAAATTACAAAAATAATGTATAATTCTGCAATTTGCACTTGATATCCTAAAATGTATATGATGGACGGAATGCTGAATGATTCAAACATTCTCCCCCAGTCAAGAGATCTGGGTTAAATCCATCGTTCTTTTGCCCACTACACCACCCCAGTTTGGACCTAGCCATATGCAAATCAGTCTTGACCCTGTGCCTCATGGGAACAGTCCAGACTGAACTGACAAGCCAGGTCCTCCCTGGAAAGGAAACAAGCATTCCTGGGACCGGTTTAGGGGTATGTCACCCTTCACCAGCGAGGTTAGCTTGAATCCAGTGGCACAGTGTGCAAGGGAACCACGTCTGGGCATACCTGTCCCACTCAGGGCAAAACGTGTAACTGCACAAATGATGGACAGGATGCTGAATGATTCAAACATTCCTCCCAGTCGAGAGATCTGGGTTAAATTCATTGTTCTTTTCCCCACTAAACCACCCCAGTTTGGACCCAGCCATATGCAAATCAGTCTTGACCATGTGCCTCATGGGAGCAGTCTAGACTTAACTGACAAGCCAGGTCCTCCCTGGACCGGAAACAAACATCCTGGGACCAGTTTCGGGGTATGTCACCCTTCATCAGTCAGGCTAGCTTGAATCCAGTGGCACAGTGAGCAAGGGACCCACGTCTGGGCATACCTGTCCCACTTAGGGCGAAAAGTGTAACTGCAACAAATGATGGACGGAATGCTGAATGATTCAAACAATCTCCCTCAGTCAAGAGACTTGGGTTAAATCCATTGTTCTTTCGCCCACTACACACCCCAGTTTGGGCCCAGCCATATGTAAATCAGTCTTGACCCTGTGCCTCATGGGAACAGACCACACCGAACTGAAAAGCCAGGTCCTCCCTGGACCGGAAATAAGAATCCTGGGACCAGTTTTGGGGTATGTCACCCTTCATCAACAAGGCTAGCTTGAATTGAGTGGCACAGTGAGCAAGGGACCCACGTCTGGGTATACCCGTCCCACTTAGGGCGAAAAGTGTAACTGTAACAAATCATGGACGGAATGCTGAATAATTCAAACATTCTCCCACAGTGAAAAGATCTGGGTTAAATCCATTGTTCTTTTGCCCACTACACCACCCCAGTTTGGACCCAGCCAAATGTTTCTTTTGCATATGATGCCCTAAGGGGGAAGGGTATGCCCAGATGTGGGTCCCATGCTCACTACACCACTGGATTCAAGCTAGCCTGGCTGATGAAGAGTGATGCCCTGAAACCGGTCCCAGGATGCTTGTTTCCGGTCCAGGGACGGCCTAGCTTGGCAGTTCGGGCTGGACTGCTCCCACAAGGAACAGGGTCAAGACTGATTTGCATATGGCTAGGTCCAAACTGGTGGTGTGTTGAGCAAAAGAATGATGGATTTAACCCAGATCCCTGTGACTGGGGGTGAATATTTGCATTGTCCAACATTCCCTCCTTCAATTGTTTCTTTTGCATATGTCGCCCTAAGTGGGAAGGGTATGCCCAGACGTAGGTCTCATGCTCACTACACTACTGGATTCAAGCTAGCCTGGCTGATGAAGGGTGATGCCCTGAAATCGGTCCCAGGATGTTTGTTTCCAGACCAGGGAGGACCTGGCTTGGCAGTTCGGGCTGGTCTGCTCCCACAAGGAACAGGGTCAAGACTGATTTGCATATGGCTGGGTCCAAACTGGGGTGGTGTGGTGAGCAAAAGAATGATCGATTTAACCCAGATCCATGTGACTGGGGGTGAATGTTTGCATTGCCCAACATTCCACCCATCAATTGTTTCTTTTGCATACAAAGGTTACTTTGTCCTATAGAAGTACAGACAATTTACAGTTCATAAAAAAGTATTTATCACCCATGTTAAAGACACTAAATCAAGTGAGTGTTCAACTTATAAAGCTATAAAATAACTGTTCTTACTTCTACCTCAACTACATCATAGAAAGTGCACACATTTACTATTACTACTCCAATCCAAGCCACACTTGGGAAAGTGTTGGACTTTGAGGTAGAGGATTTACTATACCTACTCTTATCTAAATCAAATTGGGCAAAGGTTTTAACTTTTAGAGGGCTAGATTCACTACTCCCACTCCAATCTCAACCATTTGAGAAATGCCTAAACTTTATAAAATACAAATGAAATAGTTCCCATTAAATACAAACCATAATTATAAAAATACTATACTATATTATAATGATGTAAACAAGACAATAAAATAACACTTATAATAGTTTAAAAAATAATCATCAATCAATTATACTACATAATATATTTAAAAATGTTTATTTATATACAAATAATAAATCTGATGAAAGTAAACTACCTATTAACTAGCTTACAAAGACAAATAATACAAAAACTAAATTATAATATACACTTTACAGAGCTGCAATATTAAAACGTAGAAACAAATACACAAAAATGTAAAACAATAGCATACAAAAACATTTCATGTAAATGTATTACAATCTTTACCCTAAATGTAAATTTTTATAGATTCCAAGTAAAATGTAAATTATTTTGTTACTATAACAAATAATACCTTATTAAAAATATATAATCAGCATATAAAAAACACAAATGCTTGAAAAAAACAAAAATACCATATTAAAATAAAAAAACACAAACAACCAATTTAATTATTTAAATTAACACCTTAACCGCGGTATGATTTACCGTGGTGTGCTGCAGATTTTAAAAACCCACTTTACATGACGAGCTGAGCTTGTCATCAGCATACGAGCGCCGTAGCTGATGACGAGCTGAGCTCATCATAAGCAGCGAAGGGGTTAACAACAGATAATATTAGTAAAACAAATATTTGAAAATATAAAACCAAATATAAATTAAGATTAAAATAATATTTGGGGGGCGATATTTGGCAGCGCAAAATGGCAATCACCATTCTGTAGCGCTCCCGCGCCCACACCTACCATCATTCTGCATCAAGCAGTGTACTGCAGTGGAAAAGGCTCCTGAGAGAGTAGGGGTGTATGGGACTGCAGACAGGTGGGCCACCCGGGTGTTCCTTCCCTCCAAACCAGACAGGACTTCGGAAAACAGGGCCTGCTCGCCCCAGAGTGGGAAAAGGAATGGAGGTCTGGATAGTGCCTCGCACAGAGGGTGGTGGTCCCCCCTCCTGGGGAGGTGAGGAGACATTGGCATTGGGGTGGAGGCACGAGGGCGGGCACCCTTGACCTGCAACATGCCAAAGGGGTCTGGAGCTGGGGCCCCCAATCCTCCTTCAAGGCACTAGACAGAAAGGTCTGCTAATGCTGTCTGACTCAGGAAGCAGGGATCGGGAACTCGTGGGCCTGCTGAGTGTTGCTTCCCCCTCAGACTATTTGTGCATGGGACCTGGAGCCTCGTGGCAGGAGAACCACTCTAAAAGCAGCAAGAATGGCTGTGGGTAAAGTCCCTATTAACCTGGTAAAGCTAGACAAATTTACCAAATCCCTGGGGCAGACACAGCAGGAGGATGAACCTGGGGGGCTCAAGCAGACAGGTGCGAGCAAAGCTAGAAATGAAATGATCACGGCACGCGGGCTATTCTTCGAGTCATCAAATTCTCCTGCCTAGTCTTGGACAGCAAAATTTGCAAGGTCTGAGCGGACATGGCCCTACTCTGAAAAGACTTGAGGAAAACCACAGGTCATGTCATGACAACTGAAACCTGAATTAAAGACGCTGGAAGCCTCAGTGAAACACTTAACACAGATGGTACAAAAGTTAAAAACTCAATTTGGGGAATGAGCGGCGCGAGTTGAAGATGCTGAGGGGCGCTCCAGGAGAAATAATCTCTGAAACTAGGGGTTTCTGAAAGGCCCCTGCACGGAGCATTTCCGTTGAGAAATGGCTTAGCTCCTTTCTAACCCAGACCTAGCTTTCGTTGTGCTTCTTAATAGAGCGGGCGCAGCGCATGCTAGCTGAAAAACCAGTCCGGTGCCAGCCCGAAGGCTGATGTTTGACAGCTCCTTGAATTATGGTGATAGAGACCTGGTCCTGTAAATGGTTATGTCTAATAGCATCCTTATCTTTCCAGACTGTACAAAGCTGGTACAACTGCAGTGGAAAACATTTGAGACAGTGAAGCAGAAACTACGAACGTTGGATATGAAGTTCATGTTGCTGTATCTGACAAAGAAGAACGTGATCTTCCAGGGAGGATCCTTCTTCTTTGAACACCACAAAAGCATGTGGAAATGAATTGAGGAGTGTCCCTCGTGACAACCAGACAGAACAGACAATGCCTTCTAAGGCCCTTTGGTCGTGACCGGGAAGGGAACCGTAGAGAGGAGGCAACATCGAAGGGGACTTCAGAGCCGAGGAGGTAGGCTTAGCCGAATGGACCAATGGGGTTGGGATGAGGAAATGGCATCCTGGGAGCAAGAGACGGTGGAACAGGTCTCAGATGGGGAGAACGGTATGGCAAAGATGAGAGAAGAGGTGCTCAACTCATGAGCTGAGCTTGTTTGTGAGGGGGCAAACTGGGGTTTTGTTGTCTACTGTGATGGGAGATTAATAGTTGACTAAGTGTTCCATGTGAGGAGTGGGTTACAGACTTCTCCCAAGTTGGGGGAATGGCTAGTTCAAGACCCATTTCAAGGATATGTGGGGAGGGGGGAACAACTGGGGTTGTTATTTGAAGTTAATTTTAAAGAACAGTGGACCCTAGTTTTTGAGGATCACGAAAAAGATAGGCATACACTAAATAGTACATATGTCCATTGTCCAGCCGGACAGGAATTTATTAGTTTAAATATTTGGCAATAATTCATATAAACAACATATATACACAAGCTTGGCACGACCTGTGGCCCACAGAGGACAAGGCAAAACAAGAAGGGAAGGTTTATGCAAAAACACGCACAAGGCGGTCTGTACTAATTTTCAATTTGACAGACTTGATCCTGTTTCAACAACCATCTGGTTGTCCCTCGTGACAACCAGACAGAACAGACAATGCCTTCTAAGGCCCTTTGGTCGTGACCGGGAAGGGAACCGTAGAGAGGAGGCAACATCGAAGGGGACTTCAGAGCCGAGGAGGTAGGCTTAGCCGAATGGACCAATGGGGTTGGGATGAGGAAATGGCATCCTGGGAGCAAGAGACGGTGGAACAGGTCTCAGATGGGGAGAACGGTATGGCAAAGATGAGAGAAGAGGTGCTCAACTCATGAGCTGAGCTTGTTTGTGAGGGGGCAAACTGGGGTTTTGTTGTCTACTGTGATGGGAGATTAATAGTTGACTAAGTGTTCCATGGGAGGAGTGGGTTACAGACTTCTCCCAAGTTGGGGGAATGGCTAGTTCAAGACCCATTTCAAGGATATGTGGGGAGGGGGGAACAACTGGGGTTGTTATTTGAAGTTAATTTTAAAGAACAGTGGACCCTAGTTTTTGCGGATCACGAAAAAGATAGGCATACACTAAATAGTACATATGTCCATTGTCCAGCCGGACAGGAATTTATTAGTTTAAATATTTGGCAATAATTCATATAAACAACATATATACACAAGTTTGGCACGACCTGTGACCCACAGAGGACAAGGCAAAACAAGAAGGGAAGGTTTATGCAAAAGCGCACAAGGCGGTCTGTACTAATTTTCAATTTGACAGACTTGATTCTGTTTCAACACACCATTGTGTGCAACACTATGTGACATTATTAAGTACATATGGTGCTCTATGGTCGACGGCGTTTCGATGCCACAACTCAGATAAAGGGCATCATCATCAGGACAAAAAAATTAATCATGTTTGCCTTGAGAACATTTAAAATTCGACCTGCGTGAAGTACACGCGATCTCCGGAGTGGAGAATAATGCAGTCTCTGTTCTGCTTGTATTGCAGAATTGAATAGCTTTAACCGGCCTGTCGCGGTGAGGGTGGCACGGCGGGGTGGGAATATGGCTCGCTTTTTGGCGTAGTTATGTTTCAAAGTCGTGGGCTCGGCAGCGGTTTGCCCCGACCGGGGAATTTCGATAATATCTTGCTTGATGGCAAAATCCGATGAAGTTCTGGCGGTGATCGCCGTACACCCATCGTACATGGGGTATGGCTCGCACACCCATCGTACATGGGGTACGGCCCGTACACCCATCGTACATGGGGTACGGCTCGTACACCCATCGTACATGGGGTACGGCTCGTACACCCATCGTACATGGGGTACAGCTCATACACCCATCGCACATGGGGTACGGCTCGTACACCCCATGATCGCATAATGTAGATGTCCTATCTACATTATGGTAAGTACAAAAATATTGAGAAAAAAATATTGTAAAAAAATAGGTTTTTTTCAATGTTTAAAATTAATATAAAATAAAGTAAATAATACATATACTCAAAATAAACATAGTTAAAAATATGTTTAAAATTCTAAGTAATACATATAATGTAAATAAAATAAACATATACATATAAAATATAATATATATACATATATACGTACTTTGGGGGGTCATTAGGATGGCGTGCGGACTTTGTCCACCAGCCATCCTATTGGGAAATGGGACCGCCCGCCTTAAGGGCGGGGGTCCTGTGGGAGCCATTAGGATGCGCCCGCCACAGTGGCAGGCGCATCCTGCATACCTGACATTGTGGCGGGCGGTGCACTCAGCAACGCCCGCCACAATGCTAGGAAGGCATGTCGTGCACTTCCATGCACAACATGACCGGCACCACGAACTGTAGGGGGGTACCATAGGTACCCACCATGTGCACCTCCCACCCCCCAGAGTCCCTGGGGTCCCAGAACGGGCCCCCACAAGCAATTCCCGCATGCCTTTCTGTGGCGGCAATGCTGGTAGGTTGCCACCCCCAGCTGCCACACGGTCCTCCTGACAGTGCCCTCGCTGCTGCTGCTGCAGAGTAAGTCCTCTGTGCCTGTTGCCTCCCTCGCTCTGCTGCCTGTGCCCTTGTGACCCCCCTCCCCTGTTTTTCTTCTGTGCCCCTGCTCCCTGGTGTCCCCTTCGTTTTTGCTGCCTGTGCCCTCGTGTCCCCTTCCCTGTTGTCCTCCGTTCCACCTTCCCACTGCTGCGCTCCCTGCGGCCCCGCCCCCTGCTGTCCCATTCGCCACCCGCTCCCACCTCCCAGCTGCTCCTCTCTCCCACTACCCTCTTAAATGGAGGACGCACAGCGGCTGCGCAGCGGGCGCACCGATGGCGCACCGAAGGCACGCCCGTCTGCGCCCGTCCGCGCCTGGATCGCGCCCAGTGCCAGGACCCCTGGCCCTCGCCGGAGCCAGCCCACCTGACGGAAATACGACGCCGCCACCCTCCTCGCACTCAACACCGGCCGACAGCCAGACTGTTACCGAGCTACCCCGAAACGCACCCACGGAGCCTTGACCTGCCATGCCTGCAAATTCACCTGCCCTCGGAGCTGCACCGCGCCGACCAGAACGGGCGCCAACAACAACCACCTCGAGTGCATCCTGCTCAACACCCGACCAACACCGACAACATCCTCACCACCGCCGAGCACCTTCTCTTCCAGATACACACCGACCCCAAGACCACCCTCAGAGGTACGCTCATTTACAGACCCCCGCGACCACGCACACATTTCAGCGAAGCCATCGCAGACTTCATCAGTCCGCTCGCTCTCGCCTCCTCCGACTACATCCTTCTAGGGGACCTCAACTTCCACCTGGAGAACAACAAGGACAACAACACCACCTCCCTGCTAGACAACCTCGCCAACCTCGGACTCAAGCAAATGGTCAACACCCCCACCCACTACGCCGGCCACACGCTCGACCCCATCTTCTCCTCCAGCAACCACATCTCCTTCAGCCACGCCACCGAACTTCACTGGACCGATCACAGCTGCGTCCATTTCAACTTTAGGAAAACCACGACCCACCACCGGCCGCAACAAGCCCCCGAACATGCTGGAGCAAGATCACCACCGACGCGCTCACCACCTCCCTGAGCTAAGACCCACCCACCAACACTACGGACCCCAACGAAGCAGCCCGCAACCTCACACAGTGGATCACCGATATTCTTGATGTCGATATTTTTGACGTCGATATTCTGTCAGTGATTCGTGAGCAAAGTTACTCATAGTGAGCAGAGTAAAACTTTAATAGGGCTACAAACTAACTTTTTGGCTAAATGATCAAACTGCTCTGAGATAAAAAAAATTACAAAAACACAGACCCAACCGTTATTTTTAGGAGCCATCATTTTAGATCTTTGGATTCTTTTTTTTTTTAAACTGTAAGAACAAGCAAATATTTTGACGCTTTGAATGAATGAATGAATGAATGAATGAATGAATGAATGAATGAAATATTTATATCGCGCAAAGTGAACTTAGCCCCCAAGGGCATCAAGGCACTATCAGATGGAAAAGACAGAGACATAACCTGAGGCAGAACATAAGAGAGTGGAAAACACTGAGAGAATCAGAATTAATAGGCTGGGGAGAACAGCCACGTTTTTATAAGTTTACGGAAGCTTGTCAGGGACGCTGTTTAGCAATTTCGGGCGGGAGTGAATTCCATAGTTTCGGAGCCAACAAGGAAAAAGCTCTGCCGCCCCATCTTGCCTTGTTGACCCTCGGAACTGTGAGCAGATTTTTCGAGGCGGATTGCAGGCATCTGCTGGGAGTGTAGGATGTCAGTAGGGATTTCACCCCTTCTGGGCCTGATCCAGAGAACACACTGTGGGCAAAACAGAGAATCTTAAATGATATTCTCGCCTAAATGGGCAGCCATTGCAGTTCTCTTCTTGCCGCCGTCGCTGACGATCGCCTAGGCAGATTCAAAATTAGCCTGGTGACCACATTCTGGATTACCTGTAATTTTTGGATCTCTTTCTTATTTATACCGCCGTAAAGAGCGTTACAATAGTCGATCCTGAATAATACCAGGGCGACCGTAGATTGTTTACGCGCCTCAGCAGATAGAAAAGGGGCTATCTTCTTTACTGTCCGAATGATGGTGCAGCAGGTGCCAACCTTTTTATTGACCTGTAGGTCAAATGACAGGGTAGGATCTATGATTACACCTAAATTCTTAACAAATTTGGCCGGGTGGGGGCATTCGCCCAGGGAGGAAGGCCACCACTCCTCACTCCACAGATCTTGATTCCTGCCAAATACCAGCACCTCGGTCTTCTCACCATTGAGCTTAAGAAAGTTCCTTATCATCAATGATGATACTGATTCCATACAGGTCTTAAATTTTGCAGCACAGTCTTGCCCCGACTGAGTTGTCGAAACAATGATCTGTGTGTCATCAGAGCTTTTGTTCAACAAATGTGCAGTTGGCTGCACTGATGACTGAGTACTGTAATGCATTGGCCATCTCACACTCACATCATCTTGCCTTTGATTAACCGCATCGCTGCAGCGGTTATTTTTCCGCTACGCTGCTTTTTTCTAAAAGCCGCGTTAGATGACGAGCTCAGCTCGTCATCCGCACACCACCACCGTGGCTGATGACGAGCTGAGCTCGTCATCAGCATCAAAGGGGTGCACACACACCCCACCCTTTCACTGCATATGCACTGTGACTCCCCATTCACATCCACCCCCCACTCAGTCTCTCTTATCATCCCTTACCCACTAAATCTCACCTCCAAATCCACTGTCTGTCCCTCTGTGCACATGCAGTCTCAATGAAAACATGCACTCTCACTTACCATCCATGATTGTGCTACACTATTCACATATTCTCAAACCACCCATGTACTCACCTCCATCCAGGTATTCAACTTTATTCATTCCCTCTACCCCTTGACATGCACTCTTATCCCTAACTACCCACTCTCACCCCCAAATTCATGCACTGTCGCCACACCATTCACTCACTCAGCCCTGCACTCACTCTCTCTCTGCTGCATCCACTCTGATGTCTGACAACCACTCTGAAACTTTTTTGACTCTTTCACCCCTTTTTCGCTCTCGCTGTAAAAGCAAAACACATCGGGCACTTTCATTTCTTTGGAAACCAAACAAAAATACACATTGAATTTGGAACCTTATGTGAATTTCTTATGTATGTATGTATGTATGTATGTTTGTAGGTAGCAATGGAGCACCGAATAAGGACCAGGGCCATGTGATGTGATTCAGTTTTGTTTACAGTGATTCAGGCTGAGAATCCTAAAGTGAGACGATATCATCCAGTCTGAAGTGCTGCACTCATAAGTACTTGATTGACTGGATTGGGAGGTCCTGACTCACTCAAATATAAATGCCAACCAATTACCCAATTCTAAATCCCACGAAGAGTGGATTACTCCTGTTTGCCAACAATGTCAAACATTTTTAAATTCAATAATGGCTCTCCAACTTACAACTAGCGAATCCCAGAGACCACCCTTGCTTGCCTGAAAGGCATGCCATATTGAGCAGCATGGCGCATCAAGAAATGTAACCACATCAACCATAACCTAAAGGACCTACATTGCCTCCCACTGGAAACCTAGACCATCATCAAGATCAGCTGCATCATGTATAACACCCTCTATACTAAGCACCCAGTCTACATAGATAACAAACTAACAATATCTGGAGGCCAGTGTCTGATGAGGAGCTCCATCATTGCCAGGTTAGAATCTAAGCACTGCAGAAAGGAGAAAACAAACAAGGAAGCCTTCTCAGCTTACACCCTAGAATCTGGATTCCCTCACGTTGACAACCAACTGCTACAAATCCACATTACATCCAAACAGGACAAATCCTCCTATAATTCAGGAAAACTAGGGCCCGATGTAGGTGGCCATTTACCGGCTGGTAACGGCTGATTTCGTCCGTTACCGACCGGTAAATGGGTTTTTGGGATGTAGGGGGCCCATTTTACCGATTCGGTAAATTTACTGATTCGGTAAATTTACATGGTGCACTGGGCCAGGGACGGACTAATTTGCATGTAGCCAGGTTCTGAGCTGGGATGGTGCAGTGAGCTAAAAAACGGTGATGGATCAAGCCCTGATCTGTTGACTGGGTATGAGTGTTCTGTTTAATTCAGATACTCTGTCCATCACCACCCCCTTTTCTGAATCGTTTTGTCCACCATAAGCGTGGAAGGGTATACTCAGATGTGAGTCCCTTGCTCATTGCACCATCAGGATTCAAGCAAGCCGGGCCGAAGACGGCTGTAATGCCAGAAACCGGTCCCCGGAAGCTTGTTTCCTTCCCAGTATAAGAATTGGCTTGGTAGTTTGGTCTGCCCTGTTCCCATGATGCACTGGGCCAGGGACAGACTAATTTGCATGTAGCCAGGTTCTGAGCTGGGATGGTGCAGTGAGCTAAAAAACGGTGATGGATCAAGCCCTGATCTGTTGACTGGGTATGAGTGTTCTGTTTAATTCAGATACTCTGTCCATCACCACCCCCTTTTCTGAATCGTTTTGTCCACCATAAGCGTGGAAGGGTATACTCAGATGTGAGTCCCTTGCTCATTGCACCATCAGGATTCAAGCAAGCCGGGCCGAAGATGGCTGTAATGCCAGAAACCGGTCCCCGGAAGCTTGTTTCCTTCCCAGTATAAGAATTGGCTTGGTAGTTTGGTCTGCCCTGTTCCCATGATGCACTGGGCCAGGGACAGACTAATTTGCATGTAGCCAGGTTCTGAGCTGGGATGGTGCAGTGAGCTAAAAAATGGTGATGGATCAAGCCCTGATCTTTTGACTGGGTATGAGTGTTCTGTTTAATTCAGATACTCTGTCCATCACCACCCCCTTTTCTGAATCGTTTTGTCCACCATAAGCGTGGAAGGGTATACTCAGATGTGAGTCCCTTGCTCATTGCACCATCAGGATTCAAGCAAGCCGGGCCGAAGACGGCTGTAATGCCAGAAACCGGTCCCCGGAAGCTTGTTTCCTTCCCAGTATAAGAATTGGCTTGGTAGTTTGGTCTGCCCTGTTCCCATGATGCACTGGGCCAGGGACAGACTAATTTGCATGTAGCCAGGTTCTGAACTGGGATGGTGCAGTGAGCTAAAAAACGGTGATGGATCAAGCCCTGATCTGTTGACTGGGTATGAGTGTTCTGTTTAATTCAGATACTCTGTCCATCACCACCCCCTTTTCTGAATCGTTTTGTCCACCATAAGCGTGGAAGGGTATACTCAGATGTGAGTCCCTTGCTCATTGCACCATCAGGATTCAAGCAAGCCGGGCCGAAGACGGCTGTAATGCCAGAAACCGGTCCCCGGAAGCTTGTTTCCTTCCCAGTATAAGAATTGGCTTGGTAGTTTGGTCTGCCCTGTTCCCATGATGCACTGGGCCAGGGACAGACTAATTTGCATGTAGCCAGGTTCTGAGCTGGGATGGTGCAGTGAGCTAAAAAACGGCGATGGATCAAGCCCTGATCTGTTGACTGGGTATGAGTGTTCTGTTTAATTCAGATACTCTGTCCATCACCACACCCTTTTCTGAATCGTTTTGTCCACCATAAGCGTGGAAGGGTATACTCAGATGTGAGTCCCTTGCTCATTGCACCATCAGGATTCAAGCAAGCCGGGCCGAAGACGGCTGTAATGCCAGAAACCGGTCCCCGGAAGCTTGTTTCCGTCCCAGTATAAGAATTGGCTTGGTAGTTTGGTCTGCCCTGTTCCCATGATGCACTGGGCCAGGGACAGACTAATTTGCATGTAGCCAGGTTCTGAGCTGGGATGGTGCAGTGAGCTAAAAAACGGTGATGGATCAAGCCCTGATCTGTTGACTGGGTATGAGTGTTCTGTTTAATTCAGATACTCTGTCCATCACCACCCCCTTTTCTGAATCGTTTTGTCCACCATAAGCGTGGAAGGGTATACTCAGATGTGAGTCCCTTGCTCATTGCACCATCAGGATTCAAGCAAGCCGGGCCGAAGACGGCTGTAATGCCAGAAACCGGTCCCCGGAAGCTTGTTTCCTTCCCAGTATAAGAATTGGCTTGGTAGTTTGGTCTGCCCTGTTCCCATGATGCACTGGGCCAGGGACAGACTAATTTGCATGTAGCCAGGTTCTGAGCTGGGATGGTGCAGTGAGCTAAAAAACGGTGATGGATCAAGCCCTGATCTTTTGACTGGGTATGAGTGTTCTGTTTAATTCAGATACTCTGTCCATCACCACCCCCTTTTCTGAATCGTTTTGTCCACCATAAGCGTGGAAGGGTATACTCAGATGTGAGTCCCTTGCTCATTGCACCATCAGGATTCAAGCAAGCCGGGCCGAAGACGGCTGTAATGCCAGAAACCGGTCCCCGGAAGCTTGTTTCCTTCCCAGTATAAGAATTGGCTTGGTAGTTTGGTCTGCCCTGTTCCCATGATGCACTGGGCCAGGGACAGACTAATTTGCATGTAGCCAGGTTCTGAGCTGGGATGGTGCAGTGAGCTAAAAAACGGTGATGGATCAAGCCCTGATCTGTTGACTGGGTATGAGTGTTCTGTTTAATTCAGATACTCTGTCCATCACCACCCCCTTTTCTGAATCATATTGAGCAGCATGGCGCATCAAGAAATTTAACCACATCAACCATAACCTAAAGGACCTACATTGCCTCCCCCTGGAAACCTAGACCATCATCAAGATCAGCTGCATCACGTATAACACCCTCTATACTAAGCACCCAGTCTACATAGATAACAAACTAACAATATCTGGAGGCCAGTGTCTGATGAGAAGCTCCATCATTGCCAGGTTAGAATCTAAGCACTGCAGAAAGGAGAAAACAAACAAGGAAGCCTTCTCAGCTTACACCCTAGAATCTGGATTCCCTCACGTTGACAACCAACTGCTACAAATCCACCTTACATCCAAACAGGACAAATCCTCCTATAATTCAGGAAAACTAGGGCCCGATGTAGGTGGCCATTTACCGGCTGGTAACGGCTGATTTCGTCCGTTACCGACCGGTAAATGGGTTTTTGGGATGTAGGGGGCCCATTTTACCGATTCGGTAAATTTACTGATTCGGTAAATTTACCGAATCGGTATTTTTACCGATTCGGTAACTTCCAGATGTAGGTGGGACTCTTCTGAGTCCCAAAGGCCTTTCAGATTCGGTATTTTACCACCCAATCCAATTGGGTGGTAAAATACCGAATCCAGGTGTGCATGCACACCTATGCCATGTGACAGACAGACATGCCCTTAGGGCATGTCTGTCTGCCACATGGCACACATGCCTGTATTTGGGGTGCTAGAGGGTGTCAAAGTGACACCCCCTTTACCCTTGCTGGAATCGGTATTTACCGAATCGGTAAATACCGGTTCGGTAATGCCCATTGATTCCTATGGGCTTCAATGCCCATAGGAATCAATGGGCATTACCGAATCGGTATTTACAGAATCGGTAAATACCGAATCTTAATGATTCGGTATTTACCGATTCTGTAATACCTACATCCCCCCCCCCCCCCTCTATTTTACCACTTCTTAAATGCCGAATCGGTAAAATTCGGTATTTAAGAAGTGGTAAATTAAAATTACCTACAACTAGCCCCTAGTCTCTTAAAGGAACCCTACCCCAGGTAAGCTGACTTCTCACCTTAACAACTAGCTCTACCTCCTCCCGCTGTCATCCCTCAATGTTTCACAACAAGGGCTTGCCCCTGCACAACACTCCATTGTTAGCTGGATAGGTTCACACTTTCGAACGTACATGATATTGTCTCATTTTTCTCTGACTCAAAAAATCTATTCTTGGATAACCCACCTTCTTCTCAAATGAAGCCCCTAAAATACAGAATTGCTGCTTATTTCTCTTCCCAAAATGAGTTAAAGATTAGACACCATTCACTAACTTCAGGAAGTACGAACATACGACTCTAATCCTGGTGTTATTTAACTAGCCCTTCATTGAAGCAATGAGTATTCTCAAATTGGCCAGCATCATCCACAACACTCCCAATGTAGGATATGCAGATTATCTGTCTCATAAACTGGTAATTTCAGGTGGATAGTGAACTGTGGAGCTCGGACAGCCTCCTGCTTGTTTTATTTTCTGTTCCACAAACAAAAGAACCAATAAACTGGCACAACAAAATCTTCCTATGACGTCTTCAAAAGAGAGATAAATAATCTGCTGTTCTATCATCCCTTTTCACTTTGATCCTTATCCAAGAAACCCACCTAATATTAGTACATCTTTTCTCCCTTGTCCTGCACCCAGACAAATGCACTCTCTGATCAGGCTGTATGCCCAAATAAGCCGATACCAAGTAACTCATGATTTAGTGTGGCCTCATCAGATTTCTGCACCTGTTTGACTAGTCCCACCTAAATTTACCTTTTTAGTTGTCTTCTAGTAGTACTCCCTTTGGTTATCTTGTTTTTTTGTATCTTGTAATTTCGATATCTTGTAATACTTCATCTTTATCTGCCTTGTATTCCATTGTTTTCTTTTGAAACACATTCTCTCACTGCCTATGATTTCAGTTTGTGAGATTTAAACCGCAAATAAACGTAGAAACGACTACCTCACACAAACAGCTGAAGATAATGAGCTTCATTGGGATCACCAAAGGGTAGTTTCGGAGAACTAATCATGAATTTTATACAGTATTTAATAATTTGAGTAGGGAAACACCTAATCATTGTACACATTTCTAGTGAACTAATGATCCCAATATTGGTTAGACCTTATATGGACTAATTCATATTTTTCTGGAATACACGCCTCAAATAGAATGACGAAAGAGTAGAGGTCTCCTAGAGAAAAGCTCTCAGAATGCTCCATGTATACAAACGGACATCAATACTGCCTTGCTTACTTACCACGACTCTCTTATGCACTTGTCTAAATCGCCGCTTTAAAAAAAATCTTCATCTATCTTCCTTTGAAAGTAAGCCCCCTAGTACACAGATTAATTGCACCTGGAAAAGTCAAAGTGTAAATGGCTCAAACGAAGATGGCACTCAACAAAATCCCCTACTGATAGAGAAGCCTATAGGTCACTGCTGAATAATTATACCACAATCAGCTCAAAGTTGCTCATAAATCCTACATTACTTTTTTATTTTTTATTTTACAGAGTTTTACATATCGCGAACTTGACCCGAATCGGGTATCAGAGCGCTTCACATAGCACCAGTTGCATTACATGAGGACACAGTCGTTTTGTGTTAGGCACGGGCATTACTATGACAATTGATCAAGCTGGAATCTCCACAAAGGGACTTTGCAAGGCCTTAAACAACTTTGTAAAGCCTACAGCCTGCCCCCACACCATCCCTGCCTTGCAAAACTAATGCAACTCTTTGGCAGACTTTTTTGATGATTAAATCAATACCATCTACAAGTAATTTCCAACTAGCCAGGTATTGCCAGAAAAGTAACCCAACTTCAGTCAACCTCCCCCATATACCACCAATGTCCTGGGAAATTTTGAATCATGCTCTCTCGAGCAAGTGCAGAATATGTTGGTCCTGGCCAAATCCGGCTTCCCTTGGACCGCTATCCCCCTAGAATAACCTCCTGCATAGCCAATACTATCGCACCATCAGTAATGGTGCTTTATAATCTTTCCATTACCTCAGCCAAACTTCAGATTGAGTGGAAGTGCGTCCTAGTATCTCCCATTCTAAGAAGTCCTCTGCCACCCGGAGGCCTTCTGCAAGTATCAACCAATCTCTTTGCTCTCTCTGCTAGGAACGAATTCAGACAGTTGTATCAACAAATGACTGGCAACTTTCTGAGAAGATCCTCCTGCGCTGCCATACACACAGCGCAGAACATCACCCCCACCGCTCCCAGCATGCACTGGGTATCACGTGGTATTAGCGACTAGAACGCTACACCACATATCTCCCTCCTTTAACAACACATAACAAGAACTGTAACAATGCATTGTGCCAAGGGTTCCCAGGCACTGGTGCTATAACAACTTACAATATGTTTGATACTACGTAATGCAATTAGGGAGGACAAACACAGCCTTCCACAAGGTTACAATCTGTTCTCTGTATCGTTTGGGTAACACTACTGCCCTACCTATGCGGGTACGTGTAGTGGGTGCCTGTGTTGTGTGCTTCTCTCTCAGGTTTGCTCTGGATTCTCTTGGGCTCCCTTGCTGGTTACTGTTGGGAGCTGTGGTAGCTTGTTGCAATGTGTCTTGTTCACTAGTTCCTTGGTCTTCATGTGGCCTGCATTGTCGTGTGGTTTCTGAGCTCCTCTGTTCTTGTGTGTTGCTGCTTATGTCTTCATTGTCTCTTGTTGTGCCTCTTCTCTGTGTCTCTGTCTTTGGGTCGTACTCCTTATTATCTGACTCCCAACAAGTGTTGCTGGTGCTTGGTGGGGCATCTCTCTTGCCCCATCCCATCACTTTATTGTACCTAGCTATTCTGCTGTAGGACCATACTTTTCCATCACTTAATAGGGCTTCCTGTGTGTAGGCTTCTTTGACTTGCAGAGGTTCGCTGAACTTGCTGTCGCCTTTTCTTCGCAGTTGTGCCAGCTTTACACAAACCCATTCCCCCTTTTCCAGCAAGGCGTCACTCACCCTGTGTTTCTTATTGTAGTTCTGGGCTTTCTCCAAGTTGTTCTGGACCATGGCTGGGGACCACTTACTTTGTAGCGTCAGGTCTATCCACACTGTGCCTCGTGTGAACGGGTCACTGCCCAGTACAATCTTGAACAGGCTATACCCTGTAGCTGTGGGAGTTATACAATACACCCATGCGGTGTGTCACATTTCTGTCTCCCAATTTTTTCCCACGCTGATGGCCGTTTGCACAGACCCCAAAATCATCCGGTTAAACCTCTCTGCTAGACCATTTGCGGTAGGATGGTACACCGGGGTGTGTTTGGTCTTAATGCCATTCCTTTTCATGAATGCTGTCCATTTCTCGGAGGTGAACTGGGGGCCATTATCGCTCATAATGATTTTCGGGATGCCCTCTCTCAAGAATGTGGCTGTCAGGAAGGCTACAATCCTGTCCATGTCCACGTTTTCGCACAGCTCTACTTCCGGCTACTTGGAGTAACGGTTCATCAACACGATGGCATACTTGGGGACACCCCACGTGTCAAGGATAGGTCCCAGAATGTCAAAAGACAATTCTTCCCATGGGTTGGTAGGGTTATGAACTTCCCCAACGGTGGTTGTAACATAGTTTGTGCTTTGTCCACATTATTGCATTGCACGCAGGTCCGTACATGCCTCTCTACTTGGCTGTCGACTAAGGGCCACCAATAAGATTGTTTGACGCAGGTTTTCGTCTTCACGACTCCTAAATGGCCCTCATGTAAAATCGTGAGCAGGCGTTCTATTAATTGTTGTGGGGGTATCACTTTGTCTTTTCGCAAGAGGAATACAGCGTTTCCGCTAATGGATAACTCCTCCCGTACTTCCCAGAATTTCCAGAGGTCAGTGTCTAAGTGCTTCTTCTCTGTCCATCCCTGTGTGACACATCGTTTCACGTTCTCCAGTAGGGGGTCTTTGTCATATGCTTCTTTCCAGTCCTGTGCGCTTATGACCTCTTCCTGATCCTCGGTGAAGGCAATCGTGTACTCATCCCGTTCTGTATGTGAGGGGGCAC
This sequence comes from Lissotriton vulgaris, assembly GCF_964263255.1. NCBI lineage: Eukaryota > Metazoa > Chordata > Amphibia > Caudata > Salamandridae > Lissotriton > Lissotriton vulgaris. Next base: position 263,118,080 of record NC_141687.1, on the reverse strand, counting down.
ATTCTATCGCTGACGATCCTCTGAGGTATTCCGCCACTTGGTTCTTATTCCCAGGTATGTATTCGACATCATACACAAAGTCCAAGAGCCTGAGGGTCATTTTTGCAATGTGCGGGGTTGCGCTGGCATGTTCACAAGATGTTAGGACTTTGACAAGCTGCTTGTGGTCTGTCCTGAGGAGGAACCTGGAGCCCCAGAGGAACTGGTGAAATTTTTCCATCACCCAGATGGCCACCAGCATCTCCTTCTCGACAATGCTGAACTTCTCCTCATTGGGGGCTGGAGAACGAGAAGCGAAGTTGATGGTAGTCATGGCACCATCCGTGGACCTTTGTGACCGAACTGCTCCCAATCTTTTGTCGCTGGCGTCTGAGGTGAGGATGGAGAGGGCATATTGGTCGAAGCCATGCAGAGGCACGGTGTCGCAAATGTCGTTCTTGATTCTCAAAAAATCTTCATTGGCTTCACTGAACCATACAAAAGCATTCTTTTCTTTAAGGATCTGGCATAGATGATGTGTCTTGGTGGCGAAGTGTTGTACAAACTTGCTGTAAAATTCATTCAATCCGAGGAAGGAAAGTACTTCTTCTTTGTTTTGAGGTGTGGGTGCTGACTTGATTACTTCCACATTTGCACTCTTGGGAGAGATGCCTTTATCGCTTATCTTGTGTCCTAAGTAGGTGACGGCGTGGTGGCCAACTTTGCACTTGTCCCACTCTGTGGTGAGGCTGTTACGTGATAGGATGCGTAATACCGTAGAGAGCTTCGCGTCATGATCTTGTTTGGTCTTGCCCATGATCAGGATGTCATCCTGGAAGTACTGCACTCCGCTGATATCTTTGAACAGCTTGTGCATCAGTATCTGAAAGACCGCTGCGGCCGATGCTAGGCCTAAGGGCATCCGCCGGAACCTGTAGCAGTCGATTGGTGTGATGAATGATGTGAGTTTCCTACAGGAGGGGTGCAGCGAAATTTGGTGGTAGGCCGCTGTGAGGTCGATGGTTGAGAACCATTTGATCCCTTTGGTCTGGGCTAACATTTCATTGATTTTGGGCAGTGGGAATTTATACACTATGATGTTTTTGTTGAGTTCCCGCAGGTCGATGCAGAGACGCACTTTCCCATTGGGTTTGCATGCCACCACCAAGGGTGCCAACCAGTCCGCACTCTCGATTGGCTTGATCACCCCGTTGTCTTTAAGGCGCTGTCGTTCCATTTACACAGCCTCCCTGCACTTGAATGGAATGTTCCTCACTTTATGGCATACAGGCGTTGCCCCGTCCTTGAGGCAAATTCTGTGTGTGAACTTGGTGAACTTGCCTATGATGCCTTCAAAAACTGCTGAGAAGTCATTTTTCCATGTTTTGTCTTCACTTGCCCACGGGTTGTCAGTCATGAGTACCTGTGTGGCACCACCTGGATTTAGTTGGATTCCCAGCGCCCCTTGGTCTGCCCAGCCTAGTACAGAGGGCCCTTTCTCTGCCACGTACAGTTTTCCTTCCAAGGTTCTACCCTTGAACTCAAAGCCTAGTGGGCAGAAGCCTACCATGGGAAATCTCTCCTGTGAAGTTGAAAGGGGGGAACATCTGTGGGGTGTAGGTGAGTGCCTAAGATGTGTAAGAAGTCCCTCTCCCAGATACTACGCTGGATGATAGTATACGGTGACCCTGAGTCAGCTACCATGGATACTTTTACACCCCCTATGGACAGTAAGCAAGAGGGTTTCTTGGTGCTGTTGCAATCAATACCTAAGACTTGGTCATAATGCAAAAAACACAGTCCTCATCAGCTACACCCTCCACCTCTTCAAGGTCAGAATCCTGCAGGATGCACTTTACAGAGGCGTTGCTGGGTTTACGTCGACATACTTTCCCAAAGTGACCCATATCCCCACAATACGAGCATTTTACACAAAAGGCTGGACACCGTCTGTCCGTTAGCTGCGAGCGTATGACTACCCCATCTTTAACATGTATTCTTTTTTTTTTTTTTTTTTGGAAAACCTTTATTGATGAGTCAAAGCACACAGCTATTCAGCCTTACATCCCTGAGGCTAGGCAGCAATAAGAAAGCGGAGGAGAAGTGTGTACAAAACAATTAGAGGAGTAATCAGGTTTAATTTTATAATATAAAGATAAACCTAAAGAACATTACCGAAACCTAAAAGGAAGGGAAAAGAAGAAGGGGGGAGGGGAAAAGGGAAGGATGGCAAGGTAAAACATAGGATCAGTGAAGCACAAATCCGGGGGGCGAGTGGGACCTGTAGGCATTTTGAACGAAACATATCGGGAAGAGCACACAAGTATGGGGGGATTAAAGGACAGGATTACGTTAAAATGGAACATTGAGTGGAGGGAATGGCTAGGGTGAAAGACGAGCCTCCAGCGGACCTACATCAGGGGGCACACAAATATCGCCCCTGTAAGCATTCCATGCCCCCCAGACCATACCCCACATCCTGGGCTTGCCCCTAGCTAGGTACACAGTTTTCTCACAGAGCATGCACCAGTCCATATTAGTTTTCCAGAGACTAACGGAGGGGGGGGGTCGGGGTGCACCACTTTTGAGCAATATCTCGCTTGGCTACCATGTTCCCTAGCGTGATCCAGCGAGTTTGTGCATTATCGTAGTCAGTCGGACCCCACACGTTCAACAAACAACGTCGAGCTTCCGCAGACACATCAACGCCAGTCACTTCACGCATAACCGCATGCACCCGCTCCCAATAGGAGGCAATAACCTGGCATTGCCAAATGGTATGCATGAAGGTGGCCAGTGCACCGCATCCTCGCCTACAAAGGCCATCTTGGGAAAGCCCCATGTGAATCAACCTGGGGCCAGTAACGTAGACCCTGTGGAGAATCTTAAGCTGAACTAGACGCAGCCGAGCCGAAATCGCTACTTCTTTTGGGGAGGACACCGCACACTGCCAATCCTCATCATCCAACTCAATCCCATCACGCACCCACTGATCACGCACTTTCAGCAACAGGTCCGTCCGAACGTTAATTAGCTTTTTATAAGTCAGGGAAATGGCGCTGTCTGGCATATGGCCGTCCAGCACCCTGTCCTCCAACGGGGACGATTCGGGGACCTTCTCACCAACAGGCAGGGTAGACGTAAGGGTATGTCTCAACTGTGCATATCTAAAATATTCCGTGGCGCCCAGTTGGAATTCAGTCTGCAGAGTCTCAAAAGATTTGATTTCTCCTCTGGCCATCACATCAGCCACCTTAGAAATACCAATGAGGTCCCATCGGTCAAACCCCTTCGAGTGCCACAGCCTACCCAACAAGTCGGAGTCATAGAGGGGAGTGGCCATGGTGAGCCTACCCTTCCACCCCAGTGCCTTAGTAATGGCCCTCCATATCGGCACAGCGGTCTTGGTGGGACCAGTCAATCTTCTGTCCAGAGATCTAGAATTCAACGCCCTGTAGTACATCCCGTCATTCATGAGCCAACGATCCATGGCATACCCCGGGCTTTCCGCCGGGCCATAAAAGCCATGATTAAGAGCAGCCAATTGGGAGGCCCAGTAGTACCGGCGGACATCAGGCAAGGCAATACCGCCGTCGTACCACGGGATGGTCAGCTTAACCACGGCTATACGCGGCCTACCCTTCCACAAAAGGGCCCGCTGTAGACCTTCAATTTCCCTGAAATACTTCGAAGGGACGGGGTCCTGCGTATTCTGAAGCACGTATAGAAATCTCGGCAGGGACATCACCTTGAATAGTGCCGCGCGGCCCAACAGGGACAACGGCAACCTTTTCCAGCCTTCCACATCCCGCCTGAGGCGCGCAAGAGGGGGAAGCAAATTGTTGGCGTATCGCACCCGGGCATCCTTTGATACATAGATGCCCAGGTACTTGAATCCCTGCTGCGAAACCTGTATCGCACAACCCCTAGGGAGACGTGGAGTGTCTCCGCTAAGCACATAGAGGTAAGATTTGGACCAGTTGATAACTAGGCCCGAGTACCCACCAAAGGTGCACAGTACATCAAACATAACAATCAAGGACCGACAGGGGGAGGTAAGGTAAAGCAGAATATCGTCCGCATAAAGCGAGACTCGATCTTCAAAGCCAGGCGACCACTTGATCCCACTGATGTCAGGGTGAGTGCGGATCCAAGCGGCCAGCGGCTCAAGCGCCAGGGCAAAAAGGAGCGGTGATAGCGGACAGCCCTGTCTTGTACCCCTGCGCAAGGCTAAGGAAGCAGACATCCGGCCGTTGATCATTACATTGGCCAACGGGGAGGCATAGAGAAGCCGGACCCAACTTATGAAGTCGGGGCCGAACCCAAACTTGGACAGTACCGCCCAGAGATAATTCCATTCGAGGGAATCAAACGCCATCGTTGCGTCCAGTGAAGCCAGGACCGTCGGCTCACAATGCTTGTGCACCCCCGCCATGACAGCGTGAAGCCTTCGAAGGTTAAGGGCGGTATAGCGGTGGGGTATAAAGCCCGACTGATCTGGATGGACCAAGTCAGCAATCACACCCACGAGCCGATTCGCCAGCAACTTAGCCAGGATCTTGGGTTCGGCATTCAGCAGAGAGATCGGGCGATATGATCTACAAAGGTCTCTGGGCTTCCCCTCCTTATGAATGACCACAATGGTGGCCAGGCGCTGATCCAGTGGAAGCTCACCAACCTCCCGGGCATCCAAGAACATACGCCGCAAGGGTACTGCGACGGTGTCTGCTTTAATCTTATAGAGTTCCACCGGAAGGCCATTAGGACCGGGAGCCTTGCCAGATCGCAAGGACCGTATCGCAAGCGCCACTTCATCTGCCGTGATACCCCGGTCCATGTCGTCACGCTCGGTGTCCGACAGGCAAGGAAGCTCAACCCCTTCCAGGAAAGAGGCCGAGTTCGACTCAGTCAAGGCAGAGACTGAGGTGTAAACTGTCTCGAAGTAGTCGGCAAAGGCCGAGGCGATAGCACTGGGGTCAGTAAGAACCACCCCGTCTTCGCCCAGAATCTCAGGCACTACACGGGAAGCCAACTCCCTCCTATCCAACCAGGCAAGGAGCTTGCCCGCCTTGTCCCCCGCATCGTAGATCCTCCCTTGCTGTTCCCTGCCCATCGCCTTGGCAGCGTCAGTAGCAGTGGCTCGATATTCCGACTGCTTTAGGGAGAGAGTGTGCAGCAGTTCGGGTGTCGGGTCTAGAGCCAACTGGGAATCCAAGCCCGCTATGTCTGACTCCAACCGCACCAGTTCCTCATCCCTTCGTCTACGCACCTCGGCTATCAGGGAGAAAGCTTCTCCCCTCAGGACAGTCTTAAAAGCCTCCCAGAGGGATAAGGCCGACGTTACCGTGCCCGTATTCTCAGCGAAATACAGGTCGATGGCTTTAGCTAGGAGGTCTCGAGTCTTGGGGTTGCGGAAGTACCATGGGTTGACCGGCGCCACCCTGGTCGTCGCCGCAGTACCAAAGTCAAAGGACACCCAGACAGGGGAGTGGTCCGAGATACCTCTGGCCATAAGGCGGGCTCCTGAGACGGTCGACGCCTGGACCGCCAGAGTCAAGATGTAGTCAATCCTAGAAAGGCTACCGTGTGCGCCCGAGTGAAAGGTGTATTGCCGCTGAGCAGGGTGTAAAAGCCGCCAACAGTCAATAAGACCCATAGTACTCATGAAATTCGGGAGCCATGATTGAGCACTGCGAAGATCTCTGGACGGAAAACGGTCAAGGGTCCCCGAAACCACAGAGTTGAAGTCCCCACCAAGGACAAGCCATCCCTCTGGGAGACCCAAAATGGCGCCCCCGAGATCCCGAAAGGTAGTCGTCTGCAAATCCGGAGGGACGTAAACTGAAACCAAAACCAGGGTGCGCCCCTCCCACCTGCCCACCACAACAACATATCGGCCCCTATCGTCAATCACAGTGGACTCCACCTCCAGGGGAAGAGACATGCGCACCATGATGCCAACCCCCCGGGACCCCGAAGAGAACCCGGAATGAGCCACCATCTTGAACCCCTTCCTGTTAAATGCGTGACAAGTATTGCCAATGAGATGCGTCTCCTGCAGGAGGATAACATCGGGTACACAGCGCTTAAACATTTGTAACACAACCCCACGTTTAATGCGATCCCCCAGCCCATTCACGTTCCAACTCAACACATTTAAAGTCCTACCCCCATCGTCAAAGATGCACCGTCCCACCCACCACCCCCAGAGAACAGCCACTGCAACGCTGTAACCAGAACAATGGTAGCCTTGCATAATAAAGGAGAAAAAGGAAAAGCAAAAGAGAAACACACAAACCAACCACCCCCCACCCTGCACCCCTGCATTAGACTAAAAAGCCCCCCTAACTCGCAGTGTGCCTGTCGCCCCTAGTAAACTAACCTACAAAAAGCCCCCAGAGGAGAAAGGAGACATCCTATCACCCCCCCGTTACCCTCCAAAGTTGAAAAACAGCAGAAATGAAAAAGAAAACAAGTGTCAGTAACTGCTTGCATCCGCAGGGTCCACTACCGAAAGAGATCCGAGCACAGTTTATTCCTGAGAGCCAGGACAACCCGACGCCTCTTCCGACTGGTCCTCAGGGGTAGTCCGACGTTGAGGCAAAGTGTCCAGCCAGTCCCCCGCATCCTCTGGCAAGTCAAAAAACACCACTCGATCGCCATGTTCTATACGAAGCTTCGCTGGGTAAAGCATGGAGTACCGCATCCCCATCTCTCTCAGTCTCCGTTTAACACCCATGAAGCTCTGTCGACGCTTCTGTACCACTTGAGTGAAGTCAGGGAAGAAGTTCACCTCAGCGTTTTGAAATTTCAACGGACCTCCTCTCCTTGATGCCTGCAGGATCGCATCACGGTCTCTGTAGTTAAAAAGTCTGGCGATGATGGGGCGCGGAGACGCTCCCAATTTCGGCTGGCCTCCAGGCAGTCTATGCGCTCGTTCCACCGAGAAAAACTTACTCAGGCCACCTGGAACCAAGTGTTTCACCACCAACTCCTCAACAAATAGATCGGCAGCGTCCTCTTCTGCCCCCTCCGGTACACCTATAATGCGGACGTTCTGGGTCCGTGCCCGTCCCTCAAAATCATCGAGCCGGCGGGCAAGCATCGAATTGGCGGCCTTCAAGTCCCAAACCTCCGATTGCACATCAGACATGTCCGTAGTCAAGCTCGACGTCTTGATGTCGAGCGACTTGACCCTGTCATTCGTTTTCCCGAGGTCGGCTCTGATTAGGTTGAGATCAATCGTGAGGGTATCGACCTTGTGCGACAACACTTCGTGCTGCTTATGCATTTCAGCCTTAACGCCCGCAATGGCTCCCATCACGTCCCGGAGGGTGGGTTCAGCATCTTCCGGAGACACATCACGGTGTGAGTCCTTGGTGCGGCCCGAAGCACCAGGCGAGCCCTTAGGAAAGGAAAAGCGTTCAGAGATGGTAGGCTGCGAGAGGGAAGGTTTCCTGCTGACTCTCGGAGGCTTCTCCTTGTCCGGGTCTCCTCTGCCCGCCATGATGGGCGACTGGAATCGTGTGACCCAAGGCGGGGTCAAGCCAACACTACCACCATCAGACGGTCGAAGTCAACAATCACCTCCACCGTCCCAGCGGATCGCCAGGCCTCCAGGCAGGCCAGTCAGGTCACCGATATTGAGCAGGGCAACTCACACCCTCTCGAACTGCCACCATGTAGAAGCACCGCCGTCTCTCTCACAATGCCAGACCAGTATGGCGTCGTCGTCACCAAACTTCACGACGGTGTAACTCGGCACAGGAAGCCCGGATCTTCAATCGGAGAACGGGCCCCGCATCCGCAACAGCACCACAACTGATTCCCACCACCGTGGGACAGGATAGATAACAGGATCAATGCGGAGGATCGGAGGGTCTTCGGAGCTCCGAGCTCACGCGGCCATCTTGGTTGCCCGCGAAGCTCCTGGAATGTTTTTAACATGTATTCTTGTGGTCTTTGGGTGCCTTGTGGGTCCCAGCCGCCCTGGGTAGTGGTATCCTGTTAAATTTGGAAACACTGGCAGGTGGTGGTTTGCTGTCGAGGGATTTGCTGTCAGTCACCTTGCACACTGCGGCTTTGCTGGCACAGTCCTTTTTTACAGCTTCCGCACACCATTTGGAAAGTTCAGCTTTCTTGACCATTCGCAATGATCTCATTATTGTTAGTATTGACAGTGTGCATTATTATCTGGTCGCGTACAAGGTCATCGTGGAGGTGTCCAAACTTACACGTGACTGCTAACCTTTTAAGCGTTGCCACGTAATCTTCTATGAACTCTGTGTCTCTTTGCTTCCGTTGGAAGAAATTATAGTGGTCTATGGCCGTACACACCACTGGTTGGTAATGACTATCCAAGTCATCCAGTGCATGTTGAAAGACATCGTCGTCGTTGGGGAGTTTGGTCTTCTTTACCATGTGCTCGTATACTCTGAGACCCTCCGGCCCCAGATTGTGCAAGAAGATTTTCTTCCTGGGCTTGCTGGAAAATGCCTCCTCTCCTTTGTCCTCCAGGGCTGATAAGTAATTTAGAAAGTACCCCTCCCAGTCCTCCCATTTCATGGCAGGTTCACCCGGTTTTGGCAGGAAGGGGGCTGGATTTGTGAGTGAAAATGTCTGTGCACTCATCTTGACTGGCTCTGAGACCACAATCCCCTGGTGTGAGCTGGTGATCTTGAGCAGCAATGAGCTGGGCGGGGATGCAGAGTAACCCTGGGCGTAGTTCGCGGAGTCGGACTCCGCGGAGCTACGCGAAGACGTAGTTGCACTCCGCGAACTACGCGTAGCTCCGCAACCATGCGGAGTTGCTTGCTGGGCCCGTTCGCGCGCCGTTTTTCGTCTTCGGGAGCGCGGTGCGCGTGTTCGGGGCGTTGCCTGCATGCTCGGGATGGCTAGCGCGCTAAATTACCCCAGAGGTTTGTCCCGCCTGCTTGCGTTCCCTTATTTCCTGTTCCGGGTCACAATTAACGTGGTCGCGCTTCCAATGACGTTATCGCGTTTGCACAGTCGCACGGGAGGGTTTACAAACATGGTGGCAGACGCGACCGGGAAAAAGCGAACGCAGAACCAAGTTAAGCCATTGCCGCGCACGCGATAATGTTATTTAGCGCGCGACAACTACGCTCCGCACCGGATAGCGGAGTTATCGACAGCTACGCGAACTCCGCGGAAAGCGGAGTTGCCAAAACTCCGCAAACTCCGCAAACGGAGCGTAGTTCTTCGCCCAGGGTTAATGCAGAGACCGCTCGTGCAGGTGTCTTGTAGCAGCATGTTGGCTTGACCCTTGTGCTCAGTGGGCTAGTGTGTGTATACACGCCTCTCCTCCACTCCCGCTGTGCCCACAGAGGTGTCCTGGAAATACAAACAGCCAGACCACGAGTCCTGATGGACCCTGTGTGCAATCTTCCTGACAGTCCTGCTACGGGTACGTCTGTAAAGACTGCTTGTGGCAGTAGGGTGAAGGAGGGCAAGGGAGGGTCCTGGTGGGAGGATCCCTCTTATGGGCAATCAAGCAGGCACCCCCGGCACTTTCCTGGAACGTGCCCCGAGTTTGGAGCACGTGGCGCAGGGCTCTGGCAGCTGTGCTCCGCTACGTAGTTCCAGGGTACTTCCACGTGGTGCAGGCTTGCCGGCTGTGGCAGTATTGCTCTGATCCTCAGGGCAAGTGTGCTTTCATGTGGTGTGGGCCTGCAGGGTGTGGCAGGTGTGCTCTGCTCCTCTGTTGTAGGGTGCATCAACATGGTGCAAACTTGCAGGTTCAAGCAGCTGTGCCTTGCTGCCAAGTTCAATAGTGATCAGATTCGCAGGCTCAAGCAGCTGTGCCTTGCTGCTCTATGCACTGTTGATCAGACTTGCACGCTCACACAGCTGTGCCTTGCTGCTCCGTGCACTGGTGATCAGACTTGCAGGCTCACGCAGCTGTGACTTGCTGCTCAGTGCACTGGTGATTTCCTACGAGGTTAGTCCACCCTGCGCTGTCTCATGCACAGGGTGCTGGAACTCCTTCACCGTCGTGCAGGCTGTCTAAAGGGGCCCTGCTCATGCTCCAGACCCACTGCCACGCTGTCCCGCTGTGTAGGTGCACCCAGGGTCGGATTGGGATCACAATTCGGCCCGGGCACTGATGAAAAAAGTGGCCCACATTCAAGAGGCGTGGCCCATATTTAAGGGGCGTGGCCCACATTCAAGGGGCGTGCCCTTTCATGAAACACTATTTGCAGAGACAAGGAATGAAAGTGGGAGGATACTGTTCTTGCACAGGACACAGGGCAAAGGTGCCAATGGCCTACATGCTGAGCAACTAAAAAAAATAGCAAGGCCCCTTTCTGTCACAAAATTATTCCAGCCCTCCAGCACAGGAGCACCTGAAAAGCAGCAAAGCCCCTGCTATTACTAACCTACTTAGCCCTCCCCAGACCTTCAGCTCAGGAGCACATGAACAGAGGTAAGACCCCTGCAATTAGTAAATTAATCAGCCCTCCAGGCCTCGGGATAATGTCCTGGGATGGGGAGCACAAAACACAGCTTTCTGGGTCATCCAAGGTAGCCAGGTAGCCAGGGGGGAGGCTGAGGTGAAGCTGGTGCATGGGAAGTGCCTTCCCAGTGTGTTCTGGCAGTTTGAGTGTTTACCATTTACTGTAGTATTACCCTTGTACCTGTGTATGGTACCCTTTTGTAACTTGCACACGTCACTTTTCTCTGGTATCACACTGTATGCTACCTCTCACTTTTGTTTGCTTTAGATACTTGCACAAGTGCCACCATTGCCTACGTAACGTTTGTTCTTGTGCTGGAGTGTTTGCCATTTATTTCAGTATTATACCTCTACTTGTACTTTGTACGATTTTGTAACCTGCACACACATCACTTTTTCCTCCTGTAATGTACCGATTGCTACCTTATGTATTTTGGTTGCTCACTATTGTCACTTTTGATTCATGTAACTTAACGTTTGCTTTTGTAATTTGTCCACTTGTAATTTTTCTCCTCATGTATTATTGCTGTTCCTTGTGTGAAGCGCTCTGACACCTTCGGGTAAAGTTTGCGCTATATAAAATCGCATAAATAAATAAATAAAATAAAAAAATTCCAAACATCACCTGGCCCCCACAGCAAGACCCATTCTTCCTCGTCCACTATGCCATGAATGTGAAGGGCTGTGGGCGAGGTGCTAAGACTAACGCCGTTTCTGGGCTGCATGGGCCCCAGGGGGGCCAAGGTGAAAATGGCTCAAAGGCCTGAGAAACACCTGGCCCCCAGGGAGGCCGATTCTTGCAAACAATCACCCCTCCCCTGCCCAGCCTCAGCTTGATTGCTTGGCAGGGCAGGGGTGAAGGAGAGGCCACAGCTGACAATCGCTGTCCGGGCCGCACAGCGAGGCTGCTTTAATTTTCTCAGTCTCTGTCTCGTGCACTCTGTGGGCCATTTTTTCCCTCCCCTTTCCTAGTCCACTCTCTGTGGACTGGGACAGGGGAGAAAAAAAACGGCCCACAGAGGGCACTGAGGCACCGGCCCTTCGGCCCATTCCCGAATGCCCGCCTTGCCAATCCGCCCTGGGTGCACCGCTGATCGTCGTGCCGCGAGCACGTGACAACTTCACCAGCCTCGTCGCCAGTTTGTAGTGCTAGTTTGTAGGGTCTGGAAATGAGGCACGGACTCGGCAGTTAAAGTTACTTGATTTATTCACGGCAGGAAAGCGCCGGGGTCACTCCTGCGCTGCCATACACACAGTGCAGAACATCGCCACCACCGCTCCCAGCATGCACTGGGCATCACGTGGTGTTAGCGACTAGAATGCAACACCACAAGTATGATAAATATTCTGTCTGTATGTAGTTTGTTGTATGCAAAGTGTTTAGCATGTGCGGTGGGTAGTGTTGTGTACATGATGATACTGGATTATAAATTATGACAATTCTCAAGGGGAATATACCCGCAAAGGACCTGCATGCACACAACTAATCCATCAGTACACACATGCACAATAGTCACCCACATACATGTATATTGGCACACTGAAATTACTTTGGTGGCATGCGGCGCCTTCAGCAATAGAGGCTTTGAACAGTTATAAATGTAGTTATATAGTTACGCATATATATATATATATAGATGTGTTTGTAATTCAAAGTCTGTTGTCAGTATCTATTAGCAGGTGCATCATGTGACCATAAACTCACCAATTGGAATGTATCCCCACTTAACACTAGCACTTTAAATATTGCCTTTTCCCAGCGTGCGTCATGTGATCAAGGCCTCTGTGTAGGCCGAAACGTCATGCTGTGTGCCGCTTCCTCGAAGGTACAATAAAGACTAATATTGCTCACTGCACCTGAGGTCTCCTTCCTTCTTCCTGCGCAGCGGTCTCCTGCATTTGGGCTCCGGGCGAGAGGTAGCTGAGGATTGTTCCATATTGCCAGACCGGCAGTGTGCTTCGCCGGTATTCGGATGACCCCTCCCCTCGCTCGGGCGGAACTACAGGAAGCCGAGACCTCTGTTGACCCGGAAGTCGCTTGTCCCTCCCGGTAGGGAGTAACTGTTCCTGCCCCCGGTTACTGCAAACACTGCGCTGCCAGT